>NC_058520.1:20721620-21971620 GCF_904849725.1 Hordeum vulgare subsp. vulgare | reverse complement strand
CGTCGCACTCGGGGACTTAGCTGCGATCAAGAATCGCCTAAGTAATAACTTTCTCCGAGTGTGCACTAAACGTCGCACTCGGGGACTTAGCTGTGATCAAGAATCGCCTAAGTACAAATTTTCTCCGAGCGTGCACTAACCGTCACACTCGAAGACTTAACTGCGATCAAGAATCACTTAAATGAGAAAGCTTCCTTCGACTGTATCCTACAGATACATTCGGGGACTCAGCAGACCCTCATTGAGGCTCATGTGGATGTCAAGACCACTGACAACTACATGAGTAGCAGACCCTCATTGAGGCTCATGTGGATATCAAGACCACTGACAATTACATGAGTAGCAGAACCTCATTGAGGCTCATGTAGATGTCAAGACCACTAACAATTACATGAGTAACAACCTGCTCCGAGTACGACCTGACAGTCGCACTCGAAGACTTAGCCGCGATCACGAATCGCCTAAGTACTATATTGCCTTCGAGTGTATCCTACAGAGTCACTCGGAGACTCAGCAGGCCCTCAGCGGGGCTCATGCAGATCTCAAGACAACTGACAATTACATGCTCCGCATGTTTGCCATTGGCTTCACCAAGAAACGCCAAACAAAAACTCGAGCCAAAATCGTATCAGCAACTCTTTGGCAAAAGAAGAGCAAAAGGTTTGATTCAAATTCAAAGTTCACCTAAGGATAGTTGGCTCTGTGTAGATCAAGCTTATCCACACCGAACCAAGAATGTGACGGCCAACAGCAGTGGCCAAAGTTTATTACAACCAACACTCGGCATACCGAGGTAAAAGTTTTCTCAAGCGTCGTCAGGACTCGCGCTAGGACTGGCGGGCTCTACGAATGTGTCCAGGTCGATCCTGTTGGCGATGCGGGTGGCGCTCTCAAGGAAGGTCTCCATGAAGTCTTCGAATCGAAGCTTCTTCGTGTTGGCGACCTGCAACGCCTTCAGCTTCTCTTTGCACACCTCCTTGCAATGCACTCGGACCAGAGAGAGAGCAACGTCCGCACCACAGCGATCCGCAGACTTCTTCCATGACTGCACTCGGTTTGGGACCTCCTCCAGCCGAGTCATGAAGCCTTCCATCTCGTGTCGCGACTTGTCTTCAGGACAAAGCTCCTTGTCGATTCGACCGACGACTTCTCTCAGTCGACCGATGAAAGGTTCAACTTTGCCCAAGCGAATGTGCGCTCGGAGCAGATCCCGATTGGCGTCCTCGCCGAGTGGAATGTTCTCAAGCATCGACCGCTCAACGTCAGCTGCTTCAACCTCAGCGTCCATGCAAAAATCTGCAAAGATAGGACGAGCAAACAGTCAGCGCAGAATGACATGCACAACCCACAAGCACTCGGAAAAACAAGACTTACCACCGAGAAGCGGTATCATCTTCCGGGCCCAATCACTGACATAATTTTCCTGTGCTATGCACCGCCTGTTCAGCACTTTCATTTGTCCCATCAGCTCGGTCCATTGTTTCCCCATTTTTTCCAACTCAGCAGTCAAAGCCTTGTTTGCCTCACGGGCATGCTCCAAGGACTTTTCTCGTTCCGCCAGAACATCCTTCATACCAGCCATTGCAATCATTGTTGCATCCAGCTCTCCAGCAAACTGAACCTTTTCAGCCCTCAGAGTCTCGTACGTTGTCCCCATATCGCAAGTTTTCTGCAACTTAGCGCCAAGAGACGGTTCAGACAAATTCAACAATAAAAAGTCTAAGTTCTTCAGACCCCTGCCGACGCAAGCAGTCGACAGCGGTCTCGGGGACTACACCCAGTGGGTTCACTGAGAGTAACCCCACTCGCATGAAACTCAAACAGGTCCGCCCTATTGAGCTACATGACAACACCTAAGCCTATGAGGCTACTACTACCCGACCTAAGTAAAATTACTCTCGGGGACTCATCCAGTAGGTGCACTCCAAGTGCCCAAACTGTTAGCATTCCAATAGATTAATTTTTTATCTGATCAAGTCAAAGAAAATGTGTATAAAGACAACTGCCGGTGCAAGCACTCGACAGAAGTCTCGAGGACTACACCCACTGGGTTCACTAAGAGTGAACCCATTGCAAAAAATCATACGATATCCGAGCACACCCACTTGGTTACAAGAGGAAAGTAAATGCTTACTAGCCCACTTACTCGGATATCGTCCCGCAGTTCCAAGCTTCGCTTGTACAAGGACGCGATGGAGTCGTACGCCTTCTTGGCCTCTCCCGCCATCAGCTCAGCCTGCACCATGGCCCCCTTGGCAGCTCCCACCTGATCTTATGGGAGACGTTGGACGTTGTACTCAATAGTCGACGGGCCTGGCATCGTAGGAGGATCCTTGGGCATCCCAAGGCCCGCTCCAGCCGGTTCAGCAGCGATCAGCGCTGTTTCAGTCGACGGCACCACCTCAGTCGGCGGCGCGTCCATGGTGAGAGTAGAAACCGGTGGAACAGCCTCAAGGACAGGCACCGTAGCTTGCTCAGACCTCCCCTGGTCGTCGTCCTCCACAAAAATCACCCCTGGGAGAAACCCGACTGAACGGCGTGAGACCACAGGAAAAAGGCAAGACCAAAGACAGAATTGGTGACGCAATAACGTAGGCTCTCGGAGTCACTATGACTCACCTGGTTGGGATGTGGGAACGTTGTCCATGTCCATGGGATTATCCCCCTAGCGTGTCGGAGAGGTGGCAGAGGTGGAAACTCTGTCGAGTAAAATACATTCCACCAATAAGCAGGAGTTCAATCAAATACTGAAGGAAGATAGAAGGACAATGCACTTACGTTGAGGTGACGGGAACCGTGACCCTCATCCGCGGTAAGGCCTTCCGAGGCTTAGATCCACTCGGTTTTGCTGCTTTGGAGGGCTAGCCCGCAGGCTCAGCAGCAGAGTCCCTGGTCCTCTTTGCGCTCCGAACGCCCGGAGCCACGGGAACGGCTGGCGAAACACTCGGTACCACAGGAGCAGCTGGAGGGGCTGGTGGTGCACTCGAGGACGCTGGAGGGGCTGAAGGAGCCACCGGCTCATGACGGTGCTTAGTCCGAGGCTCTGGCGGCGGAGGCGGCGAGTTCTGCTCCTCATCTGCTTCTTCTTCTGCAGACTCCTCTTCCGTCTCCCCGTTGTCAGAGACGTACTCGCCGCTCTCCACGCTGCCCTCCTGGATGCCTTCCTCCTCCTCGGCCGGATTCCCGTTTGAGACGGGAGAAAACCAGTTAGTCCACTCCTGCACAAGATACAGTCGACGACATCAGACAGTGATTCAAGAAAGCAATAAATCTAAGATAGTTGTGTGTACTCGACAAGTTGTACTCACTGCGTTTGGAGGAGGGTTGTCCGCCTGGAAGGCTTTCACTCGCCGAGCTCCTCTAGGGTTTTCGCAGGCGCCGGTGATGTTGAGGACCCATGACGCCACCATCTCCCCGGTCACGCACTCGACGTTGGTCCGAGTGCAGTCCTCAGGCCCTGTGTAATGCCACATGGCATGGTGTATAGCTTGCAGGGGCTGGATACGCCGCCCCAGGAAAACCTCCAGCAAATCTATGCCAGTGACTCCCTTTCGGACGACCTCTGCAAGCGCGTCGACCAGAGGCTGGATCTCGATTTTCTCCGCCTTCGTGAGCGCGAGCTGCCTAGGAGGAGCCGGTCGGTCTAAGCTAAAAGGAGGGAGTCCGGTGGTAGCATTCGGACAAGCGATGTCTTGGCAGTAGAACCATGTCGACTGCCAGTTCCTAACAGATTCACTCAACTGCAGAGCAGGATAGCTACTTTTACTCTTCTTTTGGAAGCCTAAGCCTCCGCAGAGCTGGAGAAGGTGGGTTTTGTCATACGACTGGCTAAGTCGTTTGCTGGTCTGAGATCTAGCAGAGAAGATATGTTTGAAAAGCCCCCAATGGGGGGGACAGCCAATGAAACACTCGCACAACACAACGAAGGCAGAGAGATGAGCAATGGCATTCAGAGGAAAGTAGTGGAGCTGCGCCCCGAAGTGGTTCATGATACCTTTGAAGAAGGGGTGTGGAGGGAGAGAAAAACCTCGGTACAGGTGGCTGAGGAGCAAGACGCGCTCCCCCTCCCGGGGCGCCGGCTCGGTCTCGCCTTCCACCGGCAACCTCCACGACTTGTGCGCGATCATCCCGTGCTCCACCAACTCCAGCAGGTTCTCCTCCGTCACCGTGGAAGGGAGGAAATCCCCCTGGATCCACCCCGCCGGTAACGTTCGCTGTCGCCGCTGAGCAGGAGCCACCGCCTTCCCCTTCTTCTTCCTCGCCTCCAGCTTGCTAGTCTGCCCCTTGGTCATGGCGGAAGCTGCGGATCCGCGGGGGAGAAGGAGAAGGAAGGAGCTTGGGGTGCGCAGGAGGTGGTGAGAGGAGCGGAGCAGGCAAGTGCAAGATATTCGGCGAGTGTAACGAAAAAACCCTCGCCGCTGAGGTTTAAGTAAGGTTCCGACTGGGTCACTGGCAAGTGGCCCCGAAATCTTATCCCCCGACCGGTCGCGGCGATATCAGTGGAGAAGATGAAGGCGCGGGAATCGAGGCGTCGGGTACTACTCGATCGCGATGTCGTCATTCCCGCTGAGCGCGCGGTAACCGAAATTTGAGGATCCCGGAAAATCCGCCGCTGTCAGTTGACTGGTCACGTCAGAAGATACCATGGAAGCACTCGGTTTCCGACAGTTTGTTTCACAAATACTTCCACTCGGATCGTTGGTCAGAAAAGATAAAATGGATCGAGGCAAGCAACGCCAAAGTCACATCCGTACCAGTCGGATCCATACTTCAAGCATCGCTTCGTCGTTCCAGCCCCAATCCATCGGGGACTAATGATGGGGTTATAGTCCTAGGGTAGGGTCATAGGCCTGCCCTGTAGGTCCTACCCAAGGACTACCCCTCATAAGGGACAAGTCCCTTAGTCATTTCCAACTGAACTAAGGAGTTCCCATCATCCAGTCGGTAACAGATCCTCAACCATCCAGTCGGAGACGAGCATTCGGAGTATATCAAACTAACCGACTGGATTCCACTCTGTGCATCGTAACCCCCCTGGAGGGAAACGGTCATACGTTTCCATGTGCCTTTATTAGCATTTAAGACAT
The DNA here is from genome assembly GCF_904849725.1 of Hordeum vulgare subsp. vulgare. Classification (NCBI taxonomy): domain Eukaryota; kingdom Viridiplantae; phylum Streptophyta; class Magnoliopsida; order Poales; family Poaceae; genus Hordeum; species Hordeum vulgare. Next base: position 21,966,533 of record NC_058520.1, on the reverse strand, counting down.
ACGTTACCTATAACGTAGGCATTTATTCGCCACTACTCCATCCCTGTGCACCGAACCGTTGTGGAGGGCTGCGCACTCTATATAAGCCACCCTCCCCCACTGGTGCAGGGGTTAGAAATTCACTGTAATCCATATTCCACTCGACAACAAGCTCCCAGAGCACTGAGACGTAGGGCTATTACCTCCACCGTAGAGGGGCCTGAACTCATACAACCTCGCCATAGCTAAGGCTCTGCCCATCCTTTCGTACCCTACACATCTACTGTCAGACTTATACCCACGACAACAACGATAATCTACTCAGACATCATAGGATAGCAACACATCATTGGATAATAATATGTAGCATAAAGCACCATGTTCAAGTAGAGGGTACAGCGGGTTGCGGGAGGTGAACCGCTGAATATAGATGGGGGAAGATGATGGAGATGTTGGTGAAGATGACGGAGGTTTTGGTGTAGATCGTCGTCACACGATGATGTCCCGAGCGGCGTTCCGGCGACACCGGGAGAGAGGGCGAGAGAGCCCCCCTCCTTCTTCTTCTTCCTTGACCTCCTCCCTAGATGGGAGAAGGGTATCCCCTATGGTCCATGGTCTCCATGGCGGCGAAGGGGCGAGAGCACCTCCGAGATTGGATCTCTCTCTCTGTGCCCTTCTCTTTCTGCGCTCGCAGATTCTGCGTTTCACCGTTTCTTAAATTCCCGGAGATCCGTAACTCCGATTGGGCTGAAATTTTAACACGATTTTTTTTCGGATATTATCTTTCTTGCGGAAAAAGAAGGGCTCCAACCGCCTTAAGGAGTGGCCACAAGCCCCCCTGCCGCGGGCCCACCCCCAGGCCGCGACGACAGGGCTTGTGGGCACTCCGTGCATCGCCTCGCGTTGATTCTTCTTCCCAAAAATCATAAATATTCCAAAAAAATCCCTGTAAGTTTTTATTACGTTTGGACTTCGTTTGGTATGGATATTCTGCGAAACAAAAAACATGCAAGAAACAGGAACTGGCACTCGGCACTGGATCAATATGTTAGTCCCAAAAATAGTATAAAAAGTTGCCAAAAGTATATGAAAGTTGTAGAATATTGGCATGAAACAATCAAAAATTATAGATACGACGGAGACGTATCAGCATCCCCAAGCGTAATTCCTGCTCGTCCTCGAGTAGGTAAATGATAAAAAAGATAATTTTTGATGTGGAATGCTACCTAGCATAATCTTGATCATATAATCTAATCATGGCATGAATACTAAAACATGAGTGATTCGAAGCAATAGTCTATCATTTGACATAAAGACAATAATATTTCAAGCATACTAACAAAGCAATCATGTCTTCTCAAAATATCATGGCCAAAGAAAGTTATCAATAGAAAATCTTATAGTCTGACTATGCTCCATCTTTCCCACACAACGTATTTAAATCATGCACAACCCCGGTTTTAGCCAAGCAATTGTTTCATACTTTAGTGTTCTCAAACCTTTTCAACTTTCATACAATACATGAGCGTGAGCCATGGACATAGAATTATAGGTGGAATAGAATATGGTGGTCGTGGAGAAGATAAAAAAGGAGGAGATTGTCTCACATCAACTAGGCGTATCAACGGGCTATGAAGATGCCCGTCAATAGATATCAATGTGAGTGAGTAGGGATTTCCACGCAACGGATGCACTAGAGCTTATAAGTGTATGAAAGCTCACAAAAGAAACTAGTGGGTGTGCACCCAACTTGCTTGCTCACGAAGACCTAGGGAAATTTTGAGGAAGCCCATCATTGAAATATACAAGCCAAGTTATATAATGAAAATTTCCCACTAGTATATGGAAGTGACAACATAGGAGACTCTCTGTCATGAAGATCATAGTGCTATTTGAAGCACAAGTGTGGAAAGAGAATAGTAGCAATTGTCCCTTCTCTCTTTTCTCTCATTTTTTGTGGGCTCTTTGGCCTCTTTTTTTGGTGGGCATCTTTGGCCTCTTTTTTGTAAATGGGCTTCGCTGGCCTCTTTTATTTCCTCACATGGGACAATGCTCTATTAATAATGATCATCACACTTACAACTCAATACTTAGAGCAATGATGACTCTATATGAAATGCCTTCGGTAGTGTACCGTGACAATGATCTAGCATAGTAATGACATCAAAAAACGGACAAGCCATGGAAACATCATGCTAGCTATCTTACGATCATGCAATGGCAATATGGAAGTGGTGGAACATGTCATGAGACGGAATGGTGGTAGTTGCATGGCAATATATCTCGGAATGGCTAAGAAAAAGCCATAATAGGTAGGTATGGTGGCTGTTTTGAGGGAGGCTATATGGTGGGTGTAATGCACCGGCGAAAGTTGCGCGGTACTAGAGAGGCCAGCAATGGTGGAAGGGTGAGAGTGCGTATAATCCATGGACTCAACATTAATCATAAAGAACTCACATACTTATTGCAAAAGTCTATTAGTCATCGAAACAAGGTACTACAGCATGCTCCTAGGGGAAAGGTTGGTAGGAGTTAACCATCGCGCGATCCCGACCTCCACACAAAGGATGACAATCAATAAATAAATCATGCTCCGACTTCATCACATAACGGTTCACCATACGTGCATGCTATGGGAATCACAAACCTTAACACAAGTATTTCTAAAAATACACAATTACTCACTAGCATGACTCTAATATCACATATTCATGTCGCAAAACTATTGCAAGGAATCAAACATATCATATTCAGTGATCTACAAGTTTTATGTAGGATTTTATGACTAACCATGTGAATGGCCAACTCTTGTTAACTCTCTAAATAGGTATAAGTGAAGCATGAGAGTTTAATTCTTTCTACAAAAGATATGCCCTGCTCTAACAAATATAAGTGAATCAAAAGAGCATTCTACAAATGGCGGTTTTCTATGTGTAGGGAAACAGGCAATCCAAACTTCAAAAGATATAAGTGAAGCACAAGAAGCATTCTATAAAGCCAACCAAGTACTATCTCATACCAGAATGGTGCATAAAAGAAAAAGGAAAAAATAAACACAAAAGACGCTCCAAGCATTTGCACATATCATGTGACGAATTAAAATATAGCTCCGAGTAAAATTACCGATAGATTGTAGACGAAAGAGGGGATGCCTTCTGGGGCATCCCCAAGCTTAGACGCGTGAGTCTTCCTTGAATATTAGCTTGGGGTGCCTCGGGCATCCCCAAGCTTAGGCTCTTGCCTCTCCTTATTCCTTCATCCATCGTGCTCTCACCCAAAACTTAAAAACTTCAATCACACAAAACTCAACAAAACTTCGTGAGATCCGTTAGTATAATAAAATAAATCACCACTTCAAGTACTGTTGTGAACTCATTCTAAATTCATATAAGCATTATATCTACTGTAATCCAACTTCACCATGGTTCATACCCCCCGATACTACCCATAGATTCATCAGAATAAGAGAACAATGCATAGAAAACAGAATCTTTCAAAATAGAACAGTTTGTAGCAATCTGTATATTCCGTATACTTCTGATATCTCAAAAAATTTGAAAAATTACGAACGTCTGGAAACTTTGCATATAAATCAGCAGAAAAACGAATCAACTCAAAATATCTTCCAGAATAAAAATGAAAATTAATTTCATGAGCAGAAAGTTTCTGTCTTTTCTCAGCGTGATCAAACAACTATCACCCAAACTAATCGTAAAGGCTTTACTTGGCACATTATTTGTTTAAAACACAAAGGAATTGTACGAGGGGATAATTATTTTTGTGAGAAACTTCCATGAAATATTCTACATTGTTTCCATGAGCATGAACACAAGTGTTCAAGGTCGACCCTCACTTCCGCAATGCATCACCTTTCAATCGCTTCTCTTTTTGAAAAAGTTTTAAGTTCCCCTCTATATTTTTTTGTTTTTAAACTAAATAAAAGCATTCAACAGAAATAAATGACTCTCTAAAACTTCCAGGTTGTCTCCCAGGCAGCGCTTTCTTTAAAGCCATTAAGCTAGGCATAAAGTGCTCAAGTAATGGATCCACCCGGATCCCAAGGTATATCAAAGTCAACTTTAATTACCAATGATTTGAAATTTAGTAGTGAGCACAAGGTAACATATATCATGCAATGACGAAGTCTAACTCTCTTCCTATGCATTGGCATGTCATAAAAGAACAATTCATGCACATCAAGTAAAGGCCAATACATAGCATAAGCAGTTTCTTGCAATTTTATCGTATTGGAAACATAGAGAGGTGGAGAAGTAGTTCCTCTCTCATAATAATTGAAAGTAGGAGAAGCAAGCACATGCATATTATATTCATCAAAATTATCATGTGTAACATAAGGAACTATAGCTAGCTCATCTTCATAAGCATCATTCATATTGGCATCATGGCCACAAGCGTAACAAGCATCAAGTTCATCAAAAAGGGATATTTCAAAAGAATCCAAGGGATCATAGCATTCATCCTTAGGTAAGAACGAAGGGAAATTAAATAATGTATGAGTAGAAGAGTTACTCTCATTAGAAGGTGGACACGGGTAGCTAGTCCGCTCTTCATCCTTTTGTTCTTCGCTCTCCTCTTCATCTTTTTCATCTAATGAGCTCACAATTTCAGCATTTTCTTCTTCCATAGTTTCCTGCAAAATAATAGTCTCTTCTTGGGCAGAATAGGATTTATCCTTAAATCGTTCAATATGGGCATTATATTCATAATTAGTATAACAATAACGAAGCATAGCCAAATTTTCAGATCGGTAAGGAGCATCATCATTATCATCATACCTTTTAAACAGAGCCTCAATTTCATAAGCACTCATAAAAGCAACAAACTCTTCTATTTGATCCACATCATAGTAATCATATATACCATTAGCATAAGAAGCCAAGGTTCTATGATCATTGAACTCACAAGCAAAGGGAAGGTGTGGAGCCCTCATCCTAGAGCAACAAGTAACACCATGTCTCTTGCATAGTTCCCAAGCATACCATTTCAACAAATGGATTTGATCCCATAAAAGTATCCCTTTTTGAGTCAAGCGATAATCCCTAAAGTATTCACGTTGATCCAACGTGTATCCCATTATATAATTGAATGGGGCTTTCTCAGGATTATTAAAGAAGTATATAATATTTTCCACGTAACGAGCATCGAGGGTTTTAGGAGGTTCCCCATCTCCATGAGTAGCAAGTAGACCTAATTTTTTTGGTATTTCGTGTTCCATGTCCATAAATAAAGATAGAGAACAACTTGGAACATCAAATAAATCTACTTAGTGATAAAGCAAACAAGCACACACGAGAATATTCACCCCACGCTATTGCTCCCCGGCAACGGCGCCAGAAAAAGGTCTTGATAACCCACAAGTATAGGGGATCAATTGTAGCCTTTCTCGATAAGTAAGAGTGTCAAACCCAACGAGGAGCTAAAGGTAGGACAAATATTCCCTCAAGTTCTATCGACCACCAATACAACTCTACGCACACTTTACGTTCGCTTTACCTAGAACAAGTATGAAAGTAGAAGTGCTTTGAAGGAGGGATAGGATAGGCTTGCAAGAAAGTAAAGAACACGTAAATAAAACTAGGGGCTGGTAAGAACAAGAAACAACTACGAGTGTCTAACAAGTGTGGAAAAGTGGTGGTAGGAGTTGCGGAATTGTCCCTAAGCAATTGACTACGTTACTAGATCGATAGCAAGTATCATGTGGGAGAGGACTCTGCTAGCATGTCATCCCTTACTTGGAATTCTATGCACTTATGATTGGAACTATTAGCAAGCGTCCACAACTACTAATGTTCATTAAGGTAAAACCCAGCCATAGCAATAAGATATATTGGTCCCCCTTCAATCCCATATGCATCAATTTCTATGCTAGGTTTGAAGCTTCTGTCACTCTAGCCTGCCAATACATAGTCCTATCAACATACAACTAACCTTATGGTGTGATCCACGCGCGCGATCATATGATGGGCACCAAAGGACAGCAACATAATCACAAGCAAATTAAACCAATCATAGCAATTCATCAATCACCGATAGGACAACGATAATCTACTCAGACATCATAGGATAGCAACACATCATTGGATAATAATATGTAGCATAAAGCACCATGTTCAAGTAGAGGGTACAGCGGGTTGCGGGAGAGTGAACCGCTGAATATAGATTGAGGAAGATGATGGAGATGTTGGTGAGGATGACGGAGGTGTTCGTGTAGATCGCCGTCACACTATGATGTCCCGGGCGGCGTTTCGGCGCCGCCGGGAGAGAGGGGGAGAGAGCCCCCCTCCTTCTTCTTCCTTGACCTCCTCCCTAGATGGGAGAAGGGTTTCCTCTCTGGTCCATGGTCTCCATGGCGGCGGAGTGGCGTGAGCCCCTCCGAGATTGGATCTCTCCCTCTCTGTCCTTCTGTTTCTGCGCTCCCACATTCTGCGTTTCACCGTTTCTTAAATGTCCGGAGATCCGTAACTCCGATTGGGCTGAAATTTTAACACGATTTTCTTCAGGATATTATATTTTTTGCTGCGAAAGAAGGGCTCCAACCGCCTTAAGGAGTGGCCATAAGCCTGCCAGCCGCCGCTGTACCTCCTAGTGGCGGCTACAGGGCATGTGGGCCCTGCGTGCATCGCTTCGCGTTGATTCTTCTTCCCAAAAATTATAAATATTCCAAAAAATCCCCGTAAGTTTTAATTACGTTTGGACTTTGTTTGGTATGGATATTCCGCGAAACAAAAAATATGTAAAAAACAGGAACTGGCACTGGGCACTGGATCAATATGTTAGTCCCAAAAATTGTATAAAATGTTGCCAAAAGTATATGAAAGTTGTAGAATATTAGCATGAAACAATCAAAAATTATAGATACGATGGAGATGTATCAGGGCGCCGTTCCCCTCTTTGGAGGCGTCGGTATGGACAGATCCCCTCACTTCCCCTTCCCCTAGGTCTCCCAGGCGAAAGCCTTAACTTTGTTGGGTGGCGGCGGCGCTCACAGCGCCGTTCCTTTTTGAATTCGCCGCTTTGGGAACCTTGGGGTTGGGTGACGCTTGTGGGTGGTGGGCGACGACGGTGGTGCGGCCCTATCCTAGCATGGGTCTCCGTCTGTTGCTTGGAGATGGACTCGCGTAGGTGGAGGTCGTCATTTGGCGTCATGGTGGCGTCGATGGAGGAGGCACCTGCCAAGACTGGTACCTCAATCTGATCTGATGGTGGACCAGTGGAAGATGGCGGGGACAACACATGTGAGTGCGTCGGACCGGTTTGTGCCCCGGACCCGGTATGTGGCTCGGTCAGGGTCTCCGGCTTTAGATGTTAGGCTTAGGTGAGAGGTCTGGATATTTGGTCCAGCTTGCACCCCTTCATCATATGGATAGGAGTAGCGGCAGATGTTGCCAAGATGGCGGATTCAGACATAATGTTGTACTGCTTTGTAAGGTCTTCGAAAATAATCAATAATATAGCCGCATGCATCTCTCAGATGCAGAGGCCGGGGGTCATCCTCCTTTTCTAAAGAAGCCACAAAAACTAGCATTGCTTATCCCCTAAAAAAACTAGCATTATTTGTTCCCTAAAAAGCATTTATGAATCTTCTGTTTCACGGATCATAAATATATACAAAAATCATGAATTATGAAAAAACTACATTGATTTCAAAAATAAATCATCGATTCAGAAAAAAGCTCATCTGATTTAAAAAAATGTTTATAAATTTTGAAAAAAGTTCATCGAATTTGAAAAAAGTCCATGAATTTTCAAAAAAATTCATCCATTTTGGAAAAATAATCGGATTTTGAAAAGCAGTTCATTGAATTTCATGAAAGTTCAATACACTCGGAAAATGTTCACGAATTTAAATACAAAATTCGTAAATTTTAGAAAAGCTCACAACTTTTTAGAAATAGTTCTCCAAAACAGGAAGAAGGATCAAATGGAAAAACGAACAAAAAGAAATTAGAAAAAGAAAAAAAAGATGGAAAAAAGAAAACGAAAAGCAGGTAGAATAAATGACCGAAAAAGAAGTATGTGATCAGTGCCCGATGGGATGGTGACTCTGTGACAGCAGACCTTCCCCTGCAACGGCGCCAGAAAAATGCTGACTCCGTGACAGCAGACCTTCCCCTGCAACGGCACCAGAAGAATGCTGCTAGCACTCTCTGGCAATCGAAACTAGAAGGATGTTGTCGACGGCCCACCAGCGCGTGGGATCGTAGCACTTTTCGAGGGTAGAGTATTCGACCCAAATTTGTTGATTCGCCAGACAGGAGGTGAAAGGATACTCTTGAGTATTAGCAGTTGAATTTATCAGGTTCAACCACACCTGAAAGGTTAGTATCTGCAAGCAAAGTAGTATGATAACAACGGTGTCAGAAACGATCTGTTGACGGCAGACTACTCCTAACGATTGTATCAATGGCACCAGAAGTTACCCGTTGACGAAAATTGTCTGTTCCCGTCAACGACCAGCGTATCAAAATTGTAGCAGGTAACAGCAGTGTAACGAGTAATAGCAGTGGCAAGGGACAGCAGTAGTGACAGCAGTAGCAAGTAGCAACAGTAGCAAGCGACAGTAGCAGCAGAGCAAGACAAGTAACAGCAGCAGCAACAGTAGTAACAGCAGCAGAGCAAGACAAGTAACAGCAGTAGTAGGATGAACTCGTAGACAATGGGTCGGTGATTTGTTTGGATGATATTCATCATGCAACAGTTATAACATGGAGAGATATGTGGCTAGCTCCCGTCCGTCAATGTGATGTAGGCATGCATTCCGTGTGTCGTCATACGTGCTTAGGTAAAAGAACTTGCATGACATCTATTGTCCATCCCTCCCGTGGCAGCGGGGTCCAAAAGGAAACTACGGGATATTAAGTTTCTCCTTTTAATAAAGAACCGGACCAACGCATTAGCACTTGGTGAACACATGAACTCCTCAAACTATGGTCATCACCGGGAGTGGTTCCTGTTATTGTCACTCCGGGGTTGCTGGATCATAACACATTGTAGGTAACTACTACTTGCAAGATCGGATCTAAAACACACATATATTGGTGACAACATAATAATTTCAGATCTGAAATCATGGCACTCGGGCCCTAGTGAGAAGCATTAAGCATGGCAAAGTAGTAGCAACATCAATCTCAGAACATAGTGGATACTAGGGATTAATCCCCATCAAAACTAACCCGATTACATGATAGATCTCATCCTACTCATCACCGCCCAGCGAGCGTACGAATAGATTACTCACGAACGACGAAGAGCTTCATGGAATTGGAGAGGGAAGAAGGTTGATGATGACGATGGCGACGATTTCCCCTCTCCGGAGCCCAAAACGGACTCCAGATCTTCCCTCCAGATGAAGAACAGGTTGTGGCGGCGCCTCCGTATCGCAAACGCGGCAAAATCTTCTGTTTTTATTTTTTCTGGGATGAAAGTGAATTTATAGAGCTGAGATTGGGGGCGGCAGAGCCACGTGGGCCCCACAAGCTTGCCATCCGCCACCAGGGGGTGGCGGCTACAGGGCTTGTGGCCCACTGGCCCACCCCCTCAGGTGGATCTTTGCGCGGGTATTTTTCATATTTTCCAAAAATAATCTCCGTAAATTTTCAGGACGTTTGGAGAACTTTCATTTCTGCACAAAAACAACACCAAGGCAATTCTGCTGAAAACAGCGTCAGTCAAGGTTACTTCCATTCAAATCATGCAAATTAGAGTCCAAAACAAGGGCAAAAGAGTTTGAAAAAGTAGATACGATGAAGACGTATCAGATGGCGGGGTGGTTACTTCAACGAACCTATTTGCAAGGGGTCGTTGGTTAGAATCTCACCATGAGCACCCTTGTATTCTCTACTCACACTATGTGGGCTGGTCCTGTGGGCCTCAACATGGGTATGGCTCATTCCACTACAAGTTTACGACTAGGGCTGCAAATGAGTCGAGTTCGAATGACTTGGATTAGGTAGGAACCATGGTCAAAACAAAATTGCGAATCAGGTGTGGCACTGACGGCAAAAAAGCAGAACAAAAAATTGTAGGCATAATCGAAATGTCGATAGAAAGGAAGTAACTTGAGAGTGTGTAGTGGTTACAAATGGGAAGGGGCCACCCCTTTGTTTGTGACAAACATATAATGAACATTTCGTCAATATATTTTTATTTCGTAGGAGCAAACGGGTTGGGATTCGAATGAATGAGTAACTTGGATGCATTCGATCATACGAAAGGTATAACTTAAACATAATTTCAGCAAATGTGGATTATGATTTTATTTATCTTTTCATGAGAACACATTTATCCCTTGACAATGTACGGGCATTCAACTAATGTGTGTGTGTCTATATATATAATTTACACTATGTTTTTATGTTTGTAAATTTACGTGATATAAAATATTTTTAACGATGACTATGTATTTTTTACGGTCTGTTTTTACGTATGAGATAAGATTAAAATTTCAGAAACATAAAATTAGAGTGTATTGATGTGAAAATAAGGGGGGTGAAGAATAACTATTCCTCACCCAGGGTGACGAATAGCGCGACCCTCATCCAAGGTAACCTTACGATCGTTTCATTAATATTTTTTTTGAAATGCAAATAGTTATATTTATATTGATTCATTGCGTAGAGTTTGACATAAGAAAACAAAAATATAGGCCATAAGACCAGAAAAATTACATTTTATGTATATTTTACACTATGTTTTTGTGTTTGTAATTTTACATGAAATAAAATATTTTTTACGGTGACTACATATTTTCTTACTATCTCTTTTTACGTACGAAATAAGATAAAATTTATGGAACGTAAAATTACGATGCATTGATATAAAAATAGAGGGGGTGATGAATAACTATTCCTCACCCAGGGTGACGAATAGTCAATCTGATAAATAATAGTTATTCTTCACCCCCAGTGTTTTCACATCAATACGTCCTAAATTTATGTTTCAATTTTTTTTCTAGTTTCATACATAAAAAGAGACAGCAAGAACATATATAGTCAATATAAAAAATATTTTAGGTCACGTAAAATTACAAACATAAAAACATAGTTTAGAATATACCTGAAATGCGATTTGTCTGTTCTTAAGGCCTAAATTTTTAAATCTTTACATCAAATTTTACGTAATAAATAAATATGAATGTAACTATTGGTATTTCAAATGTAATTTGTTTATAAAACGGTCGTAAGATTACTCGGATGAAGAATAACTTATTTTACACCTGGATGACTAATAGACTTTCTATATTATATATACCAACCCGCGAAAACAGCCTCCAGCCACTACGTGTGCCCTTCACCCACTCCCTCCATCTCCTTCCTTCAGCTGGGGCCGCGCTCACGCCATCCCACCCCACCTCCCTCTACCGCGCCACTACCCCACCTCCTTCCCACGCGTGGCCTGCCCCGGCCACCACCCAGCGCCCCCTGGCCCTGGTAACCACCTCGCGCCGCTAGCCCCTGGTAACCACCCCGCGTCGCCCATCCCGACCACCACCATGCGTCGACCTAAAAGATCCATCCCTGCGCCGCCCCATTGTCTACAGATGCTCTAAGAAGAGCAGGCCGCGCGCGCGGTCGTAGTCCTCTGTCTCGCGACGGAGGAGCGACGGCGGCGGCGCTAGGCCCCACTACGTGTACCGGCGGACGACGCGCTTCCGGACGGCGTCGGATCTGACGCAACGAGCCCTCTCGAGGTCGTTGTTCCTACAACCGTCGGAGTTGGCCATCAAAGGGTGATGGAATGGAGCGGCTACGCGGCGGAATGGAGGCGCGTGGTGGCGGATTAGAGGCGCCGACGATGAGGTGGGGGAACTTTTCGCGGCGACAGATGGATAGGGTTTCGACCCGCATTCAGCGATCGAACCCGTAGATACAACGGTCGAGTGTTCGCGTTTACGGGCCACCGTAAAAGTTTTATGTGACGAGCCGCTTTTACAGTATATGCTCTGACAGAAAAAACAGTTCAAATATGTATAGTTGTCGGAATTTTACAGTTTCAACGATTATAATGAATCTGTTAGAGATGCTCTTAGCCTCTGAATCGATCCCCCATTCAGTCTTGGCAATGCGCGTGCTACGACGCGAGGTGAAGTTTGGAGGAACAGCGGCCTTGACACGCCGTGTGCTACGAGTAGATAGAATCTACTGGAATCACCGCGGTGGAGATGGTGGCAAAGAAGAAAGAAGACCTGGAGCAGAGAAGGGCCACCCATGAAAGGCTGCATGGCTCTGCATGCATTGGGGTGATGTGGCGCGTCCAGAGGCGCAGAACCAGCCGGTGGTGCAGAGTCCAGCGCGGAGCCAACCAGCGCCTTGGGTTGGCCATCACGTACGTACGGTACGATCCTCGTGGGGCGGGCGATCCAAGGTAGGCAGGCGCACGGGGAGAGGGCGGTAGCCCAGCGTCGGGCAAGTTCGGCCCCGCGTCGGGGATTCACAGCCCGCAGTTGGCTCGGGCGGGTCCACTATCGATTGGGCAGTAGCCTGCTGTGGGATCTGGTCCAGCACATGCGTAGCATCCGCAGTTTTGGGGATCTAGCTAGTCCAGCAAATGCGTAGCATCGGGAGTTTTGGGGATCTGGTCCAGCTAGGACAGACGGCCACGACCGGGGCTGAGGTGGCGAGGGGTACGAGGAAGCTTCCAGAGCCGCGGGCACCAAATAGAGGCCGTCGCGTGTCAATGCAGGGGCGGGTGCCAGCAACGCTGTAGCAGAGGCTGACTGCTGGGTTTGAACCTGGTCAACCAGCATCAACCACCGGGGCGGGGCTGGCCCAAACTATATAGGGAAACACTTTGCGGAAATTGCTTTTGGCTCCCGAGCTCTTCATGGAGGTCTTTAAATTCAAACTTTAAATTTCGTAAAAATTTGTATTTCAACATTTCAAAAAACTTTGAAGAAAAATACATAGATAGATGAAGGTATAATACAGTAAATTTTCAGAACAAAATACGTTGAAATAAGGGTTGTGCAAAAAAAAGACAAATCTAGAACTTTTTAACACATGTTACTATTCATCATTTCAAACACAATGAATTTGTCTTTTTTATACAGGTTGCGTTTCAAAGTATTTCGACCTGAAATTTTACACACACACGGATCACATCCTTGTTTAGTTGTATATTTGTTTTCAGATTTTTTGGAACTAAAGTTTTTCGAATTTTGAATTTTTCAAAATTTTCTGCCTCCATGGCTCCCGGGAGCCAAACGTCCGTTCTCAACACTTTATGTCTATAGTCTCATAAACATCTCGCGTCAGACCAATCGAACCTCATCAACTTAATTTAAATCCAACGCTCGAGAGTTGCCTTTCTTTTTCCTAAATTAAAGAAAGAAAACCAATTGGTGGGGAGGTGTGGCCCGCAACGTTTGTGCCTAATATTTCATTCGTTTTTTGTTCGTTTGGATCGGCCAGGCGGACACGAACGTCCGCTTCCGCAAATGGGTCGGCTCGTGCGCCCAACGCTGGTCGGATCCATTTTTTGCGGGCGAGAAAAAAAGACATAAATGCATAATTAAGCATTAAAAGCCGGCCACGAAGGCCAGCGATAGTCCACGCGTCAAACTGCATCCATGCAGCCCTAGGCGGCGGCGTCATCGTCGTCGGGGCCGGTGAGGTCGACCAACGTTGGCGCAAGGCCGGCCCAGGGGAACGTCGAGTTCCAAAGCGCAGCTGCCTGCGCCTCCGTCGTTTGCCCCGCGGGCGCGGGCTGTGATGGTGGCGATGGCAGCGCATCAGCACGAGCACGCTCCTCCTCCTCCGCCTCCCGTCGCTCCTCCTCCTACTCCTTCTCCAGCTCCATGAGCCGCAGGACTTCGGTGCGCTCCGCCTACAGGTGCACAGACCCCCAGCACATGAGGTAGGCCTGCTCCTGCAGCGGGGTCGCGCACAGCCAGATGGACGTCGCGCTGACGAACTCCTGGACGACACCGGTCCACTCGTAGGCATCCCGCAGCAGCGTGGGTTCGGGCTCGGGCACCGACGGAGGTGGCATGACGCAGTCACCGGCAGCCGACAGTGCCATGGCCTCCGCGAGCTGCTTCTGGTACGCCGCTTCCTCTTCGGCCATGCGCCACGCTTCTTCCTCGCTGTCGCGGAGGACACGAGCGAGCGATGCCTCGTAGGCGGCCTCAGCCTCCTGGTCCTCATCACTGACGATAGGCGGGGGCGGCGGAGGGCCTCCTGGCTGCGCTTGGCGCACGCCACGGCGGCGCTGCTGCTCGTGCTCCACTGCCAACCACGCCTCCCAGTTAGGGGAGCCAGCCGCGTATGTGGGGTCTTGCTGCTGCTCCGCCGTTAGCAGACGTCGTCGCTTGGTCACCCCTCCGCATGCACCCGCGCCGACCGCGCCACGTTCGTCACGGGAATCCTCTCCGGATCCAGACGTCAGCTGGGCGGCAGCGTCACGTCTAGGTAAGGGAGTGCCACGCGATGCTCCCAGTGCCACCGCACTTGGTGCACCTGGACGCTCACGCGCTGATGAGGCCGGTGGGAAGACAACGGCGGGGAGGTGGCGCGGGGGCAGAGCGGGGCATTGCCCTTGTTTGGGAAGCCACCGGCCATGGTGGGCTAGGGTTTGGTCGCTCAGTCCCCGAGGAGGTGGCGAGATGGGGACAGGGGCGGGTTCTGGAAGCACATGGCGGAACCCACCGCACGCTTGGATTAAAAAAGGCCGTCCGTGGTCGCCGACGCGTGGGCCCGAGGATGGCGGCCGCCATAAATTATGTTGACCGCGGTGGTTGGGGGCGGACACCAGGGGGGGGGGGGCGCGCGGCGTCCGCTTCGCTTCCGTGTCGATGCATTTCAGTCCCAAATTTGGGAAGGAAATGGGTCGACGTGGACACGTTTTGGCAGTGGGTCAGCGCGTTGGGTCATAATTTTTGTCCGCATCGACCCAAACGGACGGCGGCGGACGAAATGGGTTTCCCATTAAAGTTGCTCTTATCTCCAGATTGAATCTGTATGCACCGTGTGGGGCTCTTCATTCACCCCCCCCCCCCCCGAGCGCATGCCAGCTCCCTAGTGTTGCTGGATCCCCTTTCCCCTGCTCTTTCCCTACACCCATTCACTCCTCTTCGTCCAGCAACACATCGATCTCACCGGCCAGCGCCACACGCTCCTTCTTCGTCGAGCAACCCGGCCACCCCATCTTCCACTCCACCGATGCATCCCCTTGACATTAGGGGGTCGAGCCCCCATTCTCAATTGCGATTCATGGATCTACATGTTACAAATTGTCTCAATCCCCCGTTGGAGTAGCACAGAACAGTCAGAGAATGGGCAGTGGATTGCACCCCACCTCCCAGTACGTTCCAAGCGCCCATCTCGAGATAAAAGGTATTGCACTGTTTCCATCACCCTTGGTTTGATTAATTGTTTTTTTGCAAGGCAATGTTGTTTATAATTTATCCAACAACTGATTACTGATTGTATTTTTTGTTCATTGCCCGCCTAGTATTCATGTGCTAGGTCATTCATGTGTTGATGAAGTTTTTACATAATTGATGACACATAGCTATGTGCGCACCAATCGTGGCTAGTTGTTTGAATATTCCATGCTTCGAATGAATATGGCAAATGTTGAGATAATGTTCTTCCATGGCTTCCTGTATATAGAGATTCCAAAAATATGTATCCTCAATTAGCGGAAAATCTTTTATTTCGTTTTATGTTTCAAAATTTGATGCTTCCACGTAACAACAATAATGTTTCAAAACCATCACTGGATTTCGAGCTAATAAGTATCTTGATCACACAAATATGCAGTCACATGTTGGCACCCATATTTCTGAATTTTCATTTAAATTTATGTGCTTCCAATTAAGATTTGTAACGTTGAAATAGCACTATCTTCATGCTTGTGCCTCCCTCGTGGCCCTCCCGACTCCGTTCTTTGGCTTATAAATTCTCATCTACCCTAAAAACACCAGAGGGAGTCCCGACACACTTTTTACGTCGCCGAAAGTCTCTGTTCCGATGGGAGGCCATGCGGAGCTTCGTTCCGGCACCCTACGGGAGGGGGTCGATCACGGAGGGCATCTTCATCATCCTTGCTGCCCTCACTATGATGTGTGAGTAGTTCACCACATACCCACGGGTCCATAGTCAGTACCTAGAAGGCAATCGATCTCTCTCTTTGATCTTCAATACAATGATCATCACATCTTCGCTTTGATCCACATGATGTAATTACTTTTTGTGCGGTGCGTTTGTTGGGATCCAATGAATTGTGGGTTTATGTTCGGATTATTTGATAAATATCCGAGTGTCTAAATACTTATATGATTCTTATGCATGATTATGATAGCTTAGTAATTCTCTATGATCAATTGAAATGGTTTGGCCAACGAGATCGATATTTCTTCGGTGTGAGAGGTGTGTTGTATTAGGTTCAACCTGGCGAATTTTTATATTTCAGTGATAGAAGGGGACAAGATCCATCTTTGTGTTGCAGCTATTAAGGATAAAATGATGGGGTTTATTCATATTGATTGAGTTACTTTGTCTACATCATGTCATTGTTCTCCATGCATTACTCTATTTTACTTAATACTCTAGATGCATACTAGATAGCGGTCAATGAGTGGAGTAATAGTAATAGGTGCAGTCTCTATGAATGGAAACAAACATACATGCATATGATATTCCTCATCTTTTCTTCTATATCCATGTGTAGCTGCCAAATGTGAGGCTACAATGGCTGCAGGGTATGCATCCTTTATTCCAATCCATTGGTTACTGATGGGAACATAGTCAAAACAAAATTGTGAATCAGGTGTGGGAGTGGCGGCAAAAAAGCAGAACCAAAAATGATGGCCATGGTCAAAATGTCGACACAAAGGAAGTAACTTGAGAGTGTGTAGTGATTACGAAATGGGAAGGGGTCCACCCCTCTGTTTGTGACAAACATATAATGAACATTTCGCTAATACTTTTTTATTTCGTAGAAGCAAACAGGTTGGGATTGGAATAAGTGAGTAACTAGGATGCGTGCCGATCGTACGAGAGGTATAATTTAAACATAATCTAGCCAAATGCGGATTATGATTTTATTTATTTTTTCAAGAGAACACATTTATCCCATGGCAACCCACGGGCATTCAGCTGGCCCTCCACGTGGTTGGTGTTACCAACCGGGATCAAAAGTTTTTTCGTATTTAAGAAAAAAATCATTTTTTATTCTTAAATCTTTGAATTATTTTACAATTTAATATTCAACCATCCCTACTCACTGCTCGAGCATGGATCGCTCATTTTAAATCGTTTAACTTCCAGGCCAGTTACTCACTCCACTCATTTCAAATCGTCTAACTTTTCGGTCGGTCATCCATTCTCTCACTGCTTCAGCCCAAACACGCTTAACTTTCAGGTTCTATCTCCACTAGTTTTCAAGTCTGCACTTGTTGTTTTCTTGACAATAGTAAGAACTCAATCCTATTAACCCTTAGGTCGTGATGTCACATGATATAAATTTTTGAATTCCAAACAATTATTAAAATAAAAAACAATGATTAACAAACACAATAATTAATTTAAAAACTCAAAAAGGCAAAAACTTCAAAAAAAACTCAAAGTAATTATGAGAAAGCATAAAAAACAAAAAAATTCAAACTAATTAAAAAGTTCAAAATAAAATAAGTAATAATCATATTGAATTTCAATGAAAATAGAATAATGCATAATATTATTTTATTCATTTTTTTCCATTTATTCATTTAATATGGCATAATTAATACCTTTAAATCTATTAATTCGATTTCAAAAAATAATATATCCACTATTATCAGAAATATGCGAGGAATACAAATATGACATCATTTACTTTTTAAAAATGAAATCTACATCATTTATTTAAAGAAAATTAAAATATCACATAATTAATATATTTTTTTGAGTTAAATGACCGTGAAATTGAAAAACACCACAAATGAACTCTGAAAAGCTGAAACTTGGTATTGTATCATCAGTTCATCCACATAGTATGTGCTTAAAAGTTGACAAGGTTACGGCAAAAACTAGATGCATTTCGTGTACAAACTAGACAATCTTTTTCGAAGTATGAGGGTTTCGGACGAAAACTTAGGTTTTACTTATTTTAACTCAACACTTTTTGTGCTTTCAATATGCACCGTTCAAAGCCACGTCGCCAATTTTCAACTCTTTCTGACTTCATTTGCAATATTTCATGCATTTAATGATTTTTTGAGCTAAATGACTCTGACACTAAAAATCACTACAAATGAACTCTGAAATTGTTGAAAGTTGGCATGGTATCATTATTTTACCCGCACAGCATGTGCTAAAAAGTTGAGAGAGTTACGACAAAAACTGGATGCACTTCGTGTACATACTGGACAATCTCTTTCGAAGTATGAGAGTTTCAAACGAAAACTCATGTGTTATAAAGCTATTTCAATTTTTTAAACTTATTTTAACTCCAGACTTTTTGTACGTTCAATATGCACCATTCAAAGACACGTCATCAATTTTCAACCCTTTCTGACTTCATTTTCTATTTTTCATACATCTAATGATTTTTTTGAGCTATAAAACTAAAAGAGGTAAACAAAATCTATTTTTTTATTAAAACAAACATTTAAAATAACCTAAAAATTACTAAATTTAATATAATCATAAAACACACTAATATTAAACAGCAGAAAGAAGAATCACTCAAAAATTCATCTTTAAAGTAAAGTTATTCACATAATAGTGATTCACACAAATATCAAAGAATTCAAATTTAAACTATTCAAATTTAAAAACTACTAGCACTAACTGAAAGTTTATAATTTTTCTGACCAAAAGCAAAAAGATTCATTCAAAAACTATAAATATTTTAACAGTTATTCCAAATCTAAAAACATAAATTGTCCTGTTTGGAAAAACAAAACAAGCCAAAAAAATAGACCATTAGTACCGATTGGAGCCATCAAACGGGCCTAAAGGTTCCTTCCTGCATGGAATTTGTTCCGCCAAAAAGGAGGACCTTTAGTCCCGATTTGTGACATCAACCGGGACTAAAGGGAGGACCTTTAGTGCCAGCCGCACACAAAAACCGGGACTAAAGGTGGTAAAACCCCTTTAGTCTCGGTTGGTGTCTCTAACCAGGACTAAAGGTCTCATTCGAACCGGGACTAATGCCTACCGAGCTCCGTTCGTGTTCTGGTCACTCGAACCGGGACGGATGCATGCATTAGTCCCGGTTCGTAAGTTGACTGGGACTAATGCTCTTATCAGGCCATGACCAAAGCCTTGTTTTCTACTAGTGTGTGTCTATATATATATATATATATATATATATATATATATATATATATATATATATATATATATATATATATATATATATATATATAACACTATTTTGTTCTCCTAACACTTATCTACTACTCGATCCACGAGACCCGGACCACATAGCAACCCAAGAAAACTGCCTCCACTCACGACGTGTCCCCTTCACCCACTCCCTCCATCTCCTTCCTTCACTAGGGGTCGTGCCCACGCCATCCCGCCCCACCTCCCTCTATCGTGCCACCACCCCACCTCCTTCCCATGCGCGACCTGCCCCGGCCACCACCCAGCGCCGCCCGGCCCTGGTAACCACCTCGCGCTGCTCACCCCTGGTAACCACCCCGCGTCGCCCGCCCCGGCCACTACCATGCGCCGACCAAAAGATCCATCCCGCCGCCGCCCCGTCTTCATCCACCTACCATGCCGCCACGCCTCGACTGTGTCGGCCCTCTCCACCTACCGCATCACTTCCATCCCATGTCCCTCCCAGATCCGGCGAGGATCGACCGCACGGTGCCTCAACAACCGACGTAGGGGCTTCTCTCGATCTAGGATTCCGACATGGCCAGCCATCGTCGCCGCCCGGTTAAGGTGGAGACCGCCTCCCCTAACCCGCCCTACTGAGCCCCTATCTCGCCAGCTAGCTGCGCGGGTGACGTCGCCCCCTTCCTGAGTGGCGGCTACAAGGGGAGGAGCAGCACCTCCCCCGGACGACCATCAGTTCCAACAGGGTCAATGGTGTCATGCAGTTCGGATGGGGTGCTGACCCCGTCACATGCCATCCAGTAGGGGAGAGGGACGAGGAGCTCCACCACCGGCCCGTCTGCCCCAAGCAGTTTGCGGCATGTGCCTCTACAGGACGGTAGGCGCGCCGATGCAGTCCACCCACGTAGGGTCCATGCGTGTGCAATGTGGTAGGTGTGTGACGCAAAAAAATGTGCGCTGCAGTTTGGTTAGCTCTGTCGTGCAGTATTTTGTTTTTGTTTTCTACTGTTCATTTGTTTGTTAAAAAATATTCAAAGAATGTTGGTGGGAGATAACATTCTTTTGATGCAAAAATGTAATTTTAAATGCAGTGCACTCGTCCCATTCTTGGGTTTTACTTTTCCTAGTGTCGAGGTTCACTTTCGATAGTTTTGTGATTCACTTACGCCCCGACGTGAAGCACAGTCCATTTCCTCATCTTGGAAAAATATACGTCTGACAAAATGAGTTATGCAAGTCGTTTGCATGTCCAATGGAGTGCGGTTTTCTATTCGATGCGGTTCACTCATCAATTTTGGTGTCGCAAAAAACACAGTGTCAGCAGCTTTTTACGACACGAAGTTCACTAGTCTTTGTATTGCAGTATCTTTGCTTCAGAAAGTGCAGTTCCCTCACGTTGAGCATGCAGTTCGTAAGAGTTAACAGAATAACTATTCCGCTAATACAACCGATTTATTCTGCTAATATTTTCCATAATATCGGGTGTAATTACTCCCATTTTTGTTTCGTATGTTTTGGATAGTATCTATCATATTATAGTATATGTATGCTGTTGGGTAACGTAGCATAGATTCAAAAAGTTTCCTACGCATATTCAGATCTTCCTATGGAGAGACCAGCAACGAGAGAGGGGTGAGTGCATCTTAATACCTTTGAAGATCGCTAAGAGGAACGTTACTAGAACGCGGTTGATGGAGTCGTACTCGCGGCGATTCAGATCGTGGTGTGATTCCGATCTAGTGCCGAACTACGACACCTCCGCGTTCAACACACGTGCAACCCGGTGACGTCTCCCGCACCTTGATCCAGCAAGGAGGAGGGAGAGGTTGGGGAAGATCTCCAGTAGCACGACGTCGTGGTGTCGATGGAGAGACGAGGTCTCCCGACAGGGCTTCTCCAAGCACCGGCAGAGAAGAGGAGAAAGAAGCGCAGGGCTGCGCCGAGAGAGAGAGAAAACTGTGTCTCCAAAAGCCCAAAAGTGCCCACTATATATAAGGGGAGGGAGGGGCTGCGCGCCCTTGAGGGTTTCCCTCTCCTGGAAGGGGTGGCAGCCCTAGATGGGGGGAGGTGCGGCGGCCAAGGGGGGAAGGAGGTGTGGCGCACCCTTCTGGTGGGCCTTAGGCCCACCTGCGCTAGGGTTCCCCCCTCTCCCTTCTTCTTGCGCCATGGGCTGAGTGGGGGGCGCACCAGCCCACCTAGGGGCTGGTTCCCTCCCGCACTTGGCCCATCTTGCCTCCCGGGGTCGTTGTCCCCTTCCAGTGGACCCCCGGGGCCAGCTCCGGTGGTCCCGGTGGTCCCGGTACGTTACCGGTGACGCCCGAAACACTTCCGGTGTCCGAAACCATCCGTCTTATATATCAATCTTTACCTCCGGACCATTCCAGACCTCCTCGTGACGTCCGGGATCTCATCCGGGACTCCGAACAACTTTCGATAACCTCGTATAACAATTCCCTATAACCCTAGCGTCATCGAACCTTAAGTGTGTAGACCCTACGGGTTCGGGAGACAGGTAGACATGACCGAGACACCTCTCCGGCCAATAACCATCAGCGGGGTCTGGATACCCATGGTGGCTCCCACTTGCTCCACGATGATCTCATCGGATGAACCATGATGTCAAGGATTCAATCAATCCCGTATAAAATTCCCTTTAACCGTCGGTATAGAACTTTCCCGAGATTCGATCGTCGGTATACATATACCTTGTTCAATCTCGTTACTGGTAAGTCTCTTTACTCGTTCCGTAGTACGTCATCGTGTGACTAACTCCTTAGTTACATTGAGCTCATGATGATGTTCTACCGAGTGGGCCCAGAGATACCTCTCCGTCACGCGGAGTGACAAATCCCGATCTCGATTCGTACCAACCCAACAGACACTTTCAGAGGTACCCGTAGTGCACCTTTATAGTCACCCAGTTACGTTATGACGTTTGATACACCCAAAGCACTCCTACGGTATCCGGGAGTTGCACAATCTCACGGTCGAAGGAAAAGACACTTGACATTAGAAAAGCTTTAGCATACGAACAATACGATCTAGTGCTATGCTTAGGATTGGGTCTTATCCATCACATCATTCTCCCAATGATGTGATCCCGTTATCAATGACATCTAATGCCCATGACCAGGAAACCATGATCATCTATTGACTAACGAGCTAGCCAACTACAGGCTTGCTAGGGACACATTGTGATCTATTTATTCACACATGTATTACTGTTTCCTGTTAATACAGTTATAGCATGAACAATAGACGATTATCATGAACAAGGAAATATGATAAGAACCATTTTATTATTGCCTCTAGGGCATATTTCCAACAGTCTCCCACTTGCACTAGAGTCAATAATCTAGTTACATTGTGATGTATCGAACACCCATAGCATTATGGTGTTGATCATGTTTTGCTCGTGGAAGAGGTTTAGTCAACGGGTCTGCAACATTCAGATCCGTGTGTACTGTACAAATCTCTATTACTCCACTCTGGACATGGTCCTGGATGGAGTTGTAGCGGCGTTTGATGTGCTTCGTCTTCCGGTGAAACCTGGGCTCCTTGGATATGACAATGGCCCCAGTGTTATCACAGAAGAGTGTCATTGGACCCGACGCGCTTGGAACCACTCCAAGGTCGGTGATGAGCTCCTTCATCCAAATTCCTTCATGAGCCGCTTCTGAAGCAGCTATGTACTCCGCTTCACATGTAGATGCTGTCACGACTTCTTGCTTGCTGCTGCACCAGCTCACTGACCCACCATTCAAAACATATACGTATCCGGTCTGTGAATTAGAGTCATCCGGATCTGTGTCGAAGCTACCGTCGACGTAACCCTTTATGATGAGCTCTTCGTCACCTCCATGAACGAGAAACATTTCCTTAGTCCTTTTCAGGTACTTAAGGATATTCTTGACCGCTGTCCAGTGTTCCATACCGGGATCACTTTGGTACCTCCCTACCAAACTTATGGCAAGGTTTTTATCAGGTCTGGTACACAACATGGCATACATAAGAGAGCCTATGGCTGAAGCGTAGGGGACATAACTCATCTTTTCTCTACCTGCTGCCATGATCGGCGACTGAATCTTACTCAATCTCATACCTTGCAAAAATGGCAAGAACCCTTTCTTTGAGTTTTCCATATTGAACTTCTTCAATATCTTGTCAAGGTATGTACTTTGCGAAAGACCTATAAGGCGTCTCGATCTATCTCTATAGATCTTGATGCCTAATATGTATGCAACTTCTCCAAGGTCCTTCATTGAAAAACTCTTGTTCAAATAGGCCTTTATGCTCTCCAACAACTCTATATTATTCCCCATCAATAATATGTCATCCACATACAGTATGAGGAAAGCTACAGAGCTCCCACTCACTTTCTTGTACAGACAGGCTTCTCCGTAAACCTGTATGAACCCAAACGCTTTAATCACCTCATTAAAGCGAACGTTCCAACTCCGAGATGCTTGCACCAACCCATAGATGGTGCGCTGGAGCTTGCATACTTTATTAGCACCCTTAGGGTCGACAAAACCTTCTGGTTGCATCATATACAACTCTTCCTTAAGGTTCCCGTTAAGGAACGCTGTTTTGACGTCCACTTACCAAATTTTATAATCATAAAAGGCGGAAATTGCTAACATGATACGGACTGATTTCAGCTTCGCTACAGGAGAGAAAGTCTCTTCGTTGTCAATTCCTTGAATTTGTCAAAAACCCTTTGCGACAAGTCGAGCTTTATAAACGGTTACATTACCGTTTGCATCAGTCTTCTTCTTGAAGATCCATTTATTTTCTATGGCTCGTCGGTCATCGGGCAAGTCCACCAAAGTCCATACTTTGTTCTCATACATGGATCCTATCTCGGATTTCATAGCTTCAAGCCATTTGTTGGAATCTGGGCCCGCCATCGCTTCTTCATAGTTCGAAGGTTCAACGTTGTCTAACAACATGATTTCCATCACAGGGTTGCCGTACCAGTCTGGTGCGGAGCATGCCCTTGTGGACCTTCGCGGTTCAGTAGTAACTTGATCCGAAGCTTCATGATCATTATCATTAACTTCCTCTTCAGTTGGTGTAGGCGCCACAGGAACAATTTCCCGCGCTGCGCTACTTTCCTATTCGAGAGGGGGTGTAATTACCTCATTAAGTTCTATCTTCATCCCACTTACTTCTTTTGAGAGAAACTCTTTCTCTAGAAAGGATCCGTTCTTGGCAACAAAGGTTTTACCTTCGGATCTAAGATAGAAGGTATACCCAATAGTTTCCTCAGGGTATCCTATGAATACGCATTTCTCCGATTTGGGTTCGAGCTTTTCTGGTTGAAGTTTCTTCACAT
The DNA here is from genome assembly GCF_904849725.1 of Hordeum vulgare subsp. vulgare. Taxonomy (NCBI): domain Eukaryota; kingdom Viridiplantae; phylum Streptophyta; class Magnoliopsida; order Poales; family Poaceae; genus Hordeum; species Hordeum vulgare. The sequence continues at coordinate 21,941,921 of NC_058520.1, read as the reverse complement.
AAGCATCGCAGCCCCAAACTTTAAGAAACGACAACTTAGGTTTCTTGCCAAACCATAGTTCATACGGTGTCGTCTCAACGGATTTAGACGATGCCCTATTTAAAGTGAATGCTGCAGTTTCTAATGCGTATCCCCAAAATGATAACGGTAAGTCGGTAAGAGACATCATAGATCGTACCATATCTAATAAAGTGCGATTACGATGTTCAGACACTCCGTTGCGTTGCGGTGTACCAGGCGGCGTTAGTTGTGAAACGATTCCGCACTTCCTTAGGTGTGTGCCAAACTCGTGACTCAAATATTCTCCTCCACGATCAGATTGTAGACACTTAATTTTTCTGTCACGTTGATTCTCGACCTCACTCTGAAATTCCTTGAACTTTTCAAATGTCTCAGATTTGTGCTTCATCAAGTAGATATACCCATACCTACTCAAATCATCGGTGAGAGTGAGAACATAACGATAGCCACCGCTAGCTTCAACGTTCATTGGACCACACACATCAGTATGTATTATTTCCAATAAGTCGGTTTCTCTCTCCTGAGAATGGAGTCTTAGTCATCTTGCCCATGAGGCACGGTTCTCATGTGTCAAATGATTCAAAGTCAAGAGACTCTAATAGTCCATCAGTATGGAGCTTCTTCATGCGCTTAACGCCGATATGACCAAGGCGGCAGTGCCACAAGTATGTGGGACTATCATTATCAACTTTACATCTTTTGGTACTCACACTATGAATATGTGTAACATCACGATCGAGATTCATCAAGAATAAACCATTCACCAGCGGAGCATGACCATAAAATATATCACTCATATAAATAGAACAACCATTATTCTCTGACTTAAATGAGTAGCCGTCTCGCATTAAGCAAGACCCTGATACAATATTCATGCTCAAAGCTGGTACTAAATAAAAATTATTAAGGTTTAAAACTAATCCCGACGGTAAATGTAGAGGTAGCGTGCCGACGGTGATCACATCGACCTTGGAGCCATTCCCGACGCGCATCGTCACCTCGTCCTTGGCCAGTCTCCGCTTATTCCGCAGTTCCTGCTTTGAGTTGCAAATGTGAGCAACAGCACCGATATCAAATATCCAGGAGCTACTACGAGCGCTGGTAAGGTACACATCAATAATGTGTATATCACATATACCTTTAACGTCGCCGGCCTTCTTGTCCGCTAAGTATTTAGGGCAGTTCCGCTTCCAGTGACCTTTTCCCTTGCAATAAAAGCACTCAGTCTCAGGCTTGGGTCCCTTCTTTTTCTTCTTCCCAGCATCTGGCTTACCGGGCGCGGCAACGGTTTTGCCGTCTTTCTTGAAGTTCTTCTTACCCTTGCCCTTCTTGAAACTAGTGGTCTTGTTGACCATCAACACTTGATGCTCTTTCTTGATTTCTACTTCTGCAGACTTGAGCATCGAGTACAACTCGGGAATGGTCTTCTCCATCCCTTGCATGTTGTAGTTAAGCACAAAGCCTTTGTCGCTTGGTGGGAGAGACTGGAGGATTCTGTCAATTATAGCATCATCCGGAAGTTTGACTCCAAGTGAAGTCAGACGACTGTGTAACCCAGACATTTTGAGTACGTGCTCACTGACAGAACTATTCTCCTTCATCTTACAGCTAAAGAACTTGTCGGAGACTTCATATCTCTCGACATGGGCATGAGCTTGAAAAACTAGCTTCAGCTCTTGGAACATCTCATATGCACCGTGTTGCTCAAAACGCCTTTCGAGCCCCGTTTCTAAACTGTATAACATGCCACACCTAACCAGAGAGTAGTCATCACTCCGCGTTTGCTAGACGTTCAGAATGTCCTGGGCTGCTGTGGGAGCGGGAGGGTCACCTAGCGGCGCATCAAGGACATAAGCCTTTTTAGCTGCTTCAAGGATGAGCTTCAAGTTGCGAACCCAGTCTGCATAGTTGCTACCATCATCTTTCAGCTTGTTTTTCTCTAGGAATGCGTTGAAATTGAGGTTGATGTTGGCCATCTACAATATTTATAAAGACAACTTTTAGACTAAGTTCATGACAATTAAGTTCATTTAATCAAATTAAGTATGAACTCCCACTTAAATCGACATCCCTCTAGTCATCTAAGTGATACATGATCCATGTTGACTAACCCGTGTCCGATCATCAGTGAGACGGACTAGTCACCATGGTGAGCAACTTCATGCTGATCGTATTCAACCATACGACTCATGTTCGACCTTTCGGTCTCTTGTATTCGAGGTCATGTCTGTACATGCTAAGCTCGTCGAGTCAACCTAGGTGTTTCGCGTGTATAAATCTGGCTTACACCCATTGTATGCGAATGTTAGAATCTATCACACCCGATCATCACGTGGTGCTTCGAGACAACGATCCTTCGCAACGGTGCACACTTAGGGGAATACATTCTCTAAATTTTAAGAGGGATCATCTTATTATGCTACCGTCGTTCTAAGCAATAAGATGAAAAACATGATAAACATCACAATGCAATCATATAGTGACATGATATGGCTATTATCATCTTTGCTCTTTCGATCTCCATCTTCAGGCATCGCATGATCATCATCGTCACCGGCGTGACACCATGATCTCCATCATCATGTCTCCGTGAAGTCGTCACGCCAACTACTACTATAGCTAACCGTTAGCAATGAAGTAAAAGTAGTAAGCACATGGCGTTGCATCTCATACAATAAATTAAGACAACTCCTATGGCTCCTGCCGGTTGTCATACTCATCGACATGCAAGTCGTGAAACCTATTACAATAACATTATGATCTCATACATCATACATGCAACATCACAACTTTGGCCATATCACATCACATGTCAAACCCTCCAAACACAAGTTAGACGTCCTCTAATTGTTGTTGCATGTTTTACGTGGATAATTTGGGTTTCTAGCAAGAACGCCTTCTTACCTATGTGACAGCCACAACGATGATATGCCAAAGCTATTTACCCTTCATAAGAACCCTTTTCATCAAATCCAATCCGACTAGAGTAGGAGAGACAGACACCCGCTAGCCACCTTTATGCACGGTGTGCATGTCTGTCGGTGGAACCAGTCTCACGTAAGCATACGTGTAATGTCGGTCCGGGCCGCTTCATCCCACAATACCGCCGGAAAAGAATAAGACTAGTAGCGGCAAGCAATTGACAAATCATCGCCCACAACCTTTTGTGTTCTACTCGTGCATAGAATCTACGCATAGAAAACCTGGCTCGGATGCCACTGTTGGGTAACGTAGCATAAATTCAAAAAAAATCCTACGCATATTCAGATCTTCCTATGGTGAGACCAGCAACGAGAGAGGGGTGAGTGCATCTTCATACCTTTGAAGATCGCTAAGCGGAAGCGGTACTAGAACGCGGTTGATGGAGTCGTACTCGCGGCGATTCAGATCGCGGTGTGATTCCGATCTAGTGCCGAACTACGGCACCTCCGCGTTCAACACACGTGCAGCCCGGTGACGTCTCCCGCACCTTGATCCAGCAAGGAGGAGGGAGAGGTTTGGGAAGATCTCCAGCAGCACGACGGCGTGGTGTCGATGGAGAGACGAGGTCTCCCGGCAGGGCTTCGCCAAGCACCGGCACAGAGGAGGAGAAAGAAGGACAGGGCTGCGCCGAGAGAGAGAGAAAACCGTGTCTCCAAAAGCCCAAAAGTGCCCACTATATATAGGGGGAGGGAGGGGCTGCGCCCCCTTGAGGGTTTCCCTCTCCTGGGAGGGACGGCAGCCCTAGATGGGGGGAGGTGCGGCGGCCAAGGGGGGGAGGAGGGGTGGCGCACCCTTCTGGTGGGCCTTAGGCCCACCTGCGCTAGGGTTCCCCCTCTCCCTTCTTCTTGCGCCATGGGCTGAGTGGGGAGGCGCACCAGCCCACCTAGGGGTTGGTTCCCTCCCGCACTTGGCCCATCTAGCCTCCCGGGGTCGTTGTCCCCTTCCGTTGGACCCCCGGGGCCACCTCCGGTGGTCCCGGTGGTCCCGGTACGTTACCGGTGACGCCCGAAACTCTTCCGGTGTCCAAAACCATCCGTCCTATATATCAATCTTTACCTCCGGACCATTCCAGAGCTCCTCGTGACGTCCGGGATCTTATCCAGGACTCCGAACAACTTTCGATAACCTCGTATAACAATTCCCTATAACCCTAGCGTCATCGAACCTTAAGTGTGTAGACCCTACGGGTTCGGGAGACAGGTAGACATGACCGAGACACCTCTCCGGCCAATAACCATCAGCGGGGTCTGGATACCCATGGTGGCTCCCACTTGCTCCACGATGATCTCATCGGATGAACCACGATGTCAAGGATTCAATCAATCCCGTATACAATTCCCTTTGTCTGTCGGTATAGAACTTGCCCGAGATTCGATCGTCGGTATACCTATACCTTGTTCAATCTCGTTACTGGTAAGTATCTTTACTCGTTCCGTAGTACGTCATCGTGTGACTAAGTCCTTAGTCACATTGAGCTCATGATAATGTTCTACCGAGTGGGCCCAGAGATACCTCTCCGTCACGCGGAGTGACAAATCCCGATCTCGATTCGTACCAACCCAACAGACACTTTCAGAGGTACACGTAGTGCACCTTTATAGTCACCCAGTTACGTTGTGACGTTTGATACACCCAAAGCACTCCTACGGTATCCGGGAGTTGCACAATCTCACGGTCGAAGGAAAAGACACTTGACATTAGAAAAGCTTTAGCATACGAACAATATGATCTAGTGCTACGCTTAGGATTGGGTCTTGTCCATCACATCATTCTCCCAATGATGTGATCCCGTTATCAATGATATCTAATGCCCATGACCAGGAAACCATGATCATCTATTGACTAACGAGGTAGCCAACTACAGGCTTGCTAGGGACACATTGTGATCTATTTATTCATACATGTATTAATGTTTTCTGTTAATACAATTATAGCATGAACGATAGACGATTATCATGAACAAGGAAATATGATAATAACCATTTTATTATTGCCTCTAGGGCATATTTCCAACATATGCGTAGTATGTAGTATATAAAAAATGTTTTTGTAGTATATATATATACTAATTTTTTTGTAGTATATAACATATTTTAAGCATACTCATTTTTACATACAATTATGTATGTATTTGAGAAATACTATAAAAACTAAGACCAATTTGATTTTTATTTATATAACTCACTGTAAACGATCGTATACAATATATGAACATACTAAAATAATAAAATTATGTATATACTACCACATGCTAGTATATAAAACATGGATCTAATACACACGATAGTAGATATGGTGTGGTGGCCGCCTCGTCACACTTTCTATTGCTTTTCTCATAGTGCTTCTTTTTTCTTTATATAATATAAATCCTAAATATATTAGGAGATGTAAAAAAAAATGTACTTCTTTCGTCCCGGTGCATAAGTCATCTTACGAAAACCAAATAATCCTAAAACACTTAGGCACTCCCATCTCGTTTCTTGTTTTTTGACTTGAATAAAAGAATCAACCAATAAAAAATATGGGATGTGTATGTTTCTAATGACCCTCAGACTACCTATCACAACATGCAGTATTTTTTAACCAAACCCATAGAACAATCATTCTAGGGTGTATATATATATATATATATATATATATATATATATATATATATATATATATATATATATATATATATATATATATATCATAAAAGGTACAAAGCACCAAAGTGCCAACTAAACACTAAAGTTTATCCTACTCATGTTTTTGTGAAACCCATGATAGCATGGCTCAAGTTAGGCTCTCATGAATCCAGCTTGATAGTTGTTCTTCAAATTTTCCTTTAATTCTGTGTCTCATTATTGATAAATCGGACTTGAGAGAGAATTGCCAAGACCCAATGGAGGCCACCTGAACTTCAAAGATAATTCCATTCCTTTGCATCCAAATATTCCAAGAGCCCATGATAATAATCTCCATGGCCATCTTATGGAGTAGAGTTTGGGCATCGAAGAAAACTTCATCGTATTCCGAGATGCCTCTATTCTTATGCTCTAGAATTGAGTTCCAACATGTCACTGCAATATCGCAATCCTAGAATAGGTGGATTGTTGTTTGAGTTGTGCTAGAGTGACAGAGAACACATTTCTATGCTGGCGAATAGAATGATTTCCTTTGGATCAGGTTCCTTGTATTAACTCTATCATGCCGCAGCAACCAGAAGAAAATTTTACATCTTAGCATAGTAGAAGTTTTCCAAATCTTCTTGAAGATGGGAGGGGCTAATTCTCTAGTAGATAGGTCTTTGTACATCTTGATGGATGAGAAATAAGAGCCCCAAGGATATGTCCATTTATCAAAGTTGTGGGATAGGCTGGTTTGTTGAATAATGTCTTGCAAAACTTGATACTCCTAATGAGCCTGGACAGATAAGGGGGTGTGGAAGTGTTGCACCATTTCTGTATTTTGACAAAAAAACTGGAGTGTAATGTTGGCATTGCTTGCAAGGGAGAATAGTTCTGGGAATTTGTCCAAGAGAGTACCATGACCCAGTTATCCCACCAAAATGTGGTTGTATTTCCCTGACCAATCTCAGCAGAGGCAATCCTTCTAAACTCTGGCAAGAGTTTGAAAATGCTTTTCCACCAGAAGGAGCCCACTAATCTGTTTGCGATATCATCCTCACGGTAGTAAGAGTCCCAAATAAGTGTCAACCAAGGAAGGTTCTCGTGATTTAAAAACTTATGCAGATATTTCATGAGCAGACACTTGTTATGGATTGCTATATTGAGGATCCCCAATCCTCCTTGATCTTTAGGCTTACAAACTTTGTCCCGGGAGATGAGAGCAGAACCTCTATCCTCCATGCCATATTTTCTCCAGAAGCAATGCCTAAGGTACTTGTTAATTTGCTCAATGATTCCAGCAGGTAATTCCAGGGAGAACACGAAGAAAGTTGGCAGGCTGGTGAAAACAGATTTGATGAGAGTAAGTTTATCCCCATAAGTTAACAGAGTTAAGCAACCAGAAAGCCTCCTATATATTCTTTTGAGAACAGGACTGAAGTTCTCAAGCTTTGGCTTACAAGTAGCTAGAGGAAGGTCAAGATATGTGAAGGGGAACTACAAATACCGCATCCTAGTATGACAGCCAGTCTTTGCAACTTGTCAACACTGATGTTAGTTGGCGCCATAGTAGATTTTGAAAGTTCACTCTTAATCCTGTAAACATAGTGAAGTGCAGCACCAAATTCTTCACTTGCTCCACTTGAGCTTCTGAGGCAGGCATAATAAGGACAATATCATCAACATATTCTATTACTCGGAAGTCACGGCAAGGGTGATTTGGCAGAGGTTTACTTATGTGATTGTTGTTCTTGACTGCATTCAAAATGGATTGAAGAATATCTGTTGCCAGAACAAATAATAAAGGGGAAACATGGTCTCCTTGTCTAACACCTCTTTTGCACTGGAATTGTTTTCCAAGTACTCCATTGACTAACAACGAGGAGAATCCAGAGGAGAAGATCATATCCATCTACCTAAGCCATCTATTTCCAAATCTTTTTGCAAGCAGAATCTGTCTAATACTCTCTCCGTTCTTAATATAAGTCTTTCTAGAGATTCTACTAAGAGACTAAGTACGAATATATATAGACATGCTTTAGAATGTAGATTCATTCATTTTGCTTCGTACGTAGCCCTCTAGTGAAATCTCTAAAAAGATTTATATTTAGGAACAGAGAGAGTAGATTGGTGCTCAACGTTTCCAAATGCAGTGGCTAGTTTACTGCATGCAATGATATTAATTAGTAAATAAACATTAAATTCTCTTATTTTCCTCTTCCATTTAGTCGCGGTGCACAACGTAAGATGACTTATACATTGGGACGGAAGGAATATTAGCGGTAGTTCAACCTAGCACTTGCGAAGATCAACTACTATACTGCATGCATGAATGTCATATAAAAATCTTTTAAACCGTCACGAGTATGAAAAAAAGCATCAACACGGAAAAGTTGTGTGTTTACAGCAGCTTTCCATCTGTATACCATTTGCTCAGTTTCGGTGACTAGATGGAGAGTTACTAGCAAAAACACCACGTGAAAAACGGAGTGAAGGTTACGGAGACAAGCCGAGAAGTTCACATTCTTCATGCGGTGCCTTTTCGAATAATCTGTTTCACGCTATAGGCAAAACACATGATCTCGTTGTTTTTAAGATTACTTAAAAATGGCTAGGAATCAGAGAAAACTATCTACATGAAAAGGTTTCGCATTTTCCATAGCTTTTCAACGGTATATTATTTGCCCATTTCGATAAAGTTTGTAAAAATTACGGCAAAAAAAATTTAGCCATTTTTAAAACTGACTTAAAAGCATAAGGAATTTCTCTTTCTTTTCATTAATTAGTTACCACATCATATTTTTTACTTAGGTGGCATCTATGTTATTACGTATGTTACTCCCGTTGTGCGTAGTCTTAGACACTCCCATTTCCTTTCTTGTTTTCTTGACTTGAATAAAAGAATCAATTAATAAAAAACATGAGACGTGTATGTTTTTAATGAATTGAGACTACCTAGCACAACATGGAGTGGTTAGTAGTTTACTGCATGCAATGCTATTAATTAGCAAATAAACATTAAATTCTTTCATTTTCTTCTTTGCCTTGATTGCGATGTATAACATAAAATGACTTATACACGAAAACGAGGGAGTACATTTAGCACACAATTACAAACAATTTTCACTCAGGAAAAATTACACGACAACCTTTTCTCTCCTTTTGCGGAACACTATCATTACATTCACTGTTCAAGCCAAGAGCTACCAGTATCAGAGACAAACTACGCTCTCAGACTGTGCATACTAGTATAACTATAATATACTCCCTTCGTTACTAAATATAAGTCTTTGAAGAGGTTTCACTAGAAGACTACATACGGATGTATATAGACATACTTTAGAATGCACATTCATTCATTTTACTACGTATGTAGTCACTTAGTGAAATCTCTAAAAAGACTTATATTTAGGAACGGAGGGAGTAATTACTATGCAGCACCTTTTTTTTTTGTACTAATATACTCCTGTAGTATACTTACTAGCTAGCGGTATAACACTTTGACAGCAACCTAAACTCACAAGGGGAACTTAACCTCTTGCATGGCGCCCCCGCCCTTGCGCTACCGGGGAGCCGGAATTGGATCGATCAGTTCAGAGCTTGACGGTGAGCGCGAAACCACCCACCCCGATGACCATGACGAGAAGGAGCACCACGGCGAACCGCAGCAGGCCATTGGCGAACGCGAGAACACGGCCGCGGTCATCCTCATCCAGGGCGGCAGAGCGGCGGGGAAGCCAGTAGGCGACGGCCATCTCAATGGCCACGACCGCGAGAATGGCGGCGAGGACGCCGTAGTAGGCGGCGCTGTGGCCGCTGAACACGGGACCCCTGGCCGGCTGGTACAGCGCGGCGCTCACGTCTGCTACCAGGGTGAGAGAACTCACTGCCCACAGCGCACGCGCGTACTGAACGCTGATCGACGCCGGCGAAGCGCTGCCTCCTGCTAATGCCAGCTCTGCGATCTGGGCTAAGCCTTCCATGTCCACTGTTGTGGCATAGGCGTTGCTGCCATCGACTTGAAAGCCTGGTGCAGTGGACATGCTCGATCAGCTCCAACATGGGAGGAGAGGGGGAGAAGGGGGGATGGGGGAAGAAGGGAGCGAATAGGGCTATGAAGAATCAGAATATGACCATACATTTATAGTAGTGCATGCCGGTAGCCGGAGGAGAAGTTACGTACGTAGATTAAACAATTAATGGAATAAGACCACTGGGACGGGGACGGCAGCAGCAGGAGGAGGAGCAGCAGAAGGAGGAGCAGCAGCAGCAGGAGGAGGAGCAGAAGGAGGAGGAGCAGCAGAAGGAGGAGGAGCAGCAGGACCAGCAGCAGGAGGAGCAGGACGTGTAGCATTTTTGAGGAGGAGGACCAGCAGCAGGAGGAGCAGGACGTGTAGCAATTTTGAGGAGGAGGAGCAGCAGCAGGACCAGCAGCAGCAGCGCTCTTAGTTGTTGTTTGCGTAATGAGAATTAGTTGCAAGATTACAGGAAATGAATTTTGACTTTTGTGAGGAGTTTTAGGGAAACCAGTTTTCACTATTTCTTTTCTAGTAGGTTTATTTATATTCTTCCTCCGTCTGAAAATTCATGTATTAGGTTTGTCTAAAAATAGATGTATCAAAAATTAAAACATGACTAGATACATTCATATCTAGACAAATCTAAGACAAAAATTTTAGGACGGAGGGAATAGTTTCTTGCTTGGATGAGTAAAAAGGAAAAACAAGATTAAGCAGCTCTTTGTTTGGGTCACCAAACGCGGTCGTCGCCTCCCCTTCATGGTCACGGCCGAATCAGCACAGGAGCACATGCCATGGGGAGCCTCAAAGGAGGCTGGCATTACATGCTTGCAGGTCGCTGCCACATGTGCTTGCAGAATGTTACTCAAAAAAGAAAAGAAAAACATGCGCTTGCAGAAGCGGTAACAACTACTCCTACTGGCGGAGCGTCGGCGGGACCAAGGAGCCCCCCTTCCAAAAGAAATATTGCAAGAATATGCTCCTCTAATCTAAGCATAAACTCCCTGATAATCATAATCTTACGCCCTCCTTAATCACTCTAGCTCTTTTGGTCCCTCCTTAAATTTAAATCACGCGCCGCCACCGATACAACACCAGCAACAACAACACGAGTGCACATGGACCAAGGCAACGCGCAGATGCGGTGCAGCCACAGGCCCACAGCCAAGCTGAGCACACGGACATGCCGGCCACGCGGCTGCCAGACTGAGCATTCTTACCTCCCGGCGAAGGCATCCGCAATTCGTAAGGCCTCGTTTGGTTAAGGAGGATTGGGGAGGTTTTGAGAGGGATGGATTTCAGGGGATTGGGTGAATCCCTTTGTTTTACCCAATCCTCTCAAATCCTCGGGGTTTTGCTTCCACTAGTCCACCGAGTAGGGTTTTGAAACACATGGATAGGAAGGGATTGAAAGGGAACGGAGGGGATTGGGCTAAGCAAACCCCTCCTACCAAATGGGCGCGCGAGGATGTGTGGGGTTTCTAAGCCCTCCGGGGATTTTCCTCTCAAATCCTCCCCAATCCCCCTTAACCAAACGAGGCCTAACGGGACGGAGCATCGCCCACCGGCGCCCCGGCGACATGGAAGACATGTGTACACAGAAATAGGGGACGAACGCATGTTGGAGACGATGAGAACGATGCCCATAATACCATAGTCGAAGCCGTCGAGGTCGCTAGATCCGGCCAGGCCCTGGTATTGCGGGGTACATACAGAACTCGTTTCTAGAAAAACGTCAATTAAAGCAATTTCAACGGGGCGAGCCATTTCGTGCGTCGTCGTCGCGCCTACTTCCCTCCCGGACTCGCAAGTAGGCGATAAAGCAGCCACCTTTTCCCTCAATTTTTTCCAAACTCTCCGTTCGCTTCCGCTCCAGTTCCCACCGCCATGGACGATGACTTCGAGGCCGCCGTCTCCATCGCCTCAATGGCCACACCCGTCGCCGCCACCGAAGGCAGAGGCAAGGCCCGCGCGTCCTGCAAGGCCGGGGCGCCGCCCAAGATGAAGAAGGAGTTGACGTCCGAGGAGGGAGCCGTGGAGTCAGCCAAGAGGAAGGGCCGGAGGCACGCGCAGGATCCAAGGGGCGAGGCAGCTGCCGCCGCCGCGCAGCAGGAAGACACCAATGCCTGGGTGAAGGATGCAACGATGGTGGCCTTGTTGTACCTAGGGGTAAACCCTAGCCAGCACAGGCTTGTCAACACCATCGTTGACGCGGCCGCGGCCAACACGGGCTCGTCGACATATCCTCGGATGATGCTGCAAGAGTCGCCGCACGCGTCTTGCACACAGCCGATTCCTGGCTTCCACGTCTACCTGCAAGGCAGCTGCTTCTTCGAGGAATGCTCGCCGGAGGTGAGCATCGTGGCTCCTTCCAGGCCTGCACCGGCGACCATCGATCTCAACGCCGCGCCGGTGGAAGGCGTATCATCATCCGAAGGCATGAGGAAAAGCCAGCGCGAGATGCGAGCCGACATGCTCACCGACGCCCACAACCCGTTCGACGAAATGCCGGCGGCCGTCGATGATGACACGGTCAACCGTTTCCTCGAGAACATGATCTTTGAAGGTGCGTCGACGGCTGGTACGAACGATCCCAATGAGACCCAAAGCCAGGACGGCCGAGCGCCGTTCACGCAAGCCACCAATGATCTACATGACGCCTTCCGAGAACGCCGAAATACACGCCGGCGGAGGACAAGCTCCTTTGCGAGTGTTGGAGGGACATTGGACAAGACTCGAAGATCGGCGCCGAATAGAAGTAGGCAGCCTTATGGACTCATGTTCATCGTGAGTTTTATGAGCGCAAGAAGTTTCCCCCATACCAAATGCAAAGCAAGCGTGGATGGGTGTCACTTTGAAAGCGTTGGAGGGTGATTCAACAAGAGTGCAACAAGTTTTTTGTGCCATCTATGAGAGTTTCAAGGCACGCCCCGTGAGCGGCCTCGGTATGCAAGACATGGTATGCTTTTGGTGCCACGTTTTTTCCCATGGATTGCTTGTCCAGTTTCTCACATATGCTTGCTTGGTTTTAATTGTAGGTGTTTCAAGCTTTGGAGGCATTCAAGGTTCATCACGATGGCAAAGCCTTCCATCTTGCTCATTGTTGGACTATCATCAACGGGGAGGAGAAATTCAAGACGTAATATGCTACCCTCTTGGTGCGTGGGGGGGGGAAGAAGCCGTGCAGGACCATGGTGACAGCGAGAAGGCCCGGCCACGGGGGAAGACCAACTCAAAGAAGGAGGACAGGCGGGACGCGGCGTCGATCGCCTTCCTTGAAAAGGTGGAGGGCATGATAAGCAAGAAGGACTTGAGGGAGGAGAAGCGTCGGCAAGAAAAGGAAGAACAGATGCACGCCTTCATGGAAATCCAAAGGAGGAGGCTCGAGATGGACGCGGAGAGGCAAGCCAAGATTCTTGAGTTGGAGGAGGCGAAGCAAGCCAAGATGCTCGAGATCGAGGCCACCAATGCCAGGACCAAGGCAAAAGAAGTGGCTATCGCAAGCATGAAGACGGGCGGGAAGATCATGAAGGTTGATCTGAACATCGTGTCGCCGAGGAAGAGGCTATGGTCCGGGAAGATGCAGGCCGAAATGCTCAAGTTCGATCAGTTGTGATCTGCGACGGAGATCAACGGAGTCTTTTTTGTATGCCGGCAAGTGTGCTGGCATGACCACGGGCCGGCATGGTGTGGTCGAATTTGGTGTGCTGGCATGTGTGCCGACCGAGGGCAGGTGTGCCAGCACGAACTGCGTGGTGGTTTAATGTAGGCTGGCAATGTATGTAGGCCGCTGTCATGATGCCGACATGAACTCTTGGACGTTTGCATGCTGGTCTGTCTTATCTAACGTACGGACGTAAATAGGTCGCTAGCGTTGGACACACGACCGACTAAAAAAACGAACGGATGCGGAGCGCGCGGCCGATCCAAACAGATAAAAAGCGGACAAAACCGCCGTCCGTTTGGGTCGACCGGTTGGAGTTGCTCTTAGCAGTTTTTTCAAAAACTCGCTTTTGGGGCTTTTATAAAACCCATTTCTACATATACGTGGATTAGTTAGGTTATTCAAACGAGTTTTTAGGTAGTTATACCACAAATCACTCGGTTGTGATTAGGCCGAACTCAGTTGGAGTACGACCCTTATCACTCGTAGTGGCGGCTCAGGGGAACCTAGATCCGCCGGCCCTCCCGTCCAACACCTCTCCCTCGTCGCCGCCAAGGGTCTCTGCTGCACAAAGCCTAGGTAACACTATCGGGGAAGGCTTATAGATAAATCCTAATGTATGGTGGGTGTCCTTTTTCACCCGCCACTGCTAGTAGTTGTGGCGGGTGATAACAAGTGATCGGAGCTTGTATTTTTTTGTAGTAGCGGGTGCTCTATACTACTCACCATAAATCAGCACCGCTGAGTATGGTCACGTGTTGCATGTTTGCAGTGGCAGGTCCGTAGTACCATCCGCCACTGATCAGGAAGATAGCATCGGCGAGCGTGGGCTATTGCTCGCCACATCACATTGTGTGCAACAATAGCCAGTTCAAAACTGATTTGCCATCCGCCACCCCAAATCAGCAGTGGTAGGCATGTTAGCGCGCCCATCGTAGACGGGAACTTACCCGACTACACACGCACGCTCCTCTCCCTGCCACAGTTCACTTGAGTCTCTCTCACTTTGACTCTCCACCGTCGATGGCGGCAGACTTCACTCTTTTTAACTCGCACTCTCCTCTGTCGCCTTCCGTTGCCGCCGTCGTCGTTCGTTGTCGCCATCACTCCTATCCGCACCGTGTCCCTTGCCCCGATCCTCCCCATCGCCGTTCACTCAATCGCTAATACATCGCCATCCCTGCCTTCCCTGCCTCCCTCTCTCTCTCCTGCTTTCCTCATCGCCACCCGCGGCCGCGTGGCCACGCACACGAACGACCATAGCAGCGGCCACACACACGAACCGACCAAGATGATGAGCTTGACGAGGATGATGATGAGGATTCCCAGGATGATGATGAGAGCCAAGATGATGATGATGCTAGTGAGGATGACGATAGCAGCCATGAGCATGAGGATGAGGATGAGGAAGATGATGACTATGATGATCCATACAATTATGCATTTTCGCCCAAAGAATGAAAGAGCTTAATGAGGATGAGAAGGCTAAACTCATCGCAATCCTACCATCAAGTGTGCACTACTTGGGGAGGCCATTTGTGCATCGTTTTACCAAGACCAACATCATAAAACACACCATGGTATGTTTTGTATATTTTCTCTTCCGCTTCTTGTTCATAACACAATATGACAAGATGTCTAACATAGCATGCTCTATTTTTTTCTAATCGCGAGGATCATAGAATATACCTATGAAGATCATTTGGGCCGAGGACAACCCGATCGCCAGCATGGCCGGAGTATGCCTTCGAGCAGGAGGTCCTGCCACCGACATTCGATACTGAATGGACATAAACGGCCCCATATCGTTCTATAAGGTCTCTTGGCGGTAATTCCTAAAGGGAAAGAGATGACGACTAACGGTTGACACATCAGCGGTCATCACGATAAGGAACAACAGTAAAAACAACTTCTAGATGATGGTTGTTGTAGATCTTATCTAGAAATAAGGTCCAATCAAATATCTCCTAGCCGATGAAGTCTTAGTTTTAGTTAAGATGCATGTAATATTTTGATGTTGGTTTGTTAACTCGAAAGACTTGAAATGTTACTAGTTGTTATGAAAAGTATTAATTACCTTGTGAACTTGCATGCCTAAGCGTGTAATGCACGCTTCATTTGATGTTTATATCAGATTTGTGCCAAACATATCGATAGCAGCACAATTTGTATCGCCACTACCATGAGTGAGCCTGCAGTGTCGGGCGAGCCACTAAGCCACATGAACAAGTAGTGGCAGGTAGGCCAGTATTGCTCGCCACTTCAAGAGGATAACCAGTGGCGAGCAGTATTGCACGCCCGCCACTGAACTGATCGATCAGTGGCGGGCAGGTTGCCCACCATTGATGCCATCATAGCAGTAGCATGAGGTCGGTGGCGGGCGCCCCTGAGAACCTCGCCCTCCACTACTAGTGTTGGGGAACGATGAATGGGAAACAAAAAATTTCCTACGCACACAAAGACCTATCATGGTGATGTCCATCTACGAGAGGAGATATGGATCTACGCACCCTTGTAGATCGCACAACAGGAAGCGTTAAGAAACGTGGTTGATGTAGTGGAACGTCCTCACGTCCCTCGATCCGCCCCGCGAACCGTCCCACGAACCGTCCCGTGATCCGTCCCACGATCCGTTCCGATCTAGTGCCGAACAGACGGCACCTCCGCGTTCAGCACACGTACAACTCGACGATGATCTCGTCCTTCTTGATCCAACAAGCAAGACGAAGAAGTAGATGAGTTCCCCGGCAGCGTGACGACACTCCGGTGGTGGTGTTGATCTATTCCTGCAGGGCTCCGCCCGAGCTCCGCAGAAATACGATCTAGAGGTAAAACTATGGTGTCTAGATCTGAGTTGCACGTGGCAAAAGTTGTCCCAAATCAGCCCTAAATCACCACTATACATAGGAGGGAGGGGGAGGAGGCTTGCCTTGAGGGCCAAGCCCTCAAGGGTGCGCCCGCCAAGGGAGAGGAGGAGTCCTACTCCAATCCTACTCCAATTAGGATTGGAAAGTGGAGTCCTTCTCTTCCTTCCCACCTCTCTTTTTTTTTCTTTTTCTTTGGTTTTCTTTCCTTGGCGCATAGGCCCTCTTGGGCTTTCCCACCAGCCCACCAAGGGCTGGTGCGCCACCCCTAAGGCCAATGGGCTTCCCCCGGGTGGGTTGCCCCCTCCCGGTGAACTTCCGAAACCCATTCGTCACTCCCGATACAATCCCGGTAATGCGAGAAAACCTTCCGGTAACCAAATGAAGTCATCATATATATCAATCTTCGTCTCCGGACCATTCCGGAAACCCTCTTGACGTATGTGATCTCATCTGGGACTCCGAACAACATTCGGTAACCACACATATAACTCAACTATACTAAAACATCATCGAACCTTAAGTGTGCAGACCCTGCGGGTTCGAGAACTATGTAGACATGCCCCGAGGCACTCCTCGGTCAATATCCAATAGCGGGACCTGGATGCCCATATTTGATCCTACATATTCTCCGAAGATCTTATCGGTTGAACCTCGGTGTCAAGGATTCATATAATCACGTATGTCATTCCCTTTGTCCTTCGGTATGTTACTTGCCCAAGATTCGATCTTCGGTATCCGCATAGCTATTTCAATCTCGTTACCGGCAAGTCTCTTTACTTCTTCTGTAATACAAGATCCCATTGCTTGCAAGGCTTATGTGTGATGTTGTATTACTGAGTGGGCCCCGAGATACCTCTCCGTCACACGGAGTGACAAATCCCAGTCTTGATCCATACTAACTCAACGAACACCTTCGGAGATACCTTTAGAGCACCTTTATAGTCACCCAGTTACGTTGTGACGTTTTATGCACACAAAGTATTCCTCCGGTGCTGGTGAGTTATATGATCTCATGGTCATAGGAACAAATACTTGACACATAGAAAACTATAGCAATAAAACGAAACGATCAATATGCTACGTTCATAGTTTGGGTCTAGTCCATCACATGATTCTTCTAATGATGTGATCCAGTTATCAAGCAACAACACTTTGCACATAGTCAGAAAACCTTGACTATCCTTGATCAACTGTCTAGCCAACTAGAGGCTTGCTAGGGACATTGTTTTGTCTATGTTTCTACAGATGTATCTATGTTTTCATTCAATACAATTATAGCATGGATAATAAACGATTATCTCTAAACAAGAAATATAATAATAACTATTTATCATTGCCTCTATGGCATATTTCCAACAACTAGAATTTATGCACCCACCGCTGCTAGGCATTCATGCAGTAGTGTAATGTGGGCGGCGGCGGGGCCTTCCATGGCCATGCCTTTTCTCCTTCGATGGCGGCGAAGTTGCTACTATCTGGCGCAACGCAGCTCCGAGCTGGTGGTGGCGAGGCTCCGATTTGGCGGCGGCGACGCTGCTCGTGGCGGATGTCGTGGGGTGCTTTCCCGGTGGTGTGCCCCAGCTTGCAGTGATGGCTTGGGTAGCCGATCCTCTGATCTTATCTGGGCGGTTTGATGGAGCTCGACCCAAAGTTGAGCTCGGACGTGTGCCTCGTTGGCTGACCCAGCCATGGGCTCTAGCTAGCTTCATGTCATGGATGTTGGCGGGCACACGACGGCGGGATGGAATGTGGCGGCGTGGGGGCATGCTGCCGTGAAAATAGTGGTGGTTGTCCACGTGCTCTTTTTCCATCATGGCAACGTCTTACATGATCGGTTCTCCTCGATTTGGTTATCGACGTGTTCTGGAATTCTTGCCGAAGATTTGTGTCAAGATATCTGGATCGGATAGAATTCGGTCATGCACGCCATATCAGCTTAGGAGGTTCCATGACAGCATGGCGCGGAGCTTTATTGTTTGTTGACACCATGTGACATGTCGGCTTCTCGATTTGCGTGATGTAGACGGTTGTGGAGAAGGTCATGGTGCATGAGATCGAAGGATCAGTTAGGCGGACGAAGCCTTCAAGGCGATGGAGTCAACCAGGTGTTTGATAATTCTGAGGAGCAGCAGTGTCAAGTGTGTGTGGGGGGGAGCACTAGAGTTATTCATTTTTTATGGTGCTCCTCGAGTGCCAAGGCGTGACTTTCAGGGTCAAAGTCTAAGGTCTGGCCTTCATTGATCGTGCGTGGAAATTGCCTTGCTGGAGAAACTGTTTTGAGAGCTCAGATTTCTCCATGGTAAAAACCTAAGATCATTGATCGGACAACGATGGTGCTTGTACATTGTTTATTTTTTGGCGGTGTTGCTTTCGGAGACCTTTTATATTTTTTCGGGTGTTGTATTTGGAGTTTTTTGTGTGCGGCTGCTGAGAGAAGTCGATTTCTATGACGGGACCTCTGTTTTTATTTTCTTGCCTATTCTTTTTTTTGGCTGTCTGTATCTTGGATGTCGTTGCAACATCTTATAGGTACACAGGCTGGATATAATTGATATCTGCGTGATATTAATATATGCACCTTAAAAAATATAAAACACGTTTACTGAGATCTCATTCTCTACAAACCCCGTATCCAAACAACCCAACGACGTACCTAGTATTTGTCCCGGCACCATCCACACCTCGATAAGTGATGTTTAGTTTTTATTGGATGTGAAATCCCAACTTTGCCCCTCTCCTTAGAATCCTTCTCCTCACTTCTTCCCGTATATATCCCCGGATCTGACTACCGAAATGTCATTCAACATGCTCCCCATCTCTCTTTTTTGCGAGGAAACATGCTCTCGATCTCAATCTGGACTATGTGATGAACGAACCCTACTGTAGGCTCAAATGAAGGGTGGGGGGGCAAGGTTGTCAGAATCGTGATTCTGTTGTATGTTTCTAAGACTTTACGATCCAAACTAACCCCTTTGATTCTATGATATTGGTTCATAAAATCTATGTTTTTACGATCCTGGTTGCAAAGATTCAATGATTTCCGATCCTACCACCGGAGCACCGATCCAATTCAGAATCGCGATTTTAACAACCTTAGAGGGGGGGGGGTGTCAAGATTGAGTATAGAAGGCAAATCCGATACACCTGAGAAGCGAGCCCAGGCGGCAGGTCAGACGGCATGAGCGGAAGCACATGAAGCCCGTAAAAACATTTTGTCAATGTTCACGCCCGTACATTTTGCATGGCCTCTAGTCTATCGTGACATCCAAGTCCAGTTGGCGTTGCCATAGACCGTTGACCTCAACTCCGACTACAACTTCGTCAAGTTGGTGAAGCTCATCCAGGAGCGGACACCTCCGGAACACGCAACGTCTGTGGATGGCGGCAACCTGTTTAGAGGAATTGGCCAAAGGGGTCAAACATTTGTAATCGCCGGCTTCTGATGTGGAAACAAGCAAGAAAACGAGTAAAGGGGTTGCATACACGATGGATGAGGATGAGTTGGTGTGCTTGATATGGTTGGATGTGATCATTGAACCAATTTTTGGTGTCGGGCAAAGAGGGGCGACCTTTTGGAAGAAGGTTCATTACTTCTATCATGCATGAGATGAGAACTACTTAGAGTTCAAAATCTCTAGTGACAAAATGAGATCTCCACTTGTTCATCGGTGGTATGCCATCCAAGAATATGCGAACAGATATTGTGATGCATATGCACAAATAAGGAGTTTTGCAGCATGGTGGCATGTGTATAACCGATTATGTAAGGTTTGCTTCCTAGAAAGTTTGTCACATGTTTTCATTTGCTTTATGATACAGTTTGTTCATCATTTAGCATGAGTCATAGGTCAAGTTGAATGGCAAGTAAATGTTGTTATTTGGCCAATTCACTCAAACGTGTCATGGTTGATGGGGGAGTAGGAGAAAAGAAAGAAATGAACTTAGGGATGGCTAAAGAAGAAAAGAAAGAGGAGAGGCTCGGCCTCCATGGAGCTCGGCCGCTGCAACGCGATTCTCAAATGCACTATGTGGCAACGCGCCATGCCTGTTAAAATTATGACTCGAGTAGCTGGAGGATGAATGTCCTGCGACGTCCACATCCGGCAGGCCGGCTTGTGGACCCCCATGACATGTATGAATGTGCGGACTGGGGGAGGCACATGCCAATGCATGCTGTAGCCAGGTCGGGGACTGTACCATACACCTATGCACATGCTCCACTCCACAGCCGTAATTTGTTACTCTCCGATAAATAACATAAATTTACTACTTTAGAGGCCAGGATTCCAAAAAAATATAGGTTTTTAATTTTTTTCAAATAACTACCAAATGAGTGGTTGGCTGTTTAAAAAATGTCGAAAAATCTAAACCGTTTTCTCACAGGTTGGACCTACTCCTAAACATTACGTGTGTTTGTCTGTTTTGTTTGACCGTTAACTTACATGTAGGATCTACATGTAAGTTCCCTCTTCTTCATCTTATCGTTTTCTCTCCCTTCTCCTCCTGGACCCAAGCTCCACCACCGCACCACCACCACTCGCCGCACGTCAAGCCAGGGCCGACCGCGGGAAGGGGCGCTGCGCGGAGGAGCAGCCGTCGGGCAGGAACTTGGGCCGCCGCGAATCGAGCGCCATGGCCGGGGGGATCTCAGGCAGCCGCGCCCACGTGCAGGGACTCGAGCTGCCGCGCCCAGGAGCAGCTCGCCAGGAGGGGGGAGTGGCACCCGACATGCACGCTGTAAGGGAGCTTCACGGTGGCGCGAACTCGGAGAACGACGAGCGACAGAATGGAGCCCTGCGGCGGCGCTGGAAGGGGGCTTCGCGGCTTCGTGAACGACGACCCAGGCGAAGGAAGGGAGGTCCACTGCGGAGCCATGTCAGCTGGCTGGCACGCTCTTAACGGCGGTTGTTGGCCGGCGAGCACGACGGCGGCGCGCTCCTCTCGGTCTTCGGCACGGGAGGGACCTGGTGGCATGTTTTTTAAGTTTGTGTGGACCTGATTGCTTTTTTTAAATTTTACAGGGACATTGACATATGGGCCTCATATGTCCGTTAACGGTCAAATATACGGTCAAGCAATCAGTTTTTTTACATGCGGGTCCCAACTGTCATAATCACGATTAATCGTAAAGCACTCATGGTTTCTTTTATGCTATTTACTCAAATAGGAAACTAGACTCCCGAAGTCTCCCGTCGCGGACGGCACGGTGATGCTGGTGGTGTTCTTCAATTGAAAAGCCGTACATGCATGGGTTTCGGGACGCCGTGGTTTGGGTGACGAAGCTGCAGTGGTCATTTCGCGTTCGTGACGCGTTCGTGACGAGCTGCAGTGGTCGTTTCGAGTTCGTGACGAGCTGCAGTGCATGGGTTTCGGAACGCCGTGGTTTGGTGGCTATCCTTAAATGCGTCCCATTGCATCCCTGGGCAGACCCTCGCCCGTGCCCGTGGTGTTTGCGGGCGGAACTATGAGCTGGGCCAAGTCTAGCGGAGGACGGTGTTGAGGCCGAACCTGTGGTGGCATAGGACGGTGGCCAGGGACAGCAAGCCGTGCTGGCTGCCTGGCTGTTTGCTGTCTGCGGCCTAATCATACGCTTTGCCTCACATCGGTCCACTACCCTTCATGTACGCCGCCACGATGCCCCATTAGCTAGACCCCGTATAAATTGTCAAGCCCATAAAACGAATTATGGTTTACAGTTTTGGTAAAAAAAAATGGACAAAACAAAAATTATAAAAGTGGTCCAATTCGTAAATTTTTTAAGGGATAAGGAAAAGCCACATCCGAAACCGTTATTTTTGAAGGTTGAAAGGCCGATTCTAGGAAGGCCCCGTATACTGGTCAAACCTCGTCGGAGCAAACACGCCGCCGATTCTACTCCCTCTGTTCCTAAATATAAGACCTTTTAGAGTTTCCACTAGAAGACTACATACAAAGCAAAATGAGTGAATTTACATTATAAAATATGTCTATGTACATCCGTATGTAGTTTACAGTGTAATTTCTAAAAGGTCTTATATTTAGGAACGGAGGGAGCAGGCCCGTCATTGGAGGTGGCCAAGATGGGCGACCGCACAGGCCCCTAAAAATTTAGGACCCCCAAATTACTAGATATTAGTAGAATATATGTATATAGTTATAATTATAATTAGCCATTTAATCCACCAGCAAGGCCTAAGAAGTGCTCAATAACAAAAAGGTTGGCAGCCCACGAGGCCTGCTGCATATACAACGTCTCGTTTCCATCGATCGCTAACACGCCGCCGCACTCTACTGCTTCCGTCAGTCGTCTCATCTCCTGCCTTACAGCTTTGACCTTTCGCCCGTCCTGGTTTCGCCGCGCCCAAGACGTCGTCCGTCCGCTCGTCGGGAACGTCGTCTGCCGCTGCTCCGCCGCGCCCAAGACGTTGTCCGTCCGCTCGTCGGGAACGTCGTCTGCCGCTGCCTTCCGCGTCCGCGGTCCGCCGTCCGCAATCTGCGCTTCCGTCATCGGCTATCACCCAGGTCCAGGCTGCCATCTATTACTATTAGGTTAGGTATACAATATACTTTTTTTTATTCCTGACATAGGTCAGGAGCAGACCCTAGTTAGAACTTAGAAATAGCAGATTAAGATTAGGATCAGTTTATTCTTGATCAGCTTAAGATTAGTAGCAGATTAAGACTAGGATCAGATTAAGCAGACCCCGGGCCCGATTTTGATTTTTGCCCCGGGCCCCTGAATTTCTGAAGACGGCCCTGGGAGGGAGTAGTAGTGTAGGGGGGGGGGCGTATAGTGACAAAGTTTATCATATGTTTTCACTTGCTTTATGTTACAATTTGGTCATCATGCATGTCGTGCATTTGCTCATTCAACTGGGCTAATCATTATGAGGAGTAACTTAGAATAGTAACATGCATATATTATTAACCCTATGTTATTATCTTTATAGTGCATAGTGTCATAGGTGTGATAACTTAGATATCTTCATTTATTGTTTTTGTATAGTCATTTTACATTGAAAAACGCTAGTCTCCGTTCCCGACCTCATCTCTACTCCTGGTGACCGCGTGGGTGCCGGGATGGAATGGAAGATGTGCGAGGGTCGGAGCATCGCACCGTCGTCGTCGTCGGAGCCAAGCCGGACTAAGAGAAGCGGTGGCGTACGTCGTGCGACAGTTAAACGGCAAATGCATGCATGCGTGCAGTCGATTTGGTAACGCCAGCCATGCATTCCATCCAGCGGGAAAATTGACACAGGGCCACAGGGGCAATTAGCATCGTCATTTATCAACTAGCTAGGCTTGCTCTCATAGTACCGCTCCTTTTTTTTGTATGGCAAAAATCCGTCTCTTTCCTTGGTGACGGGGTAATAAACGTAGGGCCGGGGGTATAGATTCCTGACCCTGATTCCTGATGCCCATGATGTGACAACGCGCGGTGCTCACAAGACAAAGGGGGTGTTTGTTTTTATGGACTTTTTAGTGCAGGGATTAAAAAAAGTCTCAAAAAATCTGATGTGAAACAAACAGGAGGGACTTTTAAAGACTTAAGGGGTATTCGGGACTATTTGGAGAAGTCACTACGGAAGGGTCTTTTTGAGACTTTTTTGGCACTTTTTCCAACAATGCCCCTATTTCTAGCATGTTATTTAATAACTACTACTACATTACTAAGGGTAACATGGTCTTTTTGCATGTCATTTAACGACATCTAGTCCATATTTTGTCCCTAAAAACAAACAGTCAGGGACTAGGGACTTTTAAGTTGAGACTAAAAAAGTCCCAGAACTTTTAAAACAAACAGGGCCAAACATGTCATTTGGGGTTGGAGGCGGAGCCTGTCAATGAAGCAACGACTCGAGTAGCTGGAGGATGAATATCCTACGACGTCCACATCTAGCTGGTGAGTATGCATGGCGTACATCCACATCACCGAACCCGGTGAGCATCGTTTACATCCACCGATCGATCGAAAAGACACTGGATGAGGAGTTGACCATGCATGTCCTCCCGCCTCCGCGGACCCCGTGTGCTCCCCACTCCGCCGGCTGGCTGGTCCGGGTTGGGGTAGGCTTCAGCAGCCACCGGCGACCGGCGAAGAGGAACATAATTTTTTTATGAGGTGGGGGAACTGGAACTCGAAGCCAAGGTTGAGGAGGGCAAAACCCGGCATCCGACAAGGTGGGGCTGTCCGGTCAGATACTTTTTAGTATCTTTCCTCATATAGTTATACTCTCTTTGTTTCATTTTTTTTGTAATGTGTCCATGTTTTTTGAGATTTAAATTTAATCATAAACTTAACCAATTTGAACGACTACGGCGGAATGGAAGGAGTACTCCTACTCCTACTTGTCTTTAATTGTGGAGTACTTATGACATGTCAATGCAGAGGTTCAAGGTATTCCTTTTATTACAACTAGCAAAAGAACACGTGCGTTGCAGCGGAAGCAAACCATATATACGACACATCCTAACCTAATAATCATGACTTGAGATCTTTATTTGAACTCACATCTACGTTGTCTCTTTTTTGTGAATACATCTATGCTCTCTCTCTCCCTAAGGTGAACATCAACTTTTCTGTTTTCATGTAATGTTTTACCGATTATTGATAGTCTTTTTTGTCTTCAATTTCATTTTGACGAGGTGTTCATTTGCAACACTTACAAAAAAGAAATCATTCGTGATAAAATTAATTCTTCAAAATTCACTCAGGTATATAATCAAAAAGACTCAGAAGCATTAGTATTTAACTGCATACATTCAATCATTCGTGAACAATTTTACAAATTTGGGAACATTTTTAAAATCGAGATTTTATTTTACCATTTATAAATTTTTTTTGTAAATTCCAAACAATATTTTATATTACGAACTGTTTTCAAGTATTTTCCTGTGAATTGGCGAATAATTCAATTTTTGAATTATCAAACATTTTTTAATTGCATTAAAGAAATTGCTCAAAATGATGAACTGTTTTTGATTCACGAATGTTTTCTCCAAAATTACGATTTTTTTAATATGCAAACATTTTTATAAAAATCCCGAACAATTTTTGACTTTGCAAACATTTTATGTTTTATCAAACATTTATGTAAATATAATTTTTTGAATTGCGATTTTTTTTTGTTTTATTTGAATTAGAAAAATTAAAAGGAACAGATAAATATTAATTAAAAAGCTAAAAAAAACAGCCCCCCCGTCCATGGGCTGGCCCAAATGGGCGTGCTGTTTATTTTCCAGCGAGCAGAGCATAGTATAGTTGGATCCTATGTTTTGGCCGGCCCATGCCAGGATTGCTGCAAATCGTTTTCTATAATTTATCGGTGGCATTGGTGGGTAATATTAGATAATTTTGAAGGCAATTTTAATAACGTACCACAGAAGCAATAGGTGTTTTATTAATAGGTAAAGATTACATGGCAAAATAAAGCAACCCACGGATGACAGACGAGACAACAGGTGCCACGTGACATAACTTTGCCGAGAGCGATCCTCGGCAAAGACATCCAATAAAAAACCAGCACGCATCAAGAACCTGACATATGGGTCCACTAGAGGGAGCCGAACGCCAGCTTTACTAGAAGCCGTCCTCGGCAAAGATAACCAATAAGGAACATCCCCGTGTTCAGCTTCTTCAGCTGCGACCGACAAAGAGGAACGGAGAGTCGCACATCTCTCTTTTTGGGGGAAAATGGAAGCGGAGGCTGAGGAGGGCAAGAGAAAGGCTGGATCTTGCTTGTCGTTTTTTCCTTTTGCGGCTCATTACTCCTACTTGTGTTTAATTGTGGAAGTACATATGACATGTTAGATAGTCAAAATACCGTAGCTGTAAATAAATACTCTCTTCGTTTATAAATACTTGTTAAAAAAAACAGATGTATCTAGATGTGCTTTAGCATTAGATATCATTTTTATTCATTTATGCAATTAGTAGTTTCGGACGAAGGAAGTATAAAAATGTTTAGATTACTATTTTAATGATTTAAATAGTATTTAGATCATTACTTTTAATGATATAAATTCTTTTATATTTCTTTGTAAAGGGAGTACACGACAATTTTTTATTATGTCCTTGCAGAACACTACCATTCCATTTGACTGTTCATGTGCAAAATTGAAAACAAGCAAAAGCTGACTAGAAGATAAACTAAGCTCTCAAACTGTGCGTGCTGGTAGTAGGTGCCTACGTGCAGTAGTACCACTAGTAGAAAAAGAGCCTTCCGTCCACCACCATTAGTCGCGGAAGTAAAGGAACCGTGACTAAAGGGGTCTTTAGTCGCGGTTCATGAGGCGAACCGCGACTAAAGACCTGGGCCCAGGGCCAGCTGCTAGATGGGAGGGGTTTTAGTCGCGGTTGGCCTGGCCAACCGCGACTAAAGATCCTCAGCCCTTTAGTCCCGGTTTTAGCCTCCAACCGGGACTAAAGGTTTTTTTTCTGAAATTTTCAACCTCTACCCCCCCCCCCCCTCCGTGGATCGCCTTTTCAGTTTTAGAAAAAATAGTAGAAAATGATAAAAACTTCAAAAATTAAAATCCTTCGAGATGTAGTTATGTTACTATATTTACTAGTTGGAAAAATTGAAAAACATAAATTTTGACATGTTTTGTAAAAAATTGTCATGAAAAAGTAAAACGGGTAGAACTTTTGCATACGATGTCGAAAAAAAACGTATAATATATCAAAATGTTCAGAACGAGAAGACGGTTCATCTATTTGAAAAAAAGTTCATATCTTTACAAAAAGGTTCATCAATTTGACAAAAAGTTCATTGAAATTGAAAAACAATTCATCCAATTAGTTAAATGTTCTTAAATACAAAAAAAGTTCATGCATTAAAAAAAATCATTGAACATAAAAAAGTTCATAAATCTTAAAACAATTCGTAAATTTTGAAAACAATTCATCCATTTTCAAAAATATGTTCATCAATTTTCAAAAAAGTTCATAGAATTTAAAGATCCATCGATTTTCAGACAAAAAAATCATGAAGTTTAAAAAATATTCGTTGGAATTTTATAAAAATTCGTCAATATTCAAAACATTTCATGGAGTTTTGAAAAAAAAGTTCATCATCCGGCGTCTAGATGAGCAGACATATTTAACAATGCTGCAGGCACCAGTTAACAAAATGCACATTAACTGGCGCGTGTAGCGTCAAATAGGAAATGTCACCCCCACACCCCCAACCATTCAAAAAGAAAAGGATTATTGCCATGAGTGGCATAGAACGTTCTATGTTTACATTAGTTATTTCCCCGTGCAGCCGACAAATGAAACAAGGAAGATTTTTCAGTGTACTAGCCAATTTAATAATTGTAGAAATGTATCGGCACAATCTATGCTCTAGTTATTACATATATCTCGGTAGTCCAAAAATATCATGAACGACGCATAAGAAATAAAAAATAAAGAAGAAATTCCACGTCAACAAAATAAAAAGAAATGGAACAAAGGAATTGAGACCAATCGACAATAGCAACAAATAAAAAGGGCCCTCCTCCTCATTGCGAGACCTACTCAACAAAGGCAGGGCGGGTAAAAATAACAAAAAGAATTTGTCAAGAAAACAAGTAAGTATTTTAGTAAACGATCTTCTGTTATAACAGAATGGTAAACTCAAGTTCTTGCATATCCTTGCATTAGCTTCTGCCAGCCGTGGCCATCTCATGCATGAGTGCGTGCATGGAAGTGTACGTACGTCTCACATCATGTTGGCCAGTTGCATGCAGTTGTTGGCCATCTGGCTGAGCTCCGCGTCGTACTTGAGCATGGGGTTTGGTATCCCGGACTGCTGGAACGGCCGGTCGCACGACTGGAAGTCCTGCACGGCGAGTTGCAGCATGATCTTGGCCGTGCCCTTGTCTTTGAAGCTGATGGCTCGCTGCGCCGCGCCGATGGTGTCTTGGGTGTTCATGTACATGGTGTCGCAGAAGCTCAGCGCCTGAGTCTGCGCCGGTGTCCCCCTGCGGGACGCGCTGGAGACGTACTTTCGGGCCTGCGCCGTTCGCTTGGCAAACGCGTCAACCTGCATGTTAAGCACAGCCAGATTGTCGATTGTCGGGTACTTGGCCGAGTGTTTCCCAGCCGTGCCCTTGCACAGTTCGGGGAACGGTGTATGCGCGCATACGCCGGCAACCAGTGGGTTGATGGGGCCGCCGATGCCCCTACCTCTGGCCATCGCCAGCGGGAGGAAGCTGGCGGATAACATCGCCGACACGACGAGGACACCAAGCCGTGCGTTCGCTGGCGCCATGGTTTATTTTGTTGGGTTTCTCGTTGGTGATCGCAGGCTAAATATACATGGAAAGGCGCGCACCAAGGCAAGGCAAGAAGAGGGTAGTGAGATGTGCTAGGGTGGTGACGCTCTTATAGGGGCTTCCTCGGCCTCGGAAATTATGGTCGTCCTTTTGTCTTGGAGCTGACGACGACCATTGATTTTGTGTTGTTTCGTTGGTCGTCCATGTTTGTGGGGTGCGTTGACACACTATACGCCGAGCTCCATGGAACCTATTTTGGAAGCGGTTGTTCTAATCCCGAGCTCACGACAGTAGAATAAAAACGAAATTACTATATCCAGCAGCTTTTGTGTTGTAAAACTAAAAAATTACCTAGTAATAGAACGCTTTGGTAGTTGGGCTAAGAAACAAAAACTCAATACATTTATTCAACTATACAAAGGTAGCATATATTTTATACCGGAGCGAGCAGAAGACAAACTATGTTGTGCGTGCCTACGTTGTATACATCCAGCACTTTTGTCTTGTAAAAGTTGAAATACTACCTAGTGATACAACGCTTTAACACTTAAAAACTCAGTACATTTATTCAAACAGAGAAGGCTAGCAGCTCGCTGGGCACGCACACGAACACGCCCACTGTTGCGCATAATACCTGTGAGATCGATCAGAGCTTGACGGTGAGCGCGAAACCGCCCACCGCAAACACCATGGCCAGAAGGAGCAGCACGCCCAAGCGCAGGAGGCCATCGGCGAACGTGAGAACGCGGCCGCGGTCATCCTCATCCTGGGAGCCGGAGCGGCGGGGAAGCCAGTAGGCGACGGCCATCTCGACGGCCACGACGGCGAGAATGGCGGCGAGGACACCGTAGTAGGCGGCGCTGTGACCGCCGAACACGGGACCCCTGGCCGGCTGGTACAGCGCGGCGCTCACGTCGGCGACCAAGGTGAGAGAGCTCACTGCCCACAGCACGCGCGCGTACTGAACATGGATGAACGCCGGCGATGATGCGCTGCCTTCTGCTAATGCCAGCTCCGCGATCTGGGCTAAGCCGTCCATGTCCACCGTCACCGTGGTGGTGTCGACTTGGAAGACTGCTGCGGTGGACATGCTCGATCAGCGAGCAGCTCGACCCGGTGAGGGAGAGGGAACTTGGAGGGTAAGAACGTACGTAAATCTACGTACATATTTATAGCCTTTGACGGCAATCGATGTTTTAGAGGACTGCATCGATCTCAACGTAGGAGGTTTTGTGCCGGGCTCCCAGGATATTACATGTGCGTGCGGTTACCCACTTGTGCGTGCCAGGATATGTGTCTGTCCCTCCCAGGATATTTTGGCCACTTACATGTGTCTGGCCCTCCCAGGATATTACATGTGCGTGCCGGGCTCCCAGGATATTACATGTGTCTGGCCCTCGTCTCTGCGCTGACCCACTTGGCGTTGCTCTCCACCATTCAATTTTGATCCAACGGTCATCATAGTTTTCCTTCCTGCTTTAGAGCATATCCTCGTAATATTAAAATCAGACTCTGCACTGTTCAAAAAATAAAATTCAAAAAAAATTCAGACTCTGCAGGCTTTTGTTACAAACTAGTGGTTGGGGTCCGCCTTTGCGGGCCTCCTGAAAGGAAGTTGGGTCGGTGCTATGTAGATATAGCCCATTTGGCTATATTTGGCTTTTATCAAAGGGAGATATATTTTGGAGAGTGGTGTTGGCTCATGAGATTATACATGAGGTCAAACGATCCAAAAATCAAGGGCTTGTGCTCAAATTAGACTATGAAAAGGCCTATGATAGAGTTAGTTGGGATTTCTTATTTGAGATGCTGGAATCTAGGGGGTTCGGACCTAAATGGATTTCTTGGATTAAAAGTGTACTTATTAAGAGTACCTTTAGTGTGCGTATTAACGATGTAACTGGCCCATATTTTGTGGGAGGAAAAGGGCTTAAGCAGGGAGACCCTCTCTCCCCCATCCTTTTTAATTTGGTGGCTGATGTTTTTACTAAAATGCTGGCTAAAGCAGCTGTCAGAATCTGATTGCTGGGCTTTTCCCACATGTGATTAAAGGGGGCATTACTAGCTTACAATATGCTGATGATACCCTCCTTTTCCTTGAAAATTCTTGTGAGAAAGCAAAAAAAAAATAAGTGGATCTTATCTTGCTTTGAAAACCTACCTTGTATGAAAATCAATTTTGATAAGAGTGACCTGCTTACTATTAACATAGGGGAGGAAGAAACAAAACTCTTTGCCCAGGTTTTTAGTTGTAAAATTGGATCTTTCCCTATTAAGTACCTGGGTGTGCCTCTGCATTATAACAAGTTATCTAGGGAGGATCTCCAACCTATCATTGATAGGATCATTAGATGCATCTCTAGATGGCTAGGCAAGCATCTCACTTACAGAGGAAAGTTGATTCTTCTATGTGCTTGCATTATCAGTATACCTGCTTACTTAATGGTTGTGATTAAATTCCCAAAATGGGCATTGAGGCCATTAATTCTCAGATGACTCGCTTTTTTTGGGGGAATGTGGGAGACCAGCACAGGTATCATCCTACTAGCTGGGGTTTGGTTACTAGGAAGAAAGCTTTTGGGGGCTTGGGGTGCCTAACCTTAAAGAGTTTAATATGGCTCTTCTGGCCTCTTGGGGGAAAAGATTTTTTCACAATCAAACTAAGGACTGGAAAGATATTATTTCCTTCAAGTATAATATTGATTCTTCTAATATCTTGTGGTCCAAACCTGAAAATGGTTCTTCTTCTTTTTGGAAGGGGGTAACTTGGGCACTTAATGCCTCCAAGACATTCTATAGATGGAAGATTGGTAATGGTAGAAAAGTTAAATTCTGGACTGATATTTGGTTGGGGGAATGTTCCCTCATGGTTCAGTTTTGGGACCTATTTCACATTTGCAACCAACCTGATTGTACCATCTCTCAGGTGTGGGATTGAAATGAACTTAAAATATCTTTTAGAAGATGTGTTGACAGTAGAGGACTGGATAGGTGGAATCTTCTGATTGAGACTATTAAAAAATCCCCCTCTCCAATTCCACTGATACTCCTATTTGGATGCTGGAACCAAAAGGAACATATTCTGTTAAATCCTTTTATAGTGCTATTAACTATGGTGGGGTTGATCACAGGATTGGGGACACGTTGTGCAAAGTTTTATGCCCCCAAAACATCCATGTTTTCCTTTGGCTTTGTATGAACAACAAAGTACTGACTAGAGACAACTTAGCTAAGAGGAGAAATGTGGAAGACCCATCTTGCTTATTTTGTTCTGAATTGGAATCAGTTCAACATCTATTCTTTGATTGTACTGTAGCTTCTTGTATTTGGCAATTACTTGAGGAGGTGTTTCACATTACAATTTCCTGCTTTCATGATATTCATGCCTTGTGGCTGGTGTGCAAAAAGAAACCTATACATAAAATGGTTGTGGCTGCCTCCTTATGGAGTATTTGGCGTTTGAGAAATGAATTTTGCTTCCAGGGTCGAACATGGAAAAGTTTGGACTGCGTGCTCATGAAGCTAAGGCTCTTCCTACGACAATGGGCTGTTCTCTGCGACGCCACTCAGGAGCTGGTGCTGCGTCAGTTCATCTCTGAGCTGGATAAAAAGAGAGGAGAATTGCTGCGTATTGCTTGGTGAAGAACTGTGATAGAATAGACTATGGTTGGAGTTATGTTTTGTCTTAGCTGTAAAAACTGTTGGAGGTTTATGTTTTTTAGGCCTGTTTTGGGTCGGTCTTACTTTTCTTGCTGGGTCTGTTAAGTTGGATATTTGCTGGCTGTGTGCTTCATTAATAAAATGGAGCAGGGGGGAAGCCCCTTTCTTTAAAAAAAAACACCATGCTGGCTGGAATTTTTGAAAAAATCAAAATTCAAAAAATTTAGTTCCAAAAAATCTGGAAAAAAGTATGCAACTAAACAAGGATTTGATCCGTGTGTGTGTAAAATTTCACGTGAAAATACTTTGAAACGCGACCTGTACAAAAAAGACAAATTCATGGTCTGAAATGATGAATAGTAACATGTGTTAAAAAGTTCCAGATTTGTCTTTTTTGCACAACCCTCATTTCAACGTATTTTATTCTGAAAATTTACACACTTGTGTATTATACCTTCATCTATCTATGTGTTTTTTTAGAATTTTTTGAAATATTAAAATACGAATTTTCATAAAATTTGAAGTTTGAATTTAAAGGCCTCCATGGAGCTCAGGAGCGAAAAGCAATTTTCGATGTTATTAGTCCTACTAGCCGTCAATCCATGCGGAACGCACGGGCTAGCCTATTTTAGGAGACGTTCCAAGCTGAACTTCCATTAAGATTTTTGTTGCATGCAATCTTCTTTCAGAAATTAGGTGTGATGATGAGCATTTATATCCACATTTCAATACCAGTTCTTCTATGCAAATACTTTTCTATGAGTAAAGAATAAAAGAATATGTCAATATACGTTTGAAAATTACTCCTCGAAATAAAATACAGTTCTTACTGCAAGTCACAGAGCCAAAATGTATATATTTCTACAGTCAATATCATGGTGAGAAATTATTACCTTTTGAACAATGGACTCATCACCAACGATCCCTTGCGAACAACAAAACCTTGAGCAACCCCGTACAAACCAACCTCTGTAAAGTGCAAGTTATATCCTACCTACATTTTGCAGTTGCTTCCGGGACGTAGTAAAGTGAAATGGTATTTTTTATGACATCCTGAGCAGATAATTTACATATATGTAGGATTTACCAATGATGTGATAAAGTAATACTGAATTGTATTGTTATATTTCTAGGGATTGGTTGTAGATCTATTCTTACACTATTAATTAAACTATCTTATTTATTACCTGAAAAGAGAAGTAAGAAAATATTAAATCGTCGTGATTTTTTTTTACACTATGCAAAGTTACGAACATAAAACATAGTGTAAAATACACATAAAATGCACTTTTTATGAACTTTTGACATATATTTTTGTTTCCTTATGCCAAATTTTACATACTGAATCAATATGCATGTAGCTATCTGTATACAAAACAAAAAAATTGTGAAACAATCGTAAAATTGCCTCGGGTGAAGAATAACTAATTCTACACCCTCGGTGATGAATAGTACTACTCTCTCTCTCTATATATATATATAATCCATGAAAACATGTTAATGTTCATGTTCCTTTGTATATTTAGAAATTCAATATCGTAGAGCCCAGACTTATTGTTAATAATTAGGTAACATAGGCAAGTTTGAGCTTGCCAAATTCATGGTCAAAACTTTTATCTTTTCCTTTCTTAAAAAAGTTCGAGTCAAAATCGTATGTGCTTGCCAAATTGATTAGGTAAAACCCAATGACACTAATATATCATGATAATGTGTGGAATCCAAATTTGCGCTTAGTTACAAATGAAATAGAGCACATTCAAAAGTTTCCAAAAAAACGTATATGTGAGCTCCGCAACTTCAAAACTTTATTATGCAATATTTTTGTTTGTAAGTTAAGAAAGGGACAAATGAGTACATCTTTTAGTGTAATATTTTATATTTGCTGTGCACATTAGGTTTTTGTGTAACATGTAAATAATAATGGTCCGTAATGAAATAATAGTATAAATATTTGCGTGTAAGGGAAAATCAGGATTTCCTCAAATTTAAAGGGGGGTTTGATTATATGTTTTGTTCTCATTTTTGTCAACTTGAAGGTTGAAAGCAATATATTTGTACTCCATATGGTCTCGGAATATTTCAATATAATGAAGGTGAAATAGTAAACATATATGCAGATAAGTTTGTTTTTTTATCAATAATATGTGCTCGGTGTGCTTCTAGTACATCAACAAAACCATGTCATATTTTGCGTATGCCTTTTTAAATTGTAAAAATGAAAAAGTTTTATCAAGCCTAACATTATTATATGCACTATAAGCTTTATATATATAGGCTTTTATTTATAAAAAAAGATCAAAGTACAGTCGCAGTCCCATGGCCTGTTACAAAGATTTTCCGCCAAGAATACTCTTGAAGGGACAAAGGAGACAAAAAAATTCCAATACTTTTAAACATGTAGAAGTTATGCCACACAATAAGATATCACTTAATTGTTAGACAAAAAGAGAAGTATTGCAGATTGATCTACAATAGTTGTCCATGAGCTCAAATACAAATCTGAACGTTACTAATGTATACAAAATTATAGATATATATTCTCTCTTCTAATTTCTCTTATCTCTTCAATAGAAAATTACATCAACAATTTAGCATGTATATGTAAGCCAGCTACAAAATAATGAACACGGTATATTGCAAACATAGAACTCAAGACATATTCTTCTTCTAACTAATTATTCATGCCCTCAATTAGTCAATGGGACAGCGTGGGAGCAGTGATGTGTTGTACGGTGGAGAGATGACATGTTTGTGGTGATGCTCAGGAAGCAGACATGAAAGCTATGTGATGGGATCTAAGGAACTTGACTAATCAGTATAGTGGTTCAATGCTAATGGAGACGGATTGTGCTCCGTGCTTGAAGGCTTGCGACCCCGTTATTAGTCATCTGTTGGTAGAGTTTGCAGCTTGGTCGTCTATTATCTATTATTGTTAGAAGACAACAGTTGTGATGCATATGAGGATGAAATTTAGGCAAGAGTACACGGATGCCTTATGCATTTGGGGTCATTCCTGACATCACTGAAGCACCTTTTGTAATGATTGTAATATGATCCGCATTCATATGTAAAGCTCACTTTTCCCTTAAAAATACTATTATCAATAAATCAACAAATCAATTAGAAATAGAATGATCTAAAAGATAATTATACTGTCTTTAATAAAAGAGCAGTTCAACAAAACAGCATTTGGTGAATTATTTGTCTCTGGCAGCCGATGTGCTTCCGCCTTATTGTACATCCCAATAAATTTGGTCTTGCTCTTGCAACATGTATATTTCAAAAGTGGGACGTGAGTTATAAAGAGAGAGAAAAATAGAGGAGGAATGTGGTTTACTTGCCTTCAGCAACGGCCTGAAGAAGAGCGATGATGTCGAAGAGAGAAAAGGTGGATGAGGATGCGTTGGCCATAGGTCTCGAGCTGGTAGCCAAATTTCAGACCATATTTAGCAATCATAGTCAGCAAAATTAGCAGTATTCAGCTAGAGCACTGCTTAAAAGCATATGAATGAATCTTAGTGTCATCTATACTATTGAAATTGAATCGAACAAAATACTTATTTCGTGGATGCAATTGCATGAAAACCCTTTCTGACCGCGTCATACAATGTCAAGCATGAGTACGTCTTTCGATATACTTAAATTCGGGCTCTAATTTGAATGTGTGCAACACCTATCATTGAATAGAGGGAGGCAACAAAGGGAATATGTAAATAAAAACATGTGAACTCGAGTACGTCATGAAGCCAGCTTAACTCAAGTATATGGACAACAGTTTTAAAGTCTAACTATTGATCTTTGAAAGAAGATTATGAACACTATTTTCTCAAAAATAAAGAAACAATCACTTAATTGTGATGTTAGCTGAACAAAGAATAATAGCTACAGAAGCTGTACTCTTCAACGCAATATTAGAACAACATCTCTTCTGATAAGTGATCCATTGTATCCATCCTTTTTTTCTAATGTTCAAGTTCTACCATATTCAGGCATGCATGAACCTCGATGGTGAGGATCCATAAACTCACTATGATACGAATGAATACGGAAATTTCTTGATTCAAACATGGTACAGTAACTGAATTTATTGGTATACTTCACGAACCCACTATAGGATACGTTTATTTTTTTATTCCCTGATTAAGAAATCATTCAGGAGCAGTGCTGATAGATGAACATCTACAACACAAAATTTTCATTGTACACAACCTATCCGCAGTCTCCACTTTCTGCATAGTGTATATATCCCCATCTTGTCGAAATTTGTCCAAATGCACAATTAGCAAAAGTTAAGGCATAGTCCTTTTTGCGGGTAATTAAAAAAATCTAGGCAGCACAAACTAATACACATGGTAACTTTGAATCGTCCCTGAACTTTTTAGGTTTACCCACCCTGGGCCATATAAAGGTTTACAGATTGAACATAACGCTGCTCCCTGGGAGTCTTCTGTAATCCAATCAGAGCAGAGAAAAAATTATACTAATAGATTTAAGAGTAATCTTACCTTAGAGGAAGATTTTAATGGACCTGGAGCCAAGCAGCAGCAGAGTCCGCACCCATGAAAAGACGGACGGGCAGAAGTCTGGACTCTGGAACAGTGGTACAGTAAGTGGCATCGCGTGATTGGGGTTCAATGGTGACCTAGCCGACGCCATAGGAGAGGCCGGCGTGGGTTTGAGAAGGATGCTGGTCATCGGAGACAGCAGGATTGTGGTCTGCCGAAGGGGCAGAGGACATGGCGATTGACGTCATGAGGGACGGCCGATGCGTGGAAAGCTTGCAACCTACGACTTTGCTAAATTCGTTTCTGGTTTAATTAGATGACGATAATTGGTTGATGTACGTTAGAGGCCGCTGAGATGTACATATTTATTTTTTAAACGGTTGACACGGAAGTTCTTTTATCATCTATTTTAACTACAAAAAAATTCTAGGATTTTGTGAGTCGATCTACATCGTAATTAGTTGAGCCCACCAAATAAATGGTTGGTAATTACTAATTAACGTCGGAATTTTTAAAAAGTCTAGAATTAGTATAGGTACGGCGTAATAAACGTAGGTACTAACGTTGGCCGGGGGTATAGATTCCTGGCGCGGCTCTCGTAAGTTGCATAACACCTTTGTTAATGCACTATATATGTGACAAAACGCGATGCTAACAAGACAAATATGTCATTTGGGGTTGGAGCCTTGTCAAACTCATGACTCAAGTAGCAACCCGATCGGTGGAGATGGAGGTGGAAGACTAGCTACTTGACGAACCCGGTGAGTATGGCGTACGTCCACATCACCGTCCAGCCGTTCATAAGGGGCCTGCTGTTCGCCGAATACACTTTTTTTTTAGAATCATTAGGCAAGTACACGAAGTTCAAGCTGTCTGAAACGCCACGATGGGGAGCTCGTACAAATTTCAAGCTGTCTGAAATTTGGGCCAGATTTTTTTGTCCACATGCTATTAAGCATCCTACCTCACCGCCCACGTCACCGCCCACGTCATGATTATACGAGAACATAGCTCAGGCCGGGCTAGGCCAAAAGAAAAAGCGAGTGCGAAAATCCCATGCCGAGCATGGCCCGGCCCAACCATCGTGTCTAAATATTAGATCCAAAACTGAAGAAGCCTCCGACCGGTCTGGCCCGACTGTAGCTTATATATTTTTTCCATAGGCCCCAGCCTGACCCGACCAGACCATCGGGCTTAACTTCCCGGCCCGAGCCCGACCTGATGGCATAAATAGGGCCGATCCGACCAAGATTTTCGGTTTAGGTAGGATCGGCCCGTCCGAGTCGGGTCGGGTCGGGCCGTCCGGGCCGGGCTGTTCATGACCAGGTATAGTCATGATCCAGCCAAGCTTAGACAACGTTATATGAACGCGCTTAATTTTTACCGGTCAAGAGTAGATAATTAAATCATTATTAATTTCAGTCTTTAACACACGCACCACAAATCTGGATGTGGGTCCAACCCACCTCTGCCTTCATGATCGACGCTCCACGAATCTGGATGTGGGTCCAGCCCAGCTCTCCCTCCATGACCGACGCTTCACAAATCTGGATGTGGGTCCAACTCACCTCTCCCTCCACGACTGACGCTCCACGAATCTGGATGTGGGTCCAACCCACCTCTGCCTCCATGACCAGCGCTCCACGAATCTGGATGTGGGTCCAGCCCAGCTCTTCCTCCATGATCGACGCTCCACACATCTGGATGTGGGTCCAACTCACCTCTCCCTCCACGACTGACGCTCCACGAATTTGGTTGTGGGTCCAACCCACCTCTTCCTACATTACCGACGCTCCACGAATCTGGTTGTGGGCCCAACCCACCCCTCCCTCTACGACCGACGCACTACGAATCTGGGCGTGGGTCCAGCTCACCTCTCCTTCCACAACTAGCATGCCACGAATCTGGGTAT
Organism: Hordeum vulgare subsp. vulgare; assembly: GCF_904849725.1. Taxonomy (NCBI): domain Eukaryota; kingdom Viridiplantae; phylum Streptophyta; class Magnoliopsida; order Poales; family Poaceae; genus Hordeum; species Hordeum vulgare. Next base: position 21,903,442 of record NC_058520.1, on the reverse strand, counting down.
GGCTCTAGCTCATATCTCCTTCCACGAGTGGTGTCGTGGGAATGACCCTCACAATAGTACCTAGGGGTACGAACGAAGGGGCGAAGTCTAACTAGGCGCAGCGGATACACTCGGATGTACGTGTTCATGCGCCACTCGGAAGTGGTAACAACCCTACTTCTCGAGCCCCGAGGCTGATGTTTTCTTATGTGGTATCAAAGATTACAAGGTGCTGAATCCTTGAGCAGGAGCCTGAGAGTGACTTATATAGAGTGCGCCACGACCGGCCGAGCTTCATTACAAGGGCAATTAATGCTAATAACTATGGAAGTTAGTAGAAACCGCATCTATAACTCGGACGTTACTGGTAACGCAGGCCTTCACTGGACTTCATGAGGTAGTTTATGTCCTTGGCCGTTGTAACCTCTCCGGTGCCTTCACCTTGTTGTGGTCCAGGTGTCAGGATGGTCCGAGTGACTCGAGGCAATCCGATTGATGGTATGATGTATCGAGTGACGTCGAAACTACACTGATGACTTTGAGGACACTGATGTCCGTAAGGGATCCTAGGTGGGCCTAGGGAAGCAGGTTCGTAGGCCGATCCCTAATGTAAACCCCGTCAACTGGCATGCCATGAGACTGGGTGTGGGTCCAACCAACGTCTCCCTCCACGACCAACTGTATATTGGAGGGGTTGTTAACCCTAGTCGTTATCCAGATCATATCACATCTACTCAGTCTCCTAGCATCCATCGTCATTTCGCTCGCTGACACTGATCCCATCTCGCGTCCATCACATGCATGGTTGTATGGGAGAACATGCCTTCCCAACCCCACCTTTTGCAATCGTGCACCGAAAGAAGGGTGGTTAGATTTTGGGGGGCGTTTCCTACATGGCCGATCGTCGTTGTTCGTCTTCATCCACTACTTTGTCTACATTCTGGTATCATTGGACATCATCATGATCACTGAAAGCGAATAGAAGGTCACCAAGGACAACTTATTTATCGCATTCCTGTTTGTTTCTCTGTTGTCGAAAAAGGCTTTCGTCCCATTTTATATATAAAGCAACGATCAACAACATGGTATAAACGCACGCCACCTCAACACACGCACACCCAAGGCAGGATACATAGGCGCTAATCGCAACAACACCACCCCTCGCATTACAAGAGAAATCGGGGGCTCAATCCAAAACTCGCCATCGTGAAGAAATAAAGCCGCATATAACGAACCATGGGCATCAAGACGGCAACTTCACAAAGGATACGATACCAAAGCGCCGCCACCGCCTGATCCGAGGATCAGAGTTTCTCCTAGAGCAGCAAGACAACCATTGGAAGCCGCAACTACGCCTTCAGAAAGGGAACAAGCTTCGCCGCCGCCTATCCATCCGAAGATAGAACATGTTTTCAGCACGGACAACACTCACCCCACCGTTCGCCACACCCCAGCTACTGATGTGACGACGGTCCAATCTTTCGATGAGAGTGGGGATAGCTATTGATTTGGTGGATTTTGATCTTGACGATCCGACTATTCCATATTCAATGATACACCACGACAATCGCTAAACCAACTCCATTGGTTATTTATCTTGCCATAGACCAGATCAACTTGAACAATGAGGTTCCAGTTCTTTGCAAGCAACCGAAGAACCGGAAAGAACAATGATAATTTCAATCTAAATTACGAATAATCTTTACCTATTAATAAAGCACCTATTGCTTCTATGGTACGTCATCGAAATTGCCCCTAAAGTTTGCATAAATTACCCATCATGCCACCGGTAAGTAATAAAAAACGTTTCACAAAGCGAAAAATCTCGGACTGGGCCGGCCCATATAAAAACCTCATATATTACGCTCTGCACCCTGGAAAAATATCCAGCACACCGTATGGGTCGGCCCATGCACAGGCCACAGTTTTTCTAGTTTCGTTTATTTATTTATCTTCAGTTCCATTTTATTTTTCTATTTTAAATAATTTAGAACTTAAAATAACCTTTAAACTTTTAATAAACTTAAAATTTTAAATCAACATATTTTAAAAACTAAAATGTTTGTGACTACAAAAACTGCTCGGAGTTTTTGTAAAAAATGTTCGCATATACAATAAAATGTTTGCAAGTTTGAAAAAATGTTTGTAAAATAAGAAAAGTCCATGATTTCAAATCAAACTCCATGTATTAAAAATTATTAAAAGCATTTAACAAAATGCTTTCTAATTCAAAATATGTTAATGCATTTAAAAAATGTCCTAAAATTTTAAAAATAGGTAATGCCTGTTTTGATATTTTTTTATTTAAATTTTTCCGTTCCATTTTTGCTTACTTCCAATTTAAATAGTTTAGAATTACAAAAGCATTTGCATATTAAAAAATAGGAATTTTGAATTAAAATGTTGACGAAAACATAAAATGTTTATGGATTCAAAAAAAGCACCGGATTTTTATATTTTTTTTGCAAATTCCAAAACAATGTCCGTGAATTTAATAAATATATTACTGACTTATAAAAATGTTTGTTTATTCAGAAAAACTTTATGCGTTTAAAAAAATGTTTGTGAATTTAAAGTAAAATCCTCCAACATCAAAAATTATGTTCGTCTTTTCTATAATTGGTCACCAATTCAAAAGAAAATATTTAAACCCGTTTGAAATATAAAAAATAGTCATGATTTTTAATAAATGTTTGTAAATTGTAAAAAATGTTGTCGATTTTAAAATTGTTCTCATATTTGTAAAATTGTTCATGAAAGATCTAATGTATGTAGTTAAACATTAATGCTTCTAAGTCTTTGTGAAAATATTCCCGTGTGATTTTTGAAGAATTAACTGTTGGATGGGTCGGATTATTATTGTATGTTTTCTATAAAAAAATCTTGAAATTAAGAATAATTCTTTGAGTTACCAAGATTTTTGACAACCATGATATTGTTTTTTGAAAATGTAAAGATTGCTTCAACTTGTGAATAAATTTAAAAGAAGAAACATTTTCTTGCATTTCTGTATAAAATTTTAAAATCAAGAGATGATGTGTGAACGTAATGTGATCATCATCATTGAAGATTATGTTTTTTTTTCTCACGTTGCGATTATTTTGCTAGTAAATTAAACACATAAACTAGATGAAAAGTTGAGGTTCCATTATAGATCTAATAAAGTGATAGTCCTATACGTCTCGTAGATGCAATTTATAGCTATAACTAAATAATACAATAAAAGCTAAGTCTAAAACCTAATGTACCGTAGCTATTTATCAGAGGCAGGCGTTGCGGCATAGTTGTATGTCTAGAAAAAATAGCCAGTGAATACTAGTTATTTAAAAATAAAAGATTACCTATTAATACAACACTTTGATAGTTGGACTAATTAAGCAACAAAAACTCAGTACAGTACATTTATTCAAACAGGGAAGGCTAGCAGCTCGCTGGGCAGTCACACGAAGTGGTTGGGCGCGCGCGTACGTGAACACGCCCGTTGGCGCGCATATACCTGTGAGATCGGTCAGAGCCTGACGGTGAGCGCGAAACCGCCCACCGCAAACACCATGACGAGAAGGAGCACCACGGCGAAGCGCAGCAGGCCATTGGCGAATGCGAGAACACGGCCGCGGTCATCCTCATCCTGGGCGCCGGAGCGGCGTGGCAGCCAGTAGGCGACGGCCATCTCGACGGCCACGACGGCGAGAATGGCGGCAAGGACACCGTAGTAGGCGGCGCTGTGGCCGCCGAACACGGGACCCATGGCCGGCTGGTACAGCCCGGCGCTCACGTCCGCGGCCAGGGTGAGAGAGCTCACTGCCCACAGCGCGCGCGCGAGCTGAACGCGGATGGACACCGGCGATGCGCTGCCGCCTGCTGATGCGAGCTCCGCGATGTGGCCTAAGCCTTCCATGTCCACCGTCACCGTGGTGGCGTCGACTTGGAAGGCTGCTGCGGTGGACATGCAAGCAGCTCGACACGGTGAGGGTGTGGAAGGAGGAGGGGGTGTGAGGGTGTACGTACACGCATCAGAATGTCAGCCGTTATATTCATAGGGGCTCTTCTATGTCCGGTCACAGCCTCGGTACAAAGTATGGCAGCTTATAGCTCCTATGGGCAAGGGGCAAAACTACGCCGTCGCGGTGGAGTACCTTGTTCGTGTTTTACTGGCAGGAAGCTTCCTTTCTCTCGACGCAAAAAAAAAAAAAAAAGGAAGCTTCCTTTCTCTGCACCGAGTACCTTGGTCGTGTTAATTATGCTGGCAGGAAGCTTCCTTTCGATGCATCGATCAGGTCAGGGTCAGGTAAAAACAAATCAAGTGTAGGCCAGGGCCTCCTATTGCATGTGGTGTGTGATGTCGGGGCGAGCAATGGCATGCTACTTCTAAAGAACGAGAAGGTTGTGCCGGTTCAAAGTAAGTTATTTCCATAACGGGCCAAAATTCGATTGATGTAGAAATTTCAAAAAAATCAAAAATAAAGTCTAATAAAATTTTGAAAAGTTCAAAAAATGTAAACTTTAAATTACTGACCTATGGTCTTTTAAGAATTTTTAATATTCCAACAAAATATTCAGGAATTATAATTTGAAAATAGTAAATAAAATCAAAAGAAAGTCACTACAATATCCCAGAGAAAAACCTACAGATGCACTACAATATCCCGGATACATGGTTTTGCTAGATCGAAAAGAACGAAAGTTTCTCTGTGCGATTAGCTTTCAAGATGATAATTGATACAAAATTGAGAAGGGGTGTCTGGTTAGATGGGGTTGCAGGATCTTCTAGTGTTGAACGTGATGTGACCCCGTGGAAGCTACTCTGGAAAAGTAAAGTGCCAGTTAAAATCCTAATGCTAGTGTTGCACCTTCCAAAACAGTGTATCCCTACATGTCCACGATGAGGGGCTTGCAGTCCCTGTGGTGCAGAAGTGTAAAATAATGGACTTTTTTTTGCTATGATTGATTCTTTATCGCATGCCGCCTTCATTCATATGGTTGTAACGCTCTGGGTGATTTGGTGGGCTAGGCGAAAAGCTATACATGAGGAAATCTTTCAGAGTCGTTCGGCCAGCCACGAGTTCATCAACCGTTTCATCGTTACCCCTAGCACAAGTTGTCAGGCCAAAGGGGCCACCTCGAGGGTATGCTAGATACATGTTGATGTTGCAGTTTCAAGAACCCTTGTTAGGGGCACTGCTGCAGTTGTGTGTCGAGATAGTGGAATTAATTTCATGGGCAGTTCATCATTGGTGGTGTTGGGTGTTACAAATGTGGCGACACTGCAGACAATTGCTTGCCGAGAGGGTTTAGACCTTGCTCAAGACATGATGCTAAAAAGTGTTATTATTGCATCAAATGTTGGCTTTGGAACGTGCGTATGCAGCCGTACAGGCGTGCCTACACGATTCTTGCTTCGGCTGGCTATTTGACGGAACTTGCGTAACTAGTGACACGAATAAAACTGATCCATGGATTTGATGGCTAAAGGCCCGTGTCGATCCTTTGCTTTGTATTGCTTTTCGTTTTTCTGGTGTTACAAGCAACACCCCTAGGGTGCCTTTTATACACGTCCACAAGGGACTATGGAAATAGACTAGGTCTAGGAATCCTAATACTACTAGGGCTAGGTTTGGCTTTCTTTCCTAATCCTACAGGAACAACATGATTAACTTCTACATTCACCTCCTTAATCTTGCTGCTTGACTTCACTTCTTGCACTCCGACTTTCTTCCTCATCTCGATGAACTTCTGTTGACCGAGGGGCTTGGTGAAAATATCGGCAAGTTGGTCTTTCGTGTTCACATGTTGAACCTCGATCAACCCTTCTTCAATGCACTCCCGGATATGGTGGAACCGGGTATCTATGTGCTTGCTCCTTTCGTGATGAACCGGATTTTTGCACAACGAGATTGCAGCTTGGTTATTGATCTTCAGTGACACCTTCTGCACCTCCCGCTTTGCAAGAATAGCTAGGAGTCTTCTCAGCCACATTGCTTGACAAGCCGCCGTGCTTGCCGCTATGTATTCTGCCTCGCATGAAGACAGTGCCACCACCTTTTGCTTCTGAGAATTCCAGCTAATCGGATTCGGGCCAAGGTAGAAAATCATGCCCGTTGTGCTCTTCCGGTCATCAACATCACCTGCCATGTCGCTATCTGAATATCCACGAAGATTCAATCCTTCCTTTCCCTTTCTGTACGTGCAACCAAGATTAATGGTGCCTTTCACATAGCGCAAGATTTGATTGGCCGCGCTCATGTGCACGGTTGTCGGATTCTTCATGAAACGACTCACGATCCCGACTGAATAAGCCAAGTCAGGTCGGGTATGCACCAAATATCTTAGGCTGCCCACAACGCTTCGATACATTGTGGTGTCCATCGGCGGATTTGAGCTACGCTTGCTCAACTTGTGACGTTGGTCCACTGGAACTTGTGTCTCGTAGCAATCTGACATGCCACACTTTTCCAATAACTTGACTGCGTAAGCCGATTGACGTAGGGAAATCTCTCCGGAGCTTTGCTTCACTTCGATGCCCAAGTAATAACTGAGTAATGCCAGATCGCTCATGCTAAACTTGTTCTTCATTTGCGCTTTGAAACGTTCAATTTCTTGTACGCTATCTCCGGTGATAATCAGATCGTCAACATAAACTCCAACTAGCAGGTTTGAGCCTTTGGATTTCTTTGTATAGACTGCATGCTCGAGGGGACATCTCTTGAACCCGAGCGAGACCATACTTCGGTCTAACTTTGAGTTCCAAGATCTTGGCGCTTGCTTCAACCCGTAAAGTGCCTTCTTGAGCTTGTAAACTTCCCCTTCTTCACTTTTCTTCTCGTAGCCGAGGGGTTGTTCCACGTACACTTCTTCTGTGAGATCACCGTTGAGGAAAGCGGATTTAACATCCATATGATGAACCTTCCAATCCTCTTGTGCTGCCAAAGCTAGGAGCACTCTCACTGTCTCGAGTCGAGCAACTGGTGGAAACACCTCATCATAGTCAACTCCTTGACGTTGTACGTAGCCCTTTGCAACGAATCTTGCCTTGTACTTCACAATGGCACCCTCCGTGTCCTTCTTTAACTTGTAAACCCACTTCAAACCAATCGCCTTTTGGTTTGGAGGTCGGGTTACCAAGGTCCACCGTCCATTGCTCTCAATCTCCTTCATCTCCTCATCCATGGCGTGCGTCCAACTACGGCTTTTGCTCGCCTCTACAAAGTTCGTTGGCTCCTCAACTCCGAACAGACATAGTCTGGAGTACTCGAGCGTAACCGGCTTTGTGTACTTGTAGACTTTCTTGAGGGTCTTGTAGCGACGAGGCCCTAAGGAGTCCGTTGTGGCTTGCGAAGGAGGCGACACAAATTGTGTCGATGTTGATGCACTTGAGGAAGATGGCTGAGTCTCGGACGTGTCATCGACATCCGCGTCGTCGGCGTAGTCGTCGTGATCATGACCATCATCTTGATTGTCATCGTCACTATGTGCCTCGTTGTCGATGTTGTCATCGAGATCTCCACCCGTGTCGTGCGCTTCGTTGTCGCTATCTCCTTGCGACCTATGCACGTCGTCGTCGGTGTCGGCACCTTGATGATCACTACCATTGTGGTCACCTTGGTTGGGTGTCTTACCAACCACCTGGACATCCTCCCCTACATCATCATCAGTTGTAAATTCAACCATGAATATGTTACTGTTTGGAGCATCGTCGCCTGCGACGCTCGAATTCCACGCTTGGTTTTCTTCAAACACGACGTCGCATGAAATCCGTAGACGCTTGGTTTGTGGATCGTAGAAGTGGTATGCCTTGGTGCCGGAACTCCTCTCTGTTGGAATTATGCCCTAGAGGCAATGATAAATAAGTTATTATTTTAATTCTTGTATTATGATAATCGTTTATTATCCATGCTATAATTGTATTGAGTGAAGACTTAGATACATGTGTGGATACATAGACAAAACACTATCCCTAGCAAGCCTCTAGTTGGCTAGCCAGTTGATCAAGGATAGTCAGGGTCTTTCGACTATGTACAAGGTGTTGTTGCTTGATAACTGGATCACATCATTGGGAGAATCATGTGATGGACTAGACCCAAACTAATAGGTGTAGCATGTTGATCGTTGTTGGGGAACATTGTTGGGGAACGTCGCATGGGAAACAAAAATTTTCCTACGCGCACGAAGACCTATCATGGTGATGTCCATCTACGAGAGGGGATGTTCGATCTACGTACCCTTGTAGACCGCACAGCAGAAGCGTTAGTGAACGCGGTTGATGTAGTGTAACATCCTCACGTCCCTCGATCTGCCCCGCGATCAGTCCCACGATCTAGTGCCGAACGGACGGCACCTCCGCGTTCAGCACACGTACAGCTCGACGATGATCTCGGCCTTCTTGATCCAGCAAGAGAAACGGAGAGGTAGATGAGTTCTCTGGCAGCGTGACGGTGCTCCGGAGGTTGGTGGTGATCTTATCTCAGCAGGGCTCCGCCCGAGCTCCGCAGAAACGCGATCTAGAGGTAAAACCGTGGAGATATGTGGTCGGGCTGCCGTGGCAAAGTTGTGTCAAATCAGCCCTAAAACCTCCGTATATATAGGGGGAGGAGGGGGAGCCTTGCCTTGGGGTCCAAGGACTCCCAAGGGGGTCGGCCGAGCCAAGGGGGGCAACCCTCCCCTTCCAAACCGAGTCCAACTAGGTTTGGAAGGAGGAGTCCTTCCCCCTTTTCCCACCTCCTCTTTTTTTCTTTTCTCTTTGATTTTCTTCCTATGGCGCATAGGGCCTTCTTGGGATGTCCCACCAGCCCACTAAGGGCTGGTGCGCCACCCCCATGGCCTATTGGCTTCCCCGGGGTGGGTTGCCCCCCCCGGTGAACACCCGGAACCCATTCGTCATTCCCGGTACATTCCCGGTAACTTCGAAAACCTTCCGGTAATCAAATGAGGTCATCCTATATATCAATCTTCGTTTCTGGACCATTACGGAAACCCTCGTGACGTCCGTGATCTCATCCGGGACTCCGAACAACATTCGGTAACCAACCATATAACTCAAATACGGATAAAACAACGTCGAACCTTAAGTGTGCAGACCCTGCGGGTTCGAGAACTATGTAGACATGACCCAAGAGACTCCTCGGTCAATATCCAATAGCAGGACCTGGATGCCCATATTGGATCCTACATATTCTACGAAGATCTTATCGTTTGAACCTCAGTGTCAAGGATTCATATAATCTCGTATGTCATTCCCTTTATCCTTCGGTATGTTACTTGCCCGAGATTCGATCGTCAGTATCCGCATACTTATTTCAATCTCGTTTACCGGCAAGTCTCTTTACTCGTTCCGTAATACAAGATCCCGCAACTTACACTAAGTCACATTGCTTGCAAGGCTTGTGTGTGATGTTGTATTACCGAGTGGGCCCCGAGATACCTCTCCGTTATACGGAGTGACAAATCCCAGTCTTGATCCATACTAACTCAACGAACACCTTCGGAGATACCTGTAGAGCATCTTTATAGTCACCCAGTTACGTTGCGACGTTTGATACACACAAAGCATTCCTCCGGTGTCAGTGAGTTATATGATCTCATGGTCATAGGAACAAATACTTGACACGTAGAAAACAGTAGCAACAAAATGACACGATCAACATGCTACGTCTATTAGTTTGGGTCTAGTCCATCACATGATTCTCCTAATGATGTGATCCCGTTATCAAGTAACAACACTTGCCTATGGCCAGGAAACCTTGACCATCTTTGATCAACGAGCTAGTCAACTAGAGGCTTACTAGGGACAGTGTTTTGTCTATGTATCCGCACAAGTATTGTGTTTCCAATCAATACAATTATAGCATGGATAATAAACGATTATCATGAACAAAGAAATATAATAATAACTAATTATTATTGCCTCTAGGGCATATTTCCAACAAACGTCGCACGGGAAACAAAAAATTTCCTACGCGCACGAAGACCTATCATGGTGATGTCCATCTACGAGAGGAGATTTGGATCTACGTACCCTTGTAGATCTCACAACAGGAAGCGTTAAGAAACGCGGTTGATGTAGTGGAACATCCTCACGTCCCTCGATCCGCCCCGCGAACAGTCCCACGAACCGTCCCATGATCCGTTCCACGATCCGCTCCGATCTAGTGCCGAACGGACGACACCTCCGCGTTCAGCACACGTACAACTCGATCACGATCTCCACCTTCTTGATCCAGAAAGAGGGGGCGGAGAGGTAGAAGAGTTCTCCGGCAGCGTGACGGCGCGCCGGTGGTGGTGATGATCTACTCCGACAGGGCTTTGCCTAAGCTCCGCAGAAATACGATCTAGAGGCAAAACTGCGTGGTATAGGGTCGAGCAACATGTGGCATAGTTGTGTCTCAAAAACCCTCAATACCTCTAGTATATATAGGAGGGAGGGAGGGGAGGAGGCAGCCTCAAACCCTCAAGGTTTGGCCGAAATTGGAGGTGGAGGAGTTCTACTCCAATCCTACTTGGAGTAGGATTCCACCTTCCCACTTGGAAACTCTTTCCACCTTGTGTTTTTTCCTTCTCAAACCTTATGGGCCTTAGTGGGAACTTATTCCAGCCCACTAGGGGCTGACTTATATCTTCCCATAGCCCATGAGACCGCTTGGGGCGTGGCACCCCTCCCGATGGTCCCCGACACCCCTCCCGGCTCTCCCGGTACACTACCGATGAGCCCGAAACTTTTCCGGTGACCAAAACAGGACTTCCTATATATCAATATTTACCTCCGGACCATTCCAGAGCTCCTCGTGACATCCTGGACCTCATCCGGGACTCCGAACAACTTTCGGTTACCAACACCTATAACTCAACTATACCGAAACGTCACCGAACCTTAAGTGTGCAGACCCTGCGGGTTCGAGAACTATGGAGACATGACCCGAGACACTCCTCGGTCAATATCCAATAGAGGGACCTGGATGCCCATATTGGATCCTACATATTCTCTGAAGATCTTATCGGTTGAAGCTTAGTGCCAAGGATTCATATAATCCCGTATGTCATTCCCTTTGTCCTTCGATATGTTACTTGCCCGAGATTCGATCGTTGGTATCTGCATACCTATTTCTATCTCATTACCAGCAAGTCTCTTTACTCGTTCCGTAATACAAGATCCCGTGACATACACTAAGTCACATTGCTTGCAAGGCTTGTGTGTGATGTTGTATTACCGAGTGGGCCCCGAGATACCTCTCCGTCACACGGAGTGACAAATCCCAGTCTTGATCCATACTAACTCAACGGACACCTTCGGAGATACATGTAGAGCATCTTTATAGTCACCTAGTTACGTTGCGACGTTTGATGCACACAAGGTATTCCTCCGGTGCCTGTGAGTTATATGATCTCATGGTCATAGGAACAAATACTTGACACGCAGAAAACAATAGCAATAAAACGACACAATCAATATGCTACGTTCGTAGTTTGGGTCTTGTCCATCACATGATTCTCCTAATGATGTGATCCCGTTATCAAGTGACAACACTTGCCTATGGCCAGGAAACCTTGACCATCTTTGATCAACGAACTAGTCAACTAGAGGCTCACTAGGGATAGTGTGTTGTCTATGTATCCACACATGTATTTGAGTTTCCAATCAATACAATTCTAGCATGGATAATAAACAATTATTATGAACAAGGAAATATAGTAATAACTAATTTATTATTGCCTCTAGGGCATATTTCCAACAGTCTCCCACTTGCACTAGAGTCAGTAATCTAGTTCACATCACCATGTGATTTCAACAAATCCAACACCCATATAGTTCTGGGGTCTGATCACGTCTTGCTCGTGAGAGAGGTTTTAGTCAACGGTTCTGAAACTTTCAGATCTGTGTGTTCTTTACAAATCTTTATGTCATCTTATAGATCCTGCTACTACATGCTATTCGGAAATACTCCAAATATCTACTCTACTATATGAATCCGTTTCACTACTCATAGTTATTCGGATTAGTGTCAAAGCTTGCATCGATGTAACCCTTTACGACGAACTCTTTAACCACCTCCATAATCGAGAAAAATTCCTTAGTCCATTAGTCACTAAGGATAGCTTTGACCGCTGTTCAGTGATTCAATCCTGGATCACTCTCTGTACCTCTTAACAGACTTGTGGCAAGGCACATATCAGGTGTGGTACACAACATGTCATACTATAGAGTCTACAGCTAAGGCATAGGGGACGACCTTCGTCCTTTCTCTTTCTTCTACCGTGGTCGGGATTTTGAGTCTTACTCATATTCACACCTTACAATACAGCCAAGAACTCCTTCTTTGCTGATCTATTTTGAACTCCTTCAAAAATTTGTCAAGGCATGCATTTCATTTGAAAGTTCTATTAAGAGTATTGATCTATCTCTATAGATCTTGATGCTCAATGTTCAAATAGCTCTATCCAGGTCTTCCTTTGAAAAACTCCTTTCAAACAACCTTTTATGCTTCACAGAAATTCTACATTACTTCTGATCAACAATATGTCATCCACATATACTTATCAGAAATTCTATAGTGCTCCCACTCACTTCTTTTGAAATACAAGTTTCTCATAAACCTTGTACAAACCCAAAATCTTTGATCACCTTATCAAAGTGTATATTCCAACTCCGAGATGCTTGTACCAGTCCATTGAAAGATCGCTCGAGCTTGCATACTTGTTAGTATCCTTAGGATCGAAAAAACCTTCTGGTTGTATCACATACAACCTTTCCTTAAGGAAACCGTCGAGGAAACAATGTTTTCACATCCTGTGTGCAATATTTCATAAATAATACGGCAACTACTAACATAATTCCAACAGACTTTTAGCATCGCTACGAGTGAGAAAGTCTCATCATAGTCAAATCTTTGATCTTGTCGGAAACATCTTTGCGACAAGTCGAGCTTTTCTTAACGGTGAATAGTCACCATCATCGTCTGTCTTCCCTTTAAAGATTCGTCTTTACTTAATAGTCCTACGGCCATCAAGTAGTTCTTCCAAAGTTTACACTTTGTTTTCATACATAGATCCTCTCTCAGATTTCATGGCCTCCAGCCATATGTCGGAATCCGGGCCCACCATTGCTTCTTCATAGCTCGTAGGTTCATTGTTGTTCAACAACATGAACTCCAAGACAGGGTTACTATACCACTCTGTAGTAGTACGCGACCTTGTTGACCTACGAGGTTTGTAGTAACTTGATCCGAAGCTCACTGATCACCATCATCAGCTTCCACTTCAATTGGTGTAGGCGCCACAGGAACATCTTCCTGCACCATGCTTGTGACGCCCTCGATTTAATCGTACGCTAACCATACACGCAAATGCGTACGATCAAACCCAAGGACTCACGGGAAGATATCACAACACAACTCTAGACACAAATAAAATAACATCAGCTTCATATTACAAGCCAGGGGCCTCGAGGGCTAGAATACGAAAGCTCGATAAACACACGAGTCAGCGGAAGCAACAAATATCTTAGTACAAACATAAAACATGGGGGGGCTTGGAGAAGGCTAGCACAAAAGATACAACGATCGAACGAGGCGAGGCCTCCTGCCTGGGAACCTCCTAACTACTCCTGATCATCAGCGGCCTCCACGTAGTAGTAGGCACCGTCGGGGTAGCAGTCATCGGTGGCGGGGACCTCCATCTCCTGGGCTTCATCATCTGGTCGCAGCAAACGGATCAAGGGGACAAGGGGGGAGCAAAGCAGCGGTGAGTACTCATCCAAAGTACTCGCAAGTCTTACATCAGAACTATTCTAATTATGCATCAGTATCAAAGAAGGGGGGGTTATATGTGGACTGACTGCAGCAATGCGAGAATAGAGAGAGAAGGCCTAGTCCTATCGAAGACTAGCATCTTCAGGGTCTTGCAGCAATAGACGAGAGTAGAACAGGGGGGTAACACATAAATAGTCATATTGTTGCAGCAATATTAAAGTGAGGTCACGCCTAAGGATCCTCCCTCGACTCCCTGCGAGGAAGCAATCCCGAGGCAAACTAATTCCAGTTAAGTAACAATTGTAGTTGTAAAAGATCGGGGCACAACTCCAAGTCGTCCTGTAACCGTGGACACGGCTATCCGAATAGTTAATTTTTATCCCTGCAGGGGTGCACCACATGTCCCGTCACGCTCGATAACACTCTGGCCGGACATACTTTTCTGGGTCCTGCCCGGCCTCGGAATATCGACACGTCGCAGCCCCACCTAAGACTAATCAGAGAGGCCAGCCCGCCGGTCTAAATCCTAAGCACAAAGGGTTCGTGGGCCCAGTTCCCCTTCACGCTCCTGCACGTGGCGTGGGCGGCCGACGTCAGTCCTAGCATCCCTTAATCACAAGCGCAATGCATCTCGGGACCACTCGGGCGCGCGCCGCTACATTGCTGGCATCTGAAAAGCTTCGGCTGATACCGCGACGCCGAGTACCCATAATTCTTCCCGCGTAGCCGGTTAGTGCGAAAAGGTCTCCGACCAACCCAGATCAAATACCCAAATCCATTAACATTTTAAATAGGCCAGCAACACAGTCTCACGGGAATCCACCCGTCTTAGAACTAAACACCAATGATCCCAGTAACATGGTCGAGTAACTGTGTGATCGTAACATCGGGGGGAATCCGAGGTATCACCCTCGTTGGACTCCGAACGATGTACCCGTCAAGGTGGGCTTAGAGGAATCACCCTCGGGGGTCCCACACTCGCGGGGTTGCACGACAGAGGCGTCATCGGGAATGGTGAAAGAGGAATCACCCTCGATAACCACGACCGACTAGCTAAACTACAGAGATATCATCAGGAGTACTTAGCGAGGTGTCATCCTCGGTACCCGATAGTATCGCTGTAGCGTCGTACAACGAAGGGGGTGAAAGTGTTGTGTCGGGTCTGGCTCGTCGATCAGAGATCGAGATTTGAAAACAAGCGGGGCAACTGATCTACGGGGTCAGAGGGGATGACTGCTCCACCTATACTAAGCAGATTAAAGGTATAGGACTGAAAGCAACAGTTCATCAAAAATAGGCTATGCATCAGATATAGGAGCTAACTACAACAGTAGCAAAATACTAATGCAAGCAGTAGGAAGAAAGACATAGGCGATATAGGAATGATCAAGGGGAGTTTGCTTGCCTTGCTGCTCTGCGGCAAAGGACTGATCGGCAGGGTCGTAGATGTACCCGGCGGCAGCGTCAGTCTCGGGGTCTACCGGTAAGAAGAGGGGGAAGAAACAATAAATAATAGCACCGATGCAACACAAAGCATGACATGGCAAGATGCAGGCTAGACATGAGCTAACGCGGCAACATCCGTCATAGACGGGTCGGAAGAATATCTGACGATATTTTCCGGGTCTCGGGCTACTACCGGTTATACTGGAAACGATGGAAAAGTTCCATGTTCGCTATGCTAGGGACGCGTGACAGACGAACGGGCCGTGTATCCGGGTTCGTCTCGATCTGCTGATCAACTTTCATGTTGAAATTATTTTGATCTGACTTACGGATTATTAAATATTAATTTTTAAAGTTTTATTCAACAATTAGGAATTCAAAAACAGATTTAATTGTTTTAATAAAATCCTATTATGACATCATCGCGATGTCATGCTGACATCAACATTTGACTGGTCAACTGACCAGTGGGTCCCGAACGTTATAGGCTCAAGTTTTATTTAAGATTAAACATTAATTAATCAGATTAATTTAGTGGGGGACCCACGTGGCATTCTCTCATTATTCTAATTAATTAATTTAACTAATATATCTATTTAACTAATTCATTAACTCATTAATTAACTATTATATCTATTTATTTATTTATTTAATAAAAACATATATTTTTATTATTTATATTAACTCTCGCGTGGGGCCTCCCTGTCATAGACAGCGGAAGCATTGGCCCCACCGGTAAGTGACCCTAGGCCATTTACTCATTTTATTAATCACAATTACATAATCATACAAATGTCGTATTCCTCTAAATATCCTTATACGCAAATACATACATCGCATCTCATACATACATACATACATACGGAGTACAACATTTAATTTTTTTAATTTATTTTCTCTCAAACTCTCATCTCCCTCTCTGCTAACAGAGAGACACTGAACTCTCTCTGCTCCAACTCAACCTAGAAGAACATAAACTTCAAACCCTCCTACCGGAGTCTACCGTCGACGGATCGAGGTCCCGTTTGCCGTAACGGAACCGGGACGGCGAGGAGATCGACATGGTGGGAGGAGCCCGAGGAGGGGCTCACCGACGGTGACGAGACGGCCCGATGAAGCCGGAATTCGCACGAAGGTGAAGGTGATGCGGTTCCGGTGAAGACGGGCGTGATGGTGGTGACGCGCCGGCGAGGGGGAACCGGCCGGACCCGGCGAGGAAGAGGCGTAGGGGAGGCCTGGTGGAGGAGGGGCTCGCCGGCGTGGTGAAGGGGCCGAGGGGGGCCGGTCTCCCTGCCCGGTCCCTCCTGGACCGAGCGGGAGGAGGGGGGCGCGACGGGGAGTGGGGCCCCTCGGTGAGGAGAGGCAGGGGGCCGGGGCTCGCCGCGGGAAGGAGGAGGCCGTGAGGGGGGCTGCTCGCCGGCGGGATGGAGGAGGCCGTGGGGGGGGGGGCTCCTGCGGGATTAGAGGGGCCGACGGGGGGGGGGGGGGAAGGCCGCCGGCGGTTGGAGGGAGGGAGGCCGTGGGAGGGCTGCCGGCGGAAGGAGGAGAGGCCGCCGGCCGGAGGGCCGACGGGGGGGAGGAGGAGGAGGGATCTGGGAGGGAGAGGGGTCTGCGGGAGGGAGAGGGGGGGTCTCGTGGGCAGAGAGTTACGGGAGAGATGGGAGAGAGAGCGTGGGGGGTGGGGCTCTCGTGGGGGGGGGGGAAGAGGGGTCACGAGAGAGAGAGAGATTCTCTCGTGCGGGGGGTGGGTGGCGAGGAGAGCCTCCCTCGTGGCGGCGGCAGGGGAGGGAAAAGGGGGAGTGGGGCGGTTGGGCTTAGGGTTTGGGGGGGTTTTATACCTCCCCAATTAGGTGGGCTGGCTGGGTCAATTTGGCCCACTCGGGCTAGGGGGGAGGGTCTGATTTTCTTTTTTTTTTTAAATTTCTTTCTTTCCTATTTATTTTACTAACTGTTTTTTCTTTTTAAATACTTTCTTTTATTTATACTTTGTTTTACAATTTATTATACATACTTTTAATTCTTTCTTTTATTTATTTATTTTCATTTACTATATTTCCTTTATTCATCTTATTCAATATCCACATTTAAATATATAGTGTTTACCGATAATCCCTAAAGTGCCCGATTCGATATTATAATCCGTTAGGCAATTTTTTTGATAACTCCCCGACGTTTTCATTTCAACAACACGCAAATCTTTTCTCGTCTGACTTTATTTTAAAGCTTCGAATTTGATTCGGTTTCAACCAACACGAGATCATTGATATCACTTCCGATGACGTGGCATCATTAGCGCGGGATCAGTGTCGCTTAATTACAATCATTACTGTAGCAAAAGTCGAGGATGTCACAATTCTCCCCTACTAACAAGAATTCTCGTCCCGAGAATTAAGAGGTAGAGGGAAAGAGCCCGGGGTATTCATCACGAAGATGATCCTCGCGTTCCCAAGTGGCTTCATCTTCAGAGTGATTTGACCACTGCACCTTAAGGAACTTAGTGACCTTGCGACGAGTCTTACGTTCAGCTTGATCGAGAATGCGGACCGGGTGCTCTTTATAAGAGAGGTCTTGTTGTAGTTCAAGCATATCATGATCCACTGCTCGAATAGGGTCCTTGAAGCAGCGACGGAGCTGAGAAACATGGAAAACATCGTGAACCTGAGAAAGGTTCGCCGGCAGTTCCAATTGATAAGCCACTCTTCCACGCCTTTCGAGAACAGTGAAAGGACCAATATAACGAGGAGCTAACTTGCTCTTGATCTTAAAACAATGTGCACCTCTCATTGGTGTGACGTGAAGATCAGCCTTTACGCCAGGTTGATATACCATATCTTGATGATGATGGTCATACCGACTCATCTGACGAGACTGATGCAAAATGTGGACTTGATCTTTAGTATGTTGGATAATATCCGGACCGAAGAGTGATCGGTACATTGAACGGTGGCTCGAGAATTTCATACGAAGCCAAGTGTAAAGGATACTTTGGATTCAAAGATGTACAGGAGAGTCAGGTTTCAATCCTGTGGAACTTTGGGTTATGGGTCCACCATGTGGGCCGAGAGTAGACAGAGGGGTGACATATTACATGGTCTTGGTAACAAGACATGTCAGAGGATAACCTGTCAGTTATGTTGGCAACATCATCGATACCAAGGGCGGGGAACGAATAGAACCACTTTCCTGCTCGTTGAAACGAGGCGGACCAATAGGCAAGGCTCTCGTCCACCGGTGGCTACCGGAATGTTATCCATAATAGTAACAGGGTCTTACCGACAGAGTCGTAAACCAAGAATTTTACCTAAGCAGGGAATTAACACTTCTTAGATAAGTTATGCCACAATAAAAATCAAACAGACCAATGGGAAGGGAAAATGTGTTCACACACACAAGTATTAGAGTATACCATTCCCGAGGAAATCACAGAGTATGGTATACATGATAGGTCATCCAGTACATAACCATCTTGGTAAAGAGACAAGAAGAATCATCATGTTTATCCATACCATGTGGTTTGGATAATTGATCAGGAACAATTTAGCATTGCGCTTCCAATGTTCCTGTTGAAATTTAAATTACCACATCCGTGCTTTGGGGTAGCATCGACATGGTCATCAGATAAAGGTTGGACTTATGGATATACAAAGAGGAACCAGGAGGGACAACTTGCAAAGCTAAGTCATACAATTTCCTCATGGTAGAATGGCGAACCTTACATATGGAAGGATTTATAACAATAGGTCCTCCGACCCAGTGTGCCAGACAAGACATCACTGTACCGGTTTACCTAAAGACCAAAGTTATAATTATTGGGAAATGTTCCAACCATCATATCTGCCAGAGAATTAGATCTGATTGGTGCCGGGACACCTCACACTCAAGATGACTGGGAAGAAAAATGAAGACGCAAGATTCTCATGATATGAACTACACAAGCAATTCTTGAATCAAGAGTTTGATTTAATACATATGAACACAATGTCAAGACATTCGTGCCCACATAGAATTTGTACGTCAAAATGCAACTGGGTTCTCATTTGGACACCACCATCGAGGATAGCAAGGCTCCATGTGTAAGTATGGATTAGCTCTTATGAAAGAACTTCTTTTCCTTGATCAAATCAGTCAGTAGCTTGACGTGCTAAGAGAAATTATATGGAGTGAGGATAGCAAATCTTCAAAACATATAACACTTCGCACATGCGTGAATGATTTGGTATTTCACGAGAGGAAGCGAAACAAAACTTTCCCTATTCACGGCAGAAGGAGTGCACGTGAACTTTGGGAAATACACTCCTACTATCCACATATTCTTCATGAGCTAGGCACAAGGATAATGATTTCAAGAGCTTCATCGTGGTACATAGAGAAGTTGAGGGTGTGGCTGATAGGCTCAACAACAATCCCTCAAGGTTTTACCAGTGTTGAACTTCCAAAATTTATAATATTACGGAGATAGCATTTGTCAAATCAAATGGTATAATGTCGTATGCTCGAGGGAACAACAACAATTAAACATTGGTCAAAGGGTGCACTCGGAAATATGGGTTGAGTAGCACAACCAATGCTAAAATGATGAGTCAACACCCAACACACCAAGAAGGAAACAATCAGTTGTTAACCTCAAGGGGATAGGGTTGACAGAAGTATGGGAATCACACATTAGAGTTCATTTGTCGGTATACCGGTTAGAAACAACACGGGACCAAGAAATGAATGGTGATGGCAAGAAGTATTACTATATCAAGAATTCTTAATACGCGTGCAATTTTCACGACATTCTTGACATACCAGATAGTAATACTCCAAGGTAGAAGATAACATAAGCTGGATAGTGAGTAACACAAAAGACAACACAAAACATGAACACGTTTGTGTTGGAGGGAAAGCAACACGGGTGTCGATGATAATACAAATCATCGAGGGAAAAGGATGGTATTTCTCAACATGCATTCAATTGATACCCTCCAAGAGTTCCGAATGCTGATGGTGATCACGACACATTTGTCGAGAAATTTCATGAAGATGTAATTGTTTAGCGACGACATCAAGCAAGGGAATGATGAAGCAAGAGGTTGTCGAAAACACAGAGAAGACTGCTCGCTTAGAATTGAGATTGCCTTTCAAGACAACCAACATGATGTGGAAAGCTCGATGCAAGCTTATCGCACAGTTGGAATCGTGTTCCAGGGATGAAGGGTATAGATAGCATGGTCGAGCTCCAACATGACGATGATGATGTAGCTTAACAACTTGGAATGACAGGATCGAGTACAAATTCATAAACAAGGAAGATTACTAAAAATTGTTGAATCACAATGTGTACTTGATTCAGTTATCGATGTACTCGCGTGTCCAACAACTCAAACACGAGGCAACTGAAATTAAGGAAAATATCATAGTTGATGGGGACCTCACAAGAAGTTTCATAGCTCCGCGATATCCTTGAGCTACAAGGAATAATACTCGGAGGTAGATCAACTTTAAGGTTTGGACCGATGTACTGATCTGAAGAAGACAAGTACTTTAACTCGTCTAAGAATGAAATCAAGGTAGGACAACATGGTCGGAACCACGATTGTAAGGTACCAAACGACAGATACCAGATCAAATCATAGAATTATTGATTATTGTTATGAGGAGTTTGTATGATAGGGTCAACGTCGTTTCCATGGGCATGAACACAAAGTTCAAGGTCGACTCCCACTTCATCAATGCATCACCTGCCATTTATTCCCCGCCTTTGATCGGTTGTAGCTTTGGAAGAATAACCGGCATAACACCAGAAGAGTAAGACTCGAGAAAACTCTTCGGGTCATATTGATTTAGGAAGGCATAGGTTCAACCCATCGGGGTATCTTAGGAACATATACCATACACTCCAAGAGCAATTAACACATGCTTGAAGGGCATGGCTGACAAAAGCATAGGGTACAACTCATCAGAGGGAGAAGACACAATTTACTAATGACATTACGTATCAGTGGAACACTATCACAAGAATTTTTGAATGCAAAGGGATGCCGTCGCATAGTAACCCAGCAATGGTCCTGGCAATCCTCAAAGGACCTTATGTGAGTATCGGTACTCCATCAGAGGGGGTAAAACGCAAGGCATCGAATTATAAAACATCTGAAAAAGGCTGATATTTAATTACCAAAGGAATTAGGATTTCCAGGTTGGTGTATCATAATTAGATACTCCGATCAACCACAAATAAGTTGAAGGGACTTAGATGGACAATCAATCAAAGTTGATTTGTCGCGAACCAGTTCTATCTGGAAGGACGTCTAAGACGGAAGATAATTCATAAGTATCAACAAATGATTGTGCATATTCACATAAAAGTAGAATCGATAAGATCAGAGGAAATTCACAAAGGAATTTAATGAACGCGGCTAGACATATGGATTTAACCCTAACACAAGCAGGTGGAAAAGGTCAAAAGCAATAGGCTACAGGGGATTCCGAAAGATCAATTAGTAATTCGAAGAACTCTCGAAACCCAAGACAACTAATGATGGACGAATCCCCGATAAGAAAATTCATTGCCTCTCGTAAAGTAAGAGCAATTGGAGAAGAAGGTATGAACGACATTTGTATATGTAGTCATCCATAGTGGTCGACGGAGGAAGGGAAATCGCAAGAGCGATGGGCACAAGTTCTCGAGATAACATCAGCGAGTAACTTCAGAGTCTTCTGATGGATCAAGCCATCGTACGGAATACGAGACTCCTCGGGAGGAAATATTTACTCGAACCTAATGTTAGAGTTAGTAAAATCTTTAACCCGAAAGAGAAGAGAGAGTAGAGCCCAGAGTATAGGAAAGGAGTAAAAGATACTAATACCACCCAATTGAGATGTGGGCCCATAACCCACAGGTCCTAGGATCGAAACCTGGCTCTGATACCAACTTGTGACGCCCTCGATTTAATCGTACGCTAACCATACACGCAAATGCGTACGATCAAACCCAAGGACTCACGGGAAGATATCACAACACAATTCTAGACACAAATAAAATAACATCAGCTTCATATTACAAGCCAGGGGCCTCGAGGGCTAGAATACGAAAGCTCGATAAACACACGAGTCAGCGGAAGCAACAAATATCTTAGTACAAACATAAAACATGGGGGGGCTTGGAGAAGGCTAGCACAAAAGATACAACGATCGAACGAGGCGAGGCCTCCTGCCTGGGAACCTCCTAACTACTCCTGATCATCAGCGGCCTCCACGTAGTAGTAGGCACCGTCGGGGTAGCAGTCGTCGGTGGCGGGGACCTCCATCTCCTGGGCTTCATCATCTGGTCGCAGCAAATGGATCAAGGGGACAAGGGGGGAGCAAAGCAGCGGTGAGTACTCATCCAAAGTACTCGCAAGTCTTACGTCAGAACTATTATAATTATGCATCAGTATCAAAGAAGGGGGGGGTTATATGTGGACTGACTGCAGCAATGCGAGAATAGAGAGAGAAGGCCTAGTCCTATCGAAGACTAGCATCTTCAGGGTCTTGCAGCAATATACGAGAGTAGAACAGGGGGGTAACACATAAATAGTCATATTGTTGCAGCAATATTAAAGTGAGGTCACGCCTAAGGATCCTCCCTCGACTCCCTGCGAGGAAGCAATCCC
This sequence comes from Hordeum vulgare subsp. vulgare, assembly GCF_904849725.1. Classification (NCBI taxonomy): domain Eukaryota; kingdom Viridiplantae; phylum Streptophyta; class Magnoliopsida; order Poales; family Poaceae; genus Hordeum; species Hordeum vulgare. Next base: position 21,880,644 of record NC_058520.1, on the reverse strand, counting down.
GAGGCAAAATAATTCCAGTTAAGTAACAATTGTAGTTGTAAAAGATCGGGGCACAACTCCAAGTCGTCCTGTAACCGTGGACACGGCTATCCGAATAGTTAATTTTCATCCCTGCAGGGGTGCACCACATGTCCCGTCACGCTCGATAACACTCTGGCCGGACATACTTTTCTGGGTCCTGCCCGGCCTCGGAATATCGACACGTCGCAGCCCCACCTAAGACTAATCAGAGAGGCCAGCCCGCCGGTCTAAATCCTAAGCACAAAGGGTTCGTGGGCCCAGTTCCCCTTCACGCTCCTGCACGTGGCGTGGGCGGCCGACGTCAGTCCTAGCATCCCTTAATCACAAGCGCGATGCATCTCGGGACCACTCGGGCGCGCGCCGCTACATTGCTGGCATCTGAAAAGCTTCGGCTGATACCGCGACGCCGAGTACCCATAATTCTTCCCGCATAGCCGGTTAGTGCGAAAAGGTCTCCGACCAACCCAGATCAAATACCCAAATCCATTAACATTTTAAATAGGCCAGCAACACAGTCTCACGGGAATCCACCCGTCTTACAACTAAACACCAATGATCCCAGTAACATGGTCGAGTAACTGTGTGGTCGTAACATCGGGGGGAATCCGAGGTATCACCCTCGTTGGACTCCGAACGATGTACCCGTCAAGGTGGGCTTAGAGGAATCACCCTCGGGGGTCCCACACTCGCGGGGTTGCACGACAGAGGCGTCATCGGGAATGGTGAAAGAGGAATCACCCTCGATAACCACGACTGACTAGCTAAACTACAGAGATATCATCAGGAGTACTTAGCGAGGTGTCACCCTCGGTACCCGATAGTATCGCTGTAGCGTCGTACAACGAAGGGGGTGAAAGTGTTGTGTCGGGTCTGGCTCGTCGATCAGAGATCGAGATTTGAAAACAAGCGGGGCAACTGATCTACGGGGTCAGAGGGGATGACTGCTCCACCTATACTAAGCAGATTAAAGGTACAGGACTGAAAGCAAGAGTTCATCAAAAATAGGCTATGCATCAGATATAGGAGCTAACTACAACAGTAGCAAAATACTAATGCAAACAGTAGGAAGAAAGACATAGGCGATATAGGAATGATCAAGGGGAATTTGCTTGCCTTGCTGCTCTGCGGCAAAGGACTGATCGGCAGGGTCGTAGATGTACCCGGCGGCAGCGTCAGTCTCGGGGTCTACCGGTAAGAAGAGGGGGAAGAAACAATAAATAATAGCACCGATGCAACACAAAGCATGACATGGCAAGATGCAGGCTAGACATGAGCTAACGCGACAACATCCGTCATAGACGGGTCGGAAGAATATCTGACGATATTTTCCGGGTCTCGGGCTACTACCGGTTATACTGGAAACGATGGAAAAGTTCCATGTTCGCTATGCTAGGGACGCGTGACAAACGAACGGGCCGTGTATCCGGGTTCATCTCGATCTGCTGATCAACTTTCATGTTGAAATTATTTTGATCTGACTTACGGATTATTAAATATTAATTTTTAAAGTTTTATTCAACAATTAAGAATTAAAAAACAGATTTAATTGTTTTAATAAAATCCTATTATGACATCATCGCGATGTCATGCTGACATCAACATTTGACTGGTCAACTGACCAGTGGGTCCCGAACGTCATTGGCTCAAGTTTTATTTAAGATTAAACATTAATTAATCAGATTAATTTAGTGGGGGACCCACGTGGCATTCTCTCATTATTCTAATTAATTAATTTAACTAATATATCTATTTAACTAATTCTTTAACTCATTAATTAATTATTATATCTATTTATTTATTTATTTAATAAAAACATATATTTTTATTATTTATATTAACTCTCGCGTGGGGCCTCCCTGTCATAGACAGCGGAAGCATTGGCCCCACCGGTAAGTGACCCTAGGCCATTTACTCATTTTATTAATCACAATTACATAACCATACAAATGTCGTATTCCTCTAAATATCCTTATACGCAAATACATACATCGCATCTCATACATACATACATACATACGGAGTACAACATTTAATTTTTTTTATTTATTTTCTCTCAAACTCTCATCTCCCTCTCTGCTAACAGAGAGACACTGAACTCTCTCTGCTCCAACTCAACCTAGAAGAACATAAACTTCAAACCCTCCTACCGGAGTCTACCGTCGACGGATCGAGGTCCCGTTTGCCGTAACGGAACCGGGACGGCGAGGAGATCGACATGGTGGGAGGAGCCCGAGGAGGGGCTCACCGACGGTGACGAGACGGCCCGATGAAGCCGGAATTCGCACGAAGGTGAAGGTGATGCGGTTCCGGTGAAGACGGGCGTGATGGTGGTGACGCGCCGGCGAGGGGGAACCGGCCGGACCCGGCGAGGAAGAGGCGTAGGGGAGGCCTGGTGGAGGAGGGGCTCGCCGGCGTGGTGAAGGGGCCGAGGGGGGCCGGTCTCCCTGCCCGGTCCCTCCTGGACCGAGCGGGAGGAGGGGGGCGCGACGGGGAGTGGGGCCCCTCGGTGAGGAGAGGCAGGGGGCCGGGGCTCGCCGCGGGAAGGAGGAGGCCGTGAGGGGGGCTGCTCGCCGGCGGGATGGAGGAGGCCGTGGGGGGGCTGCTCGCCGGTGGGATTAGAGGGGCCGACGGGGGGAAGGCTGCCGGCGGTTGGAGGGAGGGAGGCCGTGGGGAGGCTGCCGGCGGAAGGAGGAGAGGCCGCCGGCCGGAGGGCCGACGGGAGGGAGGAGGAGGAGGGATCTGGGAGGGAGAGGGGTCTGCGGGAGGGAGAGGGGGGGTCTCGTGGGCAGAGAGTTACGGGAGAGATGGGAGAGAGAGCGTGGGGGGTGGGGCTCTCGTGGGGGGGGGGGAAGAGGGGTCACGAGAGAGAGAGAGATTCTCTCGTGCGGGGGGTGGGTGGCGAGGAGAGCCTCCCTGGTGGCGGCGGCAGGGGAGGGAAAAGGGGGAGTGGGGCGGTTGGGCTTAGGGTTTGGGGAGGGGTTTATACCTCCCCAATTAGGTGGGCTGGTTGGGTCAATTTGGCCCACTCGGGCCAGGGGGAGGGTCTGATTTCCTTTTTTTTTAAATTTCTTTCTTTCCTATTTATTTTACTAACTGATTTTTCTTTTTAAATACTTTCTTTTATTTATACTTTGTTTTACAATTTATTGTACATACTTTTAATTCTTTCTTTTATTTATTTATTTTCATTTACTATATTTCCTTTATTCATCTTATTCAATATCCACATTTAAATATATAGTGTTTACCGATAATCCCTAAAGTGCCCGATTCGATATTATAATCCGTTAGGGAATTTTTTTTGATAACTCCCCGACGTTTTCATTTCAACAACACGAAAATCTTTTCTCGTCTGACTTTATTTTAAAGCTTCGAATTTGATTCGGTTTCAACCAACACGAGATCATTGATATCACTTCCGATGACGTGGCATCATTAGCGCGGGATCAGTGTCGCTTAATTATAATCATTACTGTAGCAAAAGTCGAGGATGTCACAATGCTGCACACTGGTTGAAGTGACAGTTCACTAACCTCATCAAGTTCTACCACCCTTCCACTCAATTCTTTCAAGAGAAACCTTTCCTCGAGAAATGGACCCGTTTCTAGAAACAAACACTTTGCTTCCGAATCTCAGATAGGAGATGTATCCAACTTTTTTGGATATCCTATAAAGATGCATTTATCTGCTTTGGGTTCGAGCTTATCAGACTGAAATTTTATCACATAAGCATTGCAGCCCCAAACTTTCAAGAAACGACAACTTAGGATTCTCCAAACCATAGTCCATACCGTGTCATCTCAACGGAAATACGCGGTGCCCTATCTAAAGTGAATGTGGTTGTCTCTAATGCATAACCCATAAACAATAGTGGTAGTTCGATAAGAGACATCATAGTATGTGCCATATCATAATAGGGCGTGGCTATGACGTTCAGACACACCATCACACTATGGTGTTCCAGGTGGCATGAACTGTGAAACAATTTTAACATTGTCTTAGCTGCGTACCAAAAACTCGTAAGTCAGATATTCATCTCTATGATCATATCGCACACAGTTTATCCTCTTGTCACGAAGATCTTCACTCTGAAATAGCTTTGAACTTTTCAATATTTCAGACTTGTGATTCATCAAGTAAATAGTCATGTATCTACTCAAATCGTCAGTGAAGTAAGAACATAACGATATCCACTACGTGCCTCAGCACTCATTGGACTGCACACATCAAAAATGTATTACTCCCAACAAGTTACTCTCTTGTTTCTTGTAGCATGATTTGCATGTCTCAAGTGATTCAAAATCAAGTGAGTCCAAACGATCCATCCGCATGGAGTTTCTTCATGCGTTTATACCAACACGTATGGTTTGCATGTCTCAAACGTTTCAAAATGAGTGAGTACAAAGATCCATCAGCATGGAGCTTCTTCATGCATTTTATACCAACATGACTCAAGTGGCAGTGCCACAACTAAGTGGTACTATCATTATTACCATGTATCTTTTGGCACCAATATTATGAGCATGTGTAACCCTACGATCGAGATTCAATAAACCATTGAGGGTAATTATTCAAGCAAATAGAATAAATATTATTCTCTTTAAATGAATAACCGTATTGCAATAAACACAATCCAACCATGCTCATGCTCAACGCAAACACCAAATAACAATTATTTTGGTTTTACCACCAATCCCGATGATAGAGGGAGCGTGCGATGTTTGATCACATCAACCTTGGAAACACTTCCAACACATATCGTCACCTCGCCTTTAGCTAGTCTCCGTTTATACCGTAGCTTTCATTTCGAGTTACTAATCACTTAGCAACCGAACCAGTATCCAATACCCTCGTGCTACTAGGAGTACTAGCAAAGTACACATCAATATCATGTATATCATATACACTTTTGTCGACTTTGCCAGCCTTCTTATCTACCAAGTATCTAGGGTAGCTCCTCCTCAGTGACCGTTCCCCTCATAACAGAAGCACATAGTCTCGGGTTTGGGTTCAATTTTGGGTTTCTTCATTGGAGCAGCAACTGGTTTGCCGTTCCATGAAGTATCCCTTCTAGCCCTTGCCCTTCTTGAAACTAGTGGTTTGACTAACCATCAACAATTGATGCTCCTTCTTGATTTCTACTTTCGCAGTGTCAAACATTGTGAATCACTCAAGGATCATCATATCTATCCTTGATATGTTATAGTTCATCACGAAGCTCTAGCAGCTTAGTGGCAGTGACTTTGGAGAACCATCACTATCTTATGTGGAAGATTAACTCCCACTTGATTCAAGCGGATGTTGTACTCAGACAATCTGAGAACATGCTCAATGATTTGAGCTTTTCTCCTTTACTTTGCAGGCAAAGAATCTTGTCGGAGGTCTTATACCTATCAACAAGGGCACGAGCATGAAATCTCAATTTCATCTCTTTGAACATCTCTTATGTTCTGCCACGTTTTCAAAACGTCTTCGGCGCCTTGCTTCTAAGCCATTAAGTATTGCGCACTGAACTATCATGTAGTCATGAAGGACGTGTGTGCCAGATGTTCGCAACATCCACAGACGACACCCGAGGTGCAGCACACCGAGTGTTGCATTAAGGACATAAGCCTTCTGCGCAGCAATGAGGACAATCCTCAGTTTTACGGACTCAATCCGCAAAGTTGCTACTATCAACTTTCAACTAAATTTTCTCTAGGAACATATAAAAAATAGTAGAGCTATAGCGCAAGCTACATCGTAATTCGTAAAGACCATTATACTATGTTCATGATAATTAGTTCAATTAATCATATTACTTAAGAACTCCCACTCAAAAAGTACATCTCTCTAGTCATTTGAGTGGTACATGATCCAAATCCACTATCTCAAGTCCGATCATCACGTGAGTCGAGAATAGTTTCAGTGGTATGCATCTCTATGCTAATCATATCAACTATATGATTCATGCTCGACCATTCGGTCAAATGTATTCCGATGCCATGTCTGTACATGCTAGGCTCGTCAAGTTTAACCCGAGTGTTCCGCGCGTGCAACTGTTTTGCACCCGTTGTATGTGAACGTTGAGTCTATCACACCCGATCATCACGTGGTGTCTCGAAACGAAGAACTGTCGCAATGGTGCACAGTCGGGGAGAACACAATTTGAGCTTGAAATTTTAGTGAGAGATCACCTCATAATGCTACCGTCGTTCTAAGCAAGATAAGGTGCATAAAGGATTAACATCACATGCAATTCATAAGTGACATGATATGGCCATCATCAAGTGCTCCTTGATCTCCATCACCAAAGCACCGGTATGATCTTCTTGTCACCGGCGCCACACCATGATCCCCATCATCATGATCTCCATCATCGTGTCGCCATCGAGGTTGTCGTGTATGCTATGCTATTACTACTAAAGCTACATCCTAGCAATATAGTAAACTCATCTGCAAACACAAATGTTAGTTTAAAGACAAACCTATGGCACCTGCCGGTTGCCGTAGCATCGACGTGCAAGTCGATATTAACTATTACAACATGATCATCTCATACATCCAATATATCACATCACGTCGTTGGCCATATCACATCACAAGCATACCCTGCAAAAACAAGTTAGACGTCCTCCAATTGTTGTTGCATGTTTTACGTGGTTTCCATGGGTATCTAGTAGGATCGCATCTTACTTACGCAAACACCACCACAGAGATGTATGAATTGCTATTTAACCTCTCTCCAAGGACCTCCTTGGTCAAATCCGATTCAACTAAAGTTGGAGAAGCCGACACTCGCCGGTCATCTTTGAGCAACGGGGTTGCTCGTAGCGATGAAACTAGTCTCTCATAAGCGTACGAGTAATGTCGGTCCGAGCCGCTTCGATCCAACAATACCGCGGAATCAAGAAAAGACAAAGGAGGGCAGCAAATTGCACGTCACCGCCCACAAAACTTTTGTGTTCTACTCGAGATAACATCTACGCATGAACCTAGCTCATGATGCCACTGTTGGGGAACGTCGCATGGGAAACAAAAAAATTTCCTACGCGCACGAAGACCTATCATGGTGATGTCCATCTACGAGAGGAGATTTGGATCTACGTACCCTTGTAGATCGCACAGCAGGAAGCGTTAAGAAACGCGGTTTATGTAGTGGAACGTCCTCACGTACCTCGATCCGCCCCGCGAACCGTCCCACAAACCGTCCCACGATCCGTCCCACGATCCGCTCCGATCTAGTGCCGAACGGACGACACCTCCGCGTTCAGCACACGTACAGCTCGATGACGATCTCCACCTTCTTGATCCAGCAAGAGGGGGCGGAGAGGTAGAAGAGTTCTCCGGCAGCGTGACGGCGCGCTGGTGGTGGTGATGATCTACTCTGACAGGGCTTTGCCTAAGCTCCGCAGAAATACGATCTAGAGAAAAAACTGCGTGGTATAGGGTCGAGCAGCACTTGGCAAAGTTGTGTCTCAAAAACCCTCAATACCTCTAGTATATATAGGAGGGAGGGAGGGGAGGAGGCAGCCTCAAACGCTCAAGGTTTGGCCAAAATTGGAGGTGGAGGAGTTCTACTCCAATCCTACTTGGAGTAGGATTCCACCTTCCCACTTGGAAACTCTTTCCACCTTGTGTTTTTCCTTCTCAAACCTTATGGGCCTTAGTGGGAACTTATTCCAGCCCACTAGGGGCTGGTTTATCTCTTCCCATAGCCCATGAGACCCCTTGGGGTGTGACACCCCTCCCGATGGTCCCCGACACCCCTCCCGGCACTCCGGGTACACTACTCATGAGCCCGAAACTTTTCCAGTGACCAAAACAGGACTTCCTATATATCAATATTTACCTCCGGACCATTCCGGAGCTCCTCCTGACGTCCTCAATCTCATCCGGGACTCCGAACAACTTTCGGTTACCAACACCTATAACTCAACTATACTGAAATGTCACCGAACCTTAAGTGTGCAGATCCTGCCGGTTCGAGAACTATGCAGACATGACCCGAGACACTCCTCGGTCAATATTCAATAGCGGGACCTAGATGCCCATATTGGATCCTACATATTCTCCGACGATCTTATCGGTTGAACCTCACTGCCAAGGATTCATATAATCCTGTATGTCTTTCCCTTTGTCCTTCGGTATGTTACTTGCCCGAGATTCGATCGTCGGTATCTGCATACCTATTTCAATCTCGTTACCGGCAAGTCTCTTTACTCATTCCGTAATACAAGATCCCGTGACATACATTAAGTCATATTGCTTGCAAGGCTTGTGTGTGATGTTGTATTACCGAGTGGGCCCCAAGATACCTCTCCGTCACACGGAGTGACAAATCCCAGTCTTGATCCATACTAACTCAAGGACACCTTCGGAGATACCTGTAGAGCATCTTTATAGTCACCCAGTTACATTGCGACGTTTGATGCACACAAGGTATTCCTCCGGTGCCAGTGAGTTATATGATCTCATGGTCATAGGAACAAATACTTGACACGCAGAAAACAATAGCAACAAAACGACACGATCAATATGCTACGTTCATAGTTTGGGTCATGTCCATTACATGATTCTCCTAATGATGTGATCCCGTTATCAAGTACAACACTTGCCTATGGCCAGGAAACTTTGACCATCTTTGATCAACGAACTAGTCAACTAGAGGCTCACTAGGGACAATGTGTTGTCTATGTATCCACACATGTATTTGAGTTTCCAATCAATACAATTCTAGCATGAATAATAAACAATTATTATGAACAAGGAAATATAATAATAACTAATTTGTTATTGCCTCTATGGCATATTTCCAAAAATCGTGTCATTTTGTTGCTACTGTTTTCTGCGTGTCAAGTATTTATTCCTATGACCATGAGATCATATAACTCAGTGACACCGGACGAATACTTTGTGTGTATTAATCGTCACAACGTAACTGGGTGGCTATAAAGATGCTCTACAGGTATCTCCGAAGGTGTCCATTGAGTTAGTATGGATCAAGACTGGGATTTGTCACTCCGTGTGATGGAGAGGTATCTCGGGGCCCACTCGGTAATACAACATCACACACAAGCCTTGCAAGAAATGTGACTTAGTGTAAGTTGTGGGATCTTGTATTCCGGAACGAGTAAAGAGACTTGCCAGTAAACGAGGTTGAAATAGGTATGTGGATACTGACGATCAAATCTCGGGCAGGTAACATACCGAAGGACAAAGGGAATGACATACGGGATTATATGAATCCTTGGCACTGAGGTTCAAACGGTAAGATCTTCGTAGAATATGTAGGATCCAATATGGGCATCCAGGTCCCGCTATTGGATATTGACCGAGGAGTCCCTCGGGTCATGTCTACATAGTTCTCGAACCCGCAGGGTCTGCACACTTAAGGTTCGACGTTGTTTTATGCGTATTTGAGTCATATGATTGGTTACCAAATGTTGTTCGGAGTCCCGGATGAGATCACGGATGTCACGACGGTTTCCAAAATGGTCCGGAGACGAAGATTGATATATAGGATGACCTCATTTGATTACCGGAAGGTTTTCAGAATTACCGGGAATGACGAATGGGTTCCGGATGTTCACCGGGGGGGGCAGCCCACCCCGGGGAAGCCCATAGGTCTTAGGGGTGCCGCATCAGCCCTTAGTGGGCTGTGGGCAAGCCCAAAGAGGCCCCTGTGCAGGAGATAAGAAAATCAAAGAGAAAAAAGGGGAAGTGGGAAGGAAGGGAAGGACTCCACCTTCCAATCCTAGTTGGACTAGGATTGGAGGAGGACTCCTCCTCCCCCCATTCGGCTGAACCCCTTGGGGCTCCTTGAGCCCCAAGGCAAGGCCCCTCCCCTCCCACCTATATATACGGAGGTTTTAGGGCTGATTTGAGACAACTTTTTCCACGGCAGCCCGACCACGTACCTCCACGGTTTTTTCTCTAGATCGCGTTTCTGCGGAGCTCGGGCAGAGCCCTGCTGAGATTAGATCACCACCAACCTTCGGAGCATCGTCACGCTGCCAGAGAACTCATCTACCTCTCGGTCTCTCTTTCATGATCAAGAAGGCCGAGATCATCGTCGAGCTGTACGTGTGCTGAACACGGAGGTGCCGTCTGTTCGGCACTAGATCGGAGCTGATCGTGGGACGGATCGCGGGACGGTTCGTGGGACGGTTCGCGGGGCGGATCGAGGGACATGAGGACGTTCCACTACATCAACCACGTTTATTAACGCTTCTGCTGTGCGATCTATAAGGGTACATAGATCTGAAATTCCCCTCATAGATGGACATCACCATGATAGGTCTTCGTGCGCGTAGGAAATTTTTTGTTTCCCATGCGACGTTCACCAACAGTGGCATCATGAGCTAGGTTCACGCGTACATATCATCTTGAGTAGAACACAAAAGTTTTTGTGGGCAGTGATGTGAGATTTGCTGCCCTCCTTAGTCTTTTCTTGATTCCGCGGTATTGTTGGATCGATGCGGCTCGGATTGACATTACTCGTACGCTTACGAGAGACTGGTTTCATCGCTACGAGTAACCCCGTTGCTCAAAGATGACTGGCGAGTGTCGGTTTCTCCAACTTTAGTTGTATCGGATTTGACCGAGGAGGTCCTTGGATGAGGTTAAATAGCAATTCATATATCTCCGTTTTGGTGTTTGTGTAAGTAAGATGCGATCCTACTAGATACCCATGGTCACCACGTAAAACATGCAACAACAATTAGAGGACGTCTAACTTGTTTTTGCAGGGTATGCTTGTGATGTGATATGGCCAACGATGTGATGTGATATATTGGATGTATGAGATGATCATGTTGTAATAGCTAATATCGACTTGCACGTCGATGGTACGACAACCGGCAGGAGCCATAGGGTTGTCTTTAAACTAACGTTTGTGCTTGCAGATGCGTTTACTATATTTCTAGGATGTAGCTTTAGTAGTAATAGCATGAGTAGCATGACAACCCCGATGGCGACACGTTGATGGAGATCATGGTGTGGCGCCGGTGACAAGAAGATCATGCCGGTGCTTTGGTGATGGAGATCAAGAAGCACGTGATGATGTCCATATCATGTCACTTATGAATTGCATGTGATGTTAATCCTTTTATGCACCTTATTTTGCTTAGAACGACGGTAGCATTATTAGGTGATTGATACGTCCCAAACGTATCTATAATTTTTGATGGTTTCACGCTGTTATCTTGTCTTCTTTGTATGTTTTATGTATCTTTTTATATCTTTTTTGGGACTAACTTATTGATTTAGTGCCAAGTGCCAGTTCCTGTTTTTCCGTGTTTTTGACTCTTTTCATATCTGATTTTGGAACGGAGTCCAAACGGAAGAAAAACCCCGAAATGATTTTTTCCCGAATGGAAGAAGTCCATGGAGCCTTTGGGCCAGGCGAGGTGGGCCCCAGGGAGCCCACAAGCTCCCACCCTGCCACCAGGGGGCAGGCGGCGGTGGGCAAGCTTGTGGCTTCCCTTGCCGCCTCCTGACCTAGGTCTTGCGCCTATATATTCCCAAATATTCCGCAAAAAATCAGGGGAGCCTCGAAAATACTTTTCCGCCGCCGCAAACTTCCATTTCCGCGAGATCTCATCTGGAGACCCTTCCCGGCACCTTGCCGGAGGGGACTTTGGAGCTGGAGGGCTTCTTCATCATCATCATCGCCCCTCCAATGACTCGTGAGTAGTTCACTTCAGACCTACGGGTCCGTAGTTAGTAGCTAGATGGCTTCTTCTCTCTCTTGGATCTTCAATACAAAGTTCTCCATGATCTTCATGGAGATCTATCCGATGTAATCTTCTTTCGCGATGTGTTTGTTGAGATCCGATGAATTCTGGACTTGTGATCAGATTATCTATGATATATATTTGAGTCTTTGCTGATTTCTTATATGCATGATTTGATATCCTTGTAAGTCTCTCTGAGTCTTGGGTTTTGTTTGGCCAACTAGATCTATGATTCTTGCAATGGGAGAAGTGCTTGGTTTTGGGTTCTGCCATGTGGTGACCTTTCCCAGTGACAGTAGGGGTAGCAAGGCACACATCAAGCAGTTGTCATCAAGGGTAAAAAGATGGGGTTTTTATCATTGGTTTGAGATTATCCCTCTACATCATGTCATCTTGCTTAAGGCGTTACTCTATTCTTATGGACTTAATACACTAGATGCATGCTGGATAGCGGTCGACGTGTGGAGTAATAGTAGTAGATGCAGACAGTATCGGTCTACTTGTTTCGAACGTGATGCCTATAGAAATAATCATTGCATAGATATCGTCACGACTCTGCACAGTTCTATCAATTGCTCGGCAGTAATTTGTTCACCCATCGTCTACTTGTTTTCATGAGAGAAGCCACTAGTAAACACTACGGCCCCCGGGTCTATTCACATCCATCGTTTACAACTCCGCTTTTACTTTGCTTTGTTACTTTGTTACTTTCAGTTCTCACTTGGCAAACAATCTATAATGGATTGACAACCCCTTCATAGCGTTGGGTGCAAGCTTTTGTGTTTGTGCAGGATCTTGAGATACTCTTCCGCCGGATTGATACCTTGATTCTCAAACTGAGGGAAATACTTACCATCGCTACGCTACATCACCCTTTCCACTTCGAGGGAACACCAACGCAAGGCTCCAATGCCACGGGGGAAATCCTTTGCATACTTGCCTAGGAAGTGCCTTAAGGCGTAGCCGCAGCAGAAAGATCAAGCCAAGTATTCTCCCGACGACGTGCCTATTTCTGGCGTCATTGCCAGGGATACCCAGCAAACATGAGAAGTATTTCTGGCGCCGTTGGAAGGTCTTTTGTTGCAGTAGTAGAAGTATTTCTGGCGCCGTTGCCGGGGAGGAGAAATCAAGATCTATCCAAGTAGGTCTCACAAACTCTTCTCTTGCATTTACTTTTGTTGCCAGTTGCCTCTCGTTTTCCTCTCCCCCACTTCACATTTGCCATTTTCATTCGCCTTCGCTGTTTTCTCTTGCCCTTGCCGTTTTCCTTTGCTGGTTTATTGTTTTCTTGTGTGCTTGTTTGTTTGTTGAAGACATCATGTCTGAAAACACCAAACTTTGCGACTTCTCGAGCACTAATAATAATGATTTTATTAGTACTCCGATTGTTCCCACCACTAGTGCAGAATCGTATGACATCAACGCAGCTTTGCTGAATCTTGTTATGAAAGAGCAATTCCCTGGCCTTCCTAGTGAAGATGTCGCATCCCATCTCAATACCTTCATTGAGATTTGTGATATGCAAAAGAAAAGAGATGTGGATAATGACGTGATTAAGTTGAAACTTTTTCCTTTCTCATTGCGAGATCGTGCAAAAACTTGGTTTTCTTCTTTGCCTAAAAATAGTATCGATTCTTGGGATAAGTGCATAGGTGCTTACATATCCAAGTATTTTCCGCCAGCTAAGATCATCTCCTTACGTAACGATATCATGAATTTCAAGCAACTTGATCATGAACACGTTGCACAATCTTGGGAGAGGATGAAGCTTATGATTAGAAATTGTCCCGCTCATGGCTTGAGTTTGTGGATGATTATACAAATCTTTTACGCTGGCTTGAATTTCGCTTCTCGCAATATCTTGGACTCCATCTCAGGTGGAACATTCATGGAAATCACGTTAGGAGATGCTACAAAACTCCTAGACAATATCATGACCAACTACTCTCAGTGGCACACTAAACGGTCGGCTGCTAGCAAAAAGGTGCACGCTATAGAAGAGATTAACTCGCTTAGTGCTAAGATGGACGAGTTTATGAATTTGGTTGCTAGCAGAAACGCTACCGTAGATCCTAATGACATGCCACTATCTTCTTTGATTGAGAGTAGCAACGCTAGATTGGACGTGAATTTTGTTGGTAGGAACAATTTTGGCAGCAACAATGCTTTTAGAGGAAACTATGTTCCTAGGCCTTTTCCTAGTAACTCCCCTAACAATTATGGCAATTCCTACAGCAACACTTATGGAAATCATAACAAATTACCCTCTGATCTAGAGAGTAATATCAAAGAGTTCATCAACTCTCAAAATATTTTCAATGCGTCCATAGAGGAGAAACTACTCAAAATAGACGATTCGGCTAAGAGCGTTGATAGGATGTCTTGTGAAATTGATGCTTTGAAAGTTAGATGCGCTCCTCTGAAGATCAACTTGGATGAAACTTTGAAAGCTATGCATATCTCCATGAATGAGAGCAAAAAAGAACCGCCCAAATTCGCGCTAGACATGAATGGTTTAAAAGGGTGCGTTCTAGTGATGCAAATCACGAAGATCTTAAAGTGCTTGGTGTGTCTCCTCTTGAATCTTTGTTTTCGCGTGTCAAACCTACTTATGGAGGGGCTGGATATGAATCCACTTTGGTTGAAAAACGCCCCAATGATTCAGAGTCCACCTCTCTTGATGATAAAGGTGTGGAGAGTGGAGTAGAAGAAGTCAAAATTTTGCGTAGTAATGAAACTCCCACTTTGGATTTCAAGGAATTCAATTATGATAATTGCTCCTTGTTTGAATGCATTTCTTTGATGCAATCCATTGCAAACTCTCCACATGCTTATAGCCAAAGCAAAGCCTTTACCGCGCATATCGTAGATGCAATGATGAAATCTCTTGAAGAGAAGATCGAACTAGAAGTCTCTATACCTAGAAAACTTCATGATGAGTGGGAACCTACTATCAAAATCAAGATCAAAAGCTATGAGTGCAATGCTTTGTGTGATTTGGGTGCTAGTGTTTCCGTGATTCCAAAGTCTTTATGTGATATTCTTGGTTTTCATGAGATTGAAGAGTGTTCTCTTAATTTGCATCTTGCGGATTCTACCGTCAAGAAGCCCATGGAGAGGATCGATGATGTTCTTATTGTTGCAAATAAGAACTATGTACCCGTGGATTTCATTGTACTTGACATAGATTGCAATCCTTCATGTCCCATTATTCTTGGTAGACCTTTCCTAAGGACTATTGGTGCTATCATCGATATGAAGGAAGGGAATATTAGATTTCAATTTCCCTTAAAAAGGGCATGGAGCACTTTCCTAGAAAGAAAATAAGATTGCCTTATGAATCTATGATGAGGGCTACCTATGGTTTGAGCACCAAAGATGACTATACATGATTCCATCACTTTCGCCTAGCTAAGGGCGTTAAACAAAAACGCTTGTTGGGAGGCAACCCAACGAATCAATCCTTTTTGTTTCTGTTTTGTGTTTTCCACACTTTGATAATTCTGTTATGATTTTGTTTTTTGTGTTTATTTTTGCGTTTGTGCCAAGCAAAACCGTTATGATTAGTCTTCAGGATGATCGTTTGGTCATGCTGGGAAAGACAGAAACTTTCTGCTCACGAAAAGAATTTTCATTTTTTCTGTAAGAGCTTTTGAGTTGATTCTTTTTGCTGCTGATTGCTACGCAAATTCTTCAGACTGTCGTAATTTTTCATAATTTTTGAAGTACTAGAGGTATACGAAACATACAGATTGCTACAGACTGGTCTGCTGTTAACAGATTCTGTTTTTTGTTGTGTTGGTTGCTTATTTTGATGAAACTATGGATAGTATCGGGGGGTATTAGTCATGGAAGATTGAAAGTACAGTAACCCAACATCAGCACAAGTAGAATTTAAGTTTGCTACAGTACCTAAGGAAGTGGTGGTTTGCTTTCTTGTACTAATGTTATCACGAGTTTGTGTTTAAGTTTTGTGTTGTGAAGTTTTCAAGTTTTGGGTGAAGTTCTTATGGACGAAAAGATAAAGAGTGGCAAGACCTCAAGCTTGGGGATGCCCAAGGCACCCAAAGAGATTCAAGGATACCGTCAAAGCCTAATCTTGGGCATGCCCTGGGAAGGCATCCCATCTCTCGTCTTCAATCCATCGGTAATGTACTTGGGGCTATATTTTTATTCACCACATGTTATGTGTTTTTGCTTGGAGCGTCTTGTATCGTAGGAGTATTTTATTTTTGTTGTGTCACAATCATCCTTGCTGCACACCTAGAGAGAGAGACATGCACACACCGTGATTTTGTCGAGCTTCACTTATATCTTTTGGTAGACAATTCAGCTCACATGTGCTTCACTTATATCTTTTGAGGTAGATACTTTTGCTCTATGTGTGTCACTTATATCTTTTAGAGCGCAGCGGTGCGTGGCTTGGTAGTTGATATGTGCTTTGAAAGTAGTCTCAAAAGGGGTAGTTATCCAAAGGGATACGAAAACTTCCACCTTCATGTGCATTGAATAGTTAGAGAAGTTTGATTCATCTCAATTAGTTTTGAGTTGTGGTTATGGTAATATTGAAATCATGCTAGTAAGGTGTTGTGGATCTAGAAATACTTGTGTTGAAGTTAGTGATTCCCGTAGCATGCACGTATGGTGAACCGCTATGCGATGAAATCTAAGCATGATTAGTCTATTGATTGTCATCCTTTGCGTGGCGGTCGGGATCGCGCGATGGTTTATAACTACCAACCCTTCCCCTAGGAGTATGCGTTGAATGCTTTGTTTCGATTACTAATAAAACTTTTGTAACAAGTATATGAGTTCTTCATGACTAATGTTGAGTCCATGGTTTAGATGCACTTTCACCTTCCACCATCACTATCTTCTTAGTGCCATGCAACTTTCGCCGGTGCACAAAACCCACCATTAGCCTCCCTCAAAACAGCCACCACACTACTGGAATTGAGAAATTTGCCATCTGCCGTGCCTTTGCCGTCTGCTGACGCATGGCAAAGATCCTCTTTGCCGTTAGCTGGCACAAAGCACACGACAAAGAGGTTGCTGATGGCAAAGGTTTTATTTGCCGTCGGCCACCTCTTTGCCGTCTGTTGACGCATGGCAAAGGCCCCAGAGGCGGACGGCAAAGAGAACCCAGACGGCAAAGGGGCGCCACCCTAACGGCCGAAGCCCGCCCCACCCCACCCACCCCTTTGCCGTCTGCCTCCCAGCTTCTGCAGACGGCAAAGGGGGGCTCCCCCTAACGGCACCCAGCCCCCACCCCCGCTCCCCTAACGGCACGCTCCACCCCCGCTCCCCTCGATCTCCTGCCTCTCTCGCGCGCGCCCCTGCCCACTACAGCGCTGCCGCCACCACCCCCTTCACTGCTCCGGCCCACCGCCGCCGCCCACGACCGGAGCTCCCCGCTCCCCTCCTCCCCGCGTCCCTCCTTCCTGCGGCCCTCCTCCCCGCGGCCCTCCTCCCCGCCGCCCACGACCGGAGCTCCCCGCTCCCCTCCTCCCCGCAAAGGGGCGCCACCCCCCACGGCCGGAGCTCGCCCTCCCCTCCTCTCTGCACACATCCTCCCCACGCACCTCCTCCCTGCCGCCCAGGGCCGGAGCTCGCCCTCCCCTCCTCCCACTGCTCTCCTCCCACTGCAGGTAAGTTTTTTTTCTTTTTTTCTTTATTTCCTGTTTTTTCTTTTAAACTAGTAGATAGTATATAGTCTAGACATATAGTGTGTCAGTTAAATGACACTTTTGATTTTACATACACAATAGATAGTATATAGTATAGACATATAGTGTGTCATTTATTTAGGTTTCACATGTCATGTTTAGGCTTCACATGATTCTTTTTCTTTTCAAAAATATGCCTGAATGACTATGAACAGACAATGATCGAGCCACCGTACTCGTAAACCAGCGCTAATCATCATGGAGAGAAAAGTACACACACTAATATCACTAAAAATCGAAACCAAGCTGACCAAAACTTTTGGTAATGTGGTGTTCCAATCGTCAGGAGAGAATCTCTGGTGTACTTTTATGTTCAAAAGAATCATTTTCATCATCTACCATCTTAACCTTGTAGACCAAGCACCCGGATTAGCTCATCTCGCGTCAAACAGAATAAACCATTGTCATCGTCTAGCATCATAGATGGTAGTTCCATTATATATTTTCCAATGAACTCTAGCCTGGAAACGATCAACTACATCAGAATATCCTACTCTTACTAACCAAGATCAGAATATCGTCCAAACCAACATCTTAACTTCTCAATGGTGAAAATAAAAGAGAAATATGGACAAATTCAAGCATGAAGAAACTGGACTACATAATAAAGACCTCCAAGTTAGTAGTACCTATGAAGAGATGGCTGAAAATATTAAGAGGTTGTCACAATGAAAAATATGAAAGATAATAAATAAAAAAGAAAGGTTGTAGCAACAGCATTAGAAAAAGTAGATAGAGAAGAAAACAATAGATAGAAAAAAAACTTAGAAGAAAATAAGAGAATAATAAACTAGAAGAAAAAGGAAGAAGAAGAAGAAGAAGAAGAAGAAGAAAGAGGAAAGGAGGAGAAAGATAAAAGAAAGAAGAAGAAGAGGAGGAGGAGGAGAAAGAAGAAGAAGAATAATAATATGATGATCAAGAAGAAGAAGAAGAGCAGAGAGGAGAAGAAGAAAGAAAAGGACCCCGACCCCCGACCCCCGGCCCACGACCCCCGACGCCCGACGCCACCAACCCCCAACCCTCGACCCCCGACCTCCGACGCCACTGAGACCCGACTCCCGACCCCCGACGCCCGACACCACTGACCCCCGACCCCCGACTCCCGACCCCCGACTCCACTAACCCCCGACCCCCGATGCCCGACGCCATTGACCCTCGACTACAGAAGCCACTGACCCTCGACCCTCGACCCCCGACGCCCGACGCCACTGACCCTCGATTCCCGACACCACTGACCCTCGACCCCCGACCCCCGACGCCCCTGACCCTCGACCCCCGGCCCCCGACCCCCGACACCTCTTCGGCCTCTTGTTGACCAAAGAGACCCCAACCCCCGACGCCAGTGATCCTCGACCCCCGACCACCGACACAACTAACCCCCGACCGCCGACACCACCGACACCCGACATCACCGACCATCGACGCCACCGACACCCGACACCACCGACCATCGACGCCACTAAGCCAACGGGGTCATAATTTTGTAAATTATGAGTTAGGTCACATATTTTCCGATTATGTTAATTATAAAAACATCATATTTGTGTTGATCGGGTGAATTTCAATGTGCAGTTGTTCGACGACCTCCACGTGCGTTGGACGAGCTCCGCCCTTGCGTTTGTTGGTGAGCACAAATGACTTCTTCTCCTACCCCCTTAATTTGCTCTGTCCCGGTCTTCGTGCCGATGAAACTTGCTAGCTATAGGTTTCTTCAATCATGAGTATGCGTGACCAGTATGCGTCTCCCTTTCGAAAGGGCGACATCTATAAATATGCATTTCTTTGCATATTTATAACCGCCATCCTTTCGAATTGTCCAACATTATCCATGGAGAGCCCGAGTATGTGTAGATTGGGTTTGTTTTCCCGTATGCTGTGCTCCGGATCCGATGCGGAATTTCGTCAGTGCCTCCCCTGTTGTTCTCCGGGTACACATCCTCTCTGCTTATTCCCGAGACGTGTATCAGGAGAACAGCGGGGAGGTGCTGCCGAAATTCTGCGTCGCATCTAGAGCAGAGCATGGGAAAATGAACCCAGTCTACACATACTCGGGTGGGATTAGGACCTATCTTTACCTATTAGCGTGTAGGTTGCATGGACGTAATAAAACTGACAAACTTGATTAGCGTATGAATATAGATGATGAATTATATATTTATTTTTTGTGCCCCCATAGGTAGCTAGGCAACATGAATGATCGTGCTTGGATGTACACTGGTCACCCTAGTCAGAAAGACATGACCCATGAATGGTTAACAAAAACCAGGGGGTTTGTGAGAGCCGCATTTGCAAATGGCCGGCATAAAACATGGTGCCCCTGTCCCAACTGCGACAACTGGAAAAAGCAGACAGAGTTTGAAATGGGTAAACACCTGCGGAAGTGGGGTTTTACGCCCAATTATACGGTGTGGACTTTTCATGGTGAGTCTGACCAACGTGCCAGAGCTGAGGTGATTCGTCGTCGCACCGACGAGCATGGTACCAGGATTGAAGACATGGTGCAAGACTTTGATGATGCTCGTGATTCGGACAATGAGATGGAGGAATCTGCAAAGGCCTTCTATGAAATGCTGGAGTCTTCAAAACGTCCTCTCCATGAGCAGACTGAGCTTTGTCAGCTGGATGCCATCGCGCAAGTAATGGCTCTGAAGGCTCAATTCAACCTAGGCAGAGAATGCTACGACGCGATGATGACGATATTTGGACGCTTTCTACCCAAAGGCCATGTACTGCGTGCAAACCTGTACCAGCCAGAGAAAATCCTCCGTGTACTTAAGATGCCCTATGAGAAGATACATGCCTGTGAGAATGGATGTGCCTTATTTAGGCTTGAGTATGCGGCCTTGAACTATTGCCCCATTTGCAATTCTTCCAGGTATATTGTGGTAGACAACGGCATGGGCGAGAAGAATCAGACCAAAATCCCCATTAGTGTTCTTCGATATCTGCCAATCGTACCAAGACTTCAACCTCTTTTCATGGTCGAAGAGACAACCAGACAGATGGCATGGCACAAATTGGGCAAAAGAACCGAACTAGATGCGGATGGGAACAATATGCTCGTACACACTTCAGATGGTTTTGCGTGGAGGCACTTCGATGCATTACATAAGGATAAATTAGAAGATCCAAGGCAACCTAGAGTTGCCATCAGCACGGATGGGTTCAATGTGTATGGTATGACGGCAGCACAATACAGTTGTTGGCCTGTATTTGTCATTCCACTAAATTTGCCACCCGGAGAGATTATGAAAAGAAAGAACATTTTCCTGACGTTGATAATTCCAGGGCCCAACTATCCGGGGAAGAATATGAATGTGTACATGCAGCCGCTTAAGGATGAGTTGCAAGAAGCCTGGGATAATGGGATCAAGACCTACGACGCGGCTACCAAAACAAATTTTAAAATGCATGTGTGGTACATGTACTCGACGCATGATTATCTGGCGTTTGCGCTATTCGCTGGCTAGTGTGTGCATGGAAGGTTCCCGTGCACCACATGCAAAGCAGCTCTTCAGTTCCGTTGGCTGCAGGCTGGTCGCAAGTATTCTTGCTTCGACATGCATAGACAATTCCTGGATCCTGACCATAAGTTCAGAAAAGACAAGAAGAACTTCATCAAAGGTAGAGTTGTCAAAAACACTGCATTAGCTGCGTTGATAGGCCAACAGACCCTTGATCAGTTAAACGCTCTTGAGCCTGATCCTTTGCGTCCTGGATACTTCAAAGGGTATAATACGAAACACGCCTAGACTCACAAGTCATGCTTATGGGATCTCCCTTACTTCAAAGACCTCCTTTGTTCACACAACATTGACGTGATGCACACTGAAAAGAATATTGCGGAGGCCATTTTTGGTACATTGTTCGGCATAGAGGGGAAGTCAAAAGATAATCCTAAGGCTAGAATCGACCTGGAGGCTCTATGTGATAGACCGTTGCAAAACTTGCGACAACGTAAAGGAAAGCAAAGCATAGCGAAGCCAAAGGCATGGTTCAATCTTGAAAGGCCAGCTATGAGGGAAATGCTATTGTGGGTGAAAATGCGGTTGATGTTCCCCGAAGGGTATGCTGCGAATCTAAAGAGGGGAGCGAGTCTTGAGAAATTGAAAATATTTGGGCTCAAGAGTCATGATTGGCACATATGGATTGAGCGGGTAATGCCGGTGATGTTGCGTGGCTTTATCCCTGAGGATGAATGGCTAGTACTGGCAGAGCTGGGCTATTTCTTCCGTTCTCTTTGTGCGAAAGAACTATCGCCTGGCGTGCTAGATGAAATGGAAGAGTTGGCGCCGGAGTTGATCTGCAAATTAGAAAAGATCTTTCCACCGGGCTTCTTTAATCCAATGCAACATTTGATTTTGCATCTCCCGACTGAGGCAAGAATGGGGGGCCCGTTCAAAATCGATGGTGCTACTCAACTCAGAGGATGCAGAAGACGCTTCGAGCTAAGTGTAAAAATAAACGTAGAATTGAAGCATCGATGGCCGAGGCATTCATTACTGAGGAGGCGGCAAACTTCATGACAGCACACTACGAAGCCAAAAATCATCATTTGCATAACCCGAAGCCTCGGTACAGTGATGGCGCTCGAGAAAAAGTTTGATCCAACCTCAGCCTATTCAAAGGTAAGCTCGCACCATCCGGTGCTTCGAAAGGGAAATCGTTGGATGTCAAAGAATGGCGGACCATTTCATTGTATATCTTCACCAACCTAATAGAAGTGCGGCCGTACATCGAGTAAGTTCTCGGTAATTTATTGTTCCGCAACTTATAATTGCTTTGAACTACTCTTATTCCCGGATATTTGATATAGTCGATACGTCGCCGAATTCTCGAATGGAGCGGTCATCGAAAAGGATTCCGTCGAAGAGTATGAGCTTCTCGCAAAGCATGGAGGCGACTATCCCGGTTTCATCTCTTGGTTCAAACAAAGGGTAATTTATTACCATTAAGGGCCCATTTGATTTATTGGTCTAATTTGCGGCTAATGCATCCATTCTTTCGTATTAAACTTGTAGGCTGATGCAGAGTCTATGGACGCCGAGTTGAGACAAGTCGCTAATGGTTTTGACTATAAGGTCCGTTCATTTGACAAATACAACATCAACGGGTATCACTTTCGTACCTTTGGCAAAGAGCTATCTATGCCCGACCTAAAGACTACAAATTGTTCTGTCTCTGCTATCGGCGAAGGAGACACCGAGTATTATGGAAGAGTTGAAGCAATTTATGAACTTCTATTCTATGGTGAAAACCCACCGACCGTCATAGTCTTCAAATGTTATTGGTTTGAGCCGAGGGAGACTAGAAGGACTCATGAACATATAGGACTAGTCGAAATCAACCAAACACTACTGGAATCAGAGATTTTGCCGTCTACCTATTCTTTGCCGTCCGCTAGCGGACGGCAAAGACACTCTTTGCCATCAGCTTCAGCAAAACTTACGGCAAAGAACTAGCTGATGGCAAAGAAGGTCTTTGCCAGCAGTCAGCTCTTTGCCGTCCGCGGCAGACGGCAAAGAAGGCGCCAGCAGACGGCAAAGAAGCTCATCTGGCCGGGGGAACCTTAGGTCAACCTACTCCCTTCTTTGCCGTCTGCTGGGGCCTTCTTTGCTGTCTGCCAGCAGACGGCAAAGAGTGCAGACCCCTTTGCCGTGTGCCAGCAGACGGCAAAGATCTTGAATCTAGTAACGGCTGTCCCGCCCCCACCGCGGCCCTCTCTCTCTCTCTCAAACGGCCCCTCCCTCTCTCTCTCCTCCCTCGACGCCCAACGCCGCCAGCACTGTTGCCCGGCCACCCCCGGCGTCGCCCCGGTGCCCCTGGTGCCGCCGCGAAGCCCCACAACCCCCCCCCCCCCCCCGCGCGCCCCCTGGTGCCGCCCCTCAAGCCCCACCGCCGGCGCCCCGTGGTGCCCCTGGTGCGGCCCCGCTGCCCCACCCCCGGCGCCCCTGCTGCCGCCGCCGCAGCCCCACCGCCGGCGCCGCCCCCGCAGCCCCACTGCCGATAAACCCATCCACCCCTGCCCCCTTGATTTTTTATTTTTTGGTATTTAGTTCTTTGGAATTAGATTATAACTACCGGCATGATTTTTTATTGTTGTTGTAGTAGTTGTTCTTGTTATTGTAGTTGTTGTTGTTATTGTAGTTGTTGTGGCATATATAGTTTAGTTGGTAGGTTAGTTAATTAGTAGTTTTAGTGGTAGTTTAGTTAGTTGGTAGATTTAGTGGTAATTTTAAAAAGAGAAAACACATTTTTTTCAAACCTCAACTTACACACTGGTTGAGGAATCAAACCTCGACTTCAAACATGATCCGTTAACTGCCTAGTCAGCTCGCGTTGACAAGTCAATACTAATGAGACACTTGAAGCAACAAAAAATATAATACATAATTGATGGTCCTACATGTCATAATAGGCATTGTCTTCCCCGTTCCTTTGTATCCCTTCCCCTTTCTCTCTCTCAGGCTATAGCCTATAGGGGTGTGGTGCGTTGCCGAGGAGGACGCATCGCTGCTCTTGGGGCTCGCCCGCATTGGGTGTAGCATGTTGGGTGCCGCACGTGGGCGCATGAGCTTGTGGGAGGAAGGCCATAGCCCACAGCTGACCAGAGGGCATGGGCAGAGCTAGAGCAGGAGCAGGTGGTAGCTCGGAGACGAGTGGCTAAGTTTCTGTATGATTGTAGTTTTCAGTTTCAGTGTTCAAAAAAGGACTGCAATTTGTTTCCAATCTGATACATGTTGACTACATTTGTTATGACTGCAACTTGTTTACTCGGCACTTGTGGCGTACGTGGGATTCTGTCTGAATCAGGAATTAGTAGTTACTGTTGTTTTACTGAACCGACTTGTTTTACTGAACCGACTTGTTTATATAGGCCATGGACAACACACAGTTGCAAACTTGCAGGAACCAAAATAATAATAATACTCCGAGACAATTTCAATGTGGTTAATTGTGAATTGTGGATTGTTGGAGCCATACGAAAATGGCAATGCAGAGTGGTGAGGCATCCATATCAATGGAAAGACACATGAATAAATGCATGCCCAACTTTGAGAGGATTCAGAAATTTATGTTACAGTGAGCATACCAATTAAGCATCAATTCGGGTGTTATAGGCTTTGGAACACGGTTTACAAGGAACAAAATATTCTCGGAGAGCAGTGAATAACCACATGAGCGTCAGGACAGCATGCATGCACATGTTCAGTACAGCAAATTAAAGTCCAAAGTTCAGACAGAAATAAAACGGTTCGGTATGCGCCACATGCATGTTCAGTACAGCAAATTAACGGCCCTCACTGGCCGCAAATTCAGAAAGAAATTTTAACGGTCACACTCAAAGAACGAACATGTATCCACTTCCTTCCAGCTAAACGGTCATCCCTCATTTGCACTTAACAGTGGACACTTAACTAAGAAATTCTGCTAGAGCTCTTGGGTTGCATCCTCTACAAAAGATGACAGCCGCAATATGACTACTAACTTATGGATATGTTGTTGATGTCGCAGATGAATATTGTCGCTCATGAGAATCTACTAATCTAGCAACTTGCAAAAAGTTTGTGATAGCTATTTGTGAAGTCTTTGGGAACCAGTATATGAGATCTCCAAATGAAGAAGATACTGCTAGATTACTTGAATTAGGGGAGCAAAGAGGTTTTTCTGGTATGTTAGGGTCTATAGATTGCATGCATTGGACTTGAAAAAATTGTCCTAAAAAATGACATGGCATGTTTAAAGGTCATGTGAATAAGCCTACAATTATTCTGGAGGCAGTTGCTTCGAAGGATCTTTGGATTTGGCATGCATTCTTTGGTTTACCAGGATCTCTCAATGACATAAATGTTCTTCAACGTTCACATGTGTTCGCAAAGCTAACCGAAGGGGAAGCTCCAAAAGTGAATTATACCATCAATGGTCATCCCTACACAATGGGATACTACCTTACAGATAGTATATAGACATCCATATGAGTTGAAAGTACCCAGTTAATTTCTTGTTCTGTAGGCAACTTGCGGTTTATGCATGCGTCCGATATGAAGAAGCAGAAAACTGTGTTGCTAGAAAATAATTACAGTTGAGAGAATCAAAGACACATGAATAAATGCATGCCCAACTTGGAGGGGATTCAGAAATTTATATTACAGAGAGCATACCAATTAAGCATCAATTCGGGTGTTGCTTTGGAACACGGTTTACAAGGAACAAAATATTCATGGAGAGCAGCGAATAACCACATGAGCGTCAGGACAACAAAGGCCCCCGGCCCAAGTTCATATACATATAAAACGGTTCAACATGCGACACATGCATGTTCAGTACAGCAAAGGCCTCTGGCTGCAAATTCAGAAAGAAATGAAACGATATTTTAACGGTCATACTCAAAGAACGAACATGTGTCCAATTCCTTCCGACAGGGACGGAGCTAGAAAAAAAGGTTACTCGAGTCATGTCTATGACAGTGGGGCCATTTTCAATAAATAGATAGTGAATACTAGTAAAGTAATAAAGGATTTACTAATTTCATTGACCCCAATGCCTACAAGGCAGCTACGTCCCTGCCTTCCCACTAAACGGTCTTCGGTCATTTGCACTTAACAGTGGACACTTAACTAAGACGTTGACAAGATGCATCCATCTCAATTCCATCACATACTAATTGAGTTCAGAAAAGATAGTACGTAGTAGTTTCTGCAATTTCCTCCTTATTCTTTTTTAGCTTAGTTGCGGAGAACAGAGCTGCTTCAGAACCTACTTGGGCGGCCGCGTCATCGTCGCGGCCACCCTTTGCGAAAGTTTCAGAGCACCGGCACCGGGTACCTCCTGCTCCTAGAGCGCAGCAGCAGCGCACTGCACGCGCTTGTGCCGTGTTTATTCTGCAGCTGTGTGTGTCAGTTGGGCATCATCTTCATCGTCCAGGCGTCTACAATTTTCTTCAGTGTGTCCAGAACAGTTGGCGAAGTGAAGCGTGTCCTCTGAAAAAGAAAACCTGTGTTGATTGATTGCAGTCCGTCCATGAGTGCACTAACCTTATTAGTCCTAAGAAACACAAGATTTAAGGTTTGATTACATACAAGCCAGCGCGGGAATAAAAAAAATAATGTACTGCACACACGAGATGCACCTCTCTTTCAGTTTGATCACATACAACTTTACACCTATCCAAGTATGTCCAATTTCTCCTCCCAACTAAACGACCACCAAGCCTAACAGTAGCCAAAAACAGACAGGACGCTCAGCTTAAAACAGAGTGCAGTGCGTCACGTTTCCGTAAGTAATTAAAAAGCCGATAACACGTCAAGAGGGGTATCATAGATCTCCATCACGCAATAATTAAGTTCAGAAAAGAAACGGTAGTAGACCACACTGAAGAGCACTGCATTGCACTATTAACTTTCTTGGCACACTGAAGACCACACTGAAGTGTACTAGTAGTTTCTGCAATTTCCTTATTGTTCTTCTTCAGCTAAGTTGCAGAGAACAGATCTTGTCCCTTATCCTTCACGCTTTTCCTCCCACAGATAGCTCCTTGAACAAGTGCTTGTCATCACCTTTCACCATTCACCAATATTATCAACTCTAGGAGGAAGATTATGAGAATGTAAGCAACAGCATGAGTATCCAAGGCATGTTAGCCTGAGAGAAGGAACACACATGGGTAATTTAGAGCAAAACTATACAGGCAGTGTGGACATCTACCAGTTTTGGAATGTGTATAAGGTTCAGGCATTTTTGTTGCATACGCATATACAGGGGCATACAACTCAACAAACATGTGATTTGTGCATGAATCTACGGAGGTAGAAAAATGAATTGCGAGAACATGAATCATGGCTGCTAAAATAATCAAAGACACAAATACCAAATATTGAATCAGTATGTCCTGTTCAAATATACCTTGTGCCGTCTAACTGGTCCATGTGTAGATACCTAGGTCTTCGCCATGAAGTCGCCGGTGCTGCTCTTGAAGCCCAGGCACCCAGCGGGAAGAGACCTCTTGCATATCATCGCCCACCCACAACTGCTGCAAACTGCCCAGCCCCTCTACATGGCTTAAGTTCGGACAACCATATACACGCAGTTCTGTCACTTGAGGGAGGTTGCAGATCCTCAATATCAAGGAGCTCAGAGAGCTGTGGGCGGTCCTCCACGGCCTTCAAGTTGTTTAGCCCTCTTAAACCGAGCAACTTAATTAAGCAGGCGGTGTCCTTTCCAAGCTGTTGCGGGAGAGCTCTCAGCTTTGGGCAATCATCAAGTTTCAACTTCACCAAACGAGGCAGCAGTTGCAACCTTGAAGATTGGGCATCCTCCTTTTGAATCACAGCGGCTCCATCCTCTCCCCTTGGATCAGCAGCAACAACTTCTTCCTCAAAAAAGAACCCTTGAAGATCAACCATTCAAGTTTAGGGAAAGCAACCGACTCATTGCATGCATGATCACCCTTCTTACAACCAACAAATTCAGGCCCGACCTTGGTAACTGCATGTGCTCCATCAATCTTCAGAAATTTCAACTTGGGTAGCTGCCCAATCGGTGGAAGATGCACACATGATCGTACATCTATGAGGATGAAGTGTATTAATGAAGACAAATAGGTGGTACCAAACCAGGTGGGATACCGCTGGCCAGAGAATTGTTTGATATATAGGTATTCCAGGTTAGGTGGAGGTATTAGCTGCTCAAAGACCTTCTCAGCATTGCTGACATCTTCTTCTGAATATGATCCCTCTCCACGTTCAGTCCACTTTAGTACTTTTAGATGTTTTTTGTCTGTCAGCACCACACTTGTAATGCAATGAGTCACTCTTTCCAATTTAACAAGTGAAAGATACCTCATCTGTGACAAAGAAGACAACTCTTCCAACTTCCATCCATCTTGTACAACACTATCATCACTTCCATCACCAATAGGATAACCATCTACATAAGTGAGGAACTTTAGTTTCCCTATCCCTTTTGGAACCTCAATTATTTTGGTGCCATCAAGATCAAGACATCGCAAGCTGATCAACAGGGTCATTGCCGAAGGGAGAGTGTGCAGATCATGACACCATCTCAAGCTCAGTACTTGAAGGTTCTTTAGGGAGCCAATGGATTCCGGAAGACAAGATATGCCAGTATGATCTAGATTAAGTAGACGTAGATGTATCAGTTTTCCTATATAGTCTGGGATGCTTTGTACAAGTGAGTAATTCAGTACCAAAACACGAAGAAGCAGAAATCTCTTGAACAATGTATCCTCAATTCTCCATGGACCCTCAACGGTTAGGAAAGTCCATACTTTAACATCCACCTTATCCACTCTGGGTAACACCAACATATCCTTCTTAATAACAGAAGTAATACGTCGTAGTTTTGACATATTTCCACCCCTTAATGTTTCAACATCTCCAATAAAACATTCCTCTCTTGATATGTTCAGTGCAAGCTGTCTTAAGAGGTCATGCATTTTGCAGTGAGACATGTCAAAATATGAGATATCTGGTTGGAGGAGATTCCGGTGGATTAGCTCGTGGTAGTACTCTTCTGCTATGTCTTCTAGTAGTTCACCTTGCTGCTCCTCGATGAAGCCTTCAGCAATCCATAACCAGGTAACTTTACCACGTTGAATGACAGAATCTTCAGCATACAAAGCACAATAAAGGAAACACTGTTTCAGATAACTTTACCAGGCAACTCATCATAGCTTAGATACAGAGCTCCTTCTATTTCATTAGAGAGCATGCTCCGGGAACCAGCATATTTGCCCAAATACTTTTCCCACTCATTCTCCGTTAGATCTTTGCTTGCCAAAGCACTAGCGGTAACCTTGATTGCAAGAGGGAGGTGACCGCATTTACGAACAATCTCAATCCCTGTGTTTCTTAAATTCCGCACTTCTTTCTCTTCCTCAATGTTCATGCTCTTCCAAAGTAGCTCCCATCCCACCTCTGCTGACATGAGGTCAACACGGTGGGTATGCTCTACACCTATTCTCCTTGTAATTTGATCATCTCGTGTGGTTACCAATATTACTCCGGATGTTGTTTCGTGTAATGCAGGCCTTAATAAATCCGTCCATACATTGGAGTGCCACACATCATCTAGAATCAGAAAGAAACTCTTCCCTTCAATTGTTTCTGCAAGCTTCCTCTGCAACTCTGTTATGGTTTCACCTTGCTCATGATGCACACCAATATTCCGGAGAACCTCTTTAAGAAGAGTTACTTCATTGTAGTCTTGTGAAACACAAATCCATGCATGCATCTTGAAGCTTCCTTTTATTTTCTGATCATTGTATATTTTTTGAGCTAGTGTTGTCTTACCAACTCCTCCAGTCCCAATGACACCGAGCTTGTAAGACTTGTATTCCTTGTGTGCAAGAACTAAGTCCACTAACTTCCTGGTAGAATGTACAATCTCCTTCCCCACAAGGTTGGGTTCAACAAGGTTGGAACTTCTTATCAGTCTGGATGTTTGACCATTTCCAATAGGCTGTGTACTATTGTTGAAAGTTGAGAATATCTTGTCATTTGCAATGCACTCAATCTTTTTATTGAGGCTTCTTATCCGAACGGCAACATCACGGCGTGGCACTATGTTGCAAAAACAAGAGGAAACTGAAAGGCATTTGCATGCAAATGATTTGCCTGATGATGATGATGGGTGGTCAGGAAGTAGCTTGCTTCCTTTACATCTAGCCACATCCAAGGTTTCATCAACATCATATATAACATCTCTCAGTAGACCAAGCCAATTGTTTACTGCTTGCTCTTTTGTCCTCCTTTTCTCAGCATCGTATATACAACACTGAATTAGTTCCACTCGTCGCAGCAGTTTTGTAAGCTCTTTTTCCACCCCTAGGATTAGTATGGCCTCATCCGTAATGAAATCTTGCAACTTATTGACACTTGATTTAAGCAATGTTTCAAGTATGGCAGCCATGGATCAGACAAACTCAGCGCCAGAGGTCTGTCAGAAACACTAGGATATTCCCTGAGAATGGCAGAAACCGAAAGCTGAAAATGAGTGCACAGGGTACGATAACATGCTTCGAAAGTGGGACAAGGCTCACGAAATTTATCACTAGTGGACAGCTATTTACATATTCAATAATTTAGCATAATATAGCTATGCACATACAGATTGAGCGGTAGTGTCAATTATTGATGTCTACATTCTTGACCATTTGGCATTCTGTTCTTTAATTATTATTTTCGGTTGCCAATTTGCATAGTAGCCTCCACACCGAACTACTACTGAAAATGTTGCATTTAGTTACAACAAACATACAGTGATAGAGATAAATCATCTAGCTATTTATATTTGTTTGTCTAATTCATCTTAGCTCTAATTGGTTCCGCATATGCTAGCCTATCAATCATGAGAATTTGTTCCACCGTAGTTCTGAAGCCGAAGTCGCAAGCTCTCTGAAGTACGTTAGCAAGTTTTTACCTTATAAACCAATCTTCTAGTACATCGATAGTTTTAAAGATCTCGCAAGTCTTAGCACAAGCTAGAATCACAAATTCACAATAGATAACAGAAGATTATCGGCCAATCACCATGCTGCATGCTGCACCTGCAATGGATGATACATGATTATTGACCAACCAGTGAACAAATCGATAGTATTAATGTTGCATTTAGTTACAACATAGAGTGATACAGATAAAACATCCAGCTATTTATTTCTGTTTGTATAATTCATCTTAACTCTAATTGGTTTCGTACAAGGTAGCCTATGAATCATTAGAATTTATTCCACTGTATTTCTGAAGCCGAAGTCGCAAGCTCTTTGAAGTATGGTAGCATGTTTTTTACCTTATAAACCAATCTTCTAGCACATCAATTGATTTAAAGATCTTGCAACGCTGGGTGGAAGCTAGAATCACAATAAATAACACAATATTATCGGCCAATCACCAGGGGCAAATCATGCTGCACGGCGCACCTCCAATAGATGATACAAGATTATTCATCAAACCTGAATACAGAGGGTAGACAAACTGAGAACCCACTGATGATCACTTCAACAGTGAGCAAGACGAAACTTGCTCTGCTTGCAGTTACAGAAGAAGAAGAAGGAAACGAACGAAACCTTCGAATTTCTGAGACTTCCTGATGCGTTGCCTGGTCCAGTAGCAACTAGCCGCAGCATACAAGAGCCAAGCAAGAGCAAAGGACAGCTACCACATACCAGTAGATGATAAATGCTCGTTCATCCTCTGCTTGCCTTTGTGGCCACGCAGCAGAGTCTACAAATGCGGCCTGCTGGAATAGTCTTCTGAAAGAGATTGGCGAGCTGTCCATTGGCTGCTTATTGCTATTACATGCTTTTTTTAATTGACCAGCAACATTGGCCAGTGCCAATAATATGAACAGATTGAGTTCGGCCAATAAATATCGTATTCATGAGTTAGTTCGTGTGGCCTGGACTATTTTTTGACGATAATGATTGCCCATCGCAGTGGCCCATTTCTATTTTGTGTGCGGCTTGTGTCCGTTCGGATCCATTTTGAACCCAAATTTGGGTCACATTTGGGTCCGAGGCGGACACAAAACGGACGTTTATGTCCGCTGCCTGTCCCATATGGCCCACCCCTGCCATCCAACCACGCGATAATATTTTTCTCTCCCCTCTTTCTCGCATGCAGCCATGGCGCACCATGCCGTCGCGCTCGCCCTGCTCAGACGCTGCCATGCCGCCGCGCTCGCTCTGCCGGGAGCATCCACGCGAGCTAGCTAGCTAGCTTCGCTGCATGGGTGCGGGCCCGTGCATGGCGCCCCACATGAACTAGCTAGCTAGCTTCGATGCATGGTGGGTCAAGATGGGAATGGGCCAGCCTGGACCTGGCCTTGGACTTGGCCCCGTGACCTCAAAGCCAATTTCAGGGGCCATGGATCGACCCATTCTGTTAAAATTATGTGGCCTCGTTGGCCCATTGGATACCCGAGGGACGACCCAAATTCAGCTAGAATTCCACAATTTTAATAAGCAGGCATGATAATATGAATTAAATAGAAGTTACAAAGGAAGCATCAGTCCATTTTAAACTCTTTTCACAGCCAGTACATCACACTAGTGGAAAACGGGCCTTTGACCGGGACCCTTTAGTCCCGGCCTGCCTCTGGGCCGGGACTAAAGGCCCGGCCACGTCGCCCCAATTCTCAATGCCTCCCTCGAGGCTTTAGTCCCGGCCCGTAAGGAGCCTTTAGTCCCGGTTCGTGTCCCAAACCGGGACTAAAGGGTTACGCGGCGGGCAGTGGTGGTGGCAACCGTTCGTATCCCCCTTTAGTCCCGATTGGTGGCTTAACCCGGGACTAAAGGACTAACACGTGGCCTGCCGTAGTGGTGGCAACCGTTCGTATCCCCCTTTAGTCCCGGTTGGTGGCTCAACCCGGGAATAAAGGCCCAAACGGTTTGCATCCCGCGTCGTTTCGGGCGATGAAAAGCACGAACCGAAGCACACAGTCACCATTTCTCTGTTTCTTCTTCTCTGTCGCTCTTGCTCTCTGTTCTTCTCCTCTCTTCTTCCCTTCTCTTCTTCCACCATGCCAACTAAATTTCTTAAGGTGCTCGCACATGGCACGACCAAGCTCGATGTCGTGTACACGAACGAGAGCAGGGAGGTGCCGTTTTTTCTTCAACAACTGAAGGAAAAATGGTTTGACGACGCAATGGAGCATGAGAAGTTCTTGGGGCTTGATCTGGAGTACACGGCCGATCAACGCGGTGTTGCCGTCATCCAACTATGCTTCGCACGCCATGTCTTGATCTTCCAATGGACGAGGTAAGTTTTGAGGCTTTCTTTGATCCAAGATAATGACATTGTAAGTTTATTTGTTTCAATCATAGTTGGTTCCCTTCAAATAGTTGTAGTGAAACAATTTTGATTAGTTGAAGGGGAACACAATCTAATTGGAATAGTGTTCCATAATCTGAAAAATCGTATTAGAATCAACTAGTGTTTAATATGTTCCATTGGAATCATAGTTGGTTCCCTTCAAATAGTTGTAGTGAAACAATTTTGATTAGTTGAAGGGGAACACAATCTGATTGGAATAGTGTTCCATAATCTGAAAAGTCGTATTAGAATCAACTAGTGTTTAATATGTTCCATTGGAATCATAGTTGGTTCGCTTCAAATAGTTGTAGTGAAACAATTTTGATTAGTTGTAGTGAACACAATCTGATTGGAACAGTGTTCCACAATCTGAAAAATCTGATTGGTTCAATATGTTCCATTGAAATCATAGTTGTAGTGATACAATTTTATGCGGTGTTCTTTGATTCAAGGTTATGAAAATTGAATATAGCTAGTGATCTCTCTAGGTTCCATTGGATAGCAATATGATATATCATAGTCATGAAAATTGCATATAGCTAGTGATCTCTCTAGGTTCCATTGGATAGCTATAGTGATCTCTCTAGGTTCCATTGCATATGTTCTATTTGAATCCTAAAGATAATTTTCTCTTTAGTTGTAGTGAAACATGTTTCCTTATTGCAGCAGTATGTAACATTTGTTCTATTTTAATTTGTTTCTGTTGCAGGAGTGACAAGCATTGTCCAGAACTCATGGACTTCCTTCGCAGCGGCATCACTTTTGCTAGCGTTGACATAAAGAACGACAAGCTGAAGATGAGGCACAGCTTCGGTATTGAGATACCAGCTGATTGCCTCGTTGATCTCCAAATGGTATTCAGGCTTCGACATGAGAGGACTTCGATGACTCATATGGCAGTTGCCTTGATCGACGAGAAATATGCTGATATGAAGACCAGTTTCCCAAAGTCTCAGCACAAACTTTGGGAGAAGGGCCCACTTGATCCTATCAACATTGAGTATGCAGCAAAAGATGCATACGTTTCATACGAGTTGTATCGCAAGATTCGAGTCGTCAACTATGGCCAGCGTCACCTCGAGGAAGGTGGACATTATTATGTACTGTTTGGACTAGTATCATGTACTGCTTGGACCAATTTATATATGTCTAGTTTCTGTTTGTGCCATTATAGTTTCCAAATTTGAATGGTTAAGCCCTTTCTAAATTCATTTGCTACTTTTGAATGGTTTACCCCTTTCTAACTTCATGGTATCATGCATTTCGACCACATATATATACAAAAAGAAGTGTCCACCATACATGAGAGAAGAAGAATGCCGACTGTTGTTGTGGGGGTTGCTTCTCCTTCTTCTCTTTGTGCTAGATATTTGTTATGCACTAGGGGAAGAAGGAGTAGCGACCATCATCGACGGTCGAAAAATCAGGTGAGGGAGTGTCCACCATACATGGGAGAAGAAGAATGTCGACAGTTGCTGTGGGGGGTCGTTTCTCCTTCTTCTCCTTGTGCTAGATATCGGTTATGCACTAGGGGAAGTAGGAGTAGCGACCATCATCGACGGTTGAAAAATCAGGTGAGCTAGTGTCCACCATATATGAGAGAAGTAGAATGTCGTCTCTTATTGTGGGGCTCGCTTCTACTTCGAGAGAGATTGTCCGTCTTGTACACGAAGTGCATCCAGTTTTTGTCGTAGCCCTCTCAACTTTTTAACACATGTTATGTGGGTGAAATGATGATAGCATGCCAACTTTCAACATTTTCAGAGTTCATTTGTAGTGCTTTTCAATTTCAGGGTCAACTAGCTCAAAAAAAATAAGTAAATGCACGAAAAATACCGAATGAAGTCAGAAATTGCTGAAAATTTGTGATGTGCCTTTCAATGGTTCATTTTGAACACACAAAAAGTATGGAGTTCAAATAAGTTCAAAAAAATGAAATCCCTTTGTAAGAGATGAGTTCTCGTTCGAAACGCTGATACTTCGAGAGAGATTGTCCGTTTTGTACACGAAGTGCATCCAGTTTTTGTCGTAGCCCTCTCAACTTTTTAACACATGTTATGTGGGTGAAATGATGATAGCATGCCAACTTTCAACATTTTCAGAGTTCATTTGTAGTGGTTTTCAATTTCAGGGTCAACTAGCTCAAAAAAAATAAGTAAATGCACGAAGAATACCAAATGAAGTCAGAAATTGTTGAAATTTTGTGATGTGCCTTCGAATGGTGCATTTTGTACACACAAAAAGTATGGAGTTCAAATAAGTTCAAAAAAATGAAATCCCTTTGTAAGAGATGAGTTCTCGTTCGAAACGCTGATACTTCGAGAGAGATTGTCCGTTTTGTACACGAAGTGCATCCAGTTTTTGTCGTAGCCCTCTCAACTTTTTAAGACATGCTATGTGGGTGAAATGATGATAGCATGCCAACTTTCAACATTTTCAAAGTTCATTTGTAGTGTTTTTCAATTTCAGGGTCAACTAGCTCAAAAAAAAATAAGTTAATAGTTTGGATAGTCAAAATAATTACTTTTGAAAATATAAAACAGTTTTGCATTATCTATTCAATTTCAAACACTTTTCATTATCATAGTTTTGTCAAATTCTCAAATATCCAAAAAGAATTTTTAATAAACATAGTTTTTAATTGAAAATAACAAAATAGTTAATAGTTTGGATAGTCAAAATAATTACTTTTGAAAATATAAAATAGTTTTGAATTATTTATTCAATTTCAAACACTTTTCATTATCATAGTTTTGTCAAATTCTCAAATATGCAAAAAGAATTTTTAATAAACATAGTTTTTAATTGAAAATAACAAAATAAGTTAATAATTTGGATAGTCAAAATAATTAATTTTGAAAATAGAAAATAGTTTTGAATTATTTATTCAATTTCAAACACTTTTCATTATCATAGTTTTGTCAAATTCTCAAATATGCAAAAAGAATTTTTAATAAACATAGTGTTTAATTGAAAATAACAAAATAGTTAATAGTTTGGATAGTAAAAATAATTACTTTTGAAAATAGAAAATAGTTTTGCATTATTTATTCAATTTCAAACACTTTTCATTATCATAGTTTTTTCAAATTCTCAAATATGCAAAAAGAATTTTTAATAAACATAGTTTTTAATTGAAAATAACAAAATAAGTTAATAGTTTGGATAGTCAAAATAATTAATTTTGAAAATAGAAATAGTTTTGCATTATTTATTCAATTTCAAACACTTTTCATTATCATAGTTTTGTCAAATTCTCAAATATGCAAAAAGAATTTTTAATAAACATAGTTTTTAATTAAAAATAACAAAATAGTTAATAGTTTGGATAGTCAAAATAATTAATTTTGAAAATAGAAAATAGTTTTGCATTATTTATTCAATTTCAAACACTATTCATTATCATAGTTTTGTCAAATTCTCAAATATGCAAAACGAATTTTTAATAAACATAGTTTTTAATTGAAAATAACAAAATAAGTTAATAGTTTGGATAGTCAAAATAATTAATTTTGAAAATAGAAAAAAATTGAAACTATATGAGAATTCATAGAGAAAATTCAATCTAAAATCACTTTGAATTTAGATTGAATTTTCTCCACAATTTCGAATATAGTTTCAATTTTCAGTAAGTTTAGGCCCGTAAGCCTGCTTTAGAGAGGAGCTCGATGGACAAGTTGCGACGGGGCTTATAAACAAGTGTTAGTCCCCCTCGCTGGGCGAGGTGGGACTAAACTTATCGTGCAACCGAGGAGGGGCTTTAGTCCCGGGTGGAGCCACGCCCCGGGACCAAAGACACCCTTTAGTCCCGGCTGGAGCCACGCACCGGGACTAAAGACCCCCTGCTTCCCGCCTCTTGGTCTGCCCGGAAAGAGGCCTTTAGTCCCGGGTCGTGGCTCCACCCGGGACTAGAGGGGGTCTTTAGTCGTGGCTCGAGCCACGCACCGGGACTATAGATCCACCTATATAAGCGGGACTTCGAAAATTTCCAACCCAAATCGTCCATTTCTCTTCTTCTTCCTCTCGTTCTCCTGCCCGGCGCGGCATAGCGACGAACTCGACGACGCCGTCAGGCTGCCCGCCGTCCTGCTCGCCGCCGCCTGCCGTCCTCCTCACCGTCGGCCGTCCTCCTCGCCGTCGCGCCATCCTCCTCGCCGCGCGCCGTCGACACCTCCGGCCGGTAAGCCCCCGCCCCCTCCTCCCCAACACTCCGTCCAATAGAAGAAAAGAAGAAAAAGGAGAAGAAAAGAAGAAAAAGGAGAAGAAAGGAAGAAAAAGGGAAGAAAAGAAGAAAAAGATTTTTTTGTCATTTAATTCCTATTGTTATTAGGTTTGTGCTACATTATTAGGGTTAGTAATATTTAGAATTAGGAAAAAGGAAAATAAGAAGACGAGGTGAAGAAAAGAAGAAAAAGGAGAATAAGAAGAGGAGGAGAGGAGAAGAAAAGAAGAAAAAGGAAATTAGTAATATTGTATATGCTTAAGTGTTAATAATTTAATTTTGCTATTGTATATGCTTAAGTGTTAATAGTTTATTTTTAGCAAGAAAATTAATAGAACTAGTTTATTTTTTAGTTCATTTTACGATGACTATCCCGCATCCTCGTCGTCGACTCGGCGGAGGACACCTGCTTGATCAGAGGGGCCCTGTCCGGGACTGGGCTCCGCCCGACTGGTATTGGGAGGTGCTACCTTCCGGGGGGCGTAGGTTGATGAGGAGCCAGCCCATCATTGACCCGACCCTTGTTTGGTGGCGGTCGCGTGGGCCAGTGAGGGTGCCGAGGCTTCCGGACACCGCGGAGGTGGTACGTCACCGTGTCAGCGAGGAGGATGAGCACGTCCGTCGCTACATGGTTGCGTTGGAGGGAAGGTTCGAGCATACCTGGCAGGTTCTTCGGGGATCTCACTCGAGCTATGATCATGTGATGGTTCCTTCTCTTTGGGTGTCCACCGCCCGCGCCGATACCCGTCGGGCGCTACGGTTCTAGATGTATTAGTGATGCTATATGTATGATAGTATTCGAGGAGTATTAGTGATAATATTGGATGATGTACGGACAGAAGAGATGATGTATTTGCTTATAATTGAATGCATGCTAATTTGAACACTACTTTATTTTACGATTCGGTTTAGCCACGACCCGGGACTAAAGTTGTTTTGGAACGGAGTTCCTGATAGAATAATTCTTTTTTGTTACAAAGGTTAAGAGAATCCGTTTTTTGCAGAACTACGGATCCACATATCAGGAACCTCGAAGAGGAAGAACTTCTCGAAGATATAATCAAAGACGGCCCCGACGTTGAACCAGCTGAATCTCCGTCGTCATATCTAAACCAAGACGTTGGAATGGAGGTCGAGCGACACGAAGATGAAGCCGATGGGGCAGGAGATAGGTCCAATGACGGAGAAGGTGATAGCTCCACTAATGGAGAAGCCGGTGAAGAGGAGAAGTCCGGCGAGGTATACATATGAAGTTCGACAATCACTTGTAATATGTGAAAAATATTGGAGATAGCTCTATATTGTATACATATACATTCATTTGACGAATGTTTCTCCCTCTTAGGCCTCCACATCGAGCAAAACTACGAAACGAGGCCCGACTAGAAAGTTGGATGCACGGACGCATTACACATTTGAGGTGATATTTCCTACGGGCGAACCCAAGCTTCCTAAGAATGTTGCTGACACATTCAAGAAGCAATGCGGAGTTCTCGTTAGGGATCACGTCCCGATCAGAAGCGCAAAGGGGCAACCGATAGTGACTATGTCGCCGAAAAGTACAAAGATAATCTTTGGAATGATCTCATGTCACATTTCAACCTGCCAGAATGTGAGAATGAAGACGCCGCAGACAAACTGAGGGCCAAAGTCAAGCAGTGGACTCTGAATAAGATGGCCGAACTGTTCCGTAGTTGGAAGAAGAAGCTATGGAAAAACTATCTGAAGACAAAGAAAATGCGAGTATTCGAGGGGTATCTAGCCAAGCAGGCGAATCACTGGAAGGCATTTCAAGAGTACAAGGAGTCAGAAGATGCCAAGGCATTATCAGAAAAGAACAAGATAAATGCCGACAAGAAGAAATATCACCACAAGCTGGGGCCAGGGGGCTATGAGAGTGCCATCCCAAAGTGGGATAAGAAAGAGCAAGATCTGATAGATAAAGGCATCGTACCTGAACCACTCCGTGATGAGTGGAAATTGAGAGCAAGAAATTGGTTCCTTGCGCATGGTGGGTCGTACGACGAAACAACAGGGGACCTCATCTGCAATGACGGTCTTAGGATACCCAGGGAGAATTGGAAAAGGATAGTGAAAGAAATTAAGGAGGGAAGAAGAAAGTTCACTACAGATAGAGATAAAGATTTGCTCACACTGGTCCTCGGCAATGACGAACATGGAGGACGAACGCGAGGCTTCGGTCCTTCTTACCCGTGGTGGCTTGGGTTTGCCAGAGACCAAGACACTTACAGAAGCCGAGAGAGAGCAAAGAAGCGGCAGCAGGATGAGGAGAATGACAAGTTCAACCAGTTGCTTGCCAGGATTAACGAGCAACAGAAGCAGATTGATGAGCTTAGAGGAGTACCGCGCCAGGAAGATCCTGCACTTGATATTACCGGCGCCCCATCTAAGCGGAAAAGTAGCGTGGCTGAATCTGAGGCCCCGCCCGATGATGCACGAAGAATGATAGAGGGCGGTCCCGGCTACCCCGTGGATGGAATCAAGGAGTCAACATCATGTGAACTCCATCAGAAATTCAAGAACATATCCATGAAGGTGGCCGTCGGACAAGCTTTACCTTCTGGCCCTGATGCACGCTGGCATGGCCGTGAGATTCCAGCTGGCTTTGCTAAAGTCGGGGTGGATGAAATCATGACGGGGTTTCATGATATGGAGCTCGACATAGCTGGACCCGAAGATGAGAGGACACTCGGAGAAGTACTGGGTGGAGTCATCCTATGGGACAAGAACTACATCAAGCTTCCAGGCTCGGCCCCAAGGACAACACCGCCTCCGAGTCGTCGCAGGTCACCTACACCTCCATTACCTCCAAGCCCTCCACATGACGTCGGCCAGCACAACACGAGTCCATCTCGATCACCGCCGCCGGACTTGGGTCGTCCGTCTCCGCCGCCGCCCGCACAGGATACTAAGCGGAAGCGTGCCACCAAGAACGCTCTGCCGATGATTCCTAAGCGACGGAGCCCCCCAAAGCGCAAACGATCGCCCCTCCCAAAGGTACCTCATGCTAATCTGCCTATCAGACCTTATGATCATACCCCCGAGGAAAACGCCAGGATAGCAAAGGAACATCATGATGCGCAGATGAAAAAGAAGGAACCCGAGCCCCGCCCGGAATACACCGAGAAGCAAATAGCATGGGCAAAAGACTTCATAACCCTTCCATCACAGTATGACTTACACTATAAGCCTGATGACTATACACGCACATTGCAGAAGGAAGTGAAAAAGAGCAGCTCACGTGCAAGTGCAAGTGGGAGCAAATCAAGTTCAACTACAAGCAAGAAAAAATCAGACGTTCCTCAACTTGGACAACAGGCCAAACAGTCGATCCCACCCCTCAAGCTGTTAACCGAGAATGTTCCCCCTCCGGTGCACGGGCAAGCTTTTGAAAGAGCAAAGGAGTTGGCGGCTCAATGTGGTATCTCGGTTGAAGATTTGCTGGCTTCCCAAGACGACAGGATACCCAAGGCTGTGGTAGCCCCTAAGCCACAGTTTGTCATGGGAGAGCCTTTGGTCAGCAAAGATGATCTCCCAACAAATATGCGTTACTTGCATCAATGGTACTTAAGTGAATCAAAGAATGGGAGAACGATGATCATGCTGAGTGTACCACGGGAGTACTACGGCCGCTCCGAAGAAATCCATATCGACTTTGATGAACTCTTCCAGATGTACAATGGCGACGCCCTCGACAAATCGCTTATGAGTTGCTATTGTCTGTAAGTTTTTCAATTCGTTGTCTAGATATAACTTGTTTAGTTATTTCAATTCATTGTCTATATATAACTTGTACTCTGCTATGCAGAATGAAGATTCTGGATTGTAAAAGTAAGACCATCCTAAATATTGGGTTTATTGACCCAGATAAAATACATATAGCGACGCTAACTAATAAACCCAAGGAGACGGAGGAAAACCTTCTAAGGTTTCTAATAGATCAAAATTTCTGTGACCACATACTGTTTCCATACAACTTCAGGTGAGGGTCTTTACTCTGTTGTGTCCATTCACTTATAAGTGTAATTGATAAGTTACTCACACACACACACACACACACACACACACACAAACACACACACACACACACACATATATATACACACATGTGCAGCTTCCATTGGATTCTGTTGGACATTCAAATTGATAAGGGAAGAGTTGATGCCTTCGACCCATTATCGAGACCCTTGGAACAGTTCCAAAGCCTGCAGGACATGCTCCAAGGGTAATTTTAATCATTCTTGCGCTCTATCGGTCTCTTTCGATGATTTTCTGATATATCAACTAATGAAAAACTTAGCAAATCATTATCCTTGTCGGGCAGGGTTTGGAAGCGGTTCAAGTGCGTGACTCCCGGTAACTTTCCTGAGAAGTTGACCTTTAGAGCGGCTGAGGTAAGTAGTAGTATGATATACTTCTATTAATTTTCAATACATTTATGATGCTAGATTATTATTTTGATTATATATATTCTATTCCGGTAAAGTGCGACCAGCAGCCACGGGGAACGAATCTATGTGGATACTATGTTTGCGAGACCATTCGCACGTTTACCTCTGAGCTCAAGGATCACAGATTTGACGTAAGCAATGAACATTCACACCTCTATTTTTACCCGTCATTCTTTGTTATCATGATTGATATTCATATTCATCTCCTCTTCTTATATAGCACACGGCCATCAGGATGAAGGTCCTACCAGAGCAACGCGCGATTGCTCTTCCAGAGGAGCTTGCGGGATTTCTGAGGACGGAAGCTATAGATGACAAAGGACGATTTAGTGTAACTAGGGGCCATTACTGATGTTCGTCCATGTAATCGAATAGACGGGCTCTAGTCCCGATAATTCAGATATGCATATAATTGTATATATATGCTCGCTTGTAAGATAAGTTAATCTTATATATATATGCATAATTATTTCTATTTAAATTATATGAAAACTAATTCCCGAACACCAAACGAGGCATCACGTTAATCTCCCGAACACCTAAACCCTAAAACCCTAAAACCCAAAAATAATTTCATTCAAAAAAAAACCCCAAAAACCAGCAAAATCTGAAAATCTTTAGTCCCGGTGCGTGTAACGAACCGAGACTAAAGGGCGTGCCCCTGGGGCGCTACGAGGCGCCCACGTGGAGCACCTTTAGTCCCGGCTTGTAACAGGGCCGGGTCTAAAGGTCAGGCCTTTAGTCCCGCCCCTTTAGTCCCGGTTGCTGAACCGGGACTAAAGCCCCTTACGGGTCAAGGCTATAGGCCCTGTCCCCACTAGTGTCACAATCACATTCAGTGATGATATTACAGGTTTAAAGAGCATCTAGCTACATCTTTCAAGGAGCAGCGATTACATTTCGAAACTTCAGTAAATTATAGAGAAAGCTGACATC
The DNA here is from genome assembly GCF_904849725.1 of Hordeum vulgare subsp. vulgare. Taxonomy (NCBI): domain Eukaryota; kingdom Viridiplantae; phylum Streptophyta; class Magnoliopsida; order Poales; family Poaceae; genus Hordeum; species Hordeum vulgare. Next base: position 21,837,717 of record NC_058520.1, on the reverse strand, counting down.
TTTTTGCTTCATCATCTACTGAAGGTTAACATCAATTGCCGCAAAAAGCTTCAGTCGTCATTGTCTGTATTTATAAGGAAATGTTACAAGAGTAGTTATGTGCAAATTTATGAACAGAAATTGAGGGTGACATGTGGTTCAAAACTGATACTGGATTCTCATAGAAGTTAAGTGACATTCACTAGTGGAAAACGGGCCTTTGACCTGGACCCTTTAGTCCCGGCCTGCCTCTGGGCCGGGACTAAAGGCCCGGCAACGTCGCCCCAATTCTCAATGCCTCCCTCGAGGCTTTAGTCCCGGCCCGTAAGGAGCCTTTAGTCCCGGTTCATGTCCCAAACCGGGACTAAAGGGCTACGCGGCGGGCAGTGGTGGTGGCAACCGTTCGTATCCCCCTTTAGTCCCGGTTGGTGGCTCAACCCGGGACTAAAGGACTAACACGTGGCCTGCCGTAGTGGTGGCGACCGTTCGTATCCCCCTTTAGTCCCGGTTGGTGGCTCAACCCGGGACTAAAGGCCTAACATGTGGCCTGCCGTAGTGGTGGCAACCGTTTGGTATACCTCTTTAGTCCCGGTTGGTGGCTCAATCCGGGATTAAAGGCCCAAACGGTTTGCATCCCGCGTCGTTTCGGGCGATGAAAAGCCCGAACCGAAGCGTACAGTCGCCATTTCTCTGTTCTTCTTCTCTCTCGCGTCGCCCTCTCTATTCTTCTCCTCTGATCTTCTCCTCTCTTCTTCCCTTCTCTTCTTCCACCATGCCAACTAGATTTCGTAAGGTGCTCGCACATGGCACGACGATGCTCGATGTCGTGTACACGAACCTGAGCAACGAGGTGCCGTTTTTTCTTCAACAGTTGAAGGAAAAATGGTTTGACCATGCAGCAGATCATGAGAAGTTCTTGGGGCTTGATCTGGAGTACATGACCGATTAACGCGGTGTTGCCGTCATCCAACTATGCTTCGCACGCCATGTCTTGATCTTCCAATGAGCGAGGTAAGTTTTGAGGCTTTCTTTGATCCAAGATAATGACATTGTAAGTTTATTTGTTTCAATCATAGTTGGTTCCCTTCAAATAGTTGTAGTGAAACAATTTTGATTAGTTGAAGGGGATCACAATCTAATTGGAATAGTGTTCCATAATTTGAAAAATCGTATTAGAATCAACTAGTGTTTAATATGTTCCATTGGAATCATAGTTGGTTCCCTTCAAATAGTTGTAGTGAAACAATTTTGATTAGTTGAAGGGGAACACAATCTGATTGGAATAGTGTTCCACAATCTGAAAAGTCGTATTAGAATCAACTAGTGTTTAATATGTTCCATTGGAATCATAGTTGGTTCGCTTCAAATAGTTGTAGTGAAACAATTTTGATTAGTTGTAGTGAACACAATCTGATTGGAACAGTGTTCCATAATCTGAAAAATCTGATTGGTTCAATATGTTCCATTGAAATCATAGTTGTAGTGATACAATTTTATGCGGTGTTCTTTGATCCAAGGTTATGAAAATTGAATATAGCTAGTGATCTCTCTAGGTTCCATTGGATAGCAATATGATATGTCATAGTCATGAAAATTGCATATAGCTAGTGATCTCTCTAGGTTCCATTGGATAGCTATAGTGATCTCTCTAGGTTCCATTGCATATGTTCTATTTGAATCCTAAAGATAAGTTTCTCTTTAGTTGTAGTGAAACATGTTTCCTTATTGCAGCAGTATGTAACATTTGTTCCATTTTAATTTGTTTCTGTTGCAGGAGTGACAAGCATTGTCCAGAACTCATGGAGTTCCTTCACAGCGGCATCACTTTTGCTTCCGTTGACATAAGGAACGACAAGCTGAAGATGAGGCACAACTTCGGTATTGAGATACCAGCTGGTTGCCTCGTTGATCTCCAAACGATATTCAGGCTTCGACATGACAGGACTTCGATGGCTCATATGGCAGTTGCCTTGATCGACGAGTCATATGGTGATATGAAGACCAGTTTCCCAAAGTCTCAGCACAGACTTTGGGAGAAGGGCCCACTTGATGATATCAACATTGAGTATGCAGCGAAAGATGCATACGTTTCATACGAGTTGTACCGCATGATTCGAGTCGTCAACTATGGCCAGCGTCACCTCGAGGAACGTGGACATTCTGATTTAGAAGATTCAGACGAGTAGTGTTCTTAACGTCGAACACTTGTATATATATCTATGGTAGCTATTATTATGTACTATTTGGACTAGTATCATGTACTTCTTGGACCAATTTATATATGTCTAGTTTCTGTTTGTGCCATTATAGTTTCCAAATTTGAATGGTTTAGCCCTTTCTAACTTCATTTGCTACTTTTGAATGGTTTAGCCCTTTCTAACTTCATGGTATCATGCATTTCGACCACATATATATACAAGAAGTCTTCAGTTCAAATAAGTTCAAAAAATGAAATCCCTTTTGTAACAGATCTGTTTTTGATTAAAACAATCATTTAAAAATGAAAGACCATTAGTCCCACGTGGCGTGCAGCGGAACCACGTGGCGTGCCGCGGAACCACTTTTGTTGTGGGGGTCGCTTCTCCTTCTTCTCCTTGTGCTAGATATTGGTCATGCACTAGGGGAAGTAGGAGTAGCGACCATCATCGACGGTTGAAAAATCAGGTGAGCTAGTATCCACCATATATGAGAGAAGAAGAATGTCGTCTCTTATTGTGGGGGTCGCTTCTACTTCGAGAGAGATTGTCCATTTTGTGATGTGCCTTTGAATGGTGCATTTTGAACACACAAAAAGTATGGAGTTCAAATAAGTTCAAAAAAATGAAATCCCTTTGTAAGAGATGAGTTCTCGTTCGAAACCCTGCTACTTCGAGAGAGATTGTGAGTTTTGCACACGAACTGCATCCAGTTTTTGTCGTAGCCGTCTCAACTTTTTAACACATTCTATGTGAGTGAAATGATGATAGCATGCCAACTTTCAACATTTTCAGAGTTCATTTGTAGTGCTTTTCAATTTCAGGGTCAACTAGCTCAAAAAAAAAAGTAAATACACGAAATATACCAAATGAAGTTAGAAATTGTTGAAAGTTCTCGTTCGAAACCCTGCTACTTCGAGAGATAATAGTTTGGATAGTCAAAATTATTAATTATGAAAATAAAAAATAGTTTTGCATTATTTATTCAATTTGAAACACTTTTCATTATCATAGTTTTGTCAAATTCTCAAATATGCAAAAAGAATTTTTAATAAACATAGTTTTTATTGAAAATAACAAAATAGATAATAGTTTGGATAGTCAAAATTATTAATTATGAAAATAGAAAATAGTTTTGCATTATTTATTCAATTTCAAACACTTTTCATTATCATAGTTTTGTCAAATTCTCAAATATGCAAAAAGAATTTTTAATAAACATAGTTTTTAATTGAAAATAACAAAATAGATAATAGTTTCGATAGTCAAAATTATTAATTATAAAAATAGAGAATAGTTTTGCATTATTTATTTAATTTGAAACACTTTTCATTATCATAGTTTTGTCAAATTCTCAAATATGCAAAAAGAATTTTTAATAAACATAGTTTTTAATTGAAAATAACAAAAAAAATAATAGTTTGGATAGTCAAAATTATTAATTATGAAAATAGAAAATAGTTTTGCATTATTTATTCAATTTGAAACACTTTTCATTATCATAGTTTTGTCAAATTCACAAATATGCAAAAAGAATTTTTAATAAACATAGTTTTTAATTGAAAATAACAAAATAGATAATAGTTTGGATAGTCAAAATTATTAATTATGAAAATAGAAAATAGTTTTGCATTATTTATTCAATTTGAAACACTTTTCATTATCATAGTTTTCTCAAATTCTCAAATATGCAAAAAGAATTCTCAAATTTCATTATCATAGAAAAAATTGAAACTATATGAGAAATCATGGACAAAATTCAACCTGAATTCACTTTGAATTCAGATTGAATTTTCTCCACAATTTCGAATATAGTTTCAATTTTCAGTAAGTTTAGGCCTGTAAGCCTGCTTTAAAGAGGAGCTTGATGGACAAGCTGCGACGGGGCTTATAAACAAGTGTTAGTCCCCCTCGCTGGGCGAGGTGGGACTAAACTTATCGTGCAGCCGAGGAGGGGCTTTAGTCCCGGGTGGAGCCACGCCCCGTGACTAAAGACACCCTTTAGTCCCGGCTGAAGCCACGCACCGGGACTAAAGACCCCCTGCTTCCCGCCTCTTGGTCTGCCCGAAAAGAGGCCTTTAGTCCCGGGTCGTGGCTCCACCTGGGACTAAAGGGGGTCTTTAGTCCCGGCCCGAGCCACGCACCGGGACTATAGATCCACCTATATAAGAGGGACTTCGAAAATTTCCAACCCAATTCGTCCATTTCTCTTCTTCTTCCTCTCGTTCTCCTGCCCGGCGCGGCACAGCGACGAACTAACCGACATCGTCAGGCTGCCCGCCGTCCTGCTCGCCGCCGCCTGTCGTCCTCCTCGCCGCCGCGCCGTCCTCCTCGCCGCCTCACCGCCGCGCCGTCCTCCTCGCCGTCGCGCCGTCCTCCTCGCCGCGCGGCGTCGACACCTCCGACCGGTAAGCCCCCCGCCCCCTCCTCCCCAACACTCCGGCCAGTATAGAAGAAAAGAAGAAAAAGGAGAAGAGAAGAAGAAAAAGGAGAAGAAAGGAAGAAAAAGGAGAAGAAAAGAAGAAAAAGGAGAAGAAAAGAAGAAAAAGAAAAAGATTTTTTTGTCATTTAATTCCTATTGTTATTAGGTTTGTGCTAGATTATTAGGGTTAGTAAAATTTAGAATTAGGTTAGGGTTACAAGAAGAAGAAATATGAACAAAAATAAGAAAATAAGATTAGGAAAAATGAAAATAAGAAGAGGAGGAGAAGAAAAGAAGAAAAAGTGTATATTGTATAGTGTATATGCTTAAGTGTATAGTGTATATAGTGTATAGTGTATAAGGAGAGGAGGAATTTTGCTATAGTGTATAGTGTATAAGAAAAGAAATGAAGAGGAGGAGAAGAGAAGAAAAGAAGAGGAGGAGAAGAAAAATGAAAATAAGAAGAGGAGGAATTTTGCTATTGTATAGTGTATATGCTTAAGTGTTAATAGTGTTTCTTAGATTATTGCTTAATTTTGCTATTGTATATGCTTAAGTGTTAATAGTTTAATTTTGCTATTGTATATGCTTAAGTGTTAAAAGTTTATTTTTAGCAAGAAAATTAATAGAACTAGTTTATTATTTTAGTTTATTTTACGATGCCTATCCCGCATCCTCGTCGTCGACTCGGCGGAGGACACCTGCTTGATTAGAGGGGCCCTGTCCGGGACTGGGCTCCGCCCGACTGGTATTGGGAGGTGCTACCTTCCGGAGGGCGTAGGTTGGTGAGGAGCCAGCCCGTCGTTGACCCGATCCTTGTTTGGTGGCGGTCGCGTGGGCCAGTGACGGTGCCGAGGCTTCCGGACACCGCGGAGGTGGTACGTCAGCGTGTCAGTGAGGAGGATGAGCACGTCCGTCGCTATATGGTTGAGTTGGAGGGCAGGTTCGAGCATACCTGGTAGGTTCTTCGGGGATCTCACTGGAGCTATGATCCTTTGATGGTTCCTTCTCTTTGGGTGTCCACCGCCCGCGCCGATACCCGTCGGGCGCTACGGTTCTAGATGTATTAGTGATGCTATATGTATGATAGTATTCGAGGAGTATTAGTGATAATATTCGACGATGTACGGACAAAAGTGATGATGTATTAGCTTATAATTGAATGCATGCTAATTTCAATACTACTTTATTTTACGATTTGGTTTTGCTTATTGAATGCTCAAATTGGAAATGTACTCCTACTTTGAATATTATGCAAAAATCTAGGAGTCCCGGGTGGAGCCACGACCCGGGACTTAAGTTGTTTTGGAACGGACTTCCTGATAGAATAATTCTTTTTTGGTACAAAGGTTAAGAGAATCCGTTTTTTGCAGAACTATGGATCCACATATCAGGAACCTCGAAGAGGAAGAACTTCTCGAAGATATAATCAAAGGCGGCCCCGACGTTGAACCAGCTGAATCTCCGTCGTCATATCTAAACCAGGACGTTGGAATGGAGGTCGAGCGACACGAAGATGAAGCCGATGGGGCAGGAGATAGGTCCAATGACGGAGAAGGTGATAGCTCCACTAATGGAGAAGCCGGTGAAGAGGAGAAGTCCGGCGAGGTATACATATGAAGTTCGACAATCACTTGTAATATGTGAAAAATATTGGAGATAGCTCTATATTGTATACATATACATTCATTTGACGAATGTTTCTCCCTCTTAGGCCTCCACATCGAGCAAAACTACGAAACGAGGCCCGACTAGAAAGTTGGATGCACTGACGCATTACACATTTGAGGTGATATTTCCTACGGGCGAACCCAAGCTTCTAAGAATGTTGCTGACACATTCAAGAAGCAATGCGGAGTTCTCGTTAGGGATCACGTCCCGATCAGAAGCGCAAAGGGGCAGCCGATAGTGACTATGTCACCGAAAAGTACAAAGATAATCTTTGGAATGATCTCATGTCACATTTCAACCTGCCAGAATGTGAGAATGAAGACGCCGCAGACAAACTGAGGGCCAAAGTCAAGCAGTGGACTCTGAAGAAGATGGCCGAACTGTTCCGTAGCTGGAAGAAGAAGCTATGGAAAAACTATCTGAAGACAAAGAAAGTGCGAGTATTCGAGGGGTATCTAGCCAAGCAGGCGAATCACTGGAAGGCATTTCAAGAGTACAAGGAGTCAGAAGATGCCAAGGCATTATCAGAAAAGAACAAGATAAATGCCGACAAGAAGAAATATCACCACAAGCTGGGGCCAGGGGGCTATGAGAGTGCCATCCCAAAGTGGGATAAGAAAGAGCAAGATCTGATAGATAAATGCATCGTACCTGAACCACTCCGTGATGAGTGGAAATTGAGAGCAAGAAATTGGTTCCTTGCGCATGGTGGGTCGTACGACGAAACAACAGGGGACCTCATCTGCAATGACGAGCTTAGGATACCCAGGGAGAATTGGAAAAGGATAGTGAAAGAAATTAAGGAGGGAGAAAGAAAGTTCATTGCAGATAGAGATAAAGATTTGCTCACACTGGTCCTCGGCAATGACGAACATGGAGGACGAACGCGAGGCTTCGGTCCTTCTTACCCGTGGTGACTTGGGTTTGCCAGAGAATAAGACACTTACAGAAGCCGAGAGAGAGCAAAGAAGCGACAGCAGGATGAGGAGAATGAAAAGTTCAACCAGTTGCTTGCCAGGATTAACGAGCAACAGAAGCAGATTGATGAGCTTAGAGGAGTACCGCGCCAGGAAGATCCTGCACTTGATATTACCGGCGCCCCATCTAAGTGGAAAAGCAGCGTGGCTGAATCTGAGGCCCCGCCCGACGATGAACGAAGAATGATAGAGGGCGGTCCCGGCTACCCCGTGGATGGAATCAAGGAGTCAACATCATGTGAACTCCATCAGAAATTCAAGAACATATCCATGAAGGTGGCCGTCGGACAAGCTTTACCTTCTGGCCCTGATGCACACTGGCATGGCCGTGAGATTCCAGCTGGCTTTTCTAAAGTCGGGGTGGATGAAATCATGACGGGGTTTAATGATATGGAGCTCAACATAGCTGGACCCGAAGATGAGAGGACACTCGGAGAAGTACTGGGTGGAGTCATCCTATGGGACAAGAACTACATCAAGCTTCCAGGCTCGGCCCCAAGGACAACACCGCCTCCGAGTCGTCGCAGGTCACCTACACCTCCATTACCTCCAAGCCCTCCACATGATTTCGGCCAGCACAACACGAGTCCATCTCGATCACCGCCGCCGGACTTGGGTCGTCCGTCTCCGCCGCCGCCCGCACATGATACTAAGCGAAAGCGTGCCAGCAAGAACACTCCGTCGAAGATTTCTAAGCGACGGAGCTCCCCAAAGCGCAAACTGTCGCCCCTCCCAAAGGTACCTCATGCGAATCTTCCTATCAGACCTTATGATCGTACCCCCGAGGAAAACGCCAGGATAGCAAAGGAACAACATGATGCGCAGATGAAAAGGAAGGAACCCGAGCCCTGCCCGGAATACACCGAGAAGCACATAGCATGGGCAAAAGACTTCATAACCACTCCATCACAGTATGACTTACACTATAAGCCTGATGACTATACACGCACATTGCAGAAGGAAGTGAAAAAGAGCAGCTCACGTGCAAGTGCAAGTGGGAGCAAATCAAGTTCAACTGCAAGCAAGAAAAAATCAGACGTTCCTCAGTTTGGACAACAGGCCAAACAGTCGATCCCACCCCTCAAGGTGTTAACCGAGAATGTTCCCCCTCCGGTGCAGGGGCAAGCTTTTGAAAGAGCAAAGGAGTTGGCGGATGAATGTGGTATCTCGGTTGAAGATTTGCTGGCTTCCCAAGACGACAGGATACCCAAGGCTGTGGTAGCCCCTAAGCCACAGTTTTTCATGGAAGAGCCTTTGGTCAGCAAAGATGATCTCCCAACAAATATGCGTTACTTGCATAAATGGTACTTAAGTGAATCAAAGAATGGGAGAACGATGATCGTGCTGAGTGTCCCACGGGAGTACTACGGCCGCTCCGAAGAAATCCATATCGATTTTGATGAACTCTTCCAGATGTACAATGGTGACGCCCTCGACAAATCGCTTATGAGTTGCTATTGTCTGTATGTTTTTTAATTCGTTGCCTACATATAACTTGTTTAGTTATTTCAATTCATTGTCTGTATATAACTTGTACTCTATTATGCAGAATGTAGATTATGGAGTGTAAAAGTAAGAGCATCCTAAATATTGGGTTTATTGACCCAGATAAAATACATATAGCGACGCTAACTGACAAACCCAAGGAGACGGAGGAAAACCTTCTAAGGTTTCTAACAGATGAAAATTTCTGTGTCCACATACTGTTTCCATACAAGTTCAGGTGAGGGTCTTTACTCTTTGTGTTCATTCACTTATAAGTGTAATTGATAAGTTATTGACACAGACACACACACATATATATATATACATGTGCAGCTTTCATTGGATTCTGTTGGACATTCAAATTGATAAGGGAAGAGTTGATGCCTTCGACCCATTATCGAGATCCTTGGAACGGTTCCAAAGCCTGCAGGACATGCTCCAAAGGTAATTTTAATCATTCTTGCGCTCTATGTCTCTTTCGATGATTTTCTGATATATCAATTAATGAAAAACTTAACAAATCATTATCCTTGTCAGGCAGGGTTTGGAAGCGGTTCAAGTGCGTGACTACCGGTAACTTTCCTGAGAAGCTGACCTTTAGAGCGGCTCAGGTAAGTAGTAGTATGATATACTTCTATTAATTTTCAATACATTTATGATGCTAGATTATTATTTTGATTATATATATTCTATTCTCGTAAAGTGCGACCAGCAGCCACGGGGAACACATCTATGCGGATACTATGTTTGCGAGACCATTCGCACGTTTACCTCTGAGTTCAAGGATCACAGATCCGACGTAAGCAATGAACATTCACACCTCTATTTTTACCCGTCATTCTTTGTTATCATGATTGATATTCATATTCATCTCCTCTTCTTATATAGCACACGGCCATGAGGACGAAGGTCCTACCACAGCAACGCGCGATTGCTGTTGCAGAGGAGCTTGCGGGATTTCTGAGGACGGAAGCTATAGAAGACAAAGGACGATTTAGTGTAGCTAAGGGCCATTACTGATGTTCGTCCATGTAATCGAATAGACGGGCTCTAGTCCCGATAATTCAGATCTCCATATAATTGTATATATATGATCGCTTGTAAGATAAGTTAATCTTATATATATATATATATATATATATATATATATATACATATATAATTATTTCTATTTAAATTATATGAAAACTAATTCTTGAACACCAAACGAGGCATCACGTTAATCTCACGAACACCTAAACCCTAAAACCCTAAAACCCAAAAATAATTTCATTCGAAAAAAACCCAAAAACCAGCAAAAACAGAAAATCTTTAGTCCCGGTCCGTGTAACGAACCAGGACTAAAGGGCCTGCCCCTAGGGCGCTACGAGGCGCCCACGTGGAGCACCTTTAGCCCCGGCTTGTAATAGGGCCGGGACGAAATGGTTAGGCCTTTAGTCCCGCCCCTTTAGTCCCGGTTGGTGAACCGGGACTAAAGCCCCTTACGGGCCGGGGCTATAGGCCCTGTCCCCACTAGTGATTTGGAGTTCAAGAGGTCTTGTTTGTAGTATGTAGCCATCTAACAAGTTCATGTGGTTCTAATAGAATCTACCTATGAGTAATTATGTGCACATTTATGAACAGAGGAATAAAACTATTGTTTGACGTGATATTTTGGTATTATCTGCTTATCTAGCAAACATCATTCTAGATCGCTAAGACAAAGACATGTCAAATAACTTGCAGGTTCATTATAATGTCATAAACTGAAGCCAAGCTACGCCGAGTATTAGCAGCAAAAAAAATAAAAATAAAAGATTCATGAATTTGCATGTGTGTGAGACTCTTGTGAGACTGCGTCATATGATGTGAGACATATGCTATCTAAATTATCATATGTCTTAGTTTTGAGATGTTTATCTTGTATACATACAAGATATTAAAGTGGCTAAGCTACTGCCCCTCTCGTGAGTTTCAAGTGTTAGCCATGATATCCTCTATGGTTGACACGTGTTCATTTATTTTTTGGGTTCATTCTTTATTTCTTTGTCTGATTCTTCATTCGGTTACTTATCAAATTTTCTTTTGTGTTCTGCTAATGGTTTTTAAACCCAATACAATAAAAATGGTCGGATACATACATACTCTCATCATTATGAATTCACGTACGCACATTATATCTCTATGAAAACCTTTGAAATACTAAGCCGGTACAACATATTGAGATTGATGAACTTACTGCAAGTGTTTTTGTAATCGACGACGATGCCCACATACAGGTACATACACTCACTCTTATGAACACACGCACACATACCGTGCCTCTGTGAGCACTTCCGACATACTGCGCCGGTACAACATCTTAAGATTAACAAAGTCAACAATGTGTGTTGGTACTCGACGTTGATTCCCGCATACACTCATACACTCACCCCTAAGAACCAGCTTGACATCTTGAGATTTACAAAGTCATTGCATGCATCTTCATGATCGACATTGAAACCCACATACACGCACATACACTCACTTCTATGATCCACATTTCATCTTCAACTACTCTCTCTCTCTCCCTCCCTTCCTCCCTCCCTCCCTTCCTCCCTCTAAACTGATCTATAATTTCCCATTTGAAGTACATCTACCCTTATATATTCCTCCGTCGGTATTTTTGAGTTAATTAAGATTTTTGAGTCGATTGGTGTCTAAACTTAGGGATGCATTCCTGACGTGCTTGCTTGGCACTCTTCCTCCAGATCCCTAATTCTTATTTTCCAATGTGTTGTGTGCACGTCTATGGCAAGGAGGCGTAGTCGCCTAGGACACCTTAGCTGCTTTGCTGATCAATCTTTTTGTGGTGCCATTTATCTGTCCATCTCGAGATCGAAGACTCTTTTGATGCACATTTTTTTGTTCAACCCCAGATCCTCATCCCTAAAGCCAAGGACCAACTAATGATAATCATTCCACACACTTAATTTATGTGGACATGTCATGTAGCCGTGTTTTTGAACTTCCAATATTTTGTAGTACAGAGCATAGTAAGTGTATGGCAAGGAGGAGTAGTCGCCTAGGACACCTCTGTTGCTTCGTTGATCAATCTTTTGTGGTGCCATTTATCTGTCCATCTTCAGATTGCAGATTTTTTTGTTGCACATTTTTTTATTCAAACCCACATCCTCATCCCTGAAGTCAAGGATCAACTAATGATAATCATTCCACACACTTCAGATTATTCATGCCGACATGTCATGTAGTCATGTTTTTTAGCTTTTAATATTTTGTAGTACAAAGTACACTAATCTACTATGAAGATAATTAGACAATAAGAAAGTCAGTTAAAATTTAGATGGTTATTTAATTTACCATTTTACATTGTATATTGTTGCGAGTAGCTAAGTAGCAAAGCTGTTGGCTTTTAATTCACTTATTTTTTTTGACATGGCTTACAACTACCTCATTTATAAAATAGTTATCTTTAGATTTCTGTCTAGATTATACATTTTTTCTTAAACATCAACTTCACTGTATATGAAGAAAATTCAATTCTCTCCTTGGCAATAATTACTTTGAGTTATTAATTTTCTAATTTTCATTCTTCATGTTTCCGCCAAGCAAGAAAACAAGGTATGCAAAATTGTATCTTATGTAATACTACAAATAACACAACTTATTTTCTCAGGTTTCAAATATATAGATAAAATATTATTTTAGTGGTGGTCAATTAACAATTCCGAATCTTAAGGGTGTACCAACACATTGTTTTCATGCTTCCTGTAGGTTTCGCCGTCCCTCCTTCCACATGTTCTCAACAGACATTTTCACTCTTGGATTGATCAAGAAAACATATGCTTCATTTTAGAAGTTTTTTCTAGCATTCTCCTATAGTTAGCTAGGCATGCATGTTTAACACTTTCCTACTTTTTCATATGATGTCTTTGTCATGTGTATCCATTGGGAAGAATTGAGTATATTGATTATCATCTAATGTGGAAAAGACAAATCTTGCCTGTTTGTCCATCTAAGCATTGTCGTAGCAATTTTTTTGTGTCCCCTTATCTTACATGAAAAGATAACAATCCAGTACTAGTCTTGATTCATTTGTTATTACGCACCATTGCTAGCAACTAAATCAGTAAGTTTCAGGACAAAAAATCTCTTTACATGCCTTGCACGGGCGTGGCGTGCCGCCGCGCCTTCGCCCGCTAGTGCCCTTTTATTAGTGCTCACTCATCACTTCTTGCATCTATATTGCTTTCATATTCTCTTAATGCAAGTAGTGTATGTCTATTAAATATAAGGGGAGTGTTGAACCTAGTGTGTGCATTTGCATCCCAAAAAGCATACTCAAAATAGTTCACACATCTAGGGGGAGCTCGTCTATATTTTGTAGATGATGGGGTTTGCTTTCTATCATGTTATACTTCCTGTGCAAATCATGTGTTGTCATCAATCCACCAAAAAGGGGTAGGGCATATATCTACCCTAGTGGTTTTGGTGATTGATGACAATGCATTTGTGGACTAATCGTGTGCACTAAGCCTTTCAGGTATTTTATCATTTGTCACAAGATGATTCATGCCCCTCGATGTATTAAAGTGAAGACAAGTTTCTTTATTGTTTTTCACAACTGGTGGACTTGAGTTGTAGGAAAAGCCGTACTATTAAGAGGGGATCCGCATCAAAAAGGTTTTGGTGGAATCATCACGTACACATTTTATCGCACCATTGCTTCTTTCCCGCCTCGATGGAGCCCCAACCTTGCCTCTGCCCTGCGTGAAAAGATCCAAGAGGTAGTACCTCTTATCTACGGTAGTACCACCCTGGTTAGCAGTAGTACTGCTCTACGGCGGAAGTGCCCTGGCCAGTGCCGCTACCCTTGGGTCTCGACACTTTTCTCGTACTGAGCGGTTTCTGGAGGGGTAGTTTTGGGCGGTAGTACGGCTCAGTGAGCGGTAGTACCTCTTGTTACTACCGCGCCAGGAACACTCAGGTTTTCTTTGTTTGGTCTCGTATCAGATCTTGAGTGGATATAGGAGGCAGCACTACCCCTTATGGGCGGTAGTACCGCTCGTGGCAGCGATAGTACCTCATGGTAGTACTACCTACCTCTACCTCCCTCAGGAGTGGTATTACCTCTAATGGGCGGTAATACTGCTCCCTAGAACGGTAGCGCCGCTCATGTGCGAGTTGTGTGAGTAGGTAATAGTTGGAAATGCCCCCCCCCACTATATAAAGGAGGTCTTCTTTCCCAAGAAGCTCACCTTTCCCAATCTAAGCTCCATTGTTGTTTCAACCTCCATTTTTGCCTTATCTCTCTCCCTAGCCAACAAAACTTGTTGATACTCTAAGAGCATCTCCAACAGCCGCGCTTCGCGCCGTGCCCAAAAAATGTGTTTGCCGCGCGCGCTTCGGCTGGTTTAGCGCGGGGTTAGGCGCATTCTCCAGCAGCCGCGCTATAATGCAGCGCGCGCGCGCCGCTCCAACAGTGCCCAAAAATGCAGCGCGCGCAAACCATTTTTTAAATAGATTGCATTCAAATAAAAAAGCATACAAAGTTATTTTACATAGATTGCAACTTGATAGGTAGTTCGAAAACATAGATAGATAATTCGGTGCTAGATAGTTCGAAAACATAAAAACTAATCTCAGTCGCTTCAATCATCTGCACCATCATCATCGTCGTTGGTGTCGTCGGAGGTTTGTGGAAAAAAAATTATTGGCTTAAAATAGAAAAAACATGGACCAGATAAATGCGAGATGGGCTAATCTTTTGGGCTGAAATTATGTGGCCTTGCACCAATCTGAAATGTAATGGCCTAAAATTCCAATTGGGCCGACTACTACATGGGTTGTAGGTCTTGCGTTGAGATGTACAATAATGGGCTGAAATTTTTATTGGGTTGCTTACTTCATGGGCCGCCACGTCAGATCCATGTCAAACGATGACGTGGTAGACGAGTTAACGCCGTTATGAGCATATGAGTTAAGTGTAAGTCATGACGGTCAAAAAACTGTCACAGATCCATGACGGTTTCGAAGATCCGTCAGTGAGCGCACTTTGGTCAAATTATGACGCGATATACATGACGGAATCTGAATACGTCACGGCTGCCCTTCCTTGACAGTTTACTGCTGGTCTATGACAGATTAAATCCGTCATGTATTAACAAGATTCTTGTAGTGTTGACAGCCAGATTTCGAACCAACGCTCGTCTTCTTTAGTGAAGAAGGAGCTCCCGCCTGCATTGACGAGGTCGGCCTGCGCACTCGCCAATGCCTTCCGCCGACGCCTGTCCAACCGCTCCTCGCGAGGCCGGCGCGTGTCCTCCTCGCGGCGCCTTGCCCAATAACTCTGCTCGTAGGCGACATCCTCTGGGTGGCGCCGGCGCCACTCCGCCATGACCCGCTCGTCCTCCTGGGCGACGAGGAGGCGGCGCTGCCACGCAGTGTGCTCCGCACAGTCTTGTGCGGAGTTTACACGAGGCGGCGGGGCAACGTCTAACGCCTGCTGGAGCGTGTAGACGTCTTGGAAGTTCATTTGGCGGCGCGGCCTACCTAGGCGCCACGCCGCCGCGTCGAACGTGCGGGCGGCCTCGTGCGTCGTGTCATACGTGCCGAGGCTAAGCCGGAGATCGCCGGAGCGTATCTCGGCGTAGAACCCGCCGTTGGGGTGCTCGCGGACGCCGCGGTAGCCGGACGCAGAACGGCGGCACGGTGGCGCGTCGGGGGCGGGGCGCTGGAGCGGTGGCGGCGCGCTGGAGTGGTGGCGGCGCGCTGGAGCGGCGGTGGCGCGAGAGGCAGAGGGAGAGAGAGAGGAGCGGTGGCGGCGCGAGGGAGCGGCAGCACTGCGCTTTTATATGCGCGCGCGAAGCGGCGCGACAAAAATGGCGCGCGAGCTGCCGCCTTTTCGCGCGCGCGCAACTGGTTACCATGCGCGTTGTTTTTCCGCCGCCGCTGGAGCGCGTCATTCCGTACCGCGCGCGCTAAAATGGAGGTTTACTGCGCACGCGCTCCTTTTCGCGCGTCTGTTGGAGATGCTCTAAGGTTTTCTTGAGAGGGCATTGATCTACACTTCCACCAAGAGAAATTTGATTCTCCACACTAATCCCTTGCAGATCTTGTTACTCCTGGTTGTTTGAGCACCCTAGACGGTTGAGGTCACCTCGAAGCCAAATTGCATTGTGGTGAAGCTTCATGGTTTCGTCGGGAGGCTCCAATTAATTCGTAAAGATTGCCCCAACCTTGTTTGTAAATGTTCAGTCGCCGCTTTCAAGGACATCACTAGTGGAATCACGGCATCTCGCATTGCGTGAGGGCATGAGGAGAATACGATGGCCTTAGTAACATTTTGGGGAGCATTGTGCCCCCACACCGCTCCAACGAAGACGTACTTCCCCTCAAAGGAAAGGAATTTCGATAGCACATCTCGTATTCATCGGTTCCACTTGTGGTTACTTCTTACCTTTACTTTGTACTTGTTACTTGCTCGTCGTTGTTGTTGTTAGCATCATATTGGTTGTTCACCTAATTGCATATCTAGACAACCTATTTATTGCTAAACTTACTTTATTGAAGAAAAACCAAAAATTGATAGTTGTCTATTCACCCCCCTCTAGTCAACCATATCGGTCCTTTCAACCGCCTCATCTCCCTCCTCTAAGTTGTCAATCTCCCCCCCCCATCGCCACTCATCTCGTTGGATATCCGAGCGAGGCGACCTCATCGACATCCAATTCTCGCCCTCTCACCTTCCTCTCATCTCAGGCCCCTTTTTCCTGGCCCAAGCTACGCTGGCCAGCCCTCCTCATCACTGGGCTGCCAGCCCATGTAGCGGGGACAGCTCCATCTGCCGTCCCAAATGCGGGGGGAACTCCTATGCAGTGTTGCAAGCTCCCTTAACGATCCAACGCGTGCAGCGCTGCTAGCATGGGCCGGCCCACTAGAGTGCTTTCCAGTTTTTTCTTTTTTGATTTTTTTCGTTATGAAAAAAATATATAATAAAAAAAGTTTTACATATTTAAATAAAAAAGATTCATCCATTTGAAAAAAAGTTCATATCCTTAAAAACGGTTCACCAATTTTGAAAAAAGATCATCAATTTTCATTGAAAATAAAAAAAAGTTCATCCAATTTAGGAAAAGTTCATTAAACTTTTCAACAGTTCAATTAATTTGAAAAAGTTCATGAAAATTCAAAAAATGTTTATGTATTTAAAAAAATCATTGAACTAAAAATAGTTCATAAATCTTAAAAAATGTCATCCATTTTCAAAGAGATGTTCATCAAATTTCAAAAAACATTATCGATATTCAAAATATTTCATAGAATTTTAAAAAATATCACAAAGCCTAGATGCGCCGGCCCAATTCGAACGCCACAGGCGCCCATTAACAATAATTCCCGTTAACTGGTGCCTGTGGCTCCAAATAGAAAATTCCAAACGCGGGTGCCTCCATACTTATTTGTGCAAAATGACCATACACTACTTTATAATGGTGTCTACATACTTTCAAAAATATTAAGGTATTTCAAACAAGTGCTCACACCTTTTAAAAAATATACTATGTTTTCTATTAAATCTTATCATGTAACTCACTCTGTTTCTAAATATAAATCTTTTTTGAGATTTCACTATGGATTACATACGGAGCAAAATAAATAATAAATGAATCTACACTCTAAAATATGACTATATACATTCGTAGTGAAATCTCTAAAAATACTTATATTTAGTAACTGAGAGAGTATCAAAAACTGGTGAGCATGTCTTAAAAGAATTTTATCATGCCTCAAATCAAAAAATAATCATTGTATATTATAAAACATTAAGTTTGTATTTAAAAAAATCGGTGTGTTATACAAAATTATCAGTCAAGCATTAAAAAAATTTCAACGTGTATGAAGGATGCGTTTTGCTTTTTATAATGTATGTGGTGCATTTAAGAAAATGTACATATCATATTTAGAAAATATGTATCAACTTTTAGAAAAAAGGACTGCCGCCTAAAAAAAGTGATCATAGGAAAAAAGGCCAGCCCTCGTGATTACTAGGCTGCCAGCCCATGTAGCGGAGGGCAGCTCATTCCAAACACGGGTGCCCCTAGGCGTATCTTGCACAGTGACAATGTACTTTATAATGATGTCCACATATTTTCGAAAATATTAACGTATTTCAAACAATCGCTCACAAATTTATTAAGAATAAAGTTTTTATTAAAATTTTATCGTGTATCAAAAAGTGTTGAGCGTGTCGTAAAAAAAGTTTGTCATGTGTCAAAATAAAAAGTAATCATTGAAAATTTTAAAACACTAACTTCGTATTTTAAAAAATCGTTGTGTTTCTAGAAAATTGTCAGTCATGCATTTAAAACTTGTTCAACATGTATTAAGCATACTTTAGTTTTTTAATAAATGTCTGTAGTGCATTTAATAAATGATCATATAATGTTTAGAAAAATATTCATCTATTTTTTTGGAAAATACATATTAGAAAAAAGTGATCATAGGAAAAAGGGCGAAACTCCCAAAAAAAGAAATATAGAAAATAGGGACGTGGAAAATATAAATTAAATTAAACAAAAAGGGAGAAAAGTACATAGGAAAATAGGAACACAAAATAATTTAAAAAAATGTTCACTTATGTATTTTTTTAAAATTCACGTATACTTGCACAAAAATTTATTTTGGTAAAATTGACGTATATTGGCGCAAAAATATATTCAAAATATGTTTATGAAATTAATAAATGATGCACGCATTAAAAAATCATGTATTCATCAAATATATTCATGTAATTAAAATTTCGTATGTCTTTTAAAAAAACGTTTGTGTACATTTTGAAAAAGTGTTTGCATTATTTCAAATTGATTGAGTATTTTCAAAAAATAGGTATGTATTTGTTATAACAAGAGACCAAAAATATAAGAAAACAAGAAAGGAACACTAAAAAAATAGGAAATGCAAATAAAAGAAATAGAAAAGGGCAAGCTTTACTTAGCAGGTGTAGACCACCACTATCTGCATTGTATCTTCAAAATTTGAAAGCCTGCTTTCAACTGGACGTCTCAACTTCTGACGGGCTGAATTTTGTTCAGCAATTCATAAGTTTGATATATCTGTTACGCTGGCGCAAATCAATATTTCAGCTAAGCAGGGCAAACCTTTCACACCTTAATCGTGCACTGCATCGCACTTGTTAATTAAGATAAGAAAAGAAAAAGATATTAACACTGAAGAGCATCTGCATTGGTCTCTACTATGGCAGATCGTGCAACCATAGTTTCTGCCTTCGAAACGTACTTGGCCACCTCCTTGTCATCACCGTCCAGCCTTCGCCGAAGTTTCAAAGCTCCGGCGAAGGGATACCTCCCTCTGGGCCGGGGTTGTGCCGCTGGAGCTCTGCAACAGCAACATTCGCCGCACAGCACACGTCCATTCTGCAGCTGTGTCAGTTTGACATCATCTTCTTCGTCTGTCTTTTGAATGATGCAGTTTGACGATACAGTGGAACACAGGCTTATACGAGCAAAATGTTCTTTCTTACATTCAAAGAAACAAAACGAAGTTCCTCACTTGCATTGAAAGAATCAAAATCATAAAGAAACAGAATGCAGGTTTGGCAATACAGGTTACGCAATTTCAGTGTGGCAACGCCTCAGGCCCAAGCTCAGAATGAAACACAACGAAATTCATCACTTCCACTGAAAGAAAAGAACCGTGCCAAAACAAACTTCATCTATTACATTCAGACAACGAAACCGTGCGGCGCAGATTCACTACAGCAAAGGGCCCCCGACCCCAAGTTCAGAATGAAATAAAACGAAATCTGCGGGTTACATCCAAAGAACGAGACCATGCCATGCAGATTCAGTACAACTAAGGTCTCCGGAAAAAATTCAAAAAGGAGTAACATGAAACTCGATACATTAATTCCAGGGAACCTGCCCAAAGAAAAAAAGGACACTTCCTTCACCAGCTCGCTACACATCTTCAGCATGGACAAGCCTCCTCAGCTTGGTATGAGTATGACTCGTGTTTTGCCACCCGAAAAGAACCGCACCACCAGTCCTAGGCTGCCACCATTTTATATAATATGATTAGCAATATGGGAGCAAATGTTGAGAAGTTATGTTTAGATGCCAATATTATAAACTCTAAAAGGACGATCATGATAACCTAAGTAACAACATAGGGTTCCAATGCATGAATCGAATGAGTTACAAAATTGTCTTGTGGTTCCACCCTCTCCTTGTTCATATATACGTGGTTGACACATTCAAAATTGTCTTGTGGTTGCAACCTAAGTAACAATATAACCTAAGTAACTATGACTACGTGGTTGACACATTCAAAGACAATACAAAATATCCAACCGGTGTGCAGTGTTCATATATACCTTGAGCCTTCGACCTCCCAAACATCGTGAAGACATCCAGGTCCTCGCCATGAAGTCGCTGGTGCTGGTCTTGAAGCCCAGACACCCAACCTAAGGATATCTCTTGCATATCCTTGACCAGCCCCAGCCGCTGCAAACTATCCAATCCATCTACATGGCTTAAGTTTGGACAACCACCCACATACAACTCCGCCACTTCAGGGAGGTTGGAGACCTTCTCTAGGCCTTCACAATCCTCAATAATAAGGACCTCAGAGAGCACTTGGCGGTCCTCCACAGCCTTCAAGTTGTTTAGTCCTCTTAAACTGAGCTGCTTCAAACAAGCGGTGTCCTTTCCAAGCTGTTGCGGCAGATCCCTCAGCTTCGGGCAACCGTGAAGTTGCAGCCCCACCAAACGAGGAAGCAGTTGCAACCTTGAAGATTGGGCATCCACTTTTCGAATCTCACTGGTTCCACCCTCTCCTTGTTCAGCAACAACTTCTTCCACAAAAAAAGACCACATCTCCCAGTTGGGCATACCATTGAAGATCAACCATTCAAGTTTAGGGAAAGCAACCAACTCATTGCATACATGATCTCCCTTCTTGCAGCCAACAAATTCAGGCCCAACCTTGGTAACTGCATGTGCTCCATCAATCCTCAGATATTTCAAGTTCGGTAACTGCCAGATCGCTGGAAGTTCCACACATGATCGTACATGTTTGAGTTTCAAGTATACTAATGAAGACAAAGAGGTGGTATCAAACCAGGCAGGATACCGCCGACCAAAGAATCCAAAGATACACAGATCTTCCAGGTTGTGTGGAGGTATTAGCTGCTCAAAGACCTTCTCAGCATTGCTGACGTCATCTTCTGAATATGATCCCTTTCCACGTCCATCCCAATCTAGTACTAGTGTTTTTAGATGCTTTTTGTCCGTAAGCACTGTATTTGTACTGCAATAAGCAGCTCTTTCCAAATTAACAAGAGAAAGATACCTTATCTGCAACAAAGAAGACAACTCTTCCAAATTCCATCCATCTTGTATACCAGGATTATCACTTCCATCACCAACATGGTAATCTCCTAAATAAGTGAGGAGATTCAGTTTTCCTATCCCTCGTGGAACTTGATTTATTTTTGTGCCATAAAGGTCAATACATCTTAAACGGCTCAACAGTGTCACTGCTGAAGGAAGACCTTGCAGATCATTACAACATTTCAAGCTCAGTACTTGAAGGTTCTTTAGGGAGCCAATGGATTCCGGAAGACAAGATATGCCGGTATAATCTAGATTCAGTAGGCGTAGATGTACCATTTTTCCTATATAGTCCGGAATGCTTTGCACAAGTGAGTAATTCAGTACTAAAACACGAAGGAGGAGAAATCTCTTTAACAATGTATCATCAATTCTCTGTGGACCACGAACAGTTAGGAAAGTCCTCACCTTAACTACCACCTTATCCTTGCTAGGCAACACTAATATATCCTTCTTAGCCGCGACAGCAGTAACACGTCGCAGTTTTGACATATTTTCACCCCTTAATGATTCAATATCTCCAACAAAACATTCTTCTCTTGATATATTTAAAGCAAGCTGTCTTAAGAGGTCATGCATTTTGCATTTAGTCTGGTCAAAACTTATCCTATCTGGCTGGAGGAGACTCCGATGGATTAGCTCGTAGTAGTACTCTTCTGCTATGTCTTCTAGTAGTTGGCCTGGTTGATCCTCGATGAAGCCTTCAGCGATCCATAACATAGTAACTTGTTTACGTTCAATGATAGAGTCTTCAACATACATAGCACAATATAGGAAACACTGCTTCAGACGATGAGGTAACTCGTCATAGCTTAGATATAAAGCTAATTCTATTTCATCCAAGAGAATGCTCTCGGAGCCAATATATTTGCCTAGATACTGTTTCCACTCATTCTCTGTTAGATCTCTGCTGGCCAAAGCACTAGATGTGACCTTGATTGCAAGAGGCAGGTGACCACATTTACGAACAATCTCAATCCCAGTGTTTCTCAACTTCTGCACTTGTTTCTCTTCATCAATGTTCATGCTCCTCCAAAGCAGCTCCCATCCCACCTCTGCTGACATGAGATCAACTTGATGGGTGTACTGTGTGCCTATTCTCAATGCAATTTGATCATCTCGTGTCGTTACTAATATTACTTCTGTAGTTGTTGCATGTAAGGGAAGTCTAAATAAATCCGTCCATACATTGGAATGCCATAGATCATCTAGAACCAGAAAGAAACTCTTTCCTTCAATTGTTTTTGCAAGCTTACTCTGCAGCTCTGCTATGGTTTCACCTTGTTCATGATGCACACCAATATTCCGGAGAACCTCTTTCAGAAGAGTAACTTCATTGTAGTCCCGTGAAACACAAATCCATGCATGCATCTTGAAGCTTCCTTTTATTTTTGTGTCATTGTAAATTTTCTGAGCGAGTGTTGTCTTTCCAACTCCGCCCGTTCCAACAATAGCAAGCTTGTAAGACTTATTTTCCTTGTGTGCAAGCACTAAGTCCACCAACTTCCTACTTGAATGAATGATCTCCTTTCCCACAAGATTAGGCTCAGCAAGATTGGAGCTTCTTTTCAGTTTGGATGTTGAGCCATTTTCTGTAGGTTGTGTACTACTATTTAATGATAAGAATATCTTGTCCTTTGAGATATTCTCTATCTTTCTATTGAGGCTTCTAATCCGAATAGCAACATTGCGATGTGACCGGATGTTACAGAAGAAAGAGGAAACTGAAAGGGCTTTACAATTTGCTGATTTGCTTGATGATGGTGATGAAGGATCATCAAGCAGTAGCCTGCTTCCTTTACATCTAGCCACGTCCACGATTTCATCAACATCATATATAACATCTCTTAGTTGACCAAGCCAATTGTTCACTGCCAGCTCTTTTGTCCTCCTTTTCTCAGCATCATGTATACAACACTGTATCAGTTCTACCCGCCGCAACACTTCTTCGAGCTCTTGTTTCACCCCTAAGATTAGTATGGCCTCACTAGTAATGATATCTTGCAATTTGCTGGCACATGATCGAAGCAAAACTTCCAGTATTGTTCCCATGGATGAGACAAACTCAACGCTAGGGGTCACCAAAAAACACCAAGGTGTGATGACTTGTTTTGGGGAATGGCAAAAACTGAAGGCTGAAAATGAACAAACACACACACACACACGGTGTTAACATGCTTTCAACATGTGTCAAGTCTCACAAAATTTATAATGAAATAAAAGATATTTACCTATATAACTACTGACTTGCTATTAACATATTTTTTCAAAATTAGCATACTGGAGCTATGCAACATACGTACAGATACAATACCCCTGGTGTATATAAGCATACATATATACTGAATCACAGGAAATACTGCATTGAGTTTGAGTATTTGAGTTACAACATACTGATTGACCATACAACTCATTTTTTGTTTGTCGGTTCCAGCTTCTTTACCCCTGATCAATGCATATGCTAGACTAGAAATGTTACTACTTATTCCATCTTAGTTATACATGAAAGTATGATAGCAAGTCTTTACCTCACAAACCACCCTTCCAACAAGGGAAAAATCGTCAATAATAAGACATAGTTTGCTCCAATTGTCAGCCAATTGCTAGTTTTCAGACCTTGCAAGGCCGAGCGCAAGATAGAATCATTAGATAATAGAAGATCACCGGCCAATCACCAAGAGAAAACTATGGTGCTACAGCTGCAATAGATGACACAAGATTATCGACGAACTAGTGAACAATAGGAATACCACCAACTGTGTTATAGATCCACAAGTGCAGCACACTGAGATCGGATATATATACCTGAATCTATACCACGACTCACCTCAATCGGGGGTGATCAATGGACTAAACTGATCAGAGTTCTGCAAGGGAACCAGCAGCAGTAGAGTAAATGCACATACAGATACTCTAATTAACTGGAGAAGATCGAACAAATCCTTCCGATTTCAGATGCCGTACCAGATCCAATTGCAACAGCGTACTGGAGGAAACAACAGTTCTGCTATAAAGCCGTCGGGTGCCTTCCTCAACTTGTGTAAAAACTGCAAGCTAGATAGCGGAGCCTACCAAGCCAGCCAGCTGCAATATATGGTGTCTCGACTCTTGTGACGGAGAATGGTGGGCTGTCCATTGCTTACTTATTGTCATTACTGCTTGATTTACCAGCACAATCGTCGATACCAATGAAACACTTTTGTTTGTACTGATACCTCCAGATCCAGTCTGTTTCGCAGAGAGTATTATACATATATATGTGGTATGTACTACATGTTTTGTATCGAGCTGAGAGAGACCTTTTACTTGTTTTTCCTTTTTTGAAGCAACAACACTAGTTCCCTTTTCTAAGTGGTCTCCAGCTGGGCTCATGTTTTTCACAAAAGAATAACTTGTAGGTTTTGTGTTTTGTGCGTTCAAAGAATTTTGCCGTATGCTAGGGGGAAAAAACATTGCGCGGAGGCCGGGCGTGTTATACCTCTTTTCAAAAGAGAAAAAAGGAAAAGAGGAACAACAACGGAAGAAAAACTAAATACAAATGGTGAAAATGCAATGCTGACTGTCCAGCGCATAACAAAGATAGCTGTCCAAAAGCTTTGGCATCCTAGCTCATCCTGAAAATTAGAAAGGCCTTTCGATGTCAGTTTACAGTTACACATGAGGTTCCTTGACATTGCCTCAAAATATGAAGACAAATAGTGAGCAGGAGAAACCACACTCATTGTCATAATTAAGGAAAGGGATATCATTTCAATGTGAAAGTACATCTACATCTGACCATAAGCTGATTTGTTGTATAAGAAGGCGTGGCGGTATATATGAACACGTGGAGACAGAAACCTTACCAACTGAGCCTAATCAAAGAGTAGTGCAACAGTTCACAGTAGCAAAAAATGTAGCACCAAATCAATCAGGAGCCAGATGCACCTCCGTGGACCCTGTGCTTTCTAGCCACGTTGTGGCTTGGAGCTAGGGTGTAACAGCGAACAGGCATAAACCTTGGCCTGGCCTGTTCACCTTCAAACTGTAAAAGACAAGTAGTGAAAATTTAAAGCCATTTGCTCTTCCTGATTCCTGTGATTATCATTTTTTCAGATCAACATTCCTGTGATTATCTTGTATGGACTACAACATAGCAGTGTGTGGAGGCGTAGCTTTGTTCGAATATAATCCACTGCAAGTGTGCACGCGAAACAGGAAAAATGGGCAAATGAAAATACTGAGAGAACTTGAGAAACTTTACATTGTTGGATCTCTATGGTGATGAAGATAGCTATCGATAGCATTGTAAGTTCAGAGACTTGTACAATGTACAACGCCCGGCATCGTAAGCTTTCAGCAAGTTGGATACACCTAATGCAGTAGGTGCTTTCGGACATCAACTTTATAACAACCGCAGCTGGTTCCAATTCCAATCATAAAAAACTCAAAAGAATGAAAAAGAGGTGATGCTTTCCTACGCATTTCATGTCTCAGTTGCAGAAACAAACGTGGTCCATGTGCTGCCAGACATATATGACTTTAATCCTCTAGCAAACAGATACACGATTCATACCCCAAACATGCCCCCATTTTGTGAAGTATAGAGCTACAGACTGCATTGGTCACAGCTGGTCCAGAGCACACGCTACAGACTGAGAACGCACCATCAAAGGGATCTCAGATTGGCCTATTTTATACACCACGTCCAGCTCTCCAAAATTACATCAAGAGATTTGCACTGCTATACACACGAATGAGATCTCCCCCAGACCCAAGTGAATCGCCGAGCGAGCGAGCGAGCATAGACTCACTGCACAAGGAATACAATACCTGACGGCTGACGCCCTTGGCAAGAGGACTAGCCGCGAGGTGGAGAAGGAGTTGGTCGGTCGTTGTGCCGCCACCGCACGCTGGAGGAGTCTCCGTATGCGCCCGCGCCGGCGCCGGCTAGTCGGGGTTGGTCGGCCAGCGGCGAAGAAGAGGAACACACGGGGGTGGGGTCGCCCCGTCAGTGTCGGTCCTCTTTTTAGGGATACATACACTTCTCTGTTTTTCGATTTTCCCTTATGAATTCTTTATGGGGAGATGACACATTTCATCTGTGCTCGTACTCGTGCTCTGACATGTTCATCTTCTAGATGTGTCCTTGTTGTTATACATCTAAGTGACTTAATCAAATACAACGTATATAAAAAAATATGCATACATATACTCTGTGTAAGATCAGTAACATAAGATTTAGATGTGCAATACTTATAACACATCAACATGTGTTTCAACGGTGCTAGTTGCCCCCTCCCACGGCCTAACCCTAGACGACACGAGCGGCGTCCTTCACTGTGCCACCACATGCTCCCTTCACTTTCGGCCTTCCACTCGTCGCAGTCGGTGGCCACCTTCAGGCGAAGCCTGTGTTGAGGCGGCGGCAGCAGGCCACACTTCCGTGCAGGCGTGGGCCCTTGTTGCTTGCGCTACGACAGATGACGGCGCGGCATGGTGGGTGGTCACGTGGCTCCTGCGCAACCCCTGCTCCGACGGGAGGCGGCCTCGCACGGTGGACGCCCCTCCCCTGCCGGATCTGCGGTGGTGGCGCCTTGCTGGTTCCCTTTGGCACGTGGGGCTCTCGTGGCGTTCCTATTCTAGTCCATTGGATGCCCGTCCTGTGTGCACCTCGCCCCTTTCCCGACAGCTTCACGGTCCGGGTCGTTCTCCAGATCCACCTCCTCCAACGTCCCCGCCCAACCTGACGGCTACTGGTTTGACCATGTCGGTTGCTCCCCCAGTAGCCGAGTGTTGCCTCGTTTCCTCTCTCGGGCTGCCTGCGTGATGTTGCCGGTGGCAGCAGTTCTCGGCCTCACCTGCCCAGATCTGGCTTCTTGTGGATGATGCCCGGCTCGGGTGCCTGCTGTAAGGTTGGCGTTAGTCGACGCTATAGATGGTGGTGATTTCAGCGGCGCCCAATTACAGGTGCATCTCTCCTTCTAATGAAGTGGTTCCAGCCAAGCAATTTGGTTTCACCACTCTTGATCCAGTGGCATTTGTGATCGTTCGGTCAAAAGCCAGGCCAAAACCCTGCTCGGCCTCTCATGCTGCCAGCGATGACACCTGCGGGCGTCATCTCCTTCTTGAAGGCGATGCCATGGCGAGGTGTGGTTTACCAGATCGTACGACATCGACTAGGATGTTAGTGTTGAAGATTTTTGAGACATGAATGTTGCCGGCACTACTACCCTTCATAGCCTTTTGATTCTATTTTCACTATATATTTTTTGTTTGGGGTATATCCAATTACTTGTTGTTTGTGCTTGGAGGGTTTGTGGTGTTGGTTATCATAATTTGTGGAAATCAGTATGGACAGGTGTTCTGTTGAATATAAAAATTATACATGGGCACTTACCAAACTACAAAAATGATGTATTGTTGGACAAGTGTCGATGTATGTAGCTATTCATTTTCTCAATCCATCAACAAAATGTTCTATTATCTTTATTACTTATCATCAAAGATCACTGGACATATGATAATTGAATGAAGGGAAAATCTAACGAGTGGCATGCGCACGGTCGTCGTCCCGGTGCGACGACGGTGCGAGACCTGAGTGCCCTGACTCGCGGACAAATTGTGACATGCAGGTGGACAAATGGGACTGGTTTTCTTTGTTGTTGTTTTCTGCGGAAAGGAACTAATTTTCTCGTTGAATGCTTCTCGCCGTTGAGTACAAACGTGCACTATGCATGCATGCAAGGCCTACTACTAGGATCTTGTACGGCTACATGACCAGCTATAGGATTCTCTTCAATGCTTGAAATTCAAAAAAAAATCTTTAAAACCGTTAATTCAATCGATGATCTGTTTTCACTGTTGACTTTGCCGCGACAAGATCTTCGAAACTAGATGCCATGTCGACATGTTTCGATAAACTTTTTTCCTTCCGTAATTGCCACATTGTTCCACTCACTTGCTATATTATTAACCACTTACTTTCTCAATAAAAATAACTTAATTGCCATATTTTTTGACGTCGTTTCGTGCAAAGATTGCCGATGGTTATAAATGCAGTCCTCAAAATGTTTTGATGTGCTTGTCATTTTTATTCTACTAAGTTGTCATGTGGTCTCGCAAAGCTTGTAGGTGCTTATAAAATCATAGTTGCCACATATATTTTTTGTGCTTGTTTTAATCCTACCTCATTATCATATTGTCTCATACAACTTGTCGGTCATTGTAAAAAAAGAAGTTGTCACGGTGTTTGTTGTATTTATCTGTTAAATTCTATCCTCGATTGTTATGTTGTGTCTAAATAAAAGGACATTTGATTGTTCTGAAACGTAGTTGTGGTAGTGTTTTATTGTATCGGTCAGTTAAATTCTACTCAAATCTCATATAAGCTTGTCAGTTGTTATAAATACTATAGTTGTCGTTTTTTTTGGATGTGCTTGTCATTTTAATGCTACCTAGTTGCCATGTTGTCTCATAAAGCTTTTCATTGCTTATAAAATACACTTGTCACAATGACAAGCACACTTTTTTTTTGTGGCAACTGGATTTAAAAACACCAACAAGCTTTGTACGAAACAACATTGAAATATGGTAATTAAGTTATTTATCTCAGACAAGTAAGTAGTTAATAATATGGCAAGTGGGTTAAACATTGTGGCAAGTACGGACGTGAAAAAAGTTATCAAAACATATCGATATGGGATCTAGTTTTGAAGAGCTCGTCGCGAGAAAATCAACGACGAAAACGGATCATCGATCAAATTAACGGTTCTTTAGATAAAACTTTTTAAAGTTTAAACATTAAAGAGAATCCTGATAATATCAATGCATGCATGCATGATAGAATGAGGAACAATTAACGCATAGCAATACATATGACAAGTACATGCATGTGCATGTAGCTGGGCCCCTTTGTTAATCTTTTTGCAAATGTCTGTGCATGCGACACCATAGTAGCCGCCGCACCGGAGTACCTGGGTGCGGGGCCGCTACCTAGTTAACTCCTTGAATGAATCAAGCGGGTTGGGTTATGTGTTGTCCCCCTTTGTAAGAAGTGTTTTTTTGTTTCTTATTTGGATGATATGCAGAAGTATTTAACCCTTCATCTTTTTAGCCGTTAATTAATATGGAATTACATGATCCTTATATGTGGATTCGATTTGGGCTTTTTGTACATAGACAAATTCAGATCCATAGTGAACTACAATTTATTACTTTTAATCATCAGTAATTTCATAAATTCTCTAATAAAACACATATTAATCTAGTTAACTAAACTAATTATTTTTATTTTTATAACCTGACAAGTTGGATACACATGGTTCTTGTGGCACCAGCGACCAACTAGGTTAACAAACTAACCTGTGCATGAAAGTTTGAAGAGGCACAAGGGATGAGTCACCTATCATATATGCAGAACTGCCCCAGTCTAAGGCAGAAAAATTCCCCCCCCCCCCCCCCCCCCACTTTTCTAGGGAAAAGGAAGTTCTTATAATGGATATAATTATCTTATATACTACTCGAAACTCATAGGAAAGCTCATGTCAAAAGACTTTAGATAGTCTCTGTACATGGTCAGCAAGCCACCTATGGGACCATTGTTTCCCGCAGCATTATATTTTCTTTGTATTAGTATGAACCGCAGATCTATTTTTTGTTGGATATCTTCGTTGGTGTAATGCACCTGATCTATAAGCATCAGGGTTCATTCATTGTGTTCCTTTTTCTGGTTTTAGCGAATGTGTATTCAAGTGAGTCGATCGAATACCTTTCTTTTCTTGTCTTTAACTGTCTGATGCATGTTGCATATGATTTTTCTAGGTACATCAAGATGATCAATTTTGTTTACATTGGTAAATATTCCTTTCGGTTGGTCACATATTTCATCTGTGTTGGTTCCCTCGAGCATGTTAATGTTTAGTTTACAAATTTTCGCCTATCAATGGACTTTACATGGCATTTTGGAAAATAAAAATAAAATAGACTTACATGGCTCGAGTTATTTTGCTCGAGAGGATTCACTCATAGATTATAATAGTGAGTGGCTTAAAATTATTGTCACTGCTAGAAGGAGTCAGAAGAGGAGACGTCGGCAACGGCGTGCGACAGTCCGAGTTGGAGCCGAGTCGCCACCCCACCTCCTCTCCTTCCTCTTGGGCGCGACCCCACCGACACCCATCCGCCATCCCATCGCCTCCATATCCTGTCGCTGGATCCCAGCGGGGCGACCTCGTCGACGCCCACCTGTCACCCCGACGCCTTCCTCTCCTTCCGGGCTCCTTTTCCCTAGCCCGAGTTGCGTTACACTCGCCAACCATCATCCTCACCGCTGGGCTGCCAGCCAACCCATATGTAGCGGGGTGCCTCTCTAAATGGCTTGTTGCGAGGTGTAAAATTCGAGAATATATGTTGAGGTTGCTCTAAAGAAATATATATTGGAGACATGAACACTTATTTTTTCTAAATGACCATGTCCTTCAAAAAGGTGTCCATATATTTAAAATAATACCCACTCCATTCCATAATTCCTGTCGTGGTTTTAGACCACGACAAGTATTATGGAACGAAGGGAGTATTAATGTATTTCAAAGAAGTGTTCATACATTTATAAAAGAATCATATAGTTTATAAAAGTTTATCGTGTACCAATAAATGTTGAGAAAGTTTCTAAGAAAGGTTCATCATGCCTCCAAAAATTATCATCATGTGTTTTAAAAGAAACTAATATACATTTATAAAAAACTGTTATATTTGTTAATCCTGCATTTAAAAAAACATTCTATGTGTATTAAGTTCTTGTTTATTTTAAAATGTTATTGGTGCATTTAACAAATGTTCACATCCTAGTTTTAAAACAGTATGTATCCAGCCTTTTAAAAAAATCATCATGTTTCAAAAAGTGTTCGTAGGGAAAAGAGGGAAACTCCAAAAACAGAAATAGAAAATATAGGAGAGTGAAAAGAATAAAAAGAATAAGAAAAGGAAAACAACAAAAGGGGAGAAAATGTACATAGGAGCACATCTCTCCCTAATAATAAAGCAATGATAATTTCTATCGTCCGTCTTGGCTCTTTTGCAGAAAGGCTCCTGTATTTTCCTCTAATTAACCCGCAGTCGGTTTATAAGTGAGGCCGAACCGTTTTTTCGCATTTTACACAAGACCCCCTTACTTTCGTGTTAAATAACCCGCGGTCCAAATTGTAGTCAGAGTGAATCGTTTTTATTTTTTTATGTAAACCCCTCACATATGCGTTAATAACCTCGAAGTCCATTCAGAATAAATATGTATTTTCAAATAACAATATCTTTTAAACTGTAAATTCAATTTAAACATGTTATATATGAAACTTGATTAGAAAAATGTGTAGAGTTTGAATATGTTGTTATTTTACATGTTAAATATTTTTTTTTTAAATACTATATATGATACAATACTAATCAATATTTGTCTTTATTTCGTATCGACTATTTGTATTGTAACATGTTAACTTAAGCATCAATATTTGAGAAATGTTATAATCTTTGGACATGATGTACTTGCACTGGGTTTTTTCTTTGTACATATTTTATAGTCGACCTTACGTATGTGCCTTTTTTTTGACAGTATCCATGCACGTTTTTACCAATGGACTACACTTTTTTCATTGTTCATTTTTCTCCCCCTTGCAGCGCACGGGCATTTGTGCTAGTAAACACAAAAAGAATAAAAGATGTTCAACTACGTACTTTAAAAAAATGTTCACATATATTGAGACAAAAATTATCTACATTAAAATAGGTTTATGGAACTAATTTTTTTCTTTACATTTGTTTATTTTGACGTATTTAAGAAAAATATTCATGTAATAAAAAATACCGTGTCATTTAAAAATATTTTTTGCGTAAATTTTAGAAAGTGTCAGCACCCTTTTAGAAAGGTTTGTATATTTTCAAAAATATTTCTCTTTTTCTTGTAACAAGAACACAAAAATAAAGAAAACCAAGAAAAGAACGTAAAAAAGAATGGAAAAAATAGGAAAAGAAGTAGTAAAGGGCAAGCTCTAGTTAGCAGGTGCAGACAACTACTATCGGCATTACATTTTCAAATTTCCAAAGCCTGATGTGAGCTCGACTTCTGACTGAATTTCATTCAGCGTTTCAACCAGGAAATTTGATACTACACTTTATAAACTAGGGCGAATTCAATACTTTTGAGCTAAGGAGGGCAAACCTTTCATCGTCTTAATTCCGCGCTGCAGTGCACTAATTAAGTTTAGAAATAAAAGGATAGCACTGAAGAGCATTTGACAGAGCTCGCCCATTCATAGCTCACGCTTCTCCCCCAAATAGATGCTTCAAAACGTACTTGGCCCCACCTTTGGTCGAAGTTGCAGAGCCCCGGTGCAAGGTACCTCCTGAACAAAATCAACATTCGCCGCATTGCACAGTCGTGACGTGTTCATTCTGAAGCTGTGTCAGTATATGCCATCATCTTCATCGTCCACGATTTACCGCATGTTGAAGTAATCTAAACATGTGATAGTTGTGTCGAGTTAGAATCAATAGTGTAATCAGCATTGCCGGTGATTAAATTAGGTAAGTTGAGTTAGTACTAGTTGAAGCAGCCTGTGCTACGTGTGTGTCAGCTAGCCTAGTCCAAACCGGATTGATGTGTTTCCATGTTAGTTTCGGTTGGAATAGCTAGTCGTAATATTTACGTGTTGTGTATGCATCGGGTCGTGTATCAACTAGTACTAACCCTTAGGTGTTTCGAAAGAGATTGTCCGTTTTGTACACGAAGTGCATCCAGTTTTTGCCGTAACCCTCTCAACTTTCTCGCACATGCTATGTGGGCGAAATGATGATACCATGCCAACTTGGAACCTTTTCAGAGTTCATTTCAAATGCTTTTCAATTTCATGGTCTTATAGCTCAAAATAATCATTAAATGCATGAAAAATAACAAATGAAGTCCGAAAGGGTTGTAAATTGATGATGTGGCTTTGAATGGTGCATTTTGAACACAGAAAAACTATGGAGTTCAAATAAGTTCAAAAAAATGAAATCCCTTTGTAACAGACGAGTTTCCGGGACTAAAGGTCCAGCGAAACCACGTGGCGTGACGTGCAAACACGTGGCGTGCCGCATATGTTATTAGTCCCGGTTCAGGACAAAAACCGGGACTAAAGATCCAGCAAAACCACGTGGCGTGCCGCGCAAACATGTGGCATGCCGCATATGTTATTAGTCCCGGTTTTAGATATGAACCGGGACTAAAGGATTGCCTATATAAACCCTCCTCCTCCCACCCCTCTCTTGTGTTTTTGGGCGTTGAGGTGTGAGCATGCATGCCATGCTCTTGCCACTCTAGCTCATGCATGTGAGAGAAGAAGAATGCCGGCTGTTGTTATGGGGGTCACTCTTCCTTCTTCTCCTTGTGCTAGATATTTGTTATGCATTAGGGGAAGAAGGAATAGCGGCCATCATCGACGGTCGAAAAATCAGGTGAGGGAGTGTCCACCATATATGAAAAAAACTTTAATAGCAAAAAGAATTATCATAAAATAAAATTAATAAGTAATTATAAACAAAATAAAATAAAATAAATAATTATTTGGTTGTAAGTAGAAACAAAACAAAATAAGCTAACTAGCACTTTGAAGTTAAATAGAAACAAAACAAAAAATAAAAGAAAAAATAATCAGTAAATGCAACTAAAATTATCAAAGTATTTTCTGTTAAAAATCATTAAAAGCAAAAAGAATTTACATAAAGAACTTTTTTTGTTAGAAACTTTAATGGCAAAAAGAATTTTCATAAAATAAAATAAATAAGTAATTAGAAACAAAAAGATCAAAAAAATAAGTATTTTGTTGTAAGAAGAAACAAAACAAAATAAGCTAACTAAAAAAAATAAACAAAACAAAAATAAAGCAAAAAACAAAACAAAAATAATGGAAAAAAAATAAAAAATAGATGTTCCTCCCCACGTTGTAGCCGCGGCGGAGCTTATAGACAGGCTCGGAAGCCCTTCGCTTGGCGAGGTGAGACTAAACATTCAACCGCACCACGGCTATGGCAGGCAACCGGTACCAATGCAAAAAAGAAATAAAATAAATAAAGCAAAAAAGAAAACAAAAAAAACTGGGAAAAAATAAAAAAAATGCCACCAACTGGGCCACCACGCCCTGAATACGACTAGAAACCCATCCATGGGCCAGGATTCAGGCCCGCAGTAGGCCCAGAAGGCCCATCAGGCAAAGCATTAGCAAGTAGGCCCGTAA
Source organism: Hordeum vulgare subsp. vulgare (assembly GCF_904849725.1). Lineage (NCBI taxonomy): Eukaryota > Viridiplantae > Streptophyta > Magnoliopsida > Poales > Poaceae > Hordeum > Hordeum vulgare. The sequence continues at coordinate 21,803,355 of NC_058520.1, read as the reverse complement.
GCCTGCAGTGGAGAGGAGCTCGAGAGGGGTGCGGCAGTGGGGCTTATAAACCACTGCGCGCCCCTCTCAACTAGCGAGGTGGGACTAAACTTTGGCCGCGACGCGGGCACACATGGGCCTTTGGTACCGGTTCGTGGCACCAACCGGTACCAATGCCCACCCTTTAGTCCCGGTTGGTGCCACCAACCGGGACCAAAGGCGCCGCTTCCCGCCCTTTGGGCTGCTGAAAAGTGACCTTTGGTCCCGGTTGGTGGTACCAACCGGGACTAAAGGGGGCATTGGTACTGGTTGGTGCCACGAACTGGTACCAATGGCTTTGCTATATAAGCCAGCAGTTGTGAAGATTTCATCAGTTTCTTCGATTCCTTCGACGACGACGCTAGGCTGCCCGAGCTCGCCGTCGTTGCCCGTGCCCCCGACCACGCCGCCGTTACCCGGCCCGACCACGCCGTCGTCGCCCCTGCCCCCCCCCCCCCCCCCCCGACCACGCCGCGCGCCCTCGTCGTGCCTCTACCACGCCCCTACCCGCCATGTCGACGCCATCGCCGCCCTTTGCCCCGTCGATCGCCATCGCCCCTGCCCCGACCACGCCGCCGTCGCCGCCCTCTACACCGACGCCGGCGCCGTGCCTCTCCTTGGTCAGGACGGCGCCGCCCACCCTGTCCGCTCCTTTGTTCATATAAATGATGATTTGTTTTTTGCATTTTTATAAAAATGTATATATGTATGTATGTTCTTTGTGCATATAAAAGTTAGATTTTTAGTACATTTTGGTACATTTTAGGTTAGTTTTATCTATATATGTTATCTGATTTAGTACATTTTAGGTTAGTTTAATTTTTAGAATTTTTTTATATATTTAGGAAAAGAAGGAAGAGAAGGAAGAAGGAAGAAGAAGAAAAAGTTTTATATATGCAAAAGTTACATTTTTAGAAAAGTATTATATATAGCTAGGAAGATAACGAAGAAGAAGAAAAAGAATGAGAGGAGAAAAAGGAAAATAAGAAGAGGAAGAAAGGAGAAGAAGAGGAGACGAAGAAGAGGAGAAATAAATAAGAAGAGGAAAAAAGAAGAAAAAGAAGAGGAGGAGAAGAAAGGAATAGAGGAGAAAGAAGAAAAAAAATAGAATTCTCCTTTTTTTCTTCTTTTTTTTCTTCGATTGCTTCTCTTCTATTCCTTTCTTCTTCTCCTCTTTTTATTTCTTCTTTTGTCTTCTTATTTTTTATCGGGTATGTCGTTGTCGATATACCCCCTCCCGATCGAACTTCAACACGAGGGGGGGTTACCGATATACCCCCTCCCCGATAACATTATTTTCCCATGTATATGTATGTCGCGTCGTTGTCGATATAACCCCCTCCCGGATAACTTCGACATGAGGGGCGGTCGATATATATACCCACTCTCGACCGTGATAACTTATACCACGGGAGCACCCCCCTCGGCCCTCTCGCTCGACCAAAACTCTCGAGGACACCCAAACCCTAGAGAAAAAACGATGTTGGTCTCCTACCCCCTCCCGCCGCTCCCCTACCCGACAAACTCTCTCGAGGCCACCCAAATTTACCAAGTTAAAAGAGGTTGTCATCGAGGCCACCCCAAACCCTTGAAGCGTTGTGTCGAGGCCACCCCAAACCCTTGAAGCGTTGTCTAGGCCACCCCAAACCCTAGAGAAGCAGCGTCGAGGCCACTAACATGATTCCTTATTGTGATTAGCTAGCTAGTTCTATGTTTGCCACTAATATATATCCATCTGTACCATGTTCAAATAATAATTGACATGTTGTAAATATTTGCAGAAACTATGGATCACTCCCGAGACGAAGAGGAAGAAGCGATGTTGGGGGAGATAATCGCACAAGGAAGTGATGTCATTGCGTCGTTTCTCACAGACACCGATGGTTTGGAAGGACCGGGTGGAGAAGAGGGGTATGTTCATGATAATATGGAAGGACCGGGTGAAGAAGAGGGCGTTCATGATGACCTGGAAGGACCGGGTGAAGAAGAGGGTGTTCATGACGGCTCCGTTGAGCGAACCGAGTCCGGCCAGGTATATATATATTAGTTAAGCCCGTGTTGACTAGTTAATTGATGCATTCATTGTTTTCATATGTACACACATTAATTAACTCTCGTCTTTCTTCTTTTTTCTCTAGCCCTCCGGATCGACCTCAACTTCGGTAAAGAAACGAGGCCCGAAGAAAAAGTTGCGCTCGGATGAAAGGTTTGAGATCACAGCAATCGCGCGCGATGGCAAGCCGGTTGAACCCATCCGGACAAGGCATGCATTTCGTGCTTAGTGCGGGGTTCTTGTTAGGGACAAGATCCCGATCAGTATCCAGCAATGGTTAAAGCCAAAGCAGGAAGACCCTGAGGTGCCGACGTCTTATGTCTCCGATAAACCGAAAGAAGATCTTTGGACAACGCTTAAGGAAAATTTCACCCTACCGCCAAAGGAGGATCCGGAGAAGCCAGTTAAAGAGGAATTGATCAAGTCTCATGCTCTTAAGAAGATGGCAGAACTATTCAGGAGGTGGAAGAATGAGCTAAAAATGTTTGTCGACAAAGAAGAGACACCAGAATTCACCGGCCGGTTTGAGAAGATCAGAGATCAATGGCCCACATTTGTGGCCCACAAGACATCGGAAAAGAGTAAGAAGATGTCGGCGACAAACAAGAAAAATGTTGCGAAGAAGAAGCATCACCATCGCACGGGGTCAGGTGGTTACCTCAAAGCCCGACCTTTGTGGGACAAGGCTGAGAATGACCTGATTGCTAAAGGGGTCGAACCAGAGACATTGAGATGGCCAGACCGTTGCCGGACTTGGTTCTTCGGGGTTGGCGGAACCTTGGACCCTGTATCAGGGGAGTGCATTTGGACAGAAGAGCAACTGCGAATACCCGTCAGGAAGCTTCATCACTATATCGCCGCAGCACAGGAAGGGGCGTTCATTCCAGACAGAGAGAATGACGAGCTCACAATGGCTCTCAGGAATCCTGAGCACCCTGGACGGACACGAGGCACGCCAGACTCCCTTCCGTGGAAGGCTGGGTTTCCGGACGCAGGGGGTTACAAAACCCAGGAGAGGAGGAAGAAAGCGGGGCATAGCCAACTGCAGGCGCTGCACGAAAGGGTACAATGACTAGAGGAACGAGAAGCAGATCGCAGCAAACGACCTGCCGAAGCTTCCCCTGAAGCTACCCCGCCATCTCAGCGGAGAAGCAGCGTGGCTTCCACCGAGTAGACTCAGCAGCTGGAGCCTGTCTTCACGTGCTACCCCATGGATGCTATCACACAGTCTCAACATTGCTACCTTATGACGCAATGGATGACATTCAAAGTCAAGGCGGCTGTTGGCTCTGTTATACCTAATGAACCTGGCTCAACCTATCACGGCCAGCCGATTCCAGAAGGATATGCTAGGGTGATGGTGGATCAAATAACGGAAGGATTTGAGGACCTTGAGCTTGACCACCCTACGGGTGAAGGGGAGATTCGGCTGAGTTCTTCTCTGAAGACTCCATGCCTATGGCGGAAGGAGCTCATCCACCTTCCGAACTGGACGCCTCCGCCTCCTCCTCCTCCTCCGGCGAGTCAAGGCCTTCCTCCTCCTCCGCCTCCTCCAGCGAGTGATCAGGGCACTCAGCCTCCTTCTCTGACGCGTGACGGCACTCCGCCTCCTTCTCCGCCTGCGCCGGCGCGCCCGAGCAGCCAGCTGCCTCCTCCGTCTCCACCTCGTCAACAAGGGCTGAAGAGACCCGCCGCTGCTCCGGCTCCTCCGGCGCGTAGTCCTTCTCCTCCGCCTGGTAAGAAAGGAAAGACAGTCGCAGCCGCTCCGTCTGCTCCGACGTGTAGCAGTACAGCCAGAGGAAGACAATACAAATACGGTCCTTCTCTGAAGCCTCTAGAGAAGTTACCATACGAGAGGAGCCCGGGGGAAAACGAGAAGATCGTGGAAGCCGAAGTGAAGAACTTCTTTGAAGGGGTGAAAGCAAAAAAACATCCACCTCCGGAGGAGAAGATAGATCTGGTAAAAGCAAAGCGTACTCTGGCTGCCCTAAAGAAACCACCAAAGTCTCCGACGAAAGGCAACTATGAGCGCATTATTACAAAGTCATTTATCGAAGCGCAGCGGTCGGGAAGTACTGTCAGTGATCAAAGGTTAGCAGAGCGACGAGCTTGGAAAAAAGTTTCCCAGCTCGGCGAACAAGCATACCAGTCGTCCCCCCCCCCCCCCCCCGCTCAAGGTGTCTAGCGATATCGTCGCTAATCATCCGGGGATCTTGTTGCCCGGTACCAATCCTGCAGATTACCTGCCCGATGATGCACATTTTGATTTATGGGAGGTGGACGAACACAAATACGTGTACGGGAAGCCTCTCATCAAAGATGAAAGATCTCTATCAACGATGATGCGAAGATTCCATGATTGGTACATGAAAACTTGCAAAGAGTCTGGGGGAGTAATATTTTGCCGCTGGGAGTTAGAAAGGAGGATGACCTCGTTGGACTTGAACTGTTGATGGTTCCATTTGACGAGTTCTTCCCGTTTTTCAATCTAAAGGCCCTCGATAAATTAATGATCACTTGCTATTGCCTGTAAGTAGTACTACTTTTGTCATTAAGTCTCTATACATAGGTCAGCTCTTTCATTGCATGCATTTTTAATTATCCTCACTATATTATATGCAGATTGAAGATCGTCGAATTGAAGAAAAGACAAATTGGTGATATTGGGTTCATTAACACAAATCTCGTAGATGCATTTATGATTAAATCTCAGGCCAAAGATACCGAGGCCAACCTGCTACAATCGTTTGTATTGAATCAAAACAAAGCTATAATACTCTTCCCTTACGAATTCCAGTGAGTGTTACTGTCTTGTGCATATTCGGTTTCCCTTATTAGTCAAGGTTATAGTAATGTAATTGATGAGTTATGCATGCGTGCGCAGCTTCCACTATATTCTCCTAGAGATTAAGCTTGAGCAGGGACAAGTAACCGTCTTAGACTCGAGACGAAAAGATCCCAACGAGTATGCGGACATAACTGAAATTCTAGAGAAGTAAGTTAAATCGATCATTATCGCACCATATCGGCAACTTTGTTCATTTCCTGATATCAAGTAATTGTTTTCTTTGTCTGACAGGGTTTGGAAAAAATTCACCGCAAAAACTCCAGGACTGCCGAAGAAGCTGCAATTTAGACACCCAAAAGTAAGTACTATAGTAGCATGTTCCACACATCTCCTAGTGATTCAAGCGCTAGTTTCATCAATACCATTTAGCATGCTTGCAAACTATCAGTTTGATTGACCTCTATTTCTTGTAAAGTGGTTGTGGCAGGAACCAGGGAATGATTACTGTGGATACTACATTTGCGAGTCCATCCGCCACGTGACCTGTGAGCACGGCTACTCTGACAAACAATATGACGTGCGTAAATAATAATATTCACAATTTTATTTTATTACCATCATTTGTGTTCAGTTTCATTTATTCATATATATGTATTGATCCCCTTCTTCAAATTAGATATATCGGATGCGGAATGAACTCCTACCAGCGGATCGTATGCGAGGAATTCAAGAGGAATTGACGGCATTCTTTCTTGACCACATGATCGCTAAAGACGGAGAATACCATGTGAACCCTAACGAGTTGAATTTTAATTAGGAGATTATATTGTAAGAGATAATTATATTGTATATATGTAGCCAGTAGCGTCGGATAGATATACGAGAACTTGTTGTTCGACCAATCTCTCAGAGAAGGAGAGGTGGTCGATATCACTTCTCTTTGTATGCATATGTTCATGACGATCTTCTGTTTCCTTCATTTGCTTACTAGCTAGTGTGTCTAGTCCTCTCTATACATATAGTATGCAGCGTCGACCAAGCACGGAGATAAGAGAGGACAATTCTCTCTATTCATTAGCTAGCTAACACAATATATGAAACACCTAAATTAACCCCCCCAAAACCCCCAATCCCCCCCCCCTTTAAAAAAAAACCCATCACCTGAAATGCTAACGCGTGGATGCCTTTTGGTCCCGGTTGGTGTCACCAACCGGGACTAAAGGCCCCCCTGCCCGGCTTCGCCGCACCGGCCACGTGGAGGCCCATCTGTCTCGGTTCGTGTAAGAACCGGGACTAAAGGCCAAGGGCATTAGTAACGACCTTTTAGTCTCGGTTCCGAAACCGGGACAGAAGGCCCTTACGAACCGGGACAAAATGCCCTTTTTCTACTAGTGTGATGTGACATCTTCTTTTGACAACCCATCTTCTCTTGATACTTATGTTGTATCTTCAAGTGATGTGATGTCTTCCTCTGATGTGCCATCTCTTCGGTGTCTTCCTCTGATGTGCCATCTTCTTTTGACAACCCATCTTCTCTTGATACTTATCTTGTATCTTCAAGTGATGCGGTGTCTACTTCTGATGTGCCTTCTTTTCGTTATCCCCTTCGGCGACTCGACAAGTTTTGGAGACTCTTGATGCTACGACGACACTCTCAAGACGCGGATTTGAATTATCATTTTTTTAGTATTACACTTCTTCAAATGCAATGCTATTGCATACGCTTTGCATTTGAGGGGGGTGTTAGGAAGTATTAGTATTAGTCTAGAAGTCCTTATTAGTCTATGTTTACTTTCCTTGCACCTCAAGTCATGTGTATAATATATATATGCCCCTTGGGCCTTCAATAAAGATAAGTTGCTTTCCTAACAGTTTTGTCCAGCATAACTGGGTTGGGAAAGAAACCGTAGTAGTTACAAAAAACATATAATATGGTTAGACAAACAAGTTACTACAAGTATATGTGGCCGTTCAGATATAAAACTGGGGTATTATTCGTCACAATAAGAGATCAAGGCACGCAGCAGTTTATGCAAGCACACATGTAGAGAAAATAGGTTTAGATCACTGCCTATATTATAAACTCTAAAAGGACAATTATGAGAATCTAAGCAACATAAATAAGTTCAGATTAATAATTTGTATGCCTGCAATCTGTGCGTCCATGGACATCTACTAAAGCACTTTTGGAATATGTACAGGAGATTTAAGCATTTCTGGTGCTTAACAGCATACACATAATGGCATATAAAGGTTGAAATATATGTATCAGATGAGGCAGAAAACTATGATGTGTGAATACTAATTATGGTTCAGTAAATCGAAGGAACAAAACGACATGTCCAACTAGTGTATATATACAATGCTTGTACCTTGTGCCTTCACCACTGGCATCTAACTAGTAGACAAAGTGTAGATGTCCAGGTCTTCACCATGAAGCTGCTGGTGCTGGTTTTGAAGCCCAGACACCCAGCGGGAAGAGATCTCTTGCATATCCTCGCCCAGCCCCAGCTGCTGCAAACTTACCAACCCCTCTACATGGCTTAGGTTTGGACAACCACGTACACGCAGTTCTGTCACTTGAGGAAGGTTGGAGATCCTCTGCAGGCTTTCACATTTCTGAATGTTAAGGAGTTCAGAGAGCAACGGGAGGTGCTCCACGGCCTTCAAGCTGTTTGTACCAATTAATTTGAGCTCCTTCAGGCGGGTGGTCTCCTTCAAACTGTTTCAGACGATGCGGCAACTCATCATAGCTTAGATACAGAGCTCCTTCTATTTCATCAGAGAGCATGCTCTGAGAACCAGCATATTTGCCCAAATAATTTTTCCACTCATTCTCCATTAGATCTCTGGTTGCCAAAGCACTAGCGGTAACCTTGATTGCAAGAGGGAGGTGACCACATTTACGAACAATCTCAATCCCCATGTTTCTTAAATTCTGCACTTCTTTCTCTTCCTCAATGTTCATGCTCTTCCAAAGTAGCTCCCATCCCACCTCTGCTGACATGAGATCAACGCGGTGGGTATGCTCTACACCTATTCTCCTTGTAATTTGATCATCTCGTGTGGTTACCAATATTACTCCGGATTTTGTTTCATGTAATGCAGGCCTTAATAAATCCGTCCATACATTGGAGTGCCACACATCATCTAGAACCAGAAAGAAACTCTTCCCTTCAATTGTTTCTGCAAGCTTCCTCTGGAGCTCTGTTATGGTTTCACCTTGCTCATGATGCACACCAATGTTCCGGAGAACCTCTTTCAGAAGAGTTACTTCATTGTAGTCTTGTGAAACACAAATCCATGCTTGCATCTTGAAGCTTCCTTTAACTTTTTGGTTATTGTATATTTTCTGAGCTAGTGTTGTCTTGCCAACTCCTCCTGTTCCAACAATAGCAAGCTTGTAAGACTTACTTTCCTTGTGTGCAACAACCAAGTCCACCAGCTTCCTGCTAGCATATTTGATCTCCTTCCCCACAAGGTTGGGCTCAACAAGGTTGGAGCTTCTTATCAGTTTGGATGTTGGACTATTTCTGGTAGGATGTATACTCGTGTTGAGTGTTAAGAATACTGTGTCCTTTATAATGTTCTCTATTTGTTTGTTGAGGCTTCTAACCCGAACAGCAACATCACGACGTGACCAGATGGTACAAAAGCAAGAGGAAACTGAGAGGCCTTTACATGCAGCCGATTTGCTTGATGATGATGAAGTCGGCTGCATGTAAAGTAGATTTGCTTGATGATGATGAAGGATCGTCTGGAAGTAACTTGCTTCCTTTACACCTAGCCACGTCCAGGATTTCATCAACATCATATATAACATGACCAGATCTACGATCGCGACCGAGATGTCTCCCGAGGCGACAGGAGGGGCGATCTCCGAGGCGGCCAACGGGGCCCTCTCCTTGGTCGCCCGAGAGTTGATCGGAGGGACCTCTCCAGCCACCCATAGATCGCTTGGAGTGGAGTCCGTGCAGCTGGGCGGCGCGTCTTCCATCTCAGCGAAAGGAGGGGCGATCTCGGAGGAGGCCAACGGGGCTCTCCCCTTGGTCGTCAGAGAGCCGATCGGAGGGACCTGTCCGGCCACCCATGGATCGGTGGAGTCCGTTCAGCTGGGCGGCGCGTCTTCCATCTCAGAAGATGGGATTTGCAGGGATACGCATCAGACCTGGACGGTGTTGTTCGTGGACACCTCCTCCGAGGAACATGTGCAGAGATCGGGTTCCATCAAACTCCATCAGGTATCTCGCTGGATCACTATTAGGGATGAAGATAATGATATTCTTGCAGGCCGTTACTTGCAAGATGAGGAAACTCCGACGATCGAACAAACCATGGACATAGATGGATTCAAGCTCATAGTTGAAGACCGCTATGAGGCTCATCAGGTGAGTACTGACCTTATTTCTAGTTCCCCTCGGTTTGGAGGGCGATTTTGGGTCCTGGCAGATCAGGAATCGGAGGACGAGGTCGAAGAGATCGATGTCGAGGTTTTTGAGCGTTCTACTGCTGCAGATTATGTTGTTCGTTTTGAGAATGCCATCAGACAACAGGTAAAAATTACAGCTAGGGGGCCGAAGAAGGCTGTGTTGAAGCACACCGTTCGTCCATGGATCGGCCCCTTACCAGCGGTGCAGCTTGCACCGATTACGCTTTCTGATTTCCTACCGGCGGCGAGATGGTGCCTAGCCAAGGGAAGGAAGAAGAAGAACTTGGCAGGTCCGAAAATTGTGCCGACAACGACGACCGAGCCGAGTTCTACGCGATCTGATCACAGGGAGGCTTTTCTCAAATCGGTAACGGAGGCTGCTGGGTTCGTTTTCGAACCGGCCAAAGTTAACTCTATTGGGTATAAGGCCCAGGAGGAAAGCCCGGTCGACAAGTCCAAGTCGGACAGCGTCTGTTCTGGGTATAAGGCCCAGGCGACAGCTACGTTGACGACACATAATCCGGAGCGATTGATTGCTTCAGGTGATTTGCATCACGGGAACTCTACCACCTGCACGAGGACGCCTGAACCTAGGGTTCCTCGACATCAGCACCGTGGCTTCCCATCGCTGGGGTCTGGACGAGCTGCGCGGGTGCCGCCTCCTCCTTCCACTGCTGTGAGCATGGCAGGTAGGGGCAATGCCAAACCTCCACCGGCTGCGTAGCCGCGAACTGCTGGGCAGGGGGATCGCCCCAACGCAAAGCAGCCTGCTGCTGCTCATATGGCGCGGCCACCAGGGGCAGCAGCACAGGCAGGACGGCAGCTCGGCCCTCCCGGTCAGGTTGGGGAACATGCAGATCAGCGGCCACAGCAGTGCAGTAGATGGGGCAGTGACGACGACAATGCTTATGGAGAGGGCCAGTTTCGAGGGCCAGCATATGGTGGCGGCCGTGGGCATGCAGCTCCCAACAATGGACCTAACCAGACTTTCACTGCACCGCCCGGGAATTTTGTGCCAGGGACGTCGGGACCTCCTCATCACAAGAGAGGGGGATTTCGACAGAATTGGGCGGGCACAGGTGGAGGTAGGAAGCCAAGGCCTAATCTGCCTGTTCAAGAGCCGCCGGCAGATGATGCTGTTAGGGCGGCTCTTCCAGAGAAGGTGGCGGCTGACCCGGTTTTACCTGAACAAGCTACTGTGGTTGCAAAAGGAGAGGGAGGTGATAGGCCCTCCAAGTGGGCACGCAAGAAAGAGAAGATGGTCTGTTATCGCTGCAGTGAGACGGGGCACTTTATGTCTGAGTGCAAGGCTGAGCTCTGTGTGATTTGCCTTAAGCCGACGCATGGTGAGGCTAAGTGTCCTCTGACAGTTGGGAGTATGCCGGTTGTGACCATCTATGGCGTATCCAGTCAAGAACTTATGTTCTTTGAGTCACCGGCGGCAACGGCAACTCTTCACACCCCGGATGCTGGTTTCACGGGCACGGTGACGGTGACTCGGGGAGTCTTGACTGTGGAGCAGGTGGTGCAACAGCTTAAGGAACTTGTTTCAGCAACTTTTCGGTGGGAACCGGTTTTGATTTCAGACAATGTCTTCAAGGTCGTTTTTCCTACCAAGGAGGACTTAGCTCGCTTGCTGAAGTTCGGTATGTGCAGAGTGGCTAGCACAAGTTGTGTTCTTGAGTTTGATGCCTGGAAGAGTGAGGAGCCGAAGGGCGTTCCTCTACCTCAGATCTGGGTCCACTTTGCAGGAGCTCCTACCAGGGCTATGAATGACTTTAGCGTTGTATGGAGTTTGGGTTCACTTATTGGTAAGACAGAGGAGGTGGACATGGTGTTCACTAGAGCCAAAGGTATCGCCAGGATGCTTGTGAGTGTGCTAAATATTCAGATTATTCCAGATGACGTCATTTGGACTTTTGAGGGGATGCGATACACACTCAAGTTGGAAATAGAGAGTCCTACTCTTTTTGATTCACCGGTCATCGATAAAGATACCAATATGACCGATGGAGATGATGCAGATGGAGCCAAGGACAATGGTAGTTCTTTTGAGCCAGGGCCTACTTTTTCTTCTCAGAAGAATTCACAACCCACTCAGGATATGCAACACTCAGGCACTCGTACAAATCACGGGGTTTCTGCGTCTGATCTGGATTTGCGGTTTGGTTCTTTTAAACCTGCATCGGCACCGGCAAAACTCGGTCGGTCCTTATACTCGTCTTCGGGTATACAGACGAGACTTCCGAGGTTCACGGGAAAGAATCCTCGAAACAACATAGGTATTCTGCAGTCTACCAATATGTTGCAACCGGTTTCTTTGGAGGCATATTTGGCAGATGCAAAGTTTGTTAGTAACCGAACTGAGAATATGTAGTTGGATTCGGAGGCTCATCCAGAGAGGTGTCTTAGCACGGTTGAAGATGCTCCAGTGAGGGAGTGAGGTGCTGGGGAGGTTCCCGCTACCATGCATGATGTTCATGCTCAGGAGGTTCCCACTACCGTGCATGGTGCCGCTAGTTCCGACAATATGGCTGCACCAGCACCAGTGCACTACCAGCGTGCTGCGACTGAGGTGATGGACGTTGGGGCTTGCACGGGTGGGGAACCACGTGCGCTCGACGCATCCTGCATGGCGGTGCAAGTACACCATGCAGCAGAGACGCGGGTCCATGCTGCGGCTCGACCCAATACCCTGGCTGACAGCTAGGTACACGTTGATGCACACGCTTGCATGACCGTTTCTGAGCCGGAAGTTGGAGGTGAGCTGGGAGCAGCGTTGGAGGAAGCCAACAATGGAGAGGCGACTTTGGCCACAGATGGTGTTCTCACTGGGATAGTTCGACATGCACTGGAAGAGGGTGCTGATGTTTCTACGACACGGCCTGTTGAGATCTCAGTTGATGAAGTCATAGCGTTTGGTGGAGTTCCAGATCCGATGGGTCCAGACAGACGGTCTAGTAATCGGGTACAATCCTAGCCGGACGTGGATGACTTGCAGATTGGCCCTGCTATGAGGGCGGCTAGAATGAAGGATGTTCAGAATTCGACAGGTATGTCCATTAATACTGAGCACTCTATTCTTCATTTTTCACCGCAAGACATCATAGATAATGCCACCTCTGTGGGGGTCATCTTGGGTAGTAATAGCAAAGAAATTTCTAAATCTATTAATGACTTATTGGACTTAGAAGTTGATAGTGTTGGAATTATGCCCTAGAGGCAATAATAAATGTATAGTTATTATTATAATTCCTGTATCAAGATAATAGTTTATTATCCATGCTATAATTGTATTGAATGAAGACTCATTTACATGTGTGGATACATAGACAAAACACCGTCCCTAGCATGCCTCTAGTTGGCTGGCCAGTTGATCAATGATAGTCAGTGTCTTCTGATTATGAACAAGGTGTTGTTGCTTGATAACTGGATCACGTCATTGGGAGAATCACGTGATGGACTAGACCCAAACTAATAGACGTAGCATGTTGATCGTGTCATTTTGTTGCTACTGTTTTCTGCGTGTCAAGTATTTATTCCTATGACCATGAGATCATATAACTCACTGACACCGGAGGAATGCTTTGTGTGTATCAAACGTCGCAACGTAACTGGGTGACTATAAAGATGCTCTACAAGTATCTCCGAAGGTGTTAGTTGGGTTAGTATGGATCAAGACTGAGATTTGTCACTCCGTGTGACGGAGAGGTATCTCGGGGCCCACTCGGTAATACAACATCACACACAAGCCTTGCAAGCAATGTAACTTAGTGTAAGTTGCGGGATCTTGTATTACGGAACGAGTAAAGAGACTTGCCGGTAAACGAGATTGAAATAGGTATGCGGATACTGACGATCGAATCTCGGGCAAGTAACATACCGAAGGACAAAGGGAATGACATACGGGATTATTCGAATCCTTGGCATTGAGGTTCAAACGATAAGATCTTCGTAGAATATGTAGGATCCAATATGGGCATCCAGGTCCCGCTGTTGGATATTGACCGAGGAGTCTCTCGGGTCATGTCTACATAGTTCTCGAACCCGCAGGGTCTGCACACTTAAGGTTCGACGTTGTTTTATGCGTATTTGAGTTATATGGTTGGTTACCGAATGTTGTTCGGAGTCCCGGATGAGATCACGGACGTCACGAGGGTTTCCGGAATGGTCCGGAAACGAAGATTGATATATAGGATGACCTCATTTGATTACCGGAAGGTTTTCGGAGTTACCGGGAATGTACCGGGAATGACGAATGGGTTCCGGGAGTTCACCGGGGGGGGGGGCAACCCACCCCGGGGAAGCCCATAGGCTTTGGGGAGACACACTAGCCCTTAGTGGGCTGGTGGGACAGCCCCAAGGGGGCCTATGCGCCAAGAGAAGGAAATCAAAGGAAAAGAAAAAAAAAAGAGGGAAGAAGTGGGAAGGGAGGGGGACTCCTCCCACCAAACCAAGTCCAACTCGGTTTGGGGGGGGGGAGTCCTCCCCCCCTTGGCTCGGCCGACCCCTTGAGGGTCCCTTGGACCCCAAGGCAAGGTCCCCCTCCCTCCTCCTATATATATGGGGCTTTTAGGGCAGATTTGAGACGACTTTCTCACGGCTGCCCGACCACATACCTCCATAGTTTTTCCTCTAGATCGCGTTTCTGCGGAGCTCGGGCGGAGCCCTGCTGAGACAAGGTCATCACCAACCTCCGGAGCGCCGTCACGCTGCCGAGAACTCTTCTACCTCTCCGTCTCTCTTGCTGGATCAAGAAGGCCGAGATCATCGTCGAGCTGTACGTGTGCTGAACGCGGAGGTGCCGTCCGTTCGGTACTAGATCGTGGGACTGATCGCGGGATTGTTCACGGGGCGGATCGAGGGACGTGAGGACGTTCCACTACATCAACCGCGTTCCCTAACGCTTCTGCTGTACGATCTACAAGGGTACGTAGATCACTCATCCCCTCTCGTAGATGGACATCACCATGATAGGTCTTCGTGCGCGTAGGAAAATTTTTGTTTCCCATGCGACGTTCCCCAACAGATAGGGCTTTGGATATTATTCGAACCATAGCTGCCATTATACCAATGAATGATGAGGCAATATCTAACATGGGAGGTCTGAATTTACTATGTGATAATTTAGTCTCACCTGAAGATAGAGAGGAGTCTTAGGAGGGCTTGCAGATAGATCAGCAGCCCAATGCTACACTACATGAGGGTGCCGAAAATACGACTGGTTATATGACCAGGAGTATGTTTCTGAAAAACCAAAACGCACTTATAAAAGGAGGGTCTATACTGTCTCTGCAATTCGTAGGAGTGCTAGATTCAAGACTGCTAAAAGATTCCATGATGAAATATGAAAGGAATGTTTTGGAACAGCAGAGGTGTGAGAGACTTGGCTAAAATCCGGTTCCTTGCAGAAACAACGTTACATCATAGTCTTGACTTCATCGCGTCGATGGAGACGGGTCGGGATAATTTTACATCGCAATTTCTAAACTCTCTTTCGGGAGGTGTTGATTTTGATTGGCATTGTCTACCACCAAGAGGAAGATCCGGAGGGATCTTACTTGGTGTCCGGTGTCATACACTCCAAGTCCGAGAAGTAGTGCTTGGGGAGTTCTCGGTCAAATTTTGAATTAGAACCAAGGAAGATGGGTTCCAATGGGCTCTGGTTGCGATTTATGGGGCTGCACAAACAGAGCAAAAGCCAGCTTTTCTGGCTGATCTGGTTCGAATTTGCGATGAAACTTTACCACTAGTGGTGGATGGTGATTTTAATATTATCAGGAGAGCTGATGAGAAGAACAATGATAACTTTGATGGCAGATGGCCTTTTATGTTCAACACAATTATAGAGAGTCTCAACCTACGGGAGATCGATCTCTCAGGTAGGAAATTTACTTGGGCCAATTCTCTACCTAATCAAACTTTTGAAAAATTGGACAGGGTACTTACGAGTGTTGACTGGGAACAGAAGTTCCCGTTAGTCACAGTATGTGCACTTCAAAGGGCGATATCTGACCATACACCTCTCCTACTAGATTCTGGCCTGGCCACTCACAAAGGGAAAAGTGATGCTTTCTCTTTTGAATCAAGCTGGTTCTCACGTGAGGGGTTTGTCGACATGATTTCTAGGGAATGGAACAAGCATGCGGTTGGGAACTCTAGTGTTGATGTCTGGCAAAATAAGATACGTCATCTTAGACAATTTCTGAGAGGTTGGGTTAAGAATATATCTGGGGTCTATCGAGATGAGCAAGATAGACTGCTCAAATTTATAGATACTCTAGATCGTCAGGCAGAAACTCGCATGCTGGATGACCAAGAGAGGGCCTTAAAGTACGAGGCTGAACAAAGAGTCCGGATCCTTCTTCGAGAAGAGGAAATGAAATGGGCTGTCAGAGCAAAAGTTAGGGCAATTGTCCAGGGGGATGATAACACTAAATTTTTCCATTTGATTGCAAACGGCAAACATCGGAAAAAGAGGATTATACAACTTGAGCAAGATGAGGGTACAATAGTAGGTCATGAGAATCTAAAGTTGTACATCACAAACTATTATAAAAGGTTGTTTGGTGCTACGACTCATAGTTTTGTGTCTATGGACGAGCATCAGACCGCGGATATTCCTCAGATCGGACAAACCGATAATGAGTGTTTATCCGCTCCATTCCTAGAGAAAGAGGTGCTACAGGCGATTCAGGGTATGAAAAACGGTAAAGCGCCGGGGCCAGATGGGTTCCCGGCTGAGTTTTATAAGAGATGTTGGCATATTATTAAGAAAGATCTCATGGCAATGTTTCACGATTTGTTCTCCGGGCACTTACAACTCTTTCATCTTAATTTTGGTACCATCACGCTGCTACCAAAAAAAGAGGGTGCTTCGCGTATTGAACAATTTCGCCCCATATGTCTGCTTAATGTTAGCTTCAAAATCTTCACAAAGGTGGGGACAGATAGGTTAACTAAGATGGCACATTCTATGGTGCAATCTTCGCAGACGGCTTTCATGCCTGGTCGGAATATTCTTTAAGGGGTGGTTGTTCTCCATGAAACCCTTCACGAATTACATTCCAAGAAGCTTAACGGAGTCTTATTTAAGGTAGACTTCGAAAAGGCTTACGACAAAGTCAAATGGTCTTTCTTGCAACAAACTCCGCGCATGAAGGGGTTTTGCGAGATTTGGCGAAAGCATATCGATCGTTTTATACGAAAGGGTAGTGTCGGTATTAAAGTGAATGATGATATTGGTCATTTCTTTCAGACACTAAAGGGTCTTAGGCAGGGAGATCCTATGTCACCTATTTTATTTAACATCGTAGCAGATATGTTAACGCTCATGATCAGGAGGGCTAATGAAAAAGGGTTAGTAGGGGGACTAGTACCACATCTAGTAGATGGGGGTGTTTCCATCCTACAATATGCGGATGACACAATCCTTTTCATGGAACATGATCTCAACAAAGCCAGAAACATGAAGTTAATATTATGTTTATTCGAACAGCTATCTGGGCTGAAAATTGTAACGACCAAGATACGGTCCTTTCCGATCTGGGGGTCGAGGCCCCCGAATAGGAAAGAAGCGCATCTAAGTGTTTTGCAAGCAAGTAAACATAGCACATAATAATAAATATGGTAGACAATCTGGGATTCAACTGTCTTCTTATTAATAATACAGAGTACAACGCAGATACAATCAAGGTAGTTCCGGTACGGACTACAAAACAAGGAAAATGTTATGCTACCCGCTGCAGGCCCACGATCACGACCACGGCTCAGTCCTCTGAATAGTTCACGTAAAGGCGATATGTCTCCTCGTCGTACTGCCACGCCAGCTGGGTGCCGTCGGGATCATCAGTCTCTGGGGTACCTGTACCTGCTGGGAGTTTCGGAGGAATCCGTGAGCCACGGGGACTCAGCAATCTAAGACCTTGGTGCCAGAACTAGTCATGTTATTGGGAAAGGAAGGGATGAAGTGTTTCAGGCTGCTGCAACCTATGATTGAATAAGTGGCTAACCAACGCGAGAAGGAAGTGAAAGGGGTCTACGCTAACGATCGTGAATACTTGATCAGAAAGTGATCCTGAACACCTACCTACGGCATTCATAACCCCACCGTGTTCCCGGTCGAAGAGAGATCTTCGAAGGGACAGTCACGGTTACGCACACAGTTTGCATTTTTTTATTAGTTTATGTTTAAGTTCTCTAATACCGGGTGTTAACAAAATATTCCAAGTTGCCACATAACCGCGGGCACGGCTTTCCGAAAGATTAAACCCTGCAGGGGTGCTCCAACTAGTCCATCACAAACGAACACAGGCCGCAAAGGCATCCTCTATCACGAATCTCGTGATCTCGTCGGATACCTTAGAGGAAAACCTCAACTCTGGGTGAAACCAAAGCTTCACCGGGATTCCTATACGCAAGATATACCGCTAAGGAAAGACAAGACTAGCAGGACCTCCCGACGTGTCGGCGACCCTGATAAGAGCCGCGTATCTCAGTCACAGGACACGCCGGATGAGCACAGCGTACGGTGGCCTGATAGACATCTCCCGAGTTGCCCCGGGTTGGCCCCGCACACGACTCAAGTTTGGACCAACGCTCATGAGGAGCACTGGCCCGGGTTGTTGATTAGATTCCTCGGGGTAGCTATTCCCTATGCAGTTTATTATTAAGTGATTGGCAGATTAATACCAAAGTTGGGTCCTGCCGGACAAGTCTTAACACTACGCGATTTATCAAGGGGGTCCCCATAACAACCCCGAACGTGTTAGGAGCGATCATTATGGAATCAAACACCGGTAACCGGTAACTAAGGCGGCAATAACGGAACAAGACACCCGGCAAAAGGCTAGGCCTCCCGTCATTTACCAAGTATATAGATAAATTAATTAAATAATAGTAATTAATATAATGATATCAAGCTCATGTCAACTCCTGAGTTATAAACACCTGCAACTAACAATGCTAACATTAGTAGCTGAGCAAGCCTACCTAGCCATGCAAGTTTGCTAGGAAAGAGTAAGGTGTTTAGGCTCATGGCATATGAAGAGGCAATATATTTTCAGTGGTAGGCAGCGAGCAATATGACGAGGAATCGAAACTAACATAACAAGTCTAGATATGGGATCAAGGTCATGTCATCTTGCCTGTGATATCCTCAGCTTGGAATGGTTCTGGATCGTCCTGCACGTACTCTCCTGACTCCACGTAATCGGTCTCCGCTCCCGGTGCTACCCAACACAATAATAACAGCCAATGAACAGCAGCACCTCAAAATGCAACAATCACATGATGCATGAGATGAAAGTTGAGCATGCACCACTATTTCTAACACTAGCACAAGCAAGATAAACTACAACAAGTTCCTGGACAGAACTTTGCACTAAACTATTTGGACATGCATGGGAATGATATGAACAAATGCATCTCGTAAAAACGGTGCAAAACCATGTAAAGAACTTTGCAAACGGAGCTACGGATCAACGGGAATCAACGAAACACGATATGAAGCCCTACGTGAAAGATTCATCACCACACACAGAATTGGCACAAATCTGGTGTTCCCAGGTTGCCAAGACATATATTAACCCAACATGAATGAAATGGAGCAAGGTAGAACACCCCAACAACAATTAAACACAAACTTTGAACAAAATGGCAAAACTACACAATCTGCCAGTTTCTGCATCTTAGCTGTTTGTAAGCCACATGCAACATAGCTACAGGTCTTCAAATATGACAAATAATATATGTGGCTGTTGCCAACCAAGACCACTACAAGCTCCAGCAAGAATCACAGCAAAAGGAATCAAACTCTAGAAGATACACGGCCACAAACTTTCCCAAAACCATCAGTTCTCAGGGACTAGTGAAAATTCCTGCACCTGAGTTTCTGTTTCTGTTCTGAAGCTTTTTTACAGCAATCCAAACACAAGCTAATGGACTCCAAATAACTTTAAAATTAACAGGAAGCTTCACAAACATCCCAGGTTCAAAACACTAGCACTGAACTAAGTCCAGTTCTCAACAGAATGACCAGCACAACCTTATCTACAGGGGAAGAAAATGTTTTCAGCATTCCAGACTTAGTGAAATTTTCAGAGTTCAAAAATCTGGAATTTTCCAGCCACATGCCCACTTTGTCTAGGCATAGTTTGCACACACATGTCACCAAGAGGTGATTGACACCACTATGGTGTTGAGCACAAACCCCTACTACTAACACACAAAATTCATGCCCTTGGGCTCCATCTATACCATGGAAACAAAGGCCAAACTTTCAACAAAGTGCAAATGCAATTCCACAAGGTATGCTTCTAAGATGACAAATACATAGGTGAATCTTATGTGCACAATGACAAAGTGACATGGGGGTTTGAACCCCATGTTTGTGTCATGCACATCAACAACACCCACACCCATATCACAATATTATTAGATTAAACACATCACAATGGAACCCTAGGCCATCAAGAGAGTATGCACCCCCCACATATGGGCATGTGATGGTACACACTCTCACATGCATTACTAGGATCTTCCTAGGAATTATGTCTTACTCAAGGTGCAACCCTCACAACAATCTACCCTAGCTAAACTAGGAATCCACACCTACACATGCTATGATGGCAATAAGCACTAGAATTAGCTCGCACACATAATTATATGTGGTGGGGAGGGCACCCCTACATTCACACACTTGCACAAGGCCACCCTCATGAGGGCCACTAGCACCCACATGCACTAGGCTAGCAAGGCACCCAAGTGAGAGCACCAATATACACACACTTGCACACACATCACACCTCAAGCACCATTTGCGAGCACCTAGGTCCACACCACTACTACCATCACAATTATTCTCCTACTCCCCCAACAAGTAACATGGAAGGAAGGAATACATAGGCATAGATTCACCACTAATATCATCACAAGCTACTCCTACACCTCCTACAATTAACATGGAAGAAAGAACCACATAGGGCAAAATATTCTCTGAGCTGGACATGGGGTTGCTCACATAGCAAGGGGAAAAAAATGACTGCAAACAGGAAAAAAAATAAAAGAAAAAGAAATCTGGGCTCACTGGTTTTCGAACCCCAGCCCCCTTAGTGCAACAACTCCACAACACACCACTGCGCTGCTGCTACTGATGTTAACAGGAGAAGGGAAAATGGCAAGGTAAGGTACCTGCAGGAATAAATCAAAACAAAAGAACAAAAGGCGCTGAGGGGGGGACTCGAACCCACGCCCTTCTACAGGCGCAAGCATAAGACAGAGCAACACTACCATCGGGCTACGGATCGAAGACTGGCTAAGACAAGAAGGTAAAATAGAAAACCCACTCCACTCGCGAGAAGAACTCCGCCGGCGGCCGGACCCGAGGGAGCTGGCGGCGCCACTCCCGGCCACCACCAGCAGGGGAAGCTATCGGCGGGGGCTGCGGGAACCTCAGGGGCTCCATTCCCGCCCTGAGCATGGGAAAAGGCCCCTCCTTTGGCTGCCCGGAACGGCACTGGTGTACCCTGCCGCTGCAGCTGCTAAGTTTGCATCGTCTAGCTGCTGCTGCTACTGCTAGCGCCTGCTACCGGCTGCTGCCGCTGCTACTACGCACACACACGCACGTAACTCGCCCAGCTACTGCCCCGCACGCTCTGTTGCCGAACTACTGACAAGGAAGAAAACCGAAGCATCACGGCGACTCCGGCCGACCCAAGGAGGAAGAAGCACAGGGGCGACGTGCAGCCTCACCTTGGGGCGAAGAGGGGGCGCCGAACCGACGGAGAGGAAGCCGGACCGAGGAAGGAGACGCTGAAGAAGTTCCTCCGCCGTAGACCGAAGCAGGGAAGGAGACTCCTGGTTCGCCCCGTTGACGAGGACGAGCTCGACGGGGGGGGGGGGGGATCGCTCCTTGGGGGTCCTAACGCCGGGAATGGGACGCGGGGAGCCGCCCCGAGCCCCCGGACATGGCGGCCATGCCGCCGACGACGCAACGGCGGATTGACGGAGGAGGCGCTGCACTCTCTCTCTCTCTCTCTCTCTCTCTGCTACCTCTCAGAAGCTTACCAGGGAAGAACGAGGGAAGGAGGAAACTGGCGGCGCTGGGGGGGAGGGAGAGGGAACCCTAGGGCGGAGGAGGAGGCCCCGGGCTCCTTTTATCGTCTTGGAAGGCGAGCTCGAGCCGCTGGATCAAGGAGAAAGCGATCGAGAGGTGGAGCGTAGGTCGTACAAGAGTGACGTCGGGAGGAAGAAGAAAACGCTCGCCAGCGGGCTCTGTCGCCAAGGGTGGAGACCTACTGGGCCAGCACGGGAGAAGACTTAATGGGCCAGGGAAAGAAATGATTACACAGGAGGTTTATCCAATTAGGTAAACAGAAAAACAAATGCACCCAGGGAAGAAAAAAGATATTACCCAAAATAACTACTGGGTTAAAAATTAAAAGGAAAATCCTGCTAAACATAAGAAATTATGGCCCAATAGGGAAAAATAGGAAAGCAATATTTGGAGATGTTTGAAATAAATGCAAAACAGTAATTAACCTACTGTTTTGAGTTTATTTGCACCTCTAAAAATCAAAGAACAAACCAGAAAAATTGCACCCCCTCATAAACACATTTTTATCTAACCACCAGACATTTTAGAATCATTTTTGGGAAGAAGGAATTTTGACATGGAAAAAATAGAGGGAAAAGGAGTTAAATAGCAAGAGCTAAAAAAAATGACTAGCTCTCACTCCTACATTACACACACCATCATCACATGCATCACAAGATAGTGCAATACCACCACTTAACCCTAGCAAGAACACATGCACTCACAACACCACATCACTACTCCTAGCAAGAACCAATGCAACATGATCATGGCATGCAAACATAAGGTATGGCAAGGAATGATATGTTATGCATGCATGCAAGGGAAGTAAGTACTAGGGAACACACATGAAATCATGGCACAAAATGATATCATCACAATCTTTGACAAGGTGGCCCCACATGGAAGGTTACAAAAAGGGAAAGTCCTACACTTGGGGCATTACAAACTCTCCCACACTACAAAGAAGATCTCGACCCCGAGATCTAAGACTGAAAGAAATCGGGAAATTCGAAACGGAGGTGATCCTCGCGTTCCCACGTAGCCTCTTTATCGGAATGGTGTGACCACTGCACTTTGAGAAACTTGACAGACTTGTTACGGGTCTTGCGCTCAGTCGCCTCGAGAACCGCAACTGGATGCTCGCAATAAGAGAGGTCAGGCTGAAGATCGATATCTTGAAGATGCACAGTGCGCTCGGGGTTCTTGAAACACCTCCGAAGCTGAGAAACATGGAACACATCATGGACATTTGCAAAGGTTGACGGAAGCTCGAGCTGGTACGCGAGGTCGCCCCTCTTGCCAACCACTCTGAACGGACCAACGAAACGAGGCGCAAGCTTTCCTTTTATGCCAAAACGCTGCATACCCTTCATAGGCGACACCTTGAGATAGACAAAATCATCAAGCTCATACGACATGTCACGGTGCTTGCTATCATAATAGCTCTTCTGACGGGACTGAGCTGCTCTGAGGTTGTCGCGAATGATCCGACACATCTCCTCGGCTTCTTCTATCATATCATTGCCAAGGATCTGACGCTCGCCTGCCTGGGACCAGTTGAGCGGAGTACGGCACTTCCTGCCATAGAGAATTTCGAACGGAGCCTTGCCAGAGCTAGCTTGATAACTGTTGTTATACGAGAACTCCGCGAAAGGCAGACAATCCTCCCACTTCATGTCGAACGAGATAACACAGGCTCTCAGCATGTCCTCAAGAACTTGATTCACCCTCTCCACTTGACCACTAGTCTGAGGATGGAACGCTGTGCTGAAGCGGATCTTCGTGCCCATAGCAGACTGAAAAGAGTCCCAGAACTTGGAAGTGAAGATACTCCCGCGATCTGATGAGATCATCATAGGTACACCGTGCAACGAGACAACCCTCGAGGTGTACAACTCTGCCAGCTGAGCTGCTGAAATGGACTCCTTGACGGGAAGGAAATGCGCCACCTTACTCAATTTGTCGATGACGACGAAGATAGCGTCATTGCCCTTCTTGGACTTCGGAAACCCTGTGACGAAGTCCATCTCAATGTGATCGAACTTCCACTCGGGAATCGGCAAAGGCTGCCAGAGGCCCGCTGGTCTTTGATGTTCTGCTTTCACCCTTCGACATACATCACACTCATTAACGAATTGAGCAATTTCACGCTTCATACGGGTCCACCAGAACGACTGCTTCAAGTCATGGTACATCTTGGAACTTCCCGGATGAATAGAAAGCGGAGAATTATGAGCTTCTTCCATGATCACCTTCCTGAGATCACCTTTCGGGACGACAAGGCGGTCCTCGAAAAACAAAGTGTCCCTGGCATCCACAGTGAAACACTTATACTTGGGAAGGCTCTTTCCCACACCAATCTTGACCTTCTTCACCATAGTATCAAGTAGCTGAGCTGCTCTGACCTGATCTTCCAAGGTAGGAGAGATCTGAAGGTTCGCAAGAAAACCCTGAGGAACCAGCTGAAGATTGAGCTTCCTGAAAGACTCAGAAAGACCCGGCTGGAGAGGTTGCAGAATCAGACTGTTGCAATATGCTTTCCTGCTCAATGCATCTGCCACAACATTTGCCTTGCCTGGCGTGTACTCAACACTCGGATTAAAATCCTGGAGCATTTCCACCCAACGTGTTTGCCGAAGATTCAAGTTAGGCTGAGTGAATATATACTTGAGGCTCTTGTGATCGGTGAAAACTTCAACCTTACGTTCCAACAAGAGATGTCTCCAAGTCATCAAGGCGTGCACCACAGCTGCTAGCTCAAGATCGTGCACAGGATAGTTCTTCTCCGCAGGCTTCAGCTGCCTGGCGGTATAAGCAACCACCTTCCTATCTTGCATCAAGACTGCCCCGAAACCCTGGAGAGAAGCATCGCAAAAGACCTGGTACGGCTTGGAATCATCTGGAGGAGCCAATACCGGAGTGGAGGTAAGCTTCTCTTTGAGTGTATCAAAAGCCAGTTGACACTCTGGAGACCACACATACTTGACACCCTTCTGAAGAAGACTAGAGAGCGGCTTGGCGATTTTGGAGAAGTTCTCAACGAATCTTCTCCAATATCCGGCAAGACCGAGAAAGCTTCGAAGCTGCTTCACATTCTGCGGAGGTTCCCATTCAACAATGGCTTGAACCTTGGACGGGTCAACCTTAATGCCCTCGGCAGAGATAATATGCCCAAGATACACCACTTCTTTCAGCTAGAACTCGCACTTAGAAAACTTGGCGTACAGCTTGTATTCTCTCAGTTTATCAAGCACCAACCTGAGATGTTTCTCATGTTCTTCCTCATCCTCAGAAAAGACCAGAATGTCATCGAGATAGAGCAAGACAAACTCATTCTTGAATGGCGAGAAAATATAGTTCATCAATCGGCAAAAAGTCGGAGGAGCATTAGCCAGACCAGAAGACATGACCGTATACTCATATGAGCCAAAACTGGTCCTGAATGCCGTCTTTGGAATGTCTTCCTCACGAATGCGAATCTGATGATAGCCCATTCTGAGATCAAGCTTGGAGAATACTTTGGCACCTTTCAGCTGCTCGAACAACTCATTTATGTTCGGAAGCGGATATTTGTTCTTGATTGTCTTCTTGTTCAATGGGCGGTAATCGACACACAGTCGTTCCGTGCCATCCTTCTTCTTGACAAACAGAACACCACATCCCCACGGAGACGAGCTTGTTCTGATCAAACCCAAACGCTCCTGCTCATCGAGTTGTCTCTTGAGTTCCTTCAACTCCTCTGGACCCAGCTTGTACGGCCGCTTGCACACTGGCTCTGTGCCTGGCTCAAGCTCAATGACGAACTCCACTTCACGGTGCGGAGGCATCCCTGGCAGCTCTTCAGGAAACACGTCCTGATATTCGCAGACAACTGGAACTTGCTCAATGGGATTGATCTCACCCTTTTCATTCAAGGAGAACAAGCGGACTGTGTCATCGCGCGCCGTGAATATAATCACATCCTCCGAAGAGTGGGTCAGCTTCACTTCTTTAGCCGCACAATCAATTGATGCTTTGTTCATGGCCAACAAGTCCATACCAAGGATCGAATCAATGTCGGACTTGCCCAAGACAATAGGAGACGCCAGAAAAGCATAATTGTCCAACTTGATAGAAACATCCGGAACCCGACAATTGAAATTCATCAATCTACCAGGAGACACTATGGACATAGGCTTAACCAAATCTTGACAAACAAACTCATGCTTAGCAAAGAAAGGACGGGACATGAAGCAGTGTGATGCACCAGAATCAAACAAGACTTTAGCAGGAAAATCATTGACTAAGAGATTACCCATGATCACATCCGATGAATTTTCTGCCTCAGCTGCATTCACCATGTTAACTCGAGCTGATCTGGGGTTGAACTTCACAAGAGCGTTGCTAGGAGGTTTGCCTGGAGGAGGAGGCGGCAGACGGAGCTGAGAAGTGCATTTGTTGGCATAGTGACCCTTCTGCCCACATTTGTGACAAGTGACATCTGCTGGCTGCCGGAACTGAATCTGAGGAGGCCCTTGCTTCTGATGCTGATATCTCTGCTGGAATCCAGGGTTGGGTGGGCAGGAAGAACCACGTCCACCTGAGTGCTTCGGCTGCTGAGAGTGCTGAGGAGGAGGAGGAGAAACCCAAAACCTCTGTTGCTTCTGAACCACCTGAGTCGAGGAAGAGCTGGAATCTCTGAAACGTTTCTTGGAGTTCTCCACCCTGAGCAAGGCTGCCTCTTCTCTGAGAGCTAAATTATAGAATTTGTCAAACTCCTCAGGGTCGTGCAAAGCAAGTGCTAACTGCAAATCCTCCTTCAAGCCACCCCTAAACTGGTATATCTTGCTCTTCTGATCCGGAACATCATGCAATGCGTAACGGGCCAGCTCGTGGAACTCAACATTGTACTTGTACACAGAATTGCTGCCCTGCTTCAAGCGCCTGAACTTCTCATGCATCTCCTCAACAAAACTGGAAGGAATGTAGTGGGACCTGAAGTCACGACAGAACTCGTCCCAAGACATCACCCTGCCACCTCTGGAGTCCTTAAGCTGTTGCCACCAAATAGAAGCCTGCCCCTTCAACTGGAATGTTGCAAACTTGACATAATCCTCTGGACGGACATTGCTACACTCAAAATGCTTGTTCATATCACGGATCCAATCTTCCGCATCAAAAGGCTGGTCGCAAGAAGTGAACGTCCTAGGCTGGTTTGAGAGGAACTGACTCAGACTGGCGAAGTGATTGCCACCGTGCTGGAAATTGCCTTGCTGATGATTGGCTCTGTCTTGGATCAACTGCAACAGCATCTGAGTATTTGCATTGGTAGCTGCCATCATTGCCTGCCAAGCCTCTGCAAGAGGAGGCGGCGGCGGTGGCGGAGGAGGAGGTGGAGGCGGCATATCCTCACGCGCTGGGGTCTGACGAGTTGGTGGAGCCATCCTGAAAACGGACAGCAAATTAGTCCACAGAATAATTGAAGATAAGCTGAATCAAAAGACAGAATATCTGAATAGAACTTAGCATTGCACTCGAACAACATAGCAAGAGTGCATTCTCAAAGTAACAGACGACAAAATTCCGATAAGGCCACAGCAAACAAGTGTGAGCTAGAACTGCTCGGAACAAACATATGATCGAGATTTCCCAAACCTCAATCAAGCGTCTGAAGGAAGATAGTCCTATAAGATACTACCACATATCCCACCTATGAATTCCCGAAATAACTGGTCATGCAATCAGGCACCCGGATACAAGGAGTATTTCACACAACTCCTAAACTAACCCGTCACCTGTATCACACCCTTCAACACACGACCAGCATCTCGGACCTTCGTCTACCACAGATCCTCGTGATCACCCGATACCAAGTGTGGTAGTACCCCCGAACAATCTACACCAGTACTGGGGACGTCGGGGTTATCTCACCACTACCCGTATTGAAGCAATAACGAACACCCTCCGTTCTTAGGTACTCAGAAATCTGAATGATGGTGATGTGCGCGATAATCCCTGGAGCTCGACTCCCCTGATACTTAGAGCCGATAGGAGGCACCAGGACACGATTTCGTCACATCGAAATCATATAGATTTCGCAAACACCCGCGTGATCCTAAAAAAAAATTGAGCGAGAAAAGGAGTAGAGTTAAAGATTTCCTAAGACGGAAGCCTCACCAGAGCAAAGAAGAGGAGAAAAATGAAACCTACTCTCCGATATAACTAAGACTCAAAACATTTACTAGACTCGACTCGGCCAAATACGATCACACAAAGGCTCCTATGGTCGTAAGGCTCTGATTACCAACTTGTAACGACCAAGATACAGTCCTTTCCGATCTGGGGGTCGAGGCCCCCGAATAGGAAAGAAGCGCATCTAAGTGTTTTGCAAGCAAGTAAACATAGCACATAATAATAAATATGGTAGACAATCTGGGATTCAACTGTCTTCTTATTAATAATACAGAGTACAACGCAGATACAATCAAGGTAGTTCCGGTACGGACTACAAAACAAGGAAAATGCTATGCTACCCGCTGCAGGCCCACGATCACGACCACGGCTCAGTCCTCTGAATAGTTCACGTAAAGGCGATATGTCTCCTCGTCGTACTGCCACGCCAGCTGGGTGCCGTCGGGATCATCAGTCTCTGGGGTACCTGTACCTGCTGGGAGTTTCGGAGGAATCCGTGAGCCACGGGGACTCAGCAATCTAAGACCTTGGTGCCAGAACTAGTCATGTTATTGGGAAAGGAAGGGATGAAGTGTTTCAGGCTGCTGCAACCTATGATTGAATAAGTGGCTAACCAACGCGAGAAGGAAGTGAAAGGGGTCTACGCTAACGATCGTGAATACTTGATCAGAAAGTGATCCTGAACACCTACCTACGGCATTCATAACCCCACCGTGTTCCCGGTCGAAGAGAGATCTTCGAAGGGACAGTCACGGTTACGCACACAGTTTGCATTTTTTTATTAGTTTATGTTTAAGTTCTCTAATACCGGGTGTTAACAAAATATTCCAAGTTGCCACATAACCGCGGGCACGGCTTTCCGAAAGATTAAACCCTGCAGGGGTGCTCCAACTAGTCCATCACAAACGAACACAGGCCGCAAAGGCATCCTCTATCACGAATCTCGTGATCTCGTCGGATACCTTAGAGGAAAACCTCAACTCTGGGTGAAACCAAAGCTTCACCGGGATTCCTATACGCAAGATATACCGCTAAGGAAAGACAAGACTAGCAGGACCTCCCGACGTGTCGGCGACCCTGATAAGAGCCGCGTATCTCAGTCTCAGGACACGCCGGATGAGCACAGTGTACGGTGGCCTGATAGACATCTCCCGAGTTGCCCCGGGTTGTCCCCGCACACGACTCAAGTTTGGACCAACGCTCATGAGGAGCACTCGCCCGGGTTGTTGATTAGATTCCTCGGGGTAGCTATTCCCTATGCAGTTTATTATTAAGTGATTAGCAGATTAATACCAAAGTTGGGTCCTGCCGGACAAGTCTTAACACTACGCGATTTATCAAGGGGGTCCCCATAGCAACCCCGAACGTGTTAGGAGCGATCATTATGGAATCAAACACCGGTAACCGGTAACTAAGGCGGCAATAACGGAACAAGACACCCGGCAAAAGGCTAGGCCTCCCGTCATTTACCAAGTATATAGATACATTAATTAAATAATAGTAATTAATATAATGATATCAAGCTCATGTCAACTCCTGTGTTATAAACACCTGCAACTAACAATGCCAACATTAGTAGCTGAGCAAGCCTACCTAGCCATGCAAGTTTGCTAGGAAAGAGTAAGGTGTTTAGGCTCATGGCATATGAAGAGGCAATATATTTTCAGTGGTAGGCAGCGAGCAATATGACGTGGAATCGAAACTAACATAACAAGTCTAGATATGGGATCAAGGTCATGTCATCTTGCCTGTGATATCCTCAGCTTGGAATGGTTCTGGATCGTCCTGCACGTACTCTCCTGACTCCACGTAATCGGTCTCCGCTCTCGGTGCTACCCAACACAATAATAACAGCCAATGAACAGCAGCACCTCAAAATGCAACAATCACATGATGCATGAGATGAAAGTTGAGCATGCACCACTATTTCTAACACTAGCACAAGCAAGATAAACTACAACAAGTTCCTGGACAGAACTTTGCACTAAACTATTTGGACATGCATGGGAATGATATGAACAGATGCATCTCGTAAAAACGGTGCAAAACCATGTAAAGAACTTTGCAAACGGAGCTACGGATCAACGGGAATCAACGAAACACGATATGAAGCCCTACGTGAAAGATTCATCACCACACACACAATTGGCACAAATCTGGTGTTCCCAGGTTGCCAAGACATATATTAACCCAACATGAATGAAATGGAGCAAGGTAGAACACCCCAACAACAATTAAACACAAACTTTGAACAAAATGGCAAAACTACGCAATCTGCCAGTTTCTGCATCTTAGCTGTTTGTGAGCCACATGCAACATAGCTACAGGTCTTCAAATATGACAAATAATATAGGTGGCTGTTGCCAACCAAGAACACTACAAGCTCCAGTAAGAATCACAGCAAAAGGAATCAAACTCTAGAAGATACACTGCCACAAACTTTCCCAAAACCATCAGTTCTCAGGGACTAGTGAAAATTCCTGCACCTGAGTTTCTGTTTCTGTTCTGAAGCTTTTTGACAGCAATCAAAACACAAGCTACTGGACTCCAAATGACTTGAAAATTGACAGGAAGCTTCAGAAACATCCCAGGTTCAAAACACTACCACTGAACTAAGTCCAGTTCTCAACAGAATGACCAGCACAACCTTATCTACAGGGGAATAAAATGTTTTCAGCATTCCAGACTTAGTGAAATTTTCGGAGTTCAAAAATCTGGAATTTTCCAGCCACATGCCCACTTTGTCTAGGCATAGTTTGCACACACATGTCACCAAGAGGTGATTGACACCACTATGGTGTTGAGCACAAACCCCTACTACTAACACATAAAATTCATGCCCTTGGGCTCCATCTATACCATGGAAACAAAGGCCAAACTTTCAACAAAGTGCAAATGCAATTCCACAAGGTATGCTTCTAAGATGACAAATACATAGGTGAATCTTATGTGCACAATGACAAAGTGACATGGTGGTTTGAACCCCATGTTTGTGTCATGCACATCAACAACACCCACACCCATATCACAATATTATTAGATCAAACACATCATAATGGAACCCTAGGCCATCAAGAGAGTATGCACCCCCCACATATGGGCATGTGATGGTACACACTCTCACATGCATTACTAGGATCTTCCTAGGAATCATGTCTTACTCAAGGTGCAACCCTCACAACAATCTACCCTAGCTAAACTAGGAATCCACACCTACACATGCTATGATGGCAATAAGCACTAGAATTAGCTCGCACACACAATTATATGTGGTGGAGAGGGCACCCCTACATTCACACACTTGCACAAGGCCACCCTCATGAGGGCCACTAGCACCCACATGCACTAGGCTAGCAAGGCACCCAAGTGAGAGCACCAATATACACACACTTGCACACACATCACACCTCAAGCACCATTTGCGAGCACCTAGGTCCACACCACTACTACCATCACAATTATTCTCCTACTCCCCCAACAAGTAACATGGAAGGAAGGAATACATAGGCATAGATTCACCACTAATATCATCACAAGCTACTCCTACACCTCCTACAATTAACATGGAAGAAAGAACCACATAGGGCAAAATATTCTCTGAGCTGGACATGGGGTTGCTCACATAGCAAGGGGAAAAAATGACTGCAAACAGGAAAAAAATAAAAGAAAAAGAAATCTGGGCTCACTGGGTTTCGAACCCCAGCCCCCTTAGTGCAACAACTCCACAACACACCACTGCGCTGCTGCTACTGATGTTAACAAGAGAAGGGAAAATGGCAAGGTAAGCTACCTGCAGGAATAAATCAAAACAAAAGAACAAAAGGCGTCGAGGGGGGGACTCGAACCCACGCCCTCCTACAGGCGCAAGCATAAGACAGAGCAACACTACCATCGGGCTACGGATCGAAGACTGGCTAAGACAAGAAGGTAAAATAGAAAACCCACTCCACTCGCGAGAAGAACTCCGCCGGCGGCCGGACCCGAGGGAGCTGGCGGCGCCACTCCCGGCCACCACCAGCAGGGGAAGCTATCGGCGGGGGCTGCGGGAACCTCAGGGGCTCCATTCCCGCCCTGAGCATGGGAAAAGGCCCCTCCTTTGGCTGCCCGGAACGGCACCGGTGTACCCTGCCGCTGCAGTTGCTAAGTTTGCATCGGCTAGCTGCTGCTGCTACTGCTAGTGCCTGCTACCGGCTGCTGCCGCTGCTACTACGCACACACACGCACGTAACTCGCCCAGCTACTGCACCGCACGCTGTGTTGCCGAACTACTGACAGGGAAGAAAACCGAAGCATCACGGCGACTCCGGCCGACCCAAGGAGGAAGAAGCACAGGGGCGACGTGCAGCCTCGCCTTGGGGCGAAGAGGGGGCGCCGAACCGACGGAGAGGAAGCCGGACCGGGGAAGGAGACGCTGATGAAGTTCCTCCGCCGTAGACCGAAGCAGGGAAGGAGACTCCCGGTTCGCCCCGTTGACGAGGACGAGCTCGACGGGGGGTCGCTCCTTGGGGGTCCTAACGCCGGGAATGGGACGCGGGAAGCCGCCCCGAGCCCCCGGACATGGCGGCCGTGCCGCCGACGACGCAACGGCGGATTGACGGAGGAGGCGCTGCACTCTCTCTCTCTCTCTCTGCTACCTCTCAGAAGCTTACCAGGGAAGAACGAGGGAAGGAGGAAACTGGCGGCGCTGGGGGGGAACGGAGTGGGAACCCTAGGGCGGAGGAGGAGGCCCCGGGCTCCTTTTATCGTCTCGGGAGGCGAGCTCGAGCCGCTGGATCAAGGAGAAAGCGATCGAGAGGTGGAGCGTAGGTCGTACAAGAGTGACGTCGGGAGGAAGAAGAAAACGCTCGCCAGCGGGCTCTGCCGCCAGGGGTGGAGACCTACTGGGCCAGCACGGGAGAAGACTTAATGGGCCAGGGAAAGAAATGATTACACACGAGGTTTATCCAATTAGGTAAACAGAAAAACAAATGCACCCAGGGAAGAAAAAAAATATTACCCAAAATAACTACTGGGTTAAAAATTAAAAGGAAAATCCTGCTAGACATAAGAAATTATGGCCCAATAGGGAAAAATAGGAAAGCAATATTTGGAGATGTTTGAAATAAATGCAAAACAGTAATTAACCTACTGTTTTGAGTTTATTTGCACCTCTAAAAATCAAAGAACAAACCAGAAAAATTGCACCCCCTCATAAACACATTTTTATCTAACCACCAGACATTTTAGAATCATTTTGGGGAAGAAGGAATTTTGACTTGGAAAAAATAGGAGGGAAAAGGAGTTAAATAGCAAGAGCTAAAAAAAATGACTAGCTCTTACTCCTACATTACACACACCATCATCACATGCATAACAAGATAGTGCAATACCACCACTTAACCCTAGCAAGAACACATGCACTCACAACACCACATCACTACTCCTAGCAAGAACCAATGCAACATGATCATGGCATGCAAACATAAGGTATGGCAAGGAATGATATGTTATGCATGCATGCAAGGGAAGTAAGTACTAGGGAACACACATGAAATCATGGCACAAAATGATATCATCACAATCTCTGACAAGGTGGCCCCACATGGAAGGTTACAAAAAGGGAAAGTCCTACACTTGGGGCATTATAAAAATTAACTTCTTTAAAAGTGAACTCTTTTGCTTTGGAGACGCAAAAGAAGAACAAATCACTTATAATCAACTATTTGGTTGTGAGAGTGGTTCGCTACCGTTTACGTACTTAGGGATCCCTATTCATCACCGAAAATTATCCATTAAGGAATGGAAGTGCATCGAGGATCGGTTTGAGAAAAAGTTGAGCTGTCGGAAGGGCAAGCTATTATCCTACGGAGGACGATTGGTCTTAGTTAACTCGGTGTTGACAAGTATGCCAATGTTCCTACTATCCTTTTTCGAAGTACCAGTTGGGGTGCGCAAAAGGTTGGATTTTTACCGATCAAGATTTTTCTGGCAGAGTGATGAGGTCAAGACCAAATATAGGCTGGCTCGATGGGATATTATTTGTAGACCCAAAGATCAGGGAGGGTTGGGGATTGAAAATTTAGAGGTTAAGAACAGGTGTCTGCTCAGCAAGTGGCTGTTCAGGCTATCTGTGGAATCAGAAGGTATGTGGATACAAATTCTGAAGAACAAGTATCTACAGCAAAAAACCTTGGCTCAGGTCACTGTGAGACCTGGAGATTCACCTTTTTGGAAGGGTATCATGAAGACAAAAACAGCCTTTTTTAACAGGACTAGATTCATCATTGGAAATGGTGAAGCTACTAGATTCTGGGAGGATATCTGGCTAGGTGACGAGCCTCTGGCCCTTCAATATCCGCAGTTGTATCACATTACCCAACGCAGACAGACAACTGTTGCGGCAGTGTTACGTGAGACGCCTCTCAACATTCAGTTTCGCAGATCCTTGGTAGGAAATAGATGGGTCAGATGGCTACATCTAGTCAGAAGGCTAATGGATGTTAATCTTTCTGATGCTCCGGATAGGATTGTTTGGAAACTCAACTCCAATGGGAAGTTTACCGTGAAATCGATGTATGACCATGTTATTGACAGTTCAGTTATTCCAAAATCTTCACATATTTGGAACGTCAAGATTCCCCTTAAGTTAAAAATCTTTTTGTGGTTTGTCCACAAAGGAGTTGTTCTAACTAAGGATAACTTGGCCAAGCGAAATTGGAAAGGAAATCGGAGATGTACCTTCTGTCAGACATATGAAACTATCAAGCACCTCTTTCTGGACTGCCCTATGGCTAAAATATTATGGCGCTCAATCCATATAGCTTTTAACATAACCCCGCCGACTAGCATTAACATGTTATTTGGGACATGGCTTGACGTGGTTAATATCTCGTTCGCTAAGTTAATTCGAGTTGGAACTTCTGCACTTTTATGGGCTATATGGAACTGCAGAAATGACCTAGTTTTTAACAGACAACAATCTATTAACTTTTTGCAGGTCATCTTCAAGGCTACCGCATTGATCCACATGTGGTCCTTACTCACTCATGTGGAAACGAGAGAGCCTTTGGTTACTAGGTGTGCCCGATGGGAGATGGTAGCTCAGGCTATCTTCAGCCGATATGGATGGCGACATGTTGATAGAATAGGGAATTAGTCAACTACTCCTATCCAGATATTCGGCTTGGGCGTTCATCGCCTTGTAATTTATTTTACCTTTACTTTTTCGACTTTGTAACTACTTCGGATCTTTTCAGTTATTAAATAAAATGGTTGTACGCATCACTCGATGCAGAGGCCGGGGCGTGGCCTCCTTTTCGAAAAAAATATATAACATCTCTCAGTTGACCAAGCCAATTGTTTACTGCTAGCTCTTTTGTCCTCCTTTTCTCAGCATCATATATGCAACATTGTATCAGCTGTACTCGTCGCAGGACTTCTCTAAACTCTTCTTCCACCCCAAGGATTAGTATGGCCTCATCTGTAACGATATTTTGCAACTTACTGGCACATGATCCAAGCAAGGATTCAAGTATGGCTGCCATGGATCAGACAAACTCGACAAAGAAGATCAACTGAAAACACCACAATGACTTGATTCCGAGAATGGCAGAAACTGGAAGCTGAAAATGAATGCACAAGATATCTTAGCATGCTTTCCAAAATGAGACAAGGCTCTACAGATACATTAGAAGATATCACTACTTAGTTGCGATATGCATTTATAATAGATTTTGCATAATGAAAGCTATGTATGCAACGTACATACAGATTCAGCACCTTGAGTAGCGCCATGTATCGAGGACTAAGTTCACATGTGCTTGTGCTTGCCATGTATCGAGCTGCCACTGGGTCTTTTAATTCATTGCTTGTGCTTGCAAATTCACATGTGTGTTAGTTTTTCATGCAAAGTATTTATTGGTTTGTCTTGCCCAGTTAAGGGCGCCGTCCAATGGCAGCTGCATAGCAGCCTGCATATGGACTGAATCAAAAGAAATGTTGCACCGAGTTATATTTCTATCTGTTACAACACATGGATTGATCATCCAGCAATTTTTTTTGTTTTTCTCATCCATCTTCCCGATGAATAGCCCTAATGCTAGCCTAGAAATCTTGACAACTAGTTTATTCGATTGGAGTAATGGAAGTTAAGTCGATTGCAAGTCTTTACCTTACAAACCACTCTTCAGTCAAGGAAAAACCATCAATAATTATAATCAATAGTGATCATAATAAATCTTGAAGAAGCAGTTTGCTTTGATGACCAGTCGATCTCATAGAAGATTATCGGTCAATCACCACTAGAAAACCATGCTGCTCTTACACCTGTAGTATATAGATAATACAAGATTATGGACCAACTAGTGAACAGAAGGAGTATCTCCCACCGCGTTACAGATCAAGAAGTTCAGGACAATGAGATCAAATATATACCTCAACACGGGCGGTAAGTCCACAGGATCTGTTCAATCAATGGTGATCACTGGACCAACGGGGGAGGAACGG
This sequence comes from Hordeum vulgare subsp. vulgare, assembly GCF_904849725.1. NCBI lineage: Eukaryota > Viridiplantae > Streptophyta > Magnoliopsida > Poales > Poaceae > Hordeum > Hordeum vulgare. Next base: position 21,767,315 of record NC_058520.1, on the reverse strand, counting down.
CGAACTTGGGCGGATCAAGACAAACATTTCCTATGCGTGCTGAGAAGAGGAAGAACAGAGCAAGGACACAGGAGGAAGCGACCTCAGCTGGGAATTCCTTGGGTCTGAAGCAAGAATTAGTCGCATAAAGGCAGGCTTTGATGATGGCTGGAAGAGAAAAGTGGCAAAGAAGGCTAATGATGCTTACCTTAATTTTTTTTACTTGGACACTGAACCCACTAACTATTCCTTCCTTCCCACCATTGCAGCAAAAGGCAAAAGCAAAAGCACTCAAGGTGGCTCATTTTTTATTTCTGGAGGATTGAACCTGATGCCTTACCTGAGCCAGTAGCAGCATATATGTACTGGAAAGCCAAGCAACAGCAAAGGCCCCATCTCCTCTGCTTCCATTATTAATTGATGTGTCAGGATATTTAACCAAACAACATCAGCCCATCATTTTCAACAACCAGCCATGAAAGCAAGTGTCAACATAACGGCACCATACATATATGGTCAGTAGGAGCAGAGTCTGCACATGCCACAATTGCGATTAATAAAGATCCCCCATAAGAGATTTGCGATACATCTTACAAACGACGATATCGTATCCATCACAGTAAATCCAAGCAGTCAAGGAGGTTCAACTTGGGGTTACTACAAAGGTAACTAGAGCACACTTGCCAACAAAATTTCGAGATTACTTGCATTAGCTTTGCTAGCTATCGTCCTTGATTCTCTTGAGCAGCTTGGTAGCCAACCGGCGCAGCCTTTTATTCAGGGTGAAGCCAACCACGACGCCAACAACAAAGCTGACAGCGCCGAACTTCGCGCAAGCCGACAGAGACACCATCTGGCTGCAATACCAAAGGATCGTACGTCAGTTGCAAACTTGCAAGGGGCATAACTTCAGTCAGGGATTACAGTACAACATGTGCACGTTTACATCACCAAAAATGTTACAGCTGCAGCCTGAATCTAGAAAAGAAGACTAGAGAGTACTCCATCCGTTCCTAAATATAAGACCTTTTAGAAATTCCACTATGGACTATATAGTATATAGACATATTTTAGAATATAGATTCATTCATTTTGCTCCGTATCTAGTCTATAGTAAAATCTCTAAAATGTCTTATATTTAGGAGCGGATGGAGTAGATGCCAAATGTGGAAAACATGCATGTGCCATTCAGATTTCACTATATAGGCACAGGGTCTATTTGGCGGACGACTGCAGCTTTGGTTGGCAGATGCATATCCCAACCCTCCACATTGTCCGTGTTCCATCCCCAGCATTCAATTGCATGTCTCAAAACTTCAAAGCATGCTATCTACTGGAACTTGCGATTGATTTTTCCAGTCTCTAAAGTTTAAACTGGGAGGATCTGATAGAACTTCAGACTAGTGCAAATAAATACTTCCAATTTCAACTAAGAGGGGACAAACCTTTCAACGAAAACTTGTATAAAAAATGAAACAGAAACCAAACTTTCACCTAAAGCATCTTTCAATCAGCTACTAACCAAATAAATAAATAAGTGTTGCAGGGATGATGTGTTGCAGGGATTTCCAGCTCTGATGTGTTGCAGGGATTTCCTACGTCTGCGTCACCTACTACTACCACAGTGTAGTACAGTACAACATGCTTGATATCCCCCAAACTACAGGCAGCATAGCGCGAAATCCGCCCCCAAATCAGCAATCTACCGGGCGAGCGAGCCAAAGCAGGGCGCATCGATCGAATCTCGAACCAGAGGAGGAGGAGGAGGACGGGGAGGGGAAGCTCGGACATACCCTGCCTCCCTGGGCAGAAGGAGCTGGTCGGAGAAGGAGGAGCGCGAGGAGGAGGACGAGGAGGAGTTGGCGGCGGCCTGCAGCCTCCCCACCGCCGACGAAGTGGAAGGCATCTCCGCGGATCCCGACCTCTCCCTGGCCTCGCTGGGGGCTCGAGCTAGCTAGGGTTTTGCGGCGGAGCCCGTTGAGAGAGCCCATGATTAGGGTTGTCGAAAATCACTAATTCCGAGGCTACTTTTTTACAAAAACATTTATCAAAAATTTAGCCTTGGTATTAGTGGTTTTGGGCACAAAAGTGTAGAACCGTGGTTCCCGCAACCCTAGCCTTTAATGTTGATGTTTCCGGCAATTAACTCTCTTTCTCGCCATGTCCTTCAAAGAGAAATCGAACGTTTCTAAGTGGACGCGCTACTGCTGCCAGATATAGAAGATCGTGGCTTCCGACGTCTGAACGGTGTTGTAGAGCTCATCAAAGATCGTTCTGTACATCCACGGGATGATCATGATATCATCATTGCGCCAGATGGCATCCTCATTCAGCGGCTCAACCTCCTCGAGCATGTGATCCCCGACGCGGTACTTGCACAGGACGTACCAGAGGAGGTTGCGCCACTTGGAGTAGTTCCTGGAGTCGAGCAAGAGCTTGAAGAGGATGTACGAAGTGATGTTAATATGATGCATCAAGGGAAGAGGGGCAGGTGGAACCTGGGGTGGTCGGAGAGCAAGCACGTCAACATGCAGACACACGGCTTAGAGGGGCGGTACCATAAGTGCAGCGGGAGACCAGCGCAAGGCTCAGACGTCAGGGGTGCCAAAGCGGCAAGCGGCAACAGCTGAGCGGGAGGCGGAGCGGCCGACGCAAGGTTGGGGGCACTTCCGACAGGATGAAGACAGCGTCGACGTCCCTGAACGAGCGAGTCTGACGAAGGGGGCGACGGATGCTCATGGCGGAAGAGAGGTAGAATGGAGACCAGCTGATACCAAGTAAGATAGATGAACTCTTTGTATATTCATCATCGTTCACTGCAAGTGTTTATATACACAAAAAGAAGCAGCCTACTCTTACAACATAATCGAAGATCAGACTGTGCGTGGCTAAGTTGGTGGAGGCGACGTGCACGGAGGCGTGGGCGCTGTAGGACTTGGGCTGCCTCATTGTACACACATGGGTGTGGATGCATGTCACGTTTCCATAGCGCTTTTGGTAAAGTGAAACATCATGTCAACACACTAAGACGGACGCAGAGTTTTTGAGCCCGAGCTCAAATGAGATCGGGTGAATATAGTCTTTACCTACTAATAGAGCAAATAGTGCTTCTTCCGTACGTCATCCAAATTATACTTAAAGTTGATTAAAATTACCCACCAATGCCACCTATAAGTCATAAAAAACGTTTCAAACAGAAAAATATCCGGACTGGGCCGGCATGTAGGCACCTCCTATATTACGGTCTGGGCGTTAGGAAAAGATGCACCACACCTATTTGGGCCGGCACATGCGTGGGCGCCTGTTTTTTTAGTTTCGTTTTTTTATTTTTCTTTTCAGTTTCATTTTGTTTTTCTACTTTAAAAAATTAAAACTTTAAACAACTTTTCTCAATTTTAAGAAACTGAGAATTTTGAAATAAAATATTCAAAAAAAACATATTTTTTTTAGAATTCAAAAACTACTCAGGAGTTTTGAAAAATGTTTGCATATAAAAAATGTTTAAACTTTGAGAAAATGTCCATAAAATAAAAAAGTCAACGATTTTAAACAAAAGTCCGTGTAAAAATCTTAAAAACAGTTCGTGCCTCTGTTTTTAGTCTCATTTTTTATTTTAATTTTTCTGTTCCATTTTTTAGTTTAAATAATTTAGAACTTTGAAAAAAAATTGCAATTTATAAAACTGGGAATTTTGAAATAAAAGTTTAAAGAAATATAAATGTTTGTGAATTCAAAAAATGCTCGGGATTTTTGTAAAAATATTCGCATATTCCGAAAAATGTTCATAATTTTGAGAACAATGTTGGTGAAAACAATAAAAGTCCAGGATTTTGAAAAAAACTTTGTGTGTTATTTTTTGAGTGCAATTGAAAAAAATGTTTGCTAATTCAAAAAATGTTCATGCATTTCAAGAAATGTCCTAAAATTTTAAAGACATAATATGATCAGCACCATTAAAGATTATAATTGATTTTCTACCGTTGCAACGCACGGGTCCTTTTGCTAGTAAAACCAAAAAAAAATACAAAATAAATTAAAAAATATGAATTTGTTATGTGATAAACATTGACAAAAGTTTTAAGTGCTTGCAAATTTTCATCATAAAATCACATTCCTACAAGGCGTGGTAAAAAAAATAATACTCTGAAAACGCTACTTTCGAAAGAATTTTGGAGCACTGAATTATTTTATTTTACCACGCCTTATTGGAATGTGATTTCACGACGAATTTTTGCAAGCACTTAAAACTTTTGTTAATGTTTATGACAAAAAAATTAAGATCTTTTAAACTAATGTTGATTTTTTAAAACTTTTACTGTTCACCCAAGCTCATCTGAGCTGGGGAGCAGAAGCACACTTTCCCAATTTCCTTATTCTTCTTTTGTCAAGTTAAAGAGAACAGAGCTTGTCCTTCACACTTTCACAGCTTACGCTTCTCCCCCAGATAGCTGCTTCACAACGTATTTGGGAGTCTCCATCGTGGCCGTCATTTGCCGAAGTTCAGAACTCCTGCCGTGGTTGTGCTCCTAGACCTCAGCAATAGCAACCTTGGCCGAACTGCAGACACTCGTGCCCTGTTTATTCTGCAGCTGTGTATGTTCTGTGTTAAACATAGGGTTTGGGGAAACTGGCTCAACCCTTTAGGGGTGGCTTATCACATATATTTATAGATGGTGTACCAAGGGTACGTTACAATATACAAGTGTATATACAGATAACTATACAGTCTAACACCCTTCCTCAATCTTAACTACTCTCTAAAGAATCTAGGAGAGTAAGATTGCGCCTACAGGCCTCAAACTGTGGTAGAGGCAATGGCTTGGTGAAGATGTCTGCAAGTTGATCTTTTGAAGAGATGAACTTGATCTGTAATAGCTTCTGAGAAACACGTTCCCTCATAAAGTGATAGTCAACTTCGATGTGTTTGGTTCGAGCATGGAATACCGGATTCGCCGAGAGGTATGTAGCACCAATGTTATCACACCAAAGTATAGGAGGCTGCGGTTGTGAAATTCCCAATTCCTGAAGAAAAGACTGTACCCATATGAGCTCTGCAGTGGCATTGGCCACAACCTTATATTCAGCTTCAGTACTGCTACGTGACACAATAGCCTGTTTCCGAGCACTCCAGGCGATCAAGTTGGAGCCAAAGAACACAGCATAGCCCCCCGTGGATCGCCTGTCATCCGGACTGCCAGCCCAATCCGCATCAGAATACGCTGAGAGCACCCCAGTAGGGTTCGGCCGAAGGTGAAGCCCATGGGACGCTGTAAGTCGGACATAGCGCAGGATGCGCTTAACAGTAGACCAATGAGTGTCACGGGGTGCATGAAGATACTGACAAACTCTGTTGACCGTAAAAGAGATATCTGGTCTCGTGATCGTCAGATACTGAAGACCACCAACAATACTCCTGTACATAGTAGCATCAGCAGAGGACAGAAGCTCACCATCAACAGCAGTGATCTTGTCAGTGGTAGACATAGGGGTAGTTGACGTCTTGCACTTAAGCATCCCAGCTCGCTGCAACAAGTCTAATGAATACTTCTTTTGTGTCATAACAACACCAGCATCCCTAGGAGCCACTTCCACACCGAGAAAGTAGTGAAGTCTCCCAAGATCTTTGACAGCAAAATCAGTACCAAGAGCACGAACAAGAGCGTCAGCAGCAAACTGTGAAGAACTTAGCAGAATGATATCATCTACATAAACCAGTAAGTACATAGTGACCTCAGGTTTCTGTAGAAGAAATAATGATGAATCAGCAGTAGATGGTGCAAAACCATGAGCACGAAGAGCTGTCGCAAGACGGGCATGCCAGGCACGGGGTGCTTGCTTCAGACCATAGAGTGCTTTGGTAAGACGACATAGATAATCAGGACGATCAAGATCAGAAAAACCAGGCGGTTGTCGCATATAAACCTCCTCCTCCAATAAGCCATGAAGGAAAGCATTCTGCACATCAAGCTGACGAAGAGACCAACCTCGAGTAACTTCAAGCGACAGAAGAAGCCTGATAGTAGTAGGTTTGACCACAGGGCTGAAAGTGTCCTCATAATCAAGACCATAGCGCTGCCGAAATCCCCTAGCAACAAGACGCGCTCTGTAGCGCTCAATAGATCCATTAGAATGCTTTTTTACCTTGAAGACCCATTTAGAATCAATGACGTTGACCCTAGGGGGTGGAGGAACCAGAGTCCACGTCTCATTGCGAAGAAGAGCGTGATACTCCTGCTCCATAGCCTCTCTCCAATGAGGAATAGTCAGCGCAGCCTGATATGTACGTGGTTCCAAGGACGGGTCCGCAAGAGCAGCAGCCATGCAAGAGGCATACCACGCAACAGTACCGTCGGTGCGCTTAAGAGGGCATACAACACCACTGCGGCTGCGCGTGTGTGGGCGAGAGGCCACAGGAGCCGGCAAGGGGCCAGCCGGCGGTGAGCTGGGTGGCGGTGATGTGGGCCCAGCCGGCGAGGGGCTGGGCGTCGGCGAAGAGGGCCCAGCCAACGAAGGGCTGGGCGTCGAGGAAGACGACCCAGCCGGCGATGAGCTGGGCGGCGGTGACGGGTGCCCAGCCGGCGAGGGGCTGGACGGCGCCGACAAGCGTAGCGACGGTGACGCAGGCGAGGACAGCCGCACAGGCGAGACGAGGCGAGGGCTCACCGGGGGTGGCGCGAGGCACGAGGCCAGCGGCAGCAGCCCAGGCGCAGGCGAGACCGCCGGTTGCACCGGCGCCGAGAGGGGGGCCGACCGAACCGGCGTCGCCAGGGAACCACAGTCTTCGCGACCGGCAGCAGCCGGTGTCGCTGCAGGCTCGTCCAGAAGCTCAAGACGAGCACCTCTACCAACACATGCACCATGGTTAGGTAACAAAATAGGAGCATATGCAACATCATCAAATTGGTCAGGGGCAAGAGAGGATGAATGCATAGATGGCGACTCATGGGTGGACACAGGTAAGTTGGCAAAGGAAAACACATGTTCGTCAAACACAACATCCCGAGATATAAAGACACGATTTGTGGGAACATGAAGACATTTGTATCCTTTATGAAGGGAACTATAGCCAAGGAAAACACACTTCTTAGAACGAAACTCGAGCTTACGTTTATTGTAGGGACGTAAATGTGGCTAGCAAGCACACCCAAACACCTTAGAAAAGGTATAATCGGGTTGTTCATTAAGAAGGAGTTCGATAGGAGTCTTCATGTCTAAAACACGAGTAGGAGTACGGTTGATGAGGAAACATGCGGTGGTAAAAGCATCACTCCAAAACCTAAAAGGAACAGAAGCATGGGCCAAAAGAGTAAGACCAGTCTCAACAATATGACGATGCTTACGTTCGACAGAACCATTCTGCTGATGTGTATGTGGACATGCTAAACGATGAGCGATCCCAAGCGAGATGAAAAAGGAATCAAGGTTGCGATATTCGCCACCCCAATCCGACTGCACATGAACAATCTTATGCTTGAGAAGGCGTTCAACATGTTTTTGAAATTGAACAACTATATGGAATACATCAGATTTACGCTTAAGAAGATAAAGCCAAGTAAAGCGACTGTAAGCATCAATGAAACTGACATAATAATTATGACCACTGGTAGAAGTCTGGGCAGGACCCCATACATCTGAAAAGACAAGTTCAAGAGGATGTTTGACCTCACGACTAGGTGCTAAAAAAGGAAGTTGATGACTCTTCCCTTGCTGACAAGCATCACACACTGCTACATCTTTATTACTAGACATGCTAGGAAGCTCATGACGACGCAAAATATGACGGACGATAGGAGTGGCAGGATGACCCAGACGAGCATGCCACTGTGACGTCGAAACACGAACTCCGCTAAAAACCCGAGAGACGCCAGGATGCTCCAGACGATAGAGACCCTGGCATAGCCGTCCGCTAAGAAGAACGTCCCTCGTGGCCCGATCCTTAATAAAAAGATCAAAGGGGTGAAATTCACAGAGAACATTGTTATCAGTATTAAGCTTAGGAACTGAAAGGAGATTACGCGTCACAGCAGGAACGCGAAGAACATTACGAAGTTGAAGACTCCTATTTGGATGGCTAGTGAGAAAAGATGCTTGACCAATATGAGAGATGCGCATACCTACTCCATTGGCGGTGTGAACCTTGTCGGTGTCGTGGTAGGCCTCACAAGAGTGGAGCTTGCCGAGCTCGCTGGTGAGGTGATCCGTAGCCCCACTGTCCATGTACCAGTGGGGGTCAACGGGATAGGACTGTGTGTGTCCCTGCTGCTCCCGAGGTGCTGGCTTATCAGCCAACTGCGCCTGACGCTCGTTGTTGCGCGAGTCCTTGCCGTCGTTGTAGAGGCCAAGGAAACTCTTTTGGAAGCGGCGGTGGCACTTAGAGGCATAGTGACCCGCACGTCCACAGAGCTGGCACTCCCGGGTAGGACGACCCCCCCGAGAGGACGATGCAGGGGGAGGGGCCGAAAGGAGCGGCGCAGTGGGACCCTTGCCCGAGGGGGCCGAGTGGGCAGCAGATCCCGAACCGCCGTGACCCGCCTTGTAGGCGACGTTTGCCGAGGGAAGACCTTGGCCACGAGTGCGGCGCGCCTCCACGCGCTGCTCGGTGAGAAGAAGACGCGAGTAGAGCTCGTGCGCCGGCATCGGAGACGTGTGGCCACGCTCGTTGATGATCTCCACAAGTCCATCATACTCCTCGTCAAGCCCGTTGACGATGTAGGAGTTGAACTCGGTGTCGGTGAGAGGCTGGCCAATGGAGGCCAGAGTGTCGGCGATGGACTTGACCTTGTGGTAGAAGGCGGTGGCCGTGCCATAGAGCTTCTCGCACTCACCAAGTTGGCGACGGAGAGCACTGGAACGCGCCTGCGACTGCCACGCGAAGGAGCGCTCCAGGATAGTCCAGGCCTCGTGAGAGGTCTTGGCGAAGACGAGCATCCCGGCAACCTCCGGGGTAAGCGACCCCTGGATAGCCGAGAGGTTCGCCTGGTCCTGCCCTGTCCAGACGCGATGCGCCGGGTTGTAGACGGGTCCATTGACGCTGTCCACGACCGCAGGAGGGCACGGATAGGAGCCGTCGACGTAGCCGAGGAGGTAATGACTCCCAAGGAGTGGAAGAACCTGCGCACGCAAGAACACGTAGTTATCCGAAGATAGCTTAGTGGTGATGAGATGGCCGAACTGGAACGGCACAGGTAGACTCCCCGGCGTGAAGACAGCAGGCGGCGTATACGCCGCAGTAGCCGCTGTCACAGGCGCCGGCGCCACATAGGCACCGAGCGGCGGCGGCGGCTGGGCAGTGTTGGCGTCGAAGTAGGGCTCCATGGCGGGCGTCGTGGCCGGCGGCGTGGAGGCGGCTACCAGCGGCGCCGAGAGGGCAACGACCTGAGCGGGCGCCGAGGGGGTCCCCGAGGAGGGAACCAACGGCAGCACAGTCACCGGAGGTGGCGACGAGTACGATGCCGCCGAGAAGATGGAGCCGACGCTGAGGGTGCTGATCGGAGCAGCGACAGCAGCGGCGTCGGTCGGGCGAGAGAGGAGCGCAGCGAGGGAGGCCGGGAGGAAACCGGCGGAGGCGGAAGCGGTGGCGGCGGTCGTCATCGCAGCGGCCGGAGGGGCGCGGTAGCAGCGGCGGCCCGGGAGGATGCAGCGGCGGCGGCGAACAGAAGATCGCGGCGGCGGCAGCGGCCCGAGGCGGAGCGACGGCGGCGGCGGCCAGGAGAGAGGCGGTGGCGACCTAAAACCCTAACCTAGTCTGATACCATGTTAAACGTAGGGTTTGGGGGAACTGGCTCAACCCTCAGATGGCCTATCACATATATTTATAGATGGTGTACCAAGGATACGTTACAATATACAAGTGTATATACAGATAACTATACAGTCTAACATTCTGCATCATCTTCGTCGTCCTAACGTCCACGGTTTCCTTCACCAGGTCACACTCACATACACAGGTTTGGCGATACAGGTTACACAATTTCCGTGTGGCAAACCGTCGGACCCCAATTCTATTCAAAGAACAAAATCATGCATGCCAAAACGAAAACCATCAGTCACAACCAAAGAAGGAAACCGTGTCTCACACAGATACTGTGCCGTAAAGAATGGAATCCATTGCTTACATCCAAAGATTAATGAAACCGTCTCACACAGATACAGCGAAGCTCTCTGTCTCTAGTTCAGGAAAGAAAAAGAAAAACGGAATTCGACACATCGCTGATTGCACTGGCCCAAAGAAAAACAGGACATTTCCTTCAAAAGCTCCCTACATCATCCAGGTACTTGCATTTCCTCAACTTAGTACGTCTCGCGCCCCTTTGCACGTTGAAGTGAACCGCGCCATGACTCGTCAGCATTAGGCTGCCACCAACTTGTCAAACATATAACGTGAATTAGGGAACAAAATCATAGTAATTAACAACTATCTAAGACAAGCACATAAGACCCAAGGCATCCACTACAAGTAATGTGTTCCTCGGTTAATCAAAGCAAATGGTCAAATAACAAACCTATAGCTGGGTGCACTGTGTCAGTCAGATACAATCATACAATACAGGGGAACTGTTTGTCTCAAAATTTCAGTGAAACCGAGATCAAGAACTCAATTATTGTTACTCCTAGAGGTGCAAAAGTCGAGTCTTTTTTTTTCTTATTTGTTTTCCTCGAAAAGGAGGCTGAAACCTCCAGTCTCTACATCATTATGGTGCACGTACAAAACTATTTTTATCAAGTTGATGCATGACAATGAGGACTAAATCATGAAGAAGAGGAGTGCAAAGCATAGCCATCTACACAGACCCATTACAAAATATGAATTTAGCACATGCGACCAAGTCAGAACCATTACAATTATGAATTTAACAATACTTAGTGTGTACTTGCACATACATGTAGATACATGTGGAACAAATAACAGGTTTACATACTGATGTTATCAACTCTTAGAACATAAGCAACAGTATAAGTTTCCAATGCTTGCTAGTTTAAAGATGGAACACATAAGCAACTTAGAGCAATATTATAGCACAATGACTCATGCGCCTGTGATCTGCTACCATGGGCACCCACTACAGCTCTTTTGCAATATACACAAGCACATTAGATTTAAGAAATATGGTTGCATTACATACAATTAACTAGAAAGGTTGCAATTTATATGTCCACTGAGTAAAAAAAAAAAGTGTTGTTTGAATATGAATTTCTCATATAAATTATGGCTCCAAGAATCAAAGGCATAAAACTTAATGTCCAACTAGTATATATGCAATGTTCATACCTTGTGCCATCTAACTGCTAAACATTGTGTAAACATCCAAGTCTTCGCCATGAAGCCGTTGGTGTTGCTTTTGAAGCCCATGCACCCAACAACGGGAGATCTCTTCCATATCCACGCCCAGCCACAATTGCCGCAAACTGTCTAACCCATCCACATGGCGTAAGTTCGGACAACCATTTACACGAAGCTCTGACACCTGAGGGAGATTAGAGAGTCTCTCCAGGCCTTCACATCTATTAATAATAAGGAGCTCAGAGAGCAGTGGGAGGTCATCCACAGCCTTCAAGTTGTTTGTTTCAATAAGTTCAAGGTGCTTTAATCCAGCAGTGTCCAATCCAAGCTGTAGCGGAAGAGCCCTCAACTTTGGGCAACCATCAAGTTTTAACTTCACCAAACGAGGCAGCAGTCGTACCCTTGCAGATGGGGCATTCACTTTCTGAATCTCAGCAGGTCCATCCTCTCCCCTTCCGTTAGCAGCAACTTCTATTTCTTCTTCAAAAAAAGACCACTCCTCCCAGTTGGGCATATCCCTGATGATCAACCATTCAAGTTTAGGGAAAGCAACCAACTGACTGCATACAAGATCGCCCTTTGTGCAACCAACGAATTCAGGACCAACCTTGGTAACTGCATATGATTCCTCGATCCTCAGATATTTCAAGTTGGGTAGCTGGCCAATAGGTGGAAGACCCACACATCGTAGATTTCTGAGGATAACGTGTACAAGTGAAGACAAACAGGTGCTACCAAACCAGCTGGGATAGCGCCGACCAAAGAATCCAACAATATACAAGGTTTCCAAGTTGACTGGAGGTATTAGCTGCTCAAACACCTTCTCAGTATTTCTAACATCTTCTGAATATGATGTCCACTCTAGTACTAGTGCTTTTAGATGCTTTTTGTCCATCAACATTGTATTTGTACTACAACATGCTGCTCTTTCCAATTTAACCAATGTAAGATACCTCAGCAGTGACGCGGATGACAACTCTTCCAACCCCCATCCATCTTGTACATCAGCATTATTACTTCCTTCTCCAACTGGAAATCCTCGCACATCAGTGAGGAACTTCAATTTTCCTATCCCTTTTGGAACCTGATTTATTTTTGTATCAAGAAGACTAAGACATCTTAAACTATATAACTGGGACATCGCTGAAGGAAGACTGTGCAGAACATCACAATAATTCAAGCTCAAAATTTGAAGGTTCTTCAGGGAGCCGATAGATTCCGGAAGACAGGATATGCCAGTATAATCAAAATCAAGTAGCCGTAGATGTATCAGTTTTCCTATATGATGTGGAATGCTCTGTACAAGTGAGTAATTTAGTACCAGAACACGAAGAAGCAGAAATTTCTTGAACAATGTATCCTCAATGCTCCGTGGACCAAGAACAGTAAAGAACGTCCTCACCTTGGCTTCCACCTTATTAATTCTAGGTAACACTAATTTATCTTTCTTACTCACAACAGTAACTCGTCGTAGTTTTGACATATTCACACCCCTTAATGTTTCAATATCTCCAATAAAACATTCTTCTTTTGATATGTTTAAAGCAAACTGTCTTAAGAGGTCATGCATTTTGCATTCAGCCTGGTCAAATGATTTGTTATCTGGTTGGAGGAGATTTCGATGGATGAGCTCATAGTAGTACTCTTCTGCTGTGTCTTCTAGTAGTTGGTCTTGTCGCTCCTCAACAAAGCCTTCGGCAATCCATAACCTGGTAATTACACGACGGAGAATGGCATAATCTTCAACATACAATGCACAATAAAGGAAGCATTGCTTCAAACGATAAGGTAACTCATTGTAGCTTAGATACAAAGCTCCTTCCATTTCATCAGAAAGCATGCTCTGTGAGCATGCATATTTGCTCAAAATCTTTTTCCACTCATTTTCCGTTTGATCTCTGCTTGCCAAAACACTAGCGGTAACCTTGATTGCAAGAGGGAGGCAACCACATTTACGGACAAACTCAATCCCTATGTTTCTTAAATTATGCACTTCTTTCTCTTCGTCAATATTCATGCTCTTCCAAAGTAGCTCCCATCCCACCTCTACTGACATAAGATCAACACGATGGATATATTGCGTACCTATTGTCATTGCAATTTGAACATCTCGTGTTGTTACCAATATTACTGCAGTTGTTGTTGCATGTAATGGAATTCTTAGTAAATCCGTCCATATATTGGACTGCCACACATCATCTAGAACGAGAAAGAAACTCTTGCCATTAATTGTTTCTGCAAGCTTACTCTGCAGCTCTCATATGGTTTCTCCTTGTTCATGATGGACACCAATATTGCGGAGAACTTCTTTGAGAAGAGTAACTTCATTGTAGTCTCGCGAAACGCAAATCCATGCATGTATCTTGAAGCTTCCTTTTATTTTTTGGTCATTGTATATTTTCTGAGCTAGTGTTGTCTTACCGACTCCTCCGGTTCCAACAATAGTGAGCTTGTAAGACTTTTTTTCCTTGTTTGCAAGCATCATGTCCACCAACTTCCTGCTAGAATGTATGATTTCCTTTCCCACAAGATTGGGCTCAATAAGGTTGGAGCTTCTTATCAGTTTAGATGTTGAATCACTTCCAGTAGATTGTGTACTACTGTCGAATGTTAAGAATATGTTGTCCTTGGAAATGTTCCCTATTTTCATGTTGAGTCTTCTAATCCGAACAGCAACATCACGACGTGAACCGATGTTACAGAAGCAAGAGAAAACTGAATGGCCATTACATGCAGCGTATTTATTTGATGACCATGAAGGATGGTTAGGCAGTAGCTTGCTTCCTTTGCATCTAGCCACGTCTAGGATTTCATCAACATCATATATAACATCCCTCAATTGGCCAAGCCAATTGTTTACTGCTAGCTCTTTTGCCCTCCTTTTCTCAGCATCATATATACAACACTGAATTAGTTCAACTCGTCGCAGCAGTTCTGCGAGCTCTTCTTCCACCCCTAAGATTAGTATGGCCTCATTGGTAATGATATCTTGCAACTTAAGGGCACTTGATCGAAGCAGAGCTTCTAGTATGGTCGCCATGGATGAGGCAAACTCAGTGCTAGAGATCCACCAAAGAACACCAGGGTCAGGGTGACTTGTTTGATTTGGGAATGGCAAAACCAAAGTCTGAAAATTAATACAACAGGTATCTTAACATGCTCTGATCTGAGACAAGTCTCGCTGAAGTTATATTAACACAAAGGATGTGAACAGATATCACTACTGAGTTGTTGTTAACATTTTGAAAAATATTAGCATAATGAAGCTATGCAATGTACATACAGATATAGTACCCTGACTAGGGCCAGGTATTGAGGTCTAAATTCCTGAGTTAGCACTCTGTAGTTTAATTTGTTTTCTGCTTCAGTGAAGTATATTAAATTGCTTTTCTCAGCTCAAGGATCTTAAATGGCAGCAGCTGCATAGAAGCATACATGAAGAACCACAGAAATAAAATGTTGCATTGAGTTACAATGTGTACAGATATTAATCTACAGCTATATATTTGTTTGTCTGATCCATTCTACCCTTGATTGGTTTCCCATATGCTAGACTAGGAATGATGACAATCTATTCCATTGTAGTAATATATATGAAAGTACGACAGCAATTTTTTACCTTACAAACCATTCCTCCAACAAGCGAAAAACTGTCAATGAATAGAATCAACGGTAATCGTGTGGAACGCACGGTTTGCCCCGATGGTCAGCCAATTGCTACTTTCAAGATCTGGCAAGGCTGAGCGCAAGCTAGAAGAAAAACAGAGAATAGAAGATCATCGGAGCACTCTTCTGGCCCATATGAATCGGTGGTGTAAACCGATCAGTGTGCTGCAAGGAAACCAATAGGTAATTAAGGAAGGAATAACAGGATTCGAATGGAACGAACAGAATCCACAAGTTTCCTGATGCCTTACCAGATCCAGTTAATAGCTGCTAGAGCCCCCCTCTGCTGGCTTAAGAAACTGTGGGCTAGATAGCAGAATCCACGGAGACGAAGGATGCCATTAGATGGGAAGGTGAGAAAGAGATTGGCGAGGTGCCCATTAGCTGCTTTGCCCATATGTCTGCGTATTGTCAACACTCACTGCTTAATTAACTTGCAAGTAGCATTGCCAAATGAATAGATTAAGGTAATCTGCAAAGAGATTCCACAAGGCCATGTCAAACGTGCAATGACAAGGACCTTCCAGATCCAGTCTCCTTCCATTATTAATTGACAGGGATTTTTTTTTCCTTTTCGCTTTCGCAACGAATTTTTGTCCAAAAAGACCACTAGCCGAATGTTATTGTTAAAAAAGACCACATGCGGTGTGAAATGCGAAAAAAGACCTCTATTTTTCGTGGCGGCAGGCACGCCAAGTGACGCGTGGCACCTGCCGCCACGGACCGAGGCGGCTGTGCCTCGCCGCCACCCGGCCAGGCGGCCAGCCGGGCAGGTGGCACCTGCCGCCACCACTCCAGGATTTCAGTAATGTTTTGAAAGGAAAGTTATGTTTTGGAAGGAATCGGTTGGTTTTACCTTTGGAAAGAAAAAAACCCGGATTTCTAGCAATCACATAAATAGAGACGATTCTTGTTGGCGTGCATCACGTTGAAGAACCGGCCGTCGTTTCTGCACGCGATCGATTTTCCCTCCGTCTCGATCGATCGAAAGCAAGCGATGGAAGTGACGCCGTCCTGCTCCGGTGGCCTGGCAGCGCTCGCCGCCAGCCTCGCAAGTCGCCTCGCCGTCACGGTGAAGAACCGATCGCCGTTTCTCTACGCGATTATCTCTCCGCCTCCAAAGCAAGAGATGGAAGCGACGGGGGACACGAGTCACACGACGACGCAGTCCTGCTCCGGTGGCCTGGCGGCG
This sequence comes from Hordeum vulgare subsp. vulgare, assembly GCF_904849725.1. NCBI lineage: Eukaryota > Viridiplantae > Streptophyta > Magnoliopsida > Poales > Poaceae > Hordeum > Hordeum vulgare. Next base: position 21,751,197 of record NC_058520.1, on the reverse strand, counting down.
CTCGCCGCCAGCCTCGCAAGTCGCCTCGCCGACAACGACGACGCGGGCAGCAACCTGGTGCTATCGCCACTGTCCATCTACGCGGCGCTGGCGCTCCTGGCCGCCGGCGCCCGGGGCGCCACCCAGGACGAGATACTCGGCGTGCTCGGCGCGCCGTCTCGCGCCGCGCTCGACGAGTTCCTCTCCGGCGTGGCGGAGGACGCGCTCAAGGACCACTCCGACTCCGGCGGGCCGCGCGTCGCGTTCGCGTCCGGCGTGTGGACCGACCTCACGTGCCCGCTGAAGCCAGCCTACCGCCACGCCGCCATGAGCAAGCACAAGGCGGATGCCAGCACCGTCGACTTCCGCAACAGTCCGGAGGCGGCACGGCGTCAGATCAACGCGTGGGTCACGGAGGTCACCGGGAACCTGATCGGCTCCGTCCTCGGTCCGGGATCCATCACGGAGCTCACCCGCGTCGTGCTCGGCAACGCTATATACTTCAAGGGCTAGTGGGAGGATCCGTTCGACAAGGAGGCCACCGTCAACAAACCGTTCCACCGGCTCGACGGCCGCACCGTCGACGACGTGCCCTTCATGCGGAGCTGGAGTTCCCAGTTCATCGCCGTGCACCAAGGGTTCAAGGTGCTCAAACTTCGATACCAAATGGCTCAGGCACAAGGTAATCCATCACGTCCGACCAGCCTCGATCCTTTTAATCGTACGTAGGTAATCCATTGACATCTTTCTCACCTCAGTGACAGACCGGCATGCTGATTGTAACGAGCGTGCACAGTTTTGTATGTGCATCTTCCTCCCTGATGCCTTGGACGGCTTGCCGAGGCTAGTCGATATGATGGCATCCCAACCTGGCTTCCTGGACAAGTACCTACCAAAGAAGAGGATCCGCATTAGGCAGTTCAGGATGCCCAAGTTCAAGTTGTCCTTCCAAAGCAGCATTGTCACCATTCTTAAGAAGCTGGGGCTTCAGTTGTCGTTCAGTGATCAAGCCGATCTGTCTGACATGGTGGAGCGTGATGAATCTAGCTTGCCATTGGTCCTCAGCGACGTCATCCACAAGGCGGTCATCGAGGTAAACGAAGAGGGCACCATAGCTGTTGCCGTCACCATGATGGATGTCATAGGATGTAATACCACACGGCGGCCGCCACCTCCTCAAGTGGATTTCGTAGCCGACCATCCGTTTGCGTACTTCATAGTGGAGGAGGCGTCCGGCGCAGTTCTGTTTGCAGGGCATGTTCTCGACCCGTCTAACGAGGACTAGGTTATCTCAGCGACCCAACCTTTTGATTTTTGTTCTCGCGAATGATGATTTTGCTTTGACTTGGACGTGGATCCCGGTTGGCGTAATAATAATGATGTGGTTTGATGTTATTTTTCCTATATGATTATGTGAGTGTACTTTGGTGCCTTTTGTTTTATTTGATTCTGACGAAACGAACTGTGTGCGTGGTAGTAATTCAATGAAATTCAAACCGTTTAGTTCCATCATGTTACATACTTGTTTTCTATATAATACTCCTTGTGTCCCAAAATAAAGTTCGCAAATTTATAACTAAATTGGTATAAATTTTATACTAAATCAGCGACACTTATTTTGAGACGGAGGGAGTATAATATAATATATGGACAGAGCCCAGATAAACACATCAATTTGCATAGAAACTGCACCACACAAACAGAAGAGAACGACGTGGCTTCAGCTCTGATTACAGACACACACAGAGGAGAACCACCTCTCTTCGCTTCTGATTATCTAAAACAGTTAAGATAACGGCTTCACCTAGAACTTACTTGAGCGCATTTTTCATTATTTCCTTTAACCATTCGACGAAGCTCCAGAGCTCTGGCACAGGGTACCTCTTCCGGTTTCCGCCGCCGCACAACCACACAACATTGCACACATCGTTGTCATGGTGTTCAGTCTTCAGCTGTGTCAGTTTGACATCATCTTCATAGTCCGTCGCTCCCTGCAACAACCATCACACATATATATAGCCGCATTTCACACCTTGATCATGCATCGCATATTCGTATTGCACTAATTAAGTTCAGAACAAATAGTACTCTACCGAGGAGCATTGCATTGCTATGTTTTAAACCTTAATTTGCTTTGGCAAGACGATGGTATAACCGCATTTTCTACAGTGTCCTTGGATCTTGTTTCAGCTCCGCTACAGGGAACAGCGACCAGCCTTCATACTTGACGCTTCGCACACAGATGCCTAATACTACTACATAGTACCTGCTTCCAAATACAGTTGAGCCATTGAGCGCCTCTGCCATGGTCGCGTTTCCCCGTTCGTTCAGGTTCCCCAAAGCTCCTGCCTCGGTTGTTGGCTTTTGAACGTGCGTATGCAGCTGTACAGGCGTGTCTATGCGATTCTTGTTTCGATCGGCTATTTGACGAAACTTGCGTAACTAGCGACACAAATAAAACTGATCGATGGATTTGATGGCTAAAGGCCCATGTCGAGCCTTTGCTTTGTATTGTTTTTCGCTTTTCTGGTGTTACAATCAACACCCCTAGGGTGTGTTTTATACACGTCCACAAGGGACTATGGAAATAGACTAGGACTAGGAATCCTAATACTACTAGGACTCAGTTTGGCTTTCTTTCCTAATCCTACATGAGCAACATGATTAACATCTACATTCACCTCCTTAATCTTGTTGCTTGACTTCACTTCTTGCACTCCGACTTTCCTCCTCATCTCGATGAACTTCTGTCGACCGAGGGACTTGGTGAAAATATCGGCAAGTTGGTCTTTCGTGTTCACATGTTGAACCTCGATCAACCCTTCTTCAATGCACTCCCGGATATGGTGGAACCGGGTATCTATGTGCTTGCTCCTTTCGTGATGAACCGGATTTTTGCACAACGAGATTGCAGCTTGGTTATCGATCTTCAGTGACACCTTCTGCACCTCCCGCTTTGCAAGAATAGCTAGGAGTCTTCTCAGCCACACTGCTTGACAAGCCGCCGTGCTTGCCGCTATGTATTCTGCCTCGCATGAAGACAGTACCACCACCTTTTGCTTCTGAGAATTCCAGACCTTGGCCGTTGTGCTCTTTCGGTCATCAACATCACCTGCCATGTCACTATCTGAATATCCACGAAGGATCAATCCTTCCTTTCCCTTTCTGTATGTGCAACCAAGATTAATGGTGCCTTTCAAATAACGCAAGATTTGATTGACCACGCTCATGTGCTCGGTTGTCGGATTCTCCATGAAACGACTCACGATCCCGACTAAATAAGCCAAGTCAGGTCGGGTATGCACCAAGTATCTTAGGCTGCCCACGACGCTTCGATACATTGTGGTGTCCACCAGCGGATTTGAGCTACGCTTGCTCAACTTGTGACGTTGGTCCATTGGAACTTGTGTCTCGTAGCAATCTGGCATGCCACACTTTTCCAATAACTTGACCGCGTAGGCCGATTGACATAGGGAAATCTCTCCGGAGCTTTGCTTCACTTCGATGCCCAAGTAATAGCTGAGTAATCCCAGATCACTCATGCTAAACTTGTTCTTCATTTGCGCCTTGAAACGTTCAATTTCTTGTACGCTATCTCCGATGATAATCAGATCGTCGACATAAACTCCAACTAGCAGGTTTGAGCCTTTGGAGTTTTTTGTATAGACTGCGTGCTCGAGGGGACATCTCTTGAACCCGAGCGAGACCAGACTTCGGTCTAACTTTGAGTTCCAAGCTCTTGGCGCTTGCTTCAACCTGTAAAGTGCCTTCTTGAGCTTGTAAACTTTCCCTTCTTCGCCTTTCTTCTCGTAGCCGAGGGGTTGTTCCACGTACACTTCTTCTGTGAGATCGCCGTTGAGGAAAGCGGATTTAACATCCATATGATGAACCTTCCAATCCTCTTGTGCCGCCAAAGCTAGGAGCACTCTCACCGTCTTGATTCGAGCAACCGGTGCAAACACCTCATCATAGTCAACTCCTTGACGTTGTACGTAGCCCTTTGCAACGAATCTTGCTTTGTACTTCACAATGGCACCCTCTGTGTCCTTCTTTAACTTGTAAACCCACTTCAAACCTATCGCCTTTTGGTTTGGAGGTCGGGTTACCAAAGTCCACGTGTCATTGCTCTCAATCGCCTTCATCTCCTCATACATGGCGTGCGTCCAGCTAGGACTTTTGCTCGCCTCTACGAAGTTCGCCGGCTCCTCAACTCCGAAAATACATAGTCCGGAGTATTCGAGCGTAACTGCCTTTGTGTACTTGTAGACTTTCTTGAGGGTCTTGTAGCGACGAGGCCCTGAGGAATCCGTTGTGGCTTGTGAAGGAGGTGACACAAATTGTGTCGATGTTGATGCACTTGAGGAAGATGGCTGAGTCTCGGGCGTGTCATCGACATCCGCGTCGTCGGCGTAGTCGTCGTGATCATGATCATCATCTTGATTGTCATTGTCACTATGCGCCTCGTTGTCGATGTTGTCGTCGAGATCTCCACCCGTGCCGTGCGCTTCGTTGTCGCTATCTCCTTGCGACCTATACACATCATCGACGGTGTCGGCACCATGATGATCACTACCATTGTGGTCACCTTGGTTGGGCGTCTTGCCAACCACCTGGACATCCTCCCCTGCATCATCATCAGTTGGAAATTCAACTGCAAATATGTTACTGTTTGGAGCATCGTCGGCTGCGGCGCTCCAATTCCACGCTTGGTTTTCTTCAAACACGACGTCGCGTGAAATCCGTATACGCTTGGTTTGTGGATTGTAGAAACGGTATGCCTTGGTGCCAGAACTGCTCTCGTATCCGATGAACACCATCTTGGTGCTACGATCGGCAAGCTTTGTGAGGTGCGGCTCCGCCGTCTTCACATGTGCCACGCACCCGAATGTCCGTAGATGAGACACATTCGGCTTACGTCCGTAAATTGCTTCATACGGAGTCTTGCCGATCACCGCCTTCGTTGGAGCCCGGTTGAGAAGATAGACCGCCGTCGAGACAGCTTCTCCCCAAAAAGTCCCTGACAGGTTCTTGCTCTTGAGTAAACTCCTTGCCATGTCAACGACGGTTCGATTGCGCCTTTCAACGACCCCATTCTGCTGCGGCGTGTAAGGTGCCGTGAGGAACCTCTTTATGCCAATCTTCTCGCGGTAGTCGTTGAACTCATTCGACGTAAACTCTCCGCCGCGATCTGTCCGTAGAGCGCGAACCTTCAGCTTGTGTTCCATCTCTGTTGCAACCTTCAACTTCTTGAACGCTTCAAATGCCTCATCTTTAGATCGTAGGAGAATGACCCACATATATCTCGAGTAGTCGTCTACCACAAGGAAGAAATACTTCTTTCCAGCGTGAGTTGCCGGGGTGATAGGGCCACATAGATCACCATGGAGCAGCTCGAGTGCATCACTTGCACGATAGGTAGACTGAGCAGGGAATGGCCTGCGGTGATGTTTTCCAACCAAGCACCCGTCACATACTCGATCAACATGGTCGATAACTGGCATCCCGGATACCATCTCCATCTTTGACATCTTCTTCAAGGCGTAAAAGTTAACGTGTCCAAATCTAGCATGTCATAACCACGAATCATCATCACTCTTGGCGAGCCAACACTCCGGTTGAGATTGATCAAGGTTGAGGATATATAGCCTATTCCGTGTGCGATTAACACGAGCTAGCACGTTTCGGAGGTTGTCGAAGATCGTCATCACTCCGCTCTCGATATTCACCTTGCATCCATTCTCGTCAAGCTTTCCAATAGAGATGATGTTGTTGCGCAGCCGTGGGATGTAGTACACTCCAGTGAGTATGCGATGTTCGCCTGTGAGACCCTCAAAGAGGACAGATCCTTGCCCGCAAATCTCCACAGCTGAACCATCACCGAACTTGACCGAGCCTTCAACATCGTATTCCAGCTCGAGGAATTTATCCTTGCACCCCGTCATGTGGTTACTGGCACCCGTGTCGAGATACCACGACACGTTCTGATCACCGGATAACTTTGGTGTCACTTTTTCCTCATGAAGTAGCACCTTCCGACTTGGTTTCACAACCACCGTTTCAGCGAGATCACAAACTTCGGCCATCAGAAGACCTGGACCTTCGTCTTCCTGCTTTGCCAAATTTGACTTGATCTCCCGCTTGTTAGGCTTTGGACAATCCTTCGCAAAGTGACCCATCTTATTGCAGTTATAGCACTTGACCTCGGACAAGTCCAAGTTTCGTGGTTTCTGCTCTTTAGATTGGCCCGCCTTATCACGACCTTGTGGTTTGCCTTTTCATTTGCCTTTTCCGGTTTGTCCATCGCCCTTCGTGTTGCTTGAGCCTTCGCCACCGTCACACCTTCCTTTGCTACTTGGGGCCTCCCAATCTGCGCGCGAGTACATGAGTTGGTCACTACCTCCTCATTTGCCTTTCCGACAGCCACGAGCATTCTCTTCCCATGTCCGCAATCGTCCGATCGCCTCCGTTATGGTCATGTCGTCAATGTCGTAAAGCTGCTCGATGTGCCGATAATGTACGTGAATTTATCAGTGACTGAACTGAAAAACTTCTCCACGATCTCAGTCTCATCGAGCTTTGCACCAAGAGCACGGATCTCTCCCACCAAAGTAGTAAGACGCATGGCGTAGTCATTCACCGATTCAGTTTCCTCCATCTGCAACTTGTGAAATTGGCGCTTCACCACTTGTGCCCTTGCCTTGGTGACGCGATCTTCTCCGATCCTCATCTCCTTGAGTGTGTTCCACGCCTCTCTTGCCGTCTCGAACTCCGCCAATGTCATCAGCACGGAATCCGGCACAGACTGGGCTATGGCGGCCATGGCACCTTCGTCGCGCTCCTCGCCGACGTCGTCGTCCGTGATGGCCTCCCACACTCGAAGGGATCGAAGAATAATCTTCATCTTCACCGCCCACACGCCATAGTTGGCGTCGGTGAGCATCGGGTACTGGATGGGGATGTTGCGATGCGCCTGGACGTTGGCGTCGCTCGTTCCTCCACCACTGGTTGCTGACTTGACGCCCTTCTTCACCTTGTCGCCGTTCTTGTTCGCCTTGGCACCGCCCTTGCCGGACTTGACCGACTCAACGTCGATGTCCGTCATCGTAGATCGTAGAGGCTCTGATATCAATTGTTGGCTTTTGAACGTGCGTATGCAGCTGTACAGGCGTGCCTACGCGATTCTTGCTTCGGCCGGCTACTTGACGGAACTTGCGTAACTAGCGACACGAATAAAACTGTTCGATGAATTTGATGGCTAAAAGCCCGTGTCGAGCCTTTGCTTTGTATTGCTTTTCGCTTTTCTGGTGTTACAATCAACACCCCTAGGGTGTCTTTTATACACGTCCACAAGGGACTATGGAAATAGACTAGGACTAGGAATCCTAATACTACTAGGACTCGGTTTGGCTTTCTTTCCTAATCCTACCTGAGCAACATGATTAACATCTACATGGGCTGTGCTCCTGGAGCTACATTCACTGCATTGTGCCGTGCTCACTCTCTGAAGCTATGTCAGTTTGGCTTTGGCATTGTCGTCGTCATCCACCAATTCCTGCAACAACCTACATGCATATTGGTCATGATTTCCTTCTCACGCTTTAGTTTGGGGCTACAATATATATATAACACATGTTTATTATACAGTGACAAAAATGATCTTCCTTCATGACCAGGTCATTCACACAGGTTTGGCCATATATACAGGTTACACACGCAAAACCCCTCAGGCCTGAGTTCAGAAACAAAAACAGAACGAAATCCATCACTTCCATTCATCATTGAACAAAATCATGCCAAAACGAAATCCATTGGTTTAATTAAAAGAACAAAACCATGCCATGAAGGTTCAGTACAGCAAATGCCTCCAGCCCCAAGTTCAGGAATAAATAAATAAGTGAAACAATACCACACAGGCAGGAGATTCAGTACTGCAAAGCCCTCTGGCCCAAATTCAGAAATAAACAAAACATAACTCGATACAGTATTTCAATTCAGAAACAAACAAACGAAACTCGATACAGTATTTACAATTCAGAAATAAATAAAACATAATTCGATGCAGTATTTTCAATTCAAAAATAAACAAAATGAAACTCGATACAGTATTTTCAATTCAGAAATAAACAAAACGAAACTCGATACAGTATTTACAATTCAGAAATAAACAAAACGAAACTCGATACCGTATTTTCAATTCAGAAATAAACAAAACGAAACTTGATACATTATTTACAATTCACCAGCTCATTGCACATCCATCATGATACTTGCGCATCTTCGGCATTGGCAGGCTTCCAACGTCTTCATGATGATACAATGTCTGACGATTTGCCCATTGAAGCGAACCACGCCATCAGTGCTACGCTGCCAATAAAACAGACCGAAATGGTAAGTATATGTATGGCAATTGAAAAGCACTTAAAGTGGTTACACGTACATAAGACTGAAGCATCCACCATGTTAGACATGAGATATTGTAGGGATAGATATTGTGTGTTGTAACAACTTTATGTTTAACTTTCTATCTCTATCCCTCTCATGTATATCTCTAGTCCCCAACCGATCACCATATCAATATATATAACCTTCGGCCCTACTATTGGAGAGTCAAGGCGCATTACATCTTTCTACATGGTATACAGAGCAGGCCCTTCCACCTCATCTAGCTAAACTCCATCGACATGAGGGAGGTTGAAAATCCTCTCCAGGCCTTCACAATCCTTAATAACAAGGACCTCAGAGAGCTGTGGGCAGTCCTCCACGGCCTTCAAGTTGTTTAGTCCTATTAAACTAAGCTCCTTCAAACAGGCGGTGTCTTTTCCAAACTGTTGCGGGAGATCCCTTAGCTTCGGGCATCCATGGAGGAACAATTTCACCAAACGAGGCAAAAGTCGCAGCCTTGCAGGTGGGTCATCCTCTTTTCGAATATCAGCGGCTCCATCCTCTCCCCGTTCATCAGCAACAACTTCTTCCTCAAAAAAGGACCACTCCTCCCAGCTGGGCATATCCTTGAAGATCAAGCATTCAAGTTTAGGGAAAGCAACCAACTGATTACATACAGGATCACCCTTCTTACAACCAACAAATTCAGGCCCGACCTTGGTAACTGCATGTGCTCCATCAATCCTCAGATATTTCATGTTTGGTAGCTGCCAGACCGGTGGAAGATGCACACATGATCGTACATCTATGAGGTTCAAGTATATTAATGAATACAGATAGGTGGTACCAAACCAGGTGGGATATCGCTGACCAAAGAATCTAAAGATACCTAGGTCTTCTAGGTTAGGTGGAGGTATTAGTTGCTCAAAGACCTCCTCAGCATTGCTGACATCTTCTTCTGAATATGATCCCTCTCCAGGTCCAGTCCACTTTAGTCGCAGTGTTTTAAGATGTTTTTTGTCTGTGAGCACTGCATCTGTACTGCAATGAGCTGCTCTATCCAAATTAACAAGAAAAAGATGTCTCAACTGCGACAAAGAAGACAACTCTTCCAACATCCATCCATCTTGTACAACGGCATTATCACTTCCATCACCAATAGGATAACCTCTCAAATAAGTAAGGAACTTCAATTCGCCTATGCCTTTTGGAACCTGATTTATGTTTGTGCCAATAAGATCAAGACATCTTAAACTGCACAACAATGTCATTGCGAAAGGAAGATTGTGCAGGTCATTACACCATCTCAAGCTCAGTACTTGAAGGTTCTTTAGGGAGCCAATGGATTCCAGAAGACAAGATATGCCAGTATGATCTAGATTAAGTAGACGTAGATGTATCAATTTTCCTATATAGTCTGGGATGCTTTGTACAAGTGAGTAATTCAGTACCAAAACACGAAGAAGAAGAAATCTCTTGAACAATGTATCCCCGCTTCTCCATGGACCCTCAACAGTTAGGAAAGTCCTCACCTTAACCTCCACCTGATCCACTCTAGGTAACACCAACATATCCTTCTTAATTACAGCAGTAATACGTCTTAGTTTTGACATATTTCCATCCCTTAATGTTTCAACATCTCCAATAAAACATTCTTCTTTTGATATGTTCAGTGCAAGTTGTCTTAAGAGGTCATGCATTTTGCAGCGAGACATATCAAAATATGAGATATCTGGTTGGAGGAGATTCCGGTGGATTAGCTCGTGGTAGTACTCTTCTGTTATATCTTCTAGTAGTTGGGCTTGCTGCTCCTCAATGAAGCCTTCAGCAATCCATAACCTGCTTCAGACCGAACGATAGAATCTTCACCATACAAAGCACAATAAAGGAAACACTGCTTCAGACGATGTTACAACTCATCATAGCTTAGATACAGAGCTTCTTCTACTTCATTAGAGAGCATGCTTTGGGAACTAACATATTTATCCAAATACCTTTTCCAATCATTCTCTGTTAGATTTCTACTTGCCAATGCACTAGCGGTAACCTTGATTGCAAGAGGGAGGCGACCACATTTACGAACAATCTCAATCCCTGTGTTTCTCAAATTCTGCATTTCTTTCTCTTCCTCAATGTTCATGCTCTTCCAAAGTAGCTCCCATCCCACCTCTACTGACATGAGATCAACTCGATGGGTATGCTCTACACCTATTCTTCTTGTAATTTGATCATCTCGTGTGGTTACCAATATTACTCCGGCTGTTGTTTCATGTAATGCAGGTCTTAATAAATCCGTCCACACATTGGAATGCCACACATCATCTAGAACTAGAAAGAAACTCTTTCCTTCAGTTGTTTCTGCAAGCTTCCTCTGCAACTCTGCTATGGTTTCACCTTGCTCCTGATGCACACCAATATTCCGGAGAACCTCTTTAAGAAGAGTTATTTCGTTGTAGTCTTGTGAAACACTAATCCATGCGTGCAACTTGAAGCTTCCTTTTACTTTCTGATCATTGTATATTTTTTGAGCTAGTGTTGTCTTACCAACTCCTCCTGTTCCAACAATAGCGAGCTTGTAAGACTTACTTCCCTTGTGTGCAACAACTAAGTCCACCAGCTTCCTGCTAGCATATTTGATCTCCTTCCCCACAAGGTTGGGCTCGACAAGGTTGGAGCTTCTTATTAGTTTGGATGTTGGACCATTTCTAGTAGACTGTATACTAGTGTTGAATGTTAAGAATATCTTGTCATTTGCAATGTTCTCAATCTTTTTGTTGAGGCTTCTAATCCGAACAGCAACAACACGACGTGACCAGATGTTACAAAAACAAGAAGAAACTGAGAGGCCTTTGCATGCAACTGATTTGCTTGATGATGATGAAGAATTGTCAGGCAGTAGTTTGCTTCCTTTACTCCTAGCCACGTCCAGGATTTCATCAACATCATATATAACATCTCTAAGTTGACCAAGCCAATTGTTTACGGCTAGCTCTTTTGTCCTCCTTTTCTCAGCATCATATATGCAACATTTTATCAGCTCTACTCGTCGCAGGATTTCTCTGAGCTCTTCTTCCACCCCAAGGATTAGTATGACCTCATCTGTAATGATATTTTGCAACTTACTGGCACATGATCCAAGCAAAGATTCAACTACGGCAGCCATGTATTAGACAAACTCGGCAAGGAAGATCTGCCAAAAACACCACGGTGACTTGACTCTGAGAATGGCATAAACTGAAAGCTGAAAATGAATGCACAAGGTATCTTAGCATGCTTTCAAAAATAGATAAGGGTCTAAGGATACACTAGAAGATATCACTACTTCGTTTCTATTTACATTTAGAATAGATCTTGCATAATGAAAGCTGTATCCAACATACATAAAGGTCCAACACCTTGAATAGCGCCATGTATCGAGGACTGAATTCCAGAACTGCCACTGATTGTTTTAATTTGTTTTTTGTGCTTGCAAATTATACGTATTTTGGCATGTAAAAATAATTATTGGTTTGTCTTGCACAGTTAAGGGCGTCATCCAATGGCAGCTGCAGAGCAGTCTACATACCGATTGAATCACAAAAGATGTTGATCGAGTTATATTTCTATCTGTTGCAATAGATAGATGGGAAAATCTAATTAGCACCGCCGCACCCAATCATTCCCATATCTTCACGCCCAAGCATTAAAAAAATGCACCCGTCGCTTTCAAACTGCTCCACAACAGCATGGGCTCATACATGCATGCATGTGGGCTGAAAAAATGATTTATCTCACAGATTAATAATTTGATTGAAAATTCATCTTTACCATTAGGTTCATCTCGACGAGACCTTCAAAATAAGATCCCATGTTGACATGTTTTGTTGAATTTTCATCGTTCATAGTTGCCACATTTATGTCATCATAGTTGTCATCTTACGGGTGTGCAGTTGTCACAAAAATTATACATAGTTACCGGGGCAATAATTTTATATCTTTTAAGTATTGCAGTGTTATGTGGAGTTAAAAAATGGTTATTAAAGCACTAACAATAAGTACATAAATGCATGAACCAGCACAAACACAATGAATCAAGTTTTTAGTGGGGTATATCGACATTCATAAACTTGATAACCAAGTTAATTTAATATGAGAACTATGTGACAAATAATGTGACAAGTAAATAATAGTATTCTGGCAACTATCGACGAAAAAAAATATTGTCGAAACATATCAACATGGGATCTAGTTTCGAAGATCTCAATGCGAGAAAGCTAATGATGAAAACGGATCGTCAATTGGACTTATAGTTTAAGAGATAAAACTTTTTTAAAGTTTAACATTAGAGAAATCTTTGTTGATGTCATGCAGGTGTATTAGTTTGCATGTGCGTGAAGAAAACCACAAGCACCGGAAGACGCATGTGCTTCGCCGCTGTGTAGTGGCTCCCTAGATAGATTGATCATCTAGCCAAGTTTTCCTTTTTCTGATCTATCTTATCCATAACTAGCCGTATGTAAACTAATTTATACGATTGCAATAATGAAAATTAAGTAGAATTGCAAGTCATTATCTCACAAACTACTTTCCCAACAAGGAAGAACCGCCAATAACAAGAATCAATATATAGTGATCATGCATCTCGAAGAAGCACTTTGCTATATGATCAGTCCATCTCGCTACTTTTAAGATCACGCAAGGCTGGGTGCAAGCTAGAATAAAGATAGATAATTGAAGATTATCTATCTAGATAATACAAGATAATACAATACCTGCAAGGTGAAAACGGTCTTGGTGCTATACCTGCAATATCTAGATAATACAAGATTATCAAGTAAGGCCCACTGCTATAGATCCAGAAGTTCGAACATTGAGATCAAATATATACCTGCGTACGGGCTGGTAACTCCACGGGATCAAACAAAGAACAAAGCGGACAAAAGACAAGCTTCCTCTGGGTGCGAAGAGGAGCAAGAACAGAGCAGAACAAAATATTCAGGAAATTGGTGAAGGAGGCAAACTCGGCAGGTAACTTCTTTGGTTTGATTGGTGAATGGGGCAAACTCGGCAGGGAATTTCTTTGGTCTGAAGCAAGCATTAGTCACATATGGCTGATGATGAAGAAGGCTTTTGTGCTGGGTAGAAAAGAAAAGAGATGGAGATGCTCATCTTTGTTTACTTGGTGAATGAGGCTAACTAACGATCCCTTCCTTCAAATCATTGCAGCAAAAAGCAAAAGCACACAAGGTGTCTCACTTTTTCTTTGTTGGTGATTGAACCTGATGCCTTGCCTGAGCCAGTAGCAACACATACTGGAAGCCAAGCAACAGCAAAGCAATTGCTTTGAATTAAATAGATACCCAATAAACACTGGCTGCTACAGCCACCTCTTCTGCTTCAATTATTAATTCATGTGTCAGTATATTTAACCAAGCAACATTAACTCATCATTTTCAACAGCCAGCCATGAACTCCCAAGAGGACCACACAGCGGCACCCTATATTGACGATCAGCGAGAGAAACAAAGCGGAATCTGCACATGGCACAATTGCCAGTACAGAATTACGTCCCCTAAAGGAGATTTGTGATACAGCCTACGAACGACTATGTTGTATCCATCACAGTTAACCCAAGCAGTAAATGAGTTTCAACTTGGGGTTACTACAGATGTAACTAGAGAACATTTGCCAACAAAATTTCGAGATTAATTGCACTGGCTTTGCTAGTTATCGTCCTTAATTCTCTTGAGCAGCTTGGCAGCCCACCGGCGCAGCCTTTTATTCAGGGTGAAGCCAACCACGACACCAACCACAAAGCTGACGGCGCCGAACTTCGCGCAAGCTGACAGAGACACCATCCGGCTGCAATACCAAAGGATCATACGTCAGTTGCAAACTTGCAAGGGGCATAACTTCAGTCAGGGATTACAGATTTACAATACAACATGTGCACGTTTACATCACCAAAAATGTTACAGCTGGAGCCTGAATCTTATATTTAGGAACGGAGGGAGTAGATGCCAAATGTGGAAAACATGCATGTGCCATTCAGACTTCACTATATAGGCACAGAGTCTATTTGGCGGACGACTGCAGCTTTGGTTGGCAGATGCATATCCCAACCCTCCACATTGACTGTGTTCCATCCCCAGCATTCAATTGCATGTCTCAAAATTTCAAAGCATGCTATCTACTGGAACTTGCGATTGATTTTTCCAGTCTTTAAAGTTTAAACTGGGAGGTTCTGATAGAACTTCAGACTAGTGCAAATAAATACTTTCAATTTTAACTAAGAGGGGACAAACCTTTCAGCGAAAACTTGTATAAAAAATGAAACAGAAACCAAACTTTCACCTACACGTATCAAGCATCTTTCAATCAGCTACTGGCCAAATAAATAAATAAACAGGAACCATATATCAAAATTCCAATTAGGACAAAAAAAATCGACTGGGTCAGGTTTCTTCAGATTAGGGTGCTAATTTAACATAGGGATCGGTGTACTTCAAGCCCCTGCAGCCACTGCTGAAGGGTGGCAACCTCAGTTGGGGAGCGCCATAGACTGCAGTGGCAGCACGGCCTAAAGCAGGAGGATGAGCATGGGAGAGTGAGGCAGAGAGGCCCGGGGATTTGCTCAAGCAGGAGGCACAGGGGAAGTCAGAGGATACAGTTTTACAAGTGGGATACGGAAAATTCAGCAATAATCATGTACTCCCTCTGTTCCTTAATATAATTCTTTTTAGAGATATCACTAGGAGACTACATACAGTTGCAATTTTCCAAAATCAACGTAGATAAGCATGTACGCTGGCAACCAAACTTCTGATGTTTAGAAGTTCCACAAATACTACATGTACAGCATACATATTACATTGCCCAGCCTAATTCTTCTTCTCAGGTTTACGGCTTGGCATCAGTTAAGACACAGAACCATATATAGAGCACCATATGGAACAAGTTATGTCGTAGAAAATACGGACATAAAAGTAAACATAAGTCGAATAATTGGGCTGTCCTACCATACACATGACGACATAACTGAGGCTCTCCCCAGCCAAACATTCTCTACAGACCAAATCCGACTCGTTTACTCAAGCTTCCAGCTCTGATGTGTTGCAGGGACTTCCTACATCTGCGTCAGCTACTACTACCACAGTGTACTACAGTAGAGCATGCTTGATAACCCCCCCCCCCCCCCCCAAACTACAGGCAGCATACCGCGAAATCCGCCCCCAAATCGAAGCAATCTACCGGGCGAGCGAGCCAAAGCAGGGCGCGTCGATCGAATCTCGAACCAGAGGAGGAGGACGGGGACGGGGAGGGGGGGAGCTCGGACGTACCCTGCCTCCCTGGGCACGAGGAGCTGGTCGGAGAAGGCGGAGCGCGAGGAGGAGGAGGAGTTGGCGGCGTCCTGCGCCGCGGCCTGCAGCCTCCCCACCGCCGACGAAGCAGAAGGCATCTCCGCGGGTGCCGACTCCTCTGCTCTCTGGCCTCGCCGGGGTTCGAGCTAGCTAGGGTTTAGCGGCGGAGCCTGTCGAGGGAGCCAAGGAATTTTCTTCTCCCCCTTTTCTCGGATGGGGTGGTAATTAGAGTGGTGGATATCTTTTTTCCTCTGTCTTTTCTTTTCTTGTAGGAGAAGAAGAAGAAACGACGGGTCGGAGAAGGAAGGAAAGACGAGGTCGATTCGGGTATGGGCCGGGCCGGGCCGATGCTCGGTTTGGCAATAGGCCTTGTCCATTTTCTCTGTGATTCTTTTTTTTCTTTTTTTTTTTGAGGAACCAGCGGGAGTTCTGCCTTTTCATATGGAACAAGAAGAATTGGCCAGTTAATAAGGAAAACTGGCCGAAAACCGATGCAAGAACGACCCACACATCGACCTCGAGGTCGTGTATCTAACGAGCCATCAACTCCTTTGCCCGAGCAACCGAAATCGACACCCTACAACCCTTTCCGAAGGGGCTCCACTCAACGACGCCTCCAAGGAGGGTAACGACGTCCAAAGAAGCCGTCACCTCCGGCATCAACCGTGGTCATGCTAGGCTTTCGCCCAAAGCTCACCAAACCCATTGCCGCCGCAGCCCGCCGACGTCCCTCGCAAGAATCCGTGGTGCACAAGAGAGCCTACCGCCGCCAACCACCAGTCACACACAGCCAGCAAAAACCACCGCGACACCTCACGTCGTCGTAGCCGCCCCGCTCCAGCCACGACATGTCGCGCCGCCGCGCTGCCATCCTCCACACCTCTGCACGAGACCAACCCGGCTAGATCCGTGCTTGCCACCCGCCTTCGCCCAGCCGACGCCCGCCTCAGGCAGAGCCAAACCATACGGGAGGGAAGCCCCCCTCGAACCGCAGCCTCCGCCTGAAACACCTCCGGTGACGCTTCGCGCCCGAGCTGCCCCGAGCCTGCAACCGCATCCCACCAGAAAACTACGGCCTCCACACCCCACCAGCACGCCACCAGCTGCCCGCGGGCGCCAGCGCGCAGCCCGGTCGTCCCGTGCATGAATCCATGCGTCAGAGCCCAGATCCGGCGAGGCCGCAGAGGTCACCGACGACCAATCTCCTCCGCGCTGCCATAGGCCTCTCAGCCGCGCCGACTGCGCCGCACAGGCCCTCTCCGCGCCCTTGACGAGCACCACACCAGATCCGGGGTGCACACGCACCCACCGCGCCCCTCGCGACCGAACCGCATCCCGCGCCAAGCCTTGGTGCGCCCACGCTTTGCCGCCCCTGCAGCCGTCGGACCCTTGCTCGTGGCAACTTCGTTGCACCGCCGCCATCGGGCGAAACCCCCTCGCGCCAGATCCGCGTCATCTGCCCCACCGCACGTCGCCAGGCCGCCTGCCGTTGTCGAAGTCGCGCCTCCCGTTGTCGAAGCCGCGCCCCCTCCCCCCACGCCGGCACCAGACCCCGGCCGACGCGGCCACTCCAAGAGCCCACCGATGCGCCACCCCTCCCCTCGCCGGCAGCACCGTGTCGGAGCCGCGCCAACCAAGCCCGCCGCGCAGACTCGCCAGATGCGCCCAAGTGCCCCGCAGAAAGATGCCCCGCCGCCACCCTCACCGGAGTCTGACCGGGCTTCGTCGACGGCCTCCTCAGGCGGCAGCAAGGCAAAGGGAACGAGGAGGGAGGGAAGGTGGCCGCACCAGAGGTTTTCCCCTTGTGCCGCCAGAGAGAGGCGATGCGGGGGTCGGGTCTCCTTTTTTTAGCTCTCTGTCTTGGATGCATCAGATAGACGGAGCGTCTGATGCATCAGGCGACACGGGGGTCGGGTGTGTGATTCATTTTTGCAGCCAAAATTTAGCAGTTAAGAATTCGAATTGTTTAGGGTTTGAATCCTTCATCAAAAAGAAATAAAATCAAACATCAATATAGACGGAGCTTCGCTCAGCGATATCTGATTGCGCGTGCATCCAGTACAACAAACACGTGAGCCAGGGGAACGTGTCAGGCCCACATTGGCTGGCACGCCAAACTCCCCCAAGCCCAAGGACATGTGCTAAAAAATAATAATTTCTCTACTAAGCTGATGTCAGATTTTAAAGCATGCATATAACACACGCAATGATAAACTATATTATGTCGAGCATGATAATTTTCTTCGGCAAGCATCCCACATTGATGCTTAAAATCTGGCGTCATATTTTTAACATTTTTTTAATTAGTCAATTGATGGTTAGAGCACCATCTCACATAGCTCAATAGGGTGATATAGGGAGATTCGAAAGTGAGGCAACGTAAGTGTATGCTCGCGCACGGTCATTGAAGGGGAAATCCCGTCACTACGGTGGGTCGGTGAACTATATCACAATCCTTATGTAATGGATCATGCTCCTTTGAATCGAAATCATCTTTCTATAACTCGAGGCTCGTAGATTAGTTATACTGGATGACAAGCACGTCCTTGCTATTAGTGTTTGATGTGTTTGGGAAGGAGAGTTCATCACAATTGGACAGGAGATCGAGCTTCCATTTCATCAAATTGTTCATTGTTTTTCTAGTATCTCGATAACTTTTCTAGCCGCATGGCTTTTCTCCTCTCTTGGACAATCTGAATTCCCATCTCTCTCGCCTTCTTCTTGGTAGCCACGGTGGAACACACCAAATATTGGTTCCTAGGTGTATTTTAATTTTATTTGTTGGATTTTTATTTTTATTTTATTACCAAACAGTTGTCCTTCCTCGTGCCTTCCTTTTTGTCGTTGCATGTGCGACGTGTAATTTTTGTTATGGTTAACTATGCGTGGCAAACTTTAAAAAAGAGAACAAAAGACGGTATTCAATTTTAATTTTATGGTAGAATAATAAATTCTCTACCAAACAGTTGTCCTTTCTCGCCTTCTCCTTGGTACAGACGGTGGACCACACCAAATATTGGTTCCTAGGTGTATTTTAATTTTATTTGTTGGATTTTTATTTTTATTTTATTACCAAACAGTTGTCCTTCCTCGTGCCTTCCTTTTTGTCGTTGCATGTGCGACGTGTAATTTTTGTTATGGTTAACTATGCGTGGCAAACTTTAAAAAAGAGAACAAAAGACGGTATTCAATTAGCATAATTGAGAAGTTTTATGTAAACTCAAGGAGAAACAAGGCATACATATTGCAAGTGTCATTTGATGAAGCTGGGGTGGAGGACAAAGTGAAGCCAGGCGATAGTCGAGAGGACCAATAAGGCATTCCGGTAGCAACACATGACTGAACTAATAAGTTGACAAAAAGCAAGTTGTTTGATTGGATTTCGACAATAAGCATGAAAGCCAGGGCCAAAACCACAAGCAAGCACCCGTTGGCCCTTGGAATTTTTACTGAAAAAGGTTTTTCCAGCTTTGTATTACAAAGCAACCAACACTGGTTACAGAGCAAACACTATAACGAGCAGCACAACAAGCCAAAAGAAACAATGCCAACACCGGCAGCTCGACAAAAGCGTGGATGAACCGCAACCGTTGCGCCCTCCATAGCTCCGATCCTCCGCATACCAAGCAGCACCTCCAACAAAGGATGCGATAATGCTGCTGCCCGAACATGTCCTAGGGTTTTCCCCGGTACGCGGAGGGGAGTGGGGTATGGAGACCACCGACATCCTTCATGAAGGAATGATGGCACCTGCGAAGAGGTGGAGGAGTGGGGGAGAGCTGAAAGAGGGAGGCCCACACGCGGTGGTTTTACCGAATTAAGACTTGTGGTGGCAAAAACATTGATACTCTCTTTGTAGTGATCTAAACGATCTAATCTTTCCCTAATAATAAAGTAGCTACTGCTTCTGCCATACGTCATAGTTTTTACCCCTAAAATTGTCCTAAATTACCCACCATGCCATCCACAAGTTAAAAAAAGATTCATATTTTCTTTCCTGTAAAAATCGCCGTGAGGTTACGTTTTATAATTTTGGACAAGAAATTGTTACTAACACATGCATAGCGTAGTGGCTGAAGCCCCATTCTATTTGAGGGCTGACCCGGGTTCGAACCCTGGTTCCTACGGCAGCATGCACATCTTCCTTCTAGTATGTTTTTATGTCCGACCGATGTTTTTATCTTTATTTTTATGCCTTTTCTTTTCTCATTAAATTTTTTATTTTTCCTATCTTTAAATTATTTTGTAATTCTCCAAAAATCCAAATTTTCAAAGTTGTGAGTTCTAAAAAAGTGTTCATCAAATCATACAATGTTAGTTATTTAGAAAATTCGGACATTGTAAAAAAACATGAATTTAAAAAATGTTTACGATTTCTAATAATGTTCATTATTTCAAAAATGAATTGTAGATAGACAAATGTTCAGTATTCAAAAAATATTCAAAAATTTGGAAGATTTTAGGAAAATGAAAAAGAAATAAATAGAAAAGTAAATAGAAAAACTAAGAGAAAATGTGAAACCGAAAAGAAAACATAAGAGCATCTCCAACAGGCGCCGAACGCGCCGCGCGCAAAAAACCTGTTTGCCGCGCGCCTATCGGTTGGTTTGGCGCGGCGAGCAGCGCTGGCTCCAGCAGCCGCGCTAAAATGCAGCGCGTGCAAAAATGCAAAAATACAGCCGGCGCGCGCGGTTCGTAGGAGGAGGAGAGGAGAGAGTTTCGCGCGAACGCTCGAGTCTGCCGCGCGCGGAAGCGGGCGCCCTAAATACACCGCACGCGATTGCGTTTCGGCCAGCACGCTGAACTGCATATGCCGCGCGGGCCGTTTTTGCGCGCCCGCTGGAGCCACCCGCCGCGTTGCGCGCGCTAAAACGGCCGGATTTGCGGCGCGACGCTAGTTTAGCGCGGCTGTTGGAGATGCTCTAAAAACGTAAGATAATCTATACCTACTAATATAAGAAATAGATATTCTTAGTCTGTCATGCTATTTCATGGAAAACTCCTTAATGTTTTTGACATTAAACCCGCAGTACATATTAAATGTTTTTTAAAATACTCTTATCTTCTAAACCGTAACTCTAAATTTAACATGTTATATATGGATTTTGAGTAGAAAAATATGTAGAATCTGAATATGTTGTTATTTTACCTGTTAACAATTTTAAAAATATTATGTAGGATGCAATATTAATCAATAATTCATTACCCGCCTTTCTTTCATATCGGTATTAATTTGGATTGTGGATGAACATCTCACGGAATTAAAGATCACTAGTACAAATGCCCTTGCATCGGGCAAGAAAAAAATACAGAACCTCGTTGTTATATTATTATGTGGCATTAATTGTAATAAATATGTATAATAATGTTAAATGTTTTCTTTTAAAATATTAGGTACTGCTTACATAAAAATGGATGAATTTTTTATAATAGTTATAATTTTTATTAAAATTTAAAATTTCTTGTAAAAGTTAAATTTTTAAACATTTTTTTTCAAAAGGATCTTTTTATTGTGGGGTAATAATGTTTTGTTTTTTGATGGGCAATGGCATTTTTGTGTAGAACATATTTCCATAAATATTTTTTGAATAATATTTTCTTATTGTTTTTTGCACAACTTGCTTCATGTGCCATTATGCATCATTTTTATATGATTTTTAAATAATTATTGATGATAAGGTTAAATGTTAAATTATTTTAAAAAATTGATGTATGCATAAAATTGTAATACTCTATAGGAAGTATTGTTTTTATGAATTTTCTTTTTGTTTGAAAAGGAACCTTTTTAAATAAAAAAATTCTTTAACATTTTATGAATTTTGGGCTTGACCCAAACGACTTGCAGTACAATAACAATTGACGCTATTAAAAAAAAGACATTATCGTTTGGTACATAAATTGCAGCATCATCACTCCCGTCCCCATTTCATTTTTGTCTCTCCCGTTCCCATTTCATTTTTCGCATTGGCTACCTGCTTCCTCTGCATCGAGGCTACACCAAACCCGCACGGCCCGAGCGAAAAAGCATCACCACACCAGAAGCATTGGCTCGGCTGTCTCTTTGCCCACGAAGTCACCGCCTTTGGGGACTACTACAACAGATAGGCATTTGAAGGACCAAACCACCTACTGAGGACTTTGACACCCAGCCCTTAAGAAGCAAATTTGCACACTACGGATATTAGCATATTCCAATGTGAATTGTAGTTTTCTCTTGGCATGATATTAGGCGATTGAACGACCTCCTCATCAGCCAACATGGATTGCATCATCGTTGGGAGTTGGGAAGTAGTGGAACTTCGACATGGATGGAGAATCAAAATAGACTGGTTGGAGCACTTTAGAATTGCTGAAAAATTATATTTTTAAATTGGGAGTAAACTGTGGTCCTATTTAATTTTACTGCGCATCTAAAACAAAAGTTGCTCCTCTCACCGGTCCTGAATGACTGTTATATTATTTCACTCATGGGTAGATAATGTGCGATCAGATAACAAACTGAAGGTGGTTTTCCATTCTCATGGGGTACATACTAAGCACTGGATTGACCAGTTGTCAAACAATTGCTCGAGTCTGCTTATAAAAGGGTTCAGCTTAACTAAGGGCATTGCCGTATGAACCAGAGTTACCTGTCCCAGTCAAGCCCTTCCCAATTATGAAACCCTCTGTGTAAGCAGCAGGGTTGTTTTTGAAGGGTGTTTGAGGCATTACATACATGTGGTGTAGCCATTGTTGACGATATTGGATGGCTCATGGCTCGACGGATATTTTTCTACCTCCGGTGATTCTTCTACCTCTGGCAAACTTGTCGCTTCTGCCTACGTCGAACTTGATGGCCACGTGATGCTTATCTCGTTCAACTCTAGGATTTGATGAATTTTTTCTGGTCCAAGTACGCAACCTATGGAGACGAATATTTTTCTGGTTCAAGTACGCAACCTGATGGAGATTTGAGCTCAGAATCGTTGCTTCTTATAGGAGAGAAGGCCAATCCTCGTCCGGCAGCACCGAGTTGTAGCAGGACACGATCACAAACAGAGTCCAAATCAGACACGGGAGCCTGCAACCATCGCTGACAACGGCCTCCTTCACCCTCTGCCCTGACCACCACAAGCAGCAAGAAGCACAAGTCCCGGAGCCATTGCGCCATGGCAGGACCTCGAGCTCCTTGCCCGCTTCCATGTAACCTTCATGACCTCGCCAAGCCCTGATCTAGCTGGCCACCGACCGACACATCGCTGCTTGTCATCAACCCACCACCGCAAGCAAAGCTTCTCGGGCCCGCCCCCCCGTTGTTGGAATTATGCCCTAGAGGCAATAATAAATGTATAGTTATTATTATAATTCCTGTATCAAGATAATAGTTTATTATCCATGCTATAATTGTATTGAATGAAGACTCATTTACATGTGTGGATACATAGACGAAACACCGTCCCTAGCATGCCTCTAGTTGGCTAGCCAGTTGATCGATGATAGTCAGTGTCTTCTGATTATGAACAAGGTGTTGTTGCTTGATAACTGGATCACGTCATTGGGAGAATCACGTGATGGACTAGACCCAAACTAATAGACGTAGCATGTTGATCGTGTCATTTTGTTGCTACTGTTTTCTGCGTGTCAAGTATTTATTCCTATGACCATGAGATCATATAACTCACTGACACCGGAGGAATGCTTTGTGTGTATCAAACGTCGCAACGTAACTGGGTGACTATAAAGATGCTCTACAGGTATCTCCGAAGGTGTTAGTTGAGTTAGTATGGATCAAGACTGGGATTTGTCACTCCGTATGACGGAGAGGTATCTCGGGGCCCACTCGGTAATACAACATCACACACAAGCCTTGCAAGCAATGTAACTTAGTGTAAGTTGCTGGATCTTGTATTACGGAACGAGTAAAGAGACTTGCCGGTAAACGAGATTGAAATAGGTATGCGGATACTGACGATCGAATCTCGGGCAAGTAACATACCGAAGGACAAAGGGAATGACATACGGGATTATACGAATCCTTGGCACTGAGGTTCAAACGATAAGATCTTCGTAGAATATGTAGGATCCAATATGGGCATCCAGGTCCCGCTATTGGATATTGACCGAGGAGTCTCTCGGGTCATGTCTACATAGTTCTCAAACCCGCAGGGTCTGCACACTTAAGGTTCGACGTTGTTTTATGCGTATTTGAGTTATATGGTTGGTTACCGAATGTTGTTCAGAGTCCCGGATGAGATCACGGACGTCACGAGGGTTTCCGGAATGGTCCGGAAACGAAGATTGATATATAGGATGACCTCATTTGATTACCGGAAGGTTTTCGGAGTTACCGGGAATGTACCGGGAATGACGAATGGGTTCCGGGAGTTCACCGGGGGGGGGGGGGCAACCCACCCCGGGGAAGCCCATAGGCTTTGGGGAGACACACCAACCCTTAGTGGGCTGGTGGGACAGCCCCAAGGGGGCCTATGCGCCAAGAATAAAGAATCAAAGGAAAAGAAAAAAAAAGGGAGGAAGTGGGAAGGGAGAGGGACTCCTCCCACCAAACCAAGTCCAACTCGGTTTGGGGGGGGGAGTCCTCCCCCCCCCCTTGGCTGGGCCGACCCCTTGAGGGTCCCTTGGACCCCAAGGCAAGGTCCCCCTCCCTCCTCCTATATATATGGAGCAATTAGGGCTGATTTGAGACGACTTTCTCACGGCTGCCCGACCACATACCTCCATAGTTTTTCCTCTAGATCGCGTTTCTGCGGAGCTCGGGCGGAGCCCTGCTGAGACAAGATCATCACCAACCTCCGGAGCGCCGTCACGCTGCCGGAGAACTCTTCTACCTCTCCGTCTCTCTTGCTGGATCAAGAAGGCCGAGATCATCGTCGAGCTATACGTGTGCTGAACGCGGAGGTGCCGTCCGTTCGGTACTAGATCGTGGGACTGATCGCAGGATTGTTCGCGGGGCGGATCGAGGGACGTGAGGACGTTCCACTACATCAACCGCGTTCTCTAACGCTTCTGCTGTACGATCTACAAGGGTACGTAGATCACTCATCCCCTCTCGTAGATGGACATCACCATGATAGGTCTTCGTGCGCGTAGGAAATTTTTTGTTTCCCATGCGACGTTCCCCACAGTGGCATCATGAGCTAGGTTCATGCGTAGATGTCTTATCGAGTAGAACACAAAAGTTTTTGTGGGCGGTGATGTGCGTTTTGCTGCCCTCCTTAGTCTTTTCTTGATTCTGCGGTATTGTAGGATTGAAGCGGCTTGGACCGACATTACTCGTACGCTTACGAGAGACTGGTTTCATCGTTACGAGTAACCCCCTTTGCTCAAAGATGACTGGCAAGTGACGGTTTCTCCAACTTTAGTTGGACCGGATTTGACCGAGGAGGTCCTTGGATGAGGTTAAATAACAACTCATATATCTCCGTTGTGGTGTTTGCGTAAGTAAGATGCGATCCTACTAGATACCCTTGGTCACCACGTAAAACATGCAACAACAAAATTAGAGGACGTCTAACTTGTTTTTGCAGGGTATGATTGTGATGTGATATGGCCAATGATGTGATGTGATATATTGGATGTATGAGATGATCATGTTGTAATAGAAATATCGACTTGCACGTCGATGGTACGGCAACCGGCAGGAGCCATAGGGTTGTCTTTATACTAACGTTTGTGCTTGCAGATGTGTTTACTATTTTGCTAGGATGTAGCTTTAGTAGTAATAGCATAAGTAGCACGACAACCCCGATGGCAACACGTTGATGGATGATCATGGTGTGGCGCCGGTGACAAGAAGATCGTGCCGGTGCTTTGGTGATGGAGATCAAGAAGCACGTGATGATGGCCATATCATGTCACTTATGAATTGCATGTGATGTTAATCCTTTTATGCACCTTATTTTGCTTAGAACGACGGTAGCATTATGAGGTGATCTCTCACTAAAATTTCAAGACGAAATTGTGTTCTCCCCGACTGTGCACCGTTGCTACAGTTCGTCGTTTCGAGACACCACGTGATGATCGGGTGTGATAGACTCAACGTTCACATACAACGGGTGCAAAACAGTTGCGCACGCGGAACACTCGGGTTAAGCTTGACGAGCCTAGCATGTGCAGACATGGCCTCGGAACACATGAGACCGAAAGGTCGATCATGAATCATATAGTTGATATGATTAGCATAGGGATGCTTACCACTGAAACTATACTCAACTCACGTGATGATCCGACTTGGGATAGTGTAAGTGGATCATGAACCACTCAAATGACTAGAGAGATGTACTTTTTGAGTGGGAGTTTAGCATATAATTTGATTAAGTTAAACTCTAATTATCTTGAACATAGTCTAAGTCCACTTTGAATATATTTGTGTTGTAGATCATGGCTCACGCGAGTGTCATCCTGAATTTTAATACGTTCCTAGAGAAAGCTAAGTTGAAAGATGATGGAAGCAACTTTGTAGACTGGGCTCGTAATCTTAAGCTAATCTTACAAGCTGGGAAGAAGGATTATGTCCTTAATGCTGCGCTAGGAGATGAACCACCCGCTACGGCTGATCAGGATTTTAAGAATGCTTGGTTAGCACGTAAGGAGGACTACTCAATAGTTCAATGTGCAGTCTTGTATGGCTTAGAACCGGGACTTCAACGTCGCTTTGAGCGTCATGGAGCATTTGAGATGTTCCACGAGTTGAAGTTTATCTTTCAGAAGAACGCCCGGATCGAGAGGTATGAGACCTCCGATAAATTCTATGCTTGCAAGATAGAGGAAAACTCGTCTGTCAGTGAACATGTGCTCAAAATGTCTGGGTACTCAAACCGTCTAGCTGAACTAGGGATTGAACTCCCGCAAGAAGCTATCACTGACAGAATCCTTCAATCACTGCCGCCAAGCTATAAAGGCTTTGTGTTGAACTACAACATGCAAGGGATGAACAAGTCTCCCGGCGAGTTGTTTGCGATGCTGAAAGTCGCAGAGTCTGAACTCCGTAAAGAGCATCAAGTGTTGATGGTGAGCAAGACCACTAGTTTCAAGAGAAACGGCAAAGGCAAGAAGGGAAATTCGAAGAAGAACGGCAAGCCTGTTGCCAATCCGCCGAAGAAACCCAAGGCTGGACCTAAGCCTGAAACAGAGTGCTTCTATTGCAAGGGTATGGGTCACTGGAAGCGCAATTGCTCCAAGTATCTGGCAGATAAGAAGGCGGGCAAAGAAAAATCAGGTATATTTGATATACATGTTATTGATGTGTACTTAACCGGCTCTCGTAGTAGTGCCTGGGTATTCGATACCGGTTCTGTTGCTCACATTTGCAACTCGAAACAGGAACTCCGGAATATACGAAGGCTGGCGAAAGACGAAGTGACGATGCGCGTAGGAAATGGTTCCAAGGTTGATGCAATCGCCGTCGGCACAGTGTCACTTCAGCTACCATCGGGATTAGTGATGAACTTAAATCATTGTTATTTAGTGCCTGCGTTGAGCATGAACATTATATCTGGATCTTGTTTATTGCGAGACGGTTACTCTTTTAAGTCTGAGAATAATGGTTGTTCTATTTCTATGAGTAACATCTTTTATGGTCATGCACCGAATGTGAGAGGATTTTTCATATTGAATCTTGATAGCGATACGCATGTACATAACATTGAGACCAAAAGAGTTAGAGTAAACAATGATAGCGCCATATTTTTGTGGCACTGCCGCTTGGGTCATATTGGTGTAAAGCGCATGAAGAAACTCCATGCTGATGGACTTTTGGAGTCACTTGACTTTGATTCACTTGACACGTGCGAACCATGCCTCATGGGCAAGATGACTAAGACTCCGTTCTCCGGAACAATGGAGCGTGCAAGTGACTTGTTGGAAATCATACATACCGATGTGTGTGGTCCAATGAGCGTAGAGGCACGCGGCGGATATCGTTATTTCCTCACCTTCACTGACGATTTAAGTAGATATGGTTATGTCTACTTGATGAAGCACAAGTCTGAAACATTTGAAAAGTTCAAGCAATTTCAGAGTGAAGTGGAAAATCATCGTAACAAGAAGATCAAGTTCCTACGGTCTGATCGTGGGGGTGAATATCTGAGTTTCGAGTTTGGTGCTCACTTAAGAAAATGTGGAATTGTTTCGCAGTTAACACCGCCTGGAACACCACAGCGTAATGGTGTGTCCGAACGTCGTAATCGTACTTTGTTAGAGATGGTGCGATCTATGATGTCTCTTACTGATTTGCCGTTATCTTTTTGGGGTTATGCATTAGAAACAGCTGCATTCACTTTAAATAGGGCACCATCAAAATCCGTTGAGACGACACCATACGAACTGTGGTATGGCAAAAGGCCAAAGTTGTCGTTTCTTAAAGTTTGGGGATGTGATGCTTATGTCAAAAAGCTTCAGCCTGAAAAGCTGGAACCCAAAGCGGAAAAATGCGTCTTCATAGGTTACCCAAAAGAGACAGTTGGGTACACCTTCTATCTCAAATCCGAAGGCGAAGTGTTTGTTGCTAAGAACGGAACTTTTCTCGAGAAGGAGTTTCTCTCGAGAGAATTGAGTGGGAGGAAGATAGAACTTGACGAGGTTGTCAAACCTCTCATCCCTCTGGATGGTGGCGCGGGGCAAGGGGAAACCTCTGTCATTGCGACGCTGGTTGAGGAGGAAGTTAATGATGATGATCATGAAACTCCAGTTCAAGTTTCTGTTGAACCACGCAGGTCGACGAGATCACGTGCTGCTCCAGAGTGGTATGGTAATCCCGTCTTATCAATCATGTTGTTAGACAACAATGAACCTGCGAATTATGAAGAAGCAATGGTGGGCCCAGATTCCAACAAATGGCTAGAAGCCATGAAATCCGAGATAGGATCCATGTATGAGAACAAAGTGTGGACTTTGGAGATACTTCCTGAGGGCCGCAAGGCTATTCAGAACAAATGGATCTTTAAGAAGAAGACGGACGCTGACGGTAATGTGACCGTTTATAAAGCTCGACTTGTGGCAAAGGGTTTTTCACAAGTTCCAGGAGTTGACTACGATGAGACCTTCTCACCCGTAGCGATGCTTAAGTCCGTCAGAATCATGTTAGCAATAGCTGCATTTTTCGATTATGAAATCTGGCAGATGGATGTCAAAACGGCGTTCCTTAACGGTTTCCTTAAGGAAGAGTTGTGTATGATGCAACCCGAAGGTTTTGTCGATCCTAAAAATGCTGACAAAGTGTGCAAGCTCCAGCGATCCATTTATGGACTGGTGCAAGCATCTCGGAGTTGGAACAAACGCTTTGATGAGGTGATCAAAGCATTTGGGTTTGTACAAGTGGTTGGAGAATCTTGTATTTACAAGAAAGTGAGTGGGAGCTCTGTGGCGTTTCTAATATTATATGTGGATGACATATTACTGATTGGAAACAACGTAGAGCTTTTGGAGAGCATAAAAGGTTACTTGAATAAAAGTTTCTCTATGAAGGACCTAGGAGAAGCTGCTTACATTCTAGGCATTAAGATCTATAGGGATAGATCAAAACGCTTGATAGGACTTTCACAAAGCACATACCTTGATAAAGTTTTGAAAAGGTTCAAAATGGAACAGTCCAAGAAAGGGTTCTTGCCAGTTTTACAAGGTACGAGATTGAGTAAGACTCAGTGCCCAGCAACTGATGAAGATAGAGAGCATATGCGCTCCGTCCCCTATGCTTCAGCCATATGTTCTATCATGTATGCGATGCTGTGCACTAGACCGGATGTTAGCCTGGCCATAAGTATGGCAGGTAGGTTCCAGAGTAATCCAGGAGTGGATCACTGGACAGCGGTCAAGAATATCCTGAAGTACCTGAAAAGGACTAAGGAGATGTTTCTCGTGTATGGAGGTGACGAAGAGCTCGCCGTAAAAGGTTACGTCGATGCAAGCTTTGACACAGATCCGGACGACTCTAAGTCGCAAACCGGATACGTATTTATTCTTAATGGGGGTGCAGTAAGCTGGTGCAGTTCCAAGCAAAGCGTCGTAGCAGATTCTACATGTGAAGCAGAGTACATGGCTGCCTCGGAGGCGGCTAAGGAGGGTGTCTGGATGAAGCAGTTCATGACGGATCTTGGAGTGGTGCCAAGTGCACTGGATCCAATAAACTTGTTCTGTGACAACACTAGTGCCATTGCCTTAGCAAAGGAACCAAGGTTTCACAAGAAGACCAGACACATCAAACGACGCTTCAACCTCATCCGCGACTACGTCGAGGAGGAGGACGTAAATATATGCAAAGTGCACACGGATCTGAATGTAGCAGACCCGCTGACTAAACATCTTCCACGGCCAAAACATGATCGACACCAGAACTGTATGGGTGTTAGATTTATTACAATGTAATTCACATGGTGATGTGAGGGCTAGATTATTGACTCTAGTGCAAGTGGGAGACTGTTGGAATTATGCCCTAGAGGCAATAATAAATGTATAGTTATTATTATAATTCCTGTATCAAGATAATAGTTTATTATCCATGCTATAATTGTATTGAATGAAGACTCATTTACATGTGTGGATACATAGACGAAACACCGTCCCTAGCATGCCTCTAGTTGGCTAGCCAGTTGATCGATGATAGTCAGTGTCTTCTGATTATGAACAAGGTGTTGTTGCTTGATAACTGGATCACGTCATTGGGAGAATCACGTGATGGACTAGACCCAAACTAATAGACGTAGCATGTTGATCGTGTCATTTTGTTGCTACTGTTTTCTGCGTGTCAAGTATTTATTCCTATGACCATGAGATCATATAACTCACTGACACCGGAGGAATGCTTTGTGTGTATCAAACGTCGCAACGTAACTGGGTGACTATAAAGATGCTCTACAGGTATCTCCGAAGGTGTTAGTTGAGTTAGTATGGATCAAGACTGGGATTTGTCACTCCGTATGACGGAGAGGTATCTCGGGGCCCACTCGGTAATACAACATCACACACAAGCCTTGCAAGCAATGTAACTTAGTGTAAGTTGCTGGATCTTGTATTACGGAACGAGTAAAGAGACTTGCCGGTAAACGAGATTGAAATAGGTATGCGGATACTGACGATCGAATCTCGGGCAAGTAACATACCGAAGGACAAAGGGAATGACATACGGGATTATACGAATCCTTGGCACTGAGGTTCAAACGATAAGATCTTCGTAGAATATGTAGGATCCAATATGGGCATCCAGGTCCCGCTATTGGATATTGACCGAGGAGTCTCTCGGGTCATGTCTACATAGTTCTCGAACCCGCAGGGTCTGCACACTTAAGGTTCGACGTTGTTTTATGCGTATTTGAGTTATATGGTTGGTTACCGAATGTTGTTCGGAGTCCCGGATGAGATCACGGACGTCACGAGGGTTTCCGGAATGGTCCGGAAACGAAGATTGATATATAGGATGACCTCATTTGATTACCGGAAGGTTTTCGGAGTTACCGGGAATGTACCGGGAATGACGAATGGGTTCCGGGAGTTCACCGGGGGGGGGGGGGGGCAACCCACCCCGGGGAAGCCCATAGGCTTTGGGGAGACACACCAGCCCTTAGTGGGCTGGTGGGACAGCCCCAAGGGGGCCTATGCGCCAAGAATAAAGAATCAAAGGAAAAGAAAAAAAAAGAGGGAGGAAGTGGGAAGGGAGAGGGACTCCTCCCACCAAACCAAGTCCAACTCGGTTTGGGGGGGGAGTCCTCCCCCCCTTGGCTGGGCCGACCCCTTGAGGGTCCCTTGGACCCCAAGGCAAGGTCCCCCTCCCTCCTCCTATATATATGGAGCAATTAGGGCTGATTTGAGACGACTTTCTCACGGCTGCCCGACCACATACCTCCATAGTTTTTCCTCTAGATCGCGTTTCTGCGGAGCTCGGGCGGAGCCCTGCCGAGACAAGATCATCACCAACCTCCGGAGCGCCGTCACGCTGCCGAAGAACTCTTCTACCTCTCCGTCTCTCTTGCTGGATCAAGAAGGCCGAGATCATCGTCGAGCTGTACGTGTGCTGAACGCGGAGGTGCCGTCCGTTCGGTACTAGATCGTGGGACTGATCGCGGGATTGTTCGCGGGGCGGATCGAGGGGCGTGAGGACGTTCCACTACATCAACCGCGTTCTCTAACGCTTCTGCTGTACGATCTACAAGGGTACGTAGATCACTCATCCCCTCTCGTAGATGGACATCACCATGATAGGTCTTCGTGCGCGTAGGAAAATTTTTGTTTCCCATGCGACGTTCCCCACACCCGTTCCCTCCGTGCTCTCTCCAGCCACACACGCGCCCATGCTCCAGCCACACACCCACGGCGCTGCGTACTTTCTATTCCCTCCTCCTGTCCTTCACTCTACATGCATCCCCAGGGACCATGGCGCCGGATCGAGCTAGCAAGGATGCGCGCGGTAAGGATCCCCCTCCCGCCCATGATTCCCCCCTTGGCGACCTCACACCTCTATGCACCGACGATACACTACGCCTCCTGGAGTGCGCCGGGGCCGGCGAGGGGCGTGGTTGAGACGGTGTGGGGAAGGGGGGCCACGCGATCCAGCCGGTGGCGGTGTGTCTGTCGAGTGCACGTCGTGCGCTCCCGACTCTGCTCTGCTCTAACGCCCGACCTTGTGTATCTGTCGAGTGCACGCCGCCATGCATCACCAACACCTGCAGCCCCGAGCATGGTCGCCGTTGCATCGAGCAGCACCGAGGAAGGAGACCTGCAGCCCCGAGCATGGTCGCCGTTGCATCGAGCAGCACCGAGGAAGGAGACCCGCTTCCTCTGAATCGAGGCGAAGCTGCCAGGCCAGCTCGCGTCCTCCATCCTCCCGCGCCGCCGAACCGTAGCCATCTCCACAGAGGAAGGGGATGAACACGCCCCTCACCCTGCAGAGTCTGGATACAGTAAACACAATCGTAGCATCATCAGCTAGATTTGATCCAGCATATAATAAGCGAAGCATCCACAATCAATCAGCTTTGAAATGCACAGAACTACTCTTCAACAATGTTGGAAATAATGGAATACTCTGCAAAAAAAAAAGTGATAAGAATAAACACAATATGATATCCATAGCTCAGGATAGTTCACATGTGTAAATAAAAATAACTGACCCACCTGCATGTCGACAGAGGCTGAATTCATCAAAAATTTGCTTATACCCTGTTTGGTTGCATAGAATTGAGCATGGAATTAAGGAATCTAGAATTGGGCCCCTAATTCTTTTGTTTGGTTGTACTAGAAATTTGCATCTGGAAACCCAGGCCCAATTCCGAGCAGACCCGCCCCGCGTGCGAACCGTTTCCGAGCTCTGGAGGTGGGAATCTCGCGGAATCTGGCGGTGCGAACCGTTTCTCCCCCGACCTGCTGCCCAACTTCTCCTCGCCGCCTCCCTCGCGAGCACAGACGAGGCGCCGCCTCCCTCGCGAGCACAGACGAGGCGGGAGTCCTCGCCGGCGGCCCGAGCAGGTGAGCCTCCATCTCCAGCCCTTCCTCCTCTTCCCCGCCCACCTTCTCCTCGCCGCCTCCCTCGCGAGCACAGACGAGGCGCCGCCTCCCTCGCGAGCACAGACGAGGCGGGAGTCCTCGCCGGCGGCCCGAGCAGGTGAGCCTCCATCTCCAGCCCTTCCTCCTCTTCCCCGCCCACCTTCTCCTCGCCGCCTCCCTCGCCCATCTCGCCCCTACCCCTGGCCGCCCGGGAACCCTAGATCGAGGATTGACGGGGGGATGGTGACCGACGGCAGCCATGGATGCTGCGGCGTGGTCCACATCCCTTCCCCCCTCGCTGACCCGCGGCCACCCCGCGCTCTGGCCCCGCCGACGCCGCACGGCCGCACCGCGCCCCTGCACCGCACCCCTGCTCTGTTTTATTGTTTTGGGCTTGTGCATGTATGCCTATTTTGTGCTATTGCTAGTTCATTAGTAGTGAATATGAGAACGAAAATGCAATAGAAATCTGAGAATAAAATTGCGTATTGGCTAGTTATACCCTGCTAGTTCATTTATGCATGTATGCCTATTTTGTGCTATTGCTAGTTCATTAGTAGGTGAATATGAGAACGAAAATGCAACAGAAATCTGAGAATAAAATTGGGTATCTGAGAAATCTGAGAATAAAATCTGAGAACAGGTTCTGTTTGATGAATGTTTGATTTAAAATGTATGTGCTATGCTTGCTTATATGCTTGTTCATCATGTAGCATCATCATGTCTAATCAAGAGTTGGTCGATTATGTTACCGAAGAGAACAGAAGAAGAAAAAGAAAAAGGCTAGTGTTGACAAAGATGTTTTTTGAGGTGTCTATGCTTGCTTTAGCTTATGTTAGTACTCAAAGGGCACCGAGGGATCTAGGAGCCTTCACTGAGTTCGAGGAGAAGGTTGCATATAGGAAGTATGTATTGAAAAAAACATATAATGGGTCGGAGACAAGATGCTATGATGAGCTACGGTTAACCAAAAGAAATTTTCATAATCTTTGTGCTATGTTGCGTGAGAAGTGTGGTCTAAAAGATAGCAAGTTTGTCACAGTAGAAGAAAATATTGCTATGTTCTTACAAGTTGTTGGGCATGGAACTAAAATGAGAATGATTAGGTTTGAGCGGTCTTTGGAGACCACTAGTAGGCACTTCAAAAATGTGTTAGCTGCCATCCTATCTCTAACTGGAGAGTTCATCAAGCTCCCTGAGCCTTCTGCCACTCCTCCGGATGATTACAAATGGAAGTGGTTTCTCAATGCACTTGGAGCTCTAGATGGGTGTCATATTCCTGTGTTTGTTCGGGCGGCTGACAAAGGGAGGTATAGGAACAGAAAACAAGAAATCACCACTAACATGTTAGGTGTGGTTGATTGGAACATGAAATTCCTCTATGTTCTACCTGGTTGGGAGGGCTCGGTATCCGACTCGCGCGCGTTGAAAGATGCTATGAGAATTGACCGCCAAGATGCATTTGTTGTACCACAGGGTACCACTCTTTCTCTTGGCTTTCTTTTTCTCATATGTAATTCATAACTAACTTATTTGCTTGACATATAGGTAAGTACTACCTAGTTGATGCTGGGTACACAAATGGACCGGGATTTCTATCTCCGTTCCGATCCACTAGGTACCACTTGAAAGAGTGGGTTGCAAGTAATCAACGCCCCCAAACTGAGAAGGAGTTGTACAATTTGCGGCATGCTCGTGCTAGAAACGTAGTGGAGAGATGTTTTGGGTTGTTGAAGAAAAAATGGGCCATCCTCCGTTCTTGTTCTTTCTTTGGCATACATGACCAGGTAATACATGTTGTGTGTTAACAATTAAATAATTAATATGTAATAACAAATGCTAACTATGAACAAAATATTTGCAGATTCGAATTATTAATGCGTGTTGTGTGTTACACAACTATGCAAGGGATACACAACATATGAGGGATGATCTATTGCTGCAGGAGGTCGACGCTGAACTAGCAGCTATGGTTCCTGAACCTGTAGATGATGCAGCTGTCATTAGAAGTGTGCAACAAAGCGATGCATGGAACATGTTTAGGCAGGACTTTGCTGACGAGATGTTTGCTGAGTACCTTGTGACGCATGCTGAACTAGCAATGGAGTAGATAAGTACGCTAGTTGATGGTACACTTTTGTGTGATCCTACCTCTTTTGCCTGATATAATAGCTTCTTGTCGTGGTGTCTTTTGTACATGCATCATCTATGAATTAATATATACATATGTTTTTACTATCTACAACTTGCTCTTTGTCCTTATTTTTCTATGTATGTCACTCGTAGAATCATGGCTGGAGCAAAAGGTAAGAAACCCAGTAGGGATTACCTTGTGTGGACTCCTGAGATGGACACTGCATTATTGGCCATGCTTGTTGAGCATCACAACAGGGGTGACCATGCTCAAAATGGTTGGAAGCCGCATGTGTACAATGCTTGCATAAAGCATGTGAAGGAGACATGTGACGTTGTCATCAACAAGGACAAGATAATAGCAAGAATTAAGACATTTGACAGACAGTATGATATCATTAGCAAGATGCTTGCTCAGAGTGGCTTTGGATGGGATTGGGACAATAACATGGTGATGGTTGAAAGTGATGAAGTGTGGCTTCGATATGTGGAGGTACGGAACTCTTCAATTTTATGACATTGCTTTCTTTCGCAACTTGAACATCATCTCTAATATATGTGTCTTATGTAGGCAAACAAGGATGCAGCTTACTACAGGAACAAGGAAGTGAAGAATTGGCAAGCTATATCTACTATATATTCAAAAGACCATGCGACAGGTGCAGGTGCAAAGACAGGAGCTGAGTGTGCTCAACCACAATCCTCATCAGTTGCTCAGGTTGGGGATGATGATGAAGAAACTCCTGAGCCGCCCAAGAAGAGGGCACGCGCTGCTGATGCTATCCTTAGCATGGTGGGAGAGCTGAGATGCACCTTTGACGAGGCTTTGAAGACAACAGATGCACAAAAGGTGACTCCTCCATCTGAAATCCTTGCTGCACTAAAGGAGATACCTGGTTTGGAGGGTGATGATCTGCTGAGAGCTTATGGGAAGCTCACAGCCAATGAGCGCACCTTTGAGTCACTCATGGCACTACCCCGGGACTTGAGGAAGCCGTGGCTCTTGACCTTGCCTCGATGATTGCTACCCTTGCGGTTGTTCTTATGAACTATTATTTATGTACTTTGTAAGACTTAAACTACCCCCTTTCTGCTACTTGTAAGACATAAACTACGTACTTTGTCCTATTTGTAAGACAAAAACTACCCGCTTGTGCTATGTGTTGGAGACATATTTATCATCCATGTTATATTGTTCAAAGTCCAAAAAAATTCAATTCCACATGATGTATCCAAACAAGATTTGGAATTCCATTTCAGCCTTGATTCTAGGGACGAATACCATGTGCATCCAAACAGCAAAACTGGAATTCCATTGAAATCGTTGATTTGGAATTCCATTGCCAATTCAATTCCGCGGCGAATTCTGCGCAACCAAACAGGGCATTATGGTATTGAACTGAGTATGCGAACTATCCAGCTGGGTTAATGATGTTTCTGCGGCAAAAATAGCAATAATGGAAGGTATCCTCTGCCATGGTTTGGATATCCCATTCTGTAGATATGTCAAAAGAAGCTGGAGCTGCTATTTGTCCTTGCTTTTCTGAGAAACCTGCACATGTCACAGGTGTACAACATAATATAAAATGGACATCCCAAATAAAATTACGGGCACAAAATTTGTTCTGCAGATTCAGCATCAAATTGCTCTCAGAATGTTGATAAGGATAATCTTTCACACCAGTTCGAATGCACCAAGAAAATGTAAAGTACTGCTGGAACATGGACATATTGATGCAAGAACATGATTTTGTTTATAGAAGTTAGAAGTTATAGATTATGAAATTCATATTATCCATGTTCTGGAAACCCAACCCAAATTTTCTACCGATGCTATAGCTGGCAACTAAACAAATACTCCCTCTGTATCAAAATATAAGATACTTACAATCAATAAACAAGTCACCTAATAAAATATAAGGATCTCAAAAATAGCAGAGCATTACCTCAAGTGAGTTTTTGAATGCATTTAGAGATTCGTAACCCAGCTTTCGCAATTCTTCATCACGAGATGATATGCAACCAACCGTAATGGCAAGCAGGCCAACTCGAGAGAATTCAGCAGGTTCAATATAACCCATGAGAAGAGTATGAATCGAGAAACGCAAGATAAACATAGGATCATAAATCCGAACCATATCCATGCTTCGAGATGTTGTCTGTCAAACAATGTTAAGAGTGGTTTAGGAACATGACGTACCATGTGAGCCGGATGCAAGACTGTCATGACACAGAGCTTGGAATCAATTGGTATGTTTTCTCGAAATAGCACCCTTCGCCTACTATTACTTTATGTGTTCTCTCTTTTGTCAATTTCTGATATATGTTGACGCCGCAGCAGGTGACTGCATCAATTGTTCTCCCATGGAGTCGTCTCCATGTTCAGCAAAATTTTCATTAACAGTGTGAAATTGTCTAGATACTGGAATGGTTCCATTATCCACTTTCGGGGTAATTAAATCAGTGTTTGCATTATCAAATACCCGATGTTGCTCTGCAAAAGGATTTTATCAACACAAAGAAGTTTTTTGAGATGAAAATAGAAAGTAATGAGAAAAGAAGAAAGTTTGTATGACATTTAATGGACAGATGAGTGCAGAAATCTTACCATGAATATCTGAATCGTCATTTGTGTTTGCATCATTGTCATCTGCAGCACCACTCGGGAGGACATTAAGCACTGGAGAAGCGAAGGGGCTCGCGCTGCGACGAATAATGCCATTGTTCATCATCTCACAGATTTGCTTCTCGATCTCTGTTTTCTGGTGGGGTGCATATCTATATGGCCGGACATTGACTGGCACTGCACCTGGCACCAACGGAATTTGGTGGTCACACGCACGGCGAGGGGGTAATTCCTTTGGCTCCCGGAACAAATCTGTTGGCAGTTTTCTCCTCCCCCAAGTCATCCCGCTGGAACCAGGGCTATAGGCGGGGACGAACGCATCGGGGTGCTCTTCCAGGTGGCGACGAGGAGGCTCAGGGTGACCAAGATGGAAGGAGGGACGTCGTGGGTTGTGAGCGGGCGGTAGAGGGACTGGAGCGGGAATCTGGCCGGAGGGGAGGGAGCGAGGACCGTGGGAAGCTCGATGGCGTGCTGCGCGGTGCCGGAGGTCGGGTAGTGGCGGCGGCGACTTTGTGGGCGAGAGGGAGAGGAGGCGATCCCGAACGAAACGTTTTTTCCTGACTCCCACTTAAAGAAGGGACCTCGGGTTTAATTACGAGAAAATAAATAAGGGGGTCTTTTTATAAAAATGCCTCGGTGGGTTTTCCGACGGAAACAATAGCCTCTTTATTATTAGGTAAAGATTTGACTGTTTATTCGTACGTATTAAATATACATGCAAGCCGTATTATAATAGAAGACATGTGAAATCTTGAACTACTTTTTAGGCTAAGATCATCTTTGTTTGGGTCATAACTACAAATACTCAAATTATGAATCACCTTTTATACATTAAAAGTATGTGATATTTTTTTCCTGTTGCAACGCACGGACCCTTTTGCTAATATTAGTCTACAAAGAGAGTGTTTGTATAGATGATTGCCAATCTTTTTAGCATGTTAATGACAACCTTTTTTTGTTGTTGCAAACTCTGGTCAATTTTTTTAGTCAATCTTGGTCAGCTCATGGACAAGCAAAACCTCAGCCAAGATCTGAAGGAAACTTAGCACAAGCCAATTTTTTCTTTTTTTGTTTTGCTTTGTTTGCTCTTTTTTTTTTAAAAAAAAAAACTTCGCACAAGCCAAACAGACCCCTACTCTGCGGGAAAAAAAATAAAAAATCTCGGGACGCCTTGCTCTGCGGAAGAGAACTTCGGCTCCCTTCGCCGTCGCGCGGACCTGGAGACTCGAGACGGCGGCGCACGCCGGCACGCGTACGCCGTCGTTGCCACCAGGCGTAACTAGGATGCCTTCGTAGTACAACTTGGTCGTTGGTGTCCAAGCGACAGGCAAAGTTTTGTGCGTCCAAGAACGCCTCCAAGATCGGCGTCAAGTCGTTCGGCGACGACGGCTGGGAGACAAGAACTTGACGCAGGGCGCCGGCTTTGAGCCTTGGACGAAGGCGACGGGCTCGAACCTGTGTCGGAGGGTCGTCGGACCGCGGCAACCCTCACTTTCATACGCCGGAGTAGGAGGATGCTCTGCAGGTGTTCGACAAAATGCAAGTGCGGCGCTCTCACTTTCCTTTGCACGCAGTGATGCCGTGGATGCTGGCAGTGGTGTTCGCAAACAATAGAAGCCAAAGCTCGACACCGCAACCAGCCTAGGAAAGCCAAGAGGACAGGGTGCACTGTCATCGGTTAGCCTGGAATCGTGCAAAAGAAATCCCTCCTTCAGGATTCCAGCCTTTCAGCAGGTACTATCATCAAGCTAGTTATTCTTTCATTCCTTTCTTGATTTGTTTCTTTGCTTTCCACTGTTAGCTGTGCCTTTCTTTTGTGGTGAAAGAGATACCGGTAACTGCTGTCGGTTTGTTGGACAATCGATATGAAAGTTTTAAGATATTAGTGCATTGGAGGTAATCATCTGTAGTTAAAGAAAAGAAAAATGCAATTCCAAGGAGATCCTAGAAAGAAAGAAGGCTTTGTTGAAACAAATTCAAGATACTAGGCTGCATTCAGTTATGCCAAAATGTAGCTGTTATTACCAAGTGTACAAATCCAAAGGCATTTGGGAGACAAGACAACACCTCACAAGCAGCCACTTTGGTGGATTAAATTGCCGAACCTCTGTCTTTTGTTGTGAAACGGCAAATATCTTCAGTCGTAATCACCCTCATCGACAGATTCACTTGGCTTCCATGTGGATAATGCGTAGAGTATCCTTCCCTTCCATCCCAACACCAGGCATTGGTCTTCTTCGTCAACGAAAAAATCCTTGTGATAAATCTGTCTCACCATATATTGTATCCCTTTAACAATGGTTGGATTCAGTGGAAGCTGCTCAAACCTGGCCCTGATGCTTCGTACATTCCATTTCTTATAACTCTCTGGCCTCTCAATCCTTTCTGATCCTTCACATGCAATGGCATTAAGAATTGCATATTTGTATATATCCCTCTCTAGGACCGTTCTTGTCTCGTTATCTCGTGGAGTAGTTTTCTCAAGCATATCAAACATTGAAGTGTAGTGGTACATGACTTCTTTAAACCGTGATAAAAAGAAGGGGGTGTTGTAAGATCCGTTAACAACTCCGTGTATGAAAACTTCCGGCTTCATCATCCTTATGGTATTGAGCACCCTATTCCTGGCGCTATTGATGGACATTGTCTCATCACCAACATTCTTCATTCGGAGTATGCAATTGACTACGAGCACTTCATCTTTGTCAATGTTCAATTCTTCGATGGAGATGGATTCCCATTTTGATGAAATCTGTCGGTATTCAAGAGGTACTTGGAATATGTTGGCATATTCAGTTAACCGTAGCCGTGTGTTCTTATTCATTTCATCTGGCCGGAAACCTGGCATGGGCAGCTCTATTCCTGTAATACGAAGCTTAGGCGGCCCACCTTCTCTGTCTGCAAATTGTTTCAATAATGAAGGCCACTGAAAACCATAGAAAATGCCAAAATCAATAATGTGCACTCGTGGTTTTCCCTTTGAGACATCAAGGATTGTCTTGTTTGAGAGATAATATGATGACCTCAAGTAAGGACAAACTGTGAAACACAGATGGAATAGCTTTAGAATATGTGCTGCATTTGTTGGTGTTGTGATGACCTTCTGGTTTATCTGACTCCCACTTCCAGACAATCTTATCTCCAGGCAATCTGCCAGGTAAAAGGCTAGCCTCTGGGTATCATCCCCACTTGGTGAGCAATGTTGTCTTATGCTTTTAAGTATGTCACTTGCTAAGGTACGGTTGTTCACAGATACTGCTTCTGCGCAATGGATAAGGAGGCTTCTGAGATCTACCACCTCTTTCTTCTTTCGTGTTTTACCTCTCGTCATTCTTCTAGCTGGTTTTCTTCCTTGGTCTTTCTGTGGATACTTGGTGGATTTGTCAGCCATGTCTTGCTGCAAAATAATATCTTCGTCCACGGGCTTATTATGCTCGGAGCAAAGTAGAACCTTGTCGAACGCCTCATTTCGGATCGGCTCATCGGGGAAAATAGCAATCTGCTTGTTCCTCCTTCCTTCTAACAAATCAAGCTCTTCTGTGCCCCGGAAAACTTTTCGGCCTCGTACTTCAAAGGATGCATCCTTGATTGTGTCTTTATCAATCATATGAAGTGATTGATTATCTCGGCCAGGCTTTTTGGCAATTGAAAGGCCACTGATATTCAAACCAATTTCCATTCTTTCAGCACCCAGAGGGAATTGTTTTGCCTCTCCAACAATGGCGGATAAAGTCCATGGAGCCTGGAAAGCTTGTGAGTCTACATTGGAGTGATAATTATGTGAGCTGACATTTACAGAGCAATTACTGCACAACTGCCCAGTAATCCTGCTGACACTTCCATTGAGATTCTTCAGGCGATGGCATGCACAAAGTGGTAGCAATTCTGGCAAAACTGGATACTTTTGTCCAAGAAGTTCATAGAAGGGCTCCTCCATGGTTCTAATGGCAGTCTCGCCATGAGGTGGTCTGACCTTGTCATCGGTGTCTTGCATCAACATTTGTTCTATGTGGCTGAGAGTTATATCTGAGTCGGTCTTTTGGTGCTCCGCCACACTGATTAGGCGCCAACCAGCTGATGTTTCATCGCAGCTGACACTGAAGAGTTGGGGACTGTAGACCTTATAAGAAGAGGATGTGCTCCATGGAACGTGACCAACCTTGTTGGAAACAATTGACAGCGGAGGATAGCAGCTCACAGGGATTGGTGGATATGAAAATAATTCTGAATCATTGTACTTGGCAGTGCTTGACTCGATGAAGTCCTGAGAACAATAGGCGCCACAGCCAGCCGTGTTTGCCATGATGCCGTGAAAATCAGCAGAGCTGGACTTGTCACCGCTACCCATGACTGACTGTATCATACGTCCATTCATACTATCTTTTCAGCATGTCGGATTAAACTTTGCACCAGATTCCCCTGATCAATTGCATTTTGAACAGTTGACACAGTGAGTGAAGAGCAAAACAAAAGGAGGAAGTTGGAATACACAAAATACTCCTC
Organism: Hordeum vulgare subsp. vulgare; assembly: GCF_904849725.1. Taxonomy (NCBI): domain Eukaryota; kingdom Viridiplantae; phylum Streptophyta; class Magnoliopsida; order Poales; family Poaceae; genus Hordeum; species Hordeum vulgare. The sequence continues at coordinate 21,708,765 of NC_058520.1, read as the reverse complement.
CAGTACATCAAGCTAGCGGATCTTAATATCAAAGGCATTGACATCTTTAGTGGGATTTATTACGGTGATGGCAAATTTTTAGAAGTTGAACAAGATGGGCATACAGGCTACCGTGTTAGAAATAACAGTATCTTCAGTTCATGTTTATGGAAAAATCATTAGCAGACAACACACCTACTTATTTTATCTCGGGCAATGGAAACTGAGCAGCAATAATGAGAAGAACGGGTCTTACAGAACAAATTAAGTCATCGTACTACTAGAATACTCTTAATTAGCACACTGTCAAATTGTCAATCCGGTAAATTCTTAGAGAAAAACATTTGCTGCACGCTAAATCAAGGCATTTGGTGTACACCTGATTGAACAGAAGAGAGAAGGGACTCACCATCAGGACTCACCACCAGGTGAACTCGCGGGACTCGTTGCCCCCTGAGATTGTAGACTCAAATTAACAGCAAGCCGAGGGGCAACTAGGCCTGTCGGCGGAAAGAATGTGCAGCCCAAAACTGGCTAAGCTGAGGGATGGCTAAGCTGTACTGTCTCAGTTGTGCCGAGGGAAGAAAGAAGCGGCATGTCTGTTTTATCTTTTATTATGTGAGCCGCTGGTGAGTTCGCCGAGGTATGGGAGTTGATAGTAGTGATGGAATTCATCGCTTTGATGACCTGTACGGATGCCGGAGGCAAAAAAGAACAAACGAGATTTGCAGATAGGCCAGCAGGCGGCATTTCGGAGGCTAGTAAACCGTGTCTAACTCCAATTAGGAGTGAAGGAAGGAGATTTGTTTAGTGCAGTTGTGGAAGCTGGAGGCTTGGATCCTCAGCCAGGTATCTGTCTCTTTGGGCCCTCTTGGCTCCAAGGATGCTAAAAATAGTTTTGTACGCGGCTCCTATGCATGTAATTTCATGGCCTGTTGTCGTACGTGTGGAACTGGTTGCTTGGTGGCAGCGTCGTTCGGTCCGCTGTCGTCTGAGGGTTGTCACCAGCCTCGTCGCGCTCGACCGGACTTCGTCACCCTTCCACTCGCTTCCGTGCTGCAGATCACAGCTTGATTTTGAAGGAGAAGCAGGCCACATGTGTGACAGAGAAGAGTGCTTGACGTGCACTGTTGCTTGCTCGTGGTCATTGATAGATTTTCTTTTATCGTGCTTACATTAATTGTTGCTCGGTGGAATCAAACATATCACGTCCAGGGCCGACCCTATGTTTTGAAGGGCCCTAGGGCAAAGCCCGTGACATGGGCCCTTAATAAAAAAATGTAATCCATTGGAAAAAACGCGCATGAATACTGTCAAAAAAAAGCACGTACGTAAAGTCTTAGATTATAAAATATGTATAAAGAAAGAACCTAGTGCAAGTATATCATGTCCAAAGATTGTAACATTTTCCAAATATTGATGCTTAAGTTAACATGTTACAATACAAATAGTTGGTACGAAATAAAGACAAATATTGATTAGCATTGTATCTAATAGTTTTTTTTTAATATTTAATATGTAAAATAACAACATATTCAAACTCTACACATTTTTCTAATTAAGTTTCATATATAACATGTTTAAGCTGAATTTACGGTTTAAAAGATATTGTTATTTGTAAATACATATTTATTCTGAATGGACTTTGAGGTTATTAACGCATATGTAAGGGGTGTACATAAAAAGTTTAAAAAATGATTCTCTCTGAATATAATTTGGACCATGGGTTATTTAGCACGAAAGTAAGGGGGTTTTTTGTGTAAAATATAAAAAAACGGTTCGGTCTCACTTAAAAACGTATCGCAGGTTAATTAGAGGAAACTGCAGGGGTGTTTTTGCAAAAATGCCGCAACGGACGCCAGAAGCAGTGTGTGCTTTATTATTAGAGGAGATATATATATGACCGTTTGGGGCACCTAGGTGTCCAGGCATCTTGCTTAGATGTCGTTCGTTTGCATCGTGATTTTGTTCAGATGATGGATATATAACTTATTGGATTTCATCCATTAACAAAAAAAACTTTCCATACCTGTTTGCATGGCTCTGACACGTGTTAATTGTGTTAATAAATTACCTTTCATAGATGGTTGCATGGCGTGTCTTATATGGAAACATCCAAATCTGATTATTTAATGTGCGTTATCAATTGTCCATTCATGAGATCAAGTAATAAAGAGTTTCCAAACTATTTCTGTGTGAAATATAGTAAGAAATTTGTAGCACTGCGTACATTGAGATTTTTTTAACTGAGTATATACTTATAAGAATTTTATCTGGATATTTCTCTACAACTACATATCTCAGCGTGAAATATACGAGTGCATACCTCAATAATTCGTAGGTATGTTTCCTAATTGTTTTTATATATTTTCCTACACCTACATACCCCGGCGTGAAAAATATGAATACATACCGCAATAATACGTAGGTATTATACCTAATTGTTTTTAGGTACATAGTTCAAAAATAAGTGGGTATGCGAGATTGAAATATATGTAATTCCCCAATATTACTCTATAGCTACATACCTATTCTCTACAACTACATACCCAAGCAAAAAACATATGACTACATACCCCAATAATATATAGGTATTATTCCTATTTTTTCTTGCATATTTTACTATAACTACATACCCCGACGTGAAATATATGAGTATACCCTAATAATATGTAGGTATATATATACCTAATTATTTTGTGAAGTACATAGTCACAAATAAGTGGGTATGATACCCAATTATTTGATGGATATACATCCACGTAAATGTGTGTCACCATACATATTCTTTTTTGGTATATATTCACAAATACGTGATCTAAAACTTTTATATGGAAAGGAATGAGAGGGAAAAGCACTAAAAGGAAATGCTTGATCTATGAAACTACATCATTTTAGTTTTTAGAACACAGTATGTGTAATTTTTATAGAACACAATATGTGTATTTTATTTTAGTATATTATTTACGGGTATTTTACCAATATCATTTACGGGTATGTGTTTAAGTCATATACGTGTATTTTATTTTTGGTATACCATTTACGGGTATGTCTTCAAAAAGAGTATATTATGTTAGGGTATGTCATCATTTATGGGTACATACTTGATAAATTATGTGAAATTCATAGTATCCAATACATTTACGGATATGCAAAAGTAAGAGTACTCTATAAATTGTTAGGTATGTGTATGCGCATCATACTTTTTATATGTACATACCTTGGTGTACAATTTATGAGTATATACCCAATAATACATAGGTATTATACATATAGTCACAAAGAAGGTATCATACCAAAAAAAATTCACTATATAGCTGTACATACATGGTGTACAACATATGCATGAAAATGTATGAGAGAAGGAAAGCAATAAAAGGAGATGTACTAATTCATGGAATTTAAAACACTTGATTCTATCTCATACATGGAAAGTCTTGCATGCAAATATTAGGAAACAAATCAAAATTTATAGAAACTGCACTGACGGGATGGACCCGATCGAGGTGCACAGGCACCTAGGTGCCTGGACACCTAGATATAGGTAAAATGTTTGGGGCACCTAGAGGGTCAGCCGCTGGATCAATCTATGATCTCAACAATGCATATGGGGTTATCGATTGCTACACCCGTTAACATCATTCATTAGCCATTCTTTAATGTTGCATGCCTCCCAATTAAGGTTATTGATTGCTATCACCTATGTTCTTTTTAATTCGATTCTTTCCAAATAAGAAAGATGCCAACTAATTTAATTGTTACCAGAAAATGGCCACGTACTTGACATAATTTGTCTGAGCAATTAACTATATACCATCAAAGCACTCCATCACGCATTTGTATACCTACGTGATTCATTTTTCTCTCGCCTGTCTTCTACACGAGCATACCCCGGTGATCGTCCCTCCATCATTCATCTTCGTCACAAGTAAGTGCAGATACAATCATGGCTATCAGCACACTTGACGTGCCATGGTTGCCATTGTTGCCGCCGTCGTCGCCGATGGCACTCGTAGGTTGGGTTTTTTCTCCATTACATCAATAGTAATTTACCTATTTCTTTTCGAACTGCAGGTATCTTCATTGCTTTTTCATACTTTTGCATTTCCATGCACATGACCATGAAAACTACCAGCGCAAGTTTTTATCATATTCATGGATCCACGAGGTATGTATGTGGTTGTTCAGTTTGGTCCTACTGATTGTTTTTTTGTGAAGCCCAATACTTGTAGCTTAGTTTGAAAACCACAAAATTTCTCTCATCTACATATCTCAGCCACGTGCTTGTTAATTTAGATCTATGATCAATTCGGATACAATATGCATCCTTTTTATACTGAGTTGTTTTTTTGTGTGTTTTTTTTTAGATGGATAAGTACGAAGAATGTTCTATAGCACATTGAGCCACCACATTTACTAAAAGATGTTGTGGTTACAACGAAGGCTTTGTGTGACAACATGAAGGACTCAAACAACATGCAAGAGAAGGACATGGAGATATATGTGATTTAATAAATTTTGTTTCTCTTCGTGGATATTGTATGTGTACTTGCAAATACACTAGCAAATATCTTCTTGTTTCTTGTAAATTGGAATGTAATACGCTCGTGTATATGAATGGCCCAATTAAAAAGATACATGAGAATAAAATAGTATGGTCATTTACTGTTGGAACTTTAATTATTGGTAGAAGCTGTGATACACGTATTTACAAGCTTAACAAAAAAACATGCATATGGAGACATATGGTCTTGTGAGTATGTACACATTGAACCCAAATTTATCAGCCTGATTATGTCACGATACCTTGCAATTTAATTGGTATAGATACCTATGTCGATGGCCTTTCTATGCCGACGCCGAGGCATCTACGCTGATGTATTATACGTCGACGGGAATATGCCGACGGCAGCCGTCGGCATAGCTCTATGCCGACGGCATCTGGCTGTAGGCATAGTTGAAAATACTAGTAGTGACTTAGAGAAACAAAAAGACAAAATCGGATGTAAACAGTGTCAAATACTCCCTCCGTCCAAATTAAGTGACTCAACTTTATACTAATTTTAGTGCAAAGTTAGTATAAAGTTGAGTCACTTAATTTAGGACGGAAGGAATACTATTCACCCTAAAGGTGACATTATTTGCAGTCGAATTTGTCTTTTTGAATATCTAGCTATAGATCAAGTTATGAGCTGAGTTTTATCTACATAGGTCCAAGGCCATATTTTTTATTTCCTCCGTTCAAGTTTATTGGGCCCCACCTATTTCGGGACAAAATTCGATGCCCCTATAACTAACAATATATGATTGATATGTTATAAATAATATAGCATTAGATTGGTATTCGAATAAGGATTTCCACCATGTAATTTGTGTGACATAATTTATGTTTTCTTAGGTAATTTTATGGCCAAACTTTGACACTAAACGTGAGTAGGCCTAATAAACCCGAACGGAGGAAAAAGAAGATTAGTGCCTAGCTCCAGCTCCATTAATGATAAACAAAATTGCGATAATTTTTTGAAACCAAATTAGTCCAATCCTTACACAACATACTGAAACGTCGAACTAATATGAGTTCTTTGCCTCGTAGTGGCAAAGCAGAGATGATCACCTGCAGCAGACACTAGAGAAAGAAGACAGACCGGGCCAAAGCCCAAACAGGAAAGAAAAAAGCTGCGAGGGAGAAAAACGGGCCGGGACAAGGGAGAATCCACATCAGATGATTGAGACCATAAAGAAAATCAGCTAGCTGAGCTCGAGGCACTCCCATATATATATCCCGAAAGAGTTATATTCCCTCTGTCCTAAAATAACTGTCTCAGCTTTGTATTAAAGCTAGTACAAAGTTGTACTTCCTCTTTTCCGGTTTATAGGGCTCAAATCTGAAATCTCATCAACCAAGATGAATTGTGAGTGGATGACACTAGTTTAAACTAGCCAATGAAATATTTCTCACATATGTAATTTTCAAGGCAATAAATGTAGCATCATTTCTTTCATTGGACTTGCATGATGGATATAGAAAACGATGCATGCATAGCCATTCATCTCCTTTCTCTAAACTCTATGAATTGAATATGACGTGAGACTCAAAACACTTTAACTCACTTAGATTCAAAATAAGCCTAATAAAATAGAAATCTGAAAATTTTGAGATGAGTTCTATAAACCGAAAAGAAGGGAGTACTAAGCTTTATTTTGAGAGAGGGTATTTAAGAACGAAGGGAAGTATACAAAACTTAAAAACCGAGCTAGCGAGATGTTTCGAGTACTACTTTACTGGGTCGACCAAGTGACGTCCACCCTGACCTTGCCGTCGGCGCCGGCGATCTCCGCGGTGTCGGTCCCGGCGAGGCGCGGGGCGAAGACCACGGAGCCACGCGCGAGTTCCTGGTCGGGGTTCTGCCACGAGGCGCTGGCGTCCAGCAGCTCCGCCGAGACTTGAAGCTCGGACCCAAGCGGCGCCGAGACGAGCGCCGCCGTCGACTGCAGCGGTATGGCCGCGTCGACTCTGGGCACGCGGGCCAGTTGGCCTTTCGCCCTGTGGAACAGGCTGTGCTCCTCCACCCACCGGTCGCCGGAAGCCGATCTGGTTTTCGCGGTGACGGAGCCGTAGACGTGGACGACGGGAGGCGAGCCGGCGTCGCAGTCGTCGTCGACGTCACATTCACGCGCCGTGTCCACCACCACCACCTCCACTGCGGCGGCCACCACGGCGCCACGCGGGTGCGCGTTACAGGCTTGCGATGGCGTGGTGGTTCTCCTCCACGCACTGGCAAGCGCCGTCCCGAGCGCTCTGTCCGCTCCCGCTGTACTGGCCCGTGAGCTCGACGTCGCCGACGGCCGTGTTCTCGGCGCCCGAGATGGCCGGAGGTGCTGTGTACTAGGCGATGGTAGCCTTGCTGCCCCCAGGCCGGCGCACCGCCTGAATGCGGCCGTCGACGTCGTCCTGGTAGTCCAGCTCCGAGGAACCCAAGCCATCGGGTTGCCGGCCGAGGTCTTGAACTTGGCCGTCGATATTGCACCCTAGCCAGCTAGCTAGCAGCTACTCGATCCTGACATGAAAACAAAACCAAGCAGTACGTACATAAAGGATGAGAAGAGAAAGAGTCGATGCAAAGCTAGACAGAGACAGACACACAAATAAATCTAGTGCGTGCATGCGTGTGTGTAGAGCACGAACTGCCAAGGCAAACTTACTCTTACTCTAGAGCAGCGGGATACGGAATCAAACTTTAGCCAGATGCCAGCCTCCTCCTTTATACTCCTTTATACTCCCTCCGTATCAAAATAAATGACTCAAAAATGGCTCAACTTTATACTAAAGTTAATGTAAATTTGAGTTATTTTTAAATTATTTATTTTGAAACGGATGGAGTACAAGTCTACACCGACCCATCGCTCTATGCTCTCGTGGCTTTTATCATGAAATAGAAGTAGAGGATAATGCAGTGTGTGTACCAAGGTGACCACCTTGTGGCTCTGGTTGCACTGAGACATTTCTTTTTTTGGGTGGAAGGAGACAGCGATGCTTTATGATCTGTGTCTTTTCCTTCTTTTTGATTCTATACGATGTGTCTAACTGATGAGGAAACATATCAGGTTATATATTTATAAAAACCTCTCATATGTGTAAAAATGAAGGATAAGATTCAACAGTTTACTAGTACTGGCAATAACAGGGTTCTGATATGTATGGCGGGGGAGAGTAGCATATGATCCGCTCTTAGGTGAGATCAATGAGATCAATCTTTCTGAAGATACAAAAAATGTTCAAAATTTCTGAAAATATTTGGAGACACACGTTCATGTTTGATGTACAATATCAAAAAAATTCCGCTCCTAATTCGAGCTACAATTAGAGAAAAAAAAAATCGGATGTGAATAGTGTCAAATACTATTCATCCAAAGCTGATATTATTTACAGTCGAATTTGTCTTTTTCAAATCTCTAGCTATAGGTCAAGTTAGAAGCTGAGTTTTTTTTAGTGTTGTAGACTTAGCCCGCTAGTATGTTGCAAATTATTTTTGGAATTTTTCTAATTGTCTAAATATGAAATTTTGAGGTTGATTCTACGATCTCACCTGAAGGGCATATCCTATAGTAGCCTCCCCCGATATATGGCAAGAGAAGGAACTTCATGATTTGTGTGCCAGTTGGAGGCTCTTTGTTCATTACTTCAGCTATATGTGTAAGTTTCCTATTTTTTAAAATGGGTAAGCCAATTTTTTGACCGCAAGATTAGTGATGTCTTCTTTTTCACTGTTTTTTTAGTTTTTATCTTGACCTTATTTTGGTTCAATCGATTTTCTTATTAGGCTTAAAGCCCATAAACTGATGTTTTTTTCTTTATGTTTTTCTTTCCTTTTACTTTTTCAGCAGTCCTTCTTTTTTTCTGTTTGGCTATTTTCTATACAATATATAATATGTTTATTTTTTTGCATATTACATAAGTTGAAATTTTATTGCAAAGCTGTGTGCATGTTTTTTTAAATATTCTTTTTTGCTTCTTATAGGGTAATACGAAGATCACTAATTCAATTATTGTTTTTTTTTGGTTTGTAGCTCTATCTTTTTCTCTTTTAATTGTAATGTCAGTGCCACTAATTAATTCTTATTATAAAAACATATTTTTCATAAAATTTCACTATTATATGATTATTCATTCATATCATAAAATTTTGATTTATGTGTAAATTGTTTGCAAATTTTGTCATTAATTAATTATATTTTATTTTTCTTGAAGTGTCATACCAGTGCCACTAAATCATTCGTGCATTGAAAATATATTTTTAATTATGTCTTAGCAGGTATTGGGTCAATTTATGTTATATTTCAGACCAAGCCCAAGTATTTGACGGGCCCCTATTTTATGATTGTGAAGGGCCGAATAGTCCTCTAAAAAATCGACGAACACATTAGTGCGAGACAATTTTGATTTACCTGCACTTAGAAAGATCGACTTGTCCAAATTATTTATTTAGGTAATTTGTCCCTTGCCTATCCCTTAGTTCATAATGCAAAGTTGGTGGGCCTTCGATGACACACTTTTGTATTTGACAAATTGCCTGAAATTAGGAGTGGGGGTGGGTTCTGTCGCTCCTCTACATAGGTCGAAGGCGGGCAGAGTTGAATTATCGTCATACTTTGTACTCCATCCGTCTCAAAATAAGTGTCGGTGACTTAGTATAAATTTTGTACTGGTTTAGTTATAAATTTGCGATACTTATTTTTGGACGGAGGAAGTATTTCCTTCTTTCAAGTTTATTGGCCCCCACGTATTTTGGGACAAAATTTGATCATACCTATAACTAACAATATATGATTTATATGTTATAAATATTATACCATTAGATTTGCATTCGAATAAGGATTTCCACCATATAAATTGTGTGGCATAATTTATGTTTTCTTAGTTAATTGTATGGCCAAACTTTGACACTAAATGTGAGTAGGCCTAATAAATTCAAATGGATGGTAGAATATTAGGACCTAGCTCCGGTTTCATTAATGATAGAATATTAGGACCGCTATAACTAACAATATATGATTTATATGTTATAAGTACTATACCATTATATTTGTACTGGAATGAGGATTTCCACCATATAATTTTTTTGACATAATTTATTTTTTCTCAGTTAATTTTATGACCAAACTTTGACACTAAATGTGAGTAGGCCTAATAAACCCGAACGGAGGGACAAGAAGATTAGTGCCTAGCTCCGGCTCCACTAATCGTAAACAAACTTGCGATAATTTTTTGAAACCAAATTAGTTCAATCCTTACACAACATACTGAAACGTCAAACTAATCTGAGTTCTTTGCCTCGTAGTCGCAAAGCAGAGATGAGCACCTGCAGCGGACACTAGAGAAAGAAGACAGACACACATATATAATCAGCTGATAGTTTACTCTCCAACGCTAGCTCTCCCCATTAACCAGGATCATGCAGATGCAGGCCATATGGCGACCTCGGAGTACCCATCCTCGGTGGCGCACGCCCTGAACATCCCCGTCGTGTTGTACGCCATGGTCACCTCCCCGGCGGCCGACACGGCCACCAGCCCCACGGAGCCGCGGGGCACGCCGGCCACGACGCGCGCGGCGGCCTCCTCCAGCGGGAGGCCCCGGTGCTCCATCACCGCCACCACGTCGCGCGCCACGGTGTGCCTGATGATGTCCTCGCCCTTGCCGGTGGTGGACACGGCGCAGAGGGCGTTGGCGTAGGTGCCGGCGCCGATGACCGGGGTGTCGCCGATCCTGCCGGCCATCTTGTTCACCAGCCCACCCGTGGACGTCGCCGACGCCAGGCTGCCCGACGCGTCGACGGCCACGCAGCCCACCGTGCCGGTCCGGCTGTTGTCGTCGTCGTTGTCGTTGGGAGCGCAGATTGGCTGCGTGTAGTTGTACTGTGTGTAGTCGATCTGTGAAGAAAGCAACAGGAAGGTTGCGAGAATCAACAACTGGCTGAACAAAAACAAACCTGGTTAATTCTGTTTTGATATGATTTTTCTGTTGAAAAATGTTAAAGTGGATATGGTAACTTTTGTTTGTTTCAACTTTCAAGTGGGGAAGGATATGATATCAAAATGAACAAGAAAGCAGTGTGACAGATACAGACAGTAATATACATACCTGCACCCTGTTGGCCTCTTTGGCGTTTCTGAGCCTGTCGATGTTTTCCTCTGTAATAAAGTGGTTTTGGTCTCTAACCTCCACACCCTGAGAACACATACAGAAAAGGTTTTCACTATCAGTTTCAGAAACAGTTGGGCAACAACTGGAATCATCAAATTCATTGAGTTTCAGTAATTTTGATTAATTATCATTCCGTCCAAGGGGTTGAAACATTCGCTGGTATTTAACCAGATGGTTTAGAACTTGTGAATTCTTGTGCACTACTTTGGCCGTCAGGTAAATATTGCAGTGTCTACTGAATTTCATCAGTTTAGTCTCCACACCCTGAGAAATTTGAGATGAATGAACTATATATGACAAACTCTTTTTTGATAAACAGTTTGTTTGATTATGAAATACTAGTATTCCTCACTCATCACTGATTAAAAGCAAGATTGAGATTTATTAGTGACGGATAGCAGCTTGGCACCTGGTCCCTGGCGAAGGCCTCTGCGCCGTCGAAGGCGAGGTAGATGTGGGGCGTCTTGTCCATGACGAGCCTGGCGAGCGAGATGGGGTTGACGACGGTGGAGAGGCCCGAGACGGCGCCGCAGCGCATGCCGGCGCCGTCCATGACGGAGGCCTCCATCTCCACCGTGCCGTCGGTCGTGAGCACCGACCCCTTGCCGGCGTTGAAGTGCGGGCAGTCCTCCAGCTCCCTCACCTGCCCCCGGACGGAGATGGTCTTATGACAAAAGATGGAGAGAGAGGAAGAAGGAGACGGGATGCGTAACGTACGACGAGCTCGACGACGTCGAGGGCGGAGCGGCCGGCCCGGAGCGCGGCGGCGCCGAGGTCGAGGCAGCGGCGGAGCGTGGCGAGGCGGGGCTCCCTGCGCTCCGGCGGCAGCGTCCGCGGGATGTCCCCGGCGCCGCCGTGCAGCGCGATCGCCCACCCCATGGAGGACCAACTGCTCCCGTGGTGGTGGCGCCGTTGCTGTTAGAAGGCCAGTGGTCAATGAACGTCATATACGCCGCGGCTGGCGCAGGTACGTCACGTGGTGGTCCGGCGCAACAAACATGCTGCCCGTCGATCCGGGAAAGGGCTGCCGGCTGCGGCAGCGCTGGATGGCGTCGTCAGTCGTCACGCTGGGCACATGGGTCGGTGGGCGCCACCAACCATTCTTTTTTTTTTTTTTTTGAATGTTGGTAGGAGATCTACCAAATCAATTGACCACCAACCATTCTTGTTACAAGTTGCAATCGGGCGAAGCTGCTGCATGACTAGATTTTGTAAGACGTCTCCCTTCATGCTTGCCAAGTAACTTTTCTCTTCATTGCTTGATGGGATCATTCTTTTTGTGGATTATAGGGATGACATGTGGTAACTCTGATCAAACTCCTGACTGAAACAAATCTGCCATTATCTTTGGCACAAGAAGATTCTACCACATATCAGAGAGGCTATCGAAAAGGAAGAATATCATTCGGAAACCAACATTCGATGGAAACCGATGTAAACCACGAGAAAAATATATTTTCCATTTTCGAGCTATAGATGAAAGCACTACCAATCTGGGAACCCTCTTGGCTCTTGCCCTCTCAGCAGAAGGACTTGGCCACAGCTTGAAATTTTATCATTGACAAGTTCAAAGCCAAACTCCCAAGCTTCAAAGCTAATAAAACTTTCCCACGCAACAAGAATTACCCACTGTTTTTGCCTCTATCCCATGCAAACATATTACGGGTCAGCTAAACAATGCAAAACCTCGAATAAAGAAAGGATGTTTTTTTTCATGTAGAAAATAAGTACATCATGGTTTTCAATTTTTTGTAACAACAAAACTGAGAAACGCCACACATATTACGAAAATCGATTATACAGGCCCTGTGATCTCTCTCACATCAACATGCAAACAAGGAACCAACAGGCAACAAAATATTTGCTCTGTTTTTCCAGGGCCGGAGACTTCCACGGTGCTTTTCCGAATGCCAACTAGGGTAGTGATATCATTCTACAAACGTCCAAGCCGTTGCTGCTAGCTGTGCACCTTGAAGCAACTCAATAGTGGGAACAACTGGATCAGGTCGTTCCGGCTCCTCTTCTGTCGAACAGGGTACTCGTCAATCGAACAATTCATTTGCAGAAATGATGCGGCAAAACGTGATGATAACTTAGACTAGAAAACCTGTTAAAATATTGAAGGATGGGGTTGTCTGCACAATAACTGGCTTTTATTTATTTTTGAGTTTGATTCATTTTTGTTTCCCCCAGTCAGCTTACTCATCCTCTTGAAAGGAGTTTAATGTCTACAAGATGGGTGTGTTTGGCAACAGGATTATCTACAAATTCATATCATGGTCCTTCGTTATGCAAGGACCAAAATACCCTTGTTATTTTTTCAACTCTTATACACGTTATTGCCTGGATCACATGAAACAAATTAGCAGGTTATCACATGAGCACATAATATTTCAGTGCCCATGGAAGTGACTAACCGAAGCATTTATCTTTCTGAGTTCTAACCAAGTAAACCTACAACACAACAACCGACTCAAATCGGCATCACCCTAAAAAAATCACATGGACAGCTTCAGCATGCTATTTGCTGCAAGCCATCTCCGATGAACTACAATTTCTACAAGCTAATTCAGTTAGAACCGTGGTTTGGTACAAGGCACCACCAAGGAAATAGTCCGAGATAGCTATAATCGATCCCTCCGTGCCATGAATAATTATTATCAGTTAGAAGCACTGAATGCTCAGAAGCAAATTGAAAGCTTTGGCCTGCAGACCAACTGATATCGCTGCGACGCAATACTACTTGCCATACTGATGCATGGAGAAGACCAACAGGGATTTCACGAACTCACAACTCAACCATGAGATGGATACCGCTCCCTAGACAAAAAATATCAAGAACATGAGAACTCGCTGGATCTTCCATTGGTTCCTAGATCCACCGCCACCTCATACCCAGTGGCGGAGCCAGCTCGGCCGGCAAGCCGGGGTAAAGTACACGGCATTCCTGTATCCCAGTTGTTTGCCCCTACAATAGGTCCACCCTTACTGTTACTGTTCAAACAGGAATGCAAGGCTGAGACCTGGCAGCTGCCCCGGGTAGCCGGGAGGTGGCTCCGCCAGTGCTCATACCGCGGAGCTCGCAGCAAACCCCTGAGTTCATAGGGTCAGTGTGGTGTCTCCAAGTCTATTCTAGAGAAAGACAACAGCGGGGAGATCTGCAGGTTGATGCAACAATCTTTTAGGCGCCACTTCCGGATGAATCTGGTGGATGGGGTGGTTGCCGGTGAGGATGCGGAGGATGACAAGGACAGTTAAAAGGAAGAGGAGAAGCATTGGGGAACGAGCTAGGTACGAATGGTCTCAGGGAGTGCTCGGTTGACACGGGGGGTTATGTCCAATGGCATCCGGTGGGTTATTTACTCTCAACTTCAGGGGCGAACTTATAATTGGAGGTGCAGAAGAGAGATGGGTCTTTGCAGCTTCACTGAAATGCTACAGTCTAGAGGCCCCTTCAGCTTAACTCCACCCAAAAAATGGAGTTCGGGTGTTTGGCATGGCTTGACCTGCTCCAGCACAGAATCTATCAAGTGGGGCTGTCCCAAACACACCCTAAGATTAAGGGATTAACCATCAAGCCTATGGGCCTAATGTCATTCAGACAGCACAAGGCATATGAGCCAATTAGAAACAAGATGTAGAAAATGCAGAAAGAAATTAAATTCTATTTCTTTTGCTAAATTGTAGGCTGATACAGCCAAATAAGTTCACTCTTATTTGTATGGTCATGGCTTGTGCCATAGGCCAATTGGATAATTAACGTTATTTTGAATTGAATGGTGTTATGGCAAGCAGAGCTTTGACTTAGAAAGCAGAGGACTGGTTGAGGAAAATTACTTTAAATTAGAGTAATAGGTTTCAAGTCCTCACCTTAATACCAGTACAGCCATTAACATCCAGAGTCGTGAGACTATTTAAGCAAGATTTTGACAAAACCTCCAGGCAAGCATCAGTTACTCCAAGTATTCCAAATAAACTACATAAACAAAACAGAACGTGCATAAGCCACCAGTCCACAACGAACACACTATCTTTAGAACAAAATTACCACATTACCTTAGTAGTTGAAGGGACCGACAACCTTGTGCGATAGCTACCACCCCAACATCAGTAACACGTACGCACCTGTGAGTAGTGATTCCAGAGATAAATCACAGCAAGTTCAATTATTAATTTATTTAGAGAAAAGTAAAGTTTGCTCTTGTATTACCAAGATAAATTTAGATATGTCAAACGTCCACATCTTGATATACTGCTAAGACCGTCGTCAGTTAGGTTCTGGGAACGCTGAATTAGTGAACAAAATAGTTTGGTAGTTCAAAACTCAAAGTAGATTCAATAAATAGTTACCTGGGCCCCACATAGGTCTAGAAATGTAAGGTTGGCTAAATATCCTATTTTTGAATAAGCCTTGTCGGTAAAACTGCATGATGTGAAGTAAGGTTGTTAGATGCTCAAGTTCACTGCAACACATAATTATCTATCTTAGATATTTTCAGTATTACCTTGAAAGTGCATACATGTTCAAGCTTTCAAGAGCAGAGCATTTCTCAAGAACCTTTTGCAGTGCATCATCTGTCAACTTAATGCACCTATGAATACATCACACAGGATATTTAGGTTGCAAATTCTGTTTCCTGCCCAAGCTCGCCAAGGTTGTAGAACATTAAAGATACAAGTGGACACTAGATGAAAGTTCAGAATGAAATGACACATGTGGTCCTGGCATCTAATCCTTGCTGAAACTACTTTGGTTTTTGAAACTTGAAATCAGGGACCAATCCCATTACTCCACACAAAAAAAAATTGTACCTGGTTATGTCTAACTTCTGTAGTCCTTGATAATTATCGGCAACTAGCTGTATTCCTCTATCTGAGATATTCTGTAATGCATGTAATATATATCCAATCAGTGGCGTGAAAAGCCATGAAAAAGTAGAGCTGGATATGTAAGATGCAATCTGCTAATGCTTCATTATCACCCTGTTATGTTCAGCCCAACACTCCCAGTCAAGATGGGTGATAGATATATATCGTTCCCATCTTTTGTTACAGCTAAATTACGTTGCTTGACTCCAAAACCCTTAGTTAGACCATATGCTACTTGACTCCCTGATATTACATGATTTAATTGAATTATAACATTATATAACTTCTCCTTAATAAACAAAGGATCTATCGCCACATGCTTGGTTCTGTTTGTTGGATGATTATTGGTTATGCTGATAGCTGATTTATTATTACACCACACCTTCAAAGGACCTTTTCCCAGCACCTTCATTCGGATAGAGAATTTCTTTTAGATACAACTAATAACATAGCTCTATACTCTGCTTCGGCTGTTGATTTGGACACAACTAATTGCTTCTTGCTTCGCCACGACACCATGTTTCATTCCATCCAATGCACAATAGCCTAAAGTCGATCTTCTGTCATCAAGACAACTCACCCAATAGGCACCACTATAAGCATCCATATTAAGAGATCGTCATTCTTTTTAAACAAAAGCCCCTTCCAGGACTGCCTTTTAGATACTGCAAAATAGTGTATTGCATCCATATGTCCAGATCATACATGTATCCGCCTACCACATTTGCGGCATAGGCATAAGTATAGGAGTCACCCAATAAATCTGGAATCTCTTAGTACATTCTAAGAGATTTGCAGATTCCAAGGTAGATTCTATTGTTCCAAACAACAAGTAAGCATGAAAAGGTAATGTAATAAACAAAGCATGAAACAGGAATGTAACAAATAAAGCAAGAATCAGGAATGTATTAAATATGCCCTCCTGATTCAAGTAAAAGAAGATTAATGTTGTATATTCCAAAAGAAAATAATAAAGATCACAACCTATCCAAAGTATTCAGTATTGATTATGCATAATATTTTTTGGAGATGGATATAGCAAAAAAATATGACTGCATAAATTTAAAATCAACTGCTTAGCCTGGCGCGGCCATAGAGAACCTCATTGTTTGATAAACTAAAAACACCATAAGCTGAAAAAACATGGTACAGTAGCAATACCTTACAGCCACTCAGATTCAAGTCGATTATCTGCTTGCAGTTCTTCACAACATGTCCAATGCTTTCGTCTGTCAATCTGCGCAACCAAAAGTCCTGCGATTAGAAGTGCAAGTTATGTAAAGTAAAAGGAAACCTACAGCGAATTACGTACCCAACAATCCAATAGATCGACAGGGCCTGAAGATTAGGACAAATACTGGTAGCAGCTTCAATTCCTGTATCAGAGATCTTCTGACATGCATTTAGGTTCAGGAGTTCCAACTCTTCTAGTAAGACAGCACCCTGCAAATAAACGCGTGTTAAACCAGTTGCAATTTCTAGTCATAGATAGTAGAAACTATCTAAAAGGTAGTACAAAGCAGAGAAAATTTCACCGTTTCTTTCAGATGGAGAAAATGCCGGTCCTCGATATCTTGAGCGAATTCAAGGTTCACGACTTTGAGATGACGATACCGTGCCTAAACAGGGATCGAACGGCAGACCACGTCACAAAAATAGCTAGTCAGGTCAGACAGGAATGAAATTTGGAATTGGAACAGTGTACCACGGTGTACACGGCAAGAGCTGGTCGATGTTACACTCGGTAAAGATACAAGGAATGTCCATAGAAACAGAACAAAAATATTGTCTGGAAGGAAGACTTGGAGATAGGATTATGGTGATGATTACCAGTGAAAGCGCCGAAATGAGCCGCTCGCCAGCTTTCTTCATCTCGTGCAGGTCGAGTACCTGATAAGTAGTACATCAATTTGGTAAGCGAGACATTTGTGCATCGCAGACTAGAGAAGTTATACTGCGTCAAGCAGCATCAAATAAACTTTTTTTTCCGCCCAAATCGGGAGCGCGCGCGGCGAAGGGGAGACGACGGCTAGATATAAACCGAGGCGAGAGAAAGCGCGGCAGGAGGAGGAGATGGCCGAGGAGGGGTGCAGGCGGGCGGGGGCGGCCGGATGTGATGCGCACGCACCTCCCAGAGCTTGGGGTTGGCGGCGAGGGCGCGGTGGCACCAGGGGCTGACGGAGAGCAGGGCGCAGGCGTCGCGCTGCGGGAGGCGCGGGCTCACCAGCGCCATCACCCGGGGGACGGTCTCCCGGCACCACGCCTCGTCGGCCGCCGCCGCCATCGCCGAGGTTCGCTGCGGCTGCGGGGAAAGCGTGGTTTTTTACTTCTTTTTCTCCTTGCCCGAAACGTGATCCACGAGAGGCCCACATGTGGATTTAGATCAGGGCCGGCCAAAAGCGATAGAAAAAAAGCCCGTTCGACCTGTTTGCTCCTTTCATCAGCCCAACGTGCCCTTTCAATGTAATCTTCTTGTATCTAAAAATGGAATATGCTATTTAACGCATTCTGCGTCAAACTGTCGATGCGACGCATACCCCTCGACTCGTTCTGGGCCGGCCTCTCTGTCCATGTTTCTTTTGATAACCTGTAAGTATAAAGGATCACGACAGTCTAGTATTCCATCTAAATTTATTGATTCGACACAAGGATAGCTAAAGAATATGTATTGGCCTTGATAGTTGAGTTGTCAATTTAACCGCACCTCGGATATCTATCTGCAGAAAAAGTTAGTAGTAGCAGTAACAGTGATAGCAGCAGTTTTGGTAACAGTAGTGACAGTAGCAATTAAGTAGCATGTGTGACAGTAACAACAACAGTAGTAACTTAGCAAGACTTAGTATATGTAAAATGTAGGCCACGGCCGGTGCAAGATGGAAAGATAGGGATGACATCGATCATGTAACAGTTACACACTAGAGAGACACAGAACTAGCTCCAATTCATCAATAAGATGTAGGCATATATTCTGTATATAATCATACGTGCTTGCGATAAGAACTTGCATGACATCTTTTATCGTACCCTTCCGTGGCAGCTGGGTCCTATTGAAAACTAACGGATATTAAGGTCTTCTTTTAATAAAGAACTAGAACAAAGGATTAACACTTAGTGAATGCATTAACTCCTTAAACTACGACAATTACCGGAAAGAATCTAATTATTGTCACTTTGGGTATGCGGATCAAGACATGTAATAGGTGCATACAACTTGCAACATAGGATCCTAATCAATCTTATATTCAGAGATAATATAATATGTTCAGATCTGAAATCACGGCACTCGGGCCCTAGTGACTATTATTAAGCATGGCAAAGTCATATCAACATCAATCTCAGAACATAATGAATACTAGGGATCAAGCACTATCAATTTAACTCGATTATATGATCACTTACATCCACACCCATCTCCGACCAGCAAGCCTACACAGGAATTGCTCACGCCCAGTGATGAGCATCATGGAATGGTTGATGAAGAAGGGTTGGTGACGACGATGTCTCCACTCTCCGGAGCTTAAACGGACTCCAGATCAGCTCTCCAAGGAAGAACGGGAGGGGAGGCGCGGGCTCACCAGCTCCACCACCTGGGGGACGGTCTCCCGGCACCACGCCTCGTCGGCCGCCGTCGCCGCCATCGCCGAGGTTTGCTGCGACTGCGGCGAGGGCATGGTTTTCTATTATTTGTTCTTTAGACCGGGCAGGCAAATTTGCGAGTCGCTGCAGGCGCCGTTAACAATCTGGCGCCTATAGCGTCCCTGGTATGGGCTGGCCCACTAGCGTGTTGCCCAGTTTTTTAATCTGTTTTTTTTTCTGTTGATTAAGTAAAAAAACATTCAAATTGAAAATCAAAAAAAGTTTACAGATATATAGAAAAAGGTTGATCCATCAGGAAAAAATCATATCTTTAAAAAAGTTCACGATTTTTGAAAAAAAATTATTAATTTTAAAAAATGTTATTGAAATTGAAAAAAAATCATCCAATTTGGAAAAAGTTCATTACTTTTTTTCTAAAAGGACATTAAATTAGGAAAAAGTTCATATTAATTCAAAAAAGTTCACGTATTTTAGAAAAAGTTCATTGAACTGAGAAAAAAAAGCCATAAATCTTTAAATAGTCCATCAATTTTGATAAAAAGTCATCCATTTAAAAAAAATACTCATCAAATTCCAAAAAAGCTCATCGATATTCAAAACAATTCATAAATCTTAATATTTTAGAAAAGGTTCATCAATTTTCAGAGAAAAGTTCATCAATCTCAAAATATACTAGTTGAAATTCGAAATAAGTAGATCAATATCTCAAAAAGCTTACAGAATTTCCAGCAGCTGCTATCGCAGCCGTGCCGCCAGCCACAGTCTCGTGCGCGTCAGCCACAGCCACAGTCTTGCGAACCAGCCAGGGCAACCGGCGCGTTCGTATCGTGAACGCTGCTTGCTGCAGCTAATTGACTGCCACCCAGCTTTGTCTCCAAAGGAGTACGTAGCCCATCCGATCCGAGTCCAATTAATGGATTATCGTCAGGAACAGGATTTACATGCGCAGCCACCAGACCTTCTCAGCTCACGAACAATCTCCCTACCTCGTGGGGTTTTAGGACTGGGATTAAAAGGTGTAAGGGCAATACCACTGAGGAGAGGAGGCGAGCCACCAAAGAACGCTGAGACTGACCATCCTGAGTGGATGGACTGGGGCCAACTCACATACCCGTAACCCCGTCATTATCTTGCGCTGAAGCACCTCCATGCCCATGGTGATCTCTATGATTTTCCTCCATGTTTCCATCCGTTGCTCCATTTTTTCTTTTGGTATCCGAAACAGGGGGTGCAAAGTCTGATTCCGGCACAAGGCCTTCTGGCTCCGGACAGAAAGTGAACTCGTATCACTTCAGCAATAAGATATCGTCCGTCTGAATATCAGACGGTCCCAACTCATCTACCTTTCTGAAGCAACCGTCAGCAGCCATTTCCACGAGAATATGCACCACTCCTCTACGCCGGAGGGACAGAAGATCGACATCAATCGTAGTGCCAACCAGAGTCCCAACGGCCCAAATGCCCGGAAAACCTCGCATAGAATGGGGCACCCCTGTGACGTGTATCCAAGCCTAGTGTAACTCCAGCTTAGGACCAATCTCCTCTGGCTTCCATTGACTGAAAGCAAGCCTACCATCCTGCACCGGAATGCCAAGATCAACGCCATCAAATCTCGAGAGCACCTCCATCGACGGAAAACCGATTGTGAATGAACTATCCCCATTAGGGACACCCTCTCAGACCCAAGACGTAAACGGGCACATACGCGCCACCTGATCATGGACCTGTTTTGTTGTAGCAGCCGTGCCAACAACCTTTACCAGTGCAATGGGGCGTGAGCTTGGAACCAACTGAGCATTATGGGCGCTGTTCGGGAACTGAGCAAACATCGTCTCCTTATTACCCATACCAGCAACAAACGCACAAGGTTTTGGGAGCTTCAAAGGGCACTTCTGACCTTCTTTGCAACCTGAGCCTAAAGTACCGTCTGCAAAAAGCATTGTATGTACAACGTTTTTGAATAATTTGCAAAGGGGCAAAAAGCAAATGCAACCTACTCCCTCCATAGCTAAATATAAGTCTTTTAAGATATTTCAATAGGTGTCTACATGCGGAGCAAAATGAGTGAATCTATACTCTAAAGTATGTCTATATACATCCGTATGTAGTCCATTAGTGAAACCTCTAGAAAGACGTATATTTAGGAACGGAGGGAGTAGAAGTTACATGAATTATTTGAAGGATGTTTTTTCCTGAACTGTCCCTAAATAATTATTTTTGTGTTATGTTTGTATGATAGTCATCTTTTCGACCATACATAAGCCATCTTTGCACATACATACTAAGCATACATAATCACTGTTCAGTATCAATGATCAATAATCTACAAGAGCAATCATATCCGTTTCAACAATGTTTTAACATCACCAGAATAATGAGAAGGACTCTTCAGCAGCAAGCCTTCAGTAATGGAATGACAATCAAGGGGCTCATCGTCGGATCAAACCATCGAAAACTAGATCATGGGTTTTCATGTTGAAAAACAAGTCCGAACAAATCCGAATGTAAGCATGATAAAAAGAAATTCATCCATGAGCATCAACAAGCGATATATATAGTGCACATCAAGTATTCTTCTCTGCACATGTGGCTTACTCCTCCTTCAAACCCATGTTAAAATCAAGTTGTGATCTGCAGCTCCGAAGCGGGTGGAAGGGCGTCAGGGGCTGCTGTCTGAGCACAACAAGATTGGTGAGTGGTGAGTGGTGACAACCATTGGACAGCGGACAAATCGACATGATCATCGAAATAGTTTGGTGGAGCTAGAGTTTTTTTTTCTTCAATAGCCTTATTATTATCTTAGGAAAATGTTCAAAAAATTGAAATATTTATTTTGAGCAATCAAATAAAAATAACTAAATTTATATGATCATTTTCAATGTTGGCCCCAATGGACCGGATCCACGCCACTGCTTACTTGCACACGACCACAATGTTTTGCATAGGAGCTGTAGGAACCATATTTAGCATACTTCGAGCCTCGCTGAGGATCCAAAGGCTCCAGCTTCCACAACTGCAATAAACAAATCCATTAGCCTAATTGGCGTTTGACACAGTCGATTGGCCTCCATAATGCCGCCTAGCTAGCCTATCTGCAGATCTTGTTTGTTTCTGCCTCCGGCATCGGTACAGGTCATCACAACGATGAATTCCATCACTATATCAACGTCCATACCTCGGCGAACTCACCATCAGCTCACATAAAACATCAGACATCCTCTTCTTGCTTGTTGCTTCCCTCAGCACACTTGAAATAGTGCCGCTTAGCCCGTTCCATCCTCCTTCCGACACGCCCCTGGCTTTCGATTCATTTCAAGTCCACAATCTCATAAGGCGACCAGTCCAGCGAATTCTGGCAGCCTGCGGAATTTTGTGTCATCCCTGCAGGCAATAATCAATGGTAAGTCACTCTTTTCATTTTTGCTGATAATGTCTTAACATGTCCATTATCGGAGATACTTCTTAAGCAGCTAGGCGTGATGTCTGGTTATGATTTTTCCATAGCCATGAACTGTTACTGTGATCTTGAAAATAAAAAATAATAATGATCTGTTACCGTGGTTTCTAGTAGCATACTAACTCGTATATGCATCCTTTTTAAGTTCTGAAATTGGCTATCACCCACTGTGAGTCCCGGCAGAAATGGCGCTTCTGAATGATATAGCCCCCCCCCCCCCCCTCACCCACGTGTTTGTTAATAAAATCTTGGTATCACTTCAATAAATCCTAGGAAAGATGTCAATGTCTCCTATATTATTATTATTTCAAAATTGAAACGGAAACAAAAGATTTGCCTCGTCAATTAATAAAGCACAAGAGAATTGCTCAATTAATTAACGAAAAATCGGATGAAGACCGGTACAAACAAACCACATGGAGACTGCTCACAAAGCATAACACCACATGACCACACAATGTCTTTCATATTAATTTCAGCTTGATGTACTAGAGGAATATCTCGTGTATTCCAGCTTCCTCCTTTTGTTCTTCTGCTGTTCACACTTCATTTAATCCAGGAAAATGTGGAGCAAAGTGCAGCCATAGACACTGCAAAAATTGTATCAACCACCATGGGTACCAGTGACAAGCCCAGCTCGGCTGATTTTCACGGCATCATGGCAAACATGACTTGCTGTGGCGCATGCTGTTCTCAGGAGCTCATAGAAGCAAGTACCGTCAAGTACAATGATTCGGAGTTTATTTCGCATCAACCAGCCCCTATGAGCTACTATCCTGCACTATCAATTGCTTCCAACAAGATTGGTCCCCAATTCTGCAATGTGAGCTGTGAGGAGCACCCAAAGACCGACTCTGATGTAACTCTCAGCTACATAGAACAGATGTTGATGCAGGACATTGATGACAAAGTCAGAGCACCTCATGGCGAGACTGTCATTAGAACCATGGAGGAACCCTTCTATGAACTTTTAGGACAAAAGTATCCACTTTTGCCTGACTTACTACCACGTTGTGGATGTGGTCACCTAGAGAACCTAAATGGCAACGTCAGCAGGCTTCATGGACAATTATGCTGCAATTGCTCTGTATATATCAGCTCCGACGATTATCACCCCAATGAAAACTCACAAGCATCACAGGCTCCATGTACTTTATCTGCAATTCTTGGAGAGGCAAAACAATTCCCTCTAGGTTCTGAAAGAGTGGAAATTGGTTTGAACATCAATGGCCTTTCCATTGCCAAAAATACGAGTCCAGATAGCCATTCACCTCATATGAATAGCAGAGAAACAATGAGGCATGCACCATTTCATGATCGAGGCCGAAAAGTTTTTCCGGGTATAGAAGAGCTTGATTTGTTAGAAGGAAGGAGAAACAAGCAGATTGCTCTTTTCTCCGATGAGCCAACGCGAAATGACGCCTTCGATAAGGTCCTACTCTGCTCTGAGCAGAAGCCCATAGATGAAGGTATTATTTTGCAACGAACCATGGCAGGTACATCCACCAGGTATGCACAAAAAGAACAAGGAAGAAAGGCAGCTAGGCAAAAGAAGGGAGGTAAAACAAAGAAGAAAGAGGTGGTGGATCTAAGAACTCTCCTTATCCATTGTGCACGAGCAGTATCTGTGAACAACCATAACTTAGCAAGTGACATACTTAAAAGCATAAGACAGCATTCTTCACCAAGTGGGGATGATACTCAGAGGTTAGCGTTTTACCTAGCAGATTGCCTGGAGATAAGATTGTCTGGAAATGGGAGTCAGATAAACCGAAACTTCATGGCTACACCAAGGAATGCAGCATATATTCTAAAGCTATTCCATCTTTGTTTCACAGTATCCCATTACTTGAGATCATCATATTATTTCTCGAACAAAACCATCCTTGATGTCTCAAAGGGAAAATCACAAGTGCACATTGTTGATTTTGGCATTTGCTTTGGCTTTCAGTGGCCATCATTATTGAAACAATTTGCAGATAGAGAAGGTGGGCCACCTAAGCTTCGGATTACAGGTATAGAACTGCCCCTGCCAGGTTTCCAGCCACATGGAAGGAAGAACTACACACAACTGCGATTAGTTGAATATGCCAGCATGTTCAAAGTACCTCTTGAATACCGGCAGATCTCATCAAAATGGGAATCCATCTCCATTGAAGATTTGAACATTAACAAAGGTGAAGTGCTCATAGTCAATTGTATAAACCGAATGAAGAATATTCCTGATGAAACAATATCCATCAACAGCGCCAGGAACAGAGTGCTCAATACCATAAAGATGATGAAGCCAAAAGTTTTCATACATGGAGTTGTTAACGGATCTTACAACACCCCATTCTTTTTATCACGTTTTAAAGAAGTCATGTACCACTATGCTTCACTGTTTGATATGCTTGATAAAACGACTCCACGAGATAACGAGACAAGATTGATCCTAGAGAGGGATATATATAAATATGAAATTCTCAATGTCATTGCATGTGAAGGATCGGAAAGGATTGAGAGGCCCGAGAGTTACAAGAAATGGAAGGTACGAAGCCTCAGGGCCAAGTTTGAGCAGCTTCCACTGAATCCAACAATTGTTAAAGGAATACATCACATTGTCAGACAGATTTATCACAAAGATCTCTTTGTCGATGAAGAAGACCAATTCCTAGTATTGGGATGGAAGGGGAGGATAGTCTATGCATTATCCACATGGAAGCCAAGTGAGTCTAACAATGAAGGCACCTATGATATTTGAAGTTTCACAACAAAGACAGGTATATGACGGTTTAATCAAGCCAAAGTGGTAGCTTGTGAGTTGTTGTTTCAACTCCCAAATGCCTTTGAATTTGTACATTTGGTAATAATCGGTATATTTTGGGGCATCCGAATGTAGCCTACCATCTTGAATTTGTTTCAACGCTTCTATGTTTCTATTGATTTAACTACAACTGATTGTCTTTAATCTATCAATATCTTACGGGGCTCATTGATTCAAAGGATTGGAACCCTTTAGGATATTTTCTCGTTCGATTTATTATTATTATTATTATTATTATTTTTAGAAAAGGAGGATGACCCCCGGCCTGTGCATCTGGAAGATGCATGCAGCCATATTATTAATTATTCACAAAGATCTTACAAAGCAATACATCAATATATCTGAAGCCGCCCTCTTGGCAATATCTGTCGCTACTCTATCCAATGATGAAGGGGTGTAGAAAGTGTGAGCCACATACCCAGACCTCTCACCTAGCCTAACATCTAAAGTCGGAGGCCCCGACCGAGCCACATACCGGGTCAGGGGCACAAACCGGTCCAACGCACCCTCATAGGTCGTCGCCGCCGCTTTCCATCAATCCATATTCAGAAGAGTTACTGACGCATCGACCTTGCAAGGCCTGCCGTCGATGCCCCCACGGCGCCAGACAGCGCCTCCTCCCTACGCGCGCTCATCATCACGCATCCGTCTCCGAGACTTTGCTGCGCCTCGCCGCCGAGACTCCACGACGTCGATGTGTCACAAGGAACGCCGCTCCACCGTTGATGCCGACCAATGATCCCTCGAGCCCGTGCGTACCTCCATGAATGACGCCCCCAAGAGGGAAACAACACGAGAGTGTCGTCGTCATCCGATCTACTAATCTAGAGTTTCCCCCAGAGGTAGCAAAGAGTGGCCTTGAACTTCTCCTCGGCGATGCCTTCAGGAAGGAAACAACGTAGACAATGCCGCCATCGCCGGCTTTGGCAGTAGCCGAAAGCAAGCTTTTACCCAGATCTGTTCGAAGAACCCATCTCTCCTGCACGGGCCACCACATCCTGCGACGTCCCCGGGAGCGGGATCCCAAGATCCGCCGCCACCGCAACACCACAAGGACCCACCACCTGACCGTCATCCCTGACGAACGGGATGGCACCACCACCTTGTTCAGATCCAGCATCATCCGAGAAGGAGAACCGATCTGGGGTTGTGAACCCCAGATCTGCCGGCAGCCCCCGGAGCGCCGCCAGGATCCCATCGGGCCGCCGCCCGAGAGCGCCAACTCCGCCTCCATGTCGTACACCCAGGGACGCCGTCGCATCTCAGCCAGAGAATCCCCTCGTGAAGAAGGGAGGAAGGCCCGCCGTCCACCGTCCGCCGGGCGAGCTTCGCTCGCCGGCCTCCTCCGGCGGCGATGGGGAAGCAGGGGAGGAGGGAGGTCGAGGTCGGCGGCGGCTAGGGCGCCCGAGTCGCCCCCCTGGAGGCGTCGCGAGCGTTTCTGTTTCCTCAGTGGTAAGTGAAGGCCGAGAGGCTTTCGCCCCGTTTTATATATAAAACAGCAAACAACAACATCTCGGTACAAATGCACGCCACCCCAACACATGCACACACCCAAGGCATGACATATAGGCAATGAACGCTGCAACACTATCCCTAGCACTACAAGAGCAACCCGGGGCTCAACCGGGAACATGCCACCACGAAGAAACGAAGCCGCATACGACGAACCGGGGGCTCAACCGGGAACATGCCACCACGAAGAAATGAAGCCGCATACGACGAACCGGGGTCTCAACCGGGAACACGCCACCGCGAATGAATGAGTGCGTTCAGGAAGGATACGACCCCGGAGCGCCGTCACCGCCTGATCGAAGGATCAAAGTTTCCTCTGGAGGAGCACGACGGGCGATGAGAGCCGCAACGACGCCTTCAAGAAGGGAACAAGCTTCACCGCCATCGGTCCGTCCAAAGATAGGACATGTTTTCACCTTGGCCAACACTCACGACCACTGATCGCCACACCCCGGCTACCACAGCGCCCACATGGACATGGCCACCAAGTAGCAGCAAGCCACGGGCTCTGCCCATGAGCACCGCGCAACCACCTCCAGGGCCGCCGCCCTGGTATTCAAGACCTTAACACCACCTCACCCGAGATCCACCACTGCCCCAACAAAAGAGACGAGTGGAAAGGTCCTGTCTTTCCTACCCCTGGGCAGCCCCAGCACCGACACCCACTAGACCGGCCAAAAATAGCCTCCATCGGCTCATCTTGTAGCACCGTGTGCGAGACGAGCTCGGCCCTACGACACCGTGTGTGAGACGAGCTCGGTCCTACTGCACCATGCACGAGACGAGGTCGGTCCTGCCGCACCGGGCGCGAGGAGAGTGATGGACCGCGCTGGGAGAGGGCCAACCCTTCGAAAGAAATAGAGCTCGGATGACGAGGAGATTAAGCGAAGGTCGACACGGTCCAACCGAAGACGATACGACGCTAGAGTAGAAGCCGACTATCGCCATTGGCAGAGCCGCTGAGCTACCGTGCAGTGCCGCGCAACAGGGAAGCCATCGCCCATGCACCAGACCTCCCCGCGCCGCCGCCCACGGCCAGAGCACCATCCGCGCCGGGCCGGTGCCACAACACGTGCCGCCCACCAGAAGACACAAAATCCGTCTGGCACATACCGCCACCACCGCCACCAACCCGTGCCACCGTCCGCCAGGATCACCTCTCAGATCCGGCGCCATCCACCACCATCTTCTGCAGAACCGACCACGAGGTGCAGCGGCAACCAAATCCACCACCAGCCGAGCTCCCACGCGAGCCGACCAGGCGCGGCCGCCATCGAGCCCAAGCCTCCCGAAAGCACACTAGGAGCTAGATGCAGGCATACCCAGCCTTGGCCGCCAGTGCCACCCCGGCCACGCTCGCAAACACGGAGCCACCCGCACAACCACCACGACTAGGCGACGTTGTCGTCGCCTGGAGGCCAGTCGTCGCGCCGCTGCGCCCCCCGCACATGCCGCGCCTCTGCCTGGATGCGACGTCCCGCGCCACCCCGCCACCAAGCGAAGAGGAGAAGTCGCCCTGCCACCGCCGCCCCGCCCTTCCATGCCCTCAGGCGGCGGCGAGGTGGGGTCTCTGGCGGCGGCGGCGAGATCTCCTCCCGAGACACGCGTCCCGGGAGCCTCCCCAATCATTCGTCGTTCGATACATAGGATTGTATTCTACAATAATTTTTTCTAAGGCCTCATTTGGTTAAGGGGGATTGAGGAGGTTTAGAGAGGAAAATCCCCGGGAGGGCCAGAAACCCCACAAATCCTCGGGCGTCCATTTGATAGGAGGGGTTTGCTTAGCCCAATCCCCTCTGTTCCCCTTCAATCCCTTCATATCCATGTGTTTCAAAACCCTCCTGGAGGGACTAGTGGAAGCAAAGCCCCGGGGATTTGAGAGGATTGGGTGGAAGAAAGGGATTCACCCAATCCCCTGGAATCCCTCCCTCTCAAAACCTCCCAAATTCCCCTTAACCAAACGAGGCCTAAGGATTCTCTTGTAACGACAATCCACATAAATTTTATTTTCCACTCAAATCTCTTGAAAAATATCCTGACTTTTTTGTGAAACAATCAAACAAACCAAAACCCTGTAGGATTCATATGGCTATGACATTGCAATCCTATGTTTTTCCTATTCCTATGTTTCTGGAATACTGTGAATCAAAGGAGCACTAAAAGTTGACAACGATTGTCCAACAAAGTCACAGAAGTCAGTGGTATTTCTATCACCACAAAGGCAGGTTATGTAATAGTGGAAGGAAGAAAGAAAATCGACTAATAAGGAATGAAAAAATTGACAATACCGAATCCTGAACGAGGGACTCCTTTTGTACATTTCCGGCCATACGAAACTCACCCTGTCCTCCTGGTTTCTCTAGGCTGGTGTTAGTGTGGTTTGTGAACTTCAACTTCTGTTCCTCTAGTTAGGAAGCACTCCTGGCCTTGGCTGCGGATCTACACCACGGCATCGTCCCCGCTAGGGTGACTCGGGCGGCATTCAAACCCTAGCCACCGGGAGGCGCACACTCCCTTCTCCTCCCTCTCCTCCGTCGACGTGGGGGGACGTTGCCGGGCTATGCCCCAGGGCCGACGACGGCGGCGAGGGACTCCCTTTCTCCCATGTCTCAGGGATGGTGCGGGGGTCCTTACACGCGTGGAGGCGCGACCGATCTAGTGGAGTGGTGGCAATGGCTGCAGCGCGACGGTGGAGGTGGCCAGCAATGCCTTGGACGATAGCGGTTGCATGTGCGTAGGGCAACCTGGTTACGAGCGGCGACGTGCGGCGCCTGGCCTGGTTCGAGGGGCGGCGGCTGGCTATGCCGCGGCGGCGCACAGTCTGGCTTCGGATCGGCGGCGGCGTGGATGGTCTGATGGACTACTCAGCGGCATTTTCGGTCAAATCCGTTCTGGTCGGTGCAGCCGGCAATGGTGGTCATCTCCTCTGTTGTAGGTGATCAACGTGAGGTTGGGTGATCGGATCTTGAGATCCATCATCTAGTCTCGGCTACGAGTCGGAGAGACATAGTTACCGGTGAAAACCGAGCCGACGGCAAGCGATGTTGGTGTTCTGCGCCGCTACCTTGATGTAGGCATCATCGTATAACTATTGTCGACCCAATCGTGTTGTTCCGGGGGAAACCCTAGGATCTGGTTTTCTAGATTAGGCGATGGCGGCACTACGGTGTTGTTTCTCTCTTGGGAGCATCATTTGTGAAGCAACGCTGGAAGGCATAGGTAGGAGGCGGAGTGGCTTCGTCTAGAATGGAGCTTTGGTGGAGATCGAGTCATGTCTGGTCGACAGGTGCTATGCTATGCTATGCATGTTCGGTAGGTGCTACGCATGACAGATCTTTCAGAGTCTCTGCATCAGAATGGACGAGTGCAGGGCGGTGGCGTCGTTGGACGCTGCGGTGGCGTCGACGGATGGCCGGACTGGCAAGGATGATGCGGATATCTATCCTGAAGATGGGACAGTGGCTCAATGATGATGATGACTTCTAAAACGTGTACATGTGGTGTATATTTTAGATTTGCTGCACCAATGGTTGTTTTCGATACATTATATGGATCGACGTCGCCATCGGCTTTAGATATGAGGAGTAAGAACACTTCGAATTATCAAGTTTGTAAGGGTAAGTGATGATTTTGAGTGACTTGATGTACAATTTTATCAGACCTTTATTAAATTATTAATAAACCTGGTCGTATGCATCACCATGACTATACATGAAAAAAGTGGGTGCGGTGTGCATCAAGTGAGTTGATTTTTGTACTTGTCACACATCACTAGTAGAAAAAGGCCCATTTGTCCCGGTTTCAGAGGCTCATTAGCCCTGGTTCCGGAACCAGGACTAAAGCCAAAAACCTTTAGTATCGGTTCGCTTACCAACTGGGACCGAAGGGTCTCCACGTGGCCGCTGCGGGGAGCCCGGGCAGGAGGGCCTTTAGTCCCGGTTGGTCACACCAACCGGGACAACATGGCATCCACGCGTCAGCATCTGGCCGGAGCTGGGGTTTTTTGTTTTGTTTTTTGAATGGGGGGGGGTCGGGGGGTTTTGGAGGGTTAATTTAGTGGTTTCATATTGTGTTAGCTAGCTAATAGAGAGAAGTGTCATCTCTTTCTCCGTGCTTGGTCGACGCTAACTATTATACATATAGAGAGAACATGACGCTAGCTAATAAGAAAATGAAGAAAACCTTTTACAGTCCCTAACATATTTTACAGTATAACGTCTTTTACAATGCTTAACATCATCTACCTAAGATCCAATCACAAATAGCTCATATGGTATTCTCCGTCTTTAGGTATGACGTGGACAAGAAAGAATCCCGTCAATTCCTCTTGAATTGCTCGTATGCCATCATTTGATAGGGGTTCATCCAGCTTCTTCCAGATCTAATTTAGAAAAGGGGATCAATACATGCATATATATGAATAAAACTCAACACAATTGATGGTAATATATAAAATAAAATTGTGAATATTATTTGCGTACTTCAAATTGTTTGTTAGAGATGCCCCGCCCAAAGGCCAGAGGCGAATGAACTCGCATACGTGGTATGCACATTTTTCAGTCCCAGCTACCTGGTACAAGCACTTTACGAGAATAGAGTTTAATCAAACTGATAAGCAAGCATGGTAATGATATATTGATGAAAATTTAAATTAATTAGAGATGCGCGGAACTAGCTAGTACTACTTACTGGGTGTGCGTAAATTGCAACTCTTTGTTTAGATCGGGAGACTTTAAGGTGAACTTCTTCCAAACCTTGCGAGGCAAAGAAAGTGATTACTTGATATCAGGAAATTAACAAAATTTGCATGCCGGTATGGTCCTGGTATTGACTGAACTTACTTCTTGAGTATTGCGGTCATGTCCGCATAATCCTCGGGATCTTTACGTCTCGAGTCTAAGACAGTTACTTTTGCCCCGTCAAGCTTAATGGGTAGCAGAATAAAGTGGTAACTGCGCACGCATATATAACTCATCAATTACATTTACTTAACCTTGAGTAAGCGAAACCGAGTATACAGAGAAGACAGCAACACTCACTTGAAGTTGTACAGAAAGAGTATTTCCCTTTTGTTTTGATTTCCATGCAACGAGTTTAGCAAGCTAACCTCGGTCTTTTTGGTTTCATTTCGTACCGACAATACATTTACGGCTTCTGGGCTAATGAACCCAACGTCAAAGATTCCTGCTTTTTTTAATTCGACGATCTTCAATCTGCATAATATATATAGTGAGGATAATTATATATACATGCCATAAACGAGCCGAGCTAGAGACTTAACTATAGAAGTAATACTTACAAGCAGTAGGAACTCAGGAGTTGTTTGTCGAGGGTCAGTTGATTGTATAACTGAAATAACTCCTCAAATTGAACAAACATCACTGAAGTTCCAATGAAATCGTTATCTTTTTTCACTACCATATCGATAGCGTCTTTTCCAGACTCCGTGAAGATGTTCATATACCACTCATGCAATTCGTGCATCCTCGGTGTTAGAGGAGGATGACCAAGTTTGATGAGAGGCTTCACATGCACGTATTCATATTTTTCTTTATTTGTTACCTCAGCTATATAAAAAATTACTGAATCTTTCATGTAATCACCAGGATTGGTACCGGGCAGCAACCTCGGATCATTAGCGACGATGATATCACTAGACACCTTGAGCGGGGGGCATGATTGCTTCTTCTGTTGGCCGAGCTGGGGAATTGTTTTCCTACTTCTTCATTTTGCTAACCTTGCATCACCGCTAGCCGCCAAAGCGGCGGCGGAGTCTATCTTCCGCTTGAGAGAAGGAGGAGGAGGCGACATATTTCTTACTTGTGTAATTTCGGCGAAGCAGCGACGACGTCTGTCTTCCGCCGTTGCGGAGGAGGCAGATTGGTCCGACGCGCCTGAGGAGGAGCCGAAGGAGGAGGACTGCTCCGACGCGCCAGAGGAGCCGAAGAAGGAGGCGGAGTGCTCCGACGCGCCGGAGGAGGAGCCGAAGAAGGAGGCGGAGTGCTCCGATGCGCCGGAGGAGGAGCTGAAGTAGGAGGCGGACTGCTTCGACGCGCTGGAGGGGGAGTCCAAGAAGGAGGCGGAGAGCCCTCACACGTCGGAGGAGGATGAGGAGTGCCCTAATCACTCACCAGAGGAGGAGGAGGAGGAGGCGTCCAGTTTGGAAGCTTGATGTACTCCTTCGGCCATAGACGACATATACTCCTCACAGCATGAACCAGCTTATTCTCCCCTTCACCTGTAGGCTGGTCAAGCTTGAGCTGCTCAAATCCCTCCTTTACTTCATCCACCATCACAATAGCAAAGCCACGTGGAATCGGAAGGCAGTGAAAAGTTCCGTTGGGTTGAGGAGGTGCAACATAGCCGATAGCAACCTTAAAAGTGAGGTTTCGGCATTTCGTCCAAAGATCGCAAGGTTGATACTCTGTGATAGTATCCACGGGATAGCTAGGAGCCGTGAAGTCAGACTAAACGAGCTCCGTGGAAGCCACGCTGCTTCTCCGCTGAGATGGTGGGGTAACTTTTGGGGTAGTTTCGTGTCGCTGAGATGGTTGGTCGGCAGTTCGCTGGCTTTGAAGTTCCTCTAGAATTTGTAGTCTTGCATTGATCTTCTGCATGTTGCTCAGCTTCGCTTTCCTCTTTCTCTCTCGGCTTCTGTAACCGGCTGGGTCGGGAAACCCAACCTTCCACGGAATGGAGCCTGGTGTGCCTCGTGTTCGTCCAGGGTGCTCAGCATTCCCTAGGGCCTCAGTCAGCTCGTCCTTCTCTTTGTCGGGAAAGAACGTCCCTTCCTGCGCTGCGGCGATACACTTGTGAAGCTTGTTGATGGGTGTTGCAAGTTGCTCGTCCGTCCAACGACACTTCCCTGTTTCAGGGTCCAAAGTTCCCCCAACCCCGAAAAACCAATTCCTTGAACGGTCGGGCCAGTTCCATGTCTGTGGTTGGACCCCTTTAGCAATCACGTCATTCTCAGCTTTGTCCCACAACGGACAGCCTTTGAGGTAGCCACCTGGCCCCGTGTGATGGTGATACTGCTTCTTTGCAACATTGTTCTTGTTTGTCTCTGATATTTTCTTACTCTTGTCCGATGTCTTGTAGGCCACAAATGCGGGTCAGTGATCTTTCATCTTCTCAAATCGACCGACGAATTCTGGAGTCTTCCCTTTGTCGACAAACTTTGATTTCAACTCATTCTTCCACCTTCTAAATAGATCTGTCATCTTCTTAAGAGCACACGCCTTGACCAGTGGCTCTATAACTGGCTTATTTGGATCCTCCTCTGGTGGTAGGGTGAAATTTTCCTTCAGCGCGGTCCAAAGATCATCTTTCTTCCTATCAGTGACATAATCACCTTTAGGGACGTCGTCGCCCTTAGGCTTATTCCATTGCTTGATGCTGATTGGGATGTTGTCCTTGACAATAGCTCTGCACTGAGAAGAAAATGCGTCCTTGGTCCGCTTGGGTTCAATCGGTAGGCCATCGTCCGCGAGTGCTGTGATCGTGAACTTTTGATCCTTGCTCAAACCTTCTCTTCGGGCCTCGTCTCATTACCGAAGTTTGGCTCGATCCGGACTTTTCAATATCTCCCTCCTCCATTCAGTCACCGGAGCCGTCATCATGGTCTCCTTCCTCCGGGATTCGGTATTCACCGAAGCCATCATGATAATGTCCTTCCTCCTCCATTGTTCGATCACCGGAGCCGTAATTCTCTCCTTTCAGACCATTGATGTCGCTGAGAAAAAAAATCGACATTACTGTCGCCATGGATTATATCCCCCAAAATTTGTTCTTGGTCCATGTCTCTTGGATTATCCATTGTTTGTGCAAATATTACAAAGTGGGGGAAGCCCTTTTTCGATAAAATAATTTTTATTAAAACTAATAAAAATAAGATAAAAACTAAACATAGAAACTTAATTTATAACTTAATCTAATCTATTTTTTTTATAACTTTATTTGCTATTTTAACTTAATCTAATCTAAATATTTGTATAATTTCTATAACTTGTGTCACATTGGGGAGTTCAAAAATGTACCCAACATATTCTAATAAGAATGAAATACACACACATGGATTCGCAATTAGACTACGTCTCTTCACACATGGATTCACAATATAGGGAGATGGAGATGGACGTGCTACCGGTGCGTTGATGGGCGACGACGGCGGGTTTTAGAATGACGACGGGCGACGGGCGACGACGACGACTGTGATGGTCTCGGGGGCTACGGCGATGGCGACGACGGGCGACGACAACGACGACGATGGGCTCGGGGGCGACGGCGACGACGACGGCGACGATGATGGGCTCGGGGACGACGACGCGCGATGGGCTCGGGGATAGTGACGGGATTTCCATTTCAATGACCGTGCGCGAGCATACACTTACGTTGCCTCACTTTCGAATCTCTCTATATCACCCTATTGAGCTACGTGAGATGGTGCTCTAACCATCAATTGACTAATTTAAAAAATGTTAAAAATATGACGCCAGATTTTAAGCATCAATGTGAGATGCTCGCCGAAGAAATTGTCATGCTCGCCATAATATAGTTTATCATCGCGTGCGTGAGATATGCATGCTTTAAAATCTGACATCTGTTTAATAGAGAAATTATATTTTTTAGCACATGTCCTTGGGCTTGGGGGAGTTTGGCGTGTCAGCCTATGTGGCCCTGACATGCCCCGTGGCTCACGTGTTGGTTGTATTGAACGCGTCTTGCAATAAGATATCGCTGAGCGACGCTCCGTCTATATTGATGTTCGATTTTATTTCTTCTTGATGAAGGATTCAAACCCCAAACAATTCGAATTCTTAATTGTTAAATTTTCGGCCCCAAAAATGAATCACAGAGAAAATGGACACGGCCTATTGCCAAACCCAGCACCGGCACGGCCCGGCCCATACCCGAATCGACCTCATCTTTCCTTCCTTCTCCGACCCGTCGTTTCTTCTTCTTCTCCTACAAGAAAAGAAAAAGACAAAGGAAAAAAAAATATCCACCACTCTAATTACCTCCCCCATCCGAGAAAAGAGGGAGAAGAAAATTCCTTGCCTCCCTCGCCAGGCTCCGCCGCTAAACCCTAGCTAGCTCGACCCCCGGCGAGGCCTGAGAGCAGAGGAGTCAGCATCCGCGAAGATACCTTCTGCTTCGTCGGCGGTGGGGAGGCTGCAGGCGGCGACGCAGGACGCCGCCAACTCCTCCTCCTCCTCCTCCTCGCGCTCCGCCTCCGCCGCCTTCTCTGACCAGCTCCTTGTGCCCAGGGAGGCAGGATTTGTCCGAGCTTCCCCTCCCCGTCTTCATCCTCCTCCTATGATTCGAGATTCAATCGATGTCCGATGCTGGATGAGGTGGCAGCGCTGCTCCTTGGCGGCAGGGTGGCGTGGTGGTGCGGGGTGGTCGGCGACGCGTCCCCGTCCTAGAGCTGGGCCCTGTGGGGGCCCATTTGGGTCCTAGCGGGCCGGCACACGACGTGGGTGCGTTGTCTTCTACGTGGTGGTGAGGAGGAGCAGCTTGGACTGGGGGCGGTGTCGTCGAAGGCGTGCCTGTTGTAGTGTGATGACGGGAGCTTTACGGGGGGGGGGGGGGGGTCCCAGCTTGGCCTGGTATGCTTCTGCTATTGCGTCCGGTCGGCTACCGCCGTTGATGGTGGAGGTTGAGCCCTCGCGCGTGCCGGCGGTGGTACTGCTCCTAGTCCTGGCTCCTCTTCGTCGTTGTGGAGGTCTCTTCTTACGGTGCCGTGGTGAGATGACGAGGGGGCCTCAAGACCGTGTTGGTGCAGGGTGATGGTCGGTTTGGTGGCAGGCTTCGGAGCGCCTGAGGTGCAGGTTGGGATCGGAGGAATCCCCTGTCGGTCCGGTCGACGCTGACGCAGTGACGCCTTTGGGTGTCGTGGAACCTTCCTGGAGGGCGTCGGGGCTACCCTTCCTCGTGCCTCAGCGCGTATCGGAGGAAACCCTTGGCAGTAGCGTCGTCATCGTCGCATTCCTTCTTGGAGGTATTGATGGGTACCAGCGCTTTGAAGTGCTGGAGCCTCGTGGGAGACTTCTGGTGGACGCAGCGGTCGCGAGTCTTTTGCGTTTTCTGTCGATCCGCCGGTATCGGCATTTGTTTCCATTGTATTTTCTTTTTCATTTTTTTTAACGTGACTATGTTGTTTCCACCCCAACACGTATCGTTGGACGTTCTGCCTGGTTGCTTTGTAATACAAAGCGGGAAAACCCTTTTTCGTCATCAGTTAAAAAAAAAATCACAGGGAAATTGGACACGGACGGCGCAAAACCCAGAGCCCAGTGCCGTCCCGGCCAGGCCCATCCCCAAGTCGACCCCGCCTTCCTTCGCTCCTTCTCCGGCCCGTATTTCTTCTTCTTCCTCTGCAAGACAAGAAAAGACGGAAAAAGAAAAAAAAACACTTCTCTTATTTACCGCCCCCATCCGAGAAAAGAGGGAGGAAAAATCCCTGCCTCTCTAAACCCTAGCTTGCTCGAACCCCCGGCGAGGCCAGGAAGAGGTCGGGATCCGCGGAGATGCCTTCAGGTTCGTCGGCGGTGGGGAGGCTGCAGGCGGCGGCGCAGGACGCCGCCAACTCCTCCTCCTCCTCGCGCTCCGCCTTCTCCGACCAGCTCCTCGTGCCCAGGGAGGCAGGGTATGTCCGAGCACCCCCTCACCGTCCTCATCCTCCTCCTCTGGTTCGAGATTCGATCGACGCGCCCTGTTTTCGCTCGCTCGCCCGGTAGATTGCTTCGATTTGGGGGCGGATTTCGCGGTATGCTGCCAGTAGTTTGGGGGATATCAAGCATGCTTTGCTGTTCTGCACTGTGGTAGTAGTAGCTGACGCAGATGCAGGAAATCCCTGCAACACATCAGAGCTGGAAGCTTGACTAAACGAGTCGGATTTGGTCTGTAGAGAATGTTTGGCTGGGGAGAGCTTCAGTTATGTCGTCATGTGTATGGTAGGACAGCCCAATTATTCGACTTATATGTTTACTTTTATGTCCGTATTTTCGATTTCTACGACGTAACCTGTTCCATATGGTGCTACATATCGTTCTGTGTCTTAACTGATACCAAGCCGTAAACCTGAGAAGAAGAATTAGGCTGGGCAATGTAATATGTATGCTGTACATGTAGTATTTGTGGAACTTCTAAACATCAGAAGTTTGGTTGCCAGCGTACATGCTTATCTACGTTGATTTCGGAAAATTGCAACTGTATGTAGTCTCCTAGTGATATCTCTAAAAAAAATTATATTAAGGAACGGAGGGAGTACATGATTATTGCTGAATTTTCCGTATCCCACTTGTAAAACTGTATCCTCTGACTTCCCCTGTGCCTCCTGCTTGAGCAAATCCCCGGGCCTCTCTGCCTCACTCTCCCATGCTCATCCTCCTGCTTTAGGCCGTGCTGCCACTGCAGTCTATGGCGCTCCCCAACTGAGGTTGCCACCCTTCAGCAGTGGCTGCAGGGGCTTGAAGTACACCGATCCCTATGTTAAATTAGCACCCTAATCTGAAGAAACCTGACCTAGTCGTTTTTTTTGTCCTAATTGGAATTTTGATATATGGTTCCTGTTTATTTATCTATTTGGTCAGTAGCTGATTGAAAGATGCTTGATACTTGTAGGTTAAAGTTCGGTTTCTATTTCATTTTTTTGTACAAGTTTTCGGTGAAAGGTTTGCCCCCTCTTAGTTGAAATTGAAAGTATTTATTTGCACTAGTTCGAAGTTCTATCAGAACCTCCCAGTTTAAACTTTAAAGACTGGAAAAATCAATCGCAAGTTCCAGTAGATAGCATGCTTACAAATTTTGTGACATGAAATTGAATGCTGAAGATGGAACACAGACAATGTGGAGGGTTGGGGTATGCATCTGCCAACCAAAGCTGCAGTCGTCCGCCAAATAGACTCTGTGCCTATATAGTGAAATCTGAATGGCAAATGCATGTTTCCACATTTGGCATCGACTCTCTAGTCTTCTTTTCTAGATTTAGGCTGCAGCCGCAACATTTTTTGGTGATGTAAACGTGCACATGTTGTACTGTAAATCTGTAATCCCTGACTCAAGTTATGCTCCTTGCAAGTTTGCAACTGACGTACGATCCTTTGGTATTGCAGCCGGATGGTGTCTCTGTCGGCTTGCGCGAAGTTTGGCGCCCTCAGCTTTGTTGTTGGCGTCGTGGTTGGCTTCACCCTGAACAAAAGGCTGCGCCGGTGGGCTGCCAAGCTGCTCAAGAGAATTAAGGACGATAACTAGCAAAGCTAGTGCAAGTAATCTTGAAATTTTGTTGTCAAGTGTGCTCTAGTTACCTCTGTAGTAACCCCAAGTTGAACCTCCTTGACTGCTTGGATTAACTGTGATGGATACAACATAGTCGTTCTTAAGATGTATCACAAATCTCTTATGGGGGATCTTTATTACTGGCAATTGTGGCATGTGCAGACCCTGCTCTTGCTGACCGTATATGTATTTCATGGCTGGTTGCTGAAAATGATGGGCTGATGTTGTTTGGTTAAATATCCTGACACATGAATTAATAATGGAAGCAGAGGAGATGGGGCCTCTGCTGTTGCTTGTCTTTGCAGTACATATATGCTGCTACAGTGCTACTGGATCAGGTAAGGCATCAGGTTCAATCGTCAAGAAATAAAAAATGA
Organism: Hordeum vulgare subsp. vulgare; assembly: GCF_904849725.1. Classification (NCBI taxonomy): domain Eukaryota; kingdom Viridiplantae; phylum Streptophyta; class Magnoliopsida; order Poales; family Poaceae; genus Hordeum; species Hordeum vulgare. The sequence continues at coordinate 21,669,184 of NC_058520.1, read as the reverse complement.
GCCACCTTGAGTGCTTTTGCTTTTGCCTTTTGCTGCAATGGTGGGAAGGAAGGAATAATTACTGGGTTCTATGTCCAAGTAAACAAATTTAAGATAAGCATCATTAGCCTTCTTTACCACTTTTCTCTTCCAGCCATCATCAAAGCCTGCCTTTATGCGACTAATTCTTGCTTCAGATCGAAGGAATTCCTCGCTGAGGTCGCCTCCTCCTGTGTGCTTGCTCTGAGGTCGCCTCCTCCCGCATAGGAAATGTTGTCTTGATCCGCTCAAGTTCGCCGTTCCTTCCCTGTTGGTCCAGTGGTCGTTGTCTTGATCCGCTCAAGTTCGCCGTTCCTTCCCCGTTGGTCCAGTGGTCACCATTGATTGAAGAGATCCTGTGGACTTACCGGCCCGTGTTGAGGTACATATCTGATCTCAGTGTCTTGAACTTCTTGATCTGTAACGCGGTGGGAGATACTCCTTCTGTTCATTACTTGGTCCATAATCTTGTATTATCTATATACTACAGGTGTAGCAGCAGCATGGTTTTCTAGTGGTGATTGACCGATAATCTTCTAATGAGATCGACTGGTAATCGAAGCAAACTGCTTTATCAAGATTTATTATGATCACTATTGATTATAATTATTGATGGTTTTTCCTTGACCGAAGAGTGGTTTGTAAGGTAAAGACTTGCAATCGACTTAACTTTCAATACTCCAATTGAATAAACTGGTGGATCTGATCTATAGTTAGGGGGCAATACATACCAAAAGGTTTGAAGAAGGAAGGCGCAGTATATAACCAACCCACCCATAGCCGGTCTAACTGCTGAGAGAGAAAAGTCCTTTTCTTTCCCTAAGAGTCCTCGAGTACACACAGCTATTGTGGATCCTTTGCGAGATCAGGATTTTTGATTCATAATTTAGAATCAATCCATGTTAGGTCAACATCGAGACAGAGCATCTCAGTTGGCTCTGTCAAGGAAGTGAAACAGGCATTCCTAGGTTGAGGTTACCTAGGAATATAACTCGGTGCAACATTTCTTTTGATTCAGTCCATATGCAGATTGCTATGCAGCTGCCATTGGACGGCGTCCTTAACTGGCAAGACAAACCGATGAATACTTTGCATGAAAAGCTAACGCACATGTAATTTTGCAAGCACAAACAATAAAATAAAAGACCCAGTGGCAGCTCTAGAACTTAGTCCTTGATACATGGTGCTACTCAAGGTGCTGAATCTGTATGTACGTTGCATACGTAGCTTTCATTATGCAAAATCTATTCTAAATGTAAATAGCAACGAAGTAGTGATATCTTCTAGTGTATCTGTAGACCCTTATCTCATTTTTGAAAGCATGCTACATTTTCAGCTTCCAGTTTCTGCCATTCTCAGAATCAAGTCACCATGGTGTTTTTGGCAGATCTTCCTTGACGAGTTTGTCTGATCCATGGCAGCCATACTTGAATCTTTGCTTGGATCATGTGCCAGTAAGTTGCAAAATATCATTACAGATGAGGTCATACTAATCCTTGGGGTGGAAGAAGAGCTCAGAGAAATCCTGCGACGAGTAGAACTGATAAAATGTTGCATATATGATGCTGAGAAAAGGAGGACAAAAGAGCTAGCCGTAAACAATTGGCTTGGTCAACTTAGAGATGTTATATATGATGTTGATGAAATCCTGGACGTGGCTACGTGTAAAGCAAGCAAACTACTGCCTGATGATCGTTCATCATCATCAAGCAAATCAGCTGCATGCAAAGGCCTCTCAGTTTCCTCTTGTTTTTGTAACATCTGGTCACGTCGTGATGTTGCTGTTCGGATTAGAAGCCTCAACAAAAAGATTGAGAACATTGCAAATGACAAGATATTTTTAACATTCAACACTAGTATACAGTCTTCTAGAAATGGTCCAACATCCAAACTGATAAGAAGCTCCAACCTTGTTGAGCCCAACCTTGTGGGGAAGGAGATCAAATATGCTACCAGGAAGCTGGTGGACTTAGTTCTTGCACACAAGGAAAGCAAGTCTTACAAGCTTGCTATTGTTGGAACAGGAGGAGTTGGTAAGACAACACTAGCTCAAAAAATATACAACGATCAGAAAGTAAAAGGAAGCTTCAAGTTGCACGCATGGATTTGTGTTTCACAAGACTACAACGAAATAACTCTTCTTAAAGAGGTTCTTTGGAATATTGGTGTGCATCATGAGCAAGGTGAAACCATAACAGAGCTGCAGAGGAAGCTTGCAGAAACAATTGAAGGAAAGAGTTTCTTTCTGGTTCTAGATGACGTGTGGCATTCCAATGTGTGGACGGATTTATTAAGACCTGCATTACATGAAACAACAGCCGGAGTAATATTGGTAACCACACGAGATGATCAAATTACAAGGAAAATAGGTGTACAACATACCCATCAAGTTGATCTCATGTCAGTAGAGGTGGGATGGGAGCTACTTTGGAAGAGCATGAACATTGAGGAAGAGAAAGAAGTGCAGAATTTAAGAAACACGGGGATTGAGATTGTTCGTAAATGTGGTCACCTCCCTCTTGCAATCAAGGTTACCGCTAGTGCTTTGGCAAGCAGAGATCTAACAGAGAATGAGTGGAAAAATTATTTGGGCAAATATGCTGGTTCTCAGAGCATGCTCTCTGATGAAATAGAAGGAGCTCTGTATCTAAGCTATGATGAGTTGCCGCATCGTCTGAAACAGTGTTTCCTTTATTGTGCTCTGTATGCTGAAGATTCTATGATGCTGCGTGGAGACATTACCAGGTTATGGATTGCTGAAGGCTTCATCGAGGAGCAGCAAGGTCAACTACTAGAAGACATAGCAGAAGAGTACTACCACGAGCTAATCCACCGGAATCTCCTCCAACCAGATATCTTATATTTTAACATGTCTCGCTGCAAAATGCATGACCTCTTAAGGCAACTTGCACTGAACATATCAAGAGAAGAATGTTTTATTGGAGATGTTGAAACATTAAGGAGTGGAAATATGTCAAAACTGAGACGTATTACTGCCGTAATTAAGAAGGATATGTTGGTGTTACCTAGAGTGGATCAGATGGAGGTTAAGGTGAGGACATTCCTAACTGTTAAGGGTCCATGGAGAAGTGGGGATACATTGTTCAAGAGATTTCTGCTTCTTCGTGTTTTGGTACTGAATTACTCACTTGTACAAAGCATCCCAGACTATATAGGAAAATTGATACATCTACGTCTACTTAATCTAGATCATACTGGCATATCTTGTCTTCCGGAATCCATTGGCTCCCTAAAGAACCTTCAAGCACTGAGCTTGAGATGGTGTAATGACCTGCACAATCTTCCTTTGGCAGTGACATTGTTGTGCAGTTTAAGATGTCTTGATCTTTTTAGCACAAAAATAAATCAGGTTCCAAAAGGCATAGGCAAATTGAAGTTCCTTACTTGTTTCAGATGTTATCCTGTTGGTGATGGAAGTGATAATGCCGTTGTACAAGATGGATGGATGTTGGAAGAGTTGTCTTCTTTGTCGCAGATGAGGTATCTTTCTCTTGTTAATTTGGATAGAGCAGCTCATTGCAGTACAGATGCACTGCTGACAGACAAAAAGCATCTAAAACAACTATTACTAAAGTGGACTGGACGTGGAGAGGGATCATATTCAGAAGAAGATGTCAGCAATGATGAGAAGGTCATTGAGCAACTAATACCTCCACCTAACCTGGAAGACCTATATATCATTAAATTCTTTGGTCAGCGGTATCCCACCTGGTTTGATATCACCTATTTGTCTTCTTTAATAGAATTGAAACTCGAAGATGTACGATCATGGGTGCATCTTCCACCGATTTGGCAGTTGCCAAACTTGAAATATCTGAGGATTGATGGAGCACATGCTGTTACCAAGGTTGGATCTGAATTTTTTGGCTGCAAGAGAGGTGATCCTGTATGCAATGAGCTGGTTGCTTTTCCTAAACTTGAATGGTTGATCTTCAGGGATATGCCCAACTGGGAGGTGTGGTCTTCTTTTGAGGAAGAAGTTGCTGCTGGTGCATGGGGAGAGGATGGAGCTGCTGAAATTGGAAAAGAGGATGCTCAATCTGCAAGGCTTCCAGTGCTGCCTAGTTTGGTACTGTTGGCACTCGAGGGTTGCCCGAAGTTGAGGGCTCTCCCGCGACAACTTGGAAAGGAGACAACTAGCTTGAAGGAGCTCAGATTAGTTGGTACAAACAGCTTGAAGGCCGTGGAGGACCTCCTGTTGCTCTCTGAACTCCTTGTCATTAAGAAATGTGAAGGCCTGCAGAGGATCTCCAACCTCCCTCAAGTGACAGAACTGCGTGTACGTGGTTGTCCAAACTTAAGCCATGTTGAGGGGTTGGTAAGTTTGCAGCAGCTGGGGCTGGGCGAGGATATGCAAGAGATCTCTTCCGGCTGGGTGCCCGGGCTTCAAAACCAGCACCAGCGGCTTCATGGTGAAGACCTGGACATCTACACTTTGTCTACCAGTTAGATGCCAGTGGTGAAGGCACAAGGTACAAACACTACATATATACACTAGTTGGACATGTCGTTTTGTTCCTTTGATTTACTGAACCATAATCAGTATTCACAAATCATAGTTTTCTGCCTCATCTGATGCATATATTTCAAGCTTTGTATGCCATTATGCGTATGCTGTTAAGCACCAGAAATGCTTAAATCTCCTCTACATATTCCAAAAGTGCTTTAGTAGATGTCCATGGATGCACGGATTGCAGGCAGACAAATTATCAATCTAAACTTATTTATGTTGCTTAGATTCTCATAATTGTCCTTTTAGAGTTTATAATATAGGCAGCGATCTAAACCTATTTTCCCTACGTGTGTGCTTGCATAAACAGATAGTTGTTGCGTGCCTTGATCTCTTATTGTGACGAACAATACCCCAATTTTATATTTGAGATAGTGGAGGTCACATATACTTGTAGGAACTTGTTTGTGTAACCGTATTGTATGTTTCTTGTAACTACTACGGTCTGTTTCCCAACACAGTTATGCTGGACAAAAACGTGGCAGCCAAGGACTGATGCCACAGTTTACTCCGGTGGGTCAAAGCATCAGAAATACTAAGCTATGAGGAAGGCTGTCAATGCTGAAGATGTTCAAGTCCTTGATGTGTAGCGAGCTGGTGAAGGAAGTGTTCTGTTTTTCTTTGGACAGGTTCCTACAACTTATCTATTTGTTACTTCCAGAACTTGTTGCGAGTTCTTCGCTGTACTGACAATGTGTGGCATGATCTCGTTCTTGGGATGTAAACCACGAATTTCGTTATATTTATTTCTGTATTTGGGGCTGCAGGCCTTTAATTTGCTGTACCGTACCTGAGTGACACGGGTTCGTTCTTTCAATGTAACTGATGAATTTCGTTTTTTGGCATGATTTTATTCTTTGAATGGAAGTGCTGAATTTCGTTTAGTTCTTGCTGAACTTGGTCCTGAGACTTTGCCACAGTGAACCTGTGTAACCTGATCATGAAGGAATAACATTCTGTTCCGGTAAACCTGTGTTCCACTGTACCACCAAACTGCATCATTAGAATGCGAAGTTTGTGTGACCGAGCAAATCGGTGCACTACATCTGGTGTGTCCAAGCGTGTGTGGGGATTCTAAACTGTCAGGTGGCTGTCCCCTTGCATGCTGCACTAGCAATAGGAGCTAATTTGTTTAGCCGTCGCTATTTGGCACAAATGTTTGCCCCTTGGTCCAGGCATGAAGTGTTCAACCGAAGCTGACATGGGCCTCAAGCTGACATGAATCTTTAAAGAGAAAATAGTCTTAGTACTTTTCTAGACGGGTTGTGGGTCTGAAGCTGACATGAATCCTTAACTGGGACTGAATTGGATGATAAAAATCACTCATGCTTAACCATTGATAATTCAGACTTTATAAATTTTTGATTTAGGTTCAGAATTTAGTTTGCCGTCAATTTAGTTGTGAGCCTGCAAATAACTAGATTTGATATGATTGTGAATGACTGGATCTTGAATTGGTTTTATGGAAAACAACACTAGTTGAGGGGTTGATTTCATAATTTTAGTTTGACGTGTACTGCTGGATTGATTTCATATAACGTGTGTGGTTTGTTTAATGGCCGATGTGTAGCTGGAATTTGTTTTGGTGAAATGGATAATAGTTTTGCTTATAATCCATTTTCCAACTGCAGTAGGGTCGACAGTTCATGCTTGCTGATTGTTTGTACGCAAGTGGAGGATGAAGAAGGCGATGTTGCACGCAGGTGGGATGGGCGCTTGGGGGTAAATGCATTCCCTGGTGAATGGCCTAACAAAAAATAGGAAAGTATTATTGATTTGACCTGACCACCCTGCTGGACCGGATTCCACACACTATTTCCACGATGTATACACTATTTGGACCTGCGCATTGGTACTTCTCACATGCATGTGCAGATCGTACTGTTGATGATATGGGCTAAATTCTGCACCGGATTCTCTCCTCTGTCTCCCGTCATACAAGGAATCGTGCAGACGATACGGGAGGCAAGTCTCGGTAATACAGGGAGCGCGCGGATCCCCAACGATACTGGACGGACCAGATGTAGCGCACCGAGGTGCTCGGCCTCAACTACGAATTTTTGATCATTAGAAGGACTATTTGGCTGGAAATCATAATAATATCCCATAAAAAGTATATATCCTCGATGCCGCGGTAAATCGTGGACGATGAAGATGATGGCATATACTGACACAACTTCAGAATGAACACGTCACGACTGTGCAGTGCGGCGAATGTTGATGTTGTTCAGGAGGTACCTTGCACCGGGGCTCTGCAACTTCGACCAAAGGTGGGGCCAAGTACGTTTCGAAGCATCTATTTGGGGGAGAAGCGTGAGCTATGAATGGGCGAGCTCTGTCAAATGCTCTTCAGTGACATCCTTTTATTTCTGAACTTAATTAGTGCACTGGGGTGCAGAATTAAGAGGATGAAAGAAGGGGCGGCTCCAGCGTAGGGTCATGTAGGGACGGTGGCCCCGGTTAAATTTTTGAAACCTAGGGTACCCCCTACTAATTTTGGGCGGTGGCTACCATGGGAGGCGAGCAGCTTCTCCTGAAGTCCCAGGTATGAGGTATCGTCGAGCCAATGTGAGGAAGAAGAAAATGTTTCGTCAAGTAGCTGCTCGCTATAGATGGGCCAATTAAGTAAGCCCAATAAAACACATCCTGACTAGTTCATTTTCTATTGATCGTGGACCTTATTGTTCTAAACCCAGCCTCGAGCGATCACACCCTGGGGACGAGCCGCCGCCTCCACTGTCGTCTCACAGTCACCGGCACTGCACAGGTTAGTCCAGCCGATGGTACTAGATGGAAAACGATAAGCAAGTCCGCCTGTTCGCGTCGCCGTCTACACAGGAAGCGGCGTCGCCGCATGCCGCAGCCGCCTGCGACGTCGCCGCCGCGGTCGCCATGGTCCCTGCTCAAAACAACAAACGAGCAGCCACCGGATGCAACAAGGAGCAGGTTTTTTCGTTGTCCTAGTCTTCTTAATTGGTTGTCGTCTTAGCCTAATCTTGAAAGTTAAACACTAAAAATTAATTAAAACTATGATGTTGCAGGGACCTAAGAAGATGAAGCAGATTGAATCTTTTTTCAAAGCTATCCCAGTAAATCAGTCTAGACCCCAAGTTTGTGAATCTGAAGTAAATGCAACCAGTTCAGAAGCTATAGATGGATCAAATAAGTAAGCCCAATGAAATTAAGTAAGCCCAATAAAACACATCCTGACTAGTACATTTTCTATTGATCGTGGACCTGATCATTCAGAACCCACCCTCGAGCGATCACACCTTGGGGACGCGCCGCCGCCTCCACTGTCGTCTCACAGTTGCCAACGCTGCACATGTTAGTCCAGCCGATGGTACTAGATGGAAAACGATAAGCGAGTCCGCCTGTTCGCGTCGCCGTCCACACAGGAAGCGGCGTCGCCGCATGCCTCAGCCGCCTGCGACGTCGCCACCGCGGTCGCCATGGTCCCTGCTCAAAACAACAAACGAGCAGCCACCAGATGCAACAAGGAGCAGGTTCTTTCGTTGTCCTAGTCTTCTTAATTGTTTGTCGTCTTAGCCTAATTCTTGAAAGTTAAACACTAAAAATTAATTAAAACTATGATGTTGCAGAGACCTAAGAAGATGAAGCAGATTGAATCTTTTTTCAAAGCTATCCCAGTAAATCAGTCTAGACCCCAAGTTTGTGAATCTGAAGTAAATGCAACCAGTTCAGAAGCTATAGATGGGTCAATTAAGTAAGCCCAATGAAATTAACTAAGCCCAATAAAACACATCCTGACTAGTACATTTTCTATTGATCGTGGACCTGATCATTCAGAACCCACCCTCGAGCGATCACACCCTGGGGACGAGCTGCCGCCTCCACTGTCGTCTCACAGTTGCCAACGCTGCACAGGTTAGTCCAGCTGATGGTACTAGATGGAAAACGATAAGCGAGTCCGCCTGTTCGCGTCGCCGTCCACACAGGAAGCGGCGTCGCCGCATGCCGCAGCCGCCTGCGACGTCGCCGCATGCTGCAGCCGCCTGCGACGTCGCCGCCGCGGTCGCCATGGTCCCTGCTCAAAACAACAAACGAGCAGCCACCAAATGCAACAAGGGAGCAGGTTCTTTCGTTGTCCTAGTCTTCTTAATTGGTTGTCGTCTTAGCCTAATTCTTGAAAGTTAAACACTAAAAATTAATTAAAACTATGATGTTGCAGGGACCTAAGAAGATGAAGCAGATTGAATCTTTTTTCAAAGCTATCCCAGTAAATCAGTCTAGACCCCAAGTTTGTGAATCCCAAGTAAATGCAACCAGTTCAGAAGCTATAGATGGGTCAATTAAGTAAGCCCAATGAAATTAAGTAAGCCCAATAAAACACATCCTGACTAGTACATTTTCTATTGATCATGGACCTGATCATTCAGAACCCACCCTCGAGCGATCACACCCTGTGGACGAGCTGCCGCCTCCACTGTCGTCTCACAGTTGCCAACGCTGCACAGGTTAGTCCAGCCGATGGAACTAGATGGAAAACGATAAGCGAGTCCGCCTGTTCGCGTCGCCGTCCACACAGGAAGCGGCGTCGCCGCATGCCGCAGCCGCGCCGCCGCGGTCGCCATGGTCCCTGCTCAAAACAACAAACGAGCAGCCACCAGATGCAACAAGGAGCAGGTTCTTTCGTTGTCCTAGTCTTCTTAATTGGTTGTCGTCTTAGCCTAATTCTTGAAATTTAAACACTAAAAATTATTTAAAACTATGATGTTGTAGGGACCTAAGAAGATGAAGCAGATTGAATCTTTTTTCAAAGCTATCCCAGTAAATCAGTCTAGACCCCAAGTTTGCGAATCTGAAGTAAATGCAACCAGTTCAGTAGCTATAGATGGGTCAATTAAGTAAGCCCAATGAAATTAAGTAAGCTCAATAAAACACATCCTGACTAGTACATTTTCTATTGATCGTGGACTTGATCATTCAGAACCCACCCTCGAGCGATCACACCCTGGGGACGAGCTGCCGCCTCCACTGTCGTCTCACAGTTGCCAACGCTGCACAGGTTAGTCCAGCCGATGGTACTAGATGGAAAACGATAAGCGAGTCCGCCTGTTCGCGTTGCCGTCCACACAGGAAGCGGCGTCGCCGCATGCCGCAGCCGCCTGCGACGTCGCCGCCGCGGTCGCCATGATCCCTGCTCAAAACAACAAACGAGCAGCCACCAGATGCAACAAGGAGCAGGTTCTTTCGTTGTCCTAGTCTTCTTAATTGGTTGTCGTCTTGGCCTAATTCTTGAAAGTTAAACACTAAAAGTTAGTTAAAACTATGATGTTGCAGGGACTTAAAAAGATGAAGCAGATTGAATCTTTTTTCAAAGCTATCCCAGTAAATCAGTCTAGACCCCAAGTTTGCGAATCTGAAGTAAATGCAACCAGTTCCGAAGCTATTGATTCGACGGTATTAAGTACAGAGACTGATACAAATAATTTGCAAAATGATATTCCTCAAAGATTTAATCCAGCTGAGATTGAACCTGACCCGGCCTTTCGAAAAGAATTTTTCTGTGGTTATGATAGTCTATCAAGTCTGTTTGTCAAGATTGTTCAAACTAAGGAGTATTTGCGTTTTTCATTGGTTTATCGACTCATCAAACTCGCATTGATATTGCCGGTAGCGACAGAAATATTTTTGAAAATATACAAACCTTTCTAAAAGGGTGCTGACACTTTCTAAATTTTACGCAAAAGAATACATTGAAATGGCACCGTATTTTTTATTACATGAATATGTTTTGTTAATACGTGAAAATAAACAAATGCAAATAAATTTTTTAGTTCCATAAACCTATTTTAAAGTAGATAACTTTTGTCTCAATATATGTGAACAATTTTTAAAAGTACGTAATTGAACATCTTTTATTATTTTTGTGTTTATGTGCTCCTATGTACATTTTCTCCTCTTCTATTGTTTTCCTTTTCTTATTATTTTTATTCTATTCACTCTCCTGTATTTTCTAATTCTGTTTTTGGACTTTTCCTCTTTTCCCTATGAACACTTTTTGAAACATGATGTATTTTTTAAAAGGCTAGATACATATTGTTTTAAAACTAGGATCTGAATATTTGTTCAATGCACCAATAACATTTTAAAATAAACAAGAACTTAATACACATAGAACGTTTTATAAATGCAGGATTATCAAATATAACAGTTTTTTTTATAAATTTCAGTTATATAGTGTTCGTGGCTTCATGCTACTATTTACATAGCATATGCTCCACTCGGTGACATATACATCTGCCCACATTCATACTTCTCTGTGCCCAACTCTTCGCTGGGGAGAACAAGAGGGAAAACATTGAGCACCACAGGCAACACATAGACATATATTTATTATTTCAGTTTTTTTTTGTGAGGGGTTATTTGAGTTATTATTTATAGGTGTGTCGGATATATTCATGGATATTATACAGATGAAAACAAGCGGCACGGGCAACATTCGGTGGTATGTTTATGGCTAGGCAACCGGGATGGAGTATTTGTGTCTCTTGTGGAATGGTTACCCACCGAAGTAATAGCTCCATCATTGCATGCTCCTTTGTTGCCATTTTTTGCATCAGTTATTATTGCATAAGTTTGTTCAATGAAGAGTCGAGGGTAATCCTTTTTTTTTGCGGATGAGAGTCAAGGGTATTGCAGCCACTGCCATGTAACGGCATGTTATTATGTTAAAGCGTCGGACCTGACCCCCGACCACCGCGTCGTCCTCGTAAACGACACAGGGGAATCCTTACCTGACCGAGTTAATTGCAGGGAGTTACCACACTTCGATACCATGTTACAAGTCAGTACCACAAATCGTGTTGGTCGCAGTTCAGTACCATTTTAGGGCATAATTGTCGCAAAAAGGTCTAACAGCCATATAACCCTGTATTGATCGTGGATCTGACCGCGCAGCCCCACCTATCAGTGATACATGGCCAACTGGCATGTGCCGCTCTGCTGAGTAGGACGAGGCCGACGCGGTCGGTCTTAGCGGGCTCGGTCGAACCGAGCCGGACCCCGGCACACTCTCTTCCTCTCCTCAAGCTCTCTCCCTCCCCCCTTCGATTCGCAGTCGACCATTGCCGCCGCCGCCGTCGTTGTGCCATGGTGTACGAGGACGAGAGCAGCAACGAATACTCCAGCCTGTTGTACATCAGCTCCTCCGACGGCGTCATGAAGTACCAGGTGAGTTGTAGAACTAGGTTTAGGGTTAGGATTTGTGTTCTTGGGGGATTTGATTTGATTTGGGGGATTCTTTGTTCATTTTGCTGTTGTAGGTCCCTGCTAGCATTGAAGACCAGGACTACATGGGCGTTGAGACAGCACCGCTGGTTCCTTGTTAGCACCATGGTCTGGCAGCTGAGAGGCATGTGGCCTTTGAAGAATTTAACATGGACAAGAGGTTTTTAGTGTGTGCTAATAAGGTCAGATGTTGCACAAAAGCTATATTTTTTGTATTAACAATGATAGTAAGCACATGGTCCGGTGCATAATTTATGTTGGCAGATCTGATGGTCATATTTTAGTTTAGCCATGTGTTGATGCAGATTGTGTAATTGTTTAATCTACCCGAGCCATGCGCTGATGGAGATTGTGTAACATGTCAACAGCTTAGTTTGCAGCGTTGAAGTTCATTGTTTAATCTAACTGAGTCATTAATTGGCCAGCTAAATGGTTGTTTACTGTGTGTTGTTATAATTCCAGTGAGTGTTCAATGTGAGATGTTCATTCTTTAATTGGGCGGCTCACTATGATAGACATATATCTATTATTTTAATTTTTTTTGTGAGGGATTATTTGAGTTATTATAGGTGTGTCGGATATATTCATGGCTATTATACAGATGAAAATAAGCGCCACGGGCAACATTCGGTGGAATGTTTAATGCCACGCAACCGAGATGATGTATGTATTTGTGTCTCTTGTGGAATGGTTACCTACCGAAGTAATAGCTCCATCATTGCATGCTCCTTTGTGCTATCCTTTGTTGCCATTTTTTGCATCAGTTATTGTTGCATAAATCCTGTGCCAATGCATGGTTTCTCAGCACATTATGATAGAAGCATTAATAACTTAAGAGACTACTAACCCAATGTATTATTTTTTAGAGGTTGTCTCTAAATTTAATAATTTGGTGTTGATGCATAGATGTGATTGACCTATTAACCATTTTTACATATGGTGACGTGCAGATGTTGTATCTTAGCTAAGATACAATCCTACTTTCTCTCATCATTAACTGTTGTGACACATCAGCAAAATGCCTATAAACCTGCGCTAAGAAACCTTCATTAACACATGCCTAAGTTTGTTCAACGAAGAGTCGAGGGTAATCCCGTCAATGTCATGTAGCAGCATGTTATTATGTTAATGCGTCGGACCTGACCCCGACCGCCACGTCATCCTCGCAGAAGACACAGGGGAACCCTTACGAGAACGAGTTAATTGCAGGGGGCTATCACACTTCGGCACCATGTTACGAGTCAGTACCACAAATCATGTTGGTCGCAATTTAGTATCATTTTAGGACCTAATTGTTGCAAAAAGGTCTGACAGCCGTATAACCCTATATTGAGCGTGTATCTGACCGTGCGGCCCCACCTATTAGTGATACATGGCCAACTAGCATGTGCCGCTCTGCTGACTAGGACGAAGCCGGTACGGTCGATCTTGGTGGGCTTGATCGAACCTAGCCGAACCCCTACGCACTCTCTTGCTCTCCTCGAGCTCTCTTCCTCCCTCCTCCGATTCGCGGTCGACCGTCGCCGCCGTCATAGTGCCATGGTGTACGAGAACGAAAACAACAACAACTACTCTAGCCTGCTGCACATCAGCTCCTCCTTCGACGGCATGAAGTACCTGGTGAGTTGTAGAACTAGGCTTAGAGTTAGGGTTTGTGTTCTTGGGGATTCAATTTGATTTGGGGGATTCTTTGTTCATTTTTTTGTTGTAGGTCCCTGCTAGCATTGAAGACCAGGACTACATGGGCGTTGAGACAACACCGATGGTTCCTTGCGAGCACCATAGTCTGGCAGCTGAGAGGTGTGTGGTCTTTGAAGGATTTGACATGGGCAAGAGGTTATGAGTGTGTGCTAATAAGGTCAGATGCTGCACAAAAGCTGTATTTTTTGTATTAACAATGATAGTAAGCACATGGTCCAGTGCATAGTTTATGTTGATCTGATGGTCATATTTTAGTTTAGCCGTGTGCCGATGCAGATTGTGTAATTGTTTAATCTATCCGAGCCATGTGCTGATGCAGATTATGTAACATGTAACAACTTAGTTTGTAGTGTTAAAGTTCATTGTCTAATCAAACTGAACTCCACCAGGAGACTCGCTCTCCACGTCTCGCACTCCCAGCCAGCGCACCCATCGCGCTCCAACGCGAACAACGCGGCCATTTCTAGTGCAGGCGACGCGGTCACATCCTCGGCTATCTAGCTAACAGACACACACTCACGCACGCACACAGCCTGTAAACTAGCCGGACTATACACGGACCATGGCCAGACCATCCTGTAAGTTGAACACTAACCAGACTATGCCTAGACACACACAGGGACACCTGCCACGGATCCGACGCGGCCAGCTCACGCCCGCACGCATGCAGGCTACGCTCACCGTGGCTTATTGCCAACAACACCAACACGGCTAGCATCGCCAGGCTTAGACCTCAAGCTTGTGATTCGCCTGCATACTCAAGCTAGCTCCTCGTCATGGCGCCGGCGTCCATGGTCATGAGCCCCATCGTCGTCCAAGACGGCGGCATTGCCACCTATGCCGTTTGCGATGCCGCGCCGAGTGACGACTGCTGCGGCGGGCGGCATAGGAAGGCTGAGTCGGACGACGACGACAATGATGACGACTATGACTGCGCGCCTGCCTAAAGTGCACGTTCGTGCCTTGTCCCCGGCGAGACGAATCCGGAACCTGCCCGCCAACGGCAAGAGCTAGTACGAATGTATCCCCCTAATATACGTGGCAATGAGGTGTGTTTTGTGTAACCGGGAAGTAGTTCGCACCGCTTAATTAACCCACCGTGTGCTGGCGCTGCTGGCTAAATATACTCAATTTAGCTATGCTTAGTTGCCTACTCTCGTATAGATATTGAAAGTAGGCTTGTGCTTTTCATCCTCTAGCTTGTTACTGCAATAAAACTGATATCTTGATCAGAACATCACTATACTGTTTGAGACCGGCCTTCAATAAAACTGACATTTTGATCAGTAATACCTCTGCAAACTAATATAAGATCTTTTCGATTGCATATCTAATACGAATTTAAAGTGTCATGGCCCACTCACTGCTGTGTATTCCATGTACTATTGAGTACCGACAATCATATTAGGCTACTCCGAATGCTCCACCTTATACAGATGTTAAAACTGATACATAGATAAAAAATCTGATGTGACAAGCTAATTAATAGGAAAGAGATGAGTTTGGTGACCCATGAAGAAACAATGCTAAGCACGTGAACCTAGGTAAAACAATTAAATAAAATAAATGCACCTGCATGCACAACTATCACTAGTGGGGACGGGGCCTTTAGCCCCGGCCCGTAAGGGGCTTTAGTCCCGGTTCACCAACCGGGACTAAAGAGGCGGGAGTAAAGGCCTAACCTTTAGTTCCGGCCCTGTTACAAGCCGGGACTAAAGGTGCTCCACGTGGGCGCCTCGTAGCGCCCCAGGGGCAGACCCTTTAGTCCCGGTTCGTTACATGGACCGGGACTAAAGAGTTTCAGATTTTGCTTATTTTTCGGTTTTTTTTGAATGAATTTTTTTTTTGGGTTTTAGGGTTTTAGGGTTTAGGTGTTCGGGAGATTAACGTGATGCCTCTTTGGTGTTCGGGAATTAGTTTTCATATAATTTAAATAGAAATAATTATGCACATATATATATATATATATATATATATATATATATATATATATATATATATATAAGATTAACTTATCTTACAAGCGAGCATATATATACAATTATATGGAGATCTGAATTATCGGGACTAGAGCCCGTCTATTCGAGTACATGGACGAACATCAGTAATGGCCCCTAGCTACACTAAATCATCCTTTGTCATCTATAGCTTCCGTCTTCAGAAAGGTCGCAAGCTCCTCTGCAACAGCAATCGCGCGTTGCTCTGGTAGGACCTTCGTCCTCATGGCCGTGTACTATATAAGAAGAGGAGATGAATATGAATATCAATCATGATAACAAAGAATGACGGGTAAAAATAGAGGTGTGAATGTTCATTGCTTACGTCGAATTTGTGATCCTTGTGCTCAGAGGTAAACGTGCGAATGGTCTCGCAAACATAGTATCTGCATAGATGCGTCCCCCGTGGCTGCTGGTCGCACTTTACGAGAATAGAATATATATAATCAAAATAATAATCTAGCATCATAAATGTATTGAAAATAGAAGTATATCATACTACTACTTACCTGAGCCGCTCTAAAGGTCAGCTTCTCAGGCTCGATACCGGGAGTCACGCACTTGAACCGCTTCCAAACCCTGCCCGACAAGGATAATGATTTGCTAAGTTTTTTATTAATTGATATATCAGAAAATCATCGAAAGAGACCGATAGAGCGCAAGAATGATTGAAATTACCCTTGGAGCATGTCCTGCAGGCTTTGGAATTGTTCCAAGGGTCTCGATAATGGGTCGAAGGCATCAACTCTTCCCTTATCAATTTGAATGTCCAACAGAATCCAATGAAAGCTGCACATGTATATATATATATGTGTGTGAGTGTGTGTCAGTAACTTATCAATTACACTTATAAGTGAATGGACACAACAGAGTAAAGACCCCCACCTGAAGTTGTATGGAAACAGTATGTGGTCACAAAATTTTTGATCTGTTAGAAACCTTAGAAGGTTTTCCTCCGTCTCCTTAGGTTTATCAGTTAGTGTCGCTATATGTATTTTATCTGGGTCAATAAACCCAATATTTAGGATGTTCTTACTTTTACAATCCAGAATCTTCATTCTGCATAATAGAGTACAAGTTATATATAGACAATGAATTGAAATAACTAAACAAGTTATATGTAGACAACGAATTGAAAAACTTACAGACAATAGCAACTCATAAGCGATTTGTCGAGGGCGTCGCCATTGTACATATGGAAGAGTTCATCAAAGTTGATATGGATTTCTTCGGGGCGGCCGAAGTACTCCCGTGGGACACTCACCACGATCATCGTTCTCCCATTCTTTGATTCACTTAAGTACCATGTATGCAAGTAACGCATATTTATTGGGAGATCATCTTTGCTGACCAAAGGTTCTCTCATGACAAACTGTGGCTTAGGGGCTACCACAGCCTTGGGTAACCTGTCGTCTTGGGAAGCCAGAACATCTTCAACCGAGACACCCCATTCAGCCGCCCACTTCTTTGCTAATTCAAAATCTTGCCCCTGCACCGGGGGGGGGGGGGACATTCTCGGTTAACACCTTGAGGGGTGGGATCGACTGTTTGGCCTGTTGTCCAAGTTGAGAAACGTCTGATTTTTTCTTGCTTGTAGTTGAACTTGATTTGCTCCCACTTGCACTTGCACGTGATCTGCTCTTTTTCACTTCCTTCTGCAATGTGCGTGTATAGTCATCAGGCTTATGGTGTAAGTCATACTGTGATGGAAGGGTCGTGAAGTATTTTGCAAATGCTATTTGCTTCTCGGTGTATTCCGGGCGAGGCTCTGGTTCCTTCTTTTTCATCTGCGCATCATGATGTTCCTTTGCTATCCTGGCATTTTCCTCGGGGGTACGATCATAAGGTCTGATAGGAAGATTAGCATGAGGTACCTTTGGGAGGGGTGACCATTTGCGCTTTTGGGGGCTCCGTCGCTTAGAAATCGTCGACGGAGCGTTCTTGGTGGCACGCTCCCGCTTAGTATCCGGAGCGGGCGGTGGCGGAGACGGACGACCCAAGTCCGGCAGCGGTGATCGAGATGGACTCGTGTTGTGCTAGACTACGTCATGTGGAGGGCTTGGAGGTAATGGAGGTGTAGGTGACCTGCGACGACTCGAAGGCGGTGTTGTCCTTGGGGCCGAGCCTGGAAGCTTGATGTAGTTCTTGTCCCATAGGATGACTCCACCCAGTACTTCTCCGAGTGTCCTCTCATCTTCGGGTCCAGCTATGTCGAGCTCCATATCATGAAACCCCGCCATGATTTCATCCACCCCGACTTTAGCAAAGACAGCTGGAATCTCACGGCCATGCCAGCGTGCATCAGGACCAGAAGGTAAAGCTTGTCTGACGGCCACCTTCATGGATATGTTCTTGAATTTCTGATGGAGTTCACATGATGTTGACTCCTTGATTCCATCCACGGGGTAGCTGGGACCGCCCTCTATCATTCTTCGTGCATCGTCAGGCGGGGCCTCAGATTCAGCCACGCTGCTTTTCCGCTTAGATGGTGCGCCGGTAATATCAAGTGCAGGATCTTCCTGGCGCGCTACTCCTCTAAGCTCATCAATCTGCTTCTGTTGCTCGTTAATCCTCGCAAGCAACTGGTTGAACTTGTCATTCTCCTCATCCTCTGCCGCCGCTTCTTTGCTCTCTCTCGGCTTCTGTAAGTGTCTTGGTCTCTGGCAAACCCAAGCCACCACGGGTAAGAAGGACCGAAGCCTCGCGTTTGTCGAGTGATTCGCCTGCTTGGCTAGATACCCCTCGAATACTGGCACTTTTCTTTGTCTTCAGATAGTTTTTCCATAGCTTCTTCTTCCAGCTACGGAACAGTTCGGCCATCTTCTTTAAAGTCCACTGCTTGACTTTGGCCCTCAGTTTGTCTGCGGCGTCTTCATTCTCACATTCTGGCAGGTTGAAATGTGACATGAGATCATTCCAAAGATTATCTTTGTACCTTTCAGCGACATAGTCACTATCGGCTGCCCCTTTGCGCTTGTTCCACTCCCAAACGCTGATCGGGACGTGATCCCTAACGAGAACTCTGCATTGCTTCTTAAATGTGTCAGCAGTATTCTTAGGAAGCTTGGGTTCGTCCGTAGGCAATATCACCTCAAAGGTGTAATGCGTCCGTGCATCCAACTTTCTAGTCGGGCCTCGTTTCGTAGCTTTGCTCGATGTGGAGGCCTAAGAGGGAGAAACATTCGTCAAATGAATGTATATGCATACAATATAGAGCTATCTCCAATATTTTTCACATATTACAAGTGATTGTCGAACTTCATATGTATACCTCGCCGGAGTTTATTATTTCTTCACCGGCTTCTCCACCGGCTTCTCCATCAGTGGAGCTATCACCTTCTTCGTCATTGGACCTATCTCCTGCCCCATTGGCTTCATCTTCGTGTCGCTCGACCTCCATTCCATATTTGGAGGGGTTTAGATATGACTACGGAGATTCAGCTGGTTCAACGTCGGGGCCGTCTTTGATTATATCTTTGAGAAGTTCTTCCTCTTCGAGGTTCCTGATATGTGGATCCATAGTTCTGCAAAAAACGGACATTTGATTAACTAATAAACTAACAAACTATATAAGAGGGGTTGGAAACTTCGAAGTGTCGTTTTATATAGGAGGATCTTTAGTCCCGGGTCTTGGCTAGAACCTAAACTCTAAAATACTAGCCAGGCGAAGCCTAGTCTCGGACACTTAAGCATATACAATATCAAAATTAAACTAGTTCTATTAATTTTCTTGCTAAAAATAAACTATTAACACTTAAGCATATACAATAGCAAAATTAAACTATTAACACTTAAGCATATACAATAGCAAAATTAAGCAATAATCTAAGAAACACTATTAACACTTAAGCATATACACTATACAATAGCAAAATTAAATGACAAAAAAAATTTCTTCTTCTTGTAACCCTATACTAATTTTTCCTCTTCTTCTATTTCTCCTCTTCTTCTACTTCTTCTTCTCCTCTTCTTCTACTACTTCTCCTCTTCTCTTCTTCTACTTCTCCTCTCCTCCTCTTCTAATTTTTTCTCTTCTTCTACTTCTCCTCTTCTTCTATTTTTCCTCTTCTTCTCCTCTCCTCCTCTTCTTATTCTCCTTTTTCTTCTTTTCTTCTCCTCCTCTTCTTATTTTCCTTTTTCCTAATTCTACATATTACTAACCCTAATAATCTAGCACAAACCTAATAACAATAGGAATTAAATGACAAAAAAAATCTTTTTCTTGTTTTCTTCCCTTTTTCTTCTCCTTTTTCTTCCTTTCTTCCCTTTTTCTTCTTTTCTTCTCCTTTTTCTTCTTTTCTTCTCCTTTTTCTTCCTTTCTTCTCCTTTTTCTTCTTTTCTTCTCCTTTTTCTTCCTTTCTTCTCCTTTTTCTTCTTTTCTTCTACTGGTCAGAGTGTTGGGGAGGAGGGGGTGGGGGGCTTACCGGCCGGAGGTGTCGACGGCGCGCGGCGAGGAGGACGGCGACGCACGGCGAGGAGGGCGGCGCGCGGCGAGGAGGACGACGGCGACGACAGGCGGCGGCGAGCAGGACGGCGGGGAGCCTGACGGCGTCGCCGAGTTCGTCGCTGTGCCGCGCTGGGCAGGAGAACGAGGAAGAAGGATAGAAGGAAATGCGATTTGGGTTGGAAATTTTCTGACTCCCGCTTATATAGGTGGATCTTTAGTCCCGGTTCGGGGCTCGATCCGGGACTAAAGACCCCCTTTAGTCCCGGGTGGAGCCACGACCCGGGACTAAAGGCCCTTTTTCGGCAGACCAAAAGGCGGGAAGCAGGGGCGTGCCGCGGAGCATTAGTCCCGGTTTGTGGCAAGAACCGGGACTAAAGGTTAGGCTATTAGTCCCGGTTTTAGACAAAAGCCGGGACTAAAGTGTTGCCTATATAAACCCTCGCGCCTGCCCACCCTCTCCCCTGTTTTTTGGTTGTTGAAGTGTGACCATGCCATGCTCTTGCCACTCTAGTTCATGCACATGACGTGTTCTATGAAATGCCCGAGCCACTCTACTTAAGCTTTCTCCTCTCCAAGCTCGACCTCCAAGCTCCATTTTCCTTAATATTTGTCTAGGTTTGGCCGTGCACCAACTGCACAAGTGTTTTAAAAGGTTAGCTACTTCATCCTTTCATTTGTCACTGCTAGTGTAGCTGGTTTCAAATGCTCAAATTAACTTCTTAGAGTCTGCACATGTGTAGGGTGTCGTCCCGTGCCCGTCCTCACCATTGTCGATCGCCCCGCGCCGATCTCGTCGCGAGCACCACCGTGGTGAGCCTCTTGTTCTTATCTTCTTTTTAAAAGAAAAAAGTCTTACTTGTATGATTTAGATACATACTTGTATAAATTACTCACTTTCATTATTTTTTGTTATTATATAGTGCGATGGTTTTGGTATCCGCCTCCGTCGGTCCTCGTCCTGTCTATGATTCGGATGTGGTATATATTATCTTTTATAACTATTTGTTTTATTTAGTGTTTATGACAATTATGACGACCAATGTGACATATATTTTTTAATCTAGGAGGTATGTGAACCGGAAATTCCAAACCACATAGAAATTCTTCTCGAGAAGTTAAATTTGGTTGAAAAAGAAAACAAATACTTGAAGAAAAAATTGAAAATAATTGAGGATAAGAATATGGAACTGGAGTTTCATGTCGCCGATGTCATCGATGATCGCAAGATGAAGAACGATGTGATGCGGTTGAAGATGGATGCAATGCGCTTGAAGATGGATAAAATGCGCTTGAAGATTAGAAATATTAGAAAATATGCCATTGATAAAGAGGCTTGGTATCATTATGCTGTTTGGTCAATTGTTACCTTAGTTGCGATTTTGATCGCATTTTTTGTTTTATTTAAATGTTTTACATAGTTGTATGTTGTTTTATGAGAAAACTTTATGTATTTATTTTTTGCAATAATAACATTTGATCACTACTGTTCTTTGGCTTTAATGTGATGATGAACTTGTATTAATTTGGTCATATGTTCTGCAATGGTTTTTTGATATATTTAATTTCATAATAGAGATGAATCGCCAATGGATGTACGGTGATCGACACACTTCGGAGTACATTAAGAACCTCGACTAATGCCCGAATCACACTTAAGTTCACACAAAATGGTATCCTCGACCGAGGTTAGCAACCCTATCCTTTTCATCTGTAATTGATACAAAAATATTGCATGTGTCAATGTACGGTGGTCATTTCACTATTCATGTATGATGCCAGATCGATGCACGGAAGTGATGGATGTACGGCGAACGACGCGGTTCCGGATTTATAAAAGGCATGCACAAATTTATCGATGTGGCTAAGGCAAACAAAGTGGATAATTTTATGCCTTGTCCATGTGTTGTTTGTCGAAACGTGAAGGAATACTCTAGATCGAAAAACATTCATCTCCACTTGCTTCAGAGAGGTTTCATACCCACATATTATTGTTGGACCATGCACGGAGAAAGAGGGGTTAGGATGGAACACAATGAAGAAGAAGATGGTGATGACAACTATCCTATGTTCACTGAAGAATACAGTGATACTACAATGGAAGACAATGAAGAAGAAGGAGGTGAAGAACAACCGGCATCAGATGAGCCCGTTGATGGTCTTGGTCGGGTCATTTCTGATGTAAAGAGAGAATGCGATACAGAAAAGGAGAAGCTGAAATTGGAGGTCGTGCTAAAGGATCATGAAAAGTTGTTGTACCCAAATTGCGAAGATGGCAGCACAAAGCTTGGTACCACACTGGAACTATTGAAATGGAAGGTAGAAACTGGTTTATCTGACAAGGGATTTGAGAAGTTACTGAAAATATTGAAGCCGAAGCTTCCAAAGGATAACGAATTTCCCGAGACTACGTACGAAGCAAAGAAGTCTATCTGCCCTCTTGGATTAGATGTGGAGAATATACATGCATGCATTAATGACTGCATCCTGTACCGCGGTGAGAAGTACGAGAATATGGATAAATGCCCGGTATGCACTGCATGTCGGTACAAGATCGGACAGGATGACCCTGATGATGTTGAGGGCGATGACGATACCCCAGGAAGAAGGTTCCTGCTAAGGTTATGTGGTATGCTCCTATAAGGTTATGTGGCATGTGTTAAAAAGTTGAGAGGGCTACGACAAAAACTGGATGCACTTCGTGTACAAAACGAACAATCTCTCTCGAAGTATCAGAGTTTCGAACGAGAACTCATCTCTTACAAAGGGAATTCATTTTTTTAAACTTATTTGAACTCCATACTTTTTGTGTGTTCAAAATGCACCATTCAAAGGCACATCACAAAATTTCAACAATTTTTGACTTCATTTGGTATTCTTCGTGCATTTACTTATTTTTTTGAGCTAGTTGACCCTGAAATTGAAAAGCACTACAAATGAACTCTGAAAATGTTGAAAGTTGGCATGCTATCATCATTTCACCCACATAGCATGTGTTAAAAAGTTGAGAGGGCTACGACAAAAACTGGATGCACTTCGTGTACAAAATGGACAATCTCTCTCGAAGTATGAGGGTTTCGAACGAGAACTCATCTCTTACAAAGGTTTATTAAAATTCTTTTTGTGTATTTGAGAATTTGATAAAACTATGAAAATGAAAAGTGTTTGAAATTTAGTACATTCCATACATGCATTACATAAAAGGTTTAATACATTATTACATTATTGCACCAATATTCCTATCTATTATTTCTATTTTCTTCTAGGTCGTAGCCATGGAGAATCTTCATCATTCAGTAGGATGCTTTGGTCAGTTTTCACTTTGAAGAGCGGAATTTCATGAAACTTATTATAATCTTCTGACATGTCTGTCTTATCATCTACTCCCACGATGTTTCTTTTTCCTGAAAGAACTATGTGGCGTTTTGGCTCATCGGACGATATCTTCTTTTGCTGATTTCTTCTTCTCGTTTTTGTAGACATGTCCTTCACATAGAAAACCTGAGCGACATCATTGGCTAGGACAAATGGTTCGTCCATGTACGCAAGATTGTTGAGATCCACTGTTGCCATGTCGTACTTTTGGTCTACAACTACCCCGCCTCCTGTCAGCTTCACCCATTTGCATCGAAACAAAGGGATCTTAAAAGTAGGTCCATAGTCAAATTCCCATATCTCCTCTATGTACCCGTAATATGTTTCCAAACAGTGCCCATTCTCGTCTGTTGCATCAAAGCGGACACCACTATTTTGGTTGGTGCTCTTTTTATCTCGGGCAACCGTGTAAAATGTATTCCCATTTGTCTCATACCCTTGGAAAGTACATATAGTCGAAGATGGTGGCCTGGCCAAACAGTATAGCTGATCTCCAACGGTGTCGTCATTCATGAGATGTGTCTGCAACCAACTGCCGAAAGTCTTCTCGTGTTCCCCTTTAATCCAAGAGTCAGCCTTCCCCGGGTTTTCGGAGCGTAGAATATTCTTGTGTCTCACGATATACGGAGCCACCACGGTGGAATTATGTAGAACTGTGTAGTGTGCTTGAGAGAAAGAATGCCCGTCCATACATAATTTTGCTTTCCTTCCTAGTGTGCCTTTTCCTGTCAGCCTACCCTCATACCAAGATTCAGGAACATCAATCGGCTTAAGGTCAGGAAGAAAGTCCACACAAAACTCAATGACCTCCTCTGTTCCATAGCCCTTGGAGATGCTTCCTTCTGGCCTAGCACGATTACGAACATATTTCTTTAAGACTCCCATGAACCTCTCGAAGGGGAACATATTGTGTAGAAACACATGACCGAGAATTCTAATCTCTTCGACTAGGTGAACTAGGAGGTGTGTCATTATATTGAAGAAGGATGGCGGGAACAACAACTCAAAGCTGACCAGACATTGGACCACATCAATCTGTAACCCTGATAGACTTTCTCGATCGATTACCTTCTGAGAAATTGCATTGAGGAATGCACATACCTTCACAATTGCCAGGCGAGCATTTTCCGGTAGAATTCCCCTCAATGCAACCGGAAGCAATTGCGTCATAAGCACGTGGCAGTCATGAGACTTTAGGTTTTGGAATTTTTTGTCTTTCATATTTACGATTCCCTTTATATTCGACGAGAAGCCAGTCGGGACCTTGATACTGAAAAGGACTTCAAAGAAGATTTCCTTCTCTTCCTTAGTAAGTGCGTAGCTGGCACGCCCTTGAAACTGCCCTGGATGCATGCCATCTCTTCCTTTATGACGTTCCTGGTCCTCCCGTGCTTCCGGTGTATCTTTTGACTTCCCATACAAGCCCAGGAAGCCTAGAATATTCACGCAGAGATTCTTCGTCAGGTGCATCACGTCGATTGCCGAGCGGACCTCATGGACTTCCTAGTAGGGTAGCTCCCAAAATATAGATTTCTTCTTCCACATGGGTACGCGCTTATCAGGGCCGTTAGGAACAGGTTGGCTGCCAGGACCCTTTCCAAAGATTACTTTTAAATCTTTGACCATATCAAATACTTCAGCACCAGTACGGATGACAGGCTTCCCCCGGGGTTCTGCCTTGCCATTGAAATGCTTGCCTTTTTTCTTTAAGGGATGCTTGGGCGGAAGAAAACGACGATTGTACAGGTACACATACTTCCTACATTTGTCCAGATATATACTTTCTATCTTATCCAAACAGTGCGTGCATGCATTGAATCCCTTGTTTGAATGTCCTGAAATGTTACTAAGAGCAGGCCAATCATTGATGGTTACGAAAAGCAACGCTCGAAGGTCAAATTCCTCTTGTTTGTGCTCGTCCCACACACGTACACCTGGTTTGGCCCACAGCTGTAAAAGTTCATCAACTAATGGCCTTAGGTACACATCAATATCGTTGCCGGGTTGCTTTGGACCTTGGATAAGCACTGGCATCATAATGAACTTCCGCTTCATGCACAACCAAGGACGAAGGTTGTAGATACATAGAGTAACGGGCCAGGTGTTGTGACTGCAACTCTGCTCCCCAAAAGGATTCATGCGATCTGTACTCAGACCTAACCATAAGTTCCTTGCGTCAGCTGCAAATCTCGGGAACTCTCTCTCTCGATTTTTCTCCACTGCCGACCATCAGCGGTGTGCCTCAACTTATCGTCTTTCATACGATCTTCCATGTGCCATCGCAACAACTTCGCATGATCTTTATTTCTGAACAGACGTTTCAACCGTGGTATTATAGGAGCATACCACATCACCTTGGCAGGAACCCTCTTCCTGGGTGGCTCGCCCTCAATATCACCAGGGTCATCTTTTCTGATCTTATACCGCAATGCAGTGCATACCGGGCATTTATCCATATTCTCGTACTTCTCACCGCGGTAGAGGATGCAGTCATTAGGGCATGCATGTATCTTCTGCACGTCTAATCCTAGAGGGCAGACAAGCTTCTTTGCTTCGTACGTGCTGGCGGGCAATTCGTTCTTTCTTGGAAGCATCTTCTTCATTAGTACCAGCAACTTCTCGAATGACGAGTCAGTCACACCGGTCTCTGCCTTCCACTTCAGCAATTCCAGTGTGCTACCCAGCTTCTTCTGGCCATCTTCACAAGTTGGGTACAACAATTTGTTGTGGTCCTGTAACATCTGCTCGAACTGTAACCTCTCCTTTTCTGTGTCGCAACCTCGCTGTGCATCAGAAATGACCCGGCCAAGATCATCAGCAGGCTCATCTGGTTCCCGTTCTTCATCCTGATCTTCTTCTTCATTGTCTTCCATTGCGGTATCAGCATACTCAGGGAACATAGATCGGTAGTTGTCATCATCGTTCTTTTCTTCTTCATCGTCGTCTTCCATCATAACCCCTCTTTCTCCGTGCTTGGTCCAAACATTATAGTCCGACATAAAACCGGACCGAAGCAGGTGGCTCTGAATGACTCTTGAGGAAGTGTAATCCTTCTCATTCCGACATTCAACACATGGACAAAACATAAAGCCACCACCATGCTTGTTCGCATCGGCTGCATCTCGAAAAGAATGCACGCCTTCTCTGTAAGCGGCTGTGCGTCGATCACCGTACATCCATGGATGGCTCATCTGCGTTATACGACAGTATATCAAATACAATTACGATCCTAAAAATTAGTACCGCACGGCCTAAACGAGGAAATATAGTTGCTAACCTTTTAGAATAAGTAGAAATAAAGAGGAAGAGGTTTAAGCGTGGCTCAGGCATCTCATATCGTAGTTGTGTTCGGTGAACTGAGGCGGCATCGCTCTAACACACATTTCAACAAACACCTCTAGTGCATAAAAAAAAAGTGGAGAGCTAGCACACACCCACAATCCTCCATCCAAGAAAAATGCAAGGAAGAGTGGAGAGGGGGGTTGTGCTATGTATAGGCAGAGGACTTTAGTCCCGGTTTGAGACACAAACCGGGACTAAAGGTATTACAATATTACATGTTGACACCTCTTTTTTCAAGGTGACAAGAGGGCGTTGCGGGATGATATGTTTTTATATGTTGGTTGCTGCCGATTGATTTATAAAATTATTGAGATGCATTAAGAAAATGTTGACCGGGTCAAAATCGAGTGACCCAACCAAATTGAAGACGTCATTTGATTGTGAGACCTTTAAAATTAGGGAGCATAGTGTGTTAGATTTACGGGGATGTCGATATTTTTGGCTCTGGGCATAGTCAAAGTTAATGAAATTTCACTTTCCAAAAAAATAATGCACCTTATATTTTGAAACTCGGGAATATTTGATTTGGAGAGTGGGATAGACGACGGAGTGTGTCTTCTTTTTATTTATAGTGCGGTGTTTTGGTTGGCATTCCGTTGTGTGATTCAATGTTATCTACTAATTAACCCATATTTTTGTGTGTTAATTCTCTTTGTTGGTGGCTACATGTATTATATTGGTGCTACGGTATTACATGTTGGCACCTCTTTTTTCTATGTGGCCAGAGGGTGTTGTGGGGTGATATGTTTTTATAGGTCAGTTGCTACCGATTGATTTGAAGAATTGTTCACCCGGTCAAAATCATGAAAGAAATACAAATATAAATACCTTAATCATATAAGATAGCTACAAAATTCAAGAGCATATTGAATTAAAAGAATTGAATTTGAGAACTCTTTAGAAATTGTTGATCCAGTCAAAATTGAGTGACTCAATTCCGAATTGAAAACGTCAACTGATTGTGAGACCTCTACAATTATGGAGCATAGTGTATTAGATATACGTGGATGTTGATATTTTTGGTTCTGAACTTGATCAAAGTTAATGAAAAATTCACTTTTGAAACATTTAAAACTCAAGAATATTTGATTTGGCGAGTGGGAGAGACGATGGAGTGTGTCCTTTTTTTATAGTGAGGTGTTTTGATGGGCATTCCGCTATGTGATTCGGTGTTATCTACTATTTAACCCATATTTAGGTGTGGCAATTTTCTGTGTCGGTGGATGCATATATTATATTAGTGCTACGGTATTACATGTTGGCACATCTTTTGTCTAGGTGGCGAGAGGGTGCGCGGGCTCACATGTTTTCATAGGTTGGTTGCTGCTGGTTGATTTGAAAAAATATTGACCCGGTTAAAATCATGAACTAAATCCAAAATTTAATACTTCAATCATATAAGAGCTCCAAAATTCAAGAGCATAGTGAATTTAAGGAATATAATTTAAGAACTCTTAAGAAATTATTGATCCCATCAAAGGGTGATCTAATTCTAAATAGAGACCTCAATTGAATGTGGGCTGATTAAACTAGAGACCTCAATTGAATGTGGGCTGATTAAACTAGAGACCTCAATTGATATATGCATCTCACTCTTTTAGCAACTTAACACTGAAAGTAAACCAGCATTAAACCAAGCACTAACCCAATCATACATGTTGCAGTGTGCAAACTTGCTGAAAGTAAACCAGAATTAATTAAACCAAGCCCTAACCCAATACACGTTGCGATACGCAGACTCAGTTGGTTCCAAACCAAATGGAAGTCCAACAACTTTACCAAAAATTTGGTACAATGGCTATAAACCAAACAACACCATCTTACTAAAAATTTGGTCATGCAAATATATCGGTCGGGCTACTTGGGGCTCAAATCAAACAGACCGCCAACATCCTAGATAGTACAACCCCGTCGTCAATCGTAGAACGACGAGTGGATTTGCATGTTATATGAATCACAAAATTCATAAAACGCAAGAAACCTTACAAAAATGTCTCACATTGTGGGACGAAGAGAGTAGAAAATGAGAAAGCGCAGCACTAGCCACCGTTCCCGAGCTCCCCACACCAGCAACAGCAACTAACCCATGGATACCTTACGGAGCTTCCAAAAGGGTAATTGCCCTAATGTGTAGCGCATGTTGGTTGCTTTCTTTGACTTTCGGTCTTTTCTTGCGCTCTTTTTTTGGGTCTAGATAGTTTTTTAAGCTTTTTTGGCATTTTATTTTTGCCTGGTTTTCCCTAGGTTTTGGCCATGTTCTGCCACGTTGCCGAAGGAGGGAATCAATTTTCATCGACCTTTTTTTGGAACTGATTTCCATCGACCAGTACATCAACCCTTTGATGTTCCCATGACGATCTGGGAGTAGTCCACCTTTGAGGCTGAGGTTTTCTAATACTATGTGTCATGTAAAGGTCGATAAACGGTGCTTAACTTTGAGCTTTTCACGTTTGGGGAGTTTACCTGGTGGCCACTCGGTAAACGGTGCTCATTGTCGAGCTCCCGGATAAGGGCATTTTCAATGCACACCGTCAAATCATCCCTATATGTCCTGGTTCAGATACTTTTTGCCATCCAATGCTATCTTTCAAGTGTCCAAAACACGTCTAGACTTACAAACTCTCTCAAACTAGAAGTAAATTAAAGGAAGGAGATTTTGCGAGAGTCCGGACAACCGTCTAGCCAACCAAAAACCGTCACCCCAGAAATTCATACATCCTCTGTCTCTCTCCTCCACCATGACACGATGATATTGGATGGTCGTCTTCCGCATCAGTGTCCGTGAATTGGTGTTCACGGGTCCGCGAACAAATAATGTGTCTGTTTTAGATGTCAACATTGGAGCAGGCAATCTCCCGACACTAGACAACGTTGCCGATTCCAGTAGTGTGACCATGTTATTAATAGTCGGCACTCCATGCGGTACTGCCGTATTCGGCAACGACGGATCGACCATGATCGATCATCAACGTACCGAAAACATGTTTTTGAGCACGTACCGCCCGTGTGGCGACTGGGATTGACATTGATCGCCGGAGGGAAGAAGCAGACGCAACGAACGCATGCAGACGACAGAATATATCCGCACTGAACTGCAATAAAGTGCGAAATATCTACACAGATTTGCGTCGACGGTTCTAACTTTTTGGCATCTCCCGTTAGCTCGCTGCCCGGCTGGCCCTCCATCCTCCTCGCGATTCCTCCACCACGTCGGGCGATCCGGGCCACCCGGTACCGCAGCCGCCGCAGGCACTGGCATGTAGACCGCGCCGGTCCCGGGCGCTCACCTGTCAGCGCTCAGCGGCATGGCGGTGCCGCCGTGGCTCCCCGGCTGCTGAAGTGCTGAGTGTGCACGGCCGCGCCCGTGCCGCGCCAAGGCCATGCACGCAGCGGCATGTCCGACGCACGCTCCTGGCGCAACCCGCCGCGTGCCGCCACATTTCTCCACACATCCTGTCGTCCTATAAAACCCACACCATACGCGGCTATACTCTGAAGATAACACACACCACAAGTCCACAACAGCCACATCACGACTGCCAGTACCAGCTATAGCTAGCTTGCGCTTAGACTCGAAGCTAGCTCCTCGTCATGGCACCGGCGTCGAAGGTCATGAGCCTCATCGTCGTCCAAGACGGACGCATTCCCGACTATGCCGTTTACGCCACCGTGCCGTGTGACGCCTGGTGCGGCGGGCGGCATAGGAAGGCCGAGTCGGACGGCGACGACGATGATGACGACTATGACTGTGCGCCTGCTGCCTGAAGTGCACGTTCGGGCCTGATCGCCGGCGAAACTAATCTGGAACCTGCCCGGCAAGAGCTACAGTATATATGAATGTATCCCCCCTAATATATGAGGCAGTGAGGTGTGCTTTTTGTAACCGGAAAGTAGTTCGTGCTGCTTAATTAACCTACTCGTATAGATACTGAAAGTAGGCTTGTGTTTTTCATCGACTAGCTTGTTACTGCAATAAAACTGGTATCTTCATCATCACTACATCACTCTACCTTATTACTGTTTGTCTACTTATGTGTTAACTGTTGCAGTTGTGCCGATCATTGCATCCTCCTATATACTCTGTCTGAAAATAAGTATCGTTAATTTAGTATTAAGTGTCTGTTCGGCAACCTCCTTGGAGCGGAGAGGGAGTCCGAACGCGGCCTAAGTCACTATAACTTTAGTACTTTTTTTTTTTTTGCTGGTAGGTTTGGAATCGCTTATCATGCTTGCTGCGGGACCAAACTTTAGTATTAACGCAGCGGTATTTATTTTAAAATGGAGGGAGTATGTATGTTGGCATAGAATTTTGGTGCTCGCTTCCCTTGTCTAATTTCGTTTTTCTTTCACAAATCTTCTCTGAGAGAGAGCAGGCTACAACATATTCTTTCTTTCTGGAATATACGGCTTTGCCAAATTTCAATGTTTTATAGTATCCAAGTTGCTAGCTAGCTAGTAGCCTAGTAATTAAGATTCTGCATATCAATATATGAAATGCCATTCTTTTGAACTTATTTATGCATTCAGTTATATAGTGTTCGTGGCTTCATGCTACTATTTACATAGCATATGCTCCACTCGATGACATATACATCTGCCCACATTCATACTTCTCTGTGCCCAACTCTTCGCTGGGGAGAACAAGAGGGAAAACATTGAGCACCACAGGCAACACATAGACATATATTTATTATTTCAGTTTTTTTTTTGTGAGGGGTTATTTGAGTTATTATAGGTGTGTCGGATATATTCATGGCTATTATACAGATGAAAACAAGCGTCACGGGCAACATTCGGTGGTATGTTTATGGCTACATCATTGCAAGCTCCTTGTGGAATGGTTACCCACCGAAGTAATAGCTCCATCATTGCATGCTCCTTTGTTGCCATTTTTGCATCAGTTATTATTGCATAAGTTTGTTCAATAAAGAGTCGAGGGTAATCCTTTTTTTTTTGCGGATGAGAGTCGAGGGTATTGCAGCCACTGCCATGTAACGGCATGTTATTATGTTAAAGCGTCGGACCTGACCCCCGACCACCGCGTCATCGACGACACAGGGGAATCCTTACCTGACCGAGTTAATTGCAGGGAGTTACCACACTTCGATACCATGTTACAAGTCAGTACCACAAATTGTGTTGGTCGCAGTTCAATACCATTTTAGGGCATAATTGTTGCAAAAAGGTCTAACAGCCATATAACCCTGTATTGACCGTGGATCTGACCGCGCAGCCCCACCTATCAGTGATACATGGCCAACTGGCATGTGCCGCTCTGCTGAGTAGGACGAGGCCGACGTGGTCGGTCTTAGCGGGCTCGGTCGAACCGAGCCGGACCCCGGCGCACTCTCTTCCTCTCCTCAAGCTCTCTCCCTCCCCCCCCCTTCGATTCGCAGTCGACCATTGCTGCCGCCGCCGTCGTTGTGCCATGGTGTACGAGGACGAGAGCAGCAACGAATACTCCAGCCTGTTATACATCAGCTCCTCCGACGATGGCATGAAGTACCAGGTGAGTTGTAGAACTAGGTTTAGGGTTAGGATTTGTGTTCTTGGGGGATTCGATTTGATTTGGGGAATTCTTTGTTCATTTTGCTGTTGTAGGTCCCTGCTAGCATTGAAGACCAGGACTACATGGATGTTGAGACAGCACCGCTGGTTCCTTGTTAGCACCATGGTCTGGCAGCTGAGAGGCATGTGGCCTTTGAAGAATTTGACATGGGCAAGAGGTTTTTAGTGTGTGCTAATAAGGTCAGATGTTGCACAAAAGCTATATGTTTTGTATTAACAATGATAGTAAGCACATGGTCCGGTGCATAATTTATGTTGGCAGATCTGATGGTCATATTTTAGTTTAGCCATGTGTTGATGCAGATTGTGTAATTGTTTAATCTACCCGAGCCATGCGCTGATGGAGATTGTGTAACATGTCAACAACTTAGTTTGCAGTGTTGAAGTTCATTGTTTAATCTAACTGAGTCATTAATTGGCCAGCTAAATGGTTGTTTACTGTGTGTTGTTAAAAATCTAGTGAGTGTTCAATGTGAGATGTTCATTCTTTAATTGGGCGGCTCACTAATTGTGTCAGATGCTCAAGGTGTGACTTGTTTCTTAATTGCCAGTTGCTCAAAGTTCAGTTATTTTAAAGTGTGGGATGCTCATAGTTTGGTTATTTTCTAGGGGGGAGTTGTTAATAGTTGAGTTCTTAGATAATTAGCCTAGGAGATTGGTTCAGTGTTGTTTAAAATATAAATGTTGTTTACATTGCACATGCTAGGGTTCAGTGTTGTTCTGAGTTAATTGGAAATCATTTGCATAGTTACTAATAATATATGAGTTGTTTACATTGCGGGAAGGTGAGAACTATGGTTTTGTTGGATGGGTTGACCCAGAGTGGACTCGTAAACTGCATAATGCCTTGTTGAAGCTATGGGAGATGTATGAAGATAGCAGGAGTGGTAGGAGGAAGGATAACCTTGAGAATTCACTTACTATGAACCATTTGACAGAGGAGAAAAACAAACTGGATGCCACCTATGACAAATTGGTTGAATATGTGTATCATATTTTCAATGCCCAAGAGGATAGGATGATGGATTTTAGCTATTTTAATGCTAAGATGAAGGGTGTTGAGGTTACCAACTCAGTTGTCTCTGATATGAAGACAGAGATGGAGAAGGAAGGTGCAGAGATCTTCAAGCTGCAGGAGAAGTATAAAGTCCTGATGAACCTTTCACAAGCTCAAGGCAGTGTCATCCAGAACCTGAAGCTCAAGCATTTGAAACAGAAGCAACAGGTCAGCAAAGCTAGTAGGAACTTGTAGTTGCAAGTTGATGAACTCAAAGGAGAACTGAAAGTTGAAGATTCACATGGGTGACCTGAAGAAGGGACATGAGAAGCTCACTGCAGGCAGGACTGAGTTGAAGCTTTACATTGCTGATTTGCTAAGGTCGGAGGAGAGGAACAGGTAGAATTTGAAGAGAACCCAGAACATCTTAACAGAATGAAGAAGATGTAGAGCAAGAGCAAGATCCAAATCAACATGTAGAAGAAGCATGCTTAGCTGACCTTTTGTGAAGTATGATGTTGTTTAGAACTAGTAAATGTGGACTCTGGATGTGTAGTTGTGACCTAAGTTGGAATTATGGTGTTTATTTTAAGTTGTGACCTATGTTGGACTCTACTATGATGTGCAAGAATCTATTAAATATGATGCTTCAAGCTATCTATGATGACCTAAGTTATATGTTATATCTAATGTGATGACCTATGTGATGTGATGATCTAAGTTATATGTTATATGTTATATGATGACCAATGTAATATGATTGTTAGAAATATGCACTAGAGGCAATAATAAAGTGGTTATTATCCTTGTTCATGATAACTGTTTATTATCCATGCTATAATTGTATTGATTGAAAACTTAAATACATGTGTAGATACATAGACAACAAAGTGTCCCTAGTAAGCCTCTACTGGACTAGCTCGTTGATCAAAGATGACTAAGGATTCCTAGACATAAACATGAGTTCTCATTTGATAACGGGATCACATCATTAAAAGAATGATGTGATGGACAAGACTCAAACCTGACAACGTAACTGGATGATTATAAATATGCTCTACAGGTATCTCCGAGGATGTCTGTTCAATTGACTGGATCAAGACTGTGATTTGTCACTCGGTGTGACGAAGAGGTATCTCAATGCTCACTCGATAATAAAACATCACAACAAGCTTGGAACCAATGTGACTAATAAGCTAATCACAGAATCTTATATTACGAAACGAGTAAAAAGACTTGTCGGTAACAAGATTGAAGTTGCTCTCTTAGCCCGGTTTCCTGCAATTTACTTGTTTTAGGGATAAACATTGGAGCGGGTAATCTTCCGGCAATAGACAATGTTGCCGATTCCAGTAGTATGACCCTGTTATTAATAATCAGCACTACGTGCGGCACTGCCGTATTCGGCAACAGCGGATCGACCATGATCATCAATCAATCTACCTATTCGTCTATGTTCATAGTATACCGCTCGTGTGGAGGACTCAGCAAACGATCAGCAGACGCAACGAAGAACGCATGCAGGCGACAGAATATATATCCGCGCCGAACTGCAATAAAGTACGAATGAAATATCACCCGAGATGCCGTTGATAAAGCCTCCCTCGACCTCGACTAGTCTACACAGATCTGCGTCGACGGTTCTAGTAGCTTTTTGCCATCTCCCGTTAGCTCGCTGCCGGTCTGGCCCTCCATCCTCCTCGCGATTCCTCCCTCCACGTCGGGCGGTCCGGGCCACCCGGTACCGCAGCCGCCGCAACCACTGGCATGTAGACCACGCCGGTCCCGGGCGCTCACCTGTCAGCGGCATGGCGGTGCCGGCGAGGCTCCCCGGCTGCTGAGTGTGCACTGCCGCGCCCGTGCCGCGCCAAAGCCATGCACGCAGCGGCATGTCCGACGCACGCTCCGGGCACTTCCGGTCGCGTGCCGCCACATTTCCCCACACATCCCGTCGTCCTATAAAACCCACAACGCACGCGGCTATACTCTGCAGATATCACACACCAACACAGCCAGCATCACCAGGCTTAGACCTCAAGCTTGTGATTCGCCTGCATACTCAAGCTAGATCCTCATCATGGCGTCGGCGTCCATGGTCATGAGCCACATCGTCGTCCAAGACGGCCGCATTGCCGCCTATGCCGTTTACGCCGCTGTGCCGAGTGACGACTGCTGCGGCGTGCGGCATAGGAAGGACGAGTCAGACGGCGACGACGATGACGACGACTATGACTGCGCGCCTGCTGCGTGAAGTGCTCGTTCGTGCCTTGTCCCCGGCGAGACGAATCCGGAACCTGCCCGCCAACGCCAAGAGCTAGTACGAATGTACCCCCCTAATATATGAGGCTGTGAGGTGTGCCTTTTGTAACCGGGAAGTAGTTCGCGCCGCTTAATTAACCAACCGTGTGCTGCTGGCTAAATATGCTCAGTTAGCTATGCCTAGTTGCCTACTCTCGTATAGATACTGAAAGTAGGCGTGTGCTTTTCATCGACTAGCTTGTTACTGCAATAAAACTGATATCTTGATCAGAACATCACTATACTTGTTTGAGACCGGCCTTCAATAGAACTGACATTTTGATCAGTGATACCTCCGGAAACTAATATAAGATCTTTTAGATTGAATATCTAATTTCTAAGCCCCAGATCGCACCCGGTGAACAGTTAATTCAAAAAAATACTAGATTTTTTTAAAAAAACTCTAAACAGAAATTGCATGGAATATATTTTAATGTGTGAGGTGTGTTCCAAATTTCAAAGTATTTGAACAACTGAGTAGCTCTCAGCAAAAAAAAGTCAAGCCCAAACAATGGATAAACTATAAACTTTTTCACACACCGAAATTTGTGTATTTGCTGAGAGCTATTTAGACATTTAAATATTCTGAAATTTGGCACGTACATCACACACTCAAGCATTTGCTCCACAGAGAAAAGTTCAGATATTTTTGAATTTAATTAGTATTTTTAATGATTTTTTTGTTCACTCCCAGGCTCAGATTAGTCTCGGAGCCAAGACGACGATTCTCTCCTTTTGGATCACTACTTTAGTAATCTATAAGGTCTTATGTTAATTTACGCAGAGAGTATATCACACCTTTTCCTTATTGTTTATGTATGTATGTGTTATTGCTCTGTCGATCATTGCATGCTCTTGTATATGTTGGCATAAACTTTTGGTGCTCGCTTCACTTGTTTAATTTGCATCTGGGAAGAGTCAACAGGCCAGCTATCCAATTTCATTTTGCTTTGATTTTTCTTAAAGCAGAATTCTTTTTCCTTCCACAAATCTTCTCTCAGCAGAGCGCTCGGCTCTACTACATATCTAATCACTATTTTTTTTTCTTTCTATATTAAAGATACAACCACTTTGCCGAATTTCATTGTTTTATTATCCAACTTGCTAGCTAGCTAGTATCCTAGTACAGTATGATTCTAGATACGATTGATTCCATTATATTGTACTTATTTATGCATTCAGTTATATGGTGTTCATGCTACTCTTTGCATATAAGCATATAAGCATCTGCCTGCATTCTTACTTCTGCATGCCGAACACTTTGATATGTAGCTCCTGGGTAAAATGAAGTTGGCAAAAATTGACCACCACAAGCAACTCATAGACATACTATTAATTTAAGTTATTCTATCTGTGTCCATCATTGATGAAAACAAGTGCAACGAGCAGCATTGGGTTGGATGTTTATGGCTACACATGTAGTGTGCGTCTCTTTTAGTCGTTGTGAGGGGTCAGTACACCCAGTGTCGAATCTTAAAAGAAAATGAAGGAAGGGCTCAAAGTTAACGGTGTGTAGAAAAAGTCAAAAAATATCAATTTTTTAGTGAAAATAAGATGGAAATTTTGACAGGATTACTAGTAGTTTTTCGTTTTCAATTTTCGGAGGGGGGCTCGAGCCTGTCGAAGCCCCCTGGTAGATTCGCCACTGGCTACACCGGGATGATGTATGTATTTGTTGCGTCTCTTTTAGTCATGAAATGGTTACTTATGGAAGTAAAGTAATATCTTGACCATTGCATGCTCCTTTGCTGCCATTTTGCCATCGAATATTATTGTATAATTTTGTTCTACGAAGAGTCAAAGGGTAATCCAGCTAGTGCCTTGTAGCAGCATGTGAAAACACCTGAAAAAGTAATGTTGTGCCATGTAGTATATGACTTAGTGCCCCCAGATGATCAGCTTTGAGTATTCTACTTTCGAGCTACATATTACGATATCATTATGTGTAGCTTTGAGTAGTAACTTTGTTTTAATGCTACCATTAACATACCCACAGAAAAATGTTACCATTAACAAATGAGTATATGCCACATTACTCCATTACCCATGCATGCAGGCAATCAGAAGTACTGACAATTGTTTTTTCAATTACCATCCCTGAAATATGTACGCATTGACCCAAGTGTAGAAACAGTAAGGAAACTATTGCATCAAATTCAGAAGTGTTCAAAAATCCAGAATACTAGCAACTTGTATTTCTATTGGTGTCGGCCATGTAAGAAAAGCGGACGTTTGCACGACTTTCGTGTAGTGGCTAAGCTTGGTATGCGCAACCGCGAAGTCGCGGAGGTTGGTGCACTTGTGTAGTAGCATGCCTGGGGAAAAATTGGTCAGTAACCTCCATGTATCGTCCTTGACTTTTTGTGCTCGGGTGCACCGCCTCCCAAGGCTGGTCCAAACTATTATGACTTGAAAATAATAATTTTTATACCAAACTTGTATGCTTATTTAAAATAACAGTGCTATATTACAATTTTAATTAGCATAATACTCCTTCCGTCCCAAAATAAATGACTCAAAAATAACTCAACTTTGCATTAACTTCAGTATAAAATTGAGTCCTTTTGAGTCACTTGTTTTGGAACGGAGGGAGTATTATATTACCTAGCTATCATAATTAACCGTATAACAATGTATTTTCTGTTATATTGTTACAATGTATATTATTGGAAATTTTATTGTGCCAATTCTAAATTACACAAGTTACCTTTTGTGTTGAAAAAATATTTTATTTTATTTTTTTGAAAACTACATAAATTTATTGTATACACATATATTTGGAGGTAGGTGATTATATTCTTATATTTTAATATTACTAAGTATCATGGTAGAGATTTTTAAATATACTTCCTTCGTTCACACAAATATAAAATGTTTTTGATATTTTAATATGCACCGACTATATACAGATTGAAATGAGTTAACAACATACTACAACATGTCTATATATACATCTCAATCACAAAAAGTTAGAACATCCTATATTTGCGAATGGAGGGAGTACACACTAATAAATATCTTAATAGTGGTTTCTAGTGTATAGTAGATGAGCATTTTTACAAAAATTTAGGGCAATACAAATTTGACTTGCATGTTGGGTTCAATAATAAGTTTACTACAAGAAATATGTCCATACATGACCCACCATCTTGGTCACTGAATTGTCACTGTTTTGCGTTAATGACCTTATTTTGACCAAATTCAGAAGGTCAATAGTTGGCCGTCAAGAATGAAGAAGCATGACCTTCTCTAAAGTTTTGGTCATGGATATCATTGACCAAAATTTCAGTCATAAAATCCATGACCTAAATTTTGGTCATTGGCCATGTGTCTAAGCCACGTAGGGTGTGACATGGAGTTATCCACGTGGCAGAAGAAAAGACATGGCACACATGATGATGTGGCTGCCACATAGGATCACCAGGTCCAATGATGAAAATGAGCCCAATCCAATTGTAGTGCGTTGATGGGCCAAGGCCAAGTGTTCAGCCCATTTATGCATTCATTATAAAATCAGTTGGGCCATAAAAAATACCCGATTATGATTCAGTTAGCCCTTTTTTAGGGCTGATATATTATGGATTTTTGAAATTACTTTATTCTTTTCCCCGCGTGGTACAATTCCATCAAGCCATTTTTTTGCAATTATAACAATAAATGCATTACATGTAGCAACATTCGAAATCACAACATAGGAAAATACGATATTACATACAAGTTTGATTCATTCAACACTAAATAAAACAAACCAATGATACCAATAGTCACACCAATCAAAGAAAAGGTACATCTCTACATCATCTAGCTCTTCTAGATATGGCTTTCATTATCTTCCTCTTCCAAACTTCTGAGAGCATGAAGGATCACAGATGAGAAGCAAGCCTCAAATAAAAAGTAAAGAAACAAAAGAATATCATATAGCATTAAATACAAAAAAATCAACAAGTTCAACAATAGTGTAAAAACATCCACTTCAAACTTGTGAATACTTAAATGAGAACAAAAATCTTACTTATGAAAGGAGCACTCAATACATAATGATCATTTGATGATTATTCAAAGGAGCACAAAAGGATGTACCTATAATTATTTAAAGGGGTAATTGTCGATAACAATGTGAGGTGCACAAATTTAGAAGTGCCAAAACCATCCACTACCTACCACAAATTAGTTAGTACGTATACAACTAAGACTTGGGAGAAGCAAAGGGCACATGCATTCCCATTAAAGTATAACACCTCCACTCGATATATTAGTATTCTAATCTACTCCCTCCGTTCCTAAATACTAAGTCTTTTTAGAAGATCCATTAGGTGACTACATACGGATGTATATAGACATATTTTAGAGTGTAGATTCGCCCATTTTGCTCTGTATGTAGTCACCTAGTGAAATATTTAAAAAGACTTATATTTGGGAACGAAGGGAGTAAATCCTTTCTAACTAGTTCAATGAAATGGTGCTTTTTCAATAAATGAAAAACTATAAAAGAATAAGTACTTCCTAAATCAAAATCTAACAACAGTAACAATATAAGTTCAAATTTCACAGATATAATAACATGACACAATCAACTGATTATACGACAACACTAACATCAGCAACACTCATATCGACCATCAACATGCAACAAGTCAACTATGATAGTTACCATGAACATGCATGAGAGTGACTGAAACTTATAGGGAAAGGGGGATGAGGAACATCAGTTTTGTCAACCACGATGACGGTTCCCATGGCGCTGCTCTTGCTGTTCAAAGTTCAAACCTGTAAGATCAAGGTTGTAGTTAAAGGTAAAAATCTTACAGATAATGGTGGTCTAATGGAAAAGGGCATGCAAATTCCATAGCTAGTGAGTGTGATCAAACATAAATGATAGGAATCTCTGAAGTTCTAAAAGTTCGACGTCTGAGTAATCTACTACTATAGCATGAAATAACAAGTAACAAATCTGTATGATGTTTACAATAGAAATTATCTCACACCAGTACATGCACCTTCATCTGAAAACAAAAGGTTCCTTATGCAACTTCCAACTACAGAATTACTTTATAGACAAAAAAACTAGAGAAGCAAATGTCCCGTTATTGCTCATTTTTATGAACTACTCCCTCCGTCCCAAAATAAGTGGCACTGCTTTAGTACAAAATTTGAACAAACTTAGTATTAAATTTGTGTCACTTATTTTGGGACAGAGGGAGTAGATTTTATATGATTCCTGCAATTTCAGTTTAGGCTGTTGACATATAGTGTTAGGCACAATAGTATTCATCAGTAGGCGTGGTAGTTGCTAAAAAATAATGCAAAAACGAAATCGCAATGTTGTCAAAGACTAGCTGGATGCATATGAAGCTAGATAGTGTTCATCCGATGAGAGACAAATTAGAAGAGAAGAACCTTAGCTAGCAATAACTCATGGTTCTCCGAAACCGCACACAAAAGTGTTGTTCTCCTTAGCCTCTCTGATCTTGGGAACTCACAAAAAACAGCAGGAAACCATCAATTGGTACATTATAAAAGCTTCTGATATAACATATGTTTTGCACAACAAAACACTTTCAAACACTCCTTCGGCACTCATAATTCTCCTCGTGCCCACCATCATCTTGAGCCACGCCACCAGATGCATCTGCATGTCATCCATGTTATAGTTGATTAATGTACATTCCTAGCAGCCAACGGGATGACATGATAGAAAAACATATGACAATTCGGAAGGAAACATAAGGTTTGCTATGTTTAGACAAACTGAGATAACAGAATATTACAACTGAAACAAATTGTCTTTTCAAGCTGATGCAACATTGATGTTAAAACAAAAATGACACCAGTATGCACCACTTAAAGTAGAATATATGTTCACCTCATTAGCTGGCTTACAATAATCTATAGGATCCCTCCCAGCCACTGTTTCCAATGGCAGCACGCCAAAATTCTAGACATCGGTCTTCTTTTTCAACATATCTAAGTTGGCATATTCATAGGCCACATACCTAAAACAACGACAGAATGAAAGGTAAGCACTCCTAGAAAGCTGACTGCTTTTATGCATAAAGAACAAAATCCTCCACGTGTTAAATCCTCATGGAGAAAGCATAAAAAACATTGTTCTCATAGAAACCTCAAACTACATGCATACTTTAGAATCTTTTATATAGACTGAAATATTTCACAATCATTCTGTTGGTGATACTTGCAGCATCTTATGAGAAAGATTTCACAATCATGAGTACTGTTGCATTAAGAAATGCCTGGACTGTATATAACCGATACTCCGTATTATATCTAACATAGTAATATTCTACTAGGTATTACTAAACTTTAAATTAATTCGTACTACCACGCTAAGTCTACTTTTGGTACAAGACTATGGACTCTCTACCTCCAACAATCAACACACACGCAACATACATACATCAGACACATGCATAATGCACACACGCACCACATACAACACGCACACGCATCATTCAGCACAACAAACCACATCCAGCACACACCTATCATCAAATGAGCAGAACTGGGGGAAGGATGGGACAGTGGTACTGATACCTCTGATGGAGAGTGGCTGAAGTAGAGCATCGGTGTTGCATCGCTACCAAAGATGTGCTCTGGTAAGGAGAGGAGCAGCGGGTTCGCTTCAGTGGTGATGTCGCGACATCTTGGGGAGGCAGTCAGACGCGGGAGAGGAAACTTGGGGAGTCGGTGGCGAAGCCGCGCTCATCGGCGGGAGAGGCAGCTCGGGGAGGCCGAGGGCTCGGAGACAGGAGAGGCCCCTCGGTGGTGGAATTTTTGCGCTCAATGGCAGGTCGAGAAGCTCGGAACAGAGTGCTTCAGCATCGATGAAGATCCCGATCCAGCAAGCGGAGAAGCGGATGGACTACGGTGGCTATAGATCGGGTTGGTGGCGGCGGCGCAAAAGGAGAAACCCTAACAGATGGTGGCTTCGGCCTTCGGGGTGTTGGGGGTAGAATAGGAGGATTAGGATTTGGACTGTGGCTGCCTGGACATGTGGGAAGGGGACTTGGCCCAAAATTTTCTATTGTGCTAAAAATGTGCGGGAAATGAAAAAAAAAGCCCGCGGGCAACCAAAAAATCGCGCATTGTCGAGCGCGGGAGGCAATCAAGGTGGCTACTTTGTCTTAAAAAAATCAAGGTGGCTACTGATCCTTAAAAAGGTAGCTACAATGGGCCCTTCTCCTTTTGCTTTTCTAAAGCTTGGTGGCATCTATATGGCGCTGCCCTCAAAGAAAAAAATCTATGTGGTGCAAATCCTATGAAAAGTTAATTTGTGATTTTTTGGCTAGAAATTCATCTTTACTAGAGTGTACTATCATTTCTTTTCTATCCCTTGAATTGGTCAATAGTTCTAGAGTTGGCTAGATCAAAGAGCCGAGTTTTGTCATCAACTGCATGACAGTTTGTGACCGGATTTTAATTTGATAAAATAAAGCTCCCAATTCCATGAGAACAAAACTTGCTTCGGTTAAAATTGTAGATTTTAGAAGTGGGTAAAATATAATTAAGAGATTAAATTTCAATTTGCAACACAAACCAAAATACGTTCGAGATTGCACTCATGGAAGCATCATCTCACGTGTGTGCCCTTTAGTATTTACCATCATGTAGGCATTATTAAATACATTTCCAAGTTCTTATGTAATATAATTTAAATTTTAAGTACGTGTATCTCAAATAAAGTCTATAAATCAAACAAAAAAACTTATTTTAAGTATTTATGTATATTTCTAGTACCGAGCACGTATATGAAAGAATGAATTGCATGTCCTACGCGGGCCTATCGTCTCGTGGGTCTGTTGTTGAGCCTATTAGGTTATCCCACATGTTAAATGTGGGTCCCCGTAGTCATTTGCATTTGTAACACAATATGTGTGTCCCACCTGTTAGTGTAGTTATACTCTACAGCTCAAACACGTAATTGACAATTATACATGACATGTAGGCAAAAATGATGAGGTGTTTGTCCATCCATCTCTATTCAACCCTATGACCTTGTTGAGTTGGTCATGTAGGGCATGAAATAAGCACATAAATAGTGTTATACATTTCAATGACCATTTGGTGCAATGGAATTATGACCTTCTGAGAAGAAATAGTCATGGTGGTATAGGGTTTGGACCTTGTTAAACATCACATGACCCTTTTGTAAATTTTGGTCATAAATTTATGACAAATTTGACTCCGATCATTATTTTTTGTCATAAATGGGCAAATTTCTTGTAGTGGTTGAAGACACGATGCATTCCTTATACTTATATTAAAATTAGCATCATTAATGCAATTGTCTCGTCTAGCTAGCAAACAACGCACGCGTGCATGATCGATCTTTGATAATGTCACTACGAAGGAGCAGGACTCTCAACAAGAATCATCTATGACTATATATGACAATGTGTTCCCAAACGTAGAAAAATGCAGTTCTGGTTCCGATAATATTTCATTCGGCATGCATTGGCCAAACTTATC
The DNA here is from genome assembly GCF_904849725.1 of Hordeum vulgare subsp. vulgare. Lineage (NCBI taxonomy): Eukaryota > Viridiplantae > Streptophyta > Magnoliopsida > Poales > Poaceae > Hordeum > Hordeum vulgare. Next base: position 21,625,172 of record NC_058520.1, on the reverse strand, counting down.
GTTCTCTAGTTACACAACTTACTTCCTTCACACCATTCTGATTCCCGATCACCAACTACGGCGTGTCCATGACGCTCTACACCGCGCTAGCTGCTTAATGTCTGCCGGCCGCCCGTTAGTAGTCAACTTCTCCGCGCCGGCCAGTACGTCGCCGTGCAGCAGGCAGACGATGACCATGATGCCTTCCTCCAACTACACGGACGGTACTCCAGGAAACAACTGGTTGTCCCGATCTCCTTCGCCACCTGCGGGACCGCCCCCTCAGGCGTCGTGGGTGTCGCCGGGGTCAGGCTCCCGCCTCCCGCGCTCCAGCAGCACCTCATTCCCGCTCCAAATGGCGAGTGCAGAAGGTGGCAAACTTGTTCGCGCTCTCACTCCCAATCGACGGCGGGAACGGGTTCACCGGGAATGGCGTGGGCGCGGCCATATTCGGCGGCACGTTCTTCCTCGCGCCATGGGCAGGCCGGACGTTCATCACGACGCTCTTCTTCGACGACTTCCCGCTCTGCTAGCCCCTTCGCCGGGAACCCGGCTACGTCCTGACTTGCAGTAATTAATGACATCGCCATCGATGTGGCGCGTGTGGCTGTCTCCGGCTCCGGCGCACTTGTGGTCTGCTTCGCCACCACGATCATCAATAGCAGTAGGTGTTCCACCATGGACACGCTACCACCGTTGGTATACCTCAAGCAGCCCGGTTGCACAGATCATCAGTTGCATTTTGGGCTAAGCCCACTGCCTGGGCTAAGCATCTTATTTTCCTTTTGTATTTTTTAGCTAGCCCTGACAAGGGAGACCGTGCCATCGCCGCCACACAGAACTCGGACTACTCCAGCTGCGACAATGCAGAGGCCCAAGGCCCCTCCAAATGGCTTTGCGAAGATACATGTCGATGCAGGTTGTAGAAAGGCGTGGGCACTGCCGCGGCGGTGTGTAGAGACTAATGGAGAATATTTAGGCAGTTCTGCACTGGTAATCGGCGGGATTGATGACCGAGCTACTCTAGAAACTATAGCATGCCGAGAAGCTTTTTCATTGGTACGGGATATACACATACAACAGTTCGTTGTGTCCTCAGATGCCAAGGAAGTGATTTCATCCATCTAGAAAGGAGATCAAGGAATCAATGGGGCTATCGTCAGCGAAGTTAGAATGTTACGGTCATTGTTTAATTGTAGTTTTATATTTGAAGATCGTGCCGTCAATTGTGAGGCACATAGTTTAGCCAAGTTCTCGCTTTCTTTAGATCTGGGACGACAAGTTTGGCTCGGCCTACCCCATGACCAGAACTGTATCCCACACTCTGGAATTTTCTTAGATGAAGACAAGGACATACATTCCCATTTTTAGGAACCAAAACTTTACCATCAAAATATTTTTAGTTGCTCCTTCCTATTAGAACTGCCAGACTGCCAGCTCCCCCTTAAAAGCAAAAGCATGAACAAGATTATCCATAGGATGTGTGTTGAATGAAATAGAGAGCATGAGCATGATCCACAGAATCTGTATTATACAGGGCAACAAGAGCCCACTGGGGGTTGCAACTGAAGTGGCAAAAGAAGCTGATGAGTACGACGGGTTCAACCCTATACTACTGATCTAAGCAGGAATGCCATGGCCTATGTGTCAAACCGGCCAAAGGGGTGGTCTGCAACGATTTACGATTCAGGTCGTCACACCAAGACTCCATATGTTGTCCAATGCAAGCCTAGACAGCCCTTGGCAGATGGTAACAGAACTACTCCTTGTCCAATGAAGACCTTACAAATTGATAGAATTCCCAGAGTGCCACAGAAATACAAGTGCACATGATGCTGTTATTTGATATTCCCTCCGTTCCTAAATATAAGTCTTTTAAGAGATTTCACTAGGGGTCTATATACGGAGCAAAATGAGTGAATCTACACTCTAAAGTATGTCTATATACATTCGTATGTAGTCCACTAGTGGAACCTCTAAAAAGACATATATTTAGGAACGGAGGGAGTAAAATACTGGAAGAACATCAGGAGCAAGCTAGAAATGTTGAATGTCCAATGAGGTGTACTTTGTTGATTTTACTTGTACTGCACTGAGAACCCTAAAGGAGACTTTTGAGCTGGAAAAGATGTGACAAAGCAAGATGAAAGCCATTTCAAGTACTTCCCTAATTATAGAGGGCAGTGCATTTAACTCAATTAATAGCACTGCATGTACAATCAGCAAGACAGGAGTAGATGCCACATGATTGCAAGCCACTCTGTCTTAGGGACCATTCACTATACTATAAGAATCTGCCCAAGGAATGCAGTGCAGACAATTTTTCATCGTTGCAGATATTGCTTGTAGGCAATTTGCCTCGGAAAAAACTTCGGGGCGTTTTTAAGGAAGCATGGTGATGATGAAGTTGAAGCAAAGGATATAGCTGACAGACTAATGAGTGATACTACGACGGGTGATAAAGATAGGCTGCCAAACACTAGTTGTGATCCCAACTGGGAGCACGGTCTGAGCTCCATCTTCATCGAGGTGCAAACTGACAAAATGAGCATAAAATCTTTGACTTAATTGCAGTTTACAAGTACATTCAGAGTAGAATTATCTGAAAAATTATGCCTATTAATCACTAAAATAACACGTAGATGTTCTAGTACAGAACCCTATATCGATATTGAAATGCTATATTTATTTACATTTATTTACATGTTTCTGTTTTTGCAAAGGGGCTCTATGGGACAAGGAGCACAGCAGTTCTTTCAGTGAACTATGATGGAGAAGCTAGCTTATATGAGAAGTACCTCAGAGAGTGGTATATGGAAGGACCACACAGTGCATTATTACCAGATAGATTAGTCAATGCGCACCTAAACATCCTCGTCCCGCAATCCCTCAAGCTGCTTCACCACCTGGGCGCGCCGAGAATTATGCTCAAGCTTGATCTCACCCGGGCCTTCGACTCCATATCCTGGCCCTTCCTCTTCGAGGTCCTGCGCCAATATGGGTTCGGAGAGAGATTCTGGGAGTGGCTGGCCATTCTCCTATCGTCGGCCAGCACCCGCGTCATGCTCAATGGTGTGCCCGGCCCCCCGATATGGCACCGCCTTGGGTTGCGCCAAGGTGACTCGATCCAGAAGTTGGAATGTGGGATGAAATTCTAGTACGACATATCTTTGTGGAGGAGGATGTTAAGGTGATACTGGCGACACCAATCAATGAGGAATATGGGGATTTTCATGCATGGTTCTTTGATACAAAGGGACAATTTTCTGTCCAATTGGCTTATAGGGTCTATGTGCAGTACAGGGATGAACATTTACCAAGTGGGTTTGCCTCCTCCTTAAAATCTTTCCCCTGGAAGGATAACTGGGCACTCCCTTGCCAGCCGAAAGTACAACAATTTCTATGGCGTCTAGCACATAACAGTCTTCCTCTGCTGCTGAAACTGAATCGGAGAGGTGTCAAATGCGAAACTTTGTGCCTATGTTGTGGTAGGTTAGATGAGGACGGCGCTCACTTATTCTTAAAGTGCAAGGAAGTGAAGAGACTCTGGCGAGTTATGCAACTCGACGAGATACGTAGTCAGTTAGCCGCATGTATGGATGCAAAGAAAGTAGTGCAAAAGATTCTGTAGCTGCCTGAGGAGAACTGTGTACTGGTTACCTGCATGCTTTGGCGGTGGTGGTCTCGTCGGAATAAAATAAATGCAAGGGAGGGAACTCCCCCGGTGGAAGAATTAGAACCCTGCATCAGGTATTGGGCACATGAGTCTCTCAGTCTCACTTGCTCTGTACAAATCTAACGAAGCAACCAGGGACCAAAGAAGCAGTCGTATGGAAAAAACCTACAGGTGATACTCTGAAAATCAATGTGGATGGGGCCTTCAGTGAACAGGAGAGAAGTGGTGGATGGGGCTACGTGATTCGTGATCTGCGTGAAGATGTGATGGGATCAGGCGCTGGGATGTTGCAGCATATCGGCAGTGCAATCCATGCAGAAGCAACTGCGTGTATGGAAGCTTTAGATGCAGAATTGATAAAAATGACCCTTTGGGGAAAGAACTCACGGAGTGACCCCTCAGAGAAAATATGTCACCCGGCTGACCCTTTTGTATGGCGTCCGACACCTAGGTGCCACACTACACTGTGTGACGCCTAGCGGTTCGGCGCCACACCCCCCGACCACCTGGCAGAGAGGGCCCACCCTCCCAGGCCGTGTGACGCCTAAGCCTCAGGCGTCACACATTGTAATGTGTGGCGCCGAACGCTTAGGCGCCACACATTGACTTAACTGGCCACGGGCCAGCCCCCCTCCCCATTCCCCTCCCTCATTCAAACAGAAACAGCAACGGCGGCGGCTGGCTCTCTTCGAATCCCTAATCCCCTCCCCCATCTCCTTCAGATCTAATGATTTCTTCCTTAGATTGATCCCCCAAGGTAATCTCTTCCGTTTCCCATCCTTCTATCCAAGTGGAATAGGTTTTTGTTGAGTAGATTGATTTGAATAGGTTCTTAGGATTTGACTAGTTAGGATTTGAGTAGTTAGTATATTAGTAGATTCATATTAGTAGTTAGTATTAGTAGTTAGTATATGACTAGATTGATATGAGTAGTTAGGATATTAGTTCTTAGGATTTTAGTAGTTAGTATATGAGTAGATTCATATGAGTTCTTAGGATTTGAGTAGTTAGGATATGAGTAGATTCATATGAGTTCTTAGGATTTTAGTAGTTAGTATATGAGTAGATTCATATGAGTTCTTAGAATTTGAGTAGTTAGGATATGTAGATTAGTAGATGAGTAATTTTTTGAATATGAGTATTTTTTTGTGATTTGTAGGATGGTGTGGCTTCTGAATAATGTTTATGACGTTGAACACCGGGCCTATTTCATGTCGGAGAAGAAAATGGTAAGTAGATCATATGATAAAAAAAACATGTATTTAATAAGCACTTGAAAATGTAATAAGCACTTGATATCTTCTTCTCCTATCTGTTTGCAGGAGCTTACGCCCTTGAAGATCCGGTCTCATGGGGCATCGTCTGTAATGCAGTACAATGAGCGGTACACCCCATACATCGAGATGACAGGACTACTTCTATTCATTTAGCTTTTGAGTCGGTCAACGCCCAATCTGAACGCTGCGGCAGTCACAACACTTATTGATCGTTGGAGGCCGGAGACACATAGTTTTCACCTCCGGACCGGAGAGATGACAGTTACTCTTCAAGATGTTTCCATGATCACCGCACTTCCGATCGAGGGGAAGCCTCTTTGTATGAGCACTGATTTCGAGGGGTGGCGGCAACAAATGGAGGCTCTTATTGGTATGTCGCCGCAGGAGCCGGAGGTAGAAGATGGAGGGAAGAAAGATAGAGTCCCGGCCGGCGCTCCTTTCACTTGGATTGCCGCGAACTTTGCTCATTGTCCTGAGGACGCAGATGACGAGGTGATCCAGAGGTATGCTCGCGTGTACATGTGGTACGTCATCTCTAGGACTATCTTTGCTGACGGCACTGGCAAGAATGCTCCATGGATGTGGCTGAAGGCGTTGACTGTTTTCGACAACAAGTTCAGTTGGGGCTCGGCCGCACTGGCTTACTTGTATCGGCAGGTAATAAATTGTTAATATTAAGTACTCTCTGTTATCTTTTTCTGCTAAACTGATGCATGTTTGTTGTTACTTGTAGTTGGACGATGCTTGTCGCAGGACCACAAAGGACGGTGGAGTTGGTGGTTGTATGCTCCTACTTTCAGTATGAAGCTGGGAACGCCTACCTGTTGGACGCCCTAAAAGCTCAAAGTGGAATACCTGGGATGACCACGGCAACCCTGTATGGCAACCTACATGGGCTTACAAGTGGGACTTGGTATCGGAGGTGGCAAGCGAAGTGAACCTATTGTACAAGCAATACACCAACAAGATGGATTCGCTTACCCCCGAGCAGGTAAGATGGTTTCAGAGTTGACTTCCAGCTTTTATGTTGTGAGTAAAATGAATTGTGCCTTTTATGTTGTGTTGTAGGTGGAATGTCAGCCATATGGTGTCGGGCCAAACTTTGGTGATGCACACACGTTCGAGCTCAATCCACTATGCGTGCAGGAAAAACATCTTTGGCTAATGCGTTGTCCCCTTATATGCAATTGGGCGGTTGAGTTTCATCTCCCGCATCGTGTGATGCATCAATTTGGGTTCTTTCAGCCACACCTGCCGGAGTGGGTGAATACGGACACACAGCTTCACAGGTAACAAAAAAGAAGTACTGATTAGTTTTGTTCTTAGTGTTGAGCAAGCTACTGATGGGTTTTGTTAAAAGCAGGTTGGATAGGAGGAGGCAGCGAAAGATCAAGGATTGGCATAAGCATCATAAGAGCTATGTCATTATGTTCGAGCAAAGTGTGCAGGCAGCTTCGAGCATACAACGAACCCAGTACCGCCAGCATTGTCCGCTTGCGTTCAATAACTACCTAAGATGGTTTCAGGAGAGTACTCGTGTCGAGATTTGTCCGCCGGCTTACGAGGAGGACATATTGGAAGAACCCACAGAGTACGATGCACTTGCCCAAGGCGATTACAACAAGTTAATTCGCGAAGGGTACCAAACTTCCTTCGCCCCTGTCCTGAACTTTGTGGTAAGTGTGCTCACCTATGTTAAGTATGAATGCTAGTACACCTATTCACTTGCATGTCATTGTCTTGTGATCATAGCGCAAAGATGTCAAGAAACAAGCTGATGAGTCCGAAGATATTCTAGAGAAGACACCTGAAGGAAAAAAGGGAGAATCTGCACTTCGTCTTTTCATAAAGGTGTTGTGTCATTATTATTATTATTCCCACGAATGCAACATACGGTACCTTATATATGTCATTTATATTTGAATCTAACAGGAACAGGGCAAGAAGTTACGGCGCCTATCCAACATTTTAGGTTGCCGTGACCCTGAATATGTTTCACCTTCGAGATCCGGTTCATCCGAAAGAAATACTCTAGACGATTCAGCTTCTTCGAGCGCTCGTATGGACGATGGTGACATTACCTCGGCAGCTAATACCCAAAGAAATACTATAGAGGATGATGTTGACACTCCTGAGGTATGACATAGCCATAAAACATTGTGCACTTTGAACCTTCAACTTTGATCTTTCAACCTTCATATGTATTAGGTTGCGGACGGGATGACGTTGAAGACTTTCCAACGCTCCGCTTACATGTTGAAGCCTAGGAAGGAATTTAGGCGGTACTCACCGGATGATTATGCGAAAGGAAAGAACCCGGTCGCCGGGGGCTCTCGTTTGTCAAGGATGAGAAGCATGGACGATGAGGATGACGATGAGTCGGATGACCCGGAGGAATTTGTAGTTTCGAGAAGAAAGAAGTTGTTTCTAAGAGGGGACGAGGCCCCAAGATGTGAACTGGAGCCATTTGGAGTTTTCAATCATTTGCAAACCATTTTACTTTTGTTGTTGGTGTTGATGTTGCACTTGTGAACCATTAGGAGTTGTGAACTTGTGTTGTTGGTCTTGATGTTGCACTTGTGAACAATCATTTGCACTTGTGTTGTTGGTGTTAGATTCAAATATAAATGTGAACTTCGGTTGTTTGTGTTGCTGTCATATGTTCTAAATTTCTGTCAAAATATATGCTGTCAAAATGCTGCATACCTGTCAAAATTCAGCTTCCAGCAGGTTTTCACATGTGCAACGCCCAAGGCTTAGGCGCCACACATGTGAAAACCTGCTGGCATCTCAAAGCACACTGGCATCCCAGGAGGGGGTGGGGAGGGGGGCTGGCCCGTGGACAGTTAAGTCAATGTGTGGCGCCTAAGCGTTCGGCGTCACACATTACACACCTGAGGCTTAGGCGTCACACGACCTGGGGGTGGGCCCTCTCTCCCAGGTGGTCGGGGGTGTGGCGCCGAACGACTAGGCGTCACACAGTGTAGTGTGGCGCCTAGGTGTCGGGCGCCACACAAAAGGGTCAGCCGGGTGACATATTTTCCCCGAGGGGTCATTCCGTGAGTTCTTTCCCCCCAGGGTCATTTTTATCAATTTTGCCCAGTGGGGCATGATGAATGTGCAGGTAGAGACTGATTGCCAAAATCCGGTCCGAACACTGACTGGAAATGAGTATGATCTCGCTCCTGAGGGAGCCATATTCAAGGAGATTAAAATATTTACTAGACAAAATTTTAATATCTTGAGTTTCGATTTTGCCCAAGGGGTTGTAATAAGCTAGCACACACTATAGCTGCTGTAGGTGCTCGAGGTCAGGCTGCTAGGCAGCTTTGGACTGCAGCACTTCCAGACGATGTCTGTGTTCTGAGGGCCAGCGCTTTTTCTGAGCCGGTTTAAGGTATGGAATCCTTGTGTTCCATTTCAAAAAAAGAAAAGAAAAAAAGATAGAGTAGCCAATGCGCACCTAAAGGCGGGAGCCTCAAATAAAAAGAAAGAATGAATAGCTACCATTGTGCATGCTGTTATTTCCACAGTTGTGCTTTAATATCACATAATGATATCTAATTATGGTGATTAACTTATTTACTGTGTATGGATTTATCAATTCAGAGACAGATCCAGTCAAAAAAATTAATATATATACATAATGATAATATGATACGATATGTGTATTTACAGACTTCATGTTGCCACCTTTGTTATGATCATACATGCTTTACAACAGGCATTGTACCTTCAGTTCTATAATACAATAGATATCAACTCTGATGCTTACTAAATGTATACTTTGTGAAAAACTAGATGCAAGCGTATGCACCTCGGCAGGGATACATCGTTTAGCATACTTAAGACCTGATTGTATTCAAGAACTAAGCACTGAAACTATATAAGGAAAAACTCTTTGCCAATATTTGAAGAAAATGTGTCTAGCGTACCTCTTTTCTTCCATAGGCTGGTGTCCGGTGGTCATTCAGAGGTTTCTTCTAGTCCTGCAGTCCTTGAAAAGGCACATAAAAGGCCAGTCCAGACTCCAGAGCATACCATAATATGATGCCTGCACTCTGCAGTCAGATACAGTTGTATGGATATATGTATGCACCATTTCTAGAAATCTTTCCAAAATGCACAAGAGTACCAGCACAGGATTGCAACAAGATGAGAATTTTTTACACATCACCAATAGGAGTACAGAGAAACATCCAGCTTTATTGTCGGAATCTCAGCTTGTATACAAGTAAGCCAGAAAGAGCTGCGAAGCCTAGCATTACACCCCAACAGTTGAAAACTACAGTTCCTCCGGCATGATCTTGTTCTTCCTTATATGCTTCGTCTTCTCCGCACGGTTCACATCGCTGCTCACGGCACTGCTGGGCAATCCACCTCGCAACAGTTCTTTCATGAACAACCAGCTGTTCCAAACAATCTGGGGATCTCAGCTCACGGACATCGCCGGAGATCGTCAGCACCAGCAGCGTCTTGGCCACGCTGCCAGAAGCTCGGAGTGCGCACAGCAGATCAGACCACACATTCAGGCGGCCGCGCCGACCGCCGAGCCCCAACCCTTCCGGAACCACAACCACGGCAAACTCCGAGTGGACGAGCGCTGGGTGATGACGGTAAGCGACGAAATCTGCGCCATACTGCAAGCCTGACCGCACCACCCAGTTCTTGGACCTGAGATGCGAGTAGGCCCTGTACGTCTCAGGGAATGACTCTGACGCGGAGCACAAGCGATCCCACAGCTCCCCTTGGCTCATTGGATTATCTTTGCTCGCCGACTCAACCACCGCGATGCAGTTCAAGGCATGGAGAAGGTAGAAGAGCTCCTCGGCGCCCAGCTGGAACCAGTGTCTCCCGGCTCCGGCGTTTTCCAGCGCCCGGCCGAAGGCGGCGCGGCTCAGAAGCGCGGCTTGCTGCGGGTTCACGCCGAGGATCGCATCCCCGGCCCCGCTAGACAGAGTTGCCGCGAGCTTTGATCCTTTCAGTGAAGCCTGGAGCTTGGCGACGATGGCTGACATGGGCTGGGCTGCCGCCAGAGCTGCCAAGTCCTTGCCGTCTTTGCCCTTCTTCCATCTTGGACGACCAGACTTGTCCATCAGCTAGCTGGGAACACAGAAACACACACGCCTTAAAGATTTTTATTAAGGAAAGTACAGAGGGAAATGTCAGTTCGTGCTAGCTCCCGAGTGCTCGAATTTCCCATGCTGGTGATTCGTGCTCCAGCGGAAGAGCCGGGTGTCGGGACGAACCTGGGATGGGGCGGAGAGGAAGAGGAAGCGGCGGCGGAGGCGCGCGAGGGCCAAGATGCTGCCGCCGAGGGGCGACGGGCAGAGTACGGGACGGTTCAGCGGCGGCACTCGGGGGAACCAGGGGCCGGCGTTGCTCTCTCCTCTGGCTTTGCGGCGGCGGCGGCCGCCGGCACGGGGAGGAAGGAGGGAGAGCTCTCTGCGTCAAGTTGCCCTTGCTTCACCCGGAAAAAACAAAGCTGCCCTTGTTTCGCACAGATGGACCGAGCGGCCCGGCCCGATCAAACTACTGTAGCGACTCAGTCCAGTCAGCCATGACTGATTTTTCTTCCCTGTTCAGTTTTTTGAGAGGAGGTGACGAAAGTGGTGTTAAAAATCGTAGGGGAACGGAATCTGCAGCATGCGTTAACGAGACCATTTTGGTTCTCATCCCAAAGGTAAAAAATCCTACCATGTTAACCCAGTTCCGTCCTATCAGCCTATGCAATGTGTTATACAAGATTGCTTGAAACATGATCTCTAACCGTCTGAAAATTGTGCTACCTGACATTATATCTCAGGAACAATCCGCTTTCGTACCAGGGAGATTGATTACTGACAACATCATAGCAGCTTATGAGTGTCTCCACTTTATGAAAAAAAACAAAGCTAAGAAACACCAAGCTTTTGCCCTAAAGCTTGATATGATGAAGGCCTATGATAGGGTAGAATGGCCTTATCTTAGAGCAGTTATGTTGAAACTAGGTTTCTCTGAACAATGGGCGAACATAGTTATGGGGCTGGTTTCCATAGTTAAATTCTCTGTTATGATCAATGGAAAGAGGTTAGAAGAGTTTGAGCCAGCACGTGGTATTATAGAAGGGGACCCAATTTCTCCCTACTTGTTCTTGCCAGCAGCAGAGGGCCTTTCGTGCCTGTTAAGATCCAGAAGAGAGTCATCCAACTTGGACGGTGTACAGGTTGCCACTTCGGCACCACCGGTTAACCGCCTGTTATTTGCTGATGACAGCATGCTGTTCTGTAAGGCTAACAGTAGTGGAGCAAACGAGGTGAACCTAGTCTTGAACAGTTATTGCCAAGCTTCAGGTCAACGCATAAACTTTGCCAAATCATCTATATTTTTCAGTAAAGGGGTGTCAGAAAATGTTCATGGAGAAATCAAGAATCTGCTCAATGTTCCTAATGAAACATTAAATGAAAAATACCTGGGTATGTCGTCAGATATTGGAAGTTCTAAGAATGGGGCTTTCAAATATTTAAAGGACCGCTTATGGAGCAAAGTTCAGGGATGGATTGAGAATACTTTGTCAACAGCGGGTAAGGAGGTGCTCGTCAAATCAATTGCACATGCCATTACAGTTTTTTCAATGTCTTGCTTCAAGCTCCCAAGAGGATTATGTGAACATCTTAATATGCTTATTAGGAAATTTTGGTGGGGAAGTAAAGAAGGCAAGCGGAAACCCCATTGGGTTTCTTGGAAAGTAATGACACAGCCAAAAGGAATGGGAGGCCTCGGTTTCAAGGATTTCGAGCTTTTCAACCTAGCTATGTTGGCTCGTCAGGCCTCGCGGATACTGTAGTCACCTGAATCTCTAAGCTCTCGGCTGTTGAAGAGCATATACTTCCCAAATTCTACAATTCTGCAGGCCTCTTTAGGGAACCACCCTAGCCAGATTTGGAGAGCTATCGTTGAAGGTCGAGATGTTTTGAAGCAGGGATTGATCCGAAGGATTGGGAACGGTGAAACAACGAGGATCTGGGAAGATACATGGCTACCAAGAGATGAGATGCTTCGGTCCTATGGGTGTTTAGTTGCAGATCCACCAGCTATGGTCTCAGAACTTATCGATCACACCTCGGCTACATGGAATCATGAACTGATCTCGTCGGTTTTCCTCCCTATGGATGCTCGCATCATCAAGGGTATACCCTTATGCACTCGAAATATAGATGATTTCTGGAGCTGGCAGTTCGAATCAAACGGTATTTTCACTGTCAAATCGGCATACCGTATGCTCGTCTCAACAAAACAGCGTCTCGAAGCTTGGTTAGAAGGCAATGCAGCTCCATCTTCTGTTGTATCGGAAGAAGGTGCATGGAAGACCATGTGGAACACAAAAGTGCCAGCAAAACTGAGGATGTTCCTATGGAGACTAACACTCCTTGCCAACAGAGGATATTCGAGCGCATAGGCATATGACCGACATCTCTCGATGTGGCCTATGCGGCTCGCAAGATTCATGGAGGCACTCTCTTGTTGATTGCACAACATCTAGGTGTACCTGGGCATTAGTTGATCAAGATCTGGCACAATCCATAGTGGCAACGGCCGAACCAAGCGCCAAGCAATGGCTGTTCGCGCTAATGGAGACATTATCGCATGAGCAGTTTGTTACCTCGGTTGTAACCCTTTGGGTGATATGGACTTCCATACGCAAGGCCATCCATGAAGGCATCTTTCAGTCACCGGCGGGGACTAATTCCTTTGTTAAAAGGTATATCTTGGAGCTTCAAACTATTGAGAAACAACCACCAGCAAGGGCTTGTCGTCTACGCGGGTTCCTCGACCAAGAGCGCCACCGATGCGATTGGCTATGCCAAGAGACATGTCGATGCTGCTGTCAGAAAGGGGAGAGGAGGCTCAGTTGCTGCTGTTTGTTGGGATAGGCAAGGAAACTACATGGGAAGCTCGGGGCTTGTGATTGCAGGCTTGGAGGACCCTAGCTATTCTAGAAACCATCGCCTGCCCTGAGGCCTTGGCGCTAGCAGATGATCTCAACATAACACATGTCGCCATAGCCTCTGATTCCAAGCAAATAGTCGCAGAGATCAAGAAGGGTGCAGGAAGGCGAAACGGTTTCATAGTCCATGAAATCACACTAAGAGCTTCCCTTTTTCAATGTAATTTTTCTTTTGAAAGCCGTGCCGCTAATATTGAAGCACACAAATTAGCAAAGTATTCACTAGCTTTGGGGCCGTGCCGCCACATATGGCTGGGTCAACCCCATGATCCACATTGTATCCCATTATTTGTGGCATTTGATGAATAAAGTTGGCCTTACCCCTCAAAAAAAAGTTTTTTGACGTTTTTTTACTGCCATATATGCACATGCGTGTCTATTCTAGAAATTCCCCTCTCGTTAGGGTTTGTCTTCCTGAGAACTTATCTTCCTCCCACAGCGATCGGACCTTCCGTCTCAGGTCAGCTACGGTGGTTGCAAGACTGCTTTCTGGCGAGGGTCGAGGAATCCAGTTTCTACCAGGGGAGTTTAGGGTTTTTACCTGGAGATCGGGTCGGCAAAGCTCGGAACATGGCGAACCGCACCAACAGAGCATCCTCAGATTTTAAGGGGAAAGGAAAGCTAGAAAATCTGATGAAGGAGCTCGCACTGAAGGAGGAAGATCTGGATGACGTGGTGTTTGATGATGAGGATGCCCCAGCAGAGTCAAACCTCCGATGGATGATCTTGGTTAGGGTTCATATCGACAAAGATTTTAGCAATTATTGGTTCTTTCAGGACATGCGCAATGCGTGGGATCTAGCAAGGCCTGTGAAGATTCAAACTCTTGAAGATAACCTGTTTGTTATGCAGTTTGACTGCCTTGGGGATTGGGAGAAGCCGACAAGGTAATCCGGTGATCATCACCCTATATGATAGCTACTCAAAACCATCTTCGATAGAACTATTCAGGTTTGAAATCTGGGCACGGATCATTGAACTCCCACCGGCCTATATTGGCAAGGTGAAGCACTTGCATCAAAGTTCAGAGAGTTTGTGGATCCTGAACCGTCCTCTTTTGACTTTGAGGGGAATTTTTACAGAGTAAGGGTGTTGCTGCCTCACATTCACAAAGACACAGGCATTCTTTTGTTTGTCTCCAAAGGTTACAGGAAATGAAGATAACTGAAGAGTCAAATCCTCTTTATCCTTCTTTGCAAAGATCTTCCAAGCAGTAAGCCACCAATCTTCTAGATTGTCCTAAGAGGAGGGACAAACAACACTGATTTGGAACCCACAAAGGCATCTTTGCCAAGTCATCGCATGGTATGTGTTCGATGTTGTACCATAGGGAAAATAAATGATTTTTCCCAGTTACGATTCAATCCTACTATTCTACTAACAAACATGGGCAAAGCTCCCAAGTTCTAATCCCCCAAACAATTCCATGAAAATCTTTCAAATCAAGGAGGCCCTTAGAATTGATTAATGGCAGTTAATGTACATGTGACAACAAAAATAAAATATCAATGATTTTTCATTCACCTCACTTCACCAAATTACAATGTGGGTTGCACAGTACATGTCTAACACAAAAAAGATTATGGGACTTAAAAATCACTTGAAAGACGCAACTTCGTCACTGAAACGTGCAATGACGTCAGCAATGCTCTCTGTGGATAGGTCTGCCTTGTCTCTTACCCTCAGGACGACCTGCAACAGTACATACAGGTCATTAAAGATAATTCAGCATTTCATATGGAACCATAATCAGTGCGCCAAATCAATCCGAGGGCAGGCAAAATAACCAGGCAAGCATATGAACTACTCCAAATGATCCTTCTGTTGCTGATGTAAACTGTATGGTCAGTTTTGGACTTCCAACAGTAAAACCGCAGTCAAACATGGCCTGGTACATGATTTACCATTCGCAGACACATGTGTACTTTAATAAATAAACAAGCACCTAATGCATTGGTCCATGCACGCTGAATGGAATTCAAAGTTACCAACAATGAAAGCAGGGGATATAGATACAAATTAAGCCTTCCTAATACTAGTAATAGATATTCCATGCTATAGTTTCCCAACAGATTCAAAAAACAAAATAGCTGATTATATCACCCTAACCTTTCAAGGTTTCCCGACAAATAAAACAGATATGCTAGGTTTAATCTGCAATGGCCTTTTTTACAAGGGTGAGAGAAGTCAAACCTTTCCAGACTCTGCCTCTTTTGCGCCCACGACTAGAATATAGTTGAATTGGGCTAACTGAGCCTCCCGCACCTGGAATGATGATTTGAAGGATGCAAATTTTGTGATATTTCAGTTGCCTAGTTGCGCACTTCAATAATCAATAATAACAATACTCCCTTCAATCCATATTAGTTGTCGCTCAAATGGATGTATCTAGTACTGAAATGCGTCTAGATACATCCGTTTGAGCGACAAGTATTATGGATCGGAGGGAGTAATAATTTTAAAAAGATGCAGAGGTGTTATTTTTGCACATAAATGTGTTTAATATATTCTTGACATCTGTGAATTCCTATGTTCCGCTCAGAGTTTTTTTCGAATATTGTGAGGTACATGTACAACCCACCAATCTTTACTTTACAACAGAAGGTAAGCAAGTGCGCTAAAAGGCAAGATCCGATTACCTTCTTTTGAATTGTTCTATCAGTCATGTCAATGTCAACATGAAAACCAGCTGCGTGTATCTGAGCATGAACCTGAGAATGAGAAGCAAATAGATTAGTGACACGGATTTGGTGAACATGGTTTCACGCGCACCCCTTATGCATACTAAATTCGAAAAAATGCTAGAAAACTAAAAAAAAAACTGAATTTATTTTTTAATATACATAGTCAACCAGTATACTCGCGTATGAAGTTTCACGAAAAAATCATATCCGCGGTAATCTGGGCAAAAATGACAAAATCGAAGCTATATTAAAATACACTGTTTGATGAATAGTATGATCACAATTGTATTTTCTTCACTAAGAAAACCATGGGTGTCAATACTTCAAGAAACTTCCCACGTGAGCACAATGGTCGATTGGATTTCTTGCCAGGAATTTTTAGAATTTTTTAAAATTTTCCAGTATTTTTTATGAATTTACTATGCACATGGGTGCGCCTGATACCATGTCCACCTTTGCATTTTTGCTTTGTGTCCTAATGTAATGTAAACACATCCAAATTTAACCTGCATTGTGAAATCAAGTTTTCCCAGAGAACAATTATTAGACTGTAAACAATTTATGTTATGATTAATATAGTTCCAATACTAGTCCATCCAATATCTTTTGGAATATGCTAATCCACAATGGAGCCTAATCTAAACACGGACTACATAATATAAGCGTCTAATTGTATGCTTATGTTTTACATTAATCAAGAAATAGATCAACATTAAATGATTAAACAATAAGAACACAGCAGAGACAATCCAAATGAGTAACCATCATTTCAACATGAGACTGTTTAAAATCCATCCCCATTCTTTCCAGGAACTAATGACTCATTGCAAACAAAGCTCAAATAAATAACTTTTCCAAAGGCCCATAAGAAGCCCACAGCTTTGGATATAATAACCTACTGTAATGTGCCATGAAAAGTAGTTTTGATTCGGCTTGTGTGTGTTAAGCATATAGCTAGTGTTCCTTCTGATACAGGATCAAACTAGGATTTTGAATATGATTGGGCCAGACACTGATAGAACCTAGTGAGCTGGGTCTACAAATAAACATTGATTCTCAGTCGAACTGGTAGATCCTTTGGCCTACATTGTAGTGATATCAGAACACTGTTAACCAAATCTAGAATCATAACCTAAAGATTAAAAAAATCTGGAATTTCTTTGAAGTAAAGGCTTCAACAGAGAACTCAAAAGCTGAGGGAATGAAACAGAACTTCCCAGCCAAAAGCATTATGCACCAACAAAAAGTAACTATGCAATTTAACCTCGACATGGATTAATGCATTTTGGACAATTATAGACAAGCAATACCAACGATGGTATGGGCTTCAAGTCCTATATGCAGCAGCCATGCGGTAAGCCTGGGTAGGTTTGTACATGCATATTAGGAACGGTGTAGGACAAAATAGAAAGAGTATAAGTGTCCATGTTGGATATGAATCATCCTTAAATTACATAGAATCCAATTAAGGTAGGAAGATAGAGCTGTAACTTGGTCAGGAGTTCTTGTTCTGATCCAACTTGTGGATCAAGTTAACTGTTGTACATAAAGGACTAGCGTGTACTTCTTTAGACAACAGATCAATAAACAAAAGTTCCAATGAACCACAGAGCCTCTCTTCCACGCCTGGGGCGAGCAGAGGCACAAGACAGTAGAGAGCAAGTGCCCTATAGCTGGTCATTATGAATACCAAATTTACCCATTCTGGACTAGGTCTAAAACCAACAACAGCAGGTTTTAAGGTGGTCTTTAATGGGGCGGAGTGAAACAACACCACTGTGGCACGTCTGCAAGAGTTCCGATAGAAATTTGTCCTAGCACACATAATGACAAGCATGCAAAATCACATGGTTCAATTCGTCCATACTGTGGACAGGTTTTACAACGAAAGTTGTGGACAAAACACAACTTAACATGCACCCCCCCCCCCCGGCGTGGTGGCGGGGGGAGGAGGTAAGTGGGGCATTATCATAGTGAAACGGGTTATATGACAGAAACTCAAATATGCCGTTCATGAACTTTGAATTCACTGGCCAATTCAAAGTTCATGAACATAGCAACTGAATTCAAAAGGAAAAGAAAAGAACTGCCAAATAGATCAGCACAAAGGACCAACAAAGACACCATTAAACTGCTAAGGACCGCCAAGTGAAAAAACAGTCAGGTAGGAGATATCAATTATTAGTCAGCATAGAGAAGAGCTCTGAAGTTAATCAATTCTCAGATAAGGACAATTTACCTCTTTTGCATATGCTAGTGAATTGGAAGATACACAGCAAACAATGGCTTGTCGGGGGCTTAACCACAATGGCCATTTACCATTATAGTGCTCCAAAAGAATGGCAAACATCCTTTCAACTGATCCTAGTATTGCCCTGTGTATCATTACAGGCCTCTCAAGCTTGGCTTCATCCTCTGCAGAATAAGTCAACTTGAAGCGAAGTGGCAGCTGAAAATCGAGCTGCAACAGACAATAAGGGTTAAATACAAGACAATTATATTCTCTATAGTTGATGTTAACAGAACATAAAAGGGAACCTGTAGAGTTGCACACTGAAATTTCCTCTTGAGGGCATCAAACACACCAATATCTATTTTCGGGCCATAGAAAGCACCATCTGCTTCATTTATCTGCACATGGATATCCAAGTAAGTACTGACAGACTGGGGTTTAAGAAAGAGCCAAGCATGGCAGTTTCTTTCAATGCAACAAGAACATTGGTAAATACGGCTACCACTGATACAAACCAAATCAGTCACAAGACAAATTAAAGATAACTTCAATATTAGCATTCGTAACTTGGGGTTGCAAGAATATAACCCAGTAAGTGAACCTTTTGTATCATTTTGCTTATATTTTGCTTTCTTTCTGTAAATGACCTTGAGTAGTACTCCCTCTGTCCCAAAATAACTGTCTCAACTTTGTACTAGAGCTATTACTAAGTTATACTAAGCTTAAGACACTTATTTTGGGACGGAGGGAGTATTTCACATTCTTTCTACAGGAATCAGAGAAATATAATGCAAAAATAGATATCTGGTATCCACCCTGTTTGGTTCCTGGACACACATCCCTGTCTTAGGTTTGTTCTTGGTTTGCACCACAACTGTGGCTTGCCACACTTAATTGTTCACACAGTCCATGTGGCATATAGCCTTTTACAGAATATGGCCAACTTGTGTGGATTTTGTTAGCTACACCTTTGTGGCAAGTCACACTTTGCCTAAGCTTATATGCAACTAAGCCAAAAAAAACAAGCATTCCCTGGAAGTACTAGATGCTATAAATGCACATCTAGCAGCAATGGGTGACAGGAAAATTATGGTATAAATGCACAACTCCGCAAAGGTACCTTCCATGGCTTCCCAAACTCATTCAATGCTTCTGTCAGTTGTTGCTCTGCTTTGTTCCAGGTCTCAATGTCGCCTAAATACTTCTCTGGTCTCTGAAAAGGTAAACATTCATGAGATTATTTTGAGCAGATTGGAGGATTAACTAATAACCATCAACTATATATTAGATGCTACTCCCTCTGTTCCTAAATACTTGTTGGGGAGAACTAGACTAGTTTTCTCCAACAACAAATATTGTGGTAGAGGGATATGTAGTGCAATATGTTAACAGGGAGAGCCCAGAGATAGGTTTTTGCAGTTATTTCTATGAGATTTGGCATTATGAAACTTTAGTATTTGGATTAGCAATATAGAAACTGAAACTAAAGTACATATAATTTGTTATATTTGATTATTATATCATTGTAGAATGTTTATTGAATATGAGTAGCAAGCATGGTGCTTGTTAAGGTGGGTCATTTCCATGCATGGTAACACGGTGAGTCGGCATAGTTGCATGTCGAGAGAATTAAAGTTAGTGGGGCATGCATGGTGACATGGTGAGTTGGCATAGTTGCATGTTAAGAGAATTGAGTTAGTGGGGATCGAAATTGCATATGGATCTGCACCACAATATGTATTTGTCATTTTAGTCCCATGTATGTTTTTGATTTAAAAGAGGCTAGCGTTGTATTCCTGTACTGGCCCACCCTACAACAAACAACTAAAGCTACATTTACTACTGCAATGGTCACAACTTCACTGAATGCCTTCAACTCCTTTGTCTCAAACTTAAAAGTCATTTCACCTGCCTTCAACTACTTCGTCTCAAACTTAAAAGCCATTTCATCTGGTTTTCACCTGCCTTCAACTCATTCGTCTCAAACTTAAAAGCCATTTCACGAAATTACAACTTTCTGGGAAACTTAAATTTTACGATACTGATTCCTGGGAAAATATCTAATTAGATTTGAGCGATTTACAAGATATTTCATATTTATTTATTTTCTCTTAAGGGAAAACCTGAGTACATCATGATAATAATTCCAGAAACCTTTTCCATAGTAATCTCAGGTATTATTCTCTTCTAAGAAAGCTGGGAATTTAATGATACTAATTCCAAGAAAGGTGCAATTAATCATCACAATCAGAACTAATGTAATCTAATACCCATGTACAAAATCGTCACATAATCACAATAGAAAGCCCCTGGTTGCTACAAATATTCAAAATCGGCCAATCCACCACAAAAGTAGAAAAAGAAAACCACTATCAAGGAAAGAAGAAATTAAATGCAGAATCAACTAATACTAGTAACACTTAGACTACCCACAGTGGGAGTAACATAGATGACACCTAAGAATAAAAGATGATGCGGCAGCTAATTAGTATGGAGAGCGACAAATTGAGTAACATAGCTAGCTACTCACAACATCACACATACCAAGACAAGATGAGTCTATAACCTAATAAAATAAGTGTTGCATGACACCAAATATATGTTACTCCCCACTAGAGGTAGTAACATAGACTAGTAACATATGCATGTTACTACTCTAAGGTACTCCCCACTGTGGGTAGGCTTAACGCGTTCTCTATTGTCTTTGAATAAATGCCCAGCATAAGGTGTCAGCTCCATCCAACACTAAATGTCATATTAATTGCTACACTTATAACTGGCATGAGACTTTTTTTTCATGCAAGCACATATGACATTAATTCAGAACATTGACTTTGTAAGCACACAGCAGGAGATCACTGTGTATCATCGTATTGGAATGGTGTATTCCTAACCAGCTACTTCATTAAGCTTCTAATGCAACAATCCCGATGCAAGAAATCACAGGTGCAGATATAGGGTGGTGAACACCCGCGAGCTCCTCGTCCGCGTCCTAGTGGGGATCAACTACTTATGAACTAAAAGCACGTCACTTATTTCTAAACTGAGAGAGTAGGATACGCTAGTGGAACAAGATGAATATTTGGGAGTAGCCATTTTGCTCTCTATCATCTTTAACAATATTCACATGTTCATATGTATTCTTCAAGATGCTGAGAATTGATTCACATATTACTGTACACGCCAAGTATAGGAAAATGTGCAGTCCCGCAGAGAAAGGATGACATGACATCAATTGACTATAGTGTTAGATGCCTTAGAATGCCAAAAGAGAGATCGTTAGGCATTTCATTAACCAGGCCAGCGGTTCATCCACCTATAACTAACCCACAAATATATATATATTCCACAAACATAATAACAGGTGAAATGTGACTATGAATACCATGATGCCTCATTGCTAAGATTTTCAGTACGTTCGTAAGGATAAATATAAAATGATAAAGTGCCATATTAATAAATAATACTGTCAATATATATGCATGATGTTATGATTCAACTTCAGTCGTGGTTATCAAATACTCCCTCCGTCCCAAAATAAGTGTCTTAAGCTTAGTACAATTTTGTACTAGATCTAGTACAAAGTTGAGACAGTTATTTTGGGACAGAGGGAGTATGTGCTAAAGAGAATGAAGCAATCAAACAAGGCTGTCCACTAAATTGTACTCCCTCAGTTGAAAAATAAGTGACATAGTTTTAATTCAATTTGAATTAAAACCACGTCACTTATTTTGGGACGGAGGGAGTACTTCATAATTTTACTTCATTCAGTGAAGTAAAGTTGCAACCTTTCAGCATCATCATTTCATGAGAATTGTCAAATACTCCCTCTGTCCCAAAATAACTGTCTTAACTTTGTACTCCCCCCGTTCTTTTTTACTTTGCGCATAACTCATGGCTCAAATACTAAGGAGAGACCCGTTCGAAATTTTCTGGACAAGTTTGCCCCTGCTTTTGTGGAGATTAGAGTATTAGTCTCCTCGTATCCCTCCCTGCATGTCCCAGGTAATCTCTCTCTCCTCTACTTATGTCTCTGCATGTAAACTAGGAGGCTGCCCCAATTAAGAGGATTAATTGCTAGCGAAGCGGAAGGCAGGGGCATGCTGGGAAAGTGGCCCTACTCAACGGGGGTCGCGCAGAGCATTTGGGAAAAAAACAAAAAAAGTTATACGCAGAGTATATAGGATCGGAGGGAGTACTAGCTCTAGTATAAATTTGTACTAAGCTTAATACACTTATTTTGGGACGGAGGGAGTAAGTATTAGAAGTTGTTGCTGCAGATGTTATCAGTAAATAAAAGGATGAGATTATGATTACCGTTGATAACTCCAACTCATACTGAAACCCAAATATTTTATAAACATAATCAATGAACTCCAAGCAAGCCCCAACTTCATCTTTGATCTGCACCAACGAAATAACTTAAATAGGTACGCAATAACACAAACTCACAAACCAGCTCAAGTGCTAAACTAATCCAAACCACGATACAACTACTGTCTGGGATGTGAAAATATTCATGCAGCAAAAATGTTTACAAGGAAGCATAATACAATTCCAATTGCATCAAAAAGGGATAGTCTA
Organism: Hordeum vulgare subsp. vulgare; assembly: GCF_904849725.1. NCBI lineage: Eukaryota > Viridiplantae > Streptophyta > Magnoliopsida > Poales > Poaceae > Hordeum > Hordeum vulgare. The sequence goes on along the minus strand of NC_058520.1, from coordinate 21,602,752 downwards.
TGTATCACAAACTTACTTGGCTCTCCGTGCAAAAAATATGGGCATCGTCCTGAAAGGAACATAAAACAAAACAATGATCTAAGTATGGAGCTAATCAGAAATAGTAACTTCTTTTTATCTTGGAAACTGAAGATTCATGGAACCACATTAGACTTTACCTGTTGGAATCTTCTGACACGTGTCAAACCTGTAAGTGCACCACTAAGTTCATTTCTGTGCAGAACTCCAAAATCAGCCATGCGGAGAGGCAACTCTGCAGCATTTCATTAAACAAATTTGCTAGGATTAGCTCAACTGATCAAATCCATATTACAGCAGCAGACAGAATTCCCTCTAAGAGTATTAGAGAAGCCCAATTTATTGTTGTAGACAACTAAAAGTTCAAATTGTGAATGCAGAGGTTTCCTTGATTTGAGTACTTAACATTTATTGGACACTGGACGCAAAACTAATCATCTTTGTGATCTTGGGCCCAGGTTCCTCTAGCTAGATAAGGCATGGATTGTTGCGCACTGTGTCCTCCATACGATGCCAGCCAAACTCTATCAGTTCAAACTTTTAGGTGAACTGGTTGGTGCATGCAGCTCAATATGGTATCAGAGCCAAGAGACTTTGAATTCAAGGCCCAGGCAACTAAGTATTCTCAAAATTATTGTAACCTACATCGATCCCTCATCTCATGCCTACAACAGCATATTATGTAGGGCAAAATCCAGCAAATTTTTTACATTTTTTTGTCTGGATTGGTTGCGTAGCCATGCCAATGCCTCTTTGCCAACTCTAGTTCTTTTTTTGCTAACACTGGCCAACTAATGGGCAACCAAAACCATGGCCAAATAGTTTTACAAGCCAGGCAAGCTTGTCAAACTGAGCATACCGATAATGCCAACTTTTCTCCATCAATTTGAGGTTTTGGGTGAATTAGTTGCTGCATGCAATTGAATATCATGAGATTTCGCATTAAAGAACAGTTCACCAAAATGACAATGAGATAAAGCACTGACTGCTAGATAATAAGTGTGCGACTCACAGTACCAATAAAATAGATAATCTTACAGGAAAAATATTTCAGAAAGGAAGAAGCTTTATGATCACCATCATATCAATTTTGCAAGGTACTGAAACTAAGAGGATACGCTTAGGTAGCTGGAACGTAGGGTCCCTGACGGGTAATTTACGGGAGCTAGTTGATACGGCGGTGAGGAGGTGTGTTGATGTCCTATGTGTCCAAGAGACCAAATGGAAGGGACAAAAGGCGAAGGAGGTGGAGGATACCGGCTTCAAGTTGTGGTACACGGGGACAACTTCAAACAAGAATGGAGTAGGCATCTTGGTCAACAAGAGCCTTAGGGATGGAGTTGTGGACGTTAAGAGGCAAGGGGACCGGATGATCCTTGTCAAGCTGGTAGTTGGGGACTTAGTCCTCAATGTTATCAGCGCGTATGCCCCGCAAGTAGGCCACAATGAGAGCACCAAGAGGGAGTTCTGGGAAGGCCTGGAGGACTTGGTTAGGAGGGGACCTATTGGTGAGAAGCTCTTCATAGGAGGAGACCTCAATGGCCATGTGGGTGGATCTAACACAGGTTTTGAAAGGGTGCATGGGGGCTTTGGCTATGGCATCAGGAACCAAGAAGGAGAAGATGTCCTGAGCTTCGCTCTAGCCTACGACATGGTTGTAGCTAACACCCTCTTTAGGAAGAGAGAATCCCATCTAGTGACGTTCAGTAGTGGTCTACACTCTAGCCAGATTGATTTTGTCCTCTCTAGAAGAGAAGACAGACGCGCTTGCATTGATTGTAAAGCGATACCAGGAGAGAGTGTTGTCCCTCAACATAAGCTTGTGGTTGCTGACTTCCGCTTTAGGATTCGTGTCCAACGGGATAAGCGCGCCAAAGTCGCTAGAACGAAGTGGTGGAAGCTCAAGGGGGAGGCATCCCAGGCTTTCAGGGAGAGGGTCATTAAGGAGGGCCCTTGGGAGGAAGGAGGCGATACAAACTTGATGTGGACGAGTATGGCGACCTTCTTGCGGAAGGTCGCTGTAGAGGAGTTTGGGGTGACCAAGGGAAGTAGAAGGGAAGCTAAGGACACTTGGTGGTGGAACCATGAGGTCCAGAAGGTTATTAGGGAGAAGAAGGAATGTTTCAGATGCCTGGACAGGAGTGCAGCTAACATGGAGAAGTATAAGGTGGCGAAGAAGGCTGCAAAGCGGGCGGTGAGTGAAGCGAGAGGTCGGGCGTATGAGGACCTCTACCAACGTTTCAACACTAAGGAAGGCGAAAGGGACATCTATAAGATGGCAAGATTAGGGAGAGGAAGACGAGGGATGTCGATGAAGTCAAATGCATCAAGGACGGAGATGATCAGCTTCTTGTGAAGGATGAGGCGATCAAGCGTAGACGGCGGGAGTACTTTGACAACCTTTACAATGGAGAGGTTGACATCTCTACCATTGAGCTAGACGACTCCTTTGATGATACCAGCATGTGCTTTGTGCGATGTATCCAGGAGTGTGAGGTTAAGGAGGCGTTAAAAAGGATGAAAGTAGGCAAGGCGATGGGTCCTGATGGTATCCCCATTGAGGTGTGGAGAGGCCTTGGAGACATAGCGATAGTATGGCTAACTAAGCTTTTCAATCTCATTTTTCGGTCAAACAAGATGCCCGAAGAATGGAGGCGGAGTATTTTAGTACCAATCTTTAAGAACAAGGGGGATGTTCAAAGTTGTACTAATTACCGCGGAATCAAGCTGATGAGCCATACTATGAAGCTATGGGAGAGAGTCATTGAACACCGCTTAAGAAGGTTGACAAGCGTGACCAAAAACCAATTTGGTTTCATGCCTGGGAGGTCTACCATGGAAGCCATCTTCTTGGTACGACAGCTGATGGAGAGATACAGGGAGCAAAAGAAGGACCTTCATATGGTGTTCATTGATTTGGAGAAGGCCTATGATAAGATACCTCGAAATGTCATGTGGTGGGCCTTGGAGAAACACAAAGTCCCAATAAAGTACATTACCCTCATCAAGGATATGTATGATAATGTTGTGACAAGTGTTCGAACAAGTGATGGCGACACCGATGACTTTCCGATTAGAATAGGGCTACACCAAGGGTCAGCTTTGAGCCCTTATCTTTTTGATTTGGTGATGGATGAGGTCACAAGGGATATACAAGGAGATATCCCATGGTGTATGCTCTTTGCGGATGATGTGGTGCTAGTCGACGATAGCCGAACGGGGGTTAATAGAAAGTTAGTTATGGAGGTGGACTCTAGAATCGAAAGGTTTTAGGCTTAGTAGAACTAAAACTGAATACATGAGGTGTAGTTTTAGTGCTAGGCACGAGGATGGAGAGGTTAGCCTTGGTGGGCAGGTGGTACCGGAGAGAGACACGTTTTGATATTTGGGGTCCATGTTGCAGAAAGATGGCGATATCGATGAAGACGTGGGCCACCGAATCAAGGCTGGGTGGATGAAGTGGCGCCAAGCTTCTAGCGTACTCTATGACAAGAGAGTGCCACAAAAGCTAAAAGGCAGGTTTTATAGGACAGCTATCCGACCTGCGATGTTGTATGGCGCAGAGTGTTGGCCAACCAAGAGACGACATATCCAACAGTTAGGTGTAGCAAAGATGCGCATGTTGAGATGGATATGTGGCCACACAAGGAAGGATCAGGTACGGAATGACGATATACGAGACTTGGGGTAGCACTGATTGAAGAGAAGCTGGTCCAGCATCATCTCAGATGGTTTGGACATATTCAACGGAGGCCACCGGAAGCGCCGGTGCATAGCGGACGGATAAAGCGTGCTGAGAATGTTAAGAGGGGTCGTGGTAGACCAAACTTGACATGGGAGGAGTCCGTTAAGAGAGACCTGAAGGTTTGGAATATCGACAAAGACTTAGCCATGGACACAGGTGCGTGGAAGTTAGCTATCCACGTTCCAAAGCCATGACTTGGCTTCGAGATCTTATGGGTTTCAACTCTAGCCTACCCCAACTTGTTTGGGACTGAAAGGCTTTGTTGTTGTTGTTGTTGTTGACTGAAACTAAGAAACCAAGTACTGATGACTAGATAGGGTGCGCCACCTTGATGCAGCTATGTGTGTAATAATTGCACTCGGCCTAACATGCGCTTTTTCTAATAACCAGTGAGGGTACCTAGTATGTATGGCCTAGTAGACCTACCTTTAATACCTAGCATTTTTAACCATGCAGAATGACTGCACTTTTAACATGACCAAGATATAAGGAATCTAAACAGCAAGAGAGGACTTTACCTCTATATGATCGAACCTTGTGTCCAAACATTAGGCAATGGCCAGGACAATTCATTGGCTTAAGGCCAAATTCTTGTTTCTCGATCTGCACAAGACGAGAAAAAACAAGCACCCATAAAGGTCAGACCACACTACCCATATAATCTAGATCATCACGCTTATGATTTTCCTTTAGTATCTGCAAATGTGCTTACCTCAAAAACAAACATGTTGTCCTTGTAGTTTGCAGCATGTCCAGAGGTTTCCCAAAGTTGCATGTTGTAAATATTTGGACTCAAAACCTAAATAAACACACATAAGGAATAGAAAAACAAAAGGCCACATAGTTCAACGGTCGACGATCTAAGATAATTACTACTCCCTCCATAAGGAAATATAAGAGTGTTTAGATCACTAATCTAAACACTCTTATATTTCTTTACAGAGGAAGTACAAATTAAAACCCACCTCTCGGTAGCCTCTCTCTCTATACTCCTTGCGCAAAAAATCCATCAATTTATTGTATATTATAGCGCCATTTGGAAGGAAGAAGCAACTACCTGGGCTGCATAGTTGCAAAGTTTTGTCAAAGAGCTATCTAACAGCAGGCCGGTAAGTAAAGATGTAGAAATTAAAAATATGAAAAGGAACAAAATCAGATAGGAAAAATGCGAAGGTACCTAAGTGGATGGAAAAAGAAGAGTTCCTGGGACTGCCCTAATAACCTATGATCACGTTTCTTAGCTTCCTCTATCATATGTAGATATTCCTGCAGATTATAAAAGCAAGACTTGTATGAGAAACAGAATAGGTCGTTGATGATTTGAAAATCAAAAGAATTAAGAGTATGACTAAAATTAAAATTCAGGACTACAACGTTCATTATGTAACCAGTTTTTTTTCTAGAAAACACAAGGAGCTGCTGATCATGTCATTAAGGTGGAAGTAAAGTAGAGAGAGGGGGGCAAAGCACCCATGCCTCCAACACACACCAAACACACACGCCACATCACACACTCTGAACAAACTAGCTAAGGATCGCCACACACAGAGATGGAGATGACTGGCTCGCCCAGGGGAAGGATTAAGTGTTTTGTTAGAGTTATAATACAAGTCATGTACCCTTTTGTATTTATCCCAATATATAAGGGGTTTTCCTGCATATAGTCCATCACCTGTACATGTATATATATATCGGCCTATGGCCTCATGGGAATACAAGTTGCTTATTCCTAACATGGTATTAGAGCATTAGGTCTTTTTCGCACGCGCAACTCGTGCTTCGATCCAATCTCGTCTCCCTGCAGTCACCGCCTGCCTCGATCTTGGCGTCCAGCTCCCGCTTGGTTCGGTCGCCCCTGCCTCGATCTCATCTGGACGCCGCAGCTTCTTGTCCCGGCGCCCAGCTCCCTCCCTGTCCCGCCAAGTCAGGTTGTCCCGATCTGGAATCCATCAGGACTCGCACCAGGCTGCCAGCCGCCGCTGATTCCATCAGGCTGTCCAGGCGCTGCTGCTCCAAGATCTGGAATCCATCAGGACTCGCACCAGGCTGCCAGCCGTCGCTGATTCCATCAAGCTGTCCAGGCGCTGCTGCTCCAATCCCGTCTGGATTCCAGGCACTGCTGATCCAATCCCGATCCGGATTAGAGCCCGTCACCACCAGCTCCCGATCCGGATTAGAGCCAGGCTCTACTACAAAACTACTGCCTGCTAGCTCTCGTCACCACCAGATCCCGATCTCGTCGCCCCCCGCTGCTGAATTCGTCGGATTTCACCGGATTCTCCTGTCCTCGACGTGATCTCAAAAAAAAAAAAAAAAAAAAAAAAAAACTAATAATAAATTTTAAAAAAAAAAAAAAAATGTCTGCTGCATCCGGCTACGTTGCTGTTCCTCGTTGTCCGGTGATCTTTGATGGCACTAACTACACCGAGTTCATTGGCTTCATGCGCATTCACATGCGTGGCATCCGCCTATGGGGTTTTCTTTCCGGCGAGGTCTGCTGTCCGCCATGTCCGGTTCCTCCCGAGCCTCCCACTCCGCCGATCCCACCGGCTCTTCCTGCGGATGCTTCTCAGGCCGCCAAGGATGCGACTCAGCTTGCTGATGAGGCCGCTGTGAGTGCTTATGATGAGAAGGTCTTGGCTTATGAGGCGGCTCTTCAGGTGTATCGTGATGCTCTGTCCGTTTACACCCAGTGGCTTGATGATGATGCTCGTGCTGCCGCTGTTCTCACTGCTAGTGTTCTGCCTCAGTTTGCTTCTGAGTTTCTGGGTCTTCCTACTGTATTTGAGATGTGGACCCGCCTTCGTCAGCGCTATGAGCCCTCTGGTGATGCCTTATACCTCTCTGTGGTCCGTCAGGAGCATGCTCTTCATCAGGGTGACTCTACTGTTGATGACTTCTATGCACAGAGTTCTGCTATCTGGCGCCAGCTTGATTCTCTCCGCAGTGCTGGTTGTCGTACTTGCCCCTGTTGCCAGGCTGTTCAGGCCGACTTGGAGTTTCATCGCGTCTATGAGTTCCTGTCTCGGCTCCGTAAGGAGTTTGAGCCCCGGCGTGCTCAGTTGTTTGCTCGTGGCCGTATTTCTCTCATGGAGGCGCTTTCTGAGATTCGTGCTGAGGAGACTCGCTTACGTGGTGCTGGTTTGCTGGAGGTTCCCTCGGTGCTCGCTGCTCGGACTTTTTCTACGCCACCTGCTGCATCGACCCCTTCTCGCTCGAGTGCTCCGCCGCTCCTGCCCACTCCTTCTGGCGGCTCAGGTCGCCCCCGTCCACATTGTAACTACTGCAACAATGATGGTCACATTGAGCCCCACTGCTACACGAAGAAGAAACACTTGCGCAAGGCGCGGTCATCATCTACAGCGACTTCGTCACCTACCTCGACAGCTTCAGCCATCGCTTTCACTGAGCAGGATATTCTGAGACTTAAGCGTCTGCTCGCTGCTTCAGGTTCTTCCTCAACGGGTACTGCTGGTTCTGTGACTGAGGCTTCCCGCACTGAGCAACCACCTTCTACACAGTCAGGTACATCCCCATGGGTTCTGGACTCTGGAGCTTCCTTTCATATGACTTCTAATTCTTCCACTCTGTCCTCTCTTCGTTCGCTTGATTCTCCTGTTCATGTCCTCACTGCTGATGGTACTCCCCTTCCTGTCGTTAGTAGAGGCACTCTTACCACTCCTTCTTATTCTGTTCCCGATGTTGCTCATGTTCCTCGACTTACCATGAATTTGTTTTCCGCTGGTCAACTTGCTGATTCTGGTTGTCGTGTCATCCTTGATCTTGACTCTTGTTCTGTCCAGGACCGTCGCACGCACACTCTGGTTGGGGCTGGTCCTCGCCGCCGTGATTCTGAGGGTCTTTGGGAGTTGGACTGGCTTCATGTTCCTTCCACTGGCCATTCTATCGCCAGTTCTTCCGCTTTGGTCGCCTCGGCTACTGGTTCTTTCCAGCAGTGGCATCATCGACTTGGTCATCTGTGTGGTTCTCGTTTGTCGTCGTTAGTTCGTCGAGGTCTTCTGGGGTCTGTCTCAGGAGATGCCTCCTTAGAGTGTCAGGGTTGTCGTCTTGGCAAGCAGATTCAGTTACCATATCCACATAGTGAGTCAGTGTCTAAGCGTCCTTTTGATTTAGTCCATTCCGATGTATGGGGTCCGGCTCCCTTCGCTTCGAAAGGGGGTCATAAATACTATATTATTTTCATCGATGACTTCTCTCGTTACACATGGCTTTATTTCATGACTTCTCGTAGTGAGGTGTTGTCCATTTATAAGCGTTTTGCTGCCATGGTTCATACTCAGTTCTCTTCTCCCATTCGTGTGTTTCGTGCTGACTCCGCTGGCGAGTATATCTCTACGATGTTGCGTGGTGTTCTTGCTGAGCAAGGGACTCTCTCTCAATTCTCTTGTCCTGGTGCTCATGCTCAGAATGGCGTGGCTGAGCGCAAGCATCGTCATCTTCTTGAGACGGCTCGTGCATTGATGATTGTTGCCTCTCTCCCGCCTCATTTTTGGGCTGAGGCTGTCTCCACCTCCACCTATCTCATCAATTTCCAGCCTTCCGCTGCTCTACAGGGTGGTGTTCCCTTCGAGCGTCTTTTTGATCGGTCTCCCGCTTATTCGACGCTTCGCTTGTTTGGTTGTGTTTGCTATGTTCTTCTTGCCCCCCGCGAACGCACCAAACTGACCGCTCAGTCTGTCGAGTGTGTCTTCTTAGGCTATAGTGATGAGCATAAGGGCTATCGTTGTTGGGATCCTATCGGTCGTCGGATACGTATCTCTCGGGATGTGACTTTTGATGAGTCTCGTCCCTTCTACCCACGCCCATCTTCCTCGACTTTTTCAGTGGAGGATATCTCTTTTCTCACTTTTCCTGACACGCCTATCACACTCGTCGAGCCTTTGCCTACTCATTCCGCTCCCTCTGCTTCTCCACCTCCAGTCGATTTGTCGCCACCATCTTCCACGGTCTCCTCGTCTAGCATGTCACCGGATTCTACACCTTCATCTCCGGTGACTTCTTCGTCGCCACTCTCCGATTCTACTTTAGCGATTCCTCCTTCCATTGTTCCATCTTTTACTCAGTGTTACACTCGTCGTTCACGTTCTGTGGATGCCTCTCTGGATGTGCCGTCATCCTCGTCTCAGCCTACTTATGGCTTGCGTTCTCGTCCTCGTCCGCCTGTTGATCGCTTAGGATTTTCCACCGCTGGAGCTGCTGTTCTTGAGCCGACTACTTATCATCAGGCTGTTGTTCAACCTGAATGGCAGTTTGCGATGGCTGAGGAGATTGCTGCTCTTGAACGCACAGGTACGTGGGATCTTGTTTCCCTTCCTCCTGGAGTCCGTCCCATCACTTGTAAGTGGGTCTACAAGGTAAAGACTCGCTCCGATGGTTCTCTTGAGCGTCACAAAGCTCGTCTTGTGGCTCGTGGTTTTCAGCAGGAGCATGGTCGTGATTATGACGAGACTTTTGCTCCTGTGGCTCATATGACCACTGTTCGTACACTTCTTGCCGTGGCCTCTACACGCCACTGGTCTATCTCTCAGCTTGATGTTAAGAATGCTTTTCTTAATGGTGAGCTGCGTGAGGAGGTGTACATGCAGCCTCCACCTGGGTATTCTGTTCCTGATGGCATGGTATGCCGTCTTCGTCGCTCTCTCTATGGCCTTAAGCAAGCCCCCCGAGCCTGGTTTGAGCGTTTTGCCTCTGTGGTGACTGCCGCTGGTTTTTCACCCAGTGTTCATGATCCAGCATTGTTTATTCACCTTTCTCCTCGTGGTCGGACTCTTCTTCTTCTTTATGTTGATGACATGGTCATCACTGGGGATGACCCTGAGTATATTGCCTTTGTCAAGGCTCGTCTTAGTGAGCAGTTCCTTATGTCTGATCTTGGACCTCTTCGCTACTTTCTTGGGATTGAAGTCTCTTCTACCTCTGATGGCTTTTTTATATCCCAGGAAAAGTATATCCAGGATCTTCTTGCTCGTGCTGCTCTTACTGATGAGCGCATTGTTGAGACTCCTATGGAGCTCAATGTTCACCTCTCTGCTACTGATGGTGATCCCCTGCCTGACCCGACGCGCTATCGTCATCTTGTTGGCAGTCTTGTTTATCTAGCTGTCACTCGTCCGGATATTTCTTATCCGGTTCATATTCTGAGTCAGTTTGTCTCTACTCCCACATCGGTTCACTATAGTCATCTCCTCCGTGTTCTCCGATATCTTCGGGGCACAATCTCTCATCGTTTATTCTTTCCTCGCTCCAGTTCATTACAGCTTCAGGCCTATTCGGATGCTACGTGGGCTAGTGATCCTTCAGATCGCCGTTCACTTTCTGCTTACTGTGTTTTTCTTGGTGGTTCTCTCATTGCCTGGAAGACGAAGAAACAGATTGCAGTTTCCCGTTCGAGTGCAGAGGCTGAGTTGCGAGCGATGGCTCTTTTGACGGCAGAGGTGACTTGGTTACGGTGGTTACTTCAGGATTTTGGTGTTTCTGTCACTACACCGACTCTGCTCTTATCTGACAGTACAGGTGCTATTAGCATTGCGCGCGATCCTGTGAAGCATGAGCTCACCAAGCATATTGGTGTTGATGCTTTCTATGTGCGCGCTGCTGTGCAGGATCAGGTTGTTGCTCTTCAGTATGTGCCTTCCGAATTACAGTTAGCGGATTTCCTGACGAAGGCCCAGACTAGAGCACAACATGGCTTTTATCTCTCCAAACTCAGTGTTGTTCATCCACCATGAGTTTGAGGGGGGGTGTTAGAGTTATAATACAAGTCATGTACCCTTTTGTATTTATCCCAATATATAAGGGGTTTTCCTGCATATAGTCCATCACCTGTACATGTATATATATATCGGCCTATGGCCTCATGGGAATACAAGTTGCTTATTCCTAACATGTTTGACCGCGGACCATGGCCACGGGCTGGGCAGAGGTATGCGGAGCTAGGGTTTAAGAGAATGAAGATTTGGGAATGGGAATTGGTTGTCAGCGGCAGGGCTAATAGAGGGGTGGGGATGAGAGCAGCCAGTGCGTCGAGGAGGGTGGCACTGGGCATTCATGGTGGGATACTTCATTTTTTTCCTTCTCCCACACGAGGCCCATCTGTTAGTGACTAAGCACGGAGGGGCAAAACAGTCCTAAACACAGTAGTGCAGTCACAGTCAAGCACCTCTGACTAGACGGAAACGGCACGGAAGGGTATTTCTGTAACAGCACCTAACGTTTTAGGGGCAAAACTGTGCACACTCGAAGACTAAGGGTAAAACCATCGAGAGGGAACCAGTTAAGAGCAAGAGTGTAAAAATCCCTTTTATTAATACATGAAACTTGTATGAAGTAACCAATAAAAGGCATATGCTTTCACAGGGACATAGGAAAGTTGTACACAGCTGATGTAGCAGTGTTGTGCAAATTAACCCATCACAATGCATGTTAAAAAGGAAGAAAGATGCTCGCTAAAAACTAAAGGAGCATATTCTGTGAAAATTGCATGACATATCCTTGTGCGTACACAATTTTCCAGTTTCCAAATCATCAAAGATACTCAAATTACCTTGAGACGTTTAGAGTCAGGGAAAGAGATCCCATATACTCTCTGCAGGCTCTCGCGGTCTGCTTTTCCTCTCCAATATGATGCTGAAGCCTATATTTACACGTCAAACTTCAGTATATAATATCATCAGGAGAACTTGGGAGTTCAATGGATGACCAAAGAACAAAAATACCTTGAGGCAAGCGAAAGCTTTAACAAAGGAAGTATTTGGGATGTGTGGGCCACGGCAAAGGTCGACTAAAGGACCACATCTGTATACTGTAATGGTCTTGTCCTCGGGCAATTCGTTAATTATTTCAACCTGAATTTAAAAAACGAACATAATGGCTCGATGTGACATAAGAAGCACTTTGATATTTAGATATAAAAGATCGAAAGAAGGAAGATATGCATGATAGAAGGTTGCCTTAAATTCATTTTCGGCAAAAATTTCAAGAGCTTCTGCTCTAGAGACTTCAATGCGTTCAAATGGTTGCTTCTCCTGCATCAAGTTGAGTTGGAAAGAAGGAGCTTAGTTATGTCTGAGAGATAAGACACTAGTTTTAGAAAAAGTACATTGTTCGGCAGTGGCCACAATTTAAGGGTAGGCAAAAACTTGAGTAAAACTGAATTAAGTAAAACATGATAGCATACCGCAACAGCCTTTTTAGCTTGCTTGTCAATGAGACCAAAGTGTGTATCATTCAGTGTCAAGTCCTTGTAATGGGCGTCGTAGTAAAAACCCTTAACAGGCAAAGTTTCAAGTCATTAGAACACTGAAAAAGATGGGACTAGCATATTTTCATGCCCTAACCCCAACTTAGAGTTACTCCACACCTCCCCTCTTGTAGTACAAGGTCCAATGCACAACTTGCAGCCATACACCCTCTCGAGAGACTGCAAACAAACATCTTCCTCAGTTAGAAAAAACTTGAATCGAGAATGAACAACGACAGAGACATGAGAAGAAAACAAAAGACTGTACGACCAACACACGATTTGGCCGTAAAGAAAAACCACGCTCAGAGATGGATATCCAGGAGGGTCTGACTCACTTCTCCAAGAATGTGAGCACTCGAGTGCCAGAACGTGTCACGCCCTTCGTTGCTGTCGAACTTGAACAGCTTCAAGTCACAGTCGCCTTCCAGTGGCCTCGTCATGTCCCAGAGCACACCGTTCACCTGTGCTATTAGGCAGCTAGCCGCCAACCCAGTTGATATCCCCGTGGCGATGTCCATCGGCGTCGATATCCACTTCTTGCCTTCCTTTATCGCGCCATCAGGCAACGTTACTCTGCGTGAAATCGCACGCACAAGCCAACATCATCAATTACAAGTGAAATTGCATGGTCATTTACATCGTGCAAAGCAGGATGATGGCGTTCGCACTTGTTTTCAAAACCCCCAACAAAGGTAATGCTAGCGGCGGAAAATAACAAGTTAAACTACTCGTGAAGGTGGTCTGAAATTCGTGGCAGGGAACGCGTGCGCCTACCAAATCGAACGCCCCCGTCATGCGGCCGCACGACTAATTCCCAGTTCAACCATTCCGTATTGAATTCGTGTGGTGGTTAACATGACATATGTAGAAGAGGACGCCGCGGGGTCCTCTGCTCCCCGCTAGTTGTATGCATGTGTAGGAAACAAACACGCGAGCAGATGGTGGGAAGGAAGGGGGGTGCAAACCTGATGGGGTCGCCGCCGATGTTGAGGCGCTCGAGGGCCTGCCTGGCCTGGATCTCCTCGAAGATGCGGATCCTCTTCGGCGTCACCACCGCCAGGTAGGCGGCGTCCGGCGCGACGGCCGGGTCCCCCATCGGACCGGCGGAGAGGTGGAGGAGGAGACGCGCGGGGCGGGGCGGGAGCCGGGGCTGGGGCGGCCGGAGGAGGGAGAGGCCTCGCCGGAGGCAGGCGAGCATATAGCGGCGGCGCGGGGGGGTGGAGGGGGTGGGTTTGAGCCCCAGGGTTTTTTGACCTCTTGCGTTATAGGGTTTGGCGACGGCGGAGAAGCCAGCTGGCGTTCGGGTCTTCGGAGGCGAGCTCCTCCCCAAGCTAGTCGGGCTGGCCGGCCCATTTCGGAGGAGGCGAGCTAGGCAGTGTGCGAACGGGCCGGGTTCGTGCATGTATTTAAGAAATCGTCTTTCCTCATTTTGTTCTTGTTAGACCACCAGAGCCACCAGAAGGTCAACACAAGGATTCTTTTCATTTCGTCGAGTCCTCAGAGGTAGTCAAACATCGCGTGCACAGACGTGATGTCTTCCAGGTCCATTCTTTCCTTCACCATTGCCAAGTCTCTCCACCCCTGCTTGACGAGCTTGCATTTTATGAAGAGATGTGCTCCATCCTCATCCACCCTTCCACAGAATAAGCACTTTGTATCAGCAACACGGATCCCTTTATGCTCGATATTAGTCCTCAGAGCAAGGGATTCATGCTTCAACCTCTAGGCAAACACCTGAATGTTTTTCGGACATGGCAATTTCCACAGTCTTTTCCATGCGTCGTCATCAGTGTTGTCCAGGTTACCGACCTGCATCGTACTCGAGTCCACACTCCCATGTTGTTGGCGGTGCTCAATCTGCATATGAAGCTTGTAGGCACTTCTGACCGTATGCATGCCCTTCTTGTCATACTGCCAAGCTACAAAGTCTTGGACTCCATCTCTCAGGGGAATCCCGAGGATGTGTCGTGCATCATCCTCCCAAAAGGTCTCTCTAATCAGCCTGTCATCCCAAGACCCCGTTGTTGGGTCGATCAAGTCGCTCACACGCTGTATGAGGTGAGCTCCTTTCGGCGTAATAACTCGATGATACCAAGGTCATGGGATCCAGGGATCAATCCAGAAATTAACATCCACTCCATCCCCTATCCGCCAGATATAGCCATATTTGAACAGCTCGAGCCCATGCAGCAAGCTCCGCCAAGTATTGGAGATACCATCCCTTGCAACTGCTTCTAGGATGTGCGAATCGGGAAAGTATTTCGCCTTCAGCAGCTTGGCACAAAGCGTGTCTGGATTCTAGATAATCCTCCAAATTTTTCGTGAGAGCATAGCAACATTAAAGTCGTACAGATCACGGAATCCAAGTCCGCCCCTAGCTTTCGGTTCAGTAAGCTTCTGTCAGCTAATCCATTCTCCTTATCTTGCTGAATCCACCAGTATGTACCAATGAGCGAGCTGAGCTCCTTGCAAAAGGTTTTGGTCAGGTAAAAACATGACATATCGAAGGTAGGGATCGCTTGGGCCATAGTCATGAACAGGGTCTCCTTCCTTGACTTGGCAATAAGCTTCTCCTTCCAGCCATAGACTCGCCCATCCATCCCACTTTTCACAAAAGAGAAGGCCTTTTTCGTGGACCAACCAACATGCACAGGTAACCCAAAGATACTTCTCATTCCATGTCTCACTTCTGATTTGCAAGGTGTCTTTTACATCGGCTGGTGTATTCGGACTGGATAAGATGGCGGATTTCTCAGTGTTAATACACTGGCCCGAGCAATCTTCATACAGGTCAAGGATTTCCTTCAGAGCCGCCCCTGCTCCTGGTTTGCTTTCAACAGCAACATTGAGTCATTAGCAAAAAGAAGGTGGGAGACCATCGGGCCTGCTCTGCTGACTCTTACTCCAGTGATAGCTTCGGTCCTTTCAACATCATGGAGGAGAGCGCATAACCCTTTCGCACAAATGACAAAGAGGTACGAGGATACAGGGTCACCCTGGCGGAGACCACGCGAAGGACAGAATTGTTGTGTCATCTCACCATTGGCTTTGATCTGATAACAAATCGAAGTGATGCACTTCATGATCAGCTGAACCCAGGTGTTGCTGAATCCCAGCTTAGTCAGCATGGCCTCGACAAAGCTCCATTCGACCCGGTCATATGCCTTCCTCATGTCGGCTTTAACGATGCTACCCCTTGATGTCTGTGCTTTTTGTTGAGCGGATAATGCGAAAGTTCGTAGGCCACAAGGACATTGTCCGTGATTAATCTACCATGGACAAACGCACTTTGGTTCTCCGAAATGATAGCAGGCAGAATCAGCTTCAGCCGGTTTGCAATAACCTTGGACACCAGTTTATAAATAACATTGTACAAGCTTATGGGTCGTTGTTGAGAACCAAGGTATCAATCCAGTAGGAGGAACAAGCAAGGCCCCAACCGTAGTACCTACACAAACAATCAAACACTTGCACCCAACGCTAAAAAGGGGTTGTCAATCCCTTCAGAGTTACTTGCAAGGATGAGATCTGATAGAGTCATAGAGATAGATATAAAAGATTGGGGAAACAAAAGTAAATAAATTGCAGCAAGATAATTTTGTTATTTTTGGTTTATATCTGAAAGTATAATATGGAAAATAGACCCGGG
The DNA here is from genome assembly GCF_904849725.1 of Hordeum vulgare subsp. vulgare. Lineage (NCBI taxonomy): Eukaryota > Viridiplantae > Streptophyta > Magnoliopsida > Poales > Poaceae > Hordeum > Hordeum vulgare. Next base: position 21,587,077 of record NC_058520.1, on the reverse strand, counting down.
GGGCATAGATTTCACTAGGGTTTGGCATAAAAACCGACCAACCGAATACCGGACCGATACCGAAACCGAATAAACCGAATTTTCAAATCCCAGACCCAGGTGTCAGCTCTCTCTACGTCACAATGATAAGTGTGGTTCTCACTTGTGAGCAGTAAGCAACTGAATAATTTGAGAGGAACATTAAAACATTTATGAGGATCGAATGGGTTCCAAACTTTATCATACTAGATAGAGGGAGACTTAACATGTTGGTCCATGTGCATTTCTGTCATTATAACATGATAAACACGCTTTGAGCTGATAATAGTGGTGTCTACTGGTATTTTGAGCATGCGTCTAACGAAGCGATGACATTTTTAAGCAGTTTAAATTCCTAGTGATAAAACTGAATAGTGGGACACAACTACTGGCATAGATGACAAAAACCTAAAATAATAAATTCCTTTGCTTACCTTTCAAAAGCATAGCACTTCATGTGCATGCCTATTTCACTATTAGATCCTATCAATCTATCTGATACAGGATGCCTTCAATGACGCAGGAGCCTCGACACCACCAACATCATAGACATGAGAAGAGTAATGGTCTTTTTCTTTGTCTATACTGCTAGCTTCAACACCTATATACATTGCTAACATTCTTGTTTTGTAGTGAAACTGTTCGTAGGCCTTCTATAATATCAAAGTCTCAACCCAGTGCACATAGGATTATATTTCTTAAAGCATAAAAATAAACGACATGTATAAGATCCAGTGCATATAAGAAATGTCGCAACCTAAATGCGTTGTGACAACCAATATTTTGGATACCGAATGACCAAATTTTCTCGTGGGGGGGCGAGATTCTCGGTTACCACGGTTACCAAGAAATACCGAATAAATTTTGAACGAAATTTATAATGCAATTTTGAATTCAAATTTTGAAAACTATAAATACATAAGACTTGAACATGTATAGATAAGGACTGTGTTAGTAGGTCAGTGGTAATCCCGTATGTGCTCGCTAATTGCTCTAAGGTCATGATTTCGATTCATTTTTGGGTACTTTTCGATTTTTATGTATCTCTTGAGGAAAATAAAGGAAACATAAAAAAGTTGACTTTAGCGTGGGAGGGAGAAGGCTACCACCACGCCACAAATGTAGAGATAACATTACTAAGATGCCGCTTTATTTGACTAGTACTCTAGCTTTTAAATTCAAAAATTTCAAAATATTCGGAATTTTTTGCTCGGGATACATGTTTCTCGTGGGGCGGCGAGAAACCCGGTTACCGCCCGGTAACCGTTTTTCTCGGGCGGTACCCAAAACAGAGGTGACAACCCTCTTGCTGGTGCCAACTGTCTTTACAAGTGTTAGAAGGTAGGTTTCTATTGCCCCTACTTACCATAGACTATTTTCACGTATCACATGTAACATGTGGATTAAACTTTTGATGCTTCTTTAGATATTTGTCGATGTAGCACTAAAGTGGCATACCCTCAAATCTAACATCTCATACACCACGTCTCCCTCCCTCCCTCCCAACCCTAGCCGCCTCCCCCTCCCCCTCCCTTCCTCCTCGTCGCCTGAGGCAGCCGCCGGGCAAGCGCCAAGGATGGTGGCGGCGGGGCCTAGGCTGCCCTGCATCTGCATGCGGAGACCCGGATCTGGAGCGGCGGCTCCATTGGCGAGGCACGGCAGGCTAGCAGCCGTGCGGGAGGTGGATCCGGCGTCTCGGCCGCGCGGGCGGCGAGATCCGGTGGTCGTTGGCGTCCTGCGGCGGCTTTTGCGGTGGCCGGTGCGCGCGATCTGGCGCCTCTCCCCTCCTCCCTTGTTCGGCGTGCGGGGCAGCCTGGTCGGGCCGCGCTTTCTTGGATTGCCGGTTTTGTACAGGAGGTGCTGGTGGTGGTGGGGATCTAGTTCGGGCGAAATCCCTGGTCGGCCATGGTCGGCCGCGTCGATGGCGACGCCTGAGGGCGCCGTTCCCTTCCTTGGAGGCATCGGTATAGACTGATCCCCTCACTTCCCCTTCCCCTAGGTCTCCCATGCGAAAGCCTTAACTTTGTTGGGCGGCGGCGGCGCTCACGGCGCCGTTCCCTTCTTGAAGGCGCCGCTTTGGGAACCTTGGGGCTGGGGTGGCGCTTGTGGGTGGTGGGCGACGACAGTGGTGCGGCCGTATCCTAGCATGGATCTCAGTCCGTTGCTTGGAGATGGACTCACGTAGGTGGAGGTCGTCGTTTGGCGTCATGATGGCGTCGATGGCGGAGGCACCTGCCAAGGCTGGTACCTCAATTTGATCTGAAGATGGACCAATGGAAGATGGCGGCGACGACACATGTGAGTGTGTCGGATCGGTTTGTGCCCCGGACCCGGTATGTGGCTTGGTCAGGGTCTGCGGCTTTAGATGTTAGGCTTAGGTGAGAGGTCTGGGTATTTGGTCCAGCTTGCACCCCTTCATCATATGAATAGGAGTAGCGACAGATGTTGCCAAGATGGCGGATTCAGACATATTGTTGTACTGCTTTGTAAGGTCTTCGAGAATAATCAATAAAATGGTTGCATGCATCTCCCAGATGCAAAGGCCGGGGGTCATCCTCCTTTTCTAAAAAAAATGTAGCACTAAAGTGCATTATACTCTTAGTATGTCCTCCCTTGAAATACAAATCTCCGAGTTGATGTGTTGCTACTATCTCCTTATTAAGTTTGAACTTTATCTGCATGATTTAAAATTATGTGCTCATAGAGGCTCCAACACACCAAAATCAATCATTTTCCAATTAATTCTCATTTCTCATGGCCTGTTGTTTAGCGGGCAACGTGCGGCAAGCCGCGTCTCCTTTCTAGTAGGTATTTTGATTGGGCTATAACACAACAAGAAGATCAACACCCCTATACACGCCGTGGTGAATAAGTTGTGTTGTGGTCTTTTTTGTTGTTGTTGCAGGTAAGCTGTGTTGCAGTCTGTTTCCGTAGTATCTAGAGCGTCCATGCAGTATGGCGCACAAGATTCAACTCAGTGTAAAGTAAGATTTTTATTCCTTTAATCTTTTATTTGGTTGTTTATGAAATTTAGAAGGAATTTTATGGATAACATATCCAGTTCGTGTATCTTCCTTCGTTTTTAGGTGTTTTTATGAGTTCGTTAAGGAAGACAAGGCGGTGGTGGATCGCCCCATTTCAATGATGTGTCTAGCACCGTTGGAAGGCATGTAAAGGTGTATTTTCAGTGGATTTCGCAGGAATATATCGGAAGTTGTCTCCAAAAAGAGAGAGAGAGGATAAAACGAACAATACGATGCACGTTAACTTTGTGCAAGAGAGACAAGACATTTTGAATTTTTGTTGACACGAAGAATGACAGAGAGGATGCAATTAATTAGCCGAAAAGAATAAAGCTCACGTCCCTGAACTCATCAAAGTGGTAAACTAAAGACGCACGTCACATACGCATGCCATAAAAAAAGTTCTAGGTTATTGATTTCTTCATCGATCGTCCCAACGGAGTTTACAAGGCAGCGGGAGCGGTCTTGGCGCGACGGAGCGGAGTGCAGCAGCAGGCGGTCACCCCCATGGGCTGCACGTCGGCCAACGCCATGTAGCAGTGCGCTTTCGAGCTCTTCCCGCACCGCTGCCGGCACTGCCTCAGGTTGCAGTCCGGGCCCATGACAGGCGGGAAGCACCTCTCTCCCGCTGCATCACAGAAAGATGAGACGGGGTAAACACATGCATCGTTCATCAGATTTCAGAACTTCAGATACAGAATGCATGTGAAATTATCAAGTGATTCGAAGAGGAGATGGGTGATGGGCGTACCGGAGCTGTCAGCGTGGCAACACGAGGAGAGGACGGCGGCCATGACCGCGACGGCGGCCAAGATCAGCGCGGCGGTGTTCCTCTTGAAGATCGCCATGAGGATGAGTGATAGATAGCTAGTCCTGATTCTCTTTTCTTCTCTTTTGTTTTCCTTGGGAATTGATTGATGCAGTGTGTACCATGGCGTCAGGCTATTTATAGAGATGAGGTCGGTTAGTACACCTTGTGGAAATATATGGAAAAACAATTATGCCGAGATATATGCCATAAACGAGCACGCTATATCAGTGCGGCTAATTGATATAATGAGTATAAATAAAATTAATGAGACTTTATTATATGGAAATGATGTCTAAGATTTTATTCAGATGTTGGAAGCCAACAAAATCAATTATTGAGATTAATTCCATACAAGAAACGAGATATTTTGATTTATATTACAGCAAATTGAGAATATTATTTTATTAAAAATATTCTTCGTACTATACGATAGTAGCATCAATTAATGATATTGCTGTTGATATATAATCAACTCATACACAAACAAAAACACATTAGTTCTAAAGATGATATGTGTTTGAAACCCGTGAAGTAACTATTAATCACTTATATTGAAATATTAACGTGGAACTTTGTTTTTCTTCAGAAACACCCAATACAATGCAAAAGGCGCACATGCGTCTTCATTGCCACCTGGTGAGCGCGCACACACACAAAACAAGATATTTATTGAAATCGGAGTCACGGAACTTTAAGATTGATGAAGTCGTCACGTGAGAAGCTCTTCTGAGTGGAGTGGTGGACAACGCAAAGGTTGTTGTCGTCGGCCCGAGTTCGAGTCTTCTCATCTCCTATAAGAATAAGACAAGGGGAGTCTCCTATCTGTTCTCATTCTTTTTTTTATGAAGTCGTCACGTGTAATTCGCTATGGAGGGGAATGTCCCATCTCACAAGAAGAACATTCTGACTTAGCAATACATACATGGTGTCAAAATTGTTGTTTGATTCAAGCACATATGAACCTTGAGGCTCAAGGTTATACCTTTTTATATTGACGATGATAGTTTTAGTGCACACGTGGGACCGGAACATTAGCACCCGGTAAATAAAATGAAATCATCAGACTAAAAAACTACATCATTTACATGCAGGCATCTCTCTCTCCCTGATCGACTTGACTTGGTACTATACTTTTGTACCCCCTCTGCATAAACATCTTATATTAAGATACAGAGGTAGTATTTGATTGCCCTTACGATGTTGTGCTACTTGTCAATCTGCCCTCCAACACCACCACCCAGATGATCAATGCTAGAGACCTACTTAAACTGACGTATGTTTTGTATGTGATTGAAATCATGGAGACTTGGGATTGGATTGAGGGGGATGGGAGGGCCACACACATGAAAATCAAGGGGCCAAGAGGATTTTTTTTTGAAAGAAAGAGGTCTCTCCCTGCCTTATTTTATTGAAACGAAGCAGCCAACATCCACATTACAGCTCAAACACTACCAGCAAATAAAAAAATCAAAAGGACCTTCCCCAATCAGGCATGACACAAAGGAAATGTCCTGAATATCAACAGGGCATGAAACCCCTAAAACTTATTACATGAAAGTTTAAACCAAGCATTCTTGGAACAAGGCCAACCATAACAGATTTAACTTTATTATTACAAGCCAACAGGGAAGATCAATCAGTAGCTTGTGTCCACGCAATCCTTAGGAGCTCCCCTCGATGCTTGTCCACTAGCAGAATGAATCTCTTCAAAACGTCTGTTTGTGCAGCGTCGCAAAATTACCAGCCATTGTTGCAAAATCCCTCTTAGTTTGACAAGGCCGCAACACATACCTCTCCAAATGCGCCCTTGGAAGCAAAATTCATTTCTCAGTGTCCAAATACTCCATAAGGAGGCAATAGTAATCAAATTAAGCACAAGCCTTTTTTGTTTACATTCCACAAGGAAGATACATCACTAAAGCATTGTATTCTTTGGATATTAAAATATTCAGATATGATTGACCACATACTACCAGCATTAATATAGTCAAAGAATAAATGTTGCACATATTCAACTTCATTGCAAAACAAACATGTTAAATCATCCAATGTTTTCGTCTTAGCTACATTGTCCCTAGTCAGTATCATGTTGTATAGACATAGCGATAAGAACACATGAATGTTTTGAGGACATAAAGTTTTCCATAAAGTGTCCCCAAAAGGAGAAATCACTCCACCAAAGTTAATACATTTGTAAAAAGATCTCGGTGAATATATGACATTAGGCTCTAAGAGCCAAACTGGCAGATCAGGGGTGTTTGACAAGGGGAAGCTTTTAATGTGATCAATGAGATCATTCCAGCTTGTCATTACCCTATGATCCACACATCTTCCAAAAGAAAGTCTAAGAGTAGCCCCATCCCAAACCTGGGATACAGAGCACTCTTGCTGATTGCTGATTTCAAACAGCTCCCAAAACCTGACTTTGACGGAACAATCCCCAGAACCTAATGTTATCACCATTACCATTTTTCTAGTGATAGAAATTTCTGGTAGCCTCTAAAGCCCAAGATACACTCTTCCAAAAGGGAGAGCCCCCCTGTTGTCTGGACCAGAATATATTTGGGTTATAAACATTATATTTGTAAGCTAATAACTTCTTCCAATCACTGTTGTTATTATTAAAGAATCTCTTCCCCTAGGAGGCTAACAAAGTGTGACGCCCTCGGTTTAATCGTACGCTAACCAAACACACAAATGCGTACGATCAAACCCAAGGACTCACGGGAAGATATCACAACACAACTCTAGACACAAATAAAATAACATCAGCTTCATATTACAAGCCAGGGGCCTCGAGGGCTAGAATACGAAAGCTCGATAAACACACGAGTCAGCGGAAGCAACAAATATCTGAGTACATACATAAAACATGGGGTGCCTTAGAGAAGGCTAGCACAAAAGATACAACGATCGAACGAGGCGAGGCCTCCTGCCTGGGAACCTCCTAACTACTCCTGATCATCAGCGGCCTCCACGTAGTAGTAGGCACCGTCGGGGTAGCAGTCGTCGGTGGCGGGGACCTCCATCTCCTGGGCTCCATCATCTGGTCGCAGCAAACGGATCAAGGGGACAAGGGGGGAGCAAAGCAGCGGTGAGTACTCATCCAAAGTACTCGCAAGTCTTACATCAGAACTAATCTAATTATGCATTAGTATCAAAGAAGGGGGTTATATGTGGACTGACTGCAGCAATGCAAGAATAGAGAGAGAAGGCCTAGTCATATCGAAGACTAGCATCTTCAGGGTCTTGCAGCAATAGACGAGAGTAGAACAGGGGTAACATTAATAGTCATATTGTTGCAGCAATATTAAAGTGAGGTCACGCCTAAAGATCCTCCCTCGACTCCCTGCGAGGAAGCAATCCCGAGGCAAACTAAAGATCCAGTTAAGTAACAATTGTAGTTGTATAAGATCGAGGCACAACTCCAAGTCGTCCTGTAACCGTGGACACGGCTATCCGAATAGTTAATTTTCATCCCTGCAGGGGTGCACCACATGTCCCGTCACGCTCGATAACACTCTGGCCGGACATACTTTTCTAGGTCCTGCCCGGCCTCGGAATATCGACACGTCGCAGCCCCACCTAAGACTAATCAGAGAGGCCAGCCCGCCGGTCTAAATCCTAAGCACAAAGGGTTCATGGGCCCAGTTCCCCTTCACGCTCCTGCACGTAGCGTGGGCGGCCGACGTCAGTCCTAGCATCCCTTAATCACAAGCGCGATGCATCTCGGGACCACTCGGGCGTGCGCCGCTACATTGCTGGCATCTGAAAAGCTTCGGCTGATACCGCGACGCCGAGTACCCATAATTCTTCCCGCGTAGCCGGTTAGTGCGAAAAGGTCTCCGACCAACCCAGATCAAATACCCAAATCCATTAGCATTTTAATTAGGCCAGCAACACAGTCTCACGGGAATCCACCCGTCTTACAACTAATCACCAATGATCCCAGTAACATGGTCGAGTAACTGTGTGGTTGTAACATCGGGGGGAATCTGAGGTATCACCCTCGTTGGATTCCGAACGATGTACCCGTCAAGGTGGGCTTAGAGGAATCACCCTCGGGGGTCCCACACTCGCGGGGTGGCACGACAGAGGCGTCATCGAGAATGGTGAAAGAGGAATCACCCTCGATAACCACGACCGACTAGCTATACTACAGAGATATCATCAGGAGTACTTAGCGAGGTGTCACCCTCGGTACCCGATAGTATCTCTGAAGCGTCGTACAACGAAGGGGGGTGAATGTGCTGTGTCGGGTCTGGCTCGTCGATCAGAGATCGAGATTTGAAAACAAGCGGGGCAACTGGACTACAGGGTCTGAGGGGATGACTGCACCACCTATACTAGGCATTTTAAAGGTACAGGAATGAAAGTAGCAGTTCATCAAAAACAGGCTATGCATCAGATAAAGGAGCTAACTACAACAGTAGCAAAATACTAATGCAAGCAGTAGGAAGAAAGACATAGGCGATATAGGAATGATCAAGGGGAATTTGCTTGCCTTGCTGCTCTGCGGCAAAGGACTGATCGGCAGGGTCGTAGATGTACCCGGCAGCAGCGTCAGTTTCGGGGTCTACTGGTAAGAAGAGAGGGAAGAAACAATAAATAATAGCACCGATGCAACACAAAGCATGACATGGCAAGATGCAGGCTAGACATGAGCTAACGCAGCAACATCCGTCATAGACGGGTCGGAAGAATATCTGACGATATTTTCCGGGTCTCGGGCTACTACCGGTTATACTGGAAACGATGGAAAAGTTCCATGTTTGCTATGCTAGGGACGCGTGACAGACGAACGGGGCGTGTATCCGGGTTCGTCTCGTTCTACTGATCAACTTTCATGTTGAAATTATTTTGATCTGACTTACGGATTATTTTATATTAATTTTCAAAGTTTTATTAATTTTGTAGGAATTAAAAAACAGATTTAGCTATATTAATGAAATCCTATTATGACATCATCGCGATGTCATGCTGACATCATCAGTTGACTGGTCAACTGACCAGCGGGTCCCGAACGTCATAGGCACAAGTTTTTATTAAGATTAATTATTAATTAATCAGATTAATTTAGTGGGGGACCCACGTGTCATTCTCTCATTAGGTTAATTAATTATTCTAATTAACAGATTAACTTATATATTTATTTAACTAATTCATTAACTCATTAATTAATTATTATATCTATTTATTTATTTATTTGATAAAAACATTATTTTTATTTTTATTTTAACTATCGCGTGGGGCCTCCGTGTCATAGACAGCGGGTGCATTGGCCTCACCGGTAAGTGGCCTAAGGCTATTTACTCATTTTATTAATCATAAATACATAACCATACAAATGTCGTATTCCTCTAAATATCCATATACGCAAATACATACATCGCATCTCATACATACATACATACCAGCTAATACATCATTTATTTTTTTTATTTTCTTTTAACTCTCAACACTCATCTCTCTCTGTGTTAACAGACACAGAACAACTCTGTGCTCCAACTCAACATAGAAGAACATAAACTTCAATCCCTCCTACCGGTGTCTACCGTCGACGGATCGGGGTCCCGTTTGCCGGAACGGAACCGGGGCGGCGAGGAGAACGACATGGTGGGAGGAGCCCGAGGAGGGGCTCACCGACGTTGACGGGAGGGGCCGGTGAAGCCGGAGTTCGCGGGAAGGGGCGAAGGAGACGGCGTGGTTCCGGCGAGGAAGAGGCGGTGACGGTGACGGTGACGACGCGGTTCCGGTGAGGACGGTGGTGATGGTGGTGACGCGCCGGAGTTGGTGAAGGGGCCCGGCCGACGGTGGAGGTTCGAGGTGGCCGGGCCCCTGCCGGCGGGGTGGAGGCCGAGGGGGGGGTGCGGCTCGCCGGCGGGAAAGAGGAGGCCGTGGGGGGGGGGCTCGCCGGCGGGAAGGAGGAGGCCGAGGGGCTCGCCGACCGGGATTAGGGGGGCCGACTGGAGGGGAACCGAGGGAGAGGGCAGGGGGGATCGGGCGGTGGAGTGGGGATCCGAGGGGAGGGGCGACGGGGGAGAGGCCGCCGGCGGGAGGGCCGACGGGAGGGAGGAGGGTCGTGGGGAGGGAGAGTCGTGAGGGGGAGCGCGGGGGTCTCGGTGGGGTGGGCGAGAGGACCGAGAGAGGGGGGGCTCGTGGGGGGGAGCCCCTCGAGGGGAGTTGGCGGCGGCGGGGGAGTTGGGGAGCCACCGGGGCGCCCCCTAGGGTTCCCAGGCGGGACTGATGGGTGGCCTGGCCGGCTGGGCCACTAGGCCTAGTTGGGCCAGGGGTGGGGGGTGTTTAGCTTTTTTTTTTCTTTCTCTTACTTTCTTACATTCTATCATTATTATTTTCTTATATATTTATATCTTTCTGTTCTAACTGTATAGGACTTTTAATACAATTAAAAATGTCCGATTCGTTTTTATAACATATTAGGGAATTTCAACAACTCTTCCGACATTTTTACTTAACATCACAAAACGTTTCTCGTTCGACTTTATTCGTAAATTTCGAACTCGACTGGTTTTTCGACTAACACGAGATCCACGATAGAATTTATGATGACGTGGCTTCACTAGCGTGGGTTTACTGTCGCTTGACTACAGGAGTTACTGTAGCACCAATCCGAGGATGTCACACAAAGCCATATTATATTCTGTTATATTGGGTATCCCCAACCCTCCAAAATCTTTTTTCATGGAAACCAATCCCCAATGGGCTAGATGGTACTTATGTTGATCACCCATATTACCCGATAAAAAAATGTGCCATCTCGGAGTTAATAGCATTAATAGCCCATTTTGGGAATTTCATCACTGCCATTAGGTAAGCATGAATACTAAAAATACAAGCATACAACAAAATTATTTTGCCTTTATAAGTCAGATATCTACCCAACCAGCCAGAAATACCTTTAATGTTTCTGTCAATTAATGGTTGAAGATCTTCCCTTCTTAATTTGTCATAGGGCAGAGACACTCCCAGATATTTAATTGGAAAAGAACCAAGATTACAACAGAAAATCTGGGCACAGACGTTCACTCTTTCTTCATCCATATTAATAGTGGTGAGATCACTTTTATGAAAATTGATTCTCATATCCGAGAGACTTTCAAAGCAAGTTAAGATCCACTTAAAGTTCCTCGCCTTCTCATAAGAATCCTCTAGAAATATGAGAGTATTATCCGCATACTGGAGACTGATAATCCCACCCGGTATAGCATTTGTTAGTAACCCCAAAATCAATCCATGACTCGAAGCTTTAGCTAGCATTTTAGAGAAAACATCAGCTACTAAGTTGAATATCAGTGGGGATATGGGGTCTCCCTGTTTGAGTCCTTTTCCACATACAAAGTAGGGTCCAGTAGTGTCACTAATACGTACACTAAAAGTACCTTGAATCAATAAAGTTTTGATCCAGGAGATCCATTTGGGGCCAAAACCCCGGGATTCAAGCATCTCAAACAGGAAATCCCAGCTAACCCGATCGTATGCTTTTTCATAGTCAAGTTTGAGCACAAGCCCTGGAGTGTTAGATTTCTTCACTTCATGAATCACTTCATGAGCCAGCACCACACTCTCAAGGATATATCTCCCTTTAATAAATGTAGTTTGATTAGGGGAGATTAATCTACTACTAATAGGGGACAATCTATTAGTAAGTGCCTTGGAAAAAAAATTAACAACACAATTACTCAGACTGATAGGTCTAAATTTCTTCATAGTTTTGGCATCAGGCTCCTTCGGTATTAAAATGATTAAATCAAAGTTGAGTCTATGTATATCCAGTCTACCTTCCTCAAAATCTCTCACCATAGCCATGAAATCTGCTTTGATCAGCTCCCAAAAGGTATGATAAAAAAGAAAAGATAGACCATCAGGGCCAGGGGCACCATTAGCATATGAACCAAAAATGGCCTCTTTGATTTCCATCTCTGAGAAATTCTTTTGGAGATTTTCATTTTCAGTCTCTGTTATCAATTCATCTCCCTCCCAATAGGCAGGACCAAGATGAATATTATGTCTCTCTTCATGGCTAAACAATCCTTTATAAAAGGATGTCGCCACTCCCAGCATTTCCTCAGTAGTATAGACAGGTCCATGTTCACCAATTAGCTCAGATAAATGATTTTTGCGCTGTCTATGATTTGCTAAAGCATGAAAATAAGCATTATTTCTATCACCATCTTTAATTCTTCGATCTCTTGATCTCTGCCACAAGGCAGTCTCCTCCTTCCTCGTGATACTTTCTAATTCAGTTTTGATGTCTCTCATACGTATCTTATCCTCATCTATAATACGGTCAGATTATGCAAAAATATCTAAGATATCAAACTCCTGAACTAATTCCTTCTTCTTTTTCTTAATGGCAGCTTCAATATTCACACTCGAGCCTTTAATCTTCTTCCTAAGACGTTTAGATTTAGAAATCCAAACATCAATAGCACCTCTACCCAAAACTGGGGTATTCCACACAATCTCTACTATTTTTTTAAAGTCAGGTTGTTCTAACCACCATTTTTCAAACCTAAACATTTTCGGAGATGTAACTCTCCGGGCCAACGTATCAAGCAGTAGGGGAGTATGCTCACTTCCAATTCTGGGGAGAGCCCTCAGCAACGGTAGTGGAAATAAGGCATCCCAAGAAGGGGAAACAAAAACTCTATCGATGGTGGCATAGATAGGGTTATCCTGATTGTTACACCAGGTGTATTTCCTATTTGCAATACTGATTTCCATCAATCCCCACTTATTGATCCAGTCATTAAAAAGGAAAGTAACATAATGATTTATATTACCACTACTCTTATCAGCATCACATCTAATGAGATTAAAATCACCACCCAAGATAATGGGATAAGAGGCACCATTCATCACCTCATGTAATTCCGCAATAAATTCTACCTTGCGCTCATTATATGTTGTACCATAAATCGCAATAAGTTGCGAGACAGATTTCTCAGTTTTGTTTCTAACCGTAGCCGTCACACAAAATTCTCTATTAACAAAGCCGATAACCTCATAGATGTCGTTGTTCATGCCCACAAGGACACCACCAGCTGTACCATGAGCTGACATTTGATGCCAAACATAGTTCTTGTTGCCTACAATTCTATTCAGGGTGTTATTATCAATATTCTCTTTCTTGGTTTTAAAGAAACCAACAAAGTCCACCGAGTTTACTTTAAGGAACTCCTACAGACGCTGAATTTTACCAGGTTGACCTAGGCCTCGAATATTCCAGAAGGCTCCTATCATGATATTTTAAAAGGATGGGATAGACTACAAAGCCTTCGAGAGTGTCTCGGGTTTGGGCAGGAACTATCCAGATCAGCAACGCCTTCCAATCTGGTAGCAACCCCACCCTCACCCACGGGAGAACCCCCAACCATGCTATGAACAAGAGTGTCTAAATTGTCAGGTAGTACAGTTTCAGGATTGGAATGTGCAAATTCCAGACATCTAAGGCTCTCTCTAAGAACTAAATCCTCAATAATATCACTTTGTTCCACACAACTATCTCCCACACATAGATCAATTTTAGATATCTGTTCTAAATCCTCAATAATATCACTTTGTTCCACACAACTATCTCCCACACATAGATCAATTTTAGATATCTGTTCAACAAGCAATTTTGCATCAGTAGTAAAAAAAAAAGATTTACCTTGGAAAGAAGCAGGAATTTCCAGGTTCTTCCTTTGTAGATATGCAGTAGCTTTCTCCATGATTTTAATATTGCCATGTTGTCTTGTAGCAGGTCTGGTAGAGAGCACAGGCCCCCATTTCTTACCCTGAACTGAATCATCTTTCCTCTTTTTTTCCATCTCTGCCATCTCCAATGACTCTATCAGAGATCTTTTGGCAGATCCAATTTTTGCTTATATGCTTTCAGGAAGGCACACCATCTCAGGCAGATTGATATCATCTTCTCCCTCGGAATCACCCATTTCAATCTTCTTGAGTTGGGCAGAGCAGTACTCCATATGAGAGTAAATATCCATATCTTCTTGGTTTGGTAACATCTCAGCAGCTTCAGGAGAGCCCTCCACATGAGCAGGAGGGGTTTTGGACTCAACTTCCTCAATGAATTGTTCATGCACCTCATCATTCAGCAACATAGGATGAAAGTTAGCTGCAGAGCACATGTCCCTTCCACTTTTCTTCCAGAAACAAAGCTTTTACCCTTAGAAAAGTTTGCCTTGTCAAGTTCATCAATAGGTTCATCAGTATCTCCTTCCATATAGTCTTTGTTTTATCAGAGTCATCCTCCAAGTTGTCATCATCTTCAACATCCAAATCTGGGTCATCATCATCTCCTTCAGATCCCTCTCCAACCTGGTCAAAGCCTTCCACTGTGAAAAACAGAATGTATAGCTTCTTCTTCATCTCAACCAGCCTCTCATATGGAATTTTGGTAGGATCTCTACATGCCACTTTGATTCTGATTTTTTCATAGAAGCTCTTGAATATTCCATTTCAATCCACATCCACCAAGATACCAAAACAAGAGGCAAACTGAGCAAACACTTTCCAAGCACACCACTTTGGGGGGATACCTTCCACCTGGATCCAGACCTCGGTTATTTCTTCATATGGTTCTAGCATCCCAGCTCACTCACAAATCTTCATAGTCACTCCATCAATAGGAAGGTCAAAAGCAGGAAACTCAATGAAATCCTCTACTTTTTCCATGGAGGAAACCTTAGTAGGAATTTCTTCTCTTCCAGCTCCCTAATCTGCCAAGGCCACTCCTTCCCTTTGCAGAAAACACCATTCAACTGAATAATCAGGTCAGAGGAAGAAACTTCACCTTTCAACACTTCGAGAATTGCACAGTTTTTGTAGTTCAGCCAATTAGACTCAGCAGCAACATGAATATCAATGGGGTAAAAGCCCAATCCTACTGGTGCATTTCCAAAATATTATGTTGTAGGTTGAAGACGGGCCCATGCAATGCAATTATTCACATTATGTGTGCGAGAGTAGATGAAACATCTCTTAGATTCCACACAGTTCCCCACATAGTGGCCAGGCCAGCTGCAATTGAAACAAATCATGTCTTTATACCTTGGATCTAGAGGTTGCACAGCTGGGACTGGAGGAGGTGCAGGAGCCGCAACCTGGGTACTGCTGGCTGGGGCACCCTTAGCAGCGTTGCCCGTAGGGGGGTTTGGGGCTGCTGGCGCCACCATTGCTGCAAGCGCATCAGGTGGTGGTGGAAGAGCTCCATGCCCACCCTTCTTAGGAGGCTGTCTCTTAGGGCGATGTTGTCCTCATGGATCCATGATCCTCTTCACCGCAGCCCCAAAAGACACACTACCCGGTCCAATTCCTTTACAGTTGATCTGGAACTTGGTAGGGATGGAGTCAAAACGACCAGGATGAGCCACCGGGTAGCAGTCTTCAGCAGAGAAACATCCCGATCTAAACAGATCTTTTCTAATCCAGAATAGATGGCTACCAAGGGCAGAACTAGGTTTTGGGGGAGGAGGAAGATGGGCACGGTTGGTCTAGCGGCGGCTGGGGGAGGGGATAACCCATAACTGACCATAACATTCCGCCATCTCCTCTTCGTTTCTGTCATATGGACTCGAATACGCCTTTCTCCTTTCCGCTTTCTTTTCCACCACTGATCCTCTAATCAACGATTTCGATGCAACTCGGGGCCCCAAAGGAGGCCAGACTCTATCTGAAACTCTGTCGGCTCCCCCTCAAAAGCAGGTTCACCGGCAGGATGGGACCTCGTCGGAAAATGAGCAGTAGATAGAGATCCAAACTCCACCGGAGGCTGGGTGTATGGAAGAAGACCAACCTCCGAACCTAGGGTTTCCTGACTAACCCCCTCAGTGTTTCCTTGAGGAACATTCCTCGAAATCCCCTTCCTAACAACATTGTTTTCCTCATCTGCACAAGTAGGGGATATGTATTTCAAAGTAAATATACATACCTTGCTCGACTTCCATGGAACCTCGCTGCGATCCCCCGGCCAGGGAGGAGGTTCCCCCGCGCGAGCCCCCACAATACGCCCGTAGCATGCTTGTCCACGCCCACGGGCGAAAACCTTTAGGGGAGGCGGGGATGACTGACCCCCAGAGGCAGGAACTCCAGTGTGATGTTGGGGAGCTCCACGAACGATGGCGACCGGATATTGAGTCTGGTCGGGCTTGACGTCTTGAATCGACACCACCTCACCGCTTGCACCGGATCGGTCGACTTCGCCTCCTGGATGGCCCAGAATATATCAGGTCGAAGTCCATCCCTCCATCGTCGCCGGCAGATCGGCAGCGTTCCGCGAACGTGTTGTTGCAGATGACTTCAACGCAAATCTCTGGCCACGCATCATGATTCGGGAACCTGTCCTGCACCACC
Organism: Hordeum vulgare subsp. vulgare; assembly: GCF_904849725.1. NCBI lineage: Eukaryota > Viridiplantae > Streptophyta > Magnoliopsida > Poales > Poaceae > Hordeum > Hordeum vulgare. Next base: position 21,570,847 of record NC_058520.1, on the reverse strand, counting down.
CGAAGTATCTCTGCCCTCGCCGCCGGTGAGTGCGAGTCGATTGGTGGCTGCATCTCCACCGATACCGGTGGCTCCTCCGAAATCATCACCGGCTCCGCCACCATCGACGAAGGTCGAAGACGACGAGTCCGCCTCCTCCATCTCGAGTTCGTCATCCGGAAGACGAGAGGAGAGGCCGAGCGGTGGATTCGAGTGAGCGGTGGTGGGCGGATGTACTCTAGCGAGAGGGTGGGTGTGGGACAGTTGGCATTAATGCATATGGCGGATGCGGCCCGTGCGTAGGCCTGGACACGGTCCGGTCCCGGTCCGGTCCGGTCTCGGTCCAGTCCGGTCCGACGTTTGGACCGGCCGCCACCGGTCCGGTCCGGACCGGACCGAGCTGGCAAGCGGTCTCATTTGTCAAGACCGGACCGAATTGATGCCAACTCGGTCAAGCTTTTCCGGCTCGTGTGGACCGAGCCCACTTGTCCTTCTAGCTTGTGTTTAGTGCATATTTAGCTGCACCAACACCACCAGTCCACCACGGCACCACCGTTGCTGCTGCTGCGGTGCCGCCTGTGGAGCAGATCCTCGGCCCGAGCAGAGGAAGGACTCTGCCACAGCAAGCTAGCCCCGAGCAGAGGAGAAGAATTCGTGCACAAGTCGCTCGCGCCGCGTCCGGTCGCCGGTGCCGTTGCTTCTCAGGGAGAAGGACGGCGGGCATGCGACGGGGGAGATTACCTCTTCCTTTTCGTGGCGCTCGACAAGGAACCAGGGAAGGCGGGACCGACGACGGCGTGCTGCCCTTGTTGGGACCCCGGCGTGCACGTCCCCCTCCAGGTGTCCCTCGGACGAGATGTCACCGTTGGCGTGAAGAGAAGAGGCCGAGAGCGATGGCGCCGTTGCCTAGGGTTAGGTCGTAGAGGACAGAGGCGTCTGTGTGCGTGACTGTGTCGAGCGAGGAGGAGGAATCGAGCGAGGGCGACCAGATGTCCAGATCGACCCTTGTTGGGCTCGGTCCACTCATTCGGCCCGGTTAAAGACCGGACCGGACCGTATTATTTTCGGTCTGGAATACTGGGCCCGGACCGGGCTGTTTTGTTGTCGGGCCTGGACCGTCCGGTCCGGTCCTTGTCGGCCCACGAGCGGGCCCAAAAGCCCGCTCGGCACGTCCAGGCTGACCCGTGCGGGTGTCGGCTGCTCGGGCCCAACAGGATTAGCTAGGTAGGTTATGTAAGATTTAGTAGATGAATTACATAGGAAAGCGCTAGGGATCAGACTACTGATCCGATATGTTTCACCAGACTAGTCATTGATCGTATGATGAGAAGCATGATGGCCATCAGATTTGGCTGTACAGCCCCACATATGCTGCCGAGATGTGTTGGATTGCTTTCTTAAAAACTACGCCCGTTAATTTATTTGCATGCATGATTCCATATTAATTGCAATCAATTTGTTTCCAAACAACCACCCTAGTAAATCAGGGCATATCGAATTGAATAGGCGCCATGATAGGTGCTTCCATGCATGTGATTTGCTTTCATACAATTTGTTTTCATTCCTTATTCCGAGTGTAAGTTTAACTGCCTTTAAAATAATATTCTCTTTTTTCGATCAGCTTTAAAAATTGTTTCCGTGACAAATACAGATTGCTTTCATCCTGGTCTTCTAAAATATGGAGAAGATTCCTTCCTTCTGGTTAGAAATTGGTCTTCTAATAGAGAAGATTCCTTCATTAGAGTTAGAAATTGTTTGGTTCAACGGGTAGATTTGTTTTGCTTCCATGGCAGCTGATGATTGGTTTGACCTAGTTAGATCATATTTGTGTCCAATGCAAGCACACAAAAATATGTTTCAAACAACTAGAAAATTATTTGGATTGTTGAGGAATTAGCTTCCATTTTTAGGTCGTGCAGTATGCTTCCTATGAAAAGTGGTCTCCAATTCAAGTGTAATTTTAATTTGCTTCTTATCTAGAATATCTTGTTTCAGTTGTCCAACAAGATTACGTCCAACACATTTGAGTACGTATTTCGTTTACAACATAGAAAATAATATGCTTACTTCTCCAAAGAGACAAAATAATCTGCTTACAAAGAAAAATAGGGTTTGCTTCCAAGTTACTTTCTCAGATCTACATTGCCTCCAAAAAGAGAATAAATTTTGACATGGAAGAAAACATTGTTGATTTTTTCTTATCCAATGAAACAATGTTTCCAACGGAAATAGTATTTGCTTCTTATGATGCCAGAATTTGCTTCTATAGTACAATGAGCGTCGAGGATGGAGTAGTGTGCGCTGATCATCCCTCCTTCGACTTGGACGATCACGCCCGACTCCCCCTTGCCGTAGCCGACTTGGTGGAAGAGCGGCAGGCCGAAGGACGACGTCGGTGGTGGGTCGTCGAAGGTGAGGAAGTCGCCGCAAACGTCGATGGCGCACTCGATCTTGAGGCGGTCGCCGAGGACATAGCGCGAGCCGGCATGAAGGTGGCTCCTCCTGGCGACCTCGCCGATGCCCCAGGTGCACGTGTCCTCGCTGCTGGCGTCGAATAAGATCGGGTCCTTCTCGCGAAACAACGACACCGTCATGCCAGTGGTCTGGTCGACCAGCTGAATTCAATAGATGGAGGATGAGAAAACCATGCAGAATCCGACGGGGTTAGCATGGATGGAGTAGACTAGGGCTAACCGTGATGTTGGGGTGGGGGAAGCGAAGGAGGAACCTGCGAGGTTTCGTCGACAGACAGTGAGGTCGCATCGTGGAGTCCCGTCGTTGGCTGGCTGAGTCACGACGAGGCGGAGGCAGCACAGCGGATCCGATGAGCACGAGTTGGCGGCGAGGCGAGAGAGGTGGGAAGCAGAGCTCATCAGGGCCGGTGGTTAATGCCTGGTTCGGTGGCGAGAGATTAAGGGAGGGGATGGCGTGCGGGGATATGATAAAACCGTTTTTTTCTTTCCTTTTTTTAATCAATAGGAAAAAAATCTGAAACGTCAAATTCGCAACGAACCGACGGACGTCGAGTAGTCTGGCGATGGCGTTCCTTCAGACTATAGATGTAAAGCGTTTACCAATTACATAGGTCTAGCATTTCCACGCGCGGATGGCACCTTGCGGCTTGCGCCATCCTAAATGTGCTTCTTTATTCTATCTTTTCTAATTTTGTTTTACGGCCGATGAAATTATCACTCTTTCTCAAACGACATGGAAGTAAATAATGCTGATAACAGACACTTCAGTGGCACGGTTCATATATAAATATAATACAATTAACTCAATACATAAACCTTTGGGGTCCACAGTTCATAACTAGGAACAACGTTGACAAATATGTATCCGGAAGTGTAGAAAGATAACCATCATCATCTTTAACTAGTAAGTTATAAGTAGTTCTTAGTCCGATCGCTTCAGCGGGTGCTTATAATTAAGCAATAGGGCAGCAGCAGGTGTTCTTGTCGGTGCAGACGGCTCCGGGGATCGGCTGGAAGCAGAACTTCTTGCACCGCGGCTCGGTGCAGTTCGGGAAGTACCTCGAGTAGCACTTCCCCGGCACGGGGAACGCGGTGAGCTTATCCATCTTCTGCACGCGCGCGCACGTAGACGGTGAGATAATACGGGTTTCAGATCATCCGCTCCGACCTCAGCAACACGTCGCGAATGAAATGGCGAAGTTAATCGACTGACCTCTTTGCGGGCGTCGCACGAGGAGAGGAGAAGGGTGGCAGCCATGACCACCACGAGGGCGGCCACGGCGAAGCTCGTGTTCTTCTTCAGTATCGCCATGGTTTGCGGTGCAGGAGGAGGCTGGCTACACTCACGTACGTGCATGCACTTCTTGCCTTGGTTGTGTTGTCATTGTTCGCGTCGCTCTTCTCTCTATTTATAGTCCATTTGGCCAAGGGTTCCACTCGATCTGTATCATGAACACGGCGTGTTGCCTAGCTTTTCCTTCCTTCCAAGTTTCATCCACCCTCACACCAAGTGCATGATCCAAATCTGTTTTTTATTTATTTAAATAATGATCAAAATCCGGAGAGCTCCTAACCGGCCCACGTACTTCTCGGTCGCTAGTCAATTTCGTTAGTTTTTCATCGGCTCCTCCTGTCTGCTCGTTAAGGGAGAAAAAAGGCTCTCGCCTGCTTTGATTTTGAAATAGTTGAAGAAATAGAAGAAGACATGGATTTACAAAATTTTAGAGAATTTTAAAATTCAATAAATTTGAAAAAGTTCAGGATGCTGAAAAAAGTTTGTGAATATGAAAAAAGTTCACGAATTTAAAAAGGTACACGAAAGCAAAAAAAAAATGATTTTTTTGTAAATTTGAAAAAATTTCGTGAAGTCAAACAAAGTTCACAAATTCAAAAGAAGTTGACTAATTCAGAGAAAGCTTGAGAATTAAAAAGTTGTTTGTGAATCTGATAAATTCCGCGAAATAAAACACATTTCATGGATAAAAAAATGTTCACGAATTGAAAAATGTATTTTGAATTTTAAAACTTTTTGCAATTTTATAAAAAAGTTCATGAAATAAAAAAAGAGAAAAAAATAAATAACGAAAATAAAAACGATTGACAACTATAGAAGAAAATGAAAAAAAAAAAACAAACGAAAAAAGTTCGCAAGCTTGAGAGGGCTTGGGCACTTGGGCCGAGCTCAAAGACTTTGTCTTTAGCTTCTTGGTAGTTTGAGCTTCACAGGTAGGTGCAGATTTTTCCTTTCACGCTTCTGCCTTAACTTGTTTCGTCCTCTTGCTGGTCATTTAATTGTGAGCAATAGAAGGAGGAGGTGCTCTTGAGCAATAGAAGCCTGTTGGAAAGATAATGCTTGGCATTTCTTTCCTTGAAGATGCAGGCTGGCTCGAAGATATTGAACCTTGTCTTGACCTCTCAATGATTCTTGGGTCAAGTGCGGGCTGGCCAAGCGATTTTCTCTTTGGCATCTAATTGTGAGCTTGGACCATTTTTACAGATTTCTTCTTTAGACGCTCAAGGGCGCCTTTGACAACTTTACTATGCATGTCAAATTCCCCCTTTAAGTATTTCATGAAGAGATGATAGGCTTGTATCTGCTCGACCGTGAGCTTGTGTACATTGCTCTTGCAGAGAGCCTTTTCATGGCGAATCTTCTCGTGCTGCTGCATAGCCTTTTGAGCAACAGTTAATTCTTCGTTCACCAGCCCTTGCAAGGTGACGCTCGTTCCAATGGGAAGCTAAAGGGCATCAATGGTGAAAGAGGGGTCAGCAAACCATTCATCAATGAACTGGTTGAGGATATTTGCATCAATCAGAGGCAAGTCTTCGAGACGTTTAGCCTCTTCATCCTTTTGCTGAATAAGGGCTTTATTGTCAAATTCATCATCTAACAGTTTAATCATGTTGGCACAATCCATCAAGGAGACTAATGGCTTTGGCTCCTCCTGTCTGCTCGTTAAGGGAGAAAAATGGCTCTCGCCTTCTTTGATTTTTAAATAGTTGAAGATATTGCTTTGCAAAATTTTAGAGAATTCTAAAATTCCATAAATTTGAAACAGTTCAGGATGCTGAAAAAATTTTGTGAATTTGAAAAAAGTTCACGAATTTAAAAAAGTCCACGGAAGCAAAAAAAATCATGATTTTTTGTGAATTTGAAGAAATTTCGTGAAGCCATGATTTTTTGTGAATTTGAAGAAATTTCGTGAAGCCAAACAAAGTTCACAAATTCGAAAGAAGTTGACAAATTCAGAGAAAGCTTGAGAATTAAAAAGTTGTTCGTGAATCTGATAAATTTTGCGAAGTCAGATACATTTCATGGATAAAAAAATGTTCACAAATTGAAAAATGTATTCTGAATTTTAAAACTGTTTGCAATTTTAGAAAAAAGTTAATGAAATCAAAAAAAGAAAAAAAGGAAAAAATAACGAAAATAAAAATGATCAAAAACTAGAAGAAAATGGAAAAGGAAAAAAACACTGAAAATCGTTCGCAAGCTTGCATCACAAGCTTTCAAAAACCTTCTGTGACGAACGACCTAAATGGGCTGAAAGCCATATGACCGACGTATTAACCTCGAAATAGAGTTCCGCCTAGATCTGCTAGCCGATTTCCTTGCACCCGACTCCCATTGCGAACAAAAATCAAGGCTTATCTTGTCCACTTCCGACCTTCAAGCTATACCTAGGCATTCTTCGGACTAGGCTGGGCTTCGGACCGGGCGAAAAAAAAGCCTAGTGCTATAAAAAAAAACCAGGCCCAAGCCTGGCCCGAACCGACTGTCGAGTCTAAATATTGGACCCAAGCTCCGCTCGAGCCTGAAAAATCCTGACTTGGCCCGACCGACCCAACCCGACCGCGGCATGAAAACGGTTTTTGTCAAGCCCGAGCCCGGTCTGGCCCGACCTCTGGGTTCAAATTCCATGGCCCGGTGGAATGTTTAGGCCCGGCCAGACGCAAGATTTTTGGGCCGGGTTGGGTCGGGCCGCCCGGGCCGGGTTATCCATGACCAGGTATACTTCAAGCTAACTTGGCATCACGCTCTCTCTAATGGGATGGAGCAGTAAACACCAGTTGCTAAAATGTCCCGACGGTGGCGCTTCTCGTGCGCAAATCCTGTGTGACCCCCCGTGCACCACATTGTCATTTAATAACACATGGGAATGACCCGAGAAACAAGAGATCGGACGACCCGTACCAAGCATATTACATAGTGTGAGCCAACTAATTTTAAGAACCTTCTAGAATGTTCCTTGAACCACCTTTTGATATTTCTTATTGTTTTCATTTTTTTTGATGTTTAACGTCTTTATTTTTCTATTTTCTGTTTTTTACTATTCTTCAGTTTTTTTAAATATCACAATTCAAAAAATACATCTGTTTTCAAATGTGTTTGTGGTTTCCAAAAAAAATCACAAGTTTGTTTGTTCCTAAAAAAATCAAAAAATGTTGTTCTTATATAAAAAAATGTTCAAAATTTGAAAAGAAGGTAATTTTTTTTATTTTTTGAAACATCTTGATGCTTTCCAAAAATGTTCACAGGTTATTATTATTTTATTTTTTTACAAAATGTTACAAGTTTTGAGATCTTTTCACCTTTTTTATAAAAAAAGTTCGCAATTTCAAAAGAATTGGTAATTTAATTTTATAGTTTTTTTACAAAAGTGATTTTTTTTAAAATATATATTTTCAAAAATAAAACTCAGAAATTCAAGAAAGTCAGAATTCTCTATATTTACTTGCCCTTCCTTTTAAGAAAACAATAATGGAAAATACTAGAAAAACGTCCTGCAGCAAGCCCTACCACGGCTTGCGGGCAGCGCCTATCGTGTCGGCCTAGTAGCCGTGGCTCGCCTGCTAACATTATGCTACTTTTTTTGGTTTATTTTTTCTTCGGTTTTCTTTTCACATTTTTTTTCCTTCGTTTGCTTTTATTTTTCACGTTGTTTATATTCAGAAATATTCTAAATATATATATGTAGTGGCGGCAACATTGAAGGAAAAACCCTAGCAGGCGGTGGTGTCGGGGCTAATTAATGCTGATTTGTCATATGTTATAGAGCGCATTGTTGTGATGATATCTCTACTATTAAAAAAAGGATCTACCGTCGTTGTGATGGTTCGATCTCGTACGATCCCCGTCTCGTTCGCTCGTCCCGACTTTCTAACTCTCCTCGGACAGCTCCTTCCTAAAAAGTACCACGACCCAAAAAAACGAAAGAAAAGAAATCGGGAAAGCACCACAATCAACCTGGCCCGCCGCCCCACGACTCCCACCCACATCTTGCCGCACAACTCCCACCTGCATCTGCCCCGACCCCCCTCGCATCGGCGCTGCCTCAATCCCCTCGCCTCCATGCTACACTCCTCTCTCTCTCCTCCAGCTCTAGCCGAGTCCGCCGTGGCCGCTATGTGCACGATGGGCCATGCCCGCCGCCATCTTTGTTGTGGCTCCGCCTCGCGCGCACCGCCTCCCTAACGTAGCCTTCTTCTTCATCTGTGAAGGCCCTTGCGTGCCAACGTGGTTTGAGTCCCCCAGATCATCCGGCAACAGCGGAAAGGAGGGGTCTTTTGAGGGATGCTGCGACGAGGAGGACAACCGGAAGGCAGTCATGGAACGTTCGTGGATCTTGGAGAGTTGCATCGTGGTGGCTGATGACGGCTATGAGCATATCGACCGTATTCCAATCAAAGTTGATATGTTCCACTGCTCCACCCCCTCTACCGCATCACTGCAAATGGCCTTGGTAAGAGTATTTAACCAAAAACTACCATAATGCATGGAAATGTGCCCAGAAACTATCACTATACGTTTTGTGTCGAAAACTACCATTTTTATCCTAATCCGTGGCAAAAAACTATCAAGTGTGAAAACTGCTCCATTAACCTCTTCTAAACGCCTTTCTGACATGCTCGGCCCATAAGTCAGGTTGACCACTCACTTCAAAAATTGTTTTTTCTTTTTAGAAAAATGTTCATGGTTTTCAAAAAATGTTCAGGGTTTTAAATGATGTTCTTAAAGTTTGCAAAATGTTTCTGTTTTCTCAAAATTTTATTTTCTAGATGTAAGAAAAAGGGATTTTCAACAATTGTTTATCGAATTCAAAAAATGTTTTTGCTTTTTAGAAAAATGTTCTGGATTTGCAAGAGATGTTCTGGATTTTTCGAAAAAGCTCTTGTTTTTCTTAATTTGTTCGTAAAATTCAATAAATGTTTGTATTTTCAAAAGTTGTTCATGTTTATAAATTTATTCAGGATTTTTCAAAATTGTTCTCATTTTCAAAATTTGTTCTCAAAAATAAAAAAATGTTAATGCTTCCAAATGTTTTTTCAGGGTTTTCAAAATTGTTCTCTATTTCAAAATTTGGTTCTTAAGATTCAAAAAATATCCGTGCTTTCAAAATTTGTTCCCGGTCCCAAATTTGTTCATGATTTTTAAAAATTTGTAGAAACATTGTTCGTGATTTCACACAAATATTTGCGAATTTGAAAAGATGTTCACAACACAATAAACATAAATTTTAACACAAAGAATAATTTTTAAAAGTCATGAACAAATTGGGGATAATTTTTAAAAATCCAGAACATGTCTTGAAAATCCAGAACATTGTTCTAAAAAGCAAAAACATTTTTCGAATTTGATAAACAATTGTTGAAAATCCCAATTTTTTTAAATCCAGATTTTTTTTTGAGAAAACAGAAACATTTTCCAAATTTTAAGAACATTATTTAAAAACCCTGAACATTTTTTGAAAACCCTGAACATTTTTCTAAAAAGTAAAAACAATTGTCGAAGTTAATTGTCAACCTGACTTATGGGCTAATGGAGCAGTTTTTACACTTGGTAGTTTTTTGCCACTGATTAGGATAAAAGTGATAGTTTTTGGCACAAAAACTTATAGTGGTAGTTTCTGGACACGTTTCCATGAATTATGGTAGTTTTTAATTAAATACTTCCTCCGTAAGCAAATCGTGCATAGTTAGCCCCCTCCCCCTCCTCTCTTCTGTCGGTGGTCATGATCAAAGCCAGTATCCCAATGGTATTACATCGCTGAAATATGCATCTTACTTGAGCATTTGTACTGGTGCGATCTAGAAATTGGGTCCATATGAAGCGTTGGATCCTTGTCCTGCTAGCATTGCCGTTATGTAGGATCCATGATATATGTATGTATATATGACATACATGATGCAAGTGATGGCTTTAATTTGGTTCATCTTTCATTCATTGCAGATCTGTAAGTGTTTGGCTACAAAATTGAAATAAGGTTGTAGAATGCCAAGTTGACGAAGAGAGTGCACAGAAGAGTGCGGCAGCGGCGGTGCCGGCGGTGGAAGTGGCGCGTAGGACACTAGTGGGGACATGGCCTATAGCCCCGACCCGTAAGGGCTTTAGTCCCGGTTCACCAACCGGGACTAAAGAGGCGGGACTAAAGGCCTAACCTTTAGTCCCGACCCTGTTCCAAGCCGGGACCAAAGGTGCTCCACGTGGGCGCCTCGGAGCGCCCTCAGGGGAAGGCCCTTTAGTCCCGGGTCTTAACACGGACCGGGACTAAAGAGTTTCAGATTTTGTTTATTTTTGGGTTTTAGGGTTTTAGGGTTTAGGTGTTCGGGAGATTAACGTGATGCCTCGTTTGGTGTTCGGGAATTCGTTTTGATATAATCCAAATAGAAATAATTATGCATATATATATATAAGATTAACTTATCTTACAAGCGAGCATATATATACAATTGTATGGAGATCTGAATTATCGGGGCTAGAGCCCGTCTATTCGATTACATGGACCAACATCAGTAATGGCCCCTAGCTACACTAAATCGTCCTTTGTCATCTATAGCTTCCGTCCTCAGAAAAGGTCGCAAGCTCCTCTGCAACAGCAATCGCGCGTTGCTTTGGTAGGGACTTCTCCCTCATGGCCGTGTACTATATAAGAAGAGGAGATGAATATGAATATCAATCATGATAACAAAGAATGACGGGTAAAAATAGAGGTGTGAATGTTCATTGCTTACGTCGTATATGTGATCCTTGTGCTCAGAGGTAAACGTGCGAATGGTCTCGCAAACATAGTATCCGCATAGATGCGTCCCCCGTGGCTGTTGGTCGCACTTTACGAGAATAGAATATATATATAATCAAAATAATAATCTAGCATCATAAATGTATTCAAAATAGAAGTATATCATACTGCTACTTACCTGAGCCGCTCTAAAGGTCAGCTTCTCAGGCTCGATACCGGGAGTCACGCACTTGAACCGCTTCCAAACCCTGCCCGACAAGGAAAATGATTTGCTAAGTTTTTCATTAATTGATATATCAGAAAATCATCGAAAGAGACCGATAGAGCGCAAGAATGATTGAAATTACCCTTGGAGCATGTCCCGCAGGCTTTGGAACTGTTCCAAGGGTCTCGATAATGGATCGAAGGCATCAACTCTTCCCTTATCAATTTGAATGTCCAACAGAATCCAATGGAAGCTGCACATGTATATATATATGTGTGTCAGTAACTTATCAATTACACTTATAAGTGAATGGACACAACAGAGTAAAGACCCTCACCTGAAGTTGTATGGAAACAGTATGTGGTCACAGAAATTTTGATCTGTTAGAAACCTTAGAAGGTTTTCCTCCGTCTCCTTGGGTTTATCAGTTAGCGTCGCTATATGTATTTTATCTGGGTCAATAAACCCAATATTTAGGATGTTCCTATTTTTACAATCCAGAATCTTCATTCTGCATAATAGAGTACAAGTTATATGTAGACAATGAATTGAAATAACTAAACAAGTTATATGTAGACAACGAATTGAAAAACTTACAGACAATAGCAACTCATAAGCGATTTGTCGAGGGCGTCAGCATTGTACATCTGGAAGAGTTCATCAAAGTCGAGATGGATTTCTTCGGGGCGGCCGTAGTACTCCCGTGGGACACTCACCACGATCATCGTTCTCCCATTCTTTGATTCACTTAAGTACCATGTATGCAAGTAACGCATATTTGTTGGGGGATCATCTTTGCTGACCAAAGGCGCTCCCATGACAAACTGTGGCTTAGGGGCTACCACAGCCTTGGATAACCTGTTGTCTTGGGAAGCCAGAATGTCTTCAATCGGGATACCCCATTCATCCGCCCACTTCTTTGCTAATTCCAAATCTTGCCCCTGCACCAGAGGGGGGACATTCTCGGGTAACACCCTGAGGGGTGGGATCGACTGTTTGGCCTGTTGTCCAAGCTGAGGAACGCCTGATCTTTTTTTGCTTGTAGTTGAACTTGATTTGCTCCCACTTGCACTTGCACGTGATCTGCTCTTTTTCACTTCCTTCTGCAATGTGCGTGTATAGTCATCAGGCTTATGGTGTAAGTCATACTGTGATGGAAGGTTCGTGAAGTATTTTGCAAATGCTATTTGCTTCTCGGTGTATTCCGGGCGGGGCTCGGGTTCCTTCTTTTTCATCTGCGCATCATGATGTTCCTTTGCTATCCTGGCGTTTTCCTCGGCGGTACGATCATAAGGTCTGATAGGAAGATTAGCATGAGGTACCTTTGGGAGGGGTGACAGTTTGCGCTTTGGGGGGCTCCATCGCTTAGAAATCATCGGCGGAGCGTTCTTGCTGGCACGCTTCCGCTTAGTATCCGGAGCGGGCGGCGGCGGAGACGGACGACCCAAGTCCGGCAGCGGTGATCGAGATGGACTCGTGTTGTGCTGGCCGACGTCATGTGGAGGGCTTGGAGGTGATGGAGGTGTAGGTGACCTACGACGACTCGGAGGCGGTGTTGTCCTTGGGGCCGATCCTGGAAGCTTGATGTAGTTCTTGTCCCATAGGATGACTCCACCCAGTACTTCTCCGAGTGTCCTCTCATCTTCGGGTCCAGCTATGTCGAGCTCCATATCATGAAACCCCGCCATGATTTCATCCACCCCGACTTTAGCAAAGCCAGCTGGAATCTCACGGCCATGCAGCGTGCATCAGGGCCAGAAGGTAAAGCTTGTCCGACGGCCACCTTCATGGATATGTTCTTGAATTTCTGATGGAGTTCACATGATGTTGACTCCTTGATTCCATCCACGGGGTAGCCGGGACCGCCCTCTATCATTCTTCGTGCATCGTGGGGGGGGGGGGGGGGGCTCAGATTCAGCCATGCTGCTTTTCCGCTTAGATGGGGCGCCAGTAATATCGAGTGCAGGATCTTCCTGGTGCGCTACTCCTCTAAGCTCATCAATCTGCTTATGTTGCTCGTTAATCCTGGCAAGCAACTGGTTGAACTTGTCATTCTCCTCATCCTGCTGCCGCTTCTTTGCTCTCGCTTGGCTTCTGTAAGTGTCTTGGTCTCTGGCAAACCCAAGCCACCACGGGTAAGAAGGATCGAAGCCTCGCGTTCGTCCTCCATGTTCGTCATTGCCGAGGACCAGTGTGAGCAAATCTTTCTCTCTATCTGCAGTGAACTGTCTTTTTCCCTCCTTAATTTCTTTCACTGTCTTTTTCCAATTCTCCCTGGGTACCCTAAGACCGGCACTACAGATGAGGTCCCCTGTTTCTTCGTCGTACGAACCACCATGCGCAAGGAACCAATTTCTTGCTCTCAATTCCCACTCATGACGGAGTGGTTCAGGTATGATGCCTTTAGCTAGCAGATCTTGTTCTTTCTTATCCCACTTTGGGATGGCAGTCTCATAGCCCCCTGGCCCCAGCTTGTGGTGATATTTCTTCTTGTCGGCATTTTTCTTGTTCTTTTCTGATAATGCCTGGGCATCTTCTGACTCCTTGTACTCTTGAAATGCCTTCCAGTGATTCGCGTGCTTTGCTAGATACCCCTCTAATACTGGCACTTTCTTTGTCTTCAGATAGTTTTTCCATAGCTTCTTCTTCCAGCTACGGAACAGTTCGACCATCTTCTTTAGAGTCCACTGCTTGACTTTGGCCCTCAGTTTTTTTGCGGCGTCTTCATTCTCACATTCTGGCAGGTTGAAATGTGACATGAGATCATTCCAAAGATTATCTTTGTACCTTTCGGCGACATAGTCACTATCGGCTGCCCCTTTGCGCTTGTTCCACTCCCGAACGCTGATCGGGACGTGTTCCCTAACGAGAACTCTGCATTGCTTCTTGAATGTGTCAGCAGCATCCTTAGGAAGCTTGGGTTCGCCCGTAGGCAATATCACCTCAAAGGTGTAATGCGTCCGTGCATACAACTTTCTAGTCGGGCCTCATTTCGTAGCTTTGCTCGATGTGGAGGCCTAAGAGGGAGAAACATTCGTCAAATGAATGTATATGTATACAATATAGAGTTATCTCTAATATCTTTCACATATTACAAGTGATTGTCGAACTTCATATGTATACCTCGCCGGACATTATTATTTCTCCACCGGCTTCTCCACCGGCTTCTCCATTAGTGGAGCTATCACCTTCTCCGTCATTGGACCTATCTCCTGCCCCATCGGCTTCATCTTCGTGTCGGTCGACCTCCATTCCATATCCGGAGGGGTTTAGATATGACGACGGAGATTCAGCTGGTTCAACGTCGGGGCCATCTTTGATTATATCTTCGAGAAGTTCTTCCTCTTCGAGGTTCCTGATATGTGGATCCATAGTTCTGCAAAAAACGGACATTTGATTAACTAATAAACTAACAAACTATATAAGAGGGGTTGGAAACTTCGAAGTGTCGTTTTATATAGGAGGACCTTTAGTCCCGGGTCTTGGCTAGAACCTAAACTCTAAAATATGTCTAACGGATTCTCTTAACCTTTAAGGATTTAACAAAATGACGACATTCTAGATGTGTAGAAAATGATCCTATTTTTCCTGATCTCATCTACCCTTCTATATGTCACATTTTCTAGTGTCAAAGGACTTTGTTGAACTTTGTACCAAAAAAGAATTATTCTATCAGGAACTCCGTTCCAAAACAACTTTAGTCCCGGGTCGTGGCTCCACCCGTGTCATGCCCAAGATGCGACCCTATCCTCAATTTGGCACGAGGGCCTCGTCAGGGATAGAAGCGCATCTCGTCGTGTCGCAAGAATGGATATCGTCACAAGTACATGTACTGAACAGAAGAGATATATATAGAGTTGGCTTACACTCGCCACAAGCTACATCAGAGTCACATCAGTACATTACATAATCATCAAGAGTAAGAGCAGGGTCCGACTACGGACGAAAACAAACGACAAAAGAAGAACGACGTCCATCCTTGCTATCCCAGGCTGCCGGCCTGGAACCCATCCTAGATCGATGAAGAAGAAGAAGAAGCAACTCCAAATGAACAATCAACGCGCTCGCGTCAAGTAACCTTTACCTGCACCTGCAACTAGTGTTGTAGTAATCTGTGAGCCACAGGGGACTCAGCAATCTCATTTCCAAAGGTATCAAGACTAGCATAGCTTAATGGGTGAGGTATGGTAAAGTGGTGAGGTTGCAGCAGCGGCTAAGCATATATTTGGTGGCTAACTTACGAGTACAAGAAGTAAGAGGGGGAAGATCTACGCATAGCGGACGTGACTACTGATGATCAAATGAATGATCCTGAACACCTACCTACGTCAGACATAACCCCACCGTGTCCTCGATCGGAGAAGGAACTCACGAAAGAGAAAGTCATGGTTACGCACACAGTTGGCATATTTTAATTACGTTAACTTCAAGTTATCTAGAACCAGTGTTAAACAAAGTATCCACGTTGCCACGTAACCGCGGGCACGGCTTTCCGAAAGATTTAACACTGCAGGGGTGTTCCAACTAGTCCATCACAAATTACCACAAGCCGCATAGAAATCCTCAATCACGAAGCTCGCGATCTCGTCGGATTCCCTAGTGGAAAACCTCAACTCTGAGATTACCCAAAGTATCACCGGAATCCCGATGCACAAGATATCTCGTCAAAGGTAAAACTAATCCAGCAAGGCCGCCCGGCGTGTCGACGATCCCGATAGGAGCCGCGTATCTCGTTCTCAGGACACGACGGATAAGCACAGCGTACGGTGGCCTGATAGAAATCTCCCGAGTTGCCCCGGGTTGGCCCCGCAAACGGCTCTAGTTTTGGACCAGCACCAACAGCACTGGCCCCCCTGTATTATGTAGAATTACTCCTCGGGTAGCGCTAACTCCCTATGCATTTCATTTTAACAGATTTATTATGTTGGGCAAATGTAGTACCAATGTTGGGCCTTGCCAGACCAGCTTTAATCTATAACGAATTATCAAGGGAGTCCCCATAACAACCCCGATCGTGTTAGGAGCGCTCATTTATGGAACATAACACCGGTAGCCGAAACTAAGGGGGCAAAGGTGGAACAAAACACCAGGCTAGGAAGGCCGAGCCTTCCACCTTTTACCAAGTATGTAGGTGCATTAAATTAAATAGCATTTAATATGATGATAAGACAAGGGACCCATATTTTCACATGGAAGCAACTGCACCTGCAACTAGCAACGCTATCAACAGGGTTAAGCAAGCAGTAACATAGCCAATCAGTGGTTTGCTAGGTCGAACAGGTTGAAGGTTTCATGGCATTGATGAGAGGCTGATATTTAACATGTGGTAGGCAACGAGACATAACGATAGAGACGGTAAATCTAGCATGGCAATGATAGTAATGGTATCTGGGAAAATGATCATCTTGCCTGAGATCCCGCTTGGAAGAAGAATGACTCCGTGAAGCAGACGAACCGACGTAGTCGAACGGGTCCTCACATCCGACACGCTTGCGGAACTCTATCGAGACGAAGCAAACCGGAAACACAATCATTACACGGAATTCACCACACGATGCACAACACAAATGATGCATGAGAAGCTGAAAACATGCAAGGCACGGCATGACAATTCACGACAAACAAACACTACACATTAAGTGAAGTTCAATATGCAACGAGTTGCATATTGACGAAACTCCACATATGAATTATTTAGTTTACTCCCGGTTATTTACACGGCAACATTAATGTTGTCAAACATGCAAGAGGTGAAGCGGAAATTAAACTACCTATCTAGACATTTTAAATGAGGTCGGAAACTACATATAGCATCTCCGAGACGACCTCACATGTTAATTTACAATTCTGTCCAAATCTGAATTAACACATTTAATTAGTTGTTAAACAGCAAAACAAATAGGTCCACGTGATTCTACGCGTCATGGCAAGCAATTTACACATAGAGATCATCTCCAACGGAGCTACGGAACAAAAGCTACAAGCATCGCAAGATATGATGGCATGAATGGAATATGTGTGCAACGGCGGTCACGAGCACTTCTAAACATACAAAAAGCAAGAGAAAATGGAACTACACGAGATTCTAAGCAAGTTTCATGTAGGACACGATCAAATCGGAGCTACGGTTCAACATCTACGAGCAAAACAAGAAATGACTACAATCTGCCAAAAACAGCCACATAGCATATTCTACGCCCCACAACTACGGCTACACAACTCCGATATGCTCAAGCAAGGCATGGCACGGAAGAGGACAAGAAGCACTACTACAAACAACTAACAACAACTAGCATGATAGCAAGGAGCACTAGGACAAGAAGACACAAAATGGTATCTCACACACTATTTCAGACTTTGTGAAAATTACACCTCATGAAAGTGCAGTTTTCGATCTGAAGCAATATTGACAGCAGCAAAAACCTAAGCTACAGGACTCCAAATGGCATGAAACTTTACAGCATGCTAGAGAAATACAAGGGGTACAATTAACTCTATTGGACCAACCTCAAAAGAGCTACAGATCACAAGATGCAAGCAAGACAAGACAACAACAAAATATAACAGATTCCAGACTTAGAAATATTTCAGCTCCTCCAAATCAGCACTATTTCTATCAACTTGAGAGCAAGCAAAAAACACCTAAACATGCATTTCTATTGCAACTAAAAATACCAGGGGCTAAACAAAACATCCAAGATCAACTCCCTAGTTGACAACTCCGTTAAACGACGCACGGAATAAATCCTACGAATTAATCAAAAGGGCAACATAGCAAAATATCTCGCGAACTAACTTACTCGAAAGCCAAAACTAGTTGCACAGAAAAATCCATGGGATTTTTCTACCTCGGAAACACATAAAATACGTGGGATTGCAACACAAAATAAAGCCACACAATAATGCGGGAGAATCACCTAGATATGGGAAAATAAATTACCGGCAAATCCTACGCGCAAAAATACGAGTGACCGCTTTAAAATGCATGGAAAAATGGACCCTAAAACATGGACATTTTGTCTAAGGTACTCGAGCAATCCGGACCGCAAGAAAAATAAATACGGTACGAAACAAAATAGGACAGCACGTTAAACTAGGCGTTCGGCACGTAAAACTACATCAAATAATTATGCAAGTCGGATAATCTTATTCTACTCGAAATTCTACGCCAAAACCATATAAAATACTCCCCGTTCCGGCTTACGGAATAAAAGTTACGGTCGTTTTAAAAAGCCTATATCTCCTGAAAAGGTTTAAATCCTAGAACCTAAAAAAAACACTAACGGGCCGAATTGCACTATTGTGCAGTGGCCCAGGGCTGAAATCGGCCCAAGATAGCTGTGGGCAAGAGGAAAAAAAAACTACAGCCAGCAAAGAGAATAAGGTACCCATGGGATTTGATCCCACGACCTCCTGGTTACGAAGGCCTAACCAGCTGGGCTGGCTACTTACACACGAAATAACTGGGCTTATACACTCAATGAAACGGCAACATCAGCTCATCCTCGAAGGAGAAAATGCAGAAAAAGAATGCGCAGCCATGGGGTTTCGAACCCAAGACCTCTTGGATGAGCATCTCCTTCCTTGCAAGTTGGACTACGAGGGAGGTTCTGTCCTAATCAGATTCGTTCGGTACAACTATATGGCGCGGGGCGGAGGCTCACCTATGGCCAGATCTGCCGGTTGGTGGAGTTACGACGTCAGGCCGATGGTCAACGGCCAAGGGCACGACGGGGACGGGCCCTGCCGGGGAGTTCCGACCGGGAATGGGCAGATCGGGACGAGGGCTACCAGATCCGGGGCTTCCCGGCACCAGAGGGCGACGAGGAGACCTAATGGCGGCGGGCGAAACTCGTGGGCATCCATGGTTGTCCCCTGCAGCTGCTTCCAGAGAGGAGAAAGGTCACGGGAGAGAGAGAGAGAAACGAGGAGGGAGGAGAAGGCAGGGCGAAGCACTGGCCTGGGTCGCGGAGACGGCCGGCGGCGAGGCCCTCCGGCGTGGAGGCGCGACGGGTGCTTGTGGCTCCGGTGGAGCACCCTGGCGGCGGGGCGAAGAGAAGAACGAGCAGCAGCGCACGGGCGGCAGCGGGCTTGGGCGGGCCCGCGCTGGGACGGGCGCTCGAGCCGTCAGATCTGGATCTGACGATCCAGATCGCGACGGCGGTTGGTGGCGGCGTTGACAAGTGGCGGCGGGGAATTTTGCCGGCGCGGAAAATGAGGAGGGAGGCGGCTGGAGCTACGAGGAGGCTAGGGACTCGGGTTATCTGGCCCATTTTTGGTAGGGGGCTGTCTATATATGGTAGGGGATAGGGTTGGAGGGTTTTGGGATGACTTTTGACCCTCCGATTACGATCGGACGGTCCGATAGAATAGGTTGGTTAGGTGGGCTGTAGTGGGCTGTGTTAGAGAGGCTTGGTGGGGATGAGAGGGAGACTGGGCGGCGCGGCAACGAATTTTAAAACACCGACAGACGTCCGACGGTAGATCGAATACGGTGCCGCTACGGTCGACCGTTCGGGTACCAGACGAACTCCGATCGCGACGAAACTTGACAGGCAGCCTAGCTATATTAAAATAAGACCACACGTCAAATCTCAACCCGATCAGAGAAAGTTTTTTGCACACTTTTTAAAACAGGGTTACGACGGTGCCGCGGGCGCGTGCGTGTGCGGTCGGACTCAGAACGAACAACGACGTTAACCGGCAACTAACAACGGATGCAAGTTTTGAAAACGGGCGGCAACAGAGACGCCGATGCAATGCAGATGATGCGCATGATGCGATGATGATGCGACAAATAAAAATATACACACGACGAAAACGGAAAGAGAGGGGAATCTTCTGGAACGTCGGCGTTGGGCTGTCACAACCCGGGACTCCTAGATTTCTGCATAGTATTCAAAGTAGGAGTACTTTTCCAATTTGAACATTCAATAAGCAAAACCAAATCGTAAAATAAAGTAGTATTCAAATTAGCATGCATTCAATTATAAGCAAAACTACATCATCTCTTTTGTCCGTACATCGTCGAATATTATCACTAATACTCCTCGAATACTATCATACATATAGCATCACTGATACAGCTAGAACCGTAGCGCCCGACGGGTATCGTCGCGGGCGGTGGACACCCAAAGAGAAGGAACCATCACAGGATCATAGCTCCAGTGAGATCCCTGAAGAACCTACCAGGTATGCTCGAACCTGCCCTCCAACGCAACCATGTAGCGACGGACGTGCTCATCCTCCTCGCTGACACGGTGACGTACCACCTCCGCGGTGCGCGGAAGCCTCGGCACCGTCACTGGCCCACGCGACCGCCACCAAACAAGGATCGGGTCAACAACGGGCTGGCTCCTCACCAACCTACGCCCCCCGGAAGGTAACACCTCCCAATACCAGCCGGGCGGAGCCCAGTCCCGGACATGGCCCCTCTGATCAAGCAGGTGTCCTCCATCGAGTCGACGACGAGGATGCGGGATAGGCATCGTAAAATGAACTAAAAAAATAAACTAGTTCTATTAATTTTCTTTCTAAAAATAAACTAATTGTATATATAGTAAAATAAACTATTAACACTTAAGCATATACAATAGCAAAATTAAGCAATAATCTAAGAAACACTAATTAAGCATCTATATACGTAGAAATGTCTTCTTCTTCTTCTTCTTCTTCTTCTTCTTCTTTCTTATTTTCTTCTCCGCTTCTTCTTCAACTTCTCTTCTTCTACTTCTCATGTTCTTCTATTTTTCCTCTTCTTATTCTCCTTTTTCTTCTTTTCTTCTCCTCCTTTTCTTATTTTCCTTTTTCCTAATCTTATTTTCTTATTTTTGTTCATCTTACTTCTTTTTGTAACCCTAACCTAATTCTAAACATTACTAACCCTAATAATCTAGCACAAACCTAATAACAATAGGAATTAAATGACAAAAAATCTTTTCTTCTCCTTTTTCTTCTTTTCTTCTCCTTTTTCTTCTTTTCTTCTCCTTTTTCTTCTTTTCTTCTCCTTTTTGTTCTTTTCTTCTCCTTTTTCTTCTTTTCTTCCCTTTTTCTTCTTTTCTTCTCCTTTTTCTTCTTTTCTTCTCCTTTTTCTTCTTTTCTTCTACCGGCCGGAGTGTTGGGGAGGAGGGGGCGGGGGGCTTACCGGCCGGAGGCGTCGACGACGGCGAGGAGGACGGCAGGCGGTGGCGAGGAGGACGACGGCGACGACGAGGAGGACGGCAGGCGGCGGCGAGGAGGACGGCGGGCAGCCTGACGGCGTCGTCGAGTTCGTCGGTGCCGCGCCGGGCAGGAGAACGAGGAAGAAGAGAGAACGAAATGCGATTTGGGTTGGAAATTTTCTAACTCCCGCTTATATAGGTGGATCTTTAGTCCCGGTTCGGGGCTCGAACCGGGACTAAATACACCCTTTAGTCCCGGGTGGAGCCACGACCCGGGACTAAAGGCCCCTTTTCGACACACCAAAAGGCGGGAAGCAGGGGCCTTTAGTCCCGGGTCGGGGCTCGAGCCGGGACTAAATACACCCTTTAGTCCCGGGTGGAGCCACGACCCGGGACTAAAGGCCCGTGCTTGGCAGGCGGCAGGCGAGGGGCTTTAGTCCCGGGTCGTGGCTCCACCCGGGACTAAAGCCCCTCCGCTGGCTGCACGATAAGTTTAGTCCCACCTCGCCCAGCAAGGGGGACTAACACTAGTTTATAAGCCCCGTCGCAGCATCACCATCGAGCTCCTCTCTAAAGCAGGCTTACGGGCCTAAACTGACTGTAAATTTAAAAATTGAAACTATATTTGAAATTATGGAGAAAATTAAACCTGAATTCAAAGTGAGGTCACTTTGAATTTATATTTAATTTTCTCTATAAATTCTCATATGGTTTCAATTTTTTCTATTTTCAAAAATAACTATTTTGTTATTTTCAATTAAAAACTATGTTTACTAAAATTCTTTTTGCATATTTGAGAATTTGACAAAACTATGATAATGAAAAGTGTTTGAAATTGAATAAATAATTCAAAACTATTTTCTATTTTCAAAATTAATTATTTTGACTATCCAAACTATTAACTATTTTGTTATTTTCAATTAAAAACTATGTTTATTGAAATTCTTTTTGCCTATTTGAGAATTTGACAAAACTATGATAATGAAAAGTGTTTGAAATTGAATAAATAATTCAAAACTATTTTAAATTTTCAAAATTAATTATTTTGACTATCCAAACTATTAACTATTTTGTTATTTTCAATTTAAAACTATGTTTATTAAAATTCTTTTTGCATATTTAAGAATTTGACAAAACTATGATAATGAAAAGTGTTTGAAATTGAATAAATAATTAAAAACTATTTTCTATTTTCAAAATTAATTATTTTGACTATCCAAACTATTAACTATTTTGTTATTTTCAATTAAAAACTATGTTTATTAAAATTCTTTTTGCATATTTGACAATTTTACAAAACTATGATAATGAAAAGTGTTTGAAATTGAATAAATAATTCAAAATTATTTTCTATTTTCAAAATTAATTATTTTGACTATCCAAACTATTAACTATTTTGTTATTTTCAGTTAAAAAATATGTTTATTAAAATTCTTTTTGCATATTTGAGAATTTGACAAAACTATGATAATGAACTCCATACTTTTTGTGTGTTCAAAATGCACCATTCAAAGGCACATCACAAAATTTCAACAATTTCTCACTTCATTTGGTATTCTTCGTGCATTTACTTATTTTTTTTGAGCTAGTTGACCCTGAAATTGAAAAGCACTACAAATGAACTCTGAAAATGTTGAAAGTTGGCATGCTATCATCATTTCATCCACATAGCGTGTGTTAAAAAGTTGAGAGGGCTACGACAAAAACTGGATGCACTTTGTGTACAAAACGGACAATCTCTCTCGAAGTATGAGGGTTTCGAACGAGAACTCATCTCTTACAAAGGGATTTCATTTTTTTGAACTTATTTAAACTCCATACTTTTTGTGTGTGCAAAATGCACCATTCAAAGGCACATCACAAAATTTCAACAATTTCTGACTTCGTTTGGTATTCTTCGTGCATTTACTTATTTTTTTTAGGTAGTTGACCCTGAAATTGAAAAGCACTACAAATGAACTCTGAAAATGTTGAAAGTTTGCATGCTATCATCATTTCACCCACATAGCGTGTGTTAAAAAGTTGAGAGGGCTACGACAAAAACTGGATGCACTTCGTGTACAAAACGGACAATCTCTCTCGAAGTATCAGGGTTTCGAACGAGAACTCATCTCTTACAAAGGGATTTCATTTTTTGAACTTATTTGAACTCCATACTTTTTTGTGTTCAAAATGCACCATTCAAAGGCACATCACAAAATTTCAACAATTTCTGACTTCATTTGGTATTCTTCGTGCATTTACTTAATTTTTTTTGAGCTAGTTGACCCTGAAATTGAAAAGCACTACAAATGAACTCTGAAAATGTTGAAAGTTGGCATGCTATCATAATTTCACCCACATAGCGTGTGTTAAAAAGTTGAGAGGGCTACGACAAAAACTGGATGCACTTCGTGTACAAAACGGACAATCTCTCTCGAAGTATCACGGTTTCGAACGAGAACTCATCTCTTACAAAGGGATTTCATTTTTTTGAACTTATTTGAACTCCATAATTTTTGTGTGTTCACCATTCAAAGGCACATCACAAAATTTCAACAATTTCTGACTTCATTTGGTATTCTTCGTGCATTTACTTTTTTTTGAGCTAGTTGACCCTGAAATTGAAAAGCACTACAAATGAACTCTGAAAATGTTGAAAGTTGGCATGCTATCATTATTTCACCCACATAGCATGTGTTAAAAAGTTGAGAGGGCTACGACAAAAACTGGATGCACTTCGTGTACAAAACGGACAATCTCTCTCGAAGTATCACGGTTTCGAACGAGAACTCATCTCTTACAAAGGGATTTCATTTTTTTGAACTTATTTGAAATCCATACTTTTTGTGTGTTCAAAATGCACCATTCAAAGGCACATCACAAAATTTCAACAATTTCTGACTTCATTTGGTATTCTTCGTGCATTTACTTATTTATTTTTGAGCTAGTTGACCCTGAAATTGAAAAGCACTACAAATGAACTCTAAAAATGTTGAAAGTTGGCATGCTATCATCATTTCACCCACATAGCATGTGTTAAAAAGTTGAGAGGGCTACGACAAAAACTGGATGCACTTCGTGTACAAAATGGACAATCTCTCTCGAAGTATCATAGTTTCGAACGAGAACTCATCTCTTACAAAGGGATTTCATTTTTTGAACTTATTTGAACTCCATACTTTTTGTGTGTTCAAAATGCACCATTCAAAGGCACATCACAAAATTTCAACAATTTCTGACTTCATTTGGTATTCTTCGTGCATTTACTTTTTTTTTGAGCTAGTTGACCCTGAAATTGAAAAGCACTACAAATGAACTCTGAAAATGTTGAAAGTTGGCATGCTATCATCATTTCACCCACATAGCATGTGTTAAAAAGTTGAGAGGGCTACGACAAAAACTGGATGCACTTCGTGTACAAAACGGGCAATCTCTCTCGAAGTATCAGGGTTTCGAACGAGACTCATCTCTTACAAAGGGATTTCATTTTTTTGAACTTATTTGAACTCCATAGTTTTTGTGTGTTCAAAATGCACCATTCAAAGGCACATCACAAAATTTCAACAATTTCTGACTTCATTTGGTATTCTTCGTGAATTTACTTTTTTTTGAGCTAGTTGACCCTGAAATTGAAAAGCACTACAAATGAACTCTGAAAATGTTGAAAGTTGGCATGCTATCATCATTTCACCCACATAGCATGTGTTAAAAAGTTGAGAGGGCTACGACAAAAACTGGATGCATTTCGTGTACAAAACGGACAATCTCTCTCGAAGTATCACAGTTTCGAACGAGAACTCATCTCTTACAAAGGTATTTCATTTTTTTGAACTTATTTGAACTCCATACTTTTTGTGTGTTCAAAATGCACCATTCAAAGGCACATCACAAAATTTCAACAATTTCTGACTTCATTTTGTATTCTTCGTGCATTTACTTAATTTTTTTGAGCTAGTTGACCCTGAAATTGAAAAGCACTACAAATGAACTCTGAAAATGTTGAAAGTTGGCATGCTATCATCATTTCACCCACATAGCATGTGTTAAAAAGTTGAGAGGGCTACGACAAAAACTGTATGCACTTCGTGTTTGAAATTGAATAAATAATTTAAAACTAAAAGGTTTAGTACATTCCATACATGCATTACATAAAAGGTTTAATACATTATTACATTATTGCACCAATATTCCTATATATTATTTCTGTTTTCTTCTGGGTCGTAGCCATGGAGAATCTTCATCATTCAGTAGGATGCTTGGGTCCGTTTTCACTTTGAAGGGTGGAATTTCATGAAACTTATTGTAATCTACTGACATGTGTGTCTTGTCATCTACTCCCACGATGTTTCTTTTCCCTGAAAGAACTATGTGGCATTTTGGCTCATCGGGCGATATCTTCTTTTGCTGATTTGTTTTTCTCGTTTTTGTAGACATGTCCTTCACATAGAAAACCTGAGCGACATCATTGGCTAGGACAAATGGTTCGTCCATGTACGCAAGATTGTTGAGATCCACTGTTGTCATGCAGTACTTTTGGTCTATAACTACTCCGCCTCTTGTCAGCTTCACCCATTTGCACCGAAACAAAGAGATCTTAAAAGTAGGTCCATAGTCAAGTTCCCATATCTCCTCTATGTATCCGTAATATGTTTCCAAACAGTGCCCATTCTCGGCTGTTGCATCAAAGCGGACACCACTATTTTGGTTGGTGCTCTTTTTATCTTGGGCAACCGTGTAAAATATATTCCCATTTATCTCATATCCTTGGAAAGTACATATAGTCGAAGATGGTGGCCTGGCCAAACAGTACAGCTGATCTCCAACGGTGTCGTCATTCATGAGATGTGTCTGCAACCAACTGCCGAAAGTCTTCTCGTGTTCCCCTTTAATCCAAGAGTCAGCCTTCCCCGGGTTTTCGGAGCGTAGAATATTCTTGTGTCTCACGATATACGGAGCCATCACGGTGGAATTGTGTAGAACTGTGTAGTGTGCTTGAGAGAAAGAATGTCCGTCCATACATACTTTTGCTTTCCTTCCTAGTGTGCCTTTTCCTGTCAGCCTACCTCATACCGAGATTCAGGAACACCAATCGGCTTAAGGTCAGGAAGAAAGTCCACACAAAACTCAATGACCTCCTCTGTTCCATAGCCCTTGGAGATGCTTCCTTCTGGCCTAGCACGGTTACGAACATATTTCTTTAAGACTCCCATGAACCTCTCGAAGGGGAACATATTGTGTAGAAACACAAGACCGAGAATTCTAATCTCTTCGACTAGGTGAACTAGGAGGTGTGTCATTATATTGAAGAAGGATGGCGGGAACAACAACTCAAAGCTGACCAGACATTGGACCACATCAATCTGTAACCCTGATAGACTTTCTCGATCGATTACCTTCTAAGAAATTGCATTGAGGAATGCACATACCTTCACAATTGCCAGGCGAACATTTTCCGGTAGAATTCCCCTCAATGCAACCGGAAGCAATTGCGTCATAAGCACGTGGCAGTCATGAGACTTTAGGTTTTGGAATTTTTTGTCTTTCATATTTACGATTCCCTTTATATTCGACGAGAAGCCAGTCCGGACCTTGATACTGAAAAGGACTTCAAAGAAGATTTCCTTCTCTTCCTTAGTAAGAGCGTAGCTGGCACGCCCTTGAAACTGCCCTGGATGCATGCCATCTCTTCCTTCATGACGTTCCTGGTCCTCCCGTGCTTCCGGTGTATCTTTTGACTTCCCATACAAGCCCAGGAAGCCTAGAATATTCACGCAGAGATTCTTCGTCAGGTGCATAACGTCGATTGCCGAGCGGACCTCATGGACTTCCCAGTAGGGTAGCTCCCAAAATATAGATTTCTTCTTCCACATGAGTACGCGCTTATCAGGGCCGTTAGGAACAGGTTGGCTGCCAGGACCCTTTCCAAAGATTACTTTTAAATCTTTGACCATATCAAATACTTCAGCACCAGTACGGATGACAGGCTTCCCCCGGGGTTCTGCCTTGCCATTGAAATTCTTGCCTTTTTTCTTTAAGGGATGCTTGGGCGGAAGAAAACGACGATTGTACGGTTACACATTCTTCCTACATTTGTCCAGATATATACTTTCTGTCTGATCCAAACAGTGCGTGCATGCATTGTATCCCTTGTTTGACTGTCCTGAAATGTTACTAAGAGCAAGCCAATCATTGATGGTTACGAAAAGCAACGCTCGAAGGTCAAATTCCTCTTGTTTGTGCTCGTCCCACACACGTACACCTGGTTCGGCCCACAACTGTAAAAGTTCATCAACTAATGGCCTTAGGTACACATCAATATCGTTGCCGGGTTGCTTTGGACCTTGGATAAGCACTCGCATCATAATGAACTTCCGCTTCATGCACAACCAAGGAGGAAGGTTGTAGATACATAGAGTAACGGGCCAGGTGTTGTGACTGCAACTCTGCTCCCCAAAAGGATTCATGCCATTTGTACTCAGACCTAACCATAAGTTCCTTGCGTCAGCTGCAAATCTCGGGAACTCTCTCGATTTTTCTCCACTGCCGACCATCAGCGGTGTGCCTCAACTTATCGTCTTTCATACGATCTTCCATGTGCCATCGTAACAACTTCGCATGATCTTTATTTCTGAACAGACGTTTCAACCGTGGTATTATAGGAGCATACCACATCACCTTGGCAGGAACCCTCCTCTTGGGTGGCTCGCCCTCAATATCACCAGGGTCATCTTTTCTGATCTTATACCGCAATGCAGTGCATACCGGACATTTATCCATATTCTCGTACTTCTCACCGCGGTAGAGGATGCAGTCATTAGGGCATGCATGTATCTTCTGCACGTCTAATCCTAGAGGGCAGACAAGCTTCTTTGCTTCGTACGTGCTGGCGGGCCATTCGTTCTTTCTTGGAAGCATCTTCTTCATCAGTACCAGCAACTTTTCGAATGACGAGTCAGTCACACCGGTCTCTGCCTTCCACTTCAGCAATTCCAGTGTGCTACCCAGCTTCTTCTGGCCATCTTCACAAGTTGGGTACAACAATTTGTTGTGGTCCTGTAACATCTACTCGAACTGCAACCTCTCCTTTTCTGTGTCGCAACCTCGCCGTGCATCAGAAATGACCCGGCCAAGATCATCAGCAGGCTCATCTGGTTCCCGTTCTTCATCGTGATCTTCTTCTTCATTGTCTTCCATTGCGGTATCAGCATACTCAGGGAACATAGATCGGTAGTTGTCATCATCGTTCTCTTCTTCTTCATCGTCGTCTTCCATCATAACCCCTCTTTCTCTGTGCTTGGTCCAAACATTATAGCCCGACATAAAACCGGACCGAAGCAGGTGGCTCTGAATGACTCTTGAGGAAGTGTAATCCTTCTCATTCCGACATTCAACACATGGACAAAACATATAGCCACCACCATACTTGTTCGCATCGGCTGCATCTCGAAAAGAATGCACGCCTTCTCTGTAAGCGGCTGTGCGTCGATCATCGTACATCCATGGATGGCTCATCTGCGTTATACGACAGTATATCAAATACAATCACGATCCTAAAAATTAGTACCGCACGGTCTAAACGAGTAAATATAGTTGCTAACCTTTTAGAATAAGTAGAAATAAAGAGGAAGAGGTTTAAGCGTGGCTCGGGCAACTCATATCGTAGTTGTGTTCGGTGAACTGAAGCGGCATCGCTCTAACACACATTTCAACAAACACCTCTAGTGCATAAAAAAAATGGAGAGCTAGCACACACCCACACTCTTCCATCCAAGAAAAATGCAAGGAAGAGGGGAGAGGGGGGCTGTGCTATATATAGGCAGAGGACTTTAGTCCCGGCTTGAGACACAAACCGGGACTAAAGGTGGCGCACATGCGGGCTGCACACCGCGT
This sequence comes from Hordeum vulgare subsp. vulgare, assembly GCF_904849725.1. Lineage (NCBI taxonomy): Eukaryota > Viridiplantae > Streptophyta > Magnoliopsida > Poales > Poaceae > Hordeum > Hordeum vulgare. The sequence continues at coordinate 21,542,136 of NC_058520.1, read as the reverse complement.
AGCCCTTTAGTCCCGGTTTGAGACACAAACCGGGACTAAAGGCTCCTTACCGGGACCAAAGCCTCGTGGGCGGCATTGCGATTTGGGGCGACGTGGCCGGGCCTTTGGTCCCGACCCAGAGGGAGGCCGGGACTAAAGGGTCCAGGCCAAAGGCCCGTTTTCCACTAGTGGGAGCGCCCGAGCTAGCGAGCGAAAGCCTGGTCGCGACCTCCATCGACAATCCACTCCACTCACGGATTTCTCTGCCCGGCACCGACACAAATCGCCTCCCCTTGAATGCCTCCTCTGTGCACTCAGACACAGTGATACGCCCTGCCGGCATCTTACCCTCCCTACGAGGGCCTCTGGGAGAACCTCCACCTGGTCTGTTGCTCGTGTATCATCACCGACACCACCTGATGCTATTGTCGCACAGGTCTCCTCCTACCCCCTGTCCCTACAACGACGATGATGGCTACAACTGATGTCTTGTTGGACAGGGAGAAGGAGACGAGGGTGGATAGATGTTTAAAATTGTACTGGACCAACTCATTAGTTCAATTATCACACGATGTACTCAAGTACACCCTCTGTTTGCATCACCTCTGCCTACTTTCAATGTTATCAATGAAGCTTTTCACGTTGGAAATAAGTTACCATGCAGGTAATATTGCTTGTATAGCATGAAAGGTGGATTTCTCAAAACATAATAATATGTGATGATTCTTGAATATTTTCTTTACAGGAGTTCATGATCCTCCCAACTAGCGCTGCCGTGTTGGCCATGAAGATTGAGTTGAGGTTTGGTATGTAACGGTACTTCAGAATATGCAGTTGGAATGCTGATCTATTTAATATGCAGAGCACAATAGAAAAAAAAAGTAAGGTCAAGATACCACAAACGTTGGGGGTGATGATGGCTTTGCACCTAACATCCAAGTAAGACCCACATGTTTCTTTGGTGCTATTTTATGAGGTAGCACAAGTTCTTCATACATATCAAATAGTTCTACGGTACACTGGTGGCTTGATAAGTGCAAAGCAGAATCTGTGTTTTCTTTGACGAAATAGAGTATACTATTCAACATTCACAACATGGAGCATTTTATGGATTATGATTCTCCGAGTACAGCTACATTCAGTTTCCACTACTTGTAACAACGAGGCTGGACTGCTTTGTGCTGACTGCTGTCAAATACATGAACCTGAATGCTCATATATGCTTTGTATTTAATGTATACTTGTGTAGAAAAATAAAGTGGGTCTTCAAGTGTTGAAGACAGTTATAGCTAACACTAGCTTCAAAATGAGTCCCAGGCTTAACTGTTAATGTGCAAGCAAAATAGTAATAATTACTCATGCACTTAGAGTAAACTATTCTTCTGGAAATTATACAATCAATTAATTATTGTGCCTTTAGCTCTAGCGATTCTGAGAAAAAAACAATCATAAGGAAAGGTTCTATGCACTAAACTGGAGTAAAACAAACACTATGTAGGGGACATTTGAATACTTCGCTGAAATGCCAATTATTGTTCTCTAAATGATAATAAGTTTGATGTCATCTGTGCAGTCAACCAAAGTCACAAATTATTGTTTTTGAACCAAATAAGGTAGATTTATCATTTATCATGACAACCAAACATGGTACTGTAGAAAAACAAGTTTGACTAAACTGAAGAATTGAACTAAAATCAGGGAAGAAAATATGGCACAAAACTGCTAATACTTGTGTTGCATAAATCTGTAGGTAGTTCATTATTTGCACTGGTAAAGAATGTGGTGCTAACTTCTAACATACGCTACAAGAGCAGCAACACGCCCATCGAGTTGCCAGGTGCTCCACCGCGGGGTGTTTATCAGGACGGTCACGCTCACGGGCCACTTGCTGGAGTTAGACTGTTGGACATACCTGTCTAGGCGTTTTGGCTCTGAGGACAGTGTCGTGGACGTATGCACTGAGGTGCTCTCTGGTGGCAGGGCGATCAATGCTGGTTCTGCTCGAGTCTCTCCGTTGCCCCGGGTGAGGCCTCAGCTCCCCGACTCCTCACCCCCTCCTTCGACTCCCGCATCTAATGCATTAGCTTGAGATAAGCCATTAGCGTATGGTGTGGAGGTGGCTCTGACAGCATGAGGTTGTGGTTTATTGGGCTTATAGTTTCGACCTCATTCAGTAATATGGAATTTATGTTTTGTTTTCTGCTATAGATTTTTTTCTATGCACTATGAGCTAGTTATTATTTTTCTTGACAGCACACACTTCCACAGATGTCCACTACATTATTACTGTAACAAATTTTATGCAGCGGTATAGAAGGAATTACTGTGGGGAACACTTTTAATACGTATTTGGAGGAGTGATGCATCCAGTTGATTCCCAACAACCAAGGCTTCACAGTAAGCTCAAATGGGAGGGGCTAAAACTCTGATCGTTTGCTAAAAAACTCTATGAACTTCATATGGGCTTGAACTATAGGATTTCTTGCTTTATTGAATTATCTTTTCACATGGATGTTGCGTATTTCTTCAGTTGTCCTCAGTAGGTCTAGAAGAATGTTTTTGACATGGTCAGAATAGTTTGAACCCCTCGCCTTTGTATTGAAAAGATAGAGCGGAACCTGAAACACTACAACATTAGCTTTTGTAAGAATCAGCGAAAATTCATATTGCATGAGCCCTAAGATAAGGAATGGTCAACTGATTGAACTTGTTTACAACATTAACAAATTCTTCAACAACAAGAATGAAAGCAGTTTTATAATAGTCAAGCAAATCATCCATAGCTTAATAAAAGATAATTTGTTTTGTTTTTATTGATTACGATGTCAAGGTACATATTGTTTCGGAATAGTATACATAGGAATCTTCATGTGGGGCACGGAAAGCAATTTGAGCGATGGGAGGTGATTTATCCTAATTTACAAGAAAAGTGATTTAACCTAAGGAGAAGCAAATGCAAATCCATATTTGTTTACATGCAGTCCTAATCGCAGGTCGATCAATGTTAAAATGTATAGGTTTTCATGAATTATAATGATGTATTGATTGATCTCTAGATCTAGAGGTTGTGATGTTAAAATATATAGGTTTTCGTTGCCCCCGTCTCCCGATCGATACATCCTCACACGAACAAAACTGTCGTTCCATCTCACGGTTAAAATATCTGGGAAACAAACCCACCCCTCCCCACATTTTTTTGCTAAAGAAAATAGGAGAAAATAATAACCCACGAACAGACACCCCACGTCCCATGCCCCCATCTCTGTCGTTTTCGTTCGACCTCTTGCAATTCTCCGGCAGAAAAAATCAACGATAGGAAACCCCACGTTCCAAAGTAGCGAAAACCAAAAGAAAAAAAAACCCTGCACGTCCTCCACTTCTCCCACGAGTCCCGAATCCGAACCACCCGGCCGACACCCCTGCACTTTCCCTCTCCTGCGTCGCGCATCTCATCTAGGACTAGGCCTCGGCCTCAACCATCCTTCTCCACTGCTGGTGGCTCGTGGCTCGTCTGGACGGCTGCGGGCGTCAGGCCGTCGGAAGAGACGGAGAGTGCTCTTGGAGGCGGTGGCCATATCGGGGACTACCCAACACGTGGTCTCGCATCATTTCTTATATCACTAGGCTAATGAATGGGGTTACTCACCATTTTAGATGAGTTTGTCAATAATTTGGCTATGTGGTGTCGAAGTCTTTGTCCATGAGGTTACATCTTCAAGGGTGACACCGAGGAAGCAAGCAGATGCACAAATATAAGAGAAGCATAACCTGCACATACAAGTTGTGTTGAAGGTGAACGGGCCATGCGGTTAAATGTGTCTGCATTTCTTCGAAGTTCATTTGATGGTGTGGCATTTTTTTTGGTTAAGTCTTTATGTATATTTCTATATTTACAAACTGACTTCATATACTCTGCTAATTTCCTTGAATAAGATCAAAGTATGTAATATGTTTTTGAATAGTATATGTACTATATGTTTTTGAATAGTATATGTATGTTCATTAGTATTGAAATTCTTTCCTTCCAGAGGGAAATAATCTTTTGGATGGTAAATATATTCCAAAGCAATATAGTTGTCATTGGATTAAATAATTCATGCATTATCGGTGGCGACAGAGGCAAAGAAAATGTTGTTGTGAGATTATAAGAGTATAACTTGTGCTATGGCGATGGATACAATTGTGGTGTGGAGCTGTGAGGTCTTACATGTCATCTGTAGGATGCTAGCACTACCTGAATTTGTTGTTTCGTGGCAACGCATGGGGATATGAACTTTCACAAAAATAACACACTACACACGAGTATTATAAACATGTACAAAAGCATGACACACATCATAAATTCTAACGTGTCATTGTTGGCTTTTCGTCCTCAGGATCGAACACAGGATCACCCTACAACTCGACTAGTTGTATACGCGTAAATCGGCTTGATGTATACGAACTAGCTGTGACATTCGATATCTTGCCGGCGCTCACGCAAACACCGGGATCAGAACACACAAGCACGAATGCAGCAAACAAAGATGGCCAAAGGCACGTGTCGTGCCTCACAATAATCTCTTTATTACTTTTCTCGTTTTTCTAGTGTTACAATAGGTAGCCGTGCATATGTATATATAGGCGCACAATCAAAAACGTTGGCTTACAAAGCCGATTCCAACTAGTACTCGTACATGAGCACAACCACGCACATCATCATGTATAAATCCGATACGGACTATTACATGAAACTCACACGGACTCGACCTTCCTAACATGACCAGCACAAGCCAACTTAGACAACTAACCGGACTCTCCTAATCATCGTCTGCCTTGATTACACTTGTACTAATTCTAACAAAACTCTAGGTACTTGTACTTACCAAATTATAACATGTATATTTGGATTACTCTAACATTCACCCCCTAATCCAAGCATTTAACTTTTTATTCGACGAGACACGCGGAAGATCGCCTCTTCATCTTGTCACGTCGGTTGCCAGTTGCCTTCGGTGATGCGACTTACCAGACCGCATCTTCTCTCTTCTTGCAACGATGGCCACCACTTCATCATCATCTTTTTCTTCGTACCGATATGTAGACTGAACCAATGATTACCCGGACTACCAGCCACGCTGTCACATTTTAACGTGCTACATGCAGACTAAATACATAGCCTCAGGTAGGAACTTAACTTAACTGGTGCACGTCCATCTTCATGTTGATCTTCGTCTTCACAAAGGCTTCTTGCGCACGGGGAGACACATCTCATCACCCGCAACATCTTCTCGTTGTCATTTATGCCATATCTTACCGAATGACACCTCTTGTCCAGCAGGAACACAACTCATCATATACGTGCAACTCAACTTTACCGTATATGAACTCGTCAGAACCACTTGATCATGAATGGAAATGCAAGGTACAAATTTCCTTTTCCGTCCGCTCTCAATCTCCTCCGCCAGTGACACATCTCAACTGCAGCAGAAGAATCACACAACTGAACTCTTGGACGCACCTTGCAAGAACTCATATGCACACCTTGACGACGGCTTGCAAGTTCGCCATCACCACCTTGCACCCTCCAACGATGATCTTGATGAACTACTCGGTGCCAACTAGACACATCCATAACCATCAACAATCGCCATTGCCTTGCCGACGACAACATGTCGCCCTACTCCAAGTCGTTCCGTCAAACAACAATCACTCGTCGCCTCGCTGACGACAGCACTCTCACAGCCTTCTCGTTGTCGCTCCGCCAAACGAATATTGCCCGATCATCGTCGACGCTGCAACACTGAGCGACTAGGACCCGCTCCTCCTCGTCGCTACACCAGCGACTATATCGCCAACACTTCTCGTCGTTGCACCACCCAACGACTATATCTCCCACTTCTCGTCGTCACACCGTCAACTGTATGACCCACATCTATTGCCCGCCTATATTGCCTGCCCCGAGGCGTTAGTCGGTCGTCACCCTGGGGCAAGCGCAACTTCAAATCGACCTTGCTCTGATACCAAATGTTGGCTTTTCACCCTCAGGATCGAACACACAATCACCCTACAGCTCGACTAGTTGTATACGTGTAACTCGGCTTGATGTATACGAACTAGCTGTGACACTCGATATCTTGCCGGCGCTCACGCAAACACCGGGATCAGAACACACACGCACGAACACATCAACACAAAGATGGCCAAAGGCACGTGTCATGCCTCACAATAATCTCTTTATTACTTTTCTCATTTTTCTAGTGTTACAATAGCTAGCCGTGCATATGTATATATAGGCGCACAATCAAAAACGTTGGCTTACAAAGCCGACTCCAACTAGTACTCGTACATGAGCACAACCAGGCACATCACCATGTACAAATCCGATACGGACTATTACATGAAACTCACACGGACTCGACCTTCCTAACATGACCAGCACAAGCCAACTTAGAGGATGCTTGGATCCAAAAGACTAAAACTAGTCTGGCTAAAAATAGTCTCTTTAAGAGGCTAAAGTTCCAAGCACCCCTGACTAAAGAGAGGCTAAAACTAGTCTTGACGCTAAAATCTTTTAGTCAGGGGTACCCCTACTAAAATGTGCATTAGTCATCTCTCTCCTCATTTAACTCCTCATGCAAGTTCTGGTTTGGAGGGTTTGAAGGATAATAAATGCTCATTAACTTGATTGTAGTCTCTTTAGTACTTGGATCCAAGCATGGGTGAGACTAGCAAGTTTTAGTCTCATTACTTTTAGTCATGTGACTAAAACGTATCCAAGCACCCTCTTAGACACCTCACCGGACTCTCCTAATCACCGTCTGCCTTGATTACACTTGTACTAATTCTAACAAAACTCTAGGTACTTGTACTTACCAAATTATAACATGTATACTTGGATTACTCTAACAGTCATGTCATCATAAATGCAAACATATCATTTCAGAGAAACACACACCTATACGCATGAGTGTTGTCTTGTTGGCAAGTTATGATATCTCTTGGCAACGCACAGGCAATCAACTAGTAATAGAATTAGTGCAAAACATATATCCTTATCTAAGATTTGGCTGATATTTTGCTTGCAGGAACTAATTTATGGCCGACAGTTCATGTAGAAAATGAAACATTTCTATTCTGATAGTAAATTTAGGTTATATGTAATTTCTATCCAATCCCCAAATAGAATAAAAAAAAAGTGTCAATCCTTGATGAAATTATTGAGGGGCTAAATAGGAACATCATTAAGGAATGTGTACTGGAAAGTTAGTGTAGAGACTCGTACTCTGGGCGAAGCTTAAAACAGTAATTAAGAGAACTTGCTCACATGATCATGCCCATCAAGTCGATAAACAACAAGCTTGTATGCGATTATGCTGTCAACACGCAGGTACCTAACCATGTTTGGTCAAGCTTCATTATTTTTATGTCTCCACGTAGAACTAATGAGACACACAAGGATAAAATCATTGAAAAAATTGCTGACAAAGCAGGTTTACAAAGATTTTAGAATGAGTCTGGTCTCTTGCTTATATTATTGACATGTCCATCTCCTACTAGATAACAGGACAACAACAGTTGTTGTCGTCGTTGCAGAAGGCCGCGGGGACCGGCGGCATGTCGTCGCCGCCACAGAACTTCTTGCACCGCTCGTCGCTGCAGTTCGGGAAGTATTTGGAGTAGCACGAAGCCGGCAGGGGAAAAGCATGGGGCTCAACCATCTGCATACGCGTGTAGATAAACGACGATAAAAATGTGGCACGGATTAGATATCTAATCTAAAAATCATTTTGCTCCAATTTCCGATCTCGACGACAGTGATGTTGCAAATTATATCTAATCTAAAATTTAACCGATTAACCTGTTTGCGGGCGTCGCATGAGGAGACAAGAAGGGTGGCAGCCATGACCACCATGAGGGCGGCCATGAAGCAGCACAAGCTGCTCGTGTTCTTCTTCAGCATCACCATGATCGATGTACGGTACAGGAGGAGGCTAAATACACTTATGCTCTACAATTCTTTTCTCGGTGTTGTTATTTGAGGTTCGTTGTGTTGTTTATATAGACCCGAGAGTACATTGGCGTGCCTGTCAAGCCAATTATAAGTATGAATTAAATGCTTTAATTCAAGTAACAAATAAATATCCTGCAAAAATGTATCAAATAAATGGATACATATCCTTTTTTTAGGGGGAGTGGATACATATGTTCTGTATGGACACGTGGGTAGCCACCACATCGATGCTCATGGAAAAACATAGTACTCCCTCTGATCCAAAATAATTGTCGCAGTATTAAACTAAGGTTGGCGGGGTGATTGCAATTCCCCATCACATACCTTTGGATTGCCACTTTCTCTAGGCAAACAATCCAACTGCACAGTTTAGTGACATCGTGGAGGAATTGGTAAGGAAGTTGCGCACTTGACACATAGCGGGCATGGAAAAGGCGAGCCGGCTGATCCTTGTACAGTCTTTTCTTTGTGCTATGCCAATTCACCCCAAAATGGGTTGGCGGTTTGGCTTTGCCAGACTTTCGTTGGTTGAATGTTGCCTTGAGGGCAAGATGGCTATGTCTGAGGCGCACCGACGGCGATCGACCACGGGTGGAGTTTGACATTAGTATGCTCCACGAGGCACGCCAATTATACCAAGCAGATGTGTTTGTAGACGTGGGCAACAACATAAGTTGAATCCTGGAGTATAAACTGTTGTAACCGTGGACGAGCGCTCTTCTGCTTCTTCTTTCTATGAATGAGTGATACACATGCTTGTGCGTATTCCATAAAAGATTAATTAGTAGATATATTTGACGATGATTTTTATTTGAATTTGTGTTTTCAAATATAATTTTAGCCGCAAAATATGTTAAGAGTATTTATTACTCCTTGCACTTTTTTATTTGTGATTTTTTACACTTTGCACTTGGTTGAGTGGAAATTGAGCCCCCAAATAACACTATGTAAATGGGCCGGGCCAACTAGCATGGCAGCTCTACGGGTAGAGCGTAGCCCAAATTAGTTTTTTTTTCTTATTTCTAGATTAAGAGAAAATAAAAGGAAATCGTCACCATTTTTTTGGAAAACTCAACCTCATAAATTAATCAATTAAAATGTTATTACAATCATTTGATACAACAAACTCTATGCGGAACGAAAAAATATTATAAAGAACACCCTTGAACCAATTATCAAAACTAAATTTCGCAATCTGATGTGTGCTACCTCGTTATCTGTTATCAAAGCTAAGTTACACTCATCAGTACTCACCTTGTTTTATGTATTCATTTCATCCTGATACTGCAAATTAGATAGTAGCATTAGAAATAAGGTAATCTCTTGGTGAAGGACCACATTAGTTATGGTTATCCCAGACAGACAGTTGTCTGAGCAAGGATATGAATGTCATCTAGTCTTTTCTAGCCTTCTTAAGTCATTTTTTATTTTTTTACCTGTCTAAGGTGTCTTTTTCACTTCCGCTGTGAGTGCCGCATCTTGGTTGTATGACCCTTGCATGGATGCATTTGTCATATTTGACTTGTTGGATTCATCGTATATATATTATTGTAATTATTACTTTGTGCAATTCTTTTTTAATATCTATCGTTCCATCCATATATATGCCGTATGTGTCGTGACATTAACGGTGTGTTTGGCGGACATCCTGGGGTCGATACTACGCATTTACTACAAGAGGTGCTAGACCTGTATAGTGTTAGTTTTGCTCCATCACAACTGCCCAGATGAATCATTGACGTAGAAATTCTATGATATATGACATGTAAAATTAAAGATTGTGCAGAAACATCTCTATGTCATTCAGACTTCCAAGAACGAAACCAAAAATCTAAAAATAAATGTATACACGGTTTCACGGCTCCTCACCTACACTGCCCAGATCTAGCCCACAATAATGAAATGGTCAACAACTCAACATGCACAGATTAAAAAAAAAACACTATACAAATACAAGAAGCTCCCTGTAACTGAAAAAAGAACAGTGAATTGTCGTAATTAGCAAAAACAGAAGCTACAATATAGACAACACATACACAATCTTGCAGTTTGCTTTACCTTCTGCCGTGGATCATAAATCTCATGAAAAGGATCTTGCCACTGAAAATGATTCAACAGGAAAGGAAACTGTATTAGAGGGTGACAAAGAATCATAGCGCAGTCAATAATGTGGAGAATGACTACTTCCCGAAAAATAATCCCAGTTTGTCCAAAGTACTTAGAAGTGCATAAAAATCTAAAGATCAAATGTGAGTGTCAACTTTTTGATCCTTTGAAAACATTTTATATGCTAGCATGCGAGCTTTTTCGTAGAGTCAAACTCATCAGATTTTCTACAAGTTGAGGTTGGCGTTCAGTGCCTCCAAATAAGTGATTCTAGATCCTTGACGAGCCATCATTCCATCCGCCAAACAAAGTCCGAGCAGCTTCCTGTTTAGTTCTCTTGAAGCTATCTCTAGTGCGACTGTCTTTTGCTTGATCCAGTCGCCCAAACATTTTTTTCTTCGATATTACCAAAGATTTTGGCACTCCAGATTTGAAGAGTTCTATCAGTGAATCAGATCTTGCGACATAGTCTGATCAGCGGGTTAGAAATAGTAGGGAGGGCTGGATTTGACGGCGCCAAGGCCACCACATTTCCCTGGATAGCCAACAAAATTCAAAACGACACCCAACAACTTTGTGAACCGTGGCGAGAAGCAATGTGCAAAACACACATTTCTTTATATGTAAAACGGGACGAAAGACTTTTTCGGTACAAGCAATGTACAATGGTCCGATATGGTCGAGGAAATTCCTTGAAGAAAATGTCCGGGAAGAGAACAATCTTGCAGAGAACCGTATACTGTTCGTTGTTTGTCCATGTGAAAGCACGACCATTAAGGTTAACATAGTGATCTATATGTAAAAAAAAAATGTGGCTGGCCCGTCAGCCACATGCATAGTCTTGGATAGGACGCCGAAATAAGCATCCGCGTCGAGATGGGGACTCAAACTCACGACCTCCTAAGGCTGGTTCTAATGGGTAGTATCATATACTAGTCTCATGCATATGATACTAGTCTATGATACCACATCCGTAATGCATAGTATCATATGTTAGTATCATAGGATAGTTCATTTATTGTCATGCAAGACACATAGTAGCACATCATTTAATATGATACGGTATCATGATATGATACTCAACCCTCTCTTTCTTCATTTAATTCTATGCCACCTCATCAAAATTATCTCGTTGGCATGCATGATACTACCTATGATACTACCATTAAAGACAGCCTAAGTGCGATCCTCGTTCCATGACCACTTAAACAATCAAGTTTTCAATAACAAGTGGAAGTTATTTTGCAAGACCAAGTTATGTAGTGGGCTGATCTGGACCTTTGTGGAGCAGTGAAAAATAGTAGACAAATAGTTGATTGTGTGGGCGATCAAACAAACAATGTCCATGGTCATTCCAATGCAGCCAACTGAGCTACCTTTTTGCGTGTGTTAGAAGTTAGTTCATTAACTATTGTTACCAACATTTCGTATCACTTTACCAAAATCATATGTACGTCTTATATTAGACCTCGGACGCGACGATAAAAAAACCGAAAGAAATTCAAATTGTGCCTTAACTCTTGTATGATAATTCTCTTTTTATTTAAAAAACATGCGATAATTGTCACATGCATGATGAAAATTCTTAAAAAAAGAAATGAAATGTTTCGCGCACAAACTTGTTTACTAGTAACAATAGAAGCGTGTACCTTGTGAGGACTCGTGCACGAGCACGACATGCATGGCGTTGTTGTCGGGTGGCAGTTGCAGGCGCAGCGGCATCAACTTGCTTGTGATGGGGTTGCGAAAGCAGACGATCACGTCCTTGAGCCCCGTCTCCTCCTGCAGTCTCTCCAGCAGCTCCCCAAGGCTTGTCCCGTTGAACATGAACGAGTGTCCCTCCGCTTCATCACGCACATCACCACTGTCATCCGCAATGTGGTAGTGGATGTGCCGCCCCTCCACCTTGTGCACCGGCATCGAGAAGGAGTCTGCCGACTGCATGCGACCCGAAACACGATGTGTCCGAAAAGAGCAAAATCATAAGTCGGTGACTCATCGAGCTGTTTGATTCATGGAACATGCGGGCGTACGGACCTCGAGCCTGGAAAGGCCGACCGGGGGCGCTAGGGAGCCGGGGGGAGGAGGCGGGGGCTGCGCTATGAATGGAGTCGCCGTACGGTGGTGCGGTGCCGGAGGAGGCCTAAGCGCTTCCGTCGGTAAGGGAGAGGGCGATGGCGAGGGCGATCGAGAGACTGGCTTGTAAGGTAGAGGGGGAGAGGCGGCGGCGGCGGAAGTGACGGGATCGGAGCATTCACGCGGATGAAGGAGGACCTGCACGATCTCGATGCACCAGACGACCCAGCCGGCATGGCGGTGGTGGGGGACGTCGTGGCTGATGGTGTTGCGCAACGGCGGGAGCCCGCCGTTGGCGCGGAGGAAGTTGCCGTAGCGGGTCTGGAGGCGAGCGTGCCTGCCGTTGCCGACGGGGACCCACTCGACGGACGAGTCGAGGCGGTGGGGCAGCGTCTGGATCACCTTGCGGCCGGTGACGCCGATGAGGAAGGGCTCGTTGGAGGCGGTGAGGTAGCGGCCGTAGCGGCTGCGGAGGCGGATGACGCCCGGCGCGTGGGGCACGAGCTCGACGGTCCACCGCACGTTCGGGGAGGAGGCGTTGCGGTCCTGCAGGACGTGGGACTCGTCCTCGTCGGCGTACATGTACTTGTCGTGGTGGCTCCGCAGCCGCACCGTCTTGGCGCGCTCGAACAGATCCATCCACGCCTCGGCCCGGCGTGACGCTGCCGCCGCCGGTGACCCTCGCCTCGCGCGCCTCCGCGGTTAGGGAGGGTTGCCGATGCGCCGCAAACCAAGGGACCCCTCGGACACCCAATATAGCGTTTCCTAACTGATGATTGTGCGCGCAACGCGTGTCAGAGCGGCTGCTCCAACGCATGGATTCGAGCACTTTGCATGTGCATGGCCCATCTTTCTCTCTTTTACTTCTCACACAACACATGCATGTCTACATTATTTCTCCTCTCTTCATAGACAGGGCCGGTCGTAAGATTTCATGGGCTCAGGGAGAAGCAAAGACCCAGGGCCCTTGGCATGAGTGATATGGCATGAGTGAAGACCTATCGTAATGCTTCTGTTATACTCCCTCCGTTCTTAAATATAAGTCTTTTAAGCGATTTCACTAAAGGTCTACATACGAAGCAAAATTATTGAATCTATACTCTAAAGTATGTCTATATACATCCGTATGTAGTCCACTAGTGAAATCTCTACAAAGATTTATATTTAGGAACGGAAGGAGTAAATGATTGTTTGGTGTGAGTATAATATATTGTTGGGACAAACATTCACAAATTTGTTCACGGAGTGTTTTTGAAATAATATATATGCCGTTATTGATCGCGCAATGCAGCCGAATCAACCATATGACCTCACGCATGGGTATTAGGTAAAGAAAATGAAAGTCGAGGTCGTAGGCTATTAGTGATTGAAATTAGTTTAAAGAAGAACGATGTTCTGTTTTCATTCACCCTAAACTACAAGGCTGCCCTAGGCGTTGGCGTCGTCGACGTCGGGGTCGGTGAGGTCAACCAACGTCGACGCAGGACCGGCCCAGGAGAACGTCGTGTTCCACAGCGCCGCTTCATCCATCGTCTGTCCCGCCCGCGTGGGTTGTGGTTGTGGCGGTGGCAACGCAGCACGAGCGCAGTCCTCCTTCTCCAACTCTAGTCATTCCTCCTCCGCCTCCCGCTCCAGTGCTCAGGGACGGAGCTGCCTTATAGGCACTGAGGTCAGTTGACATCAATGAAATTTGGAAATCCTTCACTAATTTAATACTAATCATTAACATTTATAGAAGGATGAACCCAGTGCCATCTACATGACCCCATCAATTTTTTATCCTAGCTTCGTCCCTGCCAGTGCTATATGCCGACGGCCGTCGACGCGCTCCTCCGTCAAATGTAGCGCCCTCCCGTGCTGGAGGTAGGCGGTCTCCTGGTGCATTGTCGCACCCAACCAGGTAGGCGACGCGCTGACCCACTCACGAACGCAGCAGATCCATTGGTAGACTTTTGGCTGCGGCTCGCTCTTCGGTGGGGGAGGGAGTACGACGCTGTCGCCAGCGGCGGACTGCGCGATGCCCTCCGTGAGCTGCGCCTTCGTCTTTCGGCTTCACCACGCGGACTGACATCACAATGGCCACTGGACTGGGGGCCGGCGACATGACAACGACTGGACTGGACACCTCCTGGTCCACGTCCACGTCCACGTCCACCACCGTTGGTGCCGCCGGCGACGGGGCTACTGAACTGGTCTCCATGACCATGACTGTGGCAACTGGACTGGTAGTCGCCGGCGCCGGTGGAATGACGGCCGGAGGGCTGGTCACCGCCACCGTGGCGGCTGGCTTTGCGATGGCAACGGCCAACGGGGCTGGGCGACGCCGGTGCCGATGCTGCCACGGTGGCCAGCGGACTGCCGGATAGTGCGACGACGCTCGACTTTCTGCCGCCGTTCCCCTCCGCGTTCGCGGAGCACCGTGGCCGCTTCTTGTGATGGTCCCCCATAGAGAACGACCGGTGCTCGCACCTGAAATTTTTACCGGCCGGAATAGTGTGTGTGTGTGAGAGAGAGAGAAAGAGAGGGAGAGGAAGAGAGAGAGAGAGAGAGAGTTACTGGAAGAACGAGCTAGGTGTGGTGGGCAGGGCACCATTGTTCTGCTGGAAGAAGACGGGGTTGCTGCTCTGCTTGGGCCAATGGTGTGAAGTGAAGGTGAAGTGCCCACTGCCTCCCTGGTACAGGTTCAGCTGACGACCCTCCTGCACCTTTATTTTTTATTTTTTGGAGTTGATCTGCCGCTACTTTCATAAAGGGTCTTTCACTCTTTCTGCTGCAACAGAGGAATTGCGTAGAGAGTTTGGTGTGTTCTATACTCTAGCTTTAAGAGTTTTTTCCTATGCAAATTGCTCGATTTTGTGGAATAAATGTAATTTTTCAAGTTGTTCCTCAACATGATTCTATTTCATCCAATCGTCATAAATTGTCACACTGCTCTAGTTTTTCACGAAAAATGCGCGTCTTTTCTATGGTGCAACCCGACAACTTGAACTACACATCCTCTATTTCAAAGTTTCTCATACTTTAGCAATGCCATGCCACTCAATTCCTACATTCTTCGTATTCACGCGTTTCCCTGAAATACCACAACCAAAATAGGCCCCACCACCATCCATTCTTCAAGGCATCACACGAATTTAACTGTTACAAAATGTTGTGAAAGCTTTAAAAGTACTTATCATTCGTACTAATTATCAAATTTTACATAATTATTACTCCCTCTGTCTCACAATATAAGAACGTTTTAACACTAGTAGCGTGAGAAACCCTTTTATATTATGGGACGGAGGGAGTACTTGATTAGCACGAATACTTTTTATGGAGTCCGACTCAAAAGCTAACAAAGTTTGGTTACAAAACTTATAGGACTCAACTATTCATTAGAAGGAACGGATATGTTGGAACTTTACTTTAGTTCGGCGCAATCCTATGGAATGGTGTCTTCATTGTTGAACATATCTGCAATGAGAAGATCAGAACAAGACTCTCGATGATCCACATAGATCATCGCTCCTCTCGTCGGGGGTGACTCAAGTGGAGCCCTATAGCCGGCCGCCACAACCCCTCCCACCTCATCTTCTCCCCCCGTCGGCAACGAAGGGTGCCCACCAAGACAGCAATATGGTCATCCTCTCACGCAAAGGCTCATGATGCCGAGGTAGCATGGGGGTATAGTGCAATCTTGCTAGCCGTTAGAGTCGTGTTAGACTTAGCGTCGGAGCTCCTTCCGGCGGGTGGTGGCAATATGTTGTCGGATATGGACACCTAAGCCTGGGTCTAGTATATATACATGATTGTATATGAGTGGGCAGCAATGCTTGCATCCTTGACGGTGCCTCCTAGATGGCGTGCAGCGGAGGTAGTCTGTGTGCACGAGATTTGCATGTGTGGCTCTCCATGAGGGAGGCTGACACGAGCCTGTTGTGCCACAAAAGTGGTGGCGAACCTCTCGTATGCGTTGCATCGGTTGAGGACGAATATACCTGGGCATCTCCGGTCCGGCCCGACCGGCCCGCCCAGGCCCGGCCCCAAAATCCAGGGCCTAGGCCCTATGGGCTTGCCCATGGGCCGGGCTTGAGCCTGAGTTTTGAGCCCACCAACGAGGCCGGGCTGGGCTTGGGCTTGACATATTGGGATTTTAAGGAAGAGGCCCGGCCCACGGCCCCAAGCCCGACAGGATTTTCAACAGATTGGTTGGGCTTGGGCTTCAAAGTAGGCCTGATGACAGGGCTTGGGCCGGGCCTGGGCCTTAGTTTTTTCCGTGGTTTTTTAGGGCCTGGCCCATGGCCAGATATAGGGATGGATCTGCGTAGTGGCACATCGATTAGGTCCAACGAAAGGCATACAAATTCCGTTCATATTTTCCTACATGTTTGAATATTTAGCTTGAAAACTATAATAATCCTATTTAAGACAAAACCTTTGAAAAGAAGAATTCGAAAACAAATTCTACCGTTGAAACATTTTCAGAAGTTGCATGGATATTTTATTATACACACTTGAATATTTTATTAGGTAAGCATGTAAATTTTCATTGATTGTGAAACATTTCCTCAAATTTTGTTTCCTACGAGGTATTTTCCATATGTGTATGTATTATATTTTTGTTTTTTATCCGTTATACAATTTTTTAGTAAATTGCATGAACATTATTGTAACACAGGTGATTCCAAATCAAAAATCATGGATATTTTTCCATATAATATGATACATGAAAAGTACTCCTCTGTAAAGAGATACAAGAGCATTTAGATCACTAAAGATCACTAAAGTAGTGATCTAAACACTCTCATATTTCTTTAAAGAGGGAGTATCTTATAATACAAGTTTCCATCCTATTTAGGGAGTTGCATGGAAATTTAATTTTACACACTTGGAACAATTTTTAGCAGGCATGAACATTTTCCGAAGATGCATGATGGAACATTTGTTCTTAACATCATACAAAATTGATACTACAATAGTATTATATATTCACTTACTATAAAATATGATTTATACATTAAATTTTTAGTATACTATATTTATTTTCTTCATCTAGTATAATACATTTATATAGTCCAGTTAAAACCATAGAGAAAATCCCTACTATATTCATCAAGTGAATTAAAGCATCGAGCAATCTTTTAATCTATACTTCTTGTAAGCTAGAAATACTCATGTAGCTTCACATACGAAGTAAGTTAATACTATGGCAATGCCAAAATCATCCTTCTAAACATTGAGAAAAAAATATACATTTTATCATCTTAGTAGCAAATGAAAACGATTACAAAATATATGTGTCTCGTGTAGTTTTTTTAGGGGTTACATATCTCATGTAGTGAGAAACTACATATTTTCAATCAGCTTAGGCTCAGTGGCGGACCGTCGGATGGGCCATACTCGGCCATGACCCAATCTTTACTAAATGTGCCATGACCCAGTATCTTCAATCTTTACCAAATGGGCCTAAAATTTTTACATTTTCTAAACAACAATATTACTTTCTTAATATAGTAAAATAGCAAAAGCCAAAGTTGGGTTGTGCTCTACCCGCATGGGCCGCCAGACTATATGTGTTTAATGTGAATCACGTGAGGTTTTTCGAAGGTACTCAATGGAATGATGACTTTATAAAA
Organism: Hordeum vulgare subsp. vulgare; assembly: GCF_904849725.1. NCBI lineage: Eukaryota > Viridiplantae > Streptophyta > Magnoliopsida > Poales > Poaceae > Hordeum > Hordeum vulgare. The sequence continues at coordinate 21,524,364 of NC_058520.1, read as the reverse complement.
TCTCAAAATAATATGCCGGCTCAGTCTGTTAAAAGTACTGTTGAAGGTACTCATAATGATAGAATGTGTGTGTATGCTTTTGTCGAGACAAGTGTATGCATGCATATATGAGCGATTGCATCTGCACTGTGTTAACAAGAATTACACAGGAGCACCTCACCAGTACCATTCCATTGCATCCACGTTTGATTGTTCGTGTTGTACTCCTTCTGTGTCTAAATAATTATAGTTAAAAAAAACCAGTCTAGTTTTTCCCAACTACAATTATTTAGGCAGAGAGAGAAAACTAAAAAAAACTAGTCTAGTTTTTTTCAACGACAATAATTGTAGCTTGTCGGCGAGGTCGAGGGCCACGAGACTGTGGACTAGCGACGCGGACCACGACGGCGTGAGGTGCCGCAGTAGGTCGTCCCCGCGGGAGCGCAGCTCGACGACGAGCCGTCCCGCATGGCAAACGGCGTCCGGGGTGGCCTTCCTGGCGTGCGCTAAGGAGTGTCGCAGTGAGACGTGGCAGCGGAGAAGGTGCACACCGCTGGGCAGGGCGCGGAAGAAGCGGAGCGACTGGAGCGGGTCGGGGTTCGGTTGCCGCAAGCAGAGCGCGGCGGCGACGAAGGCTAGGGAGAGGCGGAAGAGAAGCGCAACTTAGCAGGTGAGGAGGGAGACCTGGCCATGGCACGACCGTGCAAAGCAGGTGAGGAGGCAGCGGCCATGGCACGACCGTGCAAAGCAGGTGAGGAGGCGGCGGCCAACTGCCAAGGTGCGACCGTGCAAAGCAGGTGAGGAGGCGGCGGCCAAGACAGGGCTTGCTCATGGGGTCGCGCAGGATCAACAGGGGAAGGCGAGAGTGCGAAGGAAATTTTACTCCAGCCCATTTCGATGGAGTATATTTAGGAACAAAGTTGGGGTTGGAGTAAAAAAATTACTCCCTCCGTTCCATAATATAAGTCTTTTTAGAGATTCCATTAAAAGACTACATACGGATGTATATAGACATACTTTAAAGTGTAGATTCACTCAATTTGCTCCGTATGTGGATCCTTAGTGAAATCGCTTAAAAGACTTATATTTAGAAACGGAGGGAGTACTCCCTTACGACGGTTGGAGGAATGAAGTCGAACTTTTACTTTTAACCGGTTATAATGGATTGATTAGAAATGACTAAGAGCCGTACAACAGTTCTTAAGTAAACTGGTTTGCTATCAACATGCTAGACCCACGTAATGTTACATAAGGTTTTTACATAAAGGCTGACTTAGAGGTAGTTAATTAGATTAGAATTAATGGCTAGGACCCACCCAGGTTAAAATCAGAGAAGAGAAGAGTATTTAAGGAAGGGTAAGTAAGTTTATATAAGAACTTGACGTAGGTGTAGGGTTATTGTACTCCCCCCGTCCTATAATCCAAGAGTATTTTGACACTAGGAGAGAGTAATAGTACTAAATAACCTGCCTTTTACAATAAGACGCGCGCACACACGCACATCATGCCATATCTGTGTTATTATGGGCTAGGGTACCATCATCCTTCTAACTATCGGATGATCTTTTTTCTTACAACTTTCCACCTTTCTTTTGAAGCATATTTCAACTCAAACCTCTTATTTTCAAAGACCACACATTTTGTCCTCACTGGTAGATATGGTAGATAGGGTCGACAATGAGAACCATCGGTCTGGGCTCATATGAGTCTTAGATGGAGCCTAGCGTATCCTGCTTTGTTCTTGTGATTGTCGTGTAGCTCTTGTAGAGCAATGACAAATTGATCATGAACTTCATTTATCTGCAGTGAACACATGTATGTTTATATACCATCCGCTGTTAATAGTATGGAGAAAAATCTTTGGTGTCTTTCTATACGAGAATAACGAATATGATGTGTGATGCATGCAGCAGCAAGAAGTAATTGAGATTTTCATCCCTCACTGTTTTATCCATTTGTTTATAGAATAAAATCCCCTATTTTCACTTGCATTCATACTTTTCTAGTTCATATATATACTGCAAGTTAAGGTTAACCACAGTAACGTTTATGAAAAAGAGCGAGCTCTAGGAAATCTGTTCGTAACATTCACTTGTCAAGGAGTAAGGAATTAATGTCACCTCGTCAACAGTAGGCTGATCATTTTGTTTGACCTCAATTGGTCTTCCAACAAAGACATGAATAGGTGATCGAAAAGGGATTGGTGTCCTGCATGCATTGGCATGTGAACTATCTTCAGAAAAAGAAAATTACCACTAACAGTCTAAAATTGTCATCACGGGCTGATTTGTGAACCATTCGCGAAAATCTATCACACACACGGTTCCTTCAATATTTACCCAAACTTTCCCCAGTGGAGAACTGGGGGTGCTTTCATTGCCTCAGCAATCTTGATAAATAATTTGTGTCCGGGTCTCCACCAATTGTAAGCATGGTCCTGATCAAGCAGCAAGAAATATTATAAAATAAATCATAGTCATAATAATTTCAAAGAAATATGTACGGGTGCAAATCTAGAATAGTAAGAAAAAGGTGTCTCTAAGGCACATCTAGATGTGACATAGTTATTGCACATCTGAATAACTAAATCAAACATAAAAAGAAAAAAAAAGAAACAGAATAACCCACACCAATCATCAATGATATAGGATTTAGATGTACGATACTTATCTCACATCTAGATGTATTTTAGCTTTTTTTTTTAAAGTACGTGTTGCTTGTCTCCGCCAACTTATCTCAAAATTACGATCATAAATAATGCATGTAATTGAGTCTGATTACGTGCCTGTCCAAAGCAGAAAACAGGGACAAGAGGGGTTCCTGTCTGCAAGGCAATCCTGACGAAACCCTTTCTAGATTTGATGAAGGCAACCTGCCGAAATTCGAGAGGAGTTCAGTAGCATGTTAGGAATTGTAACATTTCTGAGAGAATTTTGTTGGACATGAACTGGTGAATTAATTAATGGTAAACGTGCCTCTGACTCGTTGTCATGATCCATATACAGCATCTCACGCAGGCCTCCTGGCACCAACGTGCAACTGTAACCAGCTCTGAGATAAGAGCAGAAATTCTCCCTCGTTATTGGAACTACCCCCAGCCACGTCCATATTTGCCTCTGGAAAGGCACGTAGAATGCCTGAACATCAAGTTCATTAATTAGCATCACCACTGAAGCTAGTGCTTGCTTATACACCTCAAAAGCAAATAATGAAATAAAATAATTCAATGAGTAGATGCCAGCGGACGCCATTTAACTACCGCGCTACTTGCAAGGATCTTCATCTTAGGCATAGGCATAAGCCCGGCTCGGTCTGAAAGAGCCCACATGCCCAAGGGCACTACAGAGTGTGGCTCGTAACCAAACACTGCAAATTAAGACAAAATTTGTATCACCCGTCGCTTGAGACTGTGTGTGCGTGTGTGTGTGAGAGAGAGAGAATAACCGTAGGCTCTCCTGGGATCGAATGCTGTGTAGTCCTCAACATGCAAAGTGATGGGGAAGTAGCCGACCGCGTGCTTCCATATAAACCTGCACCGACAGAGTGATGTAACTAGCTGTGCAGAGTGATGTAACTAGCTATTGATCGATCGTGAACGTAAAAGAAGAAACTAACTACAAAATTAATGGGCAGCCACCTGCCGATCTTGCGACCCCATCTGTTGGTGTCACTGAGATTGACGAACATGAAGAAGAGCTGTATGCCCAGCACCCTGCATATTAATGTATCACCAAACATGCATGTAGCAGTTGAGAGAATTGAAAGAACAAGCCAGCTTAAGGAGGAGGCCACAGACAAGGCGGCGGTGCGCTTCTCGAAAAAGAAGACGGACGCCAAGGCGAGGAACAGATTGAACTGGATTGGTCCAAGCCATAAAGCCAATGCCACCAAGGTGAGGACTGGCGAGTCCGATTTTGGAGGCCTGAACACCATCACGCTATTTTCCTCCTTCCCTACCTTCGCTGAGGCTGCCGCGCCGCCGGCGCTTGTTCTGTTGTCAATGGGCTCCATTCCACACAGAAGAGCCGTTTCTCCCGCCAAGGTATGATGTGCGCTTCTTTTGTTGGTGTGGGTTGGAAGTATAAATAGCCTTTTCTAGAGGCTAGTTAAAAAAAAAAATTACCCCGGCTTCTGCATCAATTGATCCATTCAGCCTTTTATTAATAAATCAAGTAAGTAGTCTTGTGAGCTGGTTGCATCTTGTTAGAAGGTTGATAGAGGTTAACCTTTCTGACAGGGTTGATCGAATTTCTTGGAGTTTAACCTCGAATGGGGTGTTTATGGTTAAATCCATGTATTTAGATCTCATAGATTCTGCACCTATTTCAAAATCAGAGCATATTTGAAAGATGAGAGTTCCTCTTAGAATTAAAGTCTTCATGTGGTTTGTCCACAAAGGAGTTATTCTAACGAAGGATAATCTGACCAAGCGAAATTGGAAGGGTAATCCCAGATGCAGCTTCTGTCCGAGTGTGGAGAGTATTCAGCACCTCTTTCTTGACTGTCCTATGGCTAAACTAGTTTGGCACTCGATTCACATTGCTTTTAACATCCCTTCTCCTGATAGTTTGAACTCGTTATTTGGAACGTGGTTACAGGGAGTTGATGTTCAATTTGCTAAACCTATTCGAGTCGGAGCATGTGCTCTTTTGTGGGCTTTATGAAACATCAGAAATGATTTGGTTTTTAACAGACTACGTGATATTCACTTTCTGCAGGTTATCTTCAGAACTACCGCACTGATCCGCACATGGTCGTTACTCACTCCTGTGGCAGCCAGGGAGCCTATGATTACTGGGTGTGTCCGTTGGAAGATGGTAGCACAGGGTATCTTCAACCGGTTTGAATGACGTCATATTAATAGGATAGGTGTATAAGCATCTAGATCTTTTCGTCACCTCCGGCCTGGGCGCGAAGTTCGCCTTGTATCTTCTATTTTAGCACTATGTTGCTTTTATTTTGTTTGTACTCTGATGAGATTTGATTTTGATTAATATATGGCTGCATGCATCACTTGATGCAGAGGCCGGAGCTAAGCCTCCTTTTCGAAAAAAAAGAGTAAGTAGTTTTGTAGTCAAAGACAAGCTCACTCTGAGCTGTAAATAAGGAAAAAAAAACTCAAATAAAAAATATGCCATAACCAGAAAAATAAACCTAGATGAGTAAACTGGTAGTAGGTATCTAGAGCGACCATCTTTCATCGGACATATTCAATAACCATAGGCTCTCTAACCTTCATAGGCTAGTTGCTACTCTCTGCCTTTGTTGTATCAACGATAGGCTGGTCAGTTTGTGGTTATTTAGAATCATGTCTTGGCTTCTAGAGGCTAGTGTTGGCTTTTCGTCACAGAATCGATCACATCAAAGTATCACGAACACACACGATAAACACTTTTAGCCAAGGATGGGAGACCTCTAATTCATCTCCTTATTTTTCTTTTTTTAAGTCATAGTTTTTCTCCCTTACAACTTGATACAATAAACTCACGCAATACCTATGCATATATATATGCACGGCCAGAACCAAAACCTTAAACCGACTTGTGCTTGTTTTGCACTTCAAACCCAACACGTCTAGTACTTTTGAGCTGACATATACTCTGCAACATTGCTTTCCTAATCTAATTATCTGGCAACGCTAATCACATCTTATGAAACTTAGCTACCTAAACCTAATAGCACACGGACTCAACTTTTCTAAGCTGATTACCGTTGGCTACTACTAACTTCAACGTGACATGGAATAGACTAAACATAGTACTACTCAAACTCTTACACGTGAACATGTACTCCTAGTACATGGAAACTAACTTAACCGCAAGGAATGTTTAGATTATTTCAACATTCACACCTTAATTCAAACATCCGATTCTTTACGTGACAAGACACACAAACAACCACCTCATCTTTTCATGCCATGACCACCACTTCATCAAAACTAAAACCAATGATTATTCGTACTACCAGCCATGCTGCCACATCTTAGCGTGCTACATGCAGATTAAACGCATAGCCTCATGCACGAGCTTGACTTAGCTGGCTCACATATCCATCTTCACGTTGGTCTTCATCTTCTCGTTGCGACATGGAGATAGCCCACCATCTTGTCTCCGTGCACGTCTTCACCCCTTGGAGATACACCTTCACTGGAGCACCTCGACCATGACGTCTCATGACCATTCTTGCCTTGTTCGACCGGACATGATGATGGTGGTGCAAGGACATTCATTCATTCTTGAAGGTGTTGCTGTCGAAGAAATCAACGTACGAGTTAATTTCATATCTTGCAATGTTTTGAATGTAGTTATCCATGTTATGTATTCTAGTTGTTGATGAATAAAGATGGTTGTGTGAATCGCAATGATGTCGAGGCTGAGAGTATCAATTGAACCACCCTAAAAATAATAAACCAGAAAACCGATAAAACAAACATCATTCAACGGATACCCACACAAAACTTGAAAAAGCAATTTCAAGTCTGACCAGCAAAATAGAAAAAAGATCCAGCATACTTTCAGAAAACACTACTGATCACAATTTGATGATCAAGGCCACATGCCGACAACTCTGCCAACTCCCTCCCTCCCGACCCTAGCCGCCTCCCACTCCCCCTCCGTTCCTCGCCGCCGCCTGAGGCAGCCGCCGGGCAAGCCCGGGGCTCCAAGGATGGTGGCGGCGGGGCCTAGGCTGCCCTGCCTCTGCATGGGGATCTCCGGATCTGGAGCGGCGGTTCCATTGGCGAGGCACGACACGCTAGCAACCGTGCGTGCGGTGGATCTGGCGTCTCAGCCGCGCGGGCGGCGGGATCAGGTGGTCGTTGGGCGTCCGGCGGCGGCGGTGGCCGGTGCGTGCAATCTGGCGCCTCCCCTCCTCCCATGTTCGGCGTGCGGGCCAGCCTGGTTGGGCCGTGCTTCCTTGGGTCGCCGGTTTTGTACAGGAGGCGCTGCTGGTGGAGGGGATCTAGTTCGGGCGAAATCCCTGGTCGGCCATGGCCGAACGCATCGACGCCGACGCCTGAGGGCGTCGTTCCCCTTCTTGGAGGCGTTGGTATGGACTGATCCCCTCACTTCCCCTTCCCCTAGGTCTTCCGGGCGAAAGCCTTAACTTTGTTGGGCGGCGACGACGCTCACGGCGCCATTCCCTTCTTGAAGGCGCCGCTTTAGGAACCTTGGGGCTGGGTGGCGTTTGTGGGTGGTGGGCGGCGGCGGTGGTGCGGTCCTATCCTAGCATATGGATCTCCGTCCGTTCCTTGGAGTTGGACTCACGTAGGTGGAGGTCGTCGTTTGGCGTCATGGTGGCATCGATGGCGGAGGCACCTGCCAAGGCTGGTACCTCAATCTGATCTGAAGATGGACCAGTGAAAGATGGCGGCGACGACACATGTGAGTGCATCGGACTGGTTTGTGCCCTGGACCCGGTATGTGGCTCGGTCAGGGTCCCCAGCTTTAGATGTTAGGCTTAGGTGAGAGGTCTGGGTATTTGCTCCAACTTGCACCCCTTCATCATATGAATAGGAGTAGCGGCAAATGTTGTCAAGATGACGGATTTAGACATATTGTTGTACTGTCTTGTAAGGTCTTCGAAAATAATCAATAAAATGGCCGCATGCATCTTCGAGATGCAGAGGCCTCGGTCCTCCTCCTTTTCTTAAAAAAATATATTGAACTCCTACTACCGTATGAAAAGACAAAAGTAGATAGATTATGTATGAGTGAGTGGATTGCTCGATGTTGTGAACTTTCATACTCTCCCAATCGGTAATTGCGCTCTCAAATACGCACGAGCTAATAACCTCCTTTAGCTCTTAATTTATTGAGTATGAATGAGCGGTTAGTAAGTCTTAAGAGGTTATCTCGTAGCCTAGCTACTAGGAGCAAATAAGATGTTACCATTGGCAGGCTTTTGATATCTGTTGCTCTATCACTTTCTAATTACGCGACAAGATTAAAAGGCTAGAGCTGTTGCAGAAACGAAAAGGCTAGTATGCGCTAAGAGCATCTTCAACATTTCGTATGTTCAATCGTTGGTATAAGTGTCCACGTCAACAACCAACAACACATCATACAAGTTCTTCAATGAAGTGTATGTTAATCGTATGTAAAATAACTAAGCGAGTCCACTAAATATTGAAGAAATAACCATGATAGCCTCGGAGCTTGTGCGTGAACCGTTGCTTCAAGTTCATACGATGTCATTCTCTCTCTTCTTTTATTATACGCCATGTCATCAAAATCATCTACATGACAATTTTATCAACGATGATCATACGACCATTGAAAATGCCCTAAAGAAAGCAGAAACGCACCATGGATATCAACCACATCATCTAGACAAGTACTCCCTCCGTTCTTAAATATAAATCTTTAAAAAAGTTTTATTAGTGGACTACATATAAATGTATATAGACATACTTTAAAGTGTAGCTGTACTTATTTTGTTCTGTATGTAGACTACTAGTGAAATATCTTAAAAGACTTATATTTAGGAACAGAGGGAGTATTTAACAAAAAAAACTACCACAATTCATGTAACTGTGTCTACAAACTATCACTTTCCGATTTTTTCTCAGAAACTACCATCTCTTCACTAATGGTTGTCTAAACACTATCAGGTCTGTAAATTGTTCGATTTGGCTTGTTTAAACTCGATTAGGATAGTGTTGGCACACGTGTCAGGACGGAAAAATCAACACCGTTAAGTTCGACCGTCAACATATGAGGCCCACATGTCATTTCCATCTCCTTTTTCTAAAATTTCCCGTGGAGAAAGACACGGTAGTTTTCGTCGCTGGCTGAAGATGATGACAAGCGGGACAATGGAGACCGACACCAGCTCCTTCATAGGCACCATTAGCATGTCGCCCGGGTCATTGGAGAAAGAAATTGAGACGGCGGCGACCTTCACCGAAGGCGGAGAAGATGAAGTACTGCGGCGACGCGACCACGTCTGGAGGAGACGGCGTGACCTCCATTTGGCGCTCTGGCGCAATCAGGGCGACCGGGAGGTCCGGGGGAGGCGGATCTGGGGCGGCGCCTGCCGGATCTGGCGACAACGAGGATGAACAACGACGGGGAGGCCTGCCGGCGTCGAGGCGCGGGGCGGTGGCCGCTCAGGGTGAGGCCATTGCGACGGGCGGCGCGGGGCGGTTCGCAGGGCGGCAGGGCCACACCAGGGAGGCAAGGCAGCGGGATACGACTGCGGCGGGGTCGGCGACTGCCGGCGGTGCTCGGCGAGCCCGACCGAGGGTGCGGCTGCGGGCGATCAATATAACGAAGTTGACTATTGTGCCACATCAACACTTACATGTGGGCCAATACTGTCATAATCGAGTTTAAACGAGATGAATCAGGCGCTTTACAATATTGGAAATTTTTAGTCAAGGATTAGTAAAAAAGTGGTAGTTTTTAGAACAAAATCATAAAGTGGTAGTTTCTAGACACTGTTTGACCAATTCTGATAGTTTTTTTTGGTTAAATACTCCCATCTAGACACATATTCCCCAGTTCCTAAATATAAGGCTTTTAGAGATTTCACTATAGACTAGATACGAAGCAAAATGAGTGAACATATATCCTAAAGTGTGACCTCATACATCTGTATGTAGTTCATAGTTAACACTGGTAGAAAATGGCCCATTTTTCCCGATTCCAGAAGCCCATTATCCCCGGTTCTGGAACCAGGACTAAAGGGTCGGGACTAAAGCCCAAAACCTTTAGTCCCGGTTCGCTTACCAACCGGGACAGAGAGGTCTCCACGTGGTCGCAGCGGGGAGCCCAGGTAGGAGGACCTTTAGTCCCGGTTGGCCGCACCAACCGGGACATAAGCAACGCTACTGAGAAGAGGGATCCAACGAGTACACCGACTCTAGTTGTAGTAGTAGTGCTGCCAAAATACAATGCTACTACTAAGACCTTTGGCAGTAGTGCCCTTCTCAGCCGAGCGCTACTGCTAATTAGCGCCCTCGCGGACTTATCCTCTTCCCCGCGCACGTCCCTCACTCTCTCCCTCTCTCCCTCCTCACTCTCTCACTTGCGCCGCTGCCGGTCCTCCCAACACGACCCCGCATGAATGTCTGCTGCCCCCGGTGACTCTCTGTTGCCCGACGACGCCGACCCTGACCCCGACCCACTCTCCTGCCCCGACGACCCCGACCCCGGCCCCTACCCCGACCCCGACCTCTGCTTCTCCTCCGCCCGCGCTGGCCGTCTCCTTCTCTGGTGAGACATCTCTATGTCTCCTCCACCCATTTGCTTGCTAGGGTTTCGGTGGATTGCTAGGGTTCTTGACAGGACATTGCTAGGGCTGCTTGAAAGGGTTCTTGATAGGACATTGTTTCTGAAATTGTTTGTGAAATTAGATAGTTAATAAGAAAACCGAGTCAAAAAATGCGTCAAAATGAGTTTCAGAAATTAAGCATTTCTGAAATAGCAAAATCGAGTCAAAAATGAGTGAGAAAAATGGTTTTGATGCCCAAATTCAAATAAGATTAAGTAGTGAGCCTAGCTCACTTGGCTAGTGGAGTGGATGTACAACCCAGCCGTCCAGGTTCAAGTCCCCACAAGCGCGAATTTGAATTCTTATTATTTAAAAAACATGCTTTGGGGGGGGGGTCCTTATAGTTTTCCTTCAGAAAAATGAAAAATAAATTCAAATGAGAAGCTTGCAGTCCAAATGAAAATTAGTATTAATTTGGCATGCCATATTAATTTGGACATGTTTTAGATAATGTTTTTATGATAAAAAAGAAATTGTCTGCGTATTTCTAAGAAGATAACTAGAAAGTAAAACATTAAACGATAAGAAAATGTTTTTATAGGAATTTGTTCTCGACGTCGACGATACCCGGCCCGCATCCTCGTCGTCAACTTGGCGGTGACATCCTTGAGAGGTCTCATGTCCGGGAGTGTGCTCCACCGGGCTAGCAGTGGGAGGTGCTACCTTCTAGGGGTTTTGTCGTGGACCCGGAGCTTCTTTGGTGGCGGTTGCATGGGCCACTATCAATGTGGAGGGAGCGCCCCCCCATACAGGAGGTACGTTGCCGTGTAAGGGAGGTGGATGAGCACGTCCATCGCTACATGGTTGCGTTGGACGCTATGTTCTCGAATACCTGGCAGGCTCTTCAGGGATATCACCTAAGTTATGATCGTTTGATAGTTTCTTCTCTTTGGATGTCCACCGCCCGCGGCTTAGGAACCGCGAGTCAACTAGATCATTCAATAATATTCGAGGAACCCCCTAACTCTCTCGTCCCCGGCACCCTTGATACGTCTCCAACGTATCTATAATTTTTGATGGTTTCATGCTATTATCTTGTCAAACTTTGGATGTTTTGCATGCCTTTTATATATTTTTTGGGACTAACTTATTAACTCAGTGCCAAGTGTCAGTTCCTGTTTTTTCCATGTTTTTGACCCCTTTCAGAGGAGATTTTGAAACGGAGTCCAAACGGAATAAAATCCCCGAAAAGATTATTTCCGTACCGGAAGAAGATCAGGAGACTTGAGAGCCAAGACAGGGGGGACCCAGGGGCCCCATAAGCCCCCACCCCGTGGCCAGGGGGGAGGTCGCGGCCCTCAGGCTTGTGGGCCCCCTGGACACCCTTTGCCCTAGGTTTTGCGCCTATATATCCCCAAAAATTCCACAAAAAATCAAGAGATCATCGAAAGTACTTTTCCGCCGCCGCAAGCTTCTGTCTCCGCAAGATCTCATCTGGGGTACGTTTTGGTGCCCTGCCGGAGGGGGGATTCGGATACGAAGGGCTTCTTCATCAACACCATGACCTCTGCGATGATGCGTGAGTAGTTCACCATAGACCTACGGGTCCATAGCTAGTAACTAGATGGCTTCTTCTCTCTCTTGGATCTTCAATACAAAGTTCTCCATGATCTTCATGGAGATCTATCCGATGTAATCTTCTTTCGCGGTTTGTTTGTCGAGATCCGATGAATTGTGGATTTATGATCAGATTATCTATGAATCTTATTTGAGTTTCTTCTGATCTCTCTTATGCATGATTTCATATCCTTGTAATTCTCTTCGAGTTGTGGGTTTTGTTTGGCCAACTAGATCTATGATTCTTGCAATGGGAGAAGTGCTTGGTTTTGGGTTCATACCGTGCGGTGACCTCACCCAGTGACATAAGGGGTAGCGAGGCACGCATCGTGTTGTTGCCATCAAGGGTAAAAAGATGGGGTTTTCATCATTGGTTTGAGATTATCCCTCTACATCATGTCATCTTGCTTAAGGCGTTACTCTGTACGTCATGAACTCAATACACTAGATGCATGCTGGATAGTGGTCGATGTGTGGAGTAATAGTAGTAGATGCAGAAAGTATCGGTCTACTTGTCTCGGACGTGATGCCTATATGTATGATCATTGCCTTAGATATCGTCATGACTTTGCGTGATTCTATCAATTGCTCGACAGTAATTTGTTTACCCATCGTGATATTTGCTATTTTGAGAGAAGCCTCTAGTGAACACTATGGCCCCGGCGTCTACTCCACACCATATTTTCAGCTTTAGACTTTTTACTTTGTTGCACTTTCCACCTTCAGATCTCACTTTGCAAACAATCTTGAAGGGATTGACAACCCCTTTGTAGCGTCGGGTGCAAGCTCGTTTGTGTTTGCGCAGGTACTCTGGACTTGACAAGACCCTCCTACTGGATCGATACCTTGGTTCTCAAACTGAGGGAAATACTTACTGCTGCTGTGCTGCATCACCCTTTCCTCTTCAAGGGAAAAACCAACGCAAGCTCAAGAGATGACAGAAGGATCTCTGGCACCACTGCTGGGGAATGACTTTTGTTGACGCAGCAGAAGGATTTCTGGCGCCGTTGCCGGGGAGAAAGATCAAGTCAAGAACTCATCCAAGTAGGTGTCGCAAAATCATCTCTTGCATTTACTTTGTTTGCCAGTTGCCTCTCGTTTTCATCTCCCCCACTTCACCAATTTGCCTTTTTCGTTTGCCTTTTTCGTTCGCCTTTTTCTCGCTTGCTCTTTGTTCGCTTGTGTGCTTGCCCGCTTGCCTGCCTGCTAAAACCCGAATGGCCCAATCAAGGGATTTTGATGCTCACTATGCGGAGTTAGAAGAGATTGAAACTAGTGTTAAAGGCTTCATGTCTACACAATTTGAATACAACAGTTACTTTCGTAGAGAGTTGAAGGAGCAAAATTCTTTTCTGGATTTTATGAGTAGAGAAGTTGATGACATGGCCAAAGAATTCCTTGCGCTAAATTCTGAGTTTGCTCGTCTTGAAAAGTTGGTAGGCCAGATTTCTGATAAGCAAGCTACTTTAGTCAATAAAATGGGTGCTAAACCTGAAACTCGTGATGAGAATCACGAAGATCTTAAAGAGCTTGGTGTGACTCCCATTGAATCTTTGTTTTCTTGTGTCAAACCTAATGATTATGGGGCTGTATATGAATCCATTTTCGTTGAAAAGTTCCCCAATGATTCGGAGTCCATCTATCTTGATGCTAAAAGCATTGAAAGTGGAGTTGAAGATGTTAAAACTTTGAGTAGTAATGAAATTACTACCGTGGATTTCAAGGAATTCAATTATGATAGTTGCTCCTTGATTGAATGCATTTCTTTGATGCAATCCATGTTAAACTCTCCACACGCTTATAGCCAAAACAAGGCCTTTACCGATAATATCGTCGAAGCTATGATAAAATCTCTTGAAGAGAAACTTGAATTGGAAGTCTCTATCCCTAGAAAGCTTCATGATGAGTGGGAACCTACCATCAAAATCAAAATAAAAAACTATGAATGCAATGCTTTGTGTGATTTGGGTGCTAGTGTTTCTGCGATTCCAAAGTCTTTATGTGATGTTCTCGGTTTTAATGAGATTGAAGAGTGTTCTCTTAATTTGCATCTTGCTGATTCTACTATCAAGAAACCCATGGGAAGGATCAATGATGTTCTTATTATTGCAAATAGGAACTATGTACCCGTGGATTTTATTGTGCTTGACATTGTTTGCAATCCTACATGCCCTATTATTCTTGGTAGACCTTTCCTAAGGACTATCGGTGCTATCATCGATATGAAGGAAGGATATATTAGATTTCAATTTCCTTTAAGGAAGGGCATGGAACACTTTCCTAGAAAGAAAATAGGATTGCCTTATGAATTCATGATGAGGGCCACTTATGGTTTGAGCATTGATGTTTGCTGTGTATCCCTTGCAACGGTGCCAGAAATAGTTATGTCGACGGCACCAGGAATCCTTCAGCTACGGCTACGCCTTAAGGGACTTCCTAGGAAAGTATGCAAAGAATTTCCCCCGTGGCCTTGGAGCCTTGCGTTGGTGTTCCCTCAAAGCGGAAAGGGTGATGTAGCACAGCGACGGTAAGTATTTCCCTCAGTTTGAGAACCAAGATATCAATCCGGCGGAAGAGTATCTCAAGATCCTGCACAAACACAAAAGCTTGCACCCAACGCCATGAAGGGGTTGTCAATCCCTTATAGATTGTTTGCCAAGTGAGAACTGAAAGCAACAAAGTAACAAAGCAAAGTAAAAGCGGAGATGTAAACGATGGATGTCAATAGACCCGGGGGCCGTAGTGTTTACTAGTGGCTTCTCTCATGAAAACAAGTAGACGGTGGGTGAACAAATTACCGTCGAGCAATTGATAGAACTGTGCAGAGTCGTGACGATATCTATGCAATTATTATTTCTATAGGCATCACGTCCGAAACAAGTAGACCGATACTTTCTGCATCTACTACTATTACTCCACACGTCGACCGCTATCCAGCATGCATCTAGTGTATTAAGTCCATAAGAACAGAGTAACGCCTTAAGCAAGATGACATGATGTAGAGGGATAATCTCAAACCAATGATAAAACCCCCATCTTTTTACCCTTGATGGCAACTGCTTGATGTGTGCCTTGCTGCCCGTACTGTCACTGGGAAAGGTCACCACATGGCAGAACCCAAAACCAAGCACTTCTCCCATTGCAAGAATCATAGATCTAGTTGGCCAAACAAAACCCAAGACTTGGAGAGACTTACAAGGATATCAAATCATGCATATAAGAAATCAACAAAGACTCTAATATATATCATAGATAATCTGATCACAAGACCACAATTCATCGGATCTCGACAAACACACCGCCAAAGAAGATTACATCGGATAGATCTCCATGAAGATCATGGAGAACTTTGTATTGAAGATCCAAGAGAGAGAAGAAGCCATCTAGCTACTAACTACGGACCCGTAGGTCTGAAGTGAACTACTCACGAGTCATTGGAGGGGCGATGATGATGATGATGAAGCCCTCCAACTCCAAAGTACCCCCCGGCATGGTGCCGGGAAGGGTCTCCAGATGAGATCTCGCGGAAACGGAAGCTTGCGGCAGCGGAAAAGTATTTTCGAGGCTCCCCTGATTTTTTGCGGAATATTTGGGAATTTACAGGCCAAAGACCTAGGTCAGGGGGCGACCAGGGAGGCCACAAGCCTGCCCACCGCCGCCTCCCCCTGGTGGCGGAGTGGGGGCTTGTGGGCTCCGTGGAGCCCACCTGGCTTGGCCCAAAAGCCCCTGGACTTCTTCCATTCGGGAAAAAATCATTTCGGGGTTTTTCTTCCGTTTGGAATCCGTTCCAAAATCAGATCTGAAAAGAGTCAAAAACACGGAAAAAACAGGAACTGGCACTTGGCACTGAATTAATAAGTTAGTCCCAAAAAGATATAAAAAGGTACATAAAACATACAAAGAAGGCAAGATAACAGCGTGAAAACATAAAAAATTGTAGATACGTTTGAGACGTATCAAGCATCCCCAAGCTTAACTCCTGCTCGTCCTCGAGTAGGGAAGTGATAAGAATGAATTTTTGATGCTTTTATGCTACCTAGCATAGGTGTCCTTTGTAATTCCTCTTATGTGACGTGAATGTTCAGATCCATTAGATTCAAAACAATAGTTTGCTATTGACATGGAAACAATAATAATTCAAGCAAACTAGCAAAGTAATCATGAACTTTCAAAATAACAAGGCCAAAAGAAAGTTATCCCTACAAAAGCATATAGTGTGGCTATGCTCTATCATCATTGCACAACGAGTTTAAATCATGCACCACCCCGGTATTGTCCAAGTAATTGTTACACACCTTTACTTTCTCAAACATTTTCAACTCTCACGCAATACATGAGCGTGAGCCATGGTTATAGCACTATAGATGGTGTGGAATGTGGTGGGGGTTGCAAGACAAAAAGGAGAAGATAGTCACATTAACTAGGCATATCAATGAGCTGTGGAGATGCTCATCAATAGATATCAATGTGAATGAGTAGGGATTTCCATACAGATGATGCACTAGAGCTATAAGTATGTGAAAGCTCTTAAAGAAAACTAGTGGGTGTGCATCCAACTTGCTTGCTCACGAAGACCTAAGGCAATTTTGAGGAAGCCTATCATTGGAATATACAAGCCAAGTTATATAATAAAGATTCGCACTAGCATATGGTGGTGACGAAACGAGAGACAAAACGAGAGACTCTCAATCATGAAGATCAAGGTGCTCAAAATGCACAAGTGTGGAAAAAGTGGTAGCATTGTCCCATCTCTCTTTTTCTCTCATTTTTTTATTTTTATTTTGGTGGGCTCTTTGGCCTCTTTTTTTATGGGCTTCTTTGGCCTCTTTTATTTCCTCACATGGGACAATGCTCCAATAATGATGATCATCACACTTTCAACTAAAAACTTAGAGCAACTATGACTCTGTATGGAATGCCTTCGGTAGTGTACCGTGGCAATGATCTAGCATGGCATAGACATCAATGGAAACATCATGCTAGCTATCTTACGATCGTGCAAAGGCAATGTAGACGTGGTGGCACATATCATGGTGGTAGTTGCATGGCAATATATATCGGAATGACTTTGAAAAAGCCATAGTAGGTAGGTATGGTGGCTGTTTTGAGGGAGGCTAGTGGTGGGTTTTGTTCACCGGCGAAAGTTGCACGACACTAAGAAGATAGTGATGGTGGAAGGTGAAAGTGCATATAAACCATGGACTCAACATTAGTCATGAAGAACTCATATACTTGTTGCAAAAGTTTTATTAGTAATCGAGACAAAGCATTCAACGCATACTCCTAGGGGAAGGGTTGGTAGGTATAAACCATCGCGCGATCCCGACCGTCACGCAAAGGATGACAATCAATATACTAATCATGCTCAGATTTCATCACATAGTGGTTCACCATACGTGCATGCTATGGGAATCACTAACTTCAACACAAGTATTTCTAGATCCACAACACCTTACTAGCATGACTTCAATATTACCATAACCACAACTCAAAACTAATTGAGATGAATCAAACTTCTCTAACTATTCAATGCACATGAAGGTGGAAGTTTTCGTATCCCTTTGGATAACTACTCCTTTTGAGACTACTTTCAAAGCATAGATCAACTACCAAGACACGCACCGCTGTGCTCTAAAAGATATAAGTGAAGCACATAGAGCAAAAGTATCTAGCTCAAAAGATATAAGTGAATCACATATGAGCTGAATTGTCTACCAAAAGATATAAGTGAAGCTCGACAAAATCACGGTGAGTGCATGTATCTCTCTCTAGGTGTGCAACAAGGATTATTGTGACACAAAAAATAAAATAAAAGACTCCTACGATACAAGATGCTCCAAGCAAAAACACATAACATGTGGTGAATAAAAATATAGCCCCAAGTAACGTTACCGATGGATTGAAGACGAGAGAGGGGATGCCTTCCCGGGGCATCCCCAAGCTTAGGCTTTTACGGCATCCTTGAATCTCTTGGGGTGCCTTGGGCATCCCCAAGCTTGAGTTTTTTCCACTCTTTATCTTTTTTTCCATAAGAACTTCACCCAAAACTTGAAAACTTCACAACACGAAACTTAAACAGAAACTCGTGATAACATTAGTACAAGAAAGCAAACCACCACTTCCTTAGGTACTGTAGCAAACTTAAATTCTACTTGTGCCGATGTTGGGTTACTGTACTTTCAATCTTCCATGGCTAATACCCCCCGATACTATCCACAGTTTCATCAAAATAAGCAACCAACACAACAAAAACAGAATGTGTTAACAGCAGACTAGTCTGTAGCAATCTGTATGTTTCGTATACTTCTGGTACTTCAAAACTTCTGAAACATTACGACAGTCTGAAGAATTTGCGTAACAATCAGAAGAAAAAAGAATCAACTCAAAAGCTCTTACATAAAAAAGATGAAAATTATTTTTGTGAGCAGAAAGTTTATGCCTTTTCGAGCGTGACCAAACGATCATCCTCAAGACTAATCATAACGGTTTTGCTTGGCACAAACGCAAAAAGAAACACAAAAAACACAATCATAACAGAATTATGAAAGTGTGGAAAACACAAAACAGAAAGAAAAATGATAGATTCGTTGGGTTGCCTCCCAACAAGCGCTTTTGTTTAACGCCCTTAGCTAGGCGAAAGTGATGGAATCATGTATAGTCATCTTTGGTGCTCAAACCATAGGTAGCGTGATCATTTATCATCTTAAGATTTTCATCTTTATTAGGTGACTCATCACTAGCTGTAAGAACAAAAACAGGCTTGACGGTCTTTTTGAGAGTAAGATTTGGAGTATTTTGCACAGCGGCAAAAGCGGAACCCAAGTTGGTTATGACATCTTCTAATTTGCCAATTCTAGAAGAATCATCAACTATAAGTTCCTTCTCCTTTAAGTTTTTCAAAAAGTTTCCCACTTTGGATTCGTACTGAGAGATTTGATTGTGGATCTTTCTATCCAAACCCTCAATAAGTTCAACTATGGCAAAAAAAATTCAATAGCGTCAAGCCTTTACATCACGTGTTCCAAGGTCAAGATAGTTCCATTAACCATGAGCGGGGGTGAGCCTACCAAATTAATGATAGCTCTATAGGAGTCAACAGTATGGCTCCCCAAAAAGTTCCCGCCTACAATGGTATCAAGGATATACCTATTCCAAGGAGAAATTCCAACATAGAAACTGCAAAGAAGGACGGTTGTGGATTGCTTACGAGTAGATCTGCTTTGAGCATTGCAAATCCTGTACCAAGCGTCCTTCAAATTTTCTTCCTCATTCTGCCTGAAATTGAGAACTTCATTTTCAGGGGTGTCATTTGGAGTGGTGGGTCTAGCCATTGATGGACTATCTCACGCACAAACGAGCGGGAAGAGAGAATGAAACGGGCAAAAGGAAACGGTGAAGGAGAAAGGCGAATGAAAACGGCAAATGTGAAGTGGGGGAGAGGAAAACGAGAGGCAACTGGCAACAAAAGTAAATGCAAGAGAATAGTTTGTGAGACCTACTTGGATAGATCTTGATTTCTCCTCCCCGGCAACGGCGCCAGAAATACTTATGATGTTTGCTGTGTATCCCTTGCAACGGCGCCAGAAATAGTTGTGTCGACGGCACCAGAATCCTTCAGCTACGGCTACGCCTTAAGGGACTTCCTAGGTAAGTATGCAAAGGATTTCCCCCGTGGCCTTGGAGCCTTGCGTTGGTGTTCCCTTGAAGCGGAAAGGGTGATGTAGCACAACGACGGTAAGTATTTCCTTCACTTTGAGAACCAAGGTATCAATCCGGCGGAAGAGTATCTCAAGATCCTGCACAAACACAAAAGCTTGCACCCAACGCCATGAAGGGGTTGTCAATCCCTTATAGATTGTTTGCCAACTGAGAACTGAAAGCAACAAAGTAACAAAGCAAAGTAAAAGCGGAGATGTAAACGATGGATGTCAATAGACCCGGGGGCCGTAGTGTTTACTAGTGGCTTCTCTCATGAAAGCAAGTAGACGGTGGGTGAACAAATTACCGTCGAGCAATTGATAGAACTGTGCAGAGTCGTGACGATATCTATGCAATGATTATTTCTATAGACATCACGTTCGAAACAAGTAGACCGATACTTTCTGCATCTACTACTATTACTCCACACGTCGACCGCTATCCAGCATGCATCTAGTGTATTAAGTCCATAAGAACAGAGTAACGCCTTAAGCAAGATGACATGATGTAGAGGGATAATCTCAAACCAATGATAAAACCCCCATCTTTTTACCCTTGATGGCAACTGCTTGATGTGTGCCTTGCTGCCCCTACTGTCACTGGGAAAGGTCACCACATGGCAGAACCCAAAACCAAGCACTTCTCCCATTGCAAGAATCATTGATCTAGTTGGCCAAACAAAACCCAAGACTCGGAGAGACTTACAAGGATATCAAATCATGCATATAAGAAATCAGCAAAGACTCAAATATATATCATAGATAATCTGATCACAAGTCCACAATTCATCGGATCTCGACAAACACACCGCCAAAGAAGATTACATCGGATAGATCTCCATGAAGATCATGGAGAACTTTGTATTGAAGATCCAAGAGAGAGAAGAAGCCATCTAGCTACTAACTACAGACCCGTAGGTCTGAAGTGAACTGCTCACGAGTCATTGGAGGGGCGATGATGATGATGAAGAAGCCCTCCAACTCCAAATCCCCTCCGGCAGGGTGCCGAGAAGGGTCTCCAGATGAGATCTCACGGAAACGGAAGCTCGCGGTGGCGGAAAAGTATTTTCGAGGCTCCCTTGATTTTTCGCCGAATATTTGGGAATTTATAGGCCAAAGACCTAGGTCAGGGGGCGACCAGGGAGGCCACAAGCTTGCCCACCACCGCCTCCCCCTGGTGGCGGAGTGGGGGCTTGTGGGCTCCGTGGAGCCCACCTGGCTTGGCCCAAAAGCCCCTGGACTTCTTCCATTCGGGAAAAAATCATTTCGGGGTTTTTCTTCCGTTTGGAATCCGTTCCAAAATCAGATCTGAAAAGAGTCAAAAACACGGAAAAAACAGGAACTGGCACTTGGCACTGAATTAATAAGTTAGTCCCAAAAAGATATAAAAAGGTACATAAAACATACAAATAAGGCAAGATAACAGCGTGAAAACATAAAAAATTATAGATACATTTGAGACGTATCAAGCACCAAAGACGACGATACGTGATTTTATCGCTTTTATGCCTAGCTAAGGGCGTTAAACAATAGCGCTTGTTGGGAGGCAACCCAATGAATTTATCATTTTCTTTCTGTTTTTTTTGCGTCCACACCATCATAATTCTGTTGTGATTGTGTTTTTTGTGTTTCTTTTTGTGTTTGAGCCAATCAAAACCTTTATGACTAGTCTTGGTAATGGTTGTTTGATCCTGCTGGAAAAAGACAGAAATGTTTCGCTCACGAGATGATTTTTCATTTTTATTCAGAAAGTGCTTTTGAGTTGATTCTTTTTGCTGCTGGTTGATATGACTTTTTCCCAGGCAGTCGTAAATTTTCAGAGTTTTTGAGGTTACAGAAATATACGAAGTATACAGATTGCTACACACTGGTCTGTTTTTGACAGATTCTGTT
The DNA here is from genome assembly GCF_904849725.1 of Hordeum vulgare subsp. vulgare. NCBI lineage: Eukaryota > Viridiplantae > Streptophyta > Magnoliopsida > Poales > Poaceae > Hordeum > Hordeum vulgare. The sequence goes on along the minus strand of NC_058520.1, from coordinate 21,502,963 downwards.
TTTGTTGAGTTGGTTGCTTGTTTTGATGAAACTATGGTTAGTATCGGGGGGTACTAGCCATGGAAAAGTGAGAATATAGTATCCAAGCACCAATATAGATAGAATTCAAGTTTGCTACAGTACCAAAAGAAGTAGTAGTTTGTTTTCTTGTGCTAATGTTATCACGAGTTTCTGTTTAAGTTTTGCGTTGTGAAGTTTTCAAGTTTTGGGTGATGTTCTCATGGACGATGAGATAAGGAGTGGAAAGAGCTCAAGCTTTGGTATGTTCAAGGCATCCCAAGCCAAATTCAAGGACACCAAAATGCCTAAGCTTGGGGATGCCCCGGGAAGGCATCCCCTCTTTCGTCTTCAATCCACCGGTAACATTACTTGGAGCTATATTTTTATTCACCACATGATATGTGTTTTGCTTGGAGCGTCTTGTATCTTAGGAGTCTTTTCGTTTTGTTGTGTCACAATCATCCTTGCTGCACACCTTTTTGATAGAGAGATACATGTACTCATCGTGATTTTGCTAGAATGCTCATAGTGCTTCACTTATATCTTTTGAGCTAGATACTTTTGCTCTATGTGCTTCACTTATATCTTTTAGAGCACGGCGGTGCGTGATTTGGTAGTTGGCTTATGCTATTAAAGTAGTCCCAAAGGTGATAGGTACCCAAAGAGGATGCAAAAACCTCCATGTTCATGTGCATTGAGTAGAAAGAGAAGTCTTGATTCCTCTCAATTAGTTTTGAGACGTGGATTTGGTAATATTAAGAGTTATATTAGTAGGGTGTTGTGAATCTAGAGAAACTTGTGTTGAAGTTAGTGATTCCCGTAGCATGCACGTATGGTGAACCGCTATGTTAGGAAGTCGGAGCATAATTGATCTATTGATTGTCATCCTTTGTGTTGAGGTCGGGATCACGCGATGGTTAACACGTACCAACCCTCCCCCTAGGAGTATGCGTTTAGCACTTTGTTTCGACTACTAATAAAAACTTTCACAACAAGTATGTGAGTTCTTCATGACTAATATGTGTCCATGGTATAGATGCACTTTCACCTTCCACCATTGCTATCCTATTTAGTGCCGCGCAATTCTTGCGGTGCACCAACCCACCATATGCCTTCCTCAAAACAGCCACCATACCTACCTACTATGGCATTTTCATAGCCATTCCGAGATATATTGCCATGCAATTCCCACCGTTCCGTCTCATGACTTGTGCCGTCACTCTCATATTGCCATTGCATGACCGTAAGATAGCTAGCGAGATGTTTCAACGTCATACGCCATGCTAGATCGTTGCACATCCCGGTACACTGCCAGAGGCATTTCCTATAGAGTCATCATCATTTTGAGCTTTGAAGCTGTGAGTAAATAAAAGTGTGATGATCATCATTATTAGAGCATTGTCCCATGTGAGGAAATAAATAAAAAAGGCCAAAGAGCCCATATATAAAAAAGGAAAAAATAGGCCTAAGAGCCCAAATGAAAAAAAAGAGAAAAGAGAGAAAAAGAGAGAAGGGGACAATGCTACTATCTTTTTCCACACTTGTGCTTCATAATAGCACCATGTTCTTCATGATTGAGAGCTTCTTGCTTTGTCACCACCATATGCTAGTGAGAATCTTCATTATATAACTTGGCTTGTATATTCCAATGACGGGCTTCCTCAAAATTGCCCTAGGTCTTCGTGAGTAAGCAAGTTGGATGCACACCCACCAGTTCTCCTTTTGAGCTTTCACATACTTATAGTTCTAGTGCATGTCTTGTATGGCAATCCCTACTCATTCACATTGATATTAATGGGCATCTCCATAGCCCTTTGATACGCCGAGTCAATGTGACAATGTCCTCCTTTTTTGTCTCACAACCACCACCACACTCTATTCCACCTATAGTGCTATATCCATGGCTCACGCTCATGTATTGCGTGATAGTTATAAAAAGTTTGAGAAAGTAAGAGTGCGAAAACAATTACTTGGACAATACCGGGGTTGTGCATGATTTACATTAGTTGTGTGAGGATGATAGAGCATAGCCAGACTATATGATTTTGTAGGGACAACTTTCTTTGGCCTTGTTATTTTGAAAGTTCACGATTACCTTGCTAGTTTGCTTGAAGTATTATTGTTTTTATGTCAATAACAAACTATTGTTTCGAATCTTACAGATCTGAACATTCATGTCACGTGAAAGAAGTTGCAAAGGACTACTCTGCTAGGTAGCATTGCACATCAAAAATTCATTCTTTATCACTTCCCTACTCGAGGACGAGAAGGAGTTAAGCTTGGGGATGCTTGATACATCTCCAACATATATATCTATAATTTTTGATGTTTCCATGCTATTATCTTGTCAAACTTTGGATGTTTTGCATGCCTTTTATATTTTTTTGGGACTAACTTATTAACTCAGTGCCAAGTGCCAGTTCCTGTTGTTTCCATGTTTTTGACCCCTTTCAGAGAAGATTTTGAAACGGAGTCCAAATGGAATAAAATCCCTGAAAAGATTTTTTTTCGTAACGGAAGAAGATCAGGAGACTTGAGAGCCAAGGTAGGGGGGCCGAGGGGCCCCACAAGCCCCCACCCCGAGGCCAGGGGGAGGCCGCGGCCCTCAGGCTTGTGGGCCCCCTAGACACCCTTTGCCCTAGGTTTTGCGCCTATATATCCCCAAAAATTCCACAAAAAATCAAGATCATCGAAAGTACTTTTCCACCGCCGCAAGCTTCTGTCTCCACAAGATCTCATCTGGGGTACGTTCTGGTGCCCTGCCGGAGGGGGGATTCGGATACGAAGGGCTTCTTCATCAACACCATGACCTCTGCGATGATGCGTGAGTAGTTCACCATAGACCTACAGGTCCATAGCTAGTAACCAGATGGCTTCTTTTCCCTCTTGGATCTTCAATACAAAGTGCTCCATGATCTTCATGGAGATCTATCTTGATGTAATCTTCTTTCGCGGTGTGTTTGTCGAGATCCGATGTATTGTGGATTTATGATCAGATTATCTATGAATCTTATTTGAGTTTCTTCTGATCTTTCTTATGCATGATTTCATATCCTTGTAATTCTCTTCGAGTTGTGGGTTTTGTTTGGCCAACTAGATCTATGATTCTTGCAATGGGAGAGGTGCTTGGTTTTGGGTTCATACCGTGCGGTGACCTCACCCAGTGACATAAGGGGTAGCGAGGCACGCATCATGTTGTTGCCATCAAGGATAAAAAGATGGGGTTTTCATCATTGGTTTGAGATTATCCCTCTACATCATGTCATCTTGCTTAAGGCGTTACTCTGTTCGTCAGGAACTCAATACACTAGATGCATGCTGGATAGCGGTCGATGTGTGGAGTAATAGTAGTAGATGCAGAAAGTATCGGTCTACTTGTCTCGGATGTGATGCCTATATGTATGATCATTGCCTTAGATATCGTCATGACTTTGTGCGGTTCTATCAATTGCTCGACAGTAATTTGTTTACCCACCGTGATATTTGCTATTTTAAGAGAAGCCTCTAGTGAACACTATGGCCCCGGGGTCTACTCCACACCATATTTTCAGCCTTAGAATTTTTACTTCGTTGCGCTTTCCTCCTTCAGATCTCACTGTGCAAACAATCTTGAAGGGATTGACAACCCCTTTGAAGCATTGGGTGCAAGCTCGTTTGTGTTTGCGCAGGTACTCTGGACTTGACGAGACCCTCCTACTGGATCGATACCTTGGTTCTCAAACTAAGGGAAATACTTACTGTTCCTGTGCTGCATCACCCTTTCCCCTTCAAGGGAAAAACGAACGCAAGCTCAAGAGACGACATAAGGATCTCTAGCACTACTGCTGGGGAACGACTTTTGTTGACGTAGCAACTCTCAGGTATGGCGACGCACGGTCGAAGGGTCAACACTCCATCTCTTCCGGTTCTGGAGACTTCTCTTCTCTGCCTCTCCTCTCCTCTCCGAGCATTCTCCTGGTGAGGTCCTCCGCCGGCGGCCTCTGGAACGCCTAAGAGCACCTCTTCGGTCAAGAGGAGGCTGAAGATGTGTCGGGGGTTGGGGGTCAATGGCGTCGGGGACGACGTACTAACAGTTGCGCAAAGTTTCGTGTCGGGGTGTCGGGACGTCGTGTCGGGGTGTCAGGGCATCGTGTCGGGGTGTCGTTTTGTTTTTTCTTCCTCTTCTTTTTTTCCTCTTCTTCCTTTTCTTCTTCTTCTTCTTCTTCTTCTTCTTCTTCTTCTTCTTCTTCTTCTTCTTCTTCTTATTCTTATTCTTCTCCTTCTTCTTCTCGTTCTTCTTCTCCTTCTTCTTCTTGTGCTTTCCTTCTCCTCTTCTTCTTTTCTTATTCTCTTCTTTTCTTCTTCTTCTTCTTCTTCTTCTTCTTCTTCCTTCTTTTTATTTTTCCTCTTTCTCCTCCTCTTCTTATTATCCTCCTCCTCTTCTTCTTCTTCTTCTTCTTCTTATCCTCCTCCTCCTCCTCCTCCTTCTAAACTAAACTAAACTACCAACTAAACTAAACTATGTACCACTAAACTAAAATAAACTAAAAAAGGAAAATAGCAAAAAAAGAACAAAAAAGGACCAACTAAACGAAACTACCACTAAACTAAAGTACCAAGTAAATTAAACTAATCAACTAAACTAGAGAAAACTAAACTAAACTAGTCAGCTAAACTACAGCAAAAAAGGAAAAAAAAACTGACATTGTGTAGGGAAGTGGGCGGTCAGGGGCAGTGGGGGGCCGGGACGATGGGGGCCTAGGGCGGGGTGGGGGTGCTGGGCGTGGCAGGGGCGCCGACGCGAGGGAGGAGGGGTGGCCGGTTGCGGGGTGGGGGAGCGGCGCAGGAAGGAGGCCCGGCGAGGGGTGGCTGGTTGCAGGGTGGGGGCTAGCGCTTTGAGGAGTGGGTGGCCGGGGAGGGGTGGGGGTCAGCGCGGATGCTGTGATGCGGCGGCTGCGCTCGGGTGGGCAGGGGTGTGTGTGTGTGTGAGAGAGAGAGAGATAGATAGATGGATAGATAGATAGATAGATGGAGAGAGAGAGAGAGTGGGAGAGAGTGGGAGAGAGAGTGGGGCGGGTGGGGTGGGCGCGTTGACTATTATGGGGCCGTCCCCTTTGCCGTGTGAGGCGGACACCAAAGGGGTAGAGGCAGACGACAAAGAGGGGGGCCTTGGTCCTTCGCCGTCTGCCTGCACCTTCTTTGCCACCTGCAAGCAGACGGGACAATGTTGGCTGATGGCTAATAGGTTCTTTGCCAACAACCATTCCTTTGACGTCTTTTCTATGGCAGCTGACGGCAAAGAGGCCCATTGCCATCAGCCAGCAGACGGCAAAGAACTGGCTGATGGCAAATTCCCTGATTCCAGTAGTGTCTCAAGCAGGTTGTCACCACCGAGTCGACGACGAGGATGTGGGCCGGGCATCGTCAACGTCAAGAACAAATTCTACACTATATATATAGGTGGGGTTCTAAAAATCATCTAACGATAATTATATATCATAAATGGTGCGAGATGTCCCACCAAAGAGAATACCCACTACACTATATGTACAACACCCAAAGGAGTATATTAAACAAAAACTATAGATAGTAGAGAGTGATACTCATCCTATTTCGAAGATTGAATGCAGAAAACAAACAAAGAGAAGTGTTCTGTTGCGCTGATTTTGACCTCGAAGCCAAATTTGGTTGTAGTTTTACTCATTTGGTTTGCAGGACCATCGCGTTGAGAATTTACATTGTATTAGCTAGTAATAATCATGTGCTTAAGGTAGATGCATACGAGTGCATCTGAATCAATGAATAGTACTATCTTGTATGTTGATGCACATGTGTAAACGTATATAAAGATGATGTCAAATATGGAAGTACCAATTTGTAGTGGCATATGATATTAGCAAACACAAAGCGGAGATTCCATTTCAATTCACTAAAAATCATAAGATGGATTATCTGTAAAAATAATGAAGTTGCATAATCAGATAATTTTTCCTCATAGCATAAAATTGGTCATCTTTGTTACAATCCAACAGTAGCTTAAAAAAATGGAACCGCCGGGCAGGCCGGCGGCCATGGCACCTCCATGCTCGGGCACGACGAGGGGCCGGGGCGGAACAGAGAGGGGGGAAAGAGGCGGCCGGCAGAGAGCTCACAGCGGGAGGAGGGCCGGGGCGCAACAGCGTCTCGTTGGCGGACAGAGGGCTCATGGAGGAGGGGCGAGTGGCCGACGTCGATGGCGGCAGCGACGAAGACGGCTTCGGGAACGGTGGCGACTCCGGCAGCCTAGCGGCGTCGGGGCAAGTGCGTCGGCATCAGGGGGGAATGGGAGAGATCGGGGCTGAAACGGGAGCGCAGTTATATCTAGGGACCTTTAGTCCTAGTTGGTGCTACGAACCGGGACTAAAGGGTCTTTAGTCCCGGTTGGTGGCTCCAACCGGGACTGAAGGGTCTTTAGTCCCGGTTGGTGGCTCCAACCGGGAGTAAAGGTGGGGCGCATGGCCCACTCGCACACACCTTTATTCCCGGTGGTAGCCACCAATCGGGACTAAAGGTCTATTTTCGGCGGTCCAACTTCCGCGTGGGAAGGGACCTTTAGTCCCGGTTGGTGCCTCCAGACGGGACTAAAGGTCTATTTTTCTTTTTTATTGTTTTTGTTTTTCTAAACACGATAGTTTTTGTTTTAAAATTTGGAATAACTCTTAGAATATTTATAGTTTTTCAATGAATCTTTTTGGTTTAGGTCAAAAAACTACAAATTTTTTGTTAGTTACGGAGTTTAAACTTGAAATTTTTTGAACTTTGTGTGAATCACTATTTTGTGAATAACTTTACATTAAAAATAGATTTTTTAGTCATTCTTTTTTTTATGTTTAACATTAGTGTGTTTTATCATTATATTAAATTTGCTAATTTTTAGGTTATTAAAAAAATGAAATGCCTTTGTAAGAGAAGAGTATTCGTCTGAAACCGTCATACTTCGAAAGAGATTGTCCATTTTGTACACGAAGTGCATCCAGTTTTTGTCGCAACCCTCCCAACTTTTAGCACATGCTATGTGGATGAAATGATGATACCATGTCAAGTTTCAGCCTTTACTGAGTTTATTTGTATCACTTCTCAGTTTTAGGGTCATTTAGGTCAAAAAATATAAATGCATGAAAAATAGCAAATGAGGTGAGAAAAGTTGAAAATTGATGATGTGGCTTTGAATGATGCATATTGAGCGCAGAAAAAGTCTGGAGTTAAAATAAGTTTAAAAAAATGAAATGCCTTTGTAAGAGATGATTATTCGTTTGAAACCCTGATACTTCGAATGTCATTGTCCATTTCGTACACGAAGTGCATGCAGTTTTTGTCGTAACCCTCCCAACGTTTTAGCATATGCCATGTGGATGAAATGATGATACATGCCTAGTTTCAGCCTTCTCAGAGTTCATTTGTAGTTCTTTCCAATTTCAGGGTCATTTAGCTATGTGGATGAAATGATGATACCATGCCAACTTGGAACCTTTTCAGAGTTCATTTCAAATGCTTTTCAATTTCATGGTCTTATAGCTCAAAATAATCAGTAAATGCATGAAAAATAACAAATGAAGTCAGATTGGGTTGTAAATTGATGATGTGGCTTTGAATGGTGCATTTTGAACACAGAAAAACTATGGAGTTCAAATAAGTTAAAAAAAATGAAATCCGTTTTTGTCAGATGAGTTTTCGTATAAAACCCTGATACTTCGAAAGAGATTGTCCGTTTTGTACACGAAGTGCATCCAGTTTTTGTCGTAACCCTCTCAACTTTCTTGCACATGATATGTGGATGAAATGACGATACCATGCCAACTTGGAACCTTTTCAGAGCTCATTTCAAATGCTTTTCAATTTCATGGTCTTATAGCTCAAAATAAATAGTAAATGCATGAAAAAAAACAAATGAAGTCAGAAAGGGTTGTAAATTGATGATGTGGCTTTGAATGGTGCATTTTGAACACAGAAAAACTATGGAGTTCAAATAAGTTCAAAAAATGAAATCCCTTTGTAACACATGAGTTTTGTATGAAACCTTGATACTTCGAAACAGATTGTCCGTTTTGTACACGAAGTGCATCCAGTTTTTGCCGTAACCCTCTCATCTTTCTCGCACATTCTATGTGGGTGAAATGATGATACCATGCCATCTTGGAACCTTTTCAGAGTTCATTTCAAATGCTTTTCAATTTCATGGTCTTATAGCTCAAAATAATCGGTAAATGCATGAAAAATAACAAATGAAGTCAGAAAGGGTTGTAGATTGATGATGTGGCTTTGAATGGTGCATTTTGAACACAGAAAAACTATGGAGTTCAAATAAGTTCAAAAAATGAAATCCCTTTGTAAAAGACGAGTTTCCGTATGAAACCGTGATACTTCGAAACAGATTGTCCGTTTTGTACACGAAGTGCATCCAGTTTTTGCCGTAACCCTGTCAACTTTCTCGCACATGCAATGTGGTTGAAATGATGATACCATGCCGACTTGGAACCTTTTCAGAGTTCATTTCAAATGCTTTTCAATTTCATGGTCTTATAGCTCAAAATAATCAGTAAATGCATGAAAAATAACAAATGAAGTTAGAAAGGGTTGTAAATTGATGATGTGGCTTTGAATGGTGCATTTTGAACGCAGAAAAACTATGGAGTTCAAATAAGTTCAAAAACATGAAATCCCTTTGTAACAGAAGAGTTTCCGTATGAAACCGTGATACTTCAAAACAGATTGTTCGTTTTGTACATGAAGTGCATCCAGTTTTTGGCGAAACCCTCTCAACTTTCTCGCACATGCTATGTGGGTGAAATGATGATACCATGCCAACTTGGACCCTTTTGAGAGTTCATTTCAAATGCTTTTCAATTTCATGCTCTTATCGCTCAAAATAATCAGTAAATGCATGAAAAATAACAAATGAAGTCAGAAAGGGTTGTAAATTGATGATGTGGCTTTGAATGGTGCATTTGAACACGGAAAAACTATGGAGTTCAAATAAGTTCAAAAAAATGAAATCCCTTTGTAACAGACGAGTTTCCGTATGAAATCCTGATACTTAGAAAGAGATTGTCCGTTTTGTACACGAAGTGCATCCAGTTTTTGCCGTAACCCTCTCAACTTTCTTGCATATGCTATGTGGATGAAATGATGATACGATGCCAAATTCCAACCTTTTCAGAGTTCATTTCAAATGCTTTTCCATTTCATGGTCTTATAGTTCAAAATAATCAGTAAATGCATGGAAAATAGCTTATGAAGTCAGAAAGGGATGAAAATTAATGATGTAAGTAGAAACCAAATAAAATAAAATAAACTTTAATAAAACAAGAAGTCCAGAGTTGTAATAAGTTATTAAAAATAAAAGAGAGGCGCAATGCTCACCTGCACGTTGCTTAGCTGCAGGCCTTGAGGAAATAGTGTAGACTGCACGGAGCTATGTGTAGTTTATGTCCGAAACCGTGATAGCTCCGTGCAGTCTACACCACTTCCTCAAGGCTTGAAGCTAAGCAACGTGCAGGTGAGCACTGCGCCTCTCCCTTCATCGTCTCTACACTCAGGTCTTATAAACCGCTGCGAGTGCCTCTCGCTTGGCGAGGTAGGACTAAAAAACAACCGCAGAAAGAATCAACTAAAAAACTCTTTTACCGGTTCATGCCACGAACCGGTACTAAAACGTGCTCGTGGGGCCCCAGCCTTAGAACCTGTACCAAATAAAATGCCTTTGTAACAGCCTTAGAACTGGTACTAAAGGAATCAACTAAAAAGCTTTTATAAACCTCTAGTATTATTGAAACTAAAATTATATAGAAGTTATGCAACTAAAATTATCAAAGTATTTTCTGTTCAAAACATTAAAAGCAAAAAGAATTATCATAAAATAAAATAAATAAGTAATTATAATTTTGTTACAAACTTTAATAGCAAAAAGAATTATCATAAAGGAAAAAAAATAAGTAATTAAAAACAAAAAATAAAGCAAAAAAACTGGAAAAAAAATAAAAAAGTGCTACCTACACGGCCACCACGACGTGCATACAACTAGAAACCCATTACTAGGGCCAGGATGCAGGCCCGCAGTAGGCCCAATAGGCCCACAAGCACATAAAGTGATTTTCGGCCCATAAGCCTGCAGTAGAGAGGAGCTCGAAGTGGTTGGTTCGACAGGGCTTATAAACCACTCCGAGCCCCTCTCGGCTAGCGAGGTGGGACTAAACATAGCACCGCACCGCGCCAGTGCAAGGTCTTTGGTCCCGGTTGGTGGCACCAACCGGGACTAAAGGGGGGCATTAGTCCCGGTTGGTGCCACCAACCAGGACCAACGACCTCTACTTCCCGCCCTTCGGGCTGCTGAAAAGAGACCTTTAGTCCCGGTTGGTTACACCAACCGGGACCAATGCCACCATTAGTCCCGGTTGGTGCCACCAACCGGGACCAAAGGCCTCTGCTTCCCGCCCTTCGGGCTGCTGAAAAGAGACCTTTGGTCCCGGTTGTTGACACCAACCGGGACTAAAGGTGGGGCTATATAAGCGACAATTTCGAAATTTTGATCTCTCCCCCTGTCTCCATTTGATCCCGACACCGATGCCGCCCGCGCCCCCGATGCTGCCAGGCTGCCGGAGTCGCTGCCGGAGTCACTGCCGCCCCCGAAGCCATCCTCGTCATCGCTGTCACCTACGCCGTCTGCCTGCGCCTCCTCCATCTGCCCGCCGACGAGCAGCCTGGCCCTCCTCTGCTTCCCACGGTGAGATCTGCCGCCACTCCTCCCTCTCCTCATCTAGCTCCGGCCTCCTCCCGTCGGGTTACGCTCTGGCGCCCCTCCTCTCCCCACGCCGCGCTCAGGCGCCCTCATCCTCTCCCCTTAGAGCATGTGGCATAATTTTACTACATAGTTTCACCCTTCGTATCTCCAAAGCAGGGGATGCTAAAAATGTTCATGAATTTGGGAATGTGGCATAGTTTTACTGCATAGTTTCACCCTTCATTGTCTCATTTCACTAGTTTCTTTGTGTTCTTTTGGGAATTTGCTAGCACTTAAACTTGTATTTTTGTGATGGTGAACATGCTCTGGAATGTTTTATGTTGGAATGTAAGAGGCTTTAATGAGATGATAAATGCTTAGCACTGCGAAACAAGATTGATGAATCTAGTTGTCATATTGTCTGTCTGGTAGAAACAAAAAAGAAAACTTTGATAATTATTTCATCAGAAATTGTTGACTATGTCGTTTTGGTATATTTGAATATATAAGTCTGATCTAGAGGCGCATCTGGGGGTCTGGCCATATTTCGGTGTAGTAGTCATTTCGCCAGTGCCGTGCACCCCCGCGCTCAGATTATATAGCCTTTTGGGTGACCTCTGGTGTAATCAATATATAGTTCATCCTAAACCAAATATTGCATTCATGGTGTATAAGCCTTTCGGTGCCTAGAATAATGAGACTTTTCTTTTGAAATTTGGCGACCTTTATTAAATAATAATCATGTTCGTTACAAGAGAGGGGATTAGAAAGTCGGGAGGATGATCACGCATTCCACAGAGAATTTCCTTGTGTAACTTGCTTGAGCAAGCAAATATGAAGCGATATTGCTCTCCCGGGCACAATGCAATTAATATGGTCTCCCTGCCGGAAGAGCTTATTATCTCCAAGGAGTTGTCGGTCACCACGTGTCCCGATGCTCGATACTTTGAAGGATCAAGGATGGCTTGTACAATCTCCATAGAATCACATTCCACGGGGTAATAATGAGACACAAAAGGGTTGTTAACTATTGGGGACACATGCATACATAACAAGGCTATTATGTTTTCTTGAAAGCAAGATAACATGCACAATATAATCACATAATCAATTACTATTTTGTTTTAGTACATGGGTGGATATAACTAATGATCATATTTTCTTTTGTGGAGCATGGTTCCAAATTCTGACATTAAATGCTTAACCGTTCGAATTTGGATACAAAATATAAGCTACATCATCTCAATGAGGCCTTTCACTTCAGTAGCATGGACCGAATGGAATTCTTGAACTGTCATGGATTTTCCCCCCAAATTAACGGTTACAAGTTGTATTAATGACACAATTCGAGTTATCATCTCTATCTTTACAAAAGGAGCCATTCAAATGCAAACCAACCTAGAAATTATCGATAATGAATCCATCCTAGGGTAAGACAAAATTAGAGAGGCATGAAAAGCATTCATCGAATTAGACTTCGCTGAGCTCAAGGATCGTGAGTGGATATATGTTAATAATCATGTAAAGAATTCAAGCCGGCATGTGAGTTCGTCCTGCAGCTAGGAGGATATATGTTAGAGAAGGTCATGGTGTCTTCTGTGGTCTATCGACAAATGTTGACTTGTAGTTCTTTGTGTACTCCATGGAACACGTTAGATGGTGCTAAGTTTACACCAAGAAGGCCCCTTCTTCTGCCCATCTCCAAGCCACACCACATGGCCTATCGCCATGGCCTCCAACAAAGAAATCCGCCATAGGTTTATAGATGTGCCATTGATGGATCCAAAACTTCACGAAGCCGTCATGACTAATGGATGATAAACTGCCATTGATAGATTTCTTAACTACCATAGATGATATTTTTTGGTACTTTGTGTTTGTAAGCACCTAACTTTATTCACCTAGATTCTCCTCTCCTTCCATTTCAGTTTTGGAAAATGCTTTGGTTTGGATGGGAAACACTTTGATATTAATGTATGTATGGGTCTTGTTGTCCCCAATATTTGTAAAGTGGCAATAAAATTAACTTGCAACCATAAAAAGAAGCCGATTAACTAACTTTTAATCATTGCATGGACTCCCCTGGTTGAACAAATCTTGATGTTTTTTAAATAGATTTTGTCCAAATTTGAAAACTGTGACCATATATTGTTTAAAATAATATTTTGACTAGATGCGTTAACTTCATATGCCACAACTACACAATAGATCACCACAAACAACTTGAACTGACCATTATAGACATGCATATGCCATTTTCTTAGCTAGGTCGGTCATGCCAAGGCCCTTCCCAGTCGGCCAAGGAACCATCTCTGAAAGGACTTTGACAATCAGCTCGAAGTATGAGACACCTGCCAATACCACATTTTGCAATATATTTTTAATGAGCCATATGTAGTAAAACATATCAGAGGGAAGCATCTGAGATTCAAGCTGCCTTCCAAAATCCTTAAAGCTGGCAGTTTTTCACAACCATCTACTGTAGCCGCATATTCTATTGCTTCCGATATAATATTACCACTGTTCCAAATTATAAGACATTTTAAATATGTTAATATGGACTACATACAGACTAAAATGAGTGAACAAACACAATAAAGCATGTGTATATACATCTGATTCAAAAAAAAGTTGGAACATCTTATAATTTAGAGAGGGAGAGGGAGAGGTTGAGGGAGAGAGAGAGAGAGACAAAGGGAGAGAGGGAGAGGGGGAGAGAGAGTACTTAACAAGGCAGGTTATGCACCGAACAAACTTATGTATTTATTCTTATTCAAACATAGGGAAGAAACATTTATAGAAGTAGTATATAGTTCATTCAAACATCAACAAAATGACAAAAACAAATCACAAGTACTAGACTAGATGTAGAGCTACACATGCTATGAACACTCAATATTTGAAACTTGTGAGTTAATGTTGCTTTGCCTTTGGCCTATCATGAGATACTTCCTCACTTTATTCGTTTTGTAACCGAGTGAGGTAGTTACTATTCTAGAGAGTTTTCTGCCATCGGATACCGACGTTGTAGATATTGTTGGCCCTGTTGAGAAAATCAAACGAACTTAGTCTAATAACTATATCAAGCAAAGTGGATCGAATTCACAGAGCTGATCAATTGATTTTGTCTAGCCGAAACCTTTTAGATATACCTGATCAGCACGCGCACGTACAGCTGACTGACCGATGCACATGATCGATATTGATTATTTTGGTGTAGTAGTCAAGAAGAAGAAGAGGAGAGGAGAAGAAAGGAATAAAGAAGAAGAAGAAAAAAAATTATTTTTTTCTTCTTCTTCTCGATTCCTTTCTTCTTCTCCTTTTTTTTGTTTTTTTCTTCGATCGCTTCTCTTCTATTCCTTTCTTCTTCTCCTCTTTTTATTTCTTCTTCTTCCTTTTTGGTAGCTATATGATGAATGGATGTGTCTATGTATGTATGAACAAATTTTCATTGCATTTTTTTGTTTATATATGTTTTTTTCATATATGTATTAATTTTTTTATTTAGGTTAGTAGATATCGATTTTAGGTTAGTGCTTAGTAGTTGAACTAGTTGATTTAATAAAACTACATTATTAAATTTTACCATATATAGAAGTAGTTTATTTTTAGTAAGAACTACTTTATTTTATTAATTTATAGTAAGTGCTTAGTAGTGAAACTAGTTGATTTAATAAAACTACTTTATTAAATTTTACTATATATAGAAGTAGTTTATTTTTAGTAAGAACTACTTTATTTTATTTATTTATAGTAAGTGCTTAGTAGTTGAACTAGTTGATTTAATAAAACTACTTTATTTTACTATATATAGAAGTAGTTTATTTTTAGGAAGAAAATTAATAGAACTACTTTATTTTTTAGTTCATTTTACGATGCCTATCCCGCATCCTCGTCGTCGACTCGGCGGAGGACACGTGCTTGATCAGAGGGGCCATGTCTGGGATTGGGCTCCGCCCGGCTGGTATTGGGAGGTGCTACTTTCCGGGGGGCGTAGGTTGGTGAGGAGCCAACCCGTTGTTGACCCAATCCTTGTTTGGTGGCGGTCGCGTGGGCCAGTGACGGTGCCGAGGCTTCCAGACACCGCGGAGGTGATACGTCACCGTGTCAGCTAGGAGGACGAGCACGTCCGTCGCTACATGGTTGCATTGGAGGGCAGGTTCGACAATACGTGGCAGGTTCTTCAGGGATCTCACTGGAGCTATGATCCTGTGATGGTTCCTTCTCTTTGGGTGTCCACCGCCCGCGTTGATACCCGTCGGGCGCTACGGTTCTAGCTGTATTAGTGATGCTATATGTATGATAGTATTCGAGGAGTATTAGTGATAATATTCGACGATGTACGGACACAAGAGATGATGGAGTTTTGCTTATAATTGAATGCATGCTAATTTGAATACTACTTTATTTATGATTTGGTTTTGCTTATTAGTCCTACCAAATACTGATGATCATGTGCTAAGAACAATTAAGTAGGGTTGGTTCGATGACTATGAGGATGATGATCGTATGACTTGTTATTAATAACGAGTAGAAGTTGTATGATGATGATTAATTAGTAGGACTTGTTATTATATATGATGATGCATGATGCAAGCATGAAGAGTTATTATATATCAGCGGATGAAATGAACATGGATTGGATTATTGAAGTGAAGGCAACATGCATGTGGTGCATGTCGAAAGTAGTACAATCCAAACTTGATCAAGTTAGGATTAGTATTACTTTCGACATGCACCACATGTTCCCTTCACTTCAATCTAAGCCATGTTAACGTTAGGCATAGCAGTAGAATTGGTAAACCAAGCATAGACATATATAAGAGAGGATACTTTTCTCTATTAGCTAGTTAATAACAACCTAAATTAACCCCTAAACCAGCCCCTTTCAAAAAAAAAACCATCAGCTCCACCCAGGTGCTGACGCGTGGATGCCTTTTGGTCCCGGTTGGTGTCACCAACCGAGACTAAAGGCCCCCTGCCTGGCCTGGCCATAGCGGCCACGTGGAGGCCCATCTGTCCCGGTTCATGTAAGAACCGAGACTAAAGGCCAAGGGCATTAGTAACGACCTTTTTGTCCCGGTTCCAAAACCGGGACAGAAGGCCCTTACGAACCGGGACAAAAGGCCCTTTTTCTACTAGTGATTCCCTTCCTTATATTTTCTTTTTCTCGGCTTGGTAGACATGTCCTTCACATAGAAAACCCGCAACACATCATTGGCTAGGACGAATGGTTCATCCGTGTACCCAAGATTGTTGAGATCCACTTTTGTGATTCCGTACGTCTTCCTTTACCCCGCCTAGATTGACCCACTTGCACCGAAACAAAGGGACCTTTAAATTGTTTCCATAGTCAAGATTCCATAGTCAAGATTATCATTCTGTACCATTGGTCTCCTCTATGTAACCATAAGATTTGTCCTTTGGCCTATTGTTGATGTTTGCTGCATCAAAGCGGGTCACTCCGTACCACGGGTCACCACTGTTTTGGTTGGTGCACTTTTTATCTTGGACGATCATGTAAAATGTATTCCCATTTATCTCATACCCTTTGAAAGTCAATATAGTCGAAGATGGTGACTTGGCCAACAAGTACACGTCATCTCCAACTTCAGGGTCATGCATGAGATGTGTTTGCAACCAACCGCCGAATGATGCCATGTGTGTACGTTTGATCCAGGGATCGGACTGCTCCGGGTTCTTGGATCGTACAATATCCATGTGTTGCTCGATATACGGAGCCACCAAAGTGGAATTTTTTAGAACTGTGTAGTGTGCTTGCGCCCAAGAATGCACGTCCCTACATATTACTCAAACCTTTCCTAGCGTGCCTTTTCCACCCAGTCTACTGCTACCTATTGAGCTTGCGTTGTTTTTTCCCTTGAAGAGGAAAGGGTGATGCAGCACAATAGCAGTAAGTATTCCCTCAGTTTGAGAACCAAGGTATCAATCCAGTACGTAGGAGTATCAAGACAAGTCTCCAAATTACCTGCGCAAAAACAAACAAACTTGCACCCAACGCTATAAAGGGGTTGTCAATCCCTTCACGATTAATTGAAAGGTGAGATATGAAGGTGGAAAGTGCAAAAAAGTAAAAGTGTAGATCTGAAAATATGATGTGAAGTAGACCCGGGGGCCATAGTGTTCACTAGAGGCTTCTCTCATGATAGCAAGTATTACGGTGGGTGAATGAATTACTGTCTTGCAATTGATAGAACCGCGCAAAGTCATGATGATATCTAAGGCAATGATCATACATATAGGCAGAGACAAGTAGACCGATACTTTCTGCATCTACTACTATTACTTCACACATCGACCTCTATCCAGCATGCATCTAGTGTATTAAGTTTATAACAAACGGAGTAACGCCTTAAGCAAGATGGCATGATGTAGAGGGATAAATTCATGCAATAGATATAAACCCCATCTTTTTACCCTTGATGGCAACAACACGATGTGTGCCTCGCTACCCCTTCTGTCACTGGGTGAGGACACCGCACGACATGAACCCAAAACCAAGCACTTCTCCCATTGCAAGAATTATAGATCAAGTTGGCCAAACAAAACCCACAACTCGAAGAGAATTACAAGGATACGAAATCATGCATATAAGAGATCAGAGGAGACTCAAATAATATTCATAGATAATCTGATCATAAATCCACAATTCATTGATCTCGACAAACACACCGCAAAAGAAGATTACATCGGATAGATCTCCATGAAGATCATGGAGAACTTTGTATTGAAGATCCAAGAGAGAGAAGAAGCCATCTAGCTACTAGCTATGGACCCGAAGGTTTGTGGTGAACTACTCACGCATCATCGGAGAGGCAATGGTGTTGATGAAGAAGCCCTCTGTGTCCGAATCCCCCCTTTGGCAGGGCATCAGAACGTGCCCATATGGGATCTTGCAAAGGCAGAAGGTTGCGGCGGCGGAAAAGTATTTTTGTGGCTCTCTCTGGCAGTTTCAGATTTTTGGAGAATTTATAGTCGGAAGAAGTAGGGCAAAGGAGCCACGGGGGGCCCACAAGCCTACTAGGCGCCCCCATGCCGCGCCTAGGGGGCTTGTGACCTTCCCCGGGGTCCTTTGCCTTGGTTCTCAAGTTCCCTGCGTATCTTCTGTTATGGAAAAAATCATTCCGCAGGTTTTATTCCGTTTGGACTCCGATTAATATTCTTCTCTGAAAAAGGTCAAAAACACGGAAAAAAGAGGAAGTGACACTTGGCAATGAGTTAATAGTTTAGTACCAAAAGATATATAAAATAGCATATTCATGCATACAGAACATCCAAAGTTGACAAGATAATAGCATGAAACCATAAAAAATTGTAGATACATTGGAGATGTATCATCTGACTTCATGCCATGATTCAGGAAGACCAATCGGCTTAAGATCAGGAATAAAGTCAACACAAAACTTAATGACCTCCTCTATTTCATGGCCCTTGGAGATGCTTCCTTCCGGCCTAGCACGGATGTGAACATATTTCTTTAAGACTCCCATGAACCTCTCGAAGGGGAACATATTATGTAGAAATACAAGGTCCAGACTGACATTCTCTTCGACTAGGTGAACTAGGACGTGCGTCATGATACTGAAGAAGGATGGTGGGAACACCAACTCGAAACTGACAAGACATTGAATCAAATCATTCTGTAACCTTGGTAGGATTTCTGGATCGATTACGTTCTGAGAGATTGCAATGGGGAATGCACATAGCTTCACAATGGCTGATCCGATGTTTTCCGGTAGAGGCCCCCTCAATGCAACCGGAAGCAACTGTGTCATAATCATGTGGTAGTCATGAGACTTTAGGTTCTGGAACTTTTTTTCTCTATCATATTTATTATTCCCTTTATATTCTATGAGTAGCCAGACGAGACCTTCATACTGAGCAGACTTTCAAAGAAGATTTATTTCTCTTCTTTGGTAAGAGCATAGCTGGGAGGACCTTCATACTGCTTTGGATGCATGTCGTATTTTTCATGTATACGTTGTTGGTCCTCCCGTGTCTCAAGTGTATCTTTTGTCTTCCCATAGACGCCCAAGAATCCTAGCAGGTTCTTGCAAAGATTCTTCGTCACATGCATCACATCTATTGCAGAGCGGACCTCGAGGACCTTCCAATAAGGTAGGTCCCAAAATATAAATTTCTTCTTCCACATGGGTGTGTGTCCTTCAGAGTCATTTGGAACAGATTGTCCGCGAGGACCCTTTCCAAAAATTACTTTTAAATCCTTGACCATATGAAGTATATGATCACCGGTACGATGGTCAAGCTTCTTCCGGTGATCTACCTGACCTTTGAAATGCTTGCCTTTGTTTCTTAATAGATGCTTGATCTGAAGAAATTGACGATGTCCTAGGTACACATTCTTCTTACATTTATCCAAGTATATAATTTTTGTATCATCTAAACAGTGCATGCATGTGTGGTATCCCTTGTTTATCTGTTCTAAAAGGTTACTAAGAGCAGGCCAATCATTGATGGTTACAAACAACAACGCATGTAGGTCAAATTCCTGTTGTGTGTGCTCATCCCACACACGTACACCTTTGATATCCGACAACTGTAAAAGTTCTTCCACTAATGGCCTTTGGTACACATCAATGTCGTTGCCGGGTCTCTTGGGGCCTTGGATGAGCACTGACATCATAATGAACTTCTGCTTCATGCACAACCAAGGAGGAAGGTTATAGATACATAGAGTCATGAGTCAAGTGCTATGATTGCTGCTCTGCTCCCCAAAAGTATTGATGCCATCAGCACTTAAACCAAACCAACAGTTCTTTGCGTCCTCTGCAAATTCCGGCCACTCTCTCCCGATTTTCCTCCACTGTGACCCATCAGCGGGTACGCTAAATTCCCGTCTTTCTTACGCTCGTCTTTGTGCCATCGCAGCAACTTGGCATGCTCTTTGTTTCGGAACAAACGTTTCAAGCATGGTATTATATGAGCAGACCACATCACCTTGCCAGGAATTGTCTTCCTCAGGCGTTGGCCCTCAGCATCGTCACTAGGGTCATCGGGGCCAATCTTATAGCGCAACGCACCGCATACCGGGCATGCAATCAAATTCTCGTACTCCTCACCGCGGTAGAAGATGTAGTCATTAGGGCATGCATGTATCTTCCGCACTTCTAATCCTAGAGGGAAGATAGAATAATTTGCTTCGTACGTAGTGTCAGGCAATTCGTTGTCCTTTGGAAGCATCTTTTTTAACATTTTCAGCAACTTTTCAAAACCCTTGTCAGATACACCATTCTCCGCCTTCCATTGCAGCAATTACAGTGTGGTACCCAGCTTCTTCTAGTCATCTTCGCAGTTTGGGTACAACAATTTCTTGTGATCCTCTAACATGCGCTGCAACTTCAGCTTCTCCTTTCCACTTGCGCAGTTTCTCTTTGCATCAGCAATGGCCCGACCAAGATCATCAGGGGGCTCGTCTGGTGCCTCTACTTCAGCTACTTCCCCCATTGTAGTACCATCGTATTTGGGGAACAAAGGAGAGTCCTCTTCTTCTTCATTCTCTTCCATTAGAACCCCTCTTTCTCCATGCTTGGTCAAACAGTAATAGCCGGACATGAAACCGGACGTAAACACGTGGACATGAATAACTCTTGACTTAGAGTAAGTTTTACCATTCTTACAGAGAGCACATGGACAAGACATAAAACCATCCCACTAGTTTGCTTCAGCCTCATGTAGAAAACTCTGCAAAACCATCAATGAACTTGGGAGAGCGTCGGTCATCCTATGTAATGACTAAGATGCGGCTCTTTACTTATTTGGGGGGAGCCCTCAAACGGGGAAAGGGGCGCATCTAAGTGTTCCGCAAGTAGGATAAACATCGCAACAAAGAATGAATGGAAGAGTAATAAGATTTGGATTACACTCGCCACAAGCTAAATTACAGAGTCACACAGTCATACATTATTCAAATGGAAAGCAGGGTCCGACTACGGACAAGATAAACGGCAAAAGCAATGATATCGTGCCTTGCTAGGGCCACGATCACAACCAAGTGCCTCTAATCCTCGGGATACGTCACGTATAGCCTGCCATTGTCCTCGTCGAACTCCCACTTCAGCTGGGCATCCTCGACCACGTCTGCAGCTGGGGTACCGTTACCTGTAGGTGGTTGTAGTAAACTATGAGCCACGAGGACTCAGCAATCTCATGACCTTAGTATCGAGTCTAACTAAGTTAAAGGGTGAGGTAGGGTTAGGTGTTTGAGTTTGCATCAATCTAAGAATATATGGTGGCTAACTTACGAAGATCAGAAATATGTTATGGTGGACTACGTAAGACGATCGAGATCTAAGAGTGATCATTAAGTGATCCTGAACACCTACTTACATCATTCATAACCCCACAATGTTCTTGATCAGAGAAGGAACTCTGAAAGAAACAGTCATGGTTACGCACACAGTTGGTAGATTTTAGTTAAGTTACTTTAAGTTGTCTAGAACCGGATGTTACCTATATATCCATGATTGCCACATAACCGCGGGCACGACCTTCTGAAAGATTTAACCCTACAAGGGTGCTCCAACTAATCCATCACAAATTACCACAGGCCGCATAGTAATCCTCGACCACGATCCTCATGATCTCGTTGGATTCCTTAGAGGAAAACCTCAACTCTGAGAAGACCCAAAGTCTCACCGGAATCCCAATGCGCAAGATATATCGGTAAGGTAAGAAAAGTCCAGCAAGACCTCCCGACGTATCGACGAACCCGATAAGAGCTGCGTATCTCAGTCTTAGGACACGCACATGAGTACACTAGGAGTTAAACCAAACCTCGAGTTACCCCGCGATGGCCCCATAGTCTGGTTGTTTTGGACCAACACTCATGAGGAGCACGGGCCCGGGGGGTTGATTAAATTCCTCGGGGTAGCTATTCCCTATGCTTTTATTATGTTCTTAGCAAACCAAAGTTGGGTCTTGCCAGACAAGCCTTAACAATAAATGATTTACCAAGGGGGTCTCCATAACAACCCCGAACGTGTTAGGAGCGCTCAGTTATGGAATAAAACACCGGTAGCCGAAACTAAGGCGACAACAGCGGAACAAATCACCCGGCAAAAGGCTAGGCCTTCCGCTATTTACCAAGTATATAGGTGAATTAATTAAATAGCATTTCAATAAGATCATAACAAATGCCCATGTTATCACATGGACCAGCTGGCACCTGCAACTAGAAATGCTAAGAATAATGGTTGAGCAAGCCTAACTTAGCCAAACAATATTTGCTAGGAGGGGAGGTGTTTGAGGTTTCAGGGCAATATTTGTTGGCCTATATATCATGTGGTAGGCAGCAGAGATATAACGATGGAAACAAATCAACTAAGCATAACAAAGCTAGAAACGGTGTCAAGGTCACGACCATCTTGCGTGTGATATCTTCACAGTGGAACTCTTCCTATCTTCCTGCACGAACTTACTAGACTCCTCGAACTCATTTTCGGACCTAGTAGCTATCCAAAAGAAACAATCATCCAATAAAAACCGGCAAGAGATTATGCAACAATCAAAATGATGCATGCATGCACAAACTATAATTAGGCACAAAATCAATCCTACGCCGATAACCAAGGGCAACCTTATCACAAAATGACACTTTTGCAGAACTGCCTAAATCTGTAATCCAGTGCCACCGTTGGATTCCTGGAGTTTTTCTACCCCAAATCCATATATCATACTACTATATATGCATGCAGAAAAACACCACAAACAACAAAGGAAATACTACACACATGATCAAACTCTCCTATTGTCCAGAAGAGGAGCTGTTCTTGAGCCTGCCCAATTGGGTATATTCCTCTTCTGGAAATATTCCAGATTTGGAAATTCATTACAAACACACACATACTCAATAGGGGAGGGGCCCACTGCTCATACTCACCAAGGATCCCTAGAGTATGCCAAGTGGGCCCTGGACCCATTAGACACACACACACAACACACACACAAAGGAAAAGAAAATGGGGCTTGGTGGGGATCGAACCCTCCACCTCACCCATACACACAATGTCGTGCCACTGGGCTACCAGAGGCTAGCTGCACCAATAGGGGAAGCGCAACAGATAATCTGGCTCTGCCTCCCTAACAGGAGGGAAAATTCCCTGCAAAATAAAAAGAGGGCAAGGGGGACTCGAACCCACCACCTACTGCGCGAGAGATGGTTTACTTGCCACTGCGCTATCGAAGTGCATCTGCTCTAATCAGAGCAGCAAGCAGGATGAACCTGCTTTGCTATCCACACTACCACATGATAAAATCAAAAGGGAAAAAGGGGGGCGCAGGGATCGAACTC
This sequence comes from Hordeum vulgare subsp. vulgare, assembly GCF_904849725.1. Lineage (NCBI taxonomy): Eukaryota > Viridiplantae > Streptophyta > Magnoliopsida > Poales > Poaceae > Hordeum > Hordeum vulgare. The sequence goes on along the minus strand of NC_058520.1, from coordinate 21,479,897 downwards.
ATGTCATTGCGCTTGCGTCGAACCAGTCAGCTATAGAGGGGGGATCTGCTCGAGAGGGCGTTCCTCTCCAGCGGATTACACAACAGGCGCCTCCCTGCTTGATCGACGGCAACGTACCACATCCACGCACACATGCGAACCATAGGAAATGCAGCAGGGAGGGAGCTGCTGCTGCGCCGCTGCTACTACCGCTGCATGCTGCACCGTTGCTACTACCGTTGTGTTCTGCATGCTGCTCCGCCACTACTACGAGTTACTAGCTGCTACCGCTGCATGCTGCTCTACAGAGCCGCGCGGCAAGGCAACAATGCTGGCAACGTGGCTACGACGAGTCTACGGACAGAGGGGAGGGAATGAGGCTGCGGCTTCTCACCTAGGGACGAAGAGAAGAGCCGCGTAGGAGAGGAACACTACGACATCGAGGTTCTTTACAAAAGAGTCGCCGGAGTCGAGGAAGCAGCCTACCATCCTGGACGTTGGGGTAGCAGCCTCGGCGCCCGATCTCAGCAAAAATGGAACCGCGCCGGGGTCCTCTTGCTCCTGGCAGGGTCGGTGAGGAGGCGAGACCGACGCTACACCGACGTCGAGCTCAAGCCGGAGATGTTCAGGGCAACGGCTGCAGCTTTGGGTCCTCCTGACGGCGTGAGAGGGAGAAGAAAGGGGGAGAAGAGAGGCTAGGGAAAGGAGAGGGTAATGGGAAGGTTAAATAGACCGCACCCCGAGGCACGACCGTCGATCAAGGAGAAGTCACGATCTGGCGGTTGTCCCTCGCGCCGTACAAAGGTGACATTGCAAGGAGGGAGACGTGGGTGTTTGGCTGGGCTTTGGGTTGAAAGTTAACGCAATGGGCCTGCACCTTTCTCTCTAGAAAGAAAGCCCTTCACAAATAAAAATAAAAGCAGGTTTCAAAAAAATGCGACAGGCAAAAGGAAGGAATAAAACAAAATAAATATACTTGGGCTTCTCAAATCATGCACCAATTTATGAAAATAAATTGCGCATTTTTGGAGAGTAAAATTTAAATGCCTTTTATTTGAATAAAACTCTGTTTTAAAATAAAACAAATAGGGGAAATAAAGCTAAAACCATAGGAGTTGCCTCCACAATTATCAAAAGGATTTTAGGAAAAGATGAACATTTTATTTCACCCAAAACCGAAACTTTTAAAACAGCCTGAGAGAAAATAAGAGAAGAGAAAAGGGCTTTTTGAAGACTTTTGGTGCAACAAGGGTTTTGAGAGGATAAGAGTTGATCCCCATCACACAATAATCACATAGCACACTCACATAACACTCCACTTTCAATCACCAAGGGGGCAACAGAAAACAAAGATGAATGATATTGCCATGATGCACCTGAAATGAAGACACCATTGAGCTCAAACCACTTGACATTGTCACAGCAAGGTTGCCTTACAAGGAAAGATTACAAGGGGGGATTGCATTAGGGCAATCACAACTCTCCCACACTATAAGAGGATCTCGACCCGAGATCTATAAGTCGAAAAACTCTGGGAATTCGGAACGAGGTGGTCCTCACGCTCCCAGGTGGCTTTTTTGTTTGAATGATGTGACCATTGCACTTTGAGGAACTTGATTGACTTATTAAGGGTCTTGCACTCAGTCTCTTCAAGAATTGCTATAGGATGCTCATGGTAGGATAGGTCGGGCTAGAGATCGATATCCTTGAGATCAACTCTGCGCTCTGGAGTCTTGAAGCATCTCCGGAGCTGAGAGACATGAAACACATCATGCACATTGGAGAAGTTGGATGGAAGCTCTAACTGATATGCAAGGTCACCTCTCTTGCCAACAACTTTGAAAGGACCAACAAAGTGAGGAGCGAGATTTCCTTTTATGACAAAGTGTCGAGTGCCCTTCATGGGAGACACTTTGAGATACACAAAATCATCGAGCTGAAAAGTCATGTCACGATGTTTGCTATCATAGTAGCTCTTCTCACGGGACTGAGCTCCTTTGAAATTATCACAAATTACACGTCACATTTCTTCTGCTTCAACCATCATTTCATTCCCATGAATCTGACGCTCACCAGTATGAGACCAATTAAGAGGGGTACGACACTTCCTACCATATAGAATCTCGAATGGAGCCTTTCCTGAGCTTGCTTGAAAGATGTTGTTGTATGAGAACTCGGCAAACGGTAGGCAATCTTCCCACTTCATGCCAAAAGAAATCACACAGGCTCTGAGCATATCTTCAAGCATCTGATTGACTCTCTCATCTAGACCACTTGTCTGAGGATGGAAAGCTGTACCGAAACGGATCTTAGTACCCATCGCAGTATGAAAGGAATCCCAGAACTTGGAAGTAAAGATGCTTCCACGATATGAAGAAATAAGCATAGGAACACGGTGCAATGAGACTATCCTTGACGTATACAACTCAGCAAGCTGAGCTGTCGAGATAGACCCTTTGACCGGGAGAAAATGAGAAACTTTGGACAACTTGTCGATGACGATGAAGATGGCATCGTTGCCTCTCTCGGACTTCGGAAACCGAGTGACAAAATCCATCTCCCACTACTGGAATCCAGTTCTTTGCCGTCAGCCATCCCTTTGCCGTCTGCTGGCTGATGGCAAAGAACCTCTTTGCCGTCAGTTCACACAAGGCGGACGGCAAAGGGATGACAGATGGCAAAGGGATGACAAACAGCAAAGCGGACGGCAAAGGGACCAAGGACAGACGACAAAGAGCACGGGTGGGTCCCATGCCTGCCGTGCCCGACGGCATGCTAGCTTTGCCGTGTGTCGGCCTTTGCCGTCTGCCTTTGGGGCCTTTGCCGTCAGGGGGCGGACGGCAAAGGGGCCGACCGTGTAACGGCCGTCTTCTCCCCCTCGCGCTCACTGTCTCTCTGTGTCCCCCCACACAGTACTATCTCTCTCCCCCTCGCGCTCACTGTCGCTCGCGCCCGCCGCCACACCGCCTCGTTCCCACCGGCGACCCCCTCCCCGCGGCGCTCCCCTCCCCGCGACGACCCCCTCCCCGCGGCCACCCCGACCCCTCCCCGCGGCCACCCCCTCCCCGCGGCCACACCCCTCCCCGCGGCGCCCGCCGCCGCACCGCCTTGCTCCCACCGGCGACCCCCTCCCCGCGGCGCTCCCCTCCCCGCGGCGACCCCCTCCCCGCGGCCACCCTGGCCCCTCCCCGCGGCCACCCCCTCCCCGCGGCCACACCCCTCCCCGTGGCGACCCCACCCCTCCCACGGCAACTTCCCTCGTGAGTCCAATTTTTTTCTTTCTTTTTTTTCATTTCAATGCATCTGACGATGAAGTTTCCTTGTACCTGACTCTAGATAATTTTATCTTAACCAAAATAGAGGCTATATATCATCTGGTCAACCCCGAATTTTTTGGTTGAATGCTTATGTGCTTTGATCCAAACAACCCCCTAGCTAGTTTATATTTGGTCATTCTTCAGTAAACAAAATAAAGATTACATTCCATATTAATATGAAATTTTATTTCCAAGTATTAGTATCAAAGATCAGTAATTTTCAAGCTAATTGTTGATGTCTAGTTCTACAATTACACTGTTATGGTTTGAAAGGCACAATAGTGGGCTGATCTCCTTTTAGGGATAAGTATTCGTATGGTGTACTAGGCTGGCCTCTTTGCTTCCATAATAGTGGGCTGATCTCCTTTTATATTTCCTAGAATTTGGGCCTTTTGCGTCCAGTCATATGTAAAGCAATCCACGGGCCTGGTTAAGGGAGGCACTAGGGGGGCAACGCAAGGAACGGACAGTTCCGGTGGCACATATAAGAAATGAAAGTTATCCCGAGATATATGCATCGGTTGCTTCTTTATACTTTTGCAATGGTGGTCTCTTCTTTCAAGGAGGAAAGCAAAAATCTAAAAAAACACTAGATTCTAGATAGTTTCCATTTCTAGTAACGGGGGTTAATAGAAAGTTAGAGTTATGGAGGCCGAGTGAGGTCACAAGGGATATACAAGAAGAAGAAGAAAAAGAGGAGAGAGGAGAAGAAGAAAGAAAAGGACCCCGACCCCCGACCCCCGACCCCCCGCCCACGACCCCCGACGCCCGACGCCACCAACCCCCGAGGCCCGATGCCACCAATCCCCGACCCTCGACCCCCGACCCCCGAAGCCACTTACACCCGACTCCCGACCACCGACACCCGACACCACTGACCCCCGACACCCGACTCTCGACCCCTGACGCCCGACGCCACCAACCCTCGATGCCTGACGCCACCAACCCCCGACCGTCGACCCCCGACCCCGACGCCACTGACACCCGACTCCCGACCCCCGACCCCCGACGCCTGACACCACTGACCCCCAACCCCAACTCCCGACGCCCGACACCACTGACCCCCGACCCCCGACCTCCAACCCCTGACTCCTGACCCCCGACCCCCGACACCCGACGCCACTGACCCTCGACCCCCGACCCCTACCCCCGACCCCGACCCCCTACCCACGGGGTCATAATTTTGTAAATTATGAGTTAGGTCACATATTTTCCGATTATGTTAATTATAAAAACATCATATTTGTGTTGATCGGGTGAATTTCAATGTGCAGTTGTTCGACGACCTCCACGTGTGTTGGACGAGCTCCGCCCTTGCGTTTGTTGGTGAGCACAAATGACTTCTCCTCCTACCCCCTTAATTTGCTCTGTCCCGGTCTTCGTGCCGATGAAACTTGCTAGCTATAGGTTTCTTCAATCATGAGTATGCGTGACCGGTATGCGTCTCCCGTTCGAAAGGGCGACATCTATAAATATGCATTTCTTTGCATATTTATAACCACCATCTTTTTGAATTGTCCAACATTATCCATGGACAGCCCGAGTATGTGTAGATTGGGTTTGTTTTCCCGTATGCTGTGCTCCGGATCCGATGCAGAATTTCGTCAGTGCCTCCCCTGTTGCTCTCCGGGTACACATCCTCTTTGCTTATTGCCGAGACGTGTATCAGGAGAACAGCGGTGAGGTGCTACCGAAATTCTGCGTCGCATCTGGAGCAGAGCATGGGAAAACGAACCCAGTCTACACATACTCGGGTGGGGTTAGGACCTATCTTTACCTATTAGCGTGTAGGTTGCATGGACATAATAAAACTGACAAACTTGATTAGCGTATGAATATAGATGATGAATTATATATTTATTTTTGTGCCCCCATAGGTAGCTAGGCAACATGAGTGATCGTGCTTGGATGTACACTGGTCACCCTAGTCAGAAAGACATGACCCATGAATGGTTAACAAAAACCAGGGGGTTTGTGAGAGCCGCATTTGCAAATGGCCAGAATAAAACATGGTGCCCCTGTCCCAACTGCGACAACTGGAAAAAGCAGACAGAGTTTGAAATGGGTAAACACCTGCAGAAGTGGGGTTTTACGCCTAATTATACGATGTGGACTTTTCATGGTGAGTCTGACCAACGTGCCAGAGCTGAGGTGATTCGTCGTCGCACCGACGAGCATGGTACCGGGATTGAAGACATGGTGCAAGACTTTGATGATGCTCGTGATTCAGACGATGAGATGGAGGAATCTGCAAAGGCCTTCTATGAAATGCTGGAGTCTTCAAAACGTTCTCTCCACGAGCAGACTGAGCTTTGTCAGCTGGATGCCATCGCGCAAGTAATGGCTCTGAAGGCTCAATTCAACCTAGGCAGAGAAAGCTACGACGCGATGATGACGATATTTGGACGCTTTCTACCCAAAGGCCATGTACTGCCTGCAAACCTGTACCAGTCAGAGAAAATCCTCCATGTACTTAAGATGCCCTATGAGAAGATACATGCCTGTGAGAATGGATGTGCCTTATTTAGGCTTGAGTATGCGGCCTTGAACTATTGCCCCATTTGCAATTCTTCCAGGTATATTGTGGTAGACAACGGCATGGGTGAGAAGAATCAGACCAAAATCCCCATTAGTGTTCTTCGATATTTGCCAATCGTACCAAGACTTCAACGTCTTTTCATGGTCGAAGAGACGGCCGGACAGATGACATGGCACAAATTGGGCAAAAGAACCGAACTAGATGCGGATGGGAACAAGATGCTGGTACACACTTCAGATGGTTTTGCGTGGAGGCACTTCGATGCTTTACATAAGGATAAATCGGAAGATCCAAGGCAACCTAGAGTTGCCATGAGCACGGATGGGTTCAATGTGTATGGTATGACGGCAGCACAATACAGTTGTTGGCCTGTATTTGTCATTCCACTAAATTTGCCACCCGGAGAGATTATGAAAGAAAGAACATTTTCCTGACGTTGATAATTCCAGGGCCCAACTATCTGGGGAAGAATATGAATGTGTACATGCAGCCGCTTAAGGATGAGTTGCAAGAAGCCTGGGATAATGGGATCAAGACCTACGACGCGGCTACCAAAACAAATTTCAAAATGCATGTGTGGTACATGTACTCGACGCATAATTATTCGGCGTTTGCGCTATTCGCTAGCTGGTGTGTGCATGGAAGGTTCCCGTGCACCACATGCAAGGCAGCTCTTCAGTTCCGTTGGCTGCAGGCTGGTCGCAAGTATTCTTGCTTCGACATGCATAGACAATTCCTGGATCCTGACCATAAGTTCAGAAAAGACAAGAAGAATTTCATCAAAGGTAGAGTTGTCAAAAACACTGCACCAGCTGCGTTGACAGGCCAACAGACCCTTGATCAGTTAAACGCTCTCGAGGCTGATCCTTTGTGTCCAGGATACTTCAAAGGGTATAATACGGAACACGCTTGGACTCACAAGTCATGCTTATGGGATCTCCCTTACTTCAAAGACCTCCTTTGCCCACACAACATTGACGTGATGCACACTGAAAAGAGTATTGCGGAGGCCATTTTTGGTACATTGTTCGGCATAGAGGGGAAGTCAAAAGATAATCCTAAGGCTAGAATCGACCTGGAGGCTCTATGTGATAGACCGTTGCAAAACTTGCGACAACGGAAAGGAAAGCAAAGCATAGCTAAGCCAAAGGCATGGTTCAATCTTGAAAGGCCAGCTATGAGGGAAATGCTATTGTGGGTGAAAATGCGGTTGATGTTCCCCGATGGGTATGCTGCGAATCTAAAGAGGTGAGCGAGTCTTGACAAATTGAAAATATTTGGGCTCAAGAGTCATGATTGGCACATATGGATTGAGCGGGTAATGCCGATGATGTTGCGTGGCTTTATCCATGAGGATGAATGGCTAGTACTGGCAGAACTGAGATATTTCTTCCGTTCTCTTTGTGCGAAAGAACTATCGCCTGGCGTGCTAGATGAAATGGAAGAGTTGGTGCCGGAGTTGATCTGCAAATTAGAAAAGATCTTTCCACCGGGCTTCTTTAATCCAATGCAACATTTGATTTTGCATCTCCCGACCGAGGAAAGAATGGGGGGGGGGGGGGCGTTCAAAATCGACGGTGCTACTCAACTGAGAGGATGCAGAAGACGCTTCGAGCTAAGTGTAAAAATAAACGTAGAATTGAAGCATTGATGGCCGAGGCATTCATTACTAAGGAGGCGGCAAACTTCGTGACAGCACACTATGAAGCCAAAAATCATCATTTGCATAACCCGAAGCCTCGGTACAATGATGGCGATCGAGAAAAAGTTCGATCCAACCTCACCTTATTCAAAGGTAAGCTTGCACCATCCGGTGCTTCGAAAGGGAAATCGTTGGATGTCGAAGAATGGCGGACCATTTCATTGTATATCTTCACCAACGTAACAGAAGTGCGGCCGTACATCGAGTAAGTTCTCGGTAATTTATTGTTCCGCAACTTCTAATTGCTTTGAACTACTCTTATTCCCGGATATTTGATATAGTCGATACATTGCCGAATTCTCGGATGGAGCGGTCATCGAAAAGGATTCCGTCGAAGAGTATGAGCTTCTCGCAAAGCATGGAGGCGACTATCCCGGTGTCATCTCTTGGTTCAAACAAAGGGTAATTTATTACCATTAAGGGCCCATTTGATTTATTGGTCTAATTTGCGGCTAATGCATCCATTCTTTCGTATTAAACTTGTAGGCTGATGCAGAGTCTATGGACGCCGAGTTGATACAAGTCGCTAATGGTTTTGACTATAAGGTCCGTTGATTTGACAAATACAACATCAACGGGTATCACTTTCGTACCTTTGGCAAAGAGCTATCTATGCCCGACCTAAAGACTACAAATTGTTCTGTCTCTGCTATCGGCGAAGGAGACACCGAGTATTATGGAAGAGCTGAAGCAATTTATGAACTTCTATTCTATGGTGAAAACCCACCGACCGTCGTAGTCTTCAAATGTTATTGGTTTGAGCCGAGGGAGACTAGAAGGACTCATGAACATATAGGACTAGTCGAAATCAACCAAAACACCCACTTAGATGTTCCCGATGTCTATATTACGGCTCAACAGGCGACACAAGTTTTCTATCTACCGTGGGCCTGCGAAACTGATCCAAATCTCAAAGGTTGGGATGTCGTTTATGAAGTGCCACCACATTTTAGACCACCTACCCTCAATGAAGAGGATTACGAACCTCACATTAACCCAGACACATATGAAGGAGAATTCTTCCAAGAAACACGTATGTCCAAGAAACGTTTCAAGAACCGCTCTACTTCACCCCAGAACATTGAAGTAGACAGCGACAATGAATCCGTCTTAACCCCTGAGCCCGAACAGGAAGAGCTGGAAGAAGAAGAGGTTACTGCTGTGGATGACCTGTCACTTCTTGACCGATTACATAATGGTGGCCTTCCACATGTTCTTCGTGATAGTGATGATGATGATGCATTTATTGATGATAGTGATGATCATGATGCATTTATTGACCCCGAAGCATATATAGATGAGGACGATTGTTATTAGTTCATGTCAGGTATTCAACTATTGTACTATATATAAATTTTGAGTTCATGTGAGGTATTCAATTTTTATTAGTCATGTTGGTATTTATGACGATGATACACTTAAATTATATACATTTTATTACTCCTGTTGGTATTTATGTTGTACTAATTTCATTTACTCTTTGTCATGACAGGTGTTGAAAGATGGTGGGAAAGGGTCGAAAGCACTCCGCGGCTGCTTCTTCGTCGGCGGGTGATGGGATGGGTACTTCCATTCCTGCCTCGCCTCTTCGGAGAGTGTTGCTCTCTACTTTGCAAGGAGCGCCCCCCATGAGAGGAGGTCGACCCCCCGCGAAGCCGAGAGGCACTAAAGGTACACGTTGTATTCATGTTGGTATTTATGTTGTACTCATGTTGTATGCATATTGGTATTTATATACATTTTATTACTCATGTTGGTATTTATGTTGTACTAAAGGTACACGTGGCCGCGGGAGAGGTAGGGCTACACGGTCTCCGCCACCACCCCAAGCTGATTCACCTGAGCACAGGACTTCTAGGGTGGATTCGTCTGAGGTGGAGGCTACACGGTCTCGAGTTCACGAGCCTCGGGTCGATGAGCCTCAGGTCGACGAGCCTTTGACCCACGAGACTCGTGTCCCAGAGGCTTCCTTCCAGGCGACTCCGGAGCAAAGCAGGGATGAGGGTACGTCCCAAGAGACCCAGTGGGATACCTGGCGTGAGGCAAGTGGCCATGCTGGTAGCGACGAGGAGCTGGGTGAGGGGGCTACCGTCTACCAGCGTGGTAGTTCGGGGCTCCTGCTCGTGCCAGCGACCCCCGAGCAGAGGTGGTCGATTAGGCCAAATGGGGACAAGTAAGTTAATTTACTCTTATTTAACCTTTTGCCTTCGCATTTTCTCAAATATCTAATGTTTTGGCTTTAATTTGTCATACTGTAGGGGTTGGATTGTTGCCAAGGGTGTCCGCAAGCCCAACAGCGTCCTTGGTGTTCTTTGCCGTCAAAGCTTCCCAGGGTTTGTTACGTTGCCCGGTCGGGAGCGAGAGGTAGGAATGACCTGGGAGCACTACTTGGGTGCCCCGGCCCCGCCGGAGGTGGAGATCGACGGTGTTTTGTGTGACACGAGGCCGGACATGGTGATCCGAAAGTTCTGGGTAATTTCTCTTTCACACAATTATAAATCAACCATAGCTATTTATTGTACTAATCGGTGTTGTCTCATTTGCAGACCTACTACAGGTGTGAGGAGGGATACGAGGAGGACGCGGCAAAGGTTATCGAAACCGAATGTCGCCGCCTACTTCAAAACTTTCGGCACTAGGCTCGGGTGCAGGCTGTTCGAGACTACTATGCCACGCGGCGTATTAGGCTTGACAAGGCGAAGTGCCGTGATGCTAAGATGGAGAAGGAGCGTTACATGAAGGTAATTACATATTATTAAGGCTTTGTAGTTAGTTTCCTTGATTTGGTTCTTACGCGCTCAAATTTCTCTTTATTAACTTAGGTGCCCCCGAGATGGTGTGTGGATAAGATGGATTGTTGGGAGGCCTTGGTGGATCAGTGGTGCTCCGGAACGTGGGAGGCCAGCCACAACAACGCCAAGGAGAGGCGTGGGAAAATGGTTGGCGTGCCACACCATCAAGGGAGCGTCAACTTAATCCAATTTGGCGAGAACTGGGTATGTGGTTTGCTTCATGCCTCATGCAATTCATTCTTAATGCTATCTTGAGCCCTTTACCAATACAATTTTCCTCTCTCTCTCTTTTAGGCGCGTCACAATATGACGGAGGCGCCACAGATGTACGACCTGTATGCGATGGCCCATACTGCCTCGTACAAGAAGGTCAAGGCATTCTCTGAGTCTGACCTCGAGCATCCAGAAAACTTCACCAACATCTCCTCCCACGACAAGCTCGTGAAGTACAGAGATCACGGGAAGGCGAGGAAAGGGGAGGACTTTAACCCGAGCCAGGGGCCTATTGATCCAGAGCTGGTGATGATAGCTGGCAACGGGAGGCCCCATGGCTCGATCGCCATTGGAGACGGCCTTATACGTTGTCCTAGCTCTCTCCGGCAGATAAAGGCACGCCAAACGAGCTCTTGTCCAGAGATAACACGTCGTCCACGGCCAGTCGAGCTCGCCATCGAGGTTAGTTTAATGGACTCAACTATCTTTCCGCATTATGTTGTGCGTTGGAACCAATATGATTACATTGCTAACAATGAGTTGTGTTGTAGGCTACTATTCAGAAAGAGAGAGAGGCAATGCAGGCGGCTATGGCGGAGAAGGATAAGGAAATTAGGGAGATGGAGGAGAGGACGACTGCATTGGTGGAGGCGGAGAGGGCACGGAATGATGCGTCTACCAGGGCCATATACGAGCTCTTCATGGTAAGTTTCTTCTTCATGTTATTTCAAATCTTGCATTTGAATGTCCGTTTCATTAATAAATAAAAAGTTTGACTTGTCGAAACCAAATGTACAGTCTATGTGCGAGAAGAACAACCAAGTCCCTCCGCCGATGCGAGTCATTAACGTGGCGGGGACGGTGAGTTTCATTTCAGTGGAGTGATCTTAAGAGTGTCCTCATGCTAACTACACATTGCAAACGATGTTTGGTGCAGAATATGTCCCGAAACGCATCGCACGACCCTTCTACAGTCGAGCCTCCTCCAAGGCAGCCTTCTCCAGGTGAAACAAGCCAGAGCCACCGTGCTTGACCCTAACTTAGGTATGTTATTTGTAGTGTTTTAATAAAAGATAGCTAGATGACATAATTAGCTTAGTTAGCTCCAAAATGACCTATTTAATAAAAAATGACCTATACTTAGCTAATTATCCTCGAAATGACATAATTAGCTCCAAAAAGGCATTCTTAGCCAATTTAGCCCGAAGAAGGGACAACAGGAGAAGAAAGAGGAAAAATGAAAGGAAGGAAGGAAGAAGAAGAGGAGAAGAAGAAGAAGGAGAGGGAGGAGGATAAGAAGAAGGAGAAGGAGGAGAAGAAGGAGAGGAAGCTCCTCCTTCTCCTTCTTCTTCCTCCTCCTTCTTCTTTTCTTCTTCTTCTCCTCTTCCTTCTCCTTCTCCTGCTCCTCCTCCTCCTCCTTCTTTTACTTCTTCTTCTCTTTATCTTCTTCTACGTAGCTTAGACTCATCCAACAAAGCCTAAATTGGCTAATTATCCATCTAAATGACATAATTAGCTTAGTTAGCTCCAAAATGACCTATTTAATAAAAAATGACCTATACTTAGCTAATTATCCCCGAAATGACATAATTAGCTCCAAAAAGGCATTCTTAGCCAATTTAGCCCGAAGAAGGGGACGAGAGGAGAAGAAAGAGAAAAAATGAAAGGAAGGAAGAAGAAGAAGCGGAGAAGAAGAAGAAGGAGAGGGAGGAGGATAAGAAGAAGGAGAAGGAGGAGAAGAAGGAGAAGGAGCTCCTCCTTCTCCTTCTTCTTCCTCCTTCTTCCTCCTTCTCCTTCTCCTTCTTCTTTTCTTCTTCTTCTCCTCTTCCTTCTCCTTCTCCTCCTCCTCCTCCTCCTCCTTCTTTTACTTCTTCTTCTCTTTCTCTTCTTCTACGTAGCTTAGACTCATCCAACAAAGCCTAAATTGGATAATTATCCATCTAAATGACATAATTAGCTTAGTTAGCTCCAAAGTGACCTATTTAGTAAAAAATGACCTATACTTAGCTAATTATCCTCGAAATGACATAATTAGCTCCAAAAAGGCATTCTTAGCCAATTTAGCCCGAAGAAGGGGACGAGAGGAGAAGAAAGAGGAAAAATGAAAGAGAGGAAGAAGAAGAAGAGGAGAAGAAGAAGAAGGAGAGGGAGGAGGATAAGAAGAAGGAGAAGGAGGAGAAGAAGGAGAAGGAGGTCCTCCTTCTCCTTCTTCTTCCTCCTTCTTCCTCCTTCTCCTTCTCCTTCTTCTTTTCTTCTTCTTCTGCTCTTCCTTCTCCTTCTCCTCCTCCTACTTTTACTTCTTCTTATCTTTCTCTTCTTCTACGTAGCTTAGACTCATCCAACAAAGCCTAAATTGGCTAATTATCCATCTAAATGACATAATTAGCTTAGTTAGCTCCAAAATGACCTATTTAATAAAAAATGACCTATACTTAGCTAATTATCCTCGAAATGACATAATTTGCTCCAAAAAGGCATTCTTAGCCAATTTAGCCCGAAGAAGGGGACGAGAGGAGAAGAAAGAGGAAAAATGAAAGGAAGGAAGAAGAAGAAGAGGAGAAGAAGAAGAAGGAGAGGGAGGAGGATAAGAAGAAGGAGAAGGAGGAGAAGAAGGAGAAGGAGCTCCTCCTTCTCCTTCTTCTTCCTCCTTCTTCCTCCTACTCCTTCTCCTTCTTCTTTTCTTCTTCTTCTCCCCTTCCTTCTCCTTCTCCTCCTCCTCCTCCTCCTCCTTCTTTTACTTCTTCTTCTCTTTCTCTTCTTCTACGTAGCTTAGAATCATCCAACAAAGCCTAAATTGGCTAATTATCCAGCTAAATGACATAATTAGCTTAGTTAGCTCCAAAATAACCTAGTTAATAAAAAATGACCTATACTTAGCTAATTATCCTCGAAATGACATAATTAGCCCCAAAAAGGCATTCTTAGCCAATTTAGCCCGAAGAAGGGGACGAGAGGAGAAGAAAGAGGAAAAATGAAAGAGAGGAAGAAGAAGAAGGAGAGGGAGGAGGATAAGAAGAAGGAGAAGGATGAGAAGAAGGAGAAGGAGCTCGAGCTCCTCCTTCTCCTTCTTCTTCCTCCTTCTTCCTCCTTCTCCTTCTCCTTCTTCTTTTCTTCTTATTCTCCTCTTCCTTCTCCTTCTCCTCCTCCTCTTCCTCCTCCTCATCCTTCTTTTACTTCTTCTTCTCTTTCTCTTCTTCTACGTAGCTTAGACTCATCCAACAAAGCCTAAATTGGCTAATTATCCATTTAAATGACATAATTAGCTTAGTTAGCTCCATAATGACCTAGTTAATAAAAAATGACCTATACTTAGCTAATTATCCTCGAAATGACATAATTAGCTCCAAAAAGGCATTCTTAGCCAATTTAGCCCGAAGAAGGGGACGAGAGGAGAAGAAAGAGGAAAAATGAAAGGAAGGAAGAAGAAGAGGAGAAGAAGAAGAAGGAGAGGGAGGAGGATAAGAAGAAGGAGAAGGAGGAGAAGAAGGAGAAGGAGCTCCTCCTTCTCCTTCTTCTTCCTCTTTCTTCCTCCTTCTCCTTCTCCTTCTTCTTTTCTTCTTCTTCTCCTCTTCCTTCTCCTTCTCCTCCTCCTCCTCCTTATTTTACTTCTTCTTCTCTTTCTCTTCTTCTACGTAGCTTAGACTCATCCAAGGAAGCCTAAATTAGCTAATTATCCATCTAAATGACATAATTAGCTTAGTTAGCTCCTAAATGGTCTATTTAATAAAACATGACCTATACTTAGCTAATTATCCTTGAAATGATATAATTAGCTTCAAAAAGGCATTCTTAGCCAATTTAGCCCAAAGAAGGGGACGAGAGGATAAGAAAGAGGAAAAATGAAAGGAAGGAAGAAGAAGAAGAGGAGGAGAAGAAGAAGGAGAGGGAGGAGGATAAGAAGAAGGTGAAGAAGGAGGAGAAGAAGGAGAAGGAGCTCCTCCTTCTCCTTCTTCTTCCTCCTTCTTGCTCCTTCTCCTTCTCCTTCTTCTTTTCTTCTTCTTCTCCTCTTCCTTCTCCTTATCCTCGTCCTCCTCCTCCTCCTCCTTCGTTTACTTCTTCTTCTCTTTCTCTTCTTCTACGTAGCTTAGACTCATCTAACAAAGCCTAAATTGGCTAATTATCCATCTAAATGACATAATTAGCTTAGTTAGCTCCGAAATGACCTATTTAATAAAAAATGACCTATACTTAGCTAAGTTCTCTCCTAAATGACATAATAAGGCTTACGTAGCTGCAACATGACCTATTCCCCCTAACTTAGATATTAAATGGCCTATAATTAGCCTAGCTAGATCAAAAATGGCTTAATAAGAATAGTTTGCTCCGGAATGACCTATTTTACCCAAGTTAGCTCCGAAATAACCTATAGTTAGCTAGGGTTCCACCTAAATGACATAATTAGCTTAGTTAGCTCCTAAATGGTCTATACTTAGCTAATTTCTCTCCGAAATAACCTATATATACACTACTTCATCTAGTATTATTCTTCTAACTTTCTTATTTGTCATTTTGCAGATTACCTTCACTTCACGGGAAGCTTGGAAAATATTGATGGAATGCTTGAAGATGATTTCTTGTACCATGGGTTGTATTGAAACTATTGTAGTATATGAATATATGAAACTTTGTATGCACGTGGATGAAACTGGTGTAATATATGAAACTTTGTATGCACGTGGATGCAACTTGAAAGATGGATATAAGAGGTTATTTTTATATGGTTATGAGTACGGAAAGAAATTTATTTATGTCAAATATATATATATATATATATCCTGATTATTGTTAAAAATGCTGGATATAACAAAAAATAAATAAAAAAGGGGCTGGTTCCCCTCTTTGCCGTCTGCCCCCACATGGCAAAGGGGGGGAGGCAGGCGGCAAAGGGGGGAATCTGCCCCTTCTCTCTCCCCCTTTGCCGTCTGCCCCCACATGGCAAAGGGGGGGACGCAGACGGCAAAGGGGGGAATCTGCCCCCTCTCTCTCCCCTCTTTGCCGTCTGCCCCCACATTGCAAAGGGGGGAGGCAGACGGCAAAGGGGGGAATCTACCCCCTCTCTCTCCCCTCTTTGCCGTCTGCCCCCACATGGCAAAGGGTGGGAGGCAGACGGCAAAGGGAGGAGGCCTGTCGTTAACACTTAACGGGGACGTTGCAATATATGCCGTCCCAGTTAATTTGCCGTCTGCACCCTCATGGCAAAGTTTCTTTGCCGTCCGCTTTGGGAAAGCAGACGGCAAAGAACCTCTTCACCGGATTTTTTTACCATCTACTTTGCCGTCTGCTAACCGACGGCAAAGCCTTTGCCGTCCGTGGTTGCACCCTTTGCCGTCCGCTTTAGCAGACGGCAAATTTATGAATTTCAGTAGTGTCCACATTATCGAATGTCCACTCGGGTATAGGCAAGGGATGAAGGAGGCCAGCTGGGTGTTGATGCTCTGCCTTCACTCTGCGACACACACCACACTCATTCACGAACTAAGCAATTTCACGTGAAAGTATCGATACGGTTGACTAGAGGGGGGGGGTGAATAGACAACGACCACTTTTTAAATAATCTTAGCAAGTTAAGGTAAACAACATATGGGTTCATAAATATTACGACAATGAGGTGAACCCTAATGGAGCTAACAACGAGAGTTATTAAGACAAGTAAGATATAGTCAACAACATAAGCATACACAAAGTAAAGGTTAGAGATAACCACAAGTGGAACGGACGGAGACGAGGATGTGTTATCGAAGTTCCTTCCCTTTGACAGGAAGTACGTCTTCGTTGGAGCTGTGTGGAGGCACAATGCTCCCCAATAAGCCACTAAGGCCACCGTATTCTCCTCACGCCCTCGCACGATGCAAGGTACCGTGATTCCACTATAGGTGCCCTTGAAGGCGGCGACCGAACCTTTACAAACAAGGTTGGGGCAAACTCCACACAAAGCTTGGAGGCTCCCAACTAGACCACGAAGCTTCACCATAATGGAATATGGCTTCGAGGTGACCTCAACCGTCTAGGATGCTCAAACACCCAAGAGTAACAAGATCCGCAAGGGATTGGTGGGGGAATCAACTTTTCTCTTGGTGGAAGTGTGGATCTAGGCCTTCTCAACCAATCCCTAAAGAATCAACAAGTTTGATTGGCTAGGGAGAGAGATCAGGCACTTTTGAGCTTAGGGAGCAACAGTGGAGCTTGGGGAGGTAAGAGATAAGGTTCCACAGCTAGAAGAACCCTTTATATAGTGGGGGAAAAATCCAACCGTTTTCCCACTCTCTGCCCGAGCTCCAGCGGTACTACCGCTGGCTGCAGCGGAATTACCGCTGGCACTCCAGCGGTACTACCGCTGACCAGGGGCGGTACTACCGCTGGTTGCAGCGGTACTACCGCTGGCACTCCAGCGGTACTACCGCTGGGCCCCTGGTAGTGCAAAGGCACTACCACCGCCAAGAAAGTCTTCGGAAAAAGGTTCGTCCACGAAAAACCGCTAGGCAGGCGGTACTAAGCTCCTGGAGCGGTACTACCGCTGACCAGGGGCGGTACTACCGCCAGCCAGCGCAGCGGTACTACCACTAGGGCCAGCGGTACTACCGCCGGGGACCATTTTGCAAGGAGGAAAGAAACACAGTGGCGGGGGCCGCTCCAAAGATGAAGGTAAGGGAAAATATGTGAAGTGTGCGTGTGCAAAGATAGATTCCACCCAAACCTTTCCACTATGGTTCCCCTCTTAATAGTACGGCTTTCCTATGACTCAAATAAAGAGAATCGTAGAGAGCGCCATGCTTCCGTTCCATGAATGAGGAGGCGAGTCGTCTTGTGCCGTTGACATGTGTTATCTGAAACCTTAACACACACGGTTAGTCCTTTACGGTACTGTCATCAATCACCCAAATTACTTAGGCATAAACTATGTCCCAACAATCTCCCCCTTTTTGGTGGATTGATGACAATACCGGATTTGCACAGTAAGAAATATGAGAACAAAAAAGATAGAGATATATGACAGTACGGGGCATATGACTCACAACATATGATGGAAATAAATCTCACATAAGTTCATGTCTCACAAACAATAGCAAACTAGAAGCAAACCAAGTTCGAAGCAAACCACGAAAGAAAGCAAAGCAAAGCAAAGTTCGACTCTGAAAGCAAATCCAGCTCCTAGACTCTCTCCCCCTTTGGCACAAGACACCAAAAAGGGGCACACCTAAAGCCACAGGTGGTTACTCCTCATCCTCAGCATCGCCAGACTCGTCGGTACCCTCCGGATCGTCCTGCTCCTCCTCTTCCGCCTCATCGCCAGACCACTGGTACCCTTGAGCCTACATCCAAGTAGCCTCTGGAGTGATGTCGTCCTCTGATCCGCTGGAGATGTTAACATCAAGAGTCCTTAGGACACGCTTGTGCCGCTGGCGGCTCTCCTTCTGAGCGACGTGCGTCTGGTACTGACCCTTAGCCTGCATACAGAATAGGGTCTTCATCTTATCCTGCAGTTTGATGGCCCAAGATGGCATGGCAGAAGAGCGGGACTGAGAGGCGGTTCCTCTGTCAGCAGCAGTCTCTGTTTCAGTATCCATGTGCTGAGAGGAAGTTGATGGGTTGGCCCATTTATCCTTGACGCGAAGCTTGACAGGGTCGTGCACAATGTAGTCAGCCTGAATGTATAGCTCCTCCTCCGGATAGGTATCTTGCCACTTCTGACGGATATAAGCAAATAGATAGGGCCCGTAGATGGGAACCTTGCACATCATGATGCAGTTCCAGAGCTCCGTGAACATCACATCAGAAATATCAAGAGGGGCAGACTCCTTAGTCATAGCCTCCTCACAGAGCAGCAACATCTCAGCCAGAGAGCCATGAACCTCGTCGAAGATACCAATGCGAGGAAAGAGGGTGTTGCGGAAGATCCGATGCATGATATCCAGATGCTTGGGGAGCACACCCTTCTTCACATAGAGTTGCTGCAATCTGTCGTTGGCGGGGGCCCTATCAGTGGGAGCTGCAGCATGAGGACGCGACCCAAGTGGAGTGTCAGCTCCCTGGAACCCAACCTTGAGGAATGCCATGAATTCACTCCAGGTACCGGTCATCTTCTGAGTCCCAGTCATCCACACCATAGAGCGCTCTTCATCAGGAGAGAAGTGGACCGTGACACAGAACTGGGCAACAACATTGGGGTCAAAATCTGTCTTGAAAGTGATGATGTCCTTGATGCCCAGTTTGTCAATCAGAGAGAAGGCATCACCAAAATAGTCCAGGTTCCTCTGAAGATGAGCGAGGTCAATCCACTGAACGGGGACAAAGTTCTTCTTGAAGTGCATGACAATATCATGGTAGATCCTGCAGTGATCCCTTGTCCAAACATGGTCAACATTCTTGATCACAACATTCTCTTGGAGATAATGGTTTTGAGTGCGGAACCGCAGAAAGTCCTTGGGAGGCATTGTGCGGACATTGATCCCCTTGTCCTTCTGCGCGGTCTTCTTGAAAGCCTGCTTTTTGGGTTGCAGACCTGAAGTAGCAGAACCCTCTGGAGCCTCGGGGTTACGATAATGCTTTGACTGCGTGTCCCATGAGGGGTTCGAACGGCGAGGACCACCTGTGACACAAAACACACAGCGAAAAGAAGCGACAAAAAGAGTCTAGGCAATGAACTAGAAAAGGCAGAAAAATAAACACTCATTGCCAAGCAAATGAAAAGAATGCACAGTGAATCCTCCTGGCGGTAGTACCGCTACCCCTGGCGGTAGTACCGCTGGGGGTTCTAGCGGTAGTAACGCTACCCCTGGCGGTAGTACCGCTGGGGGTCCTAGCGGTAGTACCGCTGGGGTGTGATTTTCAGATCTGACAGATAAAAAAGACCCCATGGATATGACTACACGATTTTTACGAGGGGCATGGGCTGTAAATGAACACTAAGAACTCCACCACAGCCCTACACACATGAGGATCACAGGTATCACCGAAATAAGTACATGCCTAGACAAGAGAGATCAAGTTTTAGATCTAATCCAAACATAGTTCAAGTGCTTGATCTAAAACAAGTAAATCCTAGGGCATGGCAAAATAATCAGCAACGATTCATAGGACCTATACTCCCCTCAAATATCTCCTTCATGCCATCCAAGAACAAGGCACAAGATCAAAGACATGGATCCAAACCCCCAATGCTCCTAACCCTAGAACAAGAACATCAACCAAGAGAAGAAGGGGAGGAGCTTTACCAGGATTCATGGCCCTTGGAGGAGGAAGGAGAAGTGGAGCAAACCCTCCAATCCAACGGAGAGAAGGAGCTCCACGAAAAGAGATCAAAACAGTGGGATTGCGGGGTTGGGGAGGGAGGAGCCGCGAGGAAGAAGAAAGAACGAGAGAAACACGGGCTCCCCCTCCTTTATATAGCCCAAGGGGTATGGGCCAGCGGTAGTACCGCTATGGACCTGGCGGTAGTACCGCTTCCTGGCGGTAGTACCGCTAGATGCAGCGGTAGTACCGCTGGGGTCCTGGCGGTAGAACCGCTCCCCCTGGCGGTAGTACCGCTCCCCCTTGAGACAACACTAAAGATTTCCTAACAGGTCATGTTAGATGGGGATCCTCGCGGTAGTACCGCTATCCCTAGCGGTAGTACCGCTGGGGTCCTGGCGGTAGTACCGCTCCCCCTGGCGTAGTACCGCTGCAAATGACACAACGCGACCTAGGATAAGAGAAGAACGTGGGCAAATGACAAGTGAAAAATCAAGATAGCACCAGAAATACATACTGACTTGTCATTTTATATCCTTTCTCCGATATGAGAGAAAGGTGGAGGGGGGGCGGTGGCCGAGGCCACCTATGTTTGAGACAATGGTATGACACCGCGAAGAATTATCCTTGGGTTCATGACCAATGCTCGTCTTTGAAGCACAAGTGCCATTTGACAATGGCTAAAGTGAAAGACTAGATTGATTTATGCATAATGGGGGGAGGGAAAGTTCATTGAGAGAACAACACTCCCCCTATGTCCACGCCTAGTTTCAATCCACATTACTTGAATCAATGATATTTAGCTCATGCCTTAACTCCCGGAACCTTGCTTCATCTAGAGGCTTAGTGAAAATATCTGCAAGTTGCTCTTCAGTGTGGATGAAGTGAACCTCAATATCACCTAGCTTGATATGTTCACGAATGAAGTGATGACGAATATCAATATGTTTGGTTTTGCTATGTTGCACTGGGTTGAGGGAAATCTTGATAGCACTTTGATTGTCACATAGAAGAGGCACTTTGTCACAAGTGACACCATAATCCTTTAAAGTTTGCCTCATCCATAGCAATTGTGCACAACAACTTGCAGCTGCCACATACTCAGCTTCGGTGGATGATAGAGAGACGCAATTCTGCTTCTTTGACGACCAACTTACCAATGAGCGACCAAGGAATTGGCATCCTCCAGACGTTGACTTCCTCTCCACACAATCTCCTGCCCAATCTGAGTCAGAATAGCCAACTAGATTGAAGTTTGCTCCTTTGGGATACCAAAGGCCAAAGTTTGGGGTATGAGCGAAATATCGAAAGATTCGCTTAACAGCCATGTAATGACTTTCTTTTGGTGCGGATTGAAACCGTGCACATATCCCTACACTCAACATAATATCCGGTCTAGATGCACAAAGGTAAAGGAGGGATCCAATCATGGAGCGGTATACCTTTTGATCCACTGCTTTACCTTTGGGATCACTGTCAAGCTTGCATCTTGTTGGCATGGGGAACTTGACCGGTTTGACATCTTTGAGCTCGAACCGTTTGAGCATGTCTTGAGTGTACTTGGCTTGTTTGATGAATGTCCCTTCTAGACCTTGTTTAATCTCGAACCCGAGGAAGAACTTCAACTCTCCCATCATGGACATCTCGAACTTCTCAGTCATTAGTGTGGCAAATTCTTCATTGAAGGAAATGTTAGGAGAGCCAAAGATAATATCATCAACATATAGTTGGCATATGAACAAGTCCCCTTTAACCCTCTTAGTAAAAAGAGTGGGATCTATCTTCCCAATTTCAAACCCACGATCTTGCAACAACTCAGTAAGATACTCATACCATGCGCGTGGGGCTTGTTTAAGGCCATAGAGTGCCTTATTAAGTTTGTACACATGATTGGGGAGCTTGGGATGTTCGAATCCTGGGGGTTGTTTGACATAGACCAACTCATTTAAAGGACCGTTAAGAAAGGCACTTTTCACATCCATTTGTTGTAATTTGAAGTTATGATGAGAAGCAAATGCAAGCAACATGCGAATAGATTCTAGACGAGCAACTGGGGCAAAGGTTTCACCGTAGTCGATACCCTCGACTTGGGAGTAGCCTTGAGCCACCAATCTTGCCTTGTTTCGAATCACAATCCCATTGGCATCTTGCTTGTTCTTGAATATCCATTTGGTCCTGATGACATTATGTTCCTCCGTTGGCCTAGGCACTAAATCCCAAACTTGGTTGCACTCGAAGTTGTTAAGTTCTTCGTGCATGGCCATAAGCCAATCCTCATCATCGAGCACTTCCTGTACCTGCTGAGGTTCACAATACGAAACAAACGCGTGATGCTCACAATAATTCCAAATCTGTTGACGGGTGGATACTCCCCTTTTCAAACTGCCAAGTACATTCTTCATAAGATGTGACTTGACTCTCAGCTTGTTCGCAATCTTGGCTGCTCGACGCTCCAAGAGTTCTTCATTAGATAACGGGGGAGCATCGACTTGTTTACTTTGCTTGCGCTTGCGTCTTGGGCCGGCTGTTGGTGCTGCAGAAGGGAATTGTGAGACAATCTCCTGATCATCTTGTCCTTCGACTTGAGCAGGTTCACTAGTTTGTTCTTGTATTTTTGGTTGCTCTTGATCTTGATCTTGTGCTTCTACTTGGTCTGGATTTCGGGGTTGCACTTGACCTTGATCATGAGCAGGTTCGGAGTCTTGGGGTAGTGCTTGAATATCCTGAGACACATCATCATTGTTGGGCAATTTATCTTGACCTTGAGCTTGTTTATTTTGTTGAGAGTCTTCTCTTTGTTCATCGGAAGCGTGTGGGACTTGTGGAGGTGATGGCTCCACTTGAGTAGAGCATTGTCCTTCTCCTTCGGCCACAAGGGGTTCCTCAATGGGGAGTATTTGACCAATCCCCATTCTTCTTATGGCTTGGGGAGGAATTTCATCACCTACATCACAAAGACCACTTTGCTCCACTTGGGAGCCATTATTTTCATCAAACTCTACGTTACACGTCTCCTCAATTAGTCCGGTGGACTTGTTGAGGACACGGTAAGCATGAGAGTTTGTAGCATAACCAACAAAGATACCCTCATGTGCTCTAGAATCAAATTTAGCTAACCGTGCACCTTTCTTGAGAATGAAACACTTACAACCGAATACCCTGAAGTACTTGAGATTGGGTTTGTTTCCAGTTAGAATGTCATACGGAGTCTTGTTCAAGCCTTTGCGGATATAGAGCCGATTGGGTGCATGACATGCTGTGTTGATGGCCTCTGCCCAGAAGTTATATGGAGATTTGAATTCTGCCATCATTGTCCTTGCAGCGTCTATCAAGGTCCGGTTCTTCCTTTCTGCCACGCCGTTTTGTTGAGGGGTATATGGTGCAGAATATTGGTGTTTTATTCCCTCATCACCTAGAAACTCATCTAAGGTGTAGTTCTTGAACTCGGTGCCGTTGTCACTTCTAATCATCAAGATCTTTGCTTCATGTTGACGTTGCGCTTCATTAGCAAAGTTGATGACCGTTTGTTGAGTTTCACTCTTCTTTTTAAAGAAATATACCCAGGTATATCTTGAGTAGTCGTCAACAATCACTAAGCAATACTTTCTGCCTCCAAGACTATCAAATGATGGAGGACCAAACAGATCCATATGGAGAAGTTCCAATGGCCTCTTAGTGTAGATAAGAGTCGTTGGACGATGAGCAGTTTCATGAATCTTTCCTTCAATGCAGGCACTCTAAACACGATCTTTAGCAAAACTCACATTTGTTAGTCCACGAATATGGTCCCCTGTCAGAAGGCTTTGCAAAGATCTCATATCGACATGAGCTAAACGGCGATGCCAAAGCCAGCCCACATCAACTTTAGCCATTAAACATGTCGCAGTCTTAGTGGGTCGCTTTGAGAAGTTCACCACATAAAGACCATTTTCGACATATCCAACATAGGCTACTTTAAGAGTCTTGATCCTCAGGAGGACCACAGTATCAAGATTAAAGAATGTGGAAAAACCCATAATTGCGAGTTGACAAACCGAAAGTAAATTGTAGGCAAGTGACTCAACAAGCATGACCTTCTCAATAGATAGATCTTGAGAGACGACCACCTTACCAAATCCCAATACCTTTGAAGAGGATGCATCGGTGAATTGGACATGGATTGGCATAGATGGAGAAGGATGCACATCCACCACTAAGTCCTTGCTTCCGGTCATATGATTTCTTGCTCCACTATCGAGCAACCATGACACCCCACCGGAAGCAAACTCCTGCAATAGATCAAGGCTTGGTTTTAGGTACCCATTTTTTAATGGGTCCTTTCATGTTAGAGATAAGGGTCTTAGGAACCGAGATAGCCCATTCAATATCCTCATCGTAGGAACCAACAAATCTGGCATAAACATGCCCATCACTAGCACAACATCAGACATAAGAAGAATTGAGTTTGCCGGCTGTGTTAGTAGGAATGGTTTTGCCCTTCTTGAGGTTTCCATAGTCCACCTTGTTCCTTTTCACCTTCTGAGTCCCCTCACCCTCTTTGACAAAGATGTCCATGAGGGTGGGAGATCGTTTGTTCTTGTTCCTCCGTTTACCTTTTGACTTGGAGGTAAGTCCAAGTCCTTACTTTCCCACAACACCCTTTTGAGTGCTCAAGAGGTCGTTCAGACTCTTCACACCTTGTATGCATGCCACAAGGCCCTTCTCAAGTTTCTCCTTTAACTTGGCATTTTCCTCCACAAGATGTACATGCTCACAACAGGGGTTAGTTGCACAAGCATTATCAATTAACACAAAGGGAGGGCAAGTAGAGATATCCTTGGTAAGCCTTGCTTGGAGTTGATCATGAGATTCTTTCAGAGAGAAATGAGCACCTTTCAAGGCCTTGTGGGCCTTGTCAAGTATGTCAAACTCCTCTTTGAGTCTGTCATGGCCAACCCCAAGAGCATACTTTTCAGACTTAAGCATACGAGTAAGAACAACATCATGATCTAGTTTCTTTTGCATTTTAGCGCAGTCATCGTTATATGACTCCTCAAGAGCCAAACGAAGAGTGCGCTCCTTTTCTAGAGCATTAGATAATTCGGCAATTTCATCGGTGTAGTCACGACTGTGTCCCTGAAGTTCGGAGATGGTCTCCTCATGAGACTCAATGAGGTCAGTGGCCTCACCCAGTTGTTCCAAGAGAGCAACAAAGTGCTTCTTGGGTTCTCCCTTAATAGTGCACAGAAACTTGTCAAGATCATGCTCATTAAGTTCCCCAACATCACTATCTTCAACACAATTTAACAATGAAGGGGCGGAAGCAATGTTGGTCTTAATGATGGGAGTTACCTGATTGATACCTTTTGCCATGAGGCACTTGGTGATGTGGTTCTCGTTGGGGGCGTTGAAGAGAGACACCTTCTGGGGAGAGGTAGTGGCAATAGCAACAGTTGCCATTGCCACTGTATCATCATCATCATCATCATCGGAAGGGTACTCTTCAAGGGCCACCATCCCTTTTGGGTGAGGTTTCTTCACAAAGTTGTTCTTGATCGGAAATGATTTGGTTTTGTCTTTGCGAATGAGCTTGCCTCCGTTGTCTTCCCTTTTCTCATAGGGACATTCGGCCACGAAGTGACTCACGTTACCACAGTTATAACACGTCCTTACTCGTTGTTTGGGTTTGAATCCACTTGAGTTGTTCTTGGTGAAGGTGGGTCTTGAGTTCCTCTTGTTGCCCCAGAATTGCCTTGATGCAAGGGCCATGTGCTCATCATAGGCATACTTTGTGTCTTCAGGACAACCCTCCTCTTCCTCATCTTCTTCGTCTTCTTCAAGCATTGCTTTTGCTTTCAACGCAAGGTTGGGTGAAGTTGTCTTTGATCGAACACGAGCAAGTGCATTTTCGGTTGTCTCGTTCATGATTGACATTGCAATGAATTCATCCAACACCTCACTGGAAGACAAGGAGTGCAAGTCTGGCCGCTGACGAATGACAGATGACATGGCTTTGTTGAAAGGCATGATGGCTTTAAGGAACTTGTGCTTGACCCATGTATCATCCACATCCTTGCTCCCATGATCCTTGAGTGCCACAGCAATAGCAGTCACCCTCCGATAGAGATCACGAGGGTCCTCGTCTTCCTTCATCACAAACTCATCGGCCTTATCAAGTATCACTTCATAGTTGGATGGTTGAATGCTTGAGCTTCCCTTGTACAACACCATAATATGCTCCCAACAATCCTTGGCCAAAGTGAAGGGACGCAAGTGAGGAAGATCTTCAGGTGGCACTGCAGACTGGAGAATAAACAAAGCAGAGTGATTGTATTGATTGTCTGCATCTTCTCTTGGAGTGAGGTTGCCTGGATCATGGGGATAATATCCTTGCTCGATGATTCTCCACAAGTTTGTTGAGTTGTGATTCAAATGAGACTTAATAGAAAATACCCAGTTAGCAAAGTCACCTTTCACAAGCTTAGGAGGAGGACCAATAGGATTAAGACGAGGTGCGGGAACGGATCCTCCATAGACCATGGGGGTGGAACTGAGGCATATGTTCCAGTCCCATCCTTTTCGTGAGATGAGGAAGATCGCATACCTTTAGCCGCTTCCTTAGAGAAGTTGGCCTCCGAATCGGTGACGGTGGGTTTAACCACTATAGCCGGTTCGGGTGAACTTTTAAATCCCACAATTAACTCTTTAAGCATGGTCTTGACTTCGTTCGTCAAGGACGTCTTGAGGGCGGCCATAGCCGTATTCAAGTCGTCCCTTGTGACCGAAGTCAAGTCCATGGCCTCGGGTTGCCCATGGTTAATTCCCTCTTCGCCTTCCATACTCTTCGGGTGGTTAAACCCTTAATAAAGAGACATCGCTCTGATACCAATTGAAAGGATCAATATGGTTGACTAGGGGGGGGTGAATAGACAACGACCACTTTTTAAATAATCTTAGCAAGTTAAGGTAAACAACATATGGGTTCACAAATATTACGACAATGAGGTGAACCCTAATGGAGCTAACAACGAGAGCTATTAAGACAAGTAAGATATAGTCAACAACATAAGCATACACAAAGTAAAGGTTAGAGATAACCACAAGTGGAACTAATGGAGACGAGGATGTGTTACCGAAGTTCCTTCCCTTTGACAGGAAGTACGTCTCCGTTGGAGCGGGGTGGAGGCACAATGCTCCCCAATAAGCCACTAAGGCCACTGTATTCTCCTCACGCCCTCGCATGATGCAAGGTACCGTGATTCCACTATAGGTGCCCTTGAAGGAGGCGACTGAACCTTTACAAACAAGGTTGGGGCAAACTCCACACAAAGCTTGGAGGCTCCCAACTAGACCACGAAGCTTCACCACAATGGAATATGGCTTCAAGGTGACCTCAACCGTCTAGGATGCTCAAACACCCAAGACTAACAAGATCCGCAAGGGATTGGTGGGGGAATCAACTTTTCTCTTGGTGGAAGTGTGGATCTAGGCCTTCTCAACCAATCCCTAAAGAATCAACAAGTTTGATTGGCTAGGGAGAGAGATCGGGCACTTTTGAGCTTAGAGAGCAACAATGGAGCTTGGGGTGGTAAGAGATAAGGTTCCACAGCTAGAAGAACCCTTTATATAGTGGGGGGAAAATCCAACCGTTTTCCCACTCTCTGCCCGAGCTCCAGCGGTACTACCACTGGCTGCAGCAGTACTACCGCTGGCACTCCAGCGGTACTACCGCTGATGAGGGGCGGTACTACCGCCGACTAGCGGTACTACCGCTGGTTGCAGCGGTACTACCGCTGGCCCGAGCGGTACTACCGCTGGGCCCCTGGTAGTGCAAAGGCACTACCACCGCCAAGAAAGTCTTCGCAAAAAGGTCCGTCCACGAACAACCGCTAGGCAGGCGGTACTAAGCTCCTGGAGCGGTACTACCGCTGACCAGGGGCGGTACTACCGCCACCTGCAGCGGTACTACCGCTAGCATTCCAGCGGTACTACCGCTGGGGACCATTTTGCAAGGAGGAAAGAAACACAGTGGCGGGGGCCGCTCCAAAGATGAAGGTAAGGGAAAATATGTGAAGTGTGCGCGTGCAAAGATAGATTCCACCCAAACCTTTCCACTACGGTTCCCCTCTTAATAGTACGGCTTTCCTATGACTCAAATAAAGAGAATCGTAGAGAGCGCCGTGCTTCTGTTCCATGAATGAGGAGGCGAGTCGTCTTGTGCCGTTGACGTGTGTTATCTGAAACCTTAACACACACGGTTAGTCCTTTACGGTACTGTCATCAATCACCAAAATTACTTAGGGATAAACTATGCCCCAACATCACGTTTCATGTGAGTCCACCAGAAGGTCTTCTTCAAATCCTGATACATTTTGGAGGTTCCTGGATGTATCGGGAGGAGGAAATTATGGGCTTCATCCATGATAACTTTCCTGAGATCTCCTTTCGGAACGACAAGGCAGTCCTCGAAGAACAAGGTATCTCCGTCATCAACACGGAAGCACTTATATTTCAGAATGCTCTTTGCCAAGCCAATCTTAACTTTCATCACCATCGCATCAAGAAGTTGAGCTTGTCGGACTTGGTATTCCAAGGTAGGAGAAATGTGGAGATTAGGAAGAAATCCCTGAGGTATTATCTGAAGGTTGAGCTTCCTGAAAGATTCACAAAGATCTAGCTGGAGAGGTGCTACCTCTTTAGCTTGCGTTGGTTTTTCCCTTGAAGAGGAAAGGGTGATGCAGCACAGTAGCAGTAAGTATTTCCCTTAGTTTGAGAACCAAGGTATCAATCCAGTAGGAGTATCAAGGCAAGTCACCAATGTACCTGCGCAAAAACAAACAAACTTGCACCCAACGCTATAAAGGGGTTGTCAATCCCTTCACGATTAATTGCAAGGTGAGATCTGAAGGTGGAAAGTGCAAGAAAGTAAAAGTGTAGAGCTGAAAATATGATGTGAAGTAGACCCGGGGGCCATAGTGTTCACTAGAGGCTTCTCTCATGATAGCAAGTAGTATAGTGGGTGAACGAATTACTGTCGAGCAATTGATAGAACCGCGCAAAGTCATGATGATATCTAAGGCAATGATCATACATATAGGCATCACGTCCGAGACAAGTAGACCGATACTGTTTGCATCTACTACTATTACTCCACACATCAACCGCTATCCAACATGCATCTAGTGTATTGAGTTCATAACAAATAGAGTAACGCCTTAAGAAAGATGACATAATGTAGAGGGACAAATTCATGCAATAGATATAAACCCCATCCTTTTACCCTTGATGGAAACAACACAATGCGTGCCTCGCTACCCCTTCTGTTACTGGGTGAGGACACCGCATAGTATGAACCCAAAACCAAGCACTTCTCCCATTGCAAGAATTATAGATCAAGTTAGCCAAACAAAACACACAACTCGAAGAGAATTACAAGGATATGAAATCATGCATATAAGAGATCAGAGGAAACTCAAAAAATATTCATAGATAATCTGATCATAAATCCACAATTCATCGGACCTCGACAAACACACAGCAAAAGAAGATTACATCGGATAGATCTCCATGAAGATCATGGAGAACTTTGTATTGAAGCTCCAAGAGAGAGAAGAAGCCATCTAGCTACTAGCTATTGACCCGAAGGTTTGTGGTGAACTACTCACGCATCATCGGAGAGGCAATGGTGTTGATGAAGAAGCCCTCCGTGTCCGAATCCCCCCTCCGGCAGGGCACCAGAACGTGCCCCAGATGGGATCTTGCGGAGACAAAAGCTTGCGGCGGCGAAAAAGTATTTTCGTGGCTCTCTCTGTCAGTTTTGGATTTTTAGAGAATTTATAGGCAGAAAAAGTAGGACAAAGGAGCCACGGGGGGCCCACAAGCCTTGTAGGCACGCCCCCCAGGCCACGGCTAGGGGGCTTGTGGCCTCCCCTGGGGTCCTTTGCCTTGGTTCTCAAGTTCCCTGCGTATCTTCTGTTACGGAAAAATCATTCCAAAGATTATATTCCATTTGGACTCCGTTTAATATTCTTCTCTGAAAAGGGTCAAAAACACACAAAAAATAGGATCTGGCACTTGGCACTGAGTTAATAAGTTAGTCCCAAAAAAGATATAAAATGCATACAAAACATCCAAAGTTGACAAGATAATAGCATGGAACGATAAAAAATTATAGATACGTTGGAGACGTATCAAGCATCCCCAAGCTTAACTCCTGCTCGTCCTCGAGTAGGGAAGTGATAAAGACTGAATTTTTGATGTGGAAGCTACCTAACATATTTGTCCTTTGTAACTTCTTTCTTGTGATATGAATGTTCAGATCCATAATATTCAAAACAATAGTTTACTATTGACATGAAAACAATAATACTTCAAGCAAACTAGCAAAGTGATCATGAACTTTTGAAATAAAAATAGTCTGGCTATGCTCCATCATCCCCACATAACGAATTTAAATCATGCACAACCCCGGTATTGGCCAAGTAATTGTTTTCGCACTCTTACTTTGTCAAACTTTTTCAACTCTCACGCAATACTTGAGCGTGAGCCATGGATATTGCGCTATAGGTGGAATAGAGTGTGGTGGAGGTTGTGAGGCAAAAAGGAGGAGATGGTCACATCGACTCGGCGTATCAAAAGCCTATGGAGATGCCCATCAATAGATATCAATGTGAATGAGTAGGGATTACCATGCAAAGGATGCACTTAGAGCTATAAGTGTGTGAAAGCTCAAAAGGAGAACTAGTGGGTGTGCACCCAACTTGCTTGCTCACGAAGACCTAGGGAAATTTTGAGGAAGCCCATCATTGGAATATACAAGCCAAGTTATATAACGAAAATTCCCACTAGTATATGGAAGTGTCAAAACAAGAGACTCTCAATCATGAAGAACATGGTGCTATTGTGAAGCACAAGTGTGGAAAAAGATAGTAGCATTGTCCCTTCTCTCTTTTTCTCTCTCTTTTTTTGTTTGGGCTCTTCGGCCTCTTTTTTTGGCATTTTTTTGGTGGGCATCTTTGGCCTATTTTCATTTTTCCTCACATGGGACAATGCTCTAATAATGATGATCATCACACTTTTATTTACTCGCTGCTCAATTCTTAGAGCAATGATGACTCTAAAGGAAATGCCTCCGGCAGTGTACCGGGATGTGCAATGATCTAGCCTAGCGTATGACGTTGAAACATATCGCTAGCTATCTTACGATCATGCAATGTCAATATGAAAGTGACGACACAAGTCATGAGACGGAACGGTGGGAGTTGCATGGCAATATATCTTGGAATGGCTATGAAAATGCCATAATAGGTAGGTATGGTGGCTGTTTTGAGGAAGGTATGGTGGGTTTGTGCACCGGCAAAAGTTGCGGGGCACTAGAGAGACTAGCAATGGTGGAAGGTGAAAGTGCATCTATACCATGGACTCACATTAGTCATGAAGAACTCATGTACTTATTGCGAAAGTTTTATTACTAATCGAAACAAAGTGCTAAACGCATACTCCTAGGGGAAGGTTAGGTAGGTGTTAACCATCGCGCAATCTCGACCGCCACACAAAGGATGATAATCTATAAATCAATTATGCTCCGACTTCCTAACATAGCGATTCACCATACGTGCATGCTACGGGAATCACTAACTTCAACGCAAGTATTTCTAGATTCACAACACCCTACTAACATAACTCTAATATTACCAAATCCAAATCTCAAAACTAATTGTGAGGAATCAAACTTCTCTTACTAATCAATGCACTTGAATATAGAAGTTTTTATTATATCCTCCTTGGATGCCTATCATATTTAGGACTACTTTCATAGCACACGCCAATTACCAAGTTACTTAGAGAGAGCACTCTCAGAAAGATATAAGTGAAGATCAAGAGTTTTTATTTCTCCAAAATATGACACCGTCGTGCTCTAAAAAGATCTAAGTGAAGCACTAGAGCAAAGTTATCTAGCTCAAAAGATTCACGATGAGTGCATGTCTCTCTCAAAAAGGTGTGCAACAAGGATGATTGTGACACAACAAAAAAGAAAAGACTCCTATAATACACGACGCTCCAAGCAAAACACATATCATGTGGTGAATAAAAATATAGCTCGAAGTAACGTTACCGATGGATTGAAGACTAAAGAGGGGATGCCTTCCCGGGGCATCCCCAAGCTTAGGATTTTTAGTGTCCTTGAATTTGGCTTGGGATGCCTTGGGCATCCCCAAGGTTGATCTCTTTCCACTCTTTATCCCACTGTCCATGAGAACATCACCCAAAACTTGAAAACTTCACAACACAAAACGTAAACAAAAACTCGTGATATCATTAGCACAAGAAAACAAACTACCAACTCTTTAGGTACTATAGTAAACTTGATTTCTATTTATATTGATGTTAGATTACTGTATTCTCACTATTCCATGGCTAGTACCCCCCGATACTATCCATAGTTTCATCAAAATAAGCAATCAACACAACAAAAACAGAATCTGTCAAAAACAGACCACTCTGTAGCAATCTGTACACTTCGTATACCTCCGTGTTATCTAAAAAATTCTTAAAAATTATGAAAATTAGGGAAATTGGCATATAAACCAGCAGCAAAATGAATCAACTCAAAAGCTCTTTCTGGACAGGAATTAAAAACTATTTCGTGACCTCAAAGTTTCTGTCTTTTTCAGCAAGATCAAACAACCATCACCAAAACTAGTCATAAAGCTTTTACTTGGCACAAAAACAAAAAGAAACACGAAAAACACAATCATAACAGAATTATGATGGTGTGGACACAAGAAAACAGAAAACAAAAAGCAAAGATAAATTCATTGGGTTGCCTCCCAACAAGCGCTATGGTTTAACGCCCTTAGCTAGGCATAAGGCGATAGAATCAAGTATCGTCGTCTTTGGTGCTCAAACCATAAGTAGCCCTCATCATGGATTCATAAGGCAATCTTATTTTCGTAACACCTTGATTTTTCAAACTTTTTCTTTTCAAAATATTTTGGAGTTCCAGGGGCAAGTTGATGGGTTTTTCAAACCACTTCAACCAAGAGGGATCCTCAACCCTTGATTTCTTGCCACCAACCACTCCAAAACTTTTTTATCTTGCCAAAATGTTTATGGGATTTATTTGCAATATGTTATTTGCCCAAACAATTTATTTTCCTATTTTTGGGAATTATGGCAACCCTATGGGATGTAAAGCAACTCATAGCTTGGATGAGCTTTAAGCCCCAAAATTTTTACTGCATCTTCTCATTGCCATATGATTTCAGAATATGCAAAAATATTCCTTTGACCAATGGATAATTATGGCCAGAATAATTATTTATTATCTGACCAGAATTATCCCTTTGTGAAGCAACCCTATGATTCCTGCTTTGAAAAGTTCCCAATAAATTCCTGTAGTTACTAGGGATCATATATAGTTCCAATATGTAAAAACATCCCATCGTCCAATACAAATTTTAAGCAAAACAACTCTCGTAAGTTTCTGTTAACAGTGAACCCTTGTGAAGGAAGTGCTAGCTAGGAGTGCACAATGGAGCTGAATTTTTTTTTGCATGTGTGCATTGCCAAATGACACTTTCCTACCAAACCTCACTGGTAGCAAAGCTTTCAAATGAGTGCTATGAACTCATTTGTATTCTGGACCAGAAAGGTGCTTTAAAAAGGAACTATATCCATTTGATCTCCAAACTTGCCAAATTTTGCCAGTTTGGAGTCTTCCCTATGCTGAATCCACCAGACATCACCTCTTGATATAATCCTTATCCAATTGAGCTCCAGAACCTCCCAAACTTTGCTGTCAGAAGTTGTTTTTGATGTTCCAAGTCGATGGTGATGTTGAGTGATCAAGCTAGCAATGGTGAGTGACTAATCGAGGGTCTGTCGACGCTAGGGACAAGGTGGCCAGGCTGGTGTGGCACCAGGACAACCACAACCATGGTGACCATGGCACTAGCATGCCACAGAGCGCGCTCTACGCAGCCCTAGTGACTGCCGAGCCGTCCCGAGCGATCACACTCTGTCCCCTCCTTGTCCCGAGCGTCGGTGAACCCCCTGGCAGATGCGTGGTACCCCTGGAAGGTGCTAGGCCGCCGGAGAGCGCCGCCGCCACTCCCAGCCAAGCTCCAGCACAAGGCCGAACTGTCGCCTCCGGCCACTGTGCCCGTCCGCAAGCCATTTATGGCCAGGACCCATCCCATCGCGTGTCTGCCCTCCTTGGTCACCTCCATGCGCTCCGCGACGACCAGCTCAGCGCTCCGGCGACCGTGCCGAGCTTATCTTCGCCGCTTCGGGAGAGACCAACTGAGCTCGTCGTCGGCCTATTTAAGGAGGAGCCCGACCCCTCCGACCTCTCCGTCCCCCTCCTGCTCATCTAGATCAAGCCCCCGAAGAGTGAGCCAAGGCTCGGAGGCCCTCTGGTCTCGGAGCATCACCGGAGTTCTGCCGCCGCCCCCTCTTAGTCGACAGCCTTCTCCCCTGTCCCCAAAGCCAAATTGATCCCTCCGACAGGTTCTGTGAGTCCTGCTGGTGCTCCTCGAC
Organism: Hordeum vulgare subsp. vulgare; assembly: GCF_904849725.1. NCBI lineage: Eukaryota > Viridiplantae > Streptophyta > Magnoliopsida > Poales > Poaceae > Hordeum > Hordeum vulgare. The sequence continues at coordinate 21,445,607 of NC_058520.1, read as the reverse complement.
CTCTCGCCCGTGCCCATTCCTCCCTAGAACGCCGTCTCCGACTATCACCCGAAGCTGCCGCCGCCGGAGAAGAAGGGGACGACGTCGTTTGTCCACCTCTAGCCGAGCTACGGGTACGTACGTGATCACCGTGGACTACCCATTCCATTCCGCCCATTCCCTGGCGTCGCCGCCGTCTCTATCACCGGCGACCATCGCCGGCCGGCCGCCTCGCCTCTCTCTCCCTCCCCTCCTCTCTATTTAAATCAGGCAGGTCCCACCTGCCAGGGACTGCGGCCCGCGGCCGAAGCGTTAAGTGGAGGCTCCCCTCCAGTTTACGCCTTCGACGTGGCCCTCCCCAGGATTTCCTTTTTCTTTTTATATTTTCAGTTTTTAACAGAAACTTTGAATGCTTATAACTTTTTATCCACAAGTCCAAATCACTTGATTCTTTTTGCATTGGGTTGGTATTGAAATTCTTTACAACCTAGTAAATTTTGGTATTTTTCCCACACACACAGAATTTCTGGTTAACAAAAGGATATTAAATGACTTTTCCTTCCTTTTTCCATTTTCAATATGATTTCAGAAGGAAACTTTGGAGATCAGGAGTATTTGAACAACCCCACTGACCAAGGCAAGCCATTATTTCCATATGGTGCAAGCATTGCATAGCATGGCATATATCTTCATGTTAATGATAAGGACGATGGTTATTCTTTTAATTATTAAAGTTTGCTTATTTAGTTAGTGGTCATATATATCTACTACTATGATTCTTGAGTTGATCTCATCTAGTGGTTGATCGGAGCCACCTGTCCGGGCCTTATCGTACGACCACATTTTGCCGGTATGGGATGGCCGTGACTTGAGCTAATCGTGTGATCGCTCTCACCGGTACCTCCAAAGAGGGAGGGTTATGCACGCGTGCTACCCTGATCAGGTAGGCGGTGATAACCATGTGAGCCCAGTTGAGATGATAGGGCCCGTCCCCGATTGGGACAAGTTTAGTTTGGCCACGACGGTGGTCGGTGTCATGAGGACACAAGGCCACCCAGGGCAGGACTCCAGAGAGGGAGTGGTTGCCGGAGGTATGATGAGAGGATCGCAGTTCAGGAAAGTCTAGTGGAGTAATGCTGGTCCACCCGAATGAGATCACGAGGTCAGTACTCCAGAGTGTGGGTAAAGTGTGCAACCTCTACAGAGTGTGTCAAATCTATTCGAATAGCCGTGTCCACGGTAATGGACAACCGGCACAGACCACAACAAGTGATCAACCGTGTCTATGATAGTAATGATGGAAGAAGTCGTCTCACGAGAACATCAGAGGATGTTGGTATCATACTAGCCGAGAGAAGACTATTTGATGAGTGGTCTGGTAACCACGTGATGTGACAGGGATCCGTTGGGATCGTAAGTAACTCAAGGGTTGGGGGACAACCCCGAAGACAGTAAGTTGATATTTGGTTCATTTGATACATGACTATGGTTGTTATGCTATGTTTGCTGCATTACTTGGTTATTGTGAGCTTGTGAGTACATTCAAAGTACTCACCTGGAGTATCATGCCAGATGCAGGAGAAGCCGCGGACGGAGGTCCCGATGGTTCGTTCTAGGAAGTGTCCATAGCAATGTCCTTGTGTGTGGAGTCGCCGCTACATTCCGCTACGCCGTAGAAGTACTTGGTCGTTTCGAAGCCCATGTTGATGTTAAATAAATAATGTAGATAATGTTACAACACCGAGGGTGATTTGGCCTCGCCAGTATTGTAAGCTTTGTATGCGACGCTAATAATAAAGTTGGCTTGTTTCTATATCAAGTTGTTGAGTGTTTCCAGAAGACATGATCTCTGGGTTGGAAACACTGGTAAACCGGTTCTGTGAATCGGGGTGCCACAACGCTTGGTATCAGAGCCACGCTGACTGTAGGACACCCTAGTTAGCCGCGCTAGTTCAACGAGTAGTATAAATTCTTGATTACGCATTTTCTTGTTGCATATTGATTGCTGCACTTGATTGACGCATGGCATACATCAGGATTCATGGTTTAGCTAACCTCCGATTTTGTGAGTGTAGATGGCACCGGTTCCGTTCCATTTCAACTATGAGCCTGCACCGTATACCTTTCCAGGACTGCTCAGGAATATTGGCTCTGGTTGTACCCTCATGGAGACGAACCAGAGTACCAGGTGTTCCGAGAGCAGCTAGCGGAGTCTGTGTTCGAGTACCACGCAGACGCTTTCCTGACTGCGAGCTCCGAGATTGGCAGTTACTCCCGCTCCACCAAGGGCGGAAGGGCTTCTAATCCAGAGCTGGCAATCGAGTTTGCTGCTGTAGAGACTCTCACCGACTTGCGCTTTCACGAGGTTGAGATGTAGACTCATCCAGGTTTCTTCCACTACCCCACCCTGTCGCCTACGACGGGGCGAGTCATATTTGCTTCCGTAGACCCGACATGCGACCGTGCGATTGATGTGTTGTATCGCTTTGTGAACGCCAGCTATCGCACGATTGTAGCCCTGGCTGAGGAGTTGTCCCGTCTCCAGGCTGCATTAGTCCTTGCTGCTCTCATGCCACCTCCACCCCAGTCTTCTGCTCCACCCCCATATGCACCACCAGTTCCACCTACTCCTGGCCATGATATTCGAGTTAGCTCCTTAGTGCCGCCAGGCACCTCGTCTGGCAGCCGCCGTGAGACTCCTGCTAAGTGGGCCTCACTCCTTGCCACCCCTGCTGCTCCGATGCTGAGGCGTCGTGCTTCCCCTTCCTCGGAAGGAGGGCAGCCCCGTCAGCATCGCCGCGTTTCCTTTGGTCCGCATGATGAGGTCAACATCATCAGTTCTGACTCTGACTCTGGATCGGGCGATGAGGAGTCTTCGATCCTCCAGTGCTCGTGCCATCCGCATCACTAGAGTCGAGGTTAGAGTTGCCGAGCATGCATTGTCGCATATGTCAACTACTGTATGAGTAGTCCAGTCATGATATTACCTCTACTAGCTTGTCGTGGATAATGCAGGATCTTATTGTATAATTATGTGTTGCTTGTTCACTTTATCGCGTAAACATTTCCTTTAGTGTTTTGCAACCCTGATTTCCCCGGTGGATGTTGCTCACCGATTCGGTATTTTGCAATGGGAACAATAATTTAGGATGAAGGGAAGCTGCAGCCATGATAACGATGGAACCCCCCTCCGTCGGTCCGCCAGGCAAGCATGATAGTCTCCCGAGGATCTTCCACCTCCCCCACCTCACGCACCTACCCCCGATCAGATGATGAGAATGTTTGAAGAAAAGAGGAACCAGGACCCCATGGAATTCCTGAGAAGTATGCAGGCCATGGTAGGCCAGAATAACAACCAAGGTGCACGATCCAAATTGGGCGACTTCCAACGCACCAAACCGCCCAAATTTGACCAAGCCACAGATCCAATTGAGGCTGACAACTGGCTCAGAACTATGGAAAAGAAACTGGAAATAGCCCATTGTGATGAGGCAGACAAGGTTCCGTTTGTGACCCACTACCTTGAAGGGCCAGCAGCTATCTGGTGGGACAATACAAAGGCATCATGGCCCTGTGAAGAAGGAATCACCTGGGATATATTCAAGGAAGCATTTCACAAGTACCACATCCCTACAAGTATAATGAAGGTAAAACAAAGAGAATTTCTGGCTCTCACCCAAGGAGGCCTGACTGTGGCAGAGTACCTAAACAAATTCAACAATTTCGCACGATACTCCACCCATGATGTGGCCACTGAGGAGAGGAAGATTGACCGCTTCCTAGGAGGTCTCAATCATACCCTCCGCTGTCAGCTGTGCATGCTGGAATTTCCAGATTTCCAGACACTTGTGAACAAGGCGCTTATAGCCGAACGAGAACTTTAGACCGGGTACGAGGATCGCAAGAGGAAATTCGAACCAAAAAGGGATAACAAGGAGCAGGTTGTGCAGAAGCCGCGTACCTGGCAGCCCAACACTACAGCTTATAAGCCCGCATGGAAACCCAACAACAGTACCCCCAAGACAGGGAGCCAGAGCAAGACTTTCGGCAAACAACCCGTTTTAGAGGATTGCCGCTGCAACAACACCTGTTTCTCCTACGGCCAGAGCGGGCACTATGCAAGACAGTGCCCCACCAGCAATGGAAAGACATCCTCGGACGTCAAACCGCAAGTCAACAATATTGGAAGCCGTCCCAACCCCAAGTACACTCAAGGGCGTGTCTTCCACATCTCAGCCGAGGAAGCGTGCGAAGCCCCGGACGTAGTGATCGGTATGTTTCCTGTTAATAACATACCTGTAGTAGTCTTATTTGATTCGGGGGCTTCTCACTCTTTTATTTCAAGGAGTTTTGCCACCTTGCACAAATTTCCCCCTTCGCTATTGGATAAGCTCATGGTGATACAATCCCCTGGCTCACGGCTCAGAACAAATCTCGTATATCGGGATCTGGCAATACAGATTCAAGGCGCCTCATTCCCAGCTGAACTCATTGCGATTGAGTCACCCGGACTAGATGTGATATTAGGGATGAACTGGTTGACACCTCATCGAGTATGCATCAACTGTGCCAACCGCACCATCACACTAGCTAATCCGGCCGGACGAACTGTTCAATTCACGGCCAACAATATGAGGTCGAGGAAGGGAATAGCATATCATGCCGAAGCCACCGACATGAATTTGATTCCAGTAGTTTGTGAGTTCCCGGACGTATTCCCAGAAGAATTACACGGCATGCCGCCCAATCAGGAACTGGAATTCGCCATTGAGTTGATTCCTGGCATGGGCCCGATCTACAAGAAGTACTATCATATGTTAGGGCTCGAGAGTTGGCCGAATTGAAGAAGCAGTTGGATGAGTTACTACAAAAAGGATATATTCGACCTAGTATCTCACCCTGGGGGTCACTTCTACTGCAACAAAAGACCTTCCAACGGCGCCAGAAATAGGAGTGTTGACGGGAGACTTTTCTTGTCTTGATACTCCTCAGCAACGGCACCAGGAATCCTTCTGCTACGGCTACGCCTTAAGGGACTTCCTAGGCAAATATGCAAAGGATTTCCCCCGTGGCCTTGGAGCCTTGTGTTGGTGTTCCCTCGAAGCGGAAAGGGTGATGTAGCGCAGCGGTGGTAAGTATTTCCCTCAGTTTGAGAACCAAGGTATCGATCCAGTGAAGGAGTATCTCAAGTGCCTGCACAAACACAAAAAGCTTGATCCCAACGCTATGAAGGGGTTGTCAATCCCTTATAGATTGTTCGCCAAGTGAGAACTGAAAGCAACAAAGTAACAAAGCAAACTAAAAGCGAAAGTGGAAACGATAGATGTGAATAGACCTGGGGGCCATAGTGTTTACTAGTGGCTTCTCTCATGAAAGCAAGTAGACAGTGGGTGAACAAATTACTGTCGAGCAATTGATAGAACCGCGCAAAGTCGTGACGTCATCTATAGCAATGATTATATCTATAGGCATCACGTCCAAAACAAGTAGACCGATACTTTCTGCATCTACTACTATTACTCCACACGTTGACCGCTATCTAGCATGCATCTAGTGTATTAAGTCCAAAAGAATAGAGTAACGCCTTAAGCAAGATGACATGATGTAGATGGACAATCTCATATTTACGACAAAGCCCACCTTGTTACCCTTGATGGCAACTACACGATGTGTGCCTTGCTGCCCCTACTATCACTGGGAAAGGTCACCACACGGTAAGAACCCAAAACCAAGCACTTCTCCCATTGCAAGAATCATAGATCTAGTTGGCCAAACAAAACCCAAGACTCGGAGAGACTTACAAGGATATCAAATCATGCATATAAGAAATCATCAAAGACTCAAATATGTATCATAGATAATTTGATCACAAATCCACAATTCATCGGATCTCGACAAACACACCGCCAAAGAGGATTACATCGGATAGATCTCCATGAAGATCATGGAGAACATTGTATTGAAGATCCAGGAGAGAGAAGAAGCCATCTAGCTACTAATTACGGACCCGTAGGTCTGAAGTGAACTACTCCGAGTCATTGGAGGGGCGATGATGTTGATGTAGAAGCCCTCCAACTCCAAAGTCCCCTCCGGCAGGGCACCGGGAAGGGTCTCCAGATGAGTTCTCGCTGAAACAGAAGCTTGCGGCGGCGGAAAAGTATTTTCGTGGATCCCTTGATTTTTTTTCTGTATTTAAGGGGATATATAGGCGAAGGATCTAGGTCAGGGGGGCGCCAGGGAGGCCACAAGCCTGCTTTCCGCCGCCCCCTGGTGGCGGATAGGGGGCTTCTGGGCCCCCTGTAGCCCTCCTGGCTTGGCCCTCAAGCCACTGATCTTCTTCCGTTCGGGAAAAATTTATTTCAGGGATTTTTTTCCGTTTGGACTCCGTTCCAAAATTAGATCTGAAAAGAGCCAAAAACACAAGAAAAAACAGGAACTGGCACTTGGCACTGAATTAATAAGTTAGTCCCAAAAAAATATATAAAAGGTACATAAAACATCCAAGGATGGCAAGATAACAACATGAAACCATCAAAAATTATAGATACGTTTGAGATGTATCAGTCACCGGTGCTGTTTGTCAAGAAAAAGGATGGAAGCTTGCGGATGTGTATAGACTACCGCCAGCTTAATGAGGTCACGATTAAAAATAAGTACCCACTCCCACGCATCGACAATTTGTTTGACTAGCTGAGTGGAGCACGGGTATTTTCCAAGATCGACCTCAGAACGGGGTATCATCAGTTAAAGATTAAGAAAGAAGATATACCCAAGACGGCGTTTACCACCCGATATGGCCTATATGAATTCATGGTCATGTCATTTGGACTAACAAATGCTCCCTCCTATTTTATGGGCATGATGAACAAAGTCTTCATGGACTTTCTAGACAAATTTGTGGTTGTATTTATCGATGACATCTTAATATACTCCAAGGATGAGGAAGAACACAAGCAACACCTCAGAGCGGTGTTGGAAAAACTAAGATCCCATCAACTATATGCCAAATTCAGCAAGTGCGAGTTTTGGCTGAAAGAAGTTGGATTTTTGGGGCATATTCTGTCAGAGCAAGGTGTGACAGTCGACCCCAGTAAGGTCACATTGGTATTAAATTGGAAGACACCAGTCTCAGTGATCGAAGTCCGTAGTTTCCTGGGATTGGCAGGATACTACCGACGGTTTATAGATGGCTTCTCTAAAATAGCCAAGCCACTAACAGAGCTGCTAAAGAAAAATCAGAGATTTGTCTAGACGACCGCTTGCGAAAGCAACTTTCTGGAGTTGAAGACTCGACTTACAACCGCACCTGTCCTAGTCTCCCGAACATTCACAAGAGTTTTGACATCTACTGTGATGCTTCCCAAAGAGGAATCGACTATGTACTGATCTAAGAAGGAAAGGTTCTGGCCTATGCCTCTCGACAGCTGCGACCGCATGAGGAAAATTATCCCACCCACGAATTGGAACTAGCAGCTGTGGTAGACGCCTTAAAAATTTGGAGGCATTACCTCATTGGTCAATGGTGTGAGATATTCACCGACCACAAAAGTCTCAAGTACATCTTCACCCAGCCAAATCTAAGTCATAGGCAACGACGATGGCTTGAGCTGGTAAGGGATTACAACCTAGGAATCAACTACCACCCAGGGAAAGCCAATGTGGTCGCAGCTGCTTTAAGAAGAAAACCAGCCACAGTGAATGCGATAATGGCGAATGTACACCCGAGGTTGCAAGAAGAGCTTGCAAGTCTCAACATGATACTTTGCGGTCCGGCAATTCCGGAGACCTTGGAGATTACCCCCACCCTCATTGAGGAAATCAAAAAGCACAGGCAGGTGATGAGGGCATCAAAAGAATCAAAGCATCACTTCCTCAGCTAAAGGACAAATCCTTTCGAGTGGACGAGCAAGACATCCTGTGGTTCGAAAAGAGGATATGCGTCACTGACCAGGATAACCTGAGACAGCAGATACTCAGGGAAGCTCATGAGTCCGCATATTCCATTCACCCGGGAGGTACAAAGATGTACCAAGACCTGAGGAAACCATTTTGGTTGTCCAGAATGCGAAGGGACATAGCATATTATGTTGCCTGGTGTGATATTTGCAAGAAGGTAAAGGCAGAGCATCAAAAGCCAGCCGGATTACTACAACCTTTACCGGTTCCCCAATGGAAATGGGATGACATATGTATGGACTTCGTCGTTGGATTACCTAAGTCCACAAGGGGCAATGATGCTATCTGGGTTTTCGTGGACATGCTCACTAAGGTAGCCCACTTCATCCCAGTGAAAACCACTCTCAATGACAACCAACTGGCACAGCTATACATGTCTCGAATAGTAAGCCTGCATGGGGTACCCAATTCCATCACATCTGATAGAGGCTCTCTATTTACCTCAGCATTCTAGCTGCGACTGCATCAGGCCTTTGGAACCATGCTAAAGCACAACACAACATACCATCCCCAAACTGATGGGCAGATGGAAAGGGTGAACCAAATATTGGAAGACATGCTTCGGTCATGCGCTCTTACCCATGGACCCAAATGGGAAGATAGCCTACCCTATGCAGAATTTTCCTACAACAATAGCTATCAAACAAGCTTGAAGATGTCACCCTTTGAGGAATTATATGGCAGAAAGTGCCGGACCCCGTTAAACTGGTCACAGACAGGAGACAGACGTATCTTCGGAACCGATTTGATGCTAGAGGCCGAGAAGCAAGTCAAAGATATTTAGGAACGCCTTAAGGCAGCCAAATCCCGCCAAAAGAGTTATTACGACCCAAGGCATCGATAAGTGACCTTTGAGCCAGGAGATTATGCCTATCTGCGAGTAACTCCTATGAAGGGAGTGAGACAGTTTCGCACTCGAGGAAAGCTCGCACCGCGATACATCGGTCCCTTTCCTGTGATCGCAAAGAGAGGCAGAGTTGCCTACCAATTGGAATTACCGCCCGAACTGTCAGATGTGCACAACGTGTTCCATATCTCGCAACTGAGGAAATGTATTGCACCACTCGTAAAGTAGGCAGACATGAGCGAGATAGAGCTAGCCAAGGACTTGACATATGAGGGGAAACCGGTTAGAAATTTGGATGAGATGGAAAGGATCACTCGGAGCAAAGTGCTCAAATTTTATAAGGTTCTTTGGGAACATCACACCGAAGAAGAGGCTACTTGGGAGAGGGAAGATTTCCTGAGATCAGCATACCCATATATGTTCCTTGAGCAACCGAATCTCGAGGACGAGATTCATTCTAAGGGGGTAGGTTTGGAACACCCTGATTTTTCAAACTTTTTCTTTTCAAAATATTTTGGAGTTCCAGGGGCAAGTTGATGGGTTTTTCAAACCACTTCAACCAAGAGGGATCCTCAACCCTTGATTTCTTGAAACCAACCACTCCAAAACCTTTTTATCTTGCCAAAATGTTTCTGGGATTTATTTGCAATATGTTATTTGCCTAAACAATTTCTTTTCCTATTTTTGGGAATTATGGCAACCCTATGGGTTGTAAAGCACCCCATAGCTTGGATGATCTTTAAGCCCCAAAATTTTTACTGCAGCTTCTCATTGCCATATGATTTCAGAATATGCAAAAATATTCCTTTGCCCAATGGATAATTATGGCCAGAATAATTATTTATTATCTGACTAGAATTACCCGTTTGTGAAGCAACCCTATGATTCCTTCTATGAAAAAATCCCAATAAATTCCTGTCGTTACTAGGGATCATATATAGTTCCAATATGTAAAAACATCCCATCATCCAATACAAATTTTGAGCAAAACAACTCTGTTAAGTTTCTGTTAAAAGTGAACCCTTGTGAAGGAAGTGCTAGCTAGGAGTTCACAATGGAGCTGAAATTTTTTGAGCATGTGTGCTTTGCCAAATGACACTTTCCTACCAAACCTCACTCGTAGAAAAGCTTTCAAATGAGTGCTATGAGCTCATTTGTATTCTGGACCAGAAAGGTGCTTTACAAATGAACTATAGCCATTTGATCTCCAAACCTTGCCAAATTTTCTTAGTTTGGAGTCTTTCCTATGCTGAATCCACCAGACATCACCTCTTCATCTAATCCTTATCCAATTGAGCTCCAGAACCTCCCAAACTTTGCTGTCAGAAGCTATTTTTGATGTTCCAAGTCGATGGTGATGTTTAATGATCAAGCCAGCAATGGTGAGTGCCTAATCGAGGGTCTGTCGACGCTAGGGACAAGGTGGCCAGGCTGGTGTGGCACCAGGACAACCACATCGATGGTGACCATGGCACTGGCATGCCACACAGCGCGCTCTGCGCAGCCCCAGTGACAGCCGAGCCGTCCCGAGCGGTCACACTCTGTCCCCTCCTTGTCCTGAGCGTCGGTGAACCCCCTGGCAGACGCGTGCTACCCCTGGAAGGTACTGGGCCGCCGGAGAGCGCCGCCTCCACTCCCAGCCAAGCTCCGGCACAGAGCCGAACTGTCGCCTCCGGCCACTATGCTCGTCTGATGGCCAGGACCCATCCCATCACGTCTCTGCCCTCCTTGGTCACCTCCATGCGCTCTGCGACGACCAGCTCAGCAATCCGGCAACCGTGCCCAAGCTTATCTTCACCGCTTAGGAGAGATTGACCGAGCTCGTCGTCGGCCTATTTAAGGAGGAGCCCGACCCCTCCGAGCTCTCCATCCCCCTAATACGTCTCAAACGTATCTATAATTTTTGATGGTTTCACGCTGTTATCTTGCCTTCTTTGTATGTTTTATGTACCTTTTTATATCTTATTAATTCAATGCCAAGTGCCAGTTCCTATTTTTTCGTGTTTTTGACTCTTTTCAGATCTGATTTTGGAACGGAGTCCATACGGAAGAAAAAACCCGAAATGATTTTTCCCGAACGAAAGAAGTCCAAGGGCTTTTGGGCCAAGCCAGGTGGGCTCCAGGGAGCCCACAAGCCCCCACTCCGCCACTAGGGGAGGTGGCAGTGGGCAGGCTTGTGGCCTCCCTGGCCACCCCCTGACCTAGGTCTTGCGCCTATATATTCCCAAATATTCTGAAAAAAATCAGGGGAGCCTCGAAAAAACTTTTCCGCCGCCGCAAGCTTTCGTTTCCGCGAGATCTCATCTGGAGACCTTTCCCAGCGCCCTGCCGGAGGGGACTTTGGAGTTGGAGGGCTTCTTCATCATCATAATCTCCCTTCCAATGACTCGTGAGTAGTTCACTTCAGACCTACGGGTCCGTAGTTAGTAGCTAGATGGCTTCTTCTCTCTCTTGGATCTTCAATACAAAGTTCTCCATGATCTTCATGGAGATCTATACGATGTAATCTTCTTTGGCGGTGTGTTTGTCAAGATCCGACGAATTATGGAATAGTGATCAGATTATCTATGATATATATTTGAGTCTTTGCTGATTTCTTATATGCATGATTTGATATCCTTGTAAGTCTCTCCGAGTCTAGGGTTTTGTTTGGCCAACTATATCTATGATTCTTGCAATGGGAGAAGTGCTTGGTTTTGGGTTCTACCATGTGGTGACCTTTCCCAGTGACAGTAGGGGTAGCAAGGCACACATCAAGCAGTTGCCATCAAGGGTAAAAAGATGGGGGTTTTATCATTGGTTTGAGATTATCCATTTACATCATGTCATCTTGCTTAAGGCGTTACTCTGTTCTTATGGACTTAATACACTAGATGCATGCTGGATAGCGGTCGACGTGTGGAGTAATAGTAGTAGATGCAGAAAGTATCGGTCTACTTGTTTCGAACTTGATGCCTATAGATATAATCATTGCATAGATATCGTCACGACTCTGCACAGTTCTATCAATTGCTCGACAGTAATTTGTTCACCCACCGTCTACTTGCTTTAATGAGAGAAGCCACTAGTAAACACTACGGCCCCGGGTCTATTCACATCCATCGTTTACATCTCCGCTTTTACTTTGCTTTGTTACTTTGTTGCTTTCAGTTCTCACTTGGCAAGCAATCTATAAGGGATTGATAACCCCTTCATAGCGTTGGGTGCAAGCTTTTGCGTTTGTGCGGGATCTTGAGATACTCTTCCGCCGGATTGATACCTTGGTTCTCAAACTAAGGGAAATACTTACCGTCACTGTGCTACATCACCCTTTCCGCTTCGAGGGAACACCAATGCAAGGGTCCAAGGCCACGGGGGAAATCCTTTGCATACTTGCCTAGGAAGTCCCTTAAGGCGTAGCCCTAGCTGAAGGATTCCTGGTGCCGTCGACACAACTATTTCTGGCGCCATTGCAAGGGATACACAGCAAAACATCTGAAGTATTTCTGGCGTCGTCGCCGAGGAGGAGAAATCAAGATCTATCCAAGTAGGTCTCACAAACTCTTCTCTTGCATTTACTTTTGTTGCCAGTTGCCTCTCGTTTTCCTCTCCCCCACTTCACATTTGCCGTTTTCATTCGCCTTTCTCCTTCGCCATTTTATTTTTCCCTTGCCGTTTTCCTTTGCCGGTTTTCTTGTTCGCTTGTGTGCCATGTGCCCTCAATATGCTTGCATCTTCGCTTGCTGAAAATCTAGTGATATGGATCCTCATCCACTTGCTAGTCACTTTAAGAGACCCACTCGTGTGGAACAAATTGCTATTGAGTTGAGGGAAATTGACTATTCCTTTGGAGTTTTGCGTAAGATGCGCGAATCTGAAAATTGTGAGGAAGAAATTCATGAAGTGATTCACGAGGGCTCCTTGGATGAAAAGCATGATTGCAATGGTTTCACTATAAATTCTATTAGTGACAATCATGCTAAGAATATGCAAAACCCTAAGCTTGGGGATGCTAGTTTTGCTATGACCTCTACTTGTTGCAATAATCATGATTGGGGTGATGATCTTTCTTATGATCTTGAAAATTTGTTCAAACCTCATGATGAATATGATATTTGCAACAATACTAAAAGTGGGATTGGAGAAGTCATGACTTTATTTGATGATAATCTCACTATTTTTGAAGAGTGTTCTCTTAATTTGCATCTTGCGGATTCTACTGTCAAGAAACCCATGGGGAGGATCGATGATGTTCTTATTGTTGCAAATAAGAACTATGTACCCGTGGATTTCATTGTACTTGACATAGATTGCAATCCTTCATGTCCCATTATTCTTGGTAGACCTTTCCTAAGGACTATTGGTGCTATCATCGATATGAAGGAAGGGAATATTAGATTTCAATTTCCCTTAAAGAAGGGCATTGAGCACTTTCATAGAAATAAAATAAGATTGCCTTATGAATCTATGACGAGTGCTACTTATGGTTTGAGCACCAAAGATGACTATACGTGATTCCATCACTTTCGCCTAGCTAAGGGCGTTAAACAAAAGCGCTTGTTGGGAGGCAACCCAACGAATCTATCATTTTTCTTTCTGTTTTGTGTTTTCCACACTTTCATAATTCTGTTATGATTGTGTTTTTTGTGTTTATTTTTGCGTTTGTGCCAAGCAAAACCGTTATGATTAGTCTTGAGGATGATCGTTTGGTCACGCTCGAAAAGGCATAGACTTTCTGCTCACGAAAATAATTTTCATCTTTTTTATGTAAGAGCTTTTGAGTTGATTCTTTTTTCTTCTGATTGTTACGCAAATTCTTCAGACTGTCGTAATGTTTCAGAAGTTTTAAAGTAACAGAAGTATACGAAACATACAGATTGCTACAGACTGGTCTGCTGTTAACACATTCTGTTTTTTTGTTGTGTTGGTTGCTTATTTTGATGAAACTATGGATAGTATCCGGGGTACAGTAACCCAACATCAGCACAAGTAGAATTTAAGTTTTCTACAGTACCTAAGGAAGTGGTGGTTTGCTTTCTTGTACTAATGTTATCGCGAGTTTCTGTTTAAGTTTCGTGTTGTGAAGTTTTCAAGTTTTGGGTGAAGTTCTTATGGAAAAAAAGATAAAGAGTGGCAAGAGATCAAGCTTGGGGATGCCCAAGGCACCCCAAGAGATTCAAGTATGTCGTAAAAGCCTAAGCTTGGGGATGCCCCGGGAAGGCATCCCCTCTCTCGTCTTCAATCCATCGGTAACGTTACTTGGGGCTATATTTTTATTCATCACATGTTATGTGTTTTTGCTTGGAGCGTCTTGTATCGTAGGAGTCTTTTATTTTTTTGTGTCACAATCATCCTTGCTGCACACCTAGAGAGAGAGACATGCACACACCGTGATTTTGTCGAGCTTCACTTATATCTTTTGGTAGACAATTTAGCTCACATGTGCTTCACTTATACCTTTTGAGCTAGATACTTTTGCTCTATGTGCCTCACTTATATCTTTTAGAGCACAGAGGTGCGTGTCTTGGTAGTGGATCTATGCTTTGAAAGTAGTCTCAAAAGGGGTAGTTATCCAAAGGGATACGAAAACTTCCACCTTCATGTGCATTGAATAGTTAGAGAAGTTTGATTCAACTCAATTAGTTTTGAGTTGTGGTTATGGTAATATTGAAGTCATGCTAGTAAGGTGTTGTGGATCTAGAAATACTTGTGTTGAAGTTAGTGATTCCCGTAGCATGCACGTATGGTGAACCGCTATGTGATGAAATCTGAGCATGATTAGTCTATTGATTGTCATCCTTTGCGTGGCGGTCTGGATCGCGCGATTGTTTATACCTACCAACCCTTCCCCTAGGAGTATGCGTTGAATGCTTTGTTTCGATTACTAATAAAAATTTTGCAACAAGTATATGAGTTCTTCATGACTAATGTTGAGTCCATGGTTTAGATGCACTTTCACCTTCCACCATCACTATCTTCTTAGTGTCGTGCAACTCTCGCCGGTGCACAAAACCCACCATTAGCTTCCCTCAAAACAGCCAACATACCTACCTACTATGGCTTTTTCAAAGTCATTCCGAGATATATTGCCATGCAACTACCACCATGATATATGCCACCACGTCTACATTGCCTTTTCACGATCGTAAGATAGCTAGCATGATGTTTCCATTGATGTCTATGTTGGGAAACGTCGCATGGGAAACAAAAAATTTCCTACGCGCACGAAGACCTATCATGGTGATGTCCATCTACGAGAGGGGATGTCTGATCTACGTACCCTTGTAGACCGTACAGCAGAAGCGTTAGCGAACACGGTTGATGTAGTGGAACGTCCTCACGTCCCTCGATCCGCCCCGCGAACCGTCCCGCGATCAGTCCCACGATCTAGTGCCGAATGGACGGCACCTCCAAGTTCAGCACACGTATAGCTCGACGATGATCTCGGCCTTCTTGATCCAGCAAGAGAGACGGAGAGGTAGAAGAGTTCTCCGGCAGTGTGACGGCGCTCCGGAGGTTGGTGATGATCTTGTCTCAGCAGGGCTCCGCCCGAGCTCCGCAGAAACGCGATCTAGAGGAAAAACCGTGGAGGTATGTGGTCGGGCAGCCATGGAAAAGTCGTCTCAAATCAGCCCTAAAACCTCCGCATATATAGGTGGGAGAGGGTGAGCCTTGCCTTGGGGCTCAAGGAGCCCCAAGGGGGTCGGCCGAGCCAAGGGGGGAAGGTCTCCCCCTAATACCGAGTCCTACTTGGTTGGTGGGTGGAGTCCTTCTTTCCTTTCCCACCTCCTCCTTTTTTTTCTTTTCTCTTAGATTTTCTTCCTATGGTGCATAGGGCCTTCTTGGGCTGTTCCACCAGCCCACTAAGGGTTGGTGTGCCACCCCCAAGGCCTATGGGCTTCCCCGGGGTGGGTTGCCCCCCCCCCCCCCCCCGGTGAACTCCCGGAACCCATTCGTCATTCCCGGTACATTCCCGGTAACTCCGAAAACCTTCCGGTAATCAAATGAGGTCATCCTATATATCAATCTTCATTTCCGGACCATTCCGGAAACCCTCGTGACGTCCGTGATCTCATCCGGGACTCCGAACAACATTCGGTAACCAACCATATAACTCAAATACGCATAAAACAACGTCGTACCTTAAGTGTGCAGACCCTGCGGGTTCGAGAACTATGTAGACATGACCCGAGAGACTCCTCGGTCAATATCCAATAGCGGGACCTGGATGCCCATATTGGATCCTACATATTCTACGAAGATCTTATCGTTTGAACCTCAGTGCCAAGGATTCATATAATCACGTATGTCATTCCCTTTGTCCTTTGGTATGTTACTTGCCCGAGATTCGATCGTCAGTATCCGTATACCTATTTTAATCTCGTTTACCGGCAAGTCTCTTTACTCGTTCCGTAATACAAGATCCCGCAACTTACACTAAGTTACATTGCTTGCAAGGCTTGTGTGTGATGTTGTATTACCGAGTGGGCCCCGAGATACCTCTCCGTCACACGGAGTGACAAATCCCAGTCTCGATCCATACTAACTCAACGAACACCTTCGGAGATACCTGTAGAGCATCTTTATAGTCACCCAGTTACGTTGCGACGTTTGATACACACAAAGTATTCCTCCGGTGTTAGTGAGTTATATGATCTCATGGTCATAGGAACAAATACTTGACACGCAGAAAACAGTAGCAACAAAATGACACGATCAACATGCTACGTCTATTAGTTTGGGTCTAGTCCATCACGCGATTCTCCTAATGACGTGATCGAGTTATCTAGCAACAACACCTTGTTCATAATCAGAAGACACTGACTATCTTTGATCAACTGGCTAGCCAACTAGAGGCTTGCTAGGGACAGTGTTTTGTCTATGTATCCACACATGTAAATGAGTCTTCATTCAATACAATTATAGCATGGATAATAAACGATTATCTTGATACAAGAATTATAATAATAACTATATTTATTATTGCCTCTAGGGCATAATTCCAACAGTCTCCCACTTGCACTAGAGTCAATAATCTAGCCCTCACATCATCATGAGAATTACATTGTAATAAATCTAACACCCATACAGTTCTGGTGTTGATCATGCTTTGCCCGTGGAAGAGGTTTAGTCAGCGTGTCTGCTATATTCAGATCCGTGTGCACTTTGCATATATTTACGTCCTCCCCTTCGACGTAGTCGCGGATGAAGTTGAAGCGTCGTTTGATGTGTCTCGACTTCTTGTGAAACCGTGGTTCCTTTGCTAAGGCAATGGCACCCGTGTTGTCACAGAACAAGGTTATTGGATTCAGTGCGCTTGGCACCACTCCAAGATCCGTCATGAATTGCTTCATCCAGACACCCTCCTTAGCCGCCTCCGAGGAAGCCAAGTACTCCGCTTCACATGTAGAATCTGCTACGACGCTTTGCTTGGAACTGCACCAGCTTACCGCACCCCCATTAAGAAAAAATACGTATCCGGTTTGCGACTTAGAGTCGTTCGGATCTATGTCAAAGCTTGCATCGACGTAACCTTTTACGGCGAGCTCTTCGTCATCTCCATACACGAGAAACATCTCCTTAGTCCTTTTCATGTACTTCAGGATATTCTTGACCGCCGTCCAGTGATCCACTCCTGGATTACTCTGGAACCTACCTGCCATACTTATGGCCAGGCTAACGTCCAGTCTAGTGCACAGCATTGCATACATGATAGAACCTATGGCTGAAGCATAGGGGACGGTGCGCATATGCTCTCTATCCTCATCAGTTGCTGGGCACTGAGTCTTACTCAATCTCGTACCTTGTAAAACTGGCAAGAACCCTTTCTTGGACTGTTCCATTTTGAACCTCTTCAAAACTTTATCAAGGTATGTGCTTTGTGAAAGTCCTATCAGGCGTTTTGATCTATCCCTATAGATCTTAATGCCTAGAATGTAAGCAGCTTCTCCTAGGTCTTTCATAGAGAAAATTTTATTCAAGTAATCCTTTATGCTCTCCAAAAACTCTACGTTGTTTCCAATCAGCAATATGTCATCCACATATAATATTAGAAACGCCACAGAGCTCCCACTCACTTTCTTGTAAATACAAGATTCTCCAACCACTTGTATAAACCCAAATGCTTTGATCACCTCATCAAAGCGTTTGTTCCAACTCCGAGATGCTTGCACCAGTCCATAAATGGATCGCTGGAGTTTGCACACCTTGTTAGCATTCTTAGGATCGACAAAACCTTCGGGTTGCATCATATACAATCCTTCCTTAAGGAAACCGTTAAGGAACGCCGTTTTGACATCCATCTGCCAGATTTCATAATCGAAAAATGCAGATATTGCTAACATGATTCTGACGGACTTAAGCATCGCTACGGGTGAGAATGTCTCATCGTAGTCAACTCCTTGAACTTGTGAAAAACCCTTTGCCACAAGTCGAGCTTTATAAACGGTCACATTGCCGTCAGCATCCGTCTTCCTCTTAAAGATCCATTTGTTCTGAATAGCCTTGCGTCCCTCAGGCAGTACTTCCAAAGTCCACACTTTGTTCTCATACATGGATCCTATCTCGGACTTCATGCCTTCTAGCCATTTGTTGGAATCTGGGCCCACCATTGCTTCTTCATAATTTGCAGGTTCATTGTTGTCCAACAACATGATTGATAAGACGGGATTACCGTACCACTCTCGAGCAGCACGTGGTCTCGTCGACCTGCGTGGTTCGACAGAAACTTGAACCGGAGTTTCATGATCATTATCATTAACTTCCTCCTCAACGGCGTCGCAACGACAGAGGTTTCCCCTTGCCCTGCGCCACCATCCAGAGGGATGAGAGGTTCGGCAACCTCGTCAAGTTCTATCTTCCTCCCACTCAATTCTCTCGACAGAAACTCCTTCTCGAGAAAAGCTCCGTTCTTAGCAACAAACACTTTGCCCTCGGATTTGAGATAGAAGGTGTACCCAACTGTCTGTTTTGGGTAACCTATGAAGACGCACTTTTCTGCTTTGGGTTCCAGCTTTTCAGGCTGAAGCTTTTTGACATAAGCATCACATCCCCAAACTTTAAGAAATGACAACTTTGGCCTTTTGCCATACCACAGTTCGTATGGTGTCGTCTCAACGGATTTTGATGGTTCCCTATTTAAAGTGAATGAAGTTGTTTCTAATGCATAACCCCAAAACGATAACGGCAAATCGGTAAGAGACATCATAGATCGCACCATCTC
Source organism: Hordeum vulgare subsp. vulgare (assembly GCF_904849725.1). Classification (NCBI taxonomy): domain Eukaryota; kingdom Viridiplantae; phylum Streptophyta; class Magnoliopsida; order Poales; family Poaceae; genus Hordeum; species Hordeum vulgare. Next base: position 21,426,624 of record NC_058520.1, on the reverse strand, counting down.
TAATAAAGTACGATTACGACGTTCGGACACACCATTACGCTGTGGTGTTCCAGGCGGTGTCAACTGTGAAACAATTCCACATTGTCTTAAGTGAGCACCAAACTCGAAACTCAGATATTCACCCCCACGATCAGACCGTAGGAACTTGATCTTCTTGTTACGATGATTTTCAACTTCACTCTGAAATTGCTTGAACTTTTCAAATGTTTCAGACTTGTGCTTCATTAAGTAGACATAACCATATCTACTCAAATCGTCAGTGAAGGTGAGAAAATAACGATATCCGCCGCATGACTCTACGCTCATCGGACCACACACATCGGTATGTATGATTTCCAACAAGTCACTTGCACGCTCCATTGTTCCGGAGAACGGAGTTTTAGTCATCTTGCCCATGAGGCATGGTTCGCACGTGTCAAGTGAATCAAAGTCAAGTGACTCCAAAAGTCCATCGGCATGGAGTTTCTTCATGCGCTTTACACCAATATGACCTAAGCGGCAGTGCCACAAAAATATGGCGCTATCATTGTTAACTCTAACTCTTTTGGTCTCAATGTTATGTATGTGTGTATCGCTATCAAGATTCAATATGAACAATCCTCTCACATTGGGTGCATGACCATAAAAGATGTTACTCATAGAAATAGAACAACCATTATTCTCTGACTTAAAAGAGTAACCGTCTCGCAATAAACAAGATCCAGATATAATGTTCATGCTCAACACAGGCACTAAATAACAATGATTCAAGTTCATAACTAATCCTGATGGTAACTGAAGTGAAACTATGCCGATGGCGATTGCATCAACCTTGGAACCATTTCCTACGCGCATCGTCACTTCATCTTTCGCCAGCCTTCGTCTATTCCGCAGTTCCTGTTTCGAGTTGCAAATATGAGCAACAGAACCAGTATCGAATACCCAGGCACTACTACGAGAGCCGGTTAAGTACACATCAATAACATGTATATCAAATATACCTGATTTTTCTTTGGCCGCCTTCTTATCTGCCAGATACTTGGGGCAATTGCGCTTCCAGTGACCCATACCCTTGCAATAGTTACACTCTGTTTCAGGCTTAGGTCCAGCCTTGGGTTTCATCGTCGGATTGGCAACAGGCTTGCCGGTCTTCTTTGAATTACCCTTCTTGCCTTTGCCGTTTCTCTTGAAACTAGTGGTCTTATTCACCATCAACACTTGATGCTCTTTACGAAGTTCAGACTCTGCGACTTTCAGCATCGCAAACAACTCGCCGGGAGACTTGTTCATCCCTTGCATGTTGTAGTTCAACACAAAGCCTTTATAGCTTGGCGGCAGTGATTGAAGGATTCTGTCAATGATAGCCTCTTGCGGGAGTTCAATCCCCAGCTCAACTAGACGGTTTGAGTACCCAGACATTTTTGAGCACATGTTCACTGACAGACGAGTTCTCCTTCATCTTGCAAGCATAGAATTTATCGGAGGTCTCATACCTCTCGATCCGGGCGTTCTTATGAAAGATAAACTTCAACTCCTGGAACATCTCAAATGCTCCATGACACTCAAAGCGACGTTGAAGTCCCGGTTCTAAGCCATACAAGACTACACATTGAACTACTGAGTAGTCCTCCTTACGTGCTAACCAAGCGTTCTTAACATCCTGATCAGCCGTAGCGGGTGGTTCATCTCCTAGCGCAGCATTAAGGACATAATCCTTCTTCCCAGCTTGTAAGATTAGCTTAAGATTACGAGCCCAATCTACAAAGTTACTTCCATCGTCTTTCAACTTAGCTTTCTCTAGGAACGTATTAAAATTCAGGATGACTGTCGCGTGAGCCATGATCTACAACACAAATATATTCAAAGTGGACTTAGACTATGTTCAAGATAATTAGAGTTTAATTTAATAAAATTATTCGCTAAACTCCCACTCAAAAAGTACATCTCTCTAGTCATTTGAGTGGTTCATGATCCACTTACACTAGCTCAAGTCCGATCATCACGTGAGTTGAGTATAGTTTCAGTGGTAAGCATCCCTATGCTAATCATATCATCTATATGATTCATGATCGACCTTTCGGTCTCATGTGTTCCGAGGCCATGTCTGCACATGCTAGGCTCATCAAGCTTAACCCGAGTGTTCCGCGTGCGCAACTGTTTTGCACCCGTTGTATGTGAACGTTGAGTCTATCACACCCGATCATCACCTGGTGTCTCGAAATGACGAACTGTAGCAACGGTGCACAGTCGGGGAGAACACAATTTCGTCTTGAAATTTTAGTGAGAGATCACCTCATAATGCTACCGTCGTTCTAGGGAAAATAAGGTGCATAAAAGGATTAACATCACATGCAATTCATAAGTGACATGATATGGCCATCATCACGTGCTTCTTGATCTCCATCACCAAAGCACCGGCATGATCTTCTTGTCACCGGCGCCACACCATGATCTCCATCAACGTGTTGCCATCGGGGTTGTCGTGCTACTCATGCTATTACTACTAAAGCTACATCCTAGCAAAATAGTAAACACATCTGCAAGCACAAACGTTAGTATAAAGACAACCCTATGGCTCCTGCCGGTTGCCGTACCATCGACGTGCAAGTCGATATTATCTGTTACAACATGATCATCTCATACATCCAATATGTCACATCACATCGTTGGCCATATCACATCACAAGCATACCCTGCAAAAACAAGTTAGACGTCCTCTAATTTTGTTGTTGCATGTTTTACGTGGTGACCATGGGTATCTAGTAGGATCACATCTTACTTACGCAAACACCACAACGGAGATATATGAGTTGCTATTTAACCTCATCCAAGGACCTCCTCGGTCAAATCCGATTCAACTAAAGTTGGAGAAACTGACACTTGCCAGTCATCTTTGAGCAACGGGGTTACTCGTAGCGATGAAACCAGTCTCTCGTAAGCGTACGAGTAATGTCGGTCCAAGCCGCTTCAATCCAACAATACCGCGGAATCAAGAAAAGACTAAGGAGGGCAGCAAAACGCACATCACCGCCCACAAAAAATTCTATGTTCTACTCGAGAAGATATCTACGCATGAACCTAGCTCATGATGCCACTGTTGGGAAACGTCGCATGGGAAACAAAAAATTTCCTACGCGCACGAAGACCTATCATGGTGATGTCCATCTACGAGAGGGGATGTGTGATCTACGTAAACTTGTAGACCGTACAGCAGAAGCGTTAGTGAACGCGGTTGATGTAGTGGAACGTCCTCACGTCCCTCGATCCGCCCCGCGAACCGTCCCGCGATCAGTCCCACGATCTAGTGCCGAACGGATGGCACCTCCGCGTTCAGCACACGTACAGCTCGACGATGATCTCGGCCTTCTTGATCCAGCAAGAGAGACGGAGAGGTAGCAGAGTTCTCCGTCAGTGTGACGGCGCTCTGGAGGTTGGTGATGATCTTGTCTCAGCAGGGCTCCGCCCGAGCTCCGCAGAAACGCGATCTAGAGGAAAAACCGTGGAGGTATGTGGTCGGGCTGCCGTGGAAAAGTCGTCTCAAATCAGCCCTAAAACCTTCGTATATATAGGTGGGAGAGGGGGAGCCTTGCCTTGGGGCTCAAGGAGCCCCAAAGGGGTCGGCCGAGACAAGGGGGAACGTCTCCCCCCCAAACCGAGTCCTACTTGGTTTGGTGGGTGGAGTCCTTCTTTCCTTTCCCACCTCCTCCTTTTTTTTCTCTTTGATTTTCTTCCTATGGCGCATCGGGCCTTCTTGGGCTGCCCACCAGCCCAGTAAGTGCTGGTGTGCCACCCCCAAGGCCTATGGGCTTCCCCGGGGTGGGGTGCCCCCCCCGGTGAACTCCCGGAACCCATTCGTCATTCCCGGTAACTCCGAAAACCTTCCGGTAATCAAATGAGGTCATCCTATATATCAATCTTCGTTCCGAACCATTCCGGAAACCCTCGTGACGTCCGTGATCTCAGCCGGCACTCCGAACAACATTCGGTAACCAACCATATAACTCAAATATGCATAAAACAACGTCGAACCTTAAGTGTGCAGACCCTGCGGGTTCGAGAACTATGTAGACATGACCCGAGAGACTCCTCGGTCAATATGCAATAGCGGGACCTGGATGTCCATATTGGATCCTACATATTCTACGAAGATCTTATCGTTTGAACCTTAGTGCCAAGGATTCATATAATCCCGTATGTCATTCCCTTTGTCCTTCGGTATATTACTTGCCCGAGATTCGATCGTCAGTATCCGTATACCTATTTTAATCTCGTTTACCGCCAAGTCTCTTTACTCATTCCGTAAGACAAGATCCCGCAACTTACGCTAAGTTACATTGCTTGCAAGGCTTGTGTGTGATGTTGTATTACCGAGTGGGCCCCGAGATACCTCTCCGTCACACGGAGTGACAAATCCCAGTCTTGATCCATACTAACTCAACGAACACCTTCGGAGATACCTGTACAACATCTTTATAGTCACTTAGTTACGTTGCGACGTTTGATACACACAAAGTATTCCTCCGGTGTTAGTGAGTTATATGATCTCATGGTCATAGGAACAAATACTTGACACGCAGAAAACAGTAGCAACAAAATGACACGATCAACATGCTACGTCTATTAGTTTGGGTCTAGTCCATCACGTGATTCTCCTAATGACGTGATCGAGTTATCAAGCAACAACACCTTGTTCATAATCAGAAGACACTGACTATCTTTGATCAACTGGCTAGCCAACTAGAGGCTTGCTAGGGATAGTGTTTTGTCTATGTATCCACACATGTAAATGAGTCTTCATTCAATACAATTATAGCATGGATAATAAACGATTATCTTGATACAGGAATTATAATAATAACTATATTTATTATTTCCTCTAGGGCATAATTCCAACAGTCTATGCCATGCTAGATCTTTGCCATGGTACACTACCGAAGGCATTCCATATAGAGTCATAGTTGCTCTAAGTTTTGAGTTGAAAGTGTGATGATCATCATTATTGGAGCATTGTCCCATGTGAGGAAATAAAAGAGGCCAAAGAAGCCCACAAAAAAGAGGCCAAAGAGCCCACAAAAATAAAAAAATGAGAGAAAAAGAGAGAAGGGACAATGCTACCACTTTTTCCACACATGTGCATTTTGAGCACCTTGATCTTCATGATTGAGAGTCTCTCGTTTTGTAACCACCACATAGCTAGTGGGAAATTCTGATTATATAACTTGGCTTGTATATTCCAATGATAGGCTTCCTCAAAATTGCCTTAGGTCTTCGTGAGCAAGCAAGTTGGATGCACACCCACTAGTTTTCTTTAAGAGCTTTCACATACTTGTAGCTCTCGTGCATCATTTGTATGGCAATCCCTACTCATTCACATTGATATCTATTGATGAGCATCTCCACAACTCATTGATATGCCTAGTTAATGTGACTATCTTCTCCTTTTTGTCTTGCAACCCCCACCACATTGCACACCATCTATAGTGTTATAACCATGGCTCACGCTCATGTATTGCGTGAGAGTTGAAAATGTTTGAGAAAGTAAAGGTGTGAAACAATTACTTGGCCAATACCGGGGTTGTGCATGATTTAAATTCGTTGTGCAATGATGATAGAGCATAGCCAGACTATATGCTTTTGTAGGGATAACTTTCTTTTGGCCTTGTTATTTTGAAAGTTCATGATTACTTTGCTAGTTTGCTTGAATTATTATTGTTTTCACGTCAATAGCAAACTATTGTTTTGAATCTAATGGATCTGAACATTCACGTCACATAAGAGGAATTACAAAGGACACCTATGCTAGGTAGCATGAAAGCATCAAAAATTCATTCTTATCACTTCCCTACTCGAGGACGAGAAGGAGTTCAGCTTGGGGATGCTTGATATATCTCAAACGTATCTATAATTTTTGATGGTTTCACGCTGTTATCTTGCCTTCTTTGTATGTTTTATGTACCTTTTTATATCTTTTTGGGACTAACTTATTAATTCAGTGCCAAGTGCCAGTTCCTATTTTTTCCGTGTTTTTGACTCTTTTCAGATCTGATTTTGGAACGGAGTCCAAACGGAAGAAAAACCCCGAAATGATTCTTTTTCCCGAACGGAAGAAGTCCAGGGGGCTTTTGGGCCAAGCCAGGTGGGCTCCCGGGAGCCCACAAGCCCCCACTCCGCCACCAGGGGGAGGCGGCGGTGGGCATGCTTGTGGCCTCCCTGGACGCCCCCTCACCTAGGTCTTGCGCCTATATATTCCAAAATATTCCGCAAAAATCAGGGGAGCCTGGAAAATACTTTTCCGCCGCCGCAAGCTTCCGTTTCCGCGAGATCTCATCTGGAGACCCTTCTCGGCGCCCTGCCAGAGGGAACTTTGGAGTTGGAGGGCTTCTTCATCATCATCATCGCCCCTCCAATGACTCGTGAGTAGTTCACTTCAGACCTACGGGTCCATAGTTAGTAGCTAGATGGCTTGTTCTCTCTCTTGGATCATCAATACAAAGTTCTCCATGATCTTCATGAAGATCTATCCGATGTAATCTTCTTTGGCGGTGTGTTTGTCGAGCTCCGATGAATTGTGGACCTGTGATCAGATTATCTATGATATATATTTGAGTCTTTGCTGATTTATTATATGCATCATTTGATATCCTTGTAAGTCTCTCCGAGTCTAGGGTTTTGTTTGGCCAACGAGATCTATGATTCTTGGAATGGGAGAAGTGCTTGGTTTTGGGTTCTGCCATGTGGTGACCTTTCCCAGTGACAGTAGGGGCAGCAAGGCACACATCAAGCAGTTGCCATCAAGGGTAAAAAGATGGGGTTTTTATCATTGGTTTGAGATTATCCCTCTACATCGTGTCATCTTGCTTAAGGCGTTACTCTGTTCTTAAGGACTTAATACACTAGATGCATGCTGGATAGCGGTGACCTGTGGAGTAATAGTAGTAGATGCAGAAAGTATCGATCTACTTGTTTCGGACGTGATTCATATAGAAATAATCATTGCATAGATATCATCACGACTCTGCATAGTTCTATCAATTGCTCGACAATAATTTGTTCACCCACCGTCTACTTGCTTTAATGAGAGAAGCCACTAGTAAACACTACGGCCCTCGGGTCTATTCACATCCATCGTTTACATCTCCGCTTTTACTTTGCTTTGTTACTTTGTTGCTTTCAGTTCTCACTTGGCAAATAATCTATAAGGGATTGACAACCCCTTCATAGCGTTGGGTGCAAGATTTTGTGTTTGTGCAGGATCTTGAGATATTCTTCCGCCGGATTGATACCTTGGTTCTCAAACTGAGGGAAATACTTACCGTCGCTGTGCTACATCACCCTTTCCGCTTCGAGGGAACACCAAAGCAAGGCTCCAAGGCCACGGGGGAAATCCTTTGCATACTTGCCTAGGAAGTCCCTTAAGGCGTAGCCGTAGCTGAAGGATTCCTGGTGCCGTCGAGACAACTATTTCTGGCGCCATTGCAAGGGATACACAGCAAAACATCACCCCCTCCTGCTCATCTAGATCGAGCCCCCGAAGAGTGAGCCAAGGCCCGGACGACCTCTGGCCTCGGAGCATCACCGGAGTTCTGTCGCCGCCCCCTCTCCGTTGACAGCCTTCTCCCTTGTCCCCAGAGCCAAATTGATCCCTCCGACAGGTTCAGTGAGTCCTGCTGGTGCTCCTCGACCTCTCGCCCGAGCCCATTCCTCCATGGAACGCCATCTCCGACGATCACCCGAAGCTGCCGCCGTCGGAGAAGAAGGGGACGACGTCGTTTGTCCACCTCTAGCCGAGCTACGGGTACGTACGTGATCGTCGTGGACTACCCGTTCCATTCCACCCGTTCCCTGGCGTCGTCGCAGTCTCTATCACCGGCGACCATTGTCGGCCGGCCGCCTCGCCTATCTCTCCCTCCCCTCCTCTTTGTTTAAATCAGGCAGGTCCCACCTGCGAGGGACTCCGGCCCGCGGCCGAAGTGTTAAGTGGAGGCGCCCCTCCACTTTACGCCTTCGACGTGGCCCTCCCCAGGATTTCCTTTTTCTTTTTATATTTTCAGTTTTTAACAGAAACTTTGAATGCTTATAACTTTTTATCCACAAGTCCAAATCACATGATTCTTTTTGCATTGGGTTGGTATTAAAATTCTTTACAACGTGGTAAATTTTGGTATTTTTCCCACACACATAGAATTTCTGGTTAATAAAAGGATATTAAATGACTTTTCCTTCCTTTTGCCATTTTCAATATGATTTCAGAAGGAAACTTTGGAGATCAGGAGTATTTGAACAACCCCACTGACCAAGGCAAGCCATTATTTCCATATGGTGCAAGCATTGCATAGCATGGCATATATCTTCATGTTAATGATAAGGACGATGGTTATTCTTTTCATTATTAAAGTTTGCTTATTTAGTTAGTGGTGATATATATCTACTACTATGATTCTTGAGTTGATCTCATCTAGTGGTTGATCGGAGTCACCTGTCCGGGCATTATCGTACGACCACATTTTGCCGATATGGGACGGCCGTGACTTGATCTGATCGCGTGATCGCTCTCACCGGTACCTGCAAAGAGGGAGGGTTATGCACGCGTGCTACCCTGATCAGGTAGGCGGTGATAACCCTGTGAGCCCAGTTGAGATGATAGGGCCCGTCCTCGATTGGGACAAGTTTAGTTTGGCCACGACAGTGGCAGGTGTCATGAGGACACAGGGCCACCCAGGGCAGGACTCCAGAGAGGGAGTGGTTGCCGGAGGTACGATGAGAGGATCGCAGTTCAGGAAAGTCTAGTGGAGTAATGCTGGTCCACCCGAATGGGATCATGAGGTCACTACTCCAGAGTGTGGGTAAAGTGTGCAACCTCTGCAGAGTGCGTCAAATATATTCGAATAGCCTGTTGGAAATATGCCCTAGAGGCAATAATAAATTAGTTATTATTATATTTCTTTGTTCATGATAATCGTTTATTATCCATGCTATAATTGTATTGATTGGAAACACAATACCTGTGTGGATACATAGACAAAGCACTGTCCCTAGTAAGCCTCTAGTTGACTAGCCCGTTGATCAAAGATGGCCAAGGTTTCCTGGCCATAGGCAAGTGTTGTTACTTTATAACGGGATCACATCATTAGGAGAATCATGTGATGGACTAGACCCAAACTAATAGACGTAGCATGTTGATCGTGTCATTTTGTTACTACTGTTTTCTGCGTGTCAAGTATTTGTTCCTATGACCATGAGATCATATAACTCACTGACACCGAAGGAATGCTTTGTGTGTATAAAACGTCGCAACATAACTAGGTGACTATAAAGATGCTCTACAGGTATCTCCGAAGGTGTTAGTTGAGTTAATATGAATCGAGACTAGGATTTGTCACTCCGTGTGACGGAGAGGTATCTCGGGGTCCACTCGGTAATACAACATCACACACAAGCCTTGCAAGCAATGTGACTTAGTGTAAGTTGCGGGATCTTGTATTACGGAACGAGGAAAGAGACTTGCCGGTAAACGAGATTGAAATAGGTATGCGGATACTGACGATCGAATCTCGGGCAAGTAACATACCGAAGGACAAAGGGAATGACATACGGGATTATATGAATCCTTGGCACTGAGGTTCAAACGATAAGATGTTCGTAGAATATGTATGATCCAATATGGGCATCCAGGTCCCGCTATTGGATATTGACCGAGGAGTCTCTCGGGTCATGTCTACATAGCTCTCGAACCCGCAGGGTCTGCACACTTAAGGTTCGACGTTGTTTTATGCGTATTTGAGTTATATGGTTGGTTACCAAATGTTGTTTGGAGTCCCGGATGAGATCACGGACGTCATGAGCGTTTCCAGAATGGTCCGGAAACAAAGATTGATATATAGGATGACCTCATTTGATTACCGGAAGGTTTTCGGAGTTACCGGGAATGTACCGGGAATGACGAATGGGTTCCGGGTGTTCACCGGGGGGGCAACCCACCCCGGGGAAGCCCATAGGCCTTGGGGGTGGCGCACCAGCCCTTAGTGGGCTGGTGGGACAGCCCAAGAAGGCCCTATGAGCGATAGGAAGAAAATCAAAGAGAAAAGGAAAAAAAAAGAGGAGGTGGGAAAAAGGGGAAGGACTCCTCCTTCCAAACCTAGTTGGACTCGGTTTGGAAGGGGAGGGTTCCCCCCTTAGGCTCGGCCGACCCCCTTGGGAGTCCTTGGACCCCAAGGCAAGGCTCCCCCTCCTCCCCCTATATATACGGAGGTTTTAGGGCTGATTTGACACAACTTTGCCACGACAGCCCGACCACATATCTCCACGGTTTTACCTGTAGATCGCGTTTCTGCGGAGCTCGGGCGGAGCCCTGCCGAGACAAGATCATCACCAACCTCCGTAGAGCCGTCACGCTGCTGGAGAAATCTTCTACCTCTCTGTCTCTCTTGCTGGATCAAGAAGGCCGAGATCATCGTCGAGCTGTACGTGTGCTGAACGCGGAGGTGCCGTCCGTTCGGCACTAGATCGTGGGACTGATCGCAGGACGGTTCGCGGGGCGGATCGAGGGACGTGAGGACATTCCACTACTCAACCACGATCACTAACGCTTCTGTTGTACGGTCTACAAGTGTACGTAGATCACACATCCCCTCTCGTAGATGGACATCACCATGATAGGTCTTCGTGCGCGTAGGAAAATTTTTGTTTCCCATGTGACGTTCCCCAACATAGCCGTGTCCACGGTAATGGACAACCGGAACAGACCTCAGCAAGTGATCAACCGTGTCTATGATAGTAATGATGGAAGAACTTGTCTCACGAGAACATCAGAGGATGTTGGTATCATACTAGCCGAGAGAAGACTATTTGATGAGTGGTGTGATAACCACGTGATGTGACAGGGATCCGTTGGGATCGTAAGTAATTCGAGGGTTGGGGGACAACCCCGAAGACAGTAAGTTGATAGTTGGTTCATTTGATACATGACTATGGTTGTTATGCTATGTTTGCTGCATTACTTGGTTATTGTGAGCTTGCGAGTACATTCAAAGTACTCACCTGGCGTATCATGTCAGATGCAGGTGAAGCCGCGGACGGAGGTCCTGATGGTTCGTTCTAGGAAGTGTCCACATCAGTGTCCCTGTGTGTGGAGTCGCCGCTACATTCCGCTACGCCGTAGAAGTACTTGGTTGTTTCGAGGCCCATGTTGATGTGACATAAATAATGTAGATATTGTTGCAGCACCGAGGGTGCTTTGGCCTCGCCAGTATTGTAAGCTTTGTATGTGATGCTATTTATAAAGTTGGCTTGTTTCTGTATCAAGTTGTTGAGTGTTTCCAGAAGACATGATCTCTGGGTTGGAAACACTGGTAACCCGGTTCTGTGAATCGGGGTGCCACCATTTTCTTTCTAGGAAAGTGTTCCATGCCCTTCTTTAATGGAAATTGAAATCTAATATTCCCTTCCTTCATATCGATAATAGCACCAATAGTCCTAAGGAAAGGTCTACCAAGAATGATGGGACATGTCGGATTGCAATCAATATCAAGCACAATGAAATCTACGGGTACATAGTTCCTATTTGCAATAATAAGAACATCATTGATCCTTCCCATAGGTTTATTAACAGTAGAATCCGCAAGATGAAAATTAAGAGAGCACTCATCAGTCTCGTTGAAGCCTAGAACATCACATAAAGAATTTGGAATAGCGGAAACACTAGCACCCAAATCACACAAAGCATTGCATTCATAGTTTTTAATCTTGATTTTGATAGTAGGTTCCCACTCATCATGAAATTTTCTAGGAATAGATATCTCCAACTCAAGTTTCTCTTCAAGAGATTTCATCATAGCATTAACGATATGATCGGCAAAAGCCTTGTTTTGGCTATAAGCATGTGGAGAGTTTAGCATGGATTGCATCAAGGAAATACATTCAACCAAAGAGAAACTATCATAATTGAATTCCTTGAAATCCAAAGTAGTAATTTCATTAGCACTCAAAGTTTTGATATCCTCTACTCCACTTTCAGTGCTTTTAGCATCAAGATAGATAGACTCCGAATCATTGGGGTGTTTCTCAACCAAAGTGGATTCATACCCAGCCCCATCATCATTAGGACTGACATTAGAAAACAAGGATTCAATAGGAGTCACACCAAGCACTTTAAGATCTTCGTGATTCTCATCACGAGAACACGCCTTTTTAAGCCATTCATGTCTAGCACGAATTTGGGCGGTTCTTTCTTTACTCTCATTCATGGAAACACGCATAGCTTTCAAAGTTCCATCCATATTAATATTGGGAGGAGCACATCTCAATTTCAAAGCATCAATATCAAGAGATATTCTATCAACGGTCCTAGCCAAGTCATCAATTTTGAGCAGCTTTTCTTCTATGGATGCATTGAAAATCTTTTGCGAGTTGATAAACTCTTTAATATTATTCTCAAGATCAGAGGGTAATTTATTGTAATTTCCATGAACATTGTTGTAGGAATTGCCAAAGTTATTAGATGGATTACTAGGAAAAGGCCTAGGAATAAAGTTACCTCTATAAGCATTGTTGTTGCCAAATTTATTCCTACCAACAAAATTAACATCCAAGCTCTCAGTGATATTCTCAATCAAGGAAGACAAGGGCATATCATTTGGATCTAAAGGAGCACCTTTACTAGCAAACAATTTCATTAACTCATCCATCTTAGCACTCAAAGAGTTAATTTCTTCTACAGCATGCACTTTTTTTACTAGTAGGTGACCTTTCAGTGTGCCATTGAGAATAGTTTGTCATGATATTATCTAGGAGTTTTGTCGCTTCTCCTATTGTGATTTCCATGAAAGTTCCACCGAGGCGGAATCCAAGATATTTCTAGAAGAAAATTCAAACCAGCATAGACGATTTGTATAATCATCCAAAGACTCAAGCCATGAGCAGGACAATTTCTAATCATCAATTTCATTCTCTCTCAAGATTGTGCAACATGTTCATGATCTAGTTGCTAAAAATTCATGATATCTTTACGGAGAGATATACTCTTAGCCGGTTGAAAATACTTGGATATATAAGCATCTTTACACTTGTTCCAAGAATCAATACTATTTTTGGGCAAAGATGAAAACCAAGTTTTTGCTCGATCTCGTAATGAGAACGGAAAAAGCTTCAATTTAATCACATAATTATCCACATCTTTCTTCTTTTGCATATCGCATAACTCAATGAAGGTATTAAGATGGTATGCGGCATCTTCACTAGGAAGGCCAGAAAATTGCTCTTTCATAACCAGATTCAACAAAGCAGCATTGATTTCATATGATTCTGCACTAGTGGCGGGAGCAATCGGAGTACTAATAAAATCATTATTATTAGTATTCAAGAAGTCACACAATTTGATGTTTTGAGTCATGGTGACTTCAGCAAGCAGACAAGCACACAAGCGAACAGAAAGCAAGCGAAAGAAAAGGGCGAACGAAAAAGGCAAATATTTTTGTAAATTTTTGTTTTTCAGAAGTGGGGGAGAGGAAAACGAGAGGCAAAAGGAAAAAAAGTAAATGCAAGAGATGAGTTTACGATAGTTACTTGGATACGCTTCACTTAGAATAGTCCCCGGTGCCAGAAATTGACACGTTGAAGGGAGACTATTCTTGACATGATACTCCCCGGCAACGGCGCCAGAAATTCTTCTTGCTACCTCTTGAGCTTGCGTTGGTTTTTCCCTTGAAGAGGAAAGGGTGATGCAGCATAGTAGCAGTAAGTATTTCCCTCAGTTTGAGAACCAAGGTATCAATCTAGTAGGAGTATCAAGATGAGGCACCAATGTACCTGCGCAAAAACAACAAACTTGCACCCAACACTACAAAGGGGTTGTCAATCCCTTCACGATTGATTGCAAGGTGAGATCTGAAGGCGGAAAGTGCAACAAAGTAAAAGTGTAGGGCTGAAAATATGACGTGAAGTAGACCCGGGGCCATAGTGTTCACTAGAGGCTTCTCTCAAGATAGCAAATATTACGATGGTTGAACGAATTACTGTCGAGCAATTGATAGAACCGCGCAAAGTCAAGACGATATCTAAGGCAATGATCATACATATAGGCATCACGTCCGAGACAAGTACACCGATACTTTCTGCATCTACTACTATTACTCCACACATCGACCGCTATCCAGCATGCATCTAGAGTATTGAGTTCATGACAAACAAAGTAACGCCTTAAGCAAGATGACATGATGTAGAGGGATAAATTCATGCAATAGATATAAACCCCATCTTTTTACCCTTAATGGCAACAACACGATGCATGCCTCGCTACCCCTTCTGTCACTAGGTGAGGTCACCCACGGTATGAACCCAAAACAAAGCACTTCTCCCATTGCAAGAAACATAGATCAAGTTGGCCAAACAAAACCCACAACTCGAAGAGAATGACAAGGATATGAAATCATGCATATAAGAGATCAGAGAAACTCAAATAAGATTCATAGAGAATCTGATCATAAATCCACAATTCATCGGATCTCGGCAAACACACCGCAAAAGAAGATTTCATCGGATAGATCTCCATGAAGATCATGGAGTACTTTGTATTGAAGATCCAAGAGAGAGAAAAAGCCATCTAGATACTAGCTATGGACCCGAAGGTCTATTGTGAACTACTCACGCATCATCGGAGAGACAAACACACGCATCATCGGAGAACCGCAAGATGAATAAGCCCTCCGTATCTGAATCCCCCCTTCGGTAGGGCACCAGAACGTGCCCCAGATGGGATCTTGCGGAGACAGAAGCTTGCGGCGGCGGAAAAGTATTTTTGTGGATATCTCTCGTGGTTTTGTATTTTTTGAATATTTATTGGTGGAAGAAGTAGGGCAGAGGAGCCACAGGGGGGCCACAAGCCTGCTAGGCGCGCCCCCCAGGCCGCGCCTAGGGGGCTTGTGGCCTCCCCTGGTGCCCCTGCCTTGGTTCTTAAGCTCCCTGCGTATCTTCTGTTCCGGAAAAAATATATTTTCGGAGGTTTTATTCCGTTTGGACTCCGTTTAATATTCTCCTCTGAAAAGGGTCAAAAACACGGAAAAAACAGGAACTGGCACTTGTCAGTGAGTTAATAAGTTAGTCCCAAAAAAGATATAAAAGGCATACAAAACATCCAAAGTTTGACAAGATAATAGCATGGAACCATCAAAAATTATAGATACGTTGGAGACGTATCAATCTCTTCCGCAAAACTTGCTGGAATATAGTGAGCCCTCCTTGCCGAAATCATCCCAGCTGATCACTTTGTCGCCTCTGGAATCCTTCAATTGCTGCCACCATTATGCTGCCTGTCCTTAGAGCTGAAATGTTGCGAACTTGACAAAGTCCTCTTGTCACACATTACTGCACTGGAAGTTCTTGTTCACGTCACGAATCCAGTCATACGCATCGAATGGCTGGTCACAGGAGGTGGAGGACTTTGGCTGGTTCGCCAGGAATTGATTTAGAGTTGCAAACTGTTGTCCACCATTGTTGAAATTACCCTTATGCTATTGGTTCCTCTCTTGCGACAACTGGAGCAACATCTGAGTGTTTGCATTTGTTACCGCCATCACAGCTTGCCATGCCTCTGGAGGAGGAGGCGGTGGCGGAGGGGGTGGTGGAGGGTCAGCACTCTCACGACCCGGATTCTTGCGAGTTGGAGGAGCCATCCTGAAGACGGACAACAACATTAGACCAGAGATGAAAATTCAAAGATTAATCTGATTCAATAGACAGAAATATCTGAACAAGAATTCTTAGCAAATGCACTCGAACTATAATTAGTAAGAATGCTTCCTCAAAATAACTGCCGACAACATCTGATTCAAAGCCACTTATAAATATCAACTATGAGCTAGGATTTCTCGGAACAAATTTATACATATACCCTACATACATCTGATGAAAGAATTCCTAAGTTGCTATTAGAATTCCCACCTAAGAACTTCCGAAATTTCTGATCATACAATCTGGTCCATGGATACAAGGAGTAAAATATCACTCATCTCCTAGCATGTAACCCATCAAGTGTATCACATCCGTCAACAGATAACCAGAATCTCGGAACATCATCTATCTCAGACCCTCGTAATCACAATGATACTAAGTATGGTAGTACGTACCCCCGAACTCTGTGCACCAATACTGGGGATGTCGGGCTTTTCGCGCCACTACTAGTATTGAAGCAATTTTGAACATTCTCCGTCGTGAGATATTAAGAAATCTGAATGATAACGAGGTGCCCAAGAATCCCCTAGAGCTCAACTCCCCGGAATAAAATCAACACGGCAGGAGGCACCAAGACAGAACTCCGTCACATCGGTATCATATAGATTCCAAAATATCCACGTGATACTAAATTTTTCTTTGAGCGAGAAGAGGAGTAGAATTAAAATTTCCTAAGTCGTGAACCTCACCAGAGCATAGAAGAGGAGAAAAAGAAACCTACTCTCCGACACAACTAAGATTCAAAATAGTTTTTGCTAGACTCGCCTCGGCCAAGTTCGATCAATCAAAGGCTCCTATGCTCGTAAGGCTCTACTTACCAACTTGTAATGACTAAGATGCATCTCTTTCCATATTTGAGGGGCGAGGCCTTGATACGTCTCAAACGTATCTATAATTTTTGATGGTTTCACGCAGTTATCTTGTAAACTTTGGATGTTTTGTTTACATTTTTAATCTTTTTTGGGACTAACTTATTAATTCAGTGCCAAGTGCCAGTTCCTGTTTTTTTCTGTGTTTTTGACTCTTTTTAGATCTGATTTTGGAACGGAGTCCAAACGGAATAAAATCCCCAAAATAAATTTTTCCAGAACGGAAGAAGATCGAGAGGCTTGAGGGCCAAGGCAGTTGGCCCACAGGGGGCCCACAAGCCCTGTTGCCGCAGCCGGGGGGAGGCCGTGGCAACCAAGCTTGTGCCCCCTGGCGATCCCCTGCCCTAGGTCTTTGCACTATAAATTCCATAAAATTCCAGAAAAAATCAGGGCATCCACGAAAACACTTTTTCGCCGCCGCAAGCTTCCATTTCCGCGAGATCTCATCTGGAGACTCTTCCCGGTGCCCTGCTGGAGGGGACTTTGGAGTTGGAGGGCTTCTACATCAACATCATCGCCTCTCCAATGACTCATGAGTAGTCCACTTCAGACCTACGGGTCCGTAGTTAGTATCTAGATGGCTTCTTCTCTCTCTTGGATCTTCAATACAAAGTTCTCCATGATCTTCATGGAGATCTATGCGATGTAATCATCTTTGGCGGTGTGTTTGTCGAGATCCGATGAATTGTCGATTTGTGATCAGATTATCTATGATATATATTTGAGTCTTTGCTGATTTCTATATGCATGATTTGATATCCTTGTAAGTCTCTCCGAGTCTTGGGTTTTGTTTGGCCAACTAGATCTATGATTCTTGCAATGGGAGAAGTGCTTGGTTTTGGGTTCATACCGTGTGGTGACCTTTCCCAGTGACAGAAGGGGCAGCAAGGCACACATCATGTTGTTGCCACCAAGACTAATAAGATGGGCTTTTATCATAGATATGAGATTGTCCATCTACATCATGTCATCTTGCTTAAGGCGTTACTCTGTTTTTTTGGACTTAATACACTAGATGCATACTGGATAGCGGTCGACATGTGGAGTAATAGTAGTAGATGCAGAAAGTATCAGTCTACTTCTTTTGGACGTGATGCCTATAGATATAATCATTGCCTTAGATAACGTCACGACTTTGCGCGGTTCTATCAATTGCTCGATAGTAATTCGTTCACCCACCGTCTACTTGCTTTCACGAGAGAAGCCACTAATGAACACTATGGCCCCCGGGTCTATTCACAACTATCGTTTCCACTTTCACTTTTACTTTGCTTGTTCACTTTGTTGCTTTCAATTCTCACTTTGCAAACAATCTATAAGGGATGGACAACCCCTTCATAGTGTTGGGTGCAAGCTCTTTGTGTTTGTGCAGGTACTTGAGACTTGATGAGATCTTCCATTGGTTCGATACCTTGGTTCTCAAAACTGAGGGAAATACTTACTGCCTCTGTGCTACATCACCCTTTTCTCTTCAAGGGAACACCAACGCAAGGCTCCAAGGCCGTGGGGAGATCCTTTGATATTTGCCAAGGAAGTCCCTAAAGGTGTAGCCGTAGCAGCAGGATTCATGGCGCCGTACCAGGGAAGGTCTGTTGTCGCAGTAGCAGAAGGATTTTTGGCGCCGTTGCCGGGGCGATCAAGTCAAGAATAGTCTCTCTTCAACGTGCTGATTTCTGGTGCAAGGAGGAGAGATCAAGTCATCTATCCAAGTAGGTCTCACAAACTCATCTCTTGCATTTACTTTTTTGCCAGTTGCCTCTCGTTTTCCTCTCCCCCACTTCACATTTGCCGTTTTCATTTGCCTTTCTCCTTTGCCTTTTGCTTTTGCCTTTTTGTCGTTTCCTTTTGCCTTTTTGCCGTTTTCCTTTGCCGCTTTCTTTTGCCCTTTGCCGGTTTTCTTGCTTGCTTGTGTGCTTGTTTGTTTGTTGAAGTCACCATTGATAAAAACACCAAACTTTGCGACTTCTCGAGCACCAATAATAATGATTTTATTAGTACTCCGATTGCTCCCGCCACTAGTGCGGAATCGTATGAAATCAATGCAGCTTTCATGAATCTTGTTATGAAAGAGCAATTCTTTGGCCTTCCTAGTGAAGATGTCGCATCCCATCTCAATACCTTCATTGAGCTTTGCGATATGCAAAAGAAAAGAGATGTGGATAATGACGTGATTAAGTTGAAGCTTTTTCCTTTCTCGTTGCGAGATCGCGCAAAAACTTGGTTTTCTTCTTTGCCTAAAAATAGTATCGATTCTTGGGACAAGTGCAAAGATGCTTACATATTCAAGTATTTTCCGCCGGCTAAGATTATCTCCTTATGTAACGATATCATGAATTTCAAGCAACTTGATCATGAACACGTTGCACAATCTTGGGAGAGGATGAAGTTAATGATTAGAAATTGTCCCGCTCATGGCTTGAGTTTGTGGATGATTATACAAATCTTTTACGCTGGTTTGAATTTTGCTTCTCCCAATATCTTGGACTCTGCCTCAGGTGGAACGTTCATGGAAATCACGTTAGGAGACGCTAAAAAACTCTTAGACAATATTATGACCAACTACTCTCAGTGGCACACTGAAAGGTCACCTGCTAGCAAAAAGGTACACGCTATAGAAGAAATTAACTCGCTTAGTGCTAAGATGGACGAATTGATGAATTTGGTTGCTAGCAGAAATGCTCCTTTAGATCCTCATTACATGCCACTATCTTCCTTGATTGAGAGTAGCAATGCTAGTTTGGACGTTAATTTTGTTGGTAGGAACAATTTTGGCAACAACAATGCTTTTAGAGGAAACTATGTTCCTAGGCCTTTTCCTAGTAACTCCTCTAACAATTATGGCAATTCCTACAACAACACTTATGGAAATCATAACAAATTACCCTTTGATTTAGAGAGTAATATCAAAGAGTTCATCAACTCTCAAAAGATTTTCAATGCGTCCATAGAGGAAAAACTACTCAAAATTGACGATTTGGCTAAGAGCGTTGATAGGATGTCTTGTGATATTGATGCTTTAAAAGTTAGATGTGCTCCTCCCAAGGTCAACTTGGATTAAACTTTGAAAGCCATGCGTGTCTCAATGAATGAGAGCAAAGAAAGAACTGCCCAAATTCGCGCTAGGCATGAATGGTTTAAAAGGGTGCGTTCTAGTGATGCAAATCACGAAGATCTTAAAGTTCTTGGTGTGACTCCTCTTGAATCTTTGTTTTCGCGTGTCAAACCTATTGATGAAGGGGCTGGATATAAATCCACTTTGGTTGAAAAACGCCCCAATGATTCGCATCCCACCTATCTTGATGATAAAGGTGTGGAGAGTGGAGTAGAAGAAATCAAAATTTTGGATAGTAATGAAACTCCCACTTTGGATTTCAAGGAATTCAATTATGATAGTTGCTCCTTGTTTGAATGCATTTCTTTGATGCAATCCATTGCAAACTCTCCACATGCTTATAGCCAAAGCTAAGCCTTTACCGCACATATCGTAGATGCTATGATGAAATCTCTTGAAGAGAAGCTCGAATTAGAAGTCTTTATACCTAGAAAACTTAGTGATGAGTGGGAACCTACTATCAAAATCAAAATCAAAAACTATGAATGCAATGCTTTGTGTGTTTTGGGTGCTAGTGTTTCCGCGATTCCAAAGTCTTTATGTGATATTCTTGGTTTTCATGAGATTGAAGAGTGTTCTCTTAATTTGCATCTTGCGGATTCTACTGTCAAGAAACCCATGGGAAGGATTGATGATGTTCTTATTGTTGCAAATAAGAACTATGTACCCATGGATTTCATTGTACTTGACATAGATTCCAATCCTTCATGTCCCATTATTCTTGGTAGACCTTTCCTAAGGACTATTGGTGCTATCATCGATATGAAGGAAGGGAATATTAGATTTCAATTTCCCCTAAAGAAGGGCATGGAGCATTTTCCTAGAAAGAAAATAAGATTCCCTTATGAATCTATGATGAGGGCTACTTATGGTTTGAGCATCAAAGATGACTATACGTGATCCCATCACCTTATGCCTAGCTAAGGGCGTTAAACAATAGCGCTTGTTAGGCAACCCAACGAATCTACCCTTTTTCTTTTTGTTTTGTGTTTTCCACACTTTCATAATTCTTTTATGATTGTGTTTTTGTGTTTCTTTTCGCGTTTGTGCCAAGCAAAACCGTTATGATTAGTCTTGGGGATGATCGTTTGGTCATGCTCGAAAAGATAGAATATTTATGCTCACGAAATGAATTTTCATTTTTTCTGTAAGAGCTTTTGAGTTGATTCTTTTTTATTCTGATTGCTACGCAAATTCTTCAGACTGTCGTAATTTTTCAGAATTTTTGAAGTACCAGAAATATATGAAGTATACAGATTGCTACAGACTGGTCTGCTCTTAACAGATTCTGTTTTTGTTGTGTTGGTTGCTTATTTTGATGAAACTATGGATAGTATCGGGGGGTATTAGCCATGGAAGATTGAAAAGTAACCCAACATCAACATAAGTAGAATTTAAGTTTGCTACAGTACCTAAGGAAGTGGTGGTTTGCTTTCTTATACTAATGTTATCACGAGTTTCTCTTTAAGTTTCGTGTTGTGAAGTTTTCAAGTTTTGGGTGAAGTTCTTATGGACAAAAAGATAAATTGTGGCAAGAACTCAAGATTGGGGATGCCCAAGGCACCCCAAGTTGATTCAAGGATGTCGTAAAAGCCTAAGCTTGGGGATGCCCCGGGAAGGCATCCCCTCTTTCGTCTTCAATCCATCGGTAACGTTACTTGGGGCTATATTTTTATTCACCACATGTTATGTGTTTTGCTTGGAGCATCTTGTATCGTAGGAGTATTTTATTTTTGTTGTGTCACAATCATACTTGCTGCACACCTAGATAGAGAGACATGCACTCACCGTGATTTTGTCGGGCTTCACTTATATCCTTTGCTTAGACAATTTAGCTCACATGTGCTTCACTTATATCTTTTGAGCTAGTTGATTTTTCTCTATGTGCTTCACTTATATCTTTTAGAGCACGACGGTGCGTGGCTTGGTAGTTGGTCTATGCTTTGATTGTAGTCTCAAAAGGGGTTGTTATCCAAAGGGATATGAAAACTTCCACCTTCATGTGCATTGAATAGTTAGAAAAGTTTGATTCATCTCAATTAGTTTTGAGTTGTGGTTATGGTAATATTGAAGTTATATTAGTAAGGTGTTGTGGATCTAGAAATACTTGTGTTGAAGTTAGTGATTCCCGTAGCATGCACGTATGGTGAACCGCTATGTGATGAAGCCTGAGCATGATTAGTCTATTGATTCTCATCCTATGTGTGGCGGTCGGGATCACGCGATGGTTTATACCTACCAACCCTTCCCCTAGAAGTATGCGTTGAATGCTTTGTTTCGATTACTACTAAAACTTTTGCAACAAGTATATGAGTTCTTCATGATTAATGTTGAGTCCATGGTTTAGATGCACTTTCACCTTCCACCATCACTATTTTCTTTAGTGTCGTGCAATTTTCGCCGATGTACAAAACCCACCATTAGCCTCCCTCAAAACAGCCACCGTACCCACCTACTATGGCTTTTTCAAAGTCATTCCGAGATATATTGCCATGCAACTACCACCATGACATGTGCCACCACGTCTACATTGCCATTGCATGATCGTAAGATAGCTAGCATGATGTTTCCATTGATATCCATGCCATGCTAGATCGTTGTCACGGTACACTACCAAAGGCATTCCATATAGAGTCATCATTGTTCTAAGTTTTGAGTTGTAAGTGTGATGATCATCATTGATGGAGCATTGTCCCATGTGAGGAAATAAAAGAGGCCAGCGAAGCCCATATACAAAAAGAGGCCAAAGATGCCCACAAAAAAACAAAAAAAGAGAGGCCTGAGAGCCCACCAAAAAAATGAGAGAAAATGAGAGAAGGGACAATGCTACCACCTTTCCATACTTGTGCATATTAAGCACCATGATCTTCATGATTGAGAGTCTCTCGTTTTGTCACCACCATATAGCTAGTGGGAAATTTTCATTATATAACTTGGCTTGTATATTCCAATGATAGGCTTCCTCAAATTTGCCTTAGGTCTTCGTGAGCAAGAAAGTTGGATGCACACCCACTAGTTTTCTTTAAGAGCTTTCACATACTCTTAGCTCTAGTGCATCATTTGTATGGCAATCCCTACTCATTCACGTTGATATCTATTGATGAGCATCTCCATAGCTCATTGATATGCCTAGTCAATGTGACCACCTTCTCCTTGTTTGTCTTGCAACCTCCACCACACTCCACTCCACTTATAGTGCTAAAACCATGGCTCACGCTCATGTATTGCGTGAGAGTTGAAAAAGTTTGAGAAAGTAAAGGTGTGAAAACAATTACTTGGCCAATATGTGGGTCGTGCATGATTTAAATTCATTGTGCAATGATGATAGAGCATAGTTAGACTATATGATTTTGTAGGGATAACTTTCTTTTGGCCTTGTTATTTTGAAAGTTCATGATTACCTCGCTACTTTTCTTGAATTATTATTGTCTCCACGTCAATAGCAAACTATTGTTTTGAATCTAATGGATCTGAACATTCACGTCACATAAGAGGAGTTACAAAGGACATCTATGCTAGGTAGCATGAAAGCATCAAAAATTCGTTCTTTATCACTTCCCTACTCGAGGACGAGCAGGAGTTAAGCTTGGGGATGCTTGATACGTCTCAAACGTATCTATAACTTTTCATGGTTTCATGCTGTTATCTTGTCAACTTTGGATGTTTTGTTTACCTTTTTTATATTTTTTGGGACTAATTATTAATTCAGTGCGAGTTCCTGTTTTTTCTGTGTTTTTGACTCTTTTTAGATCTGATTTTGGAACGGAGTCCAAACGGAATAAAATCCCCGAAATAAATTTGTCCAGAACGGAAGAAGATCGGGAGGCTTGAGGGGCAAGGCAGTGGGCCCACACGGGGCCCACAAGCCCCGTTGCCGCGGCCAGGGGGGAGGCCGCGGCAACCAAGCTTGTGCCCCCCTGGCGCTCCCTGCCCTATGTCTTTGGCCTATAAATTCCCTAAAAATCCAGAAAAAATTAGGGCATCCACGAAAACACTTTTCCGCCGCCGCAAGCTTCCGTTTCGGCGAGATCTCATCTGGAGACCCTTCCCGGTGCCCTGCCGGAGGGGAATTTGGAGTTGGAGGGCTTCTACATCAACATCATCGCCTCTCCAATGGCTCGTGAGCAGTCCACTTTAGACCCACGGGTCCGTAGTTAGTAAGTCTCTCCGAGTCTTGGGTTTTGTTTGGCCAACTAGATCTATGATTCTTGCAATGGGAGAAGTGCTTGGTTTTGGGTTCATACCGTGTGGTGACCTTTCCCAATGACAGAAGGGGCAGCAAGGCACACATCATGTTGTGGCCATCAAGGGTAACAAGATGGGCTTTTATCGTAGATATGAGATTGTCCATCTACATCATGTCATCTTGCTCAAGGTGTTACTCTGTTCTTTTGGACTTAATACACTAGATGCATGCTGGATAGCGGTCGACGTGTGGAGTAACAGTAGTAGATGTCGAAAGTATCGGTCTACTTGTTTTGGACGTGATGCCTATAGATATAATCATTGTCTTAGATAACGTCACGACTTTGCGCGGTTCTATCAATTGCTCGACAGTAATTCGTCCACCCACCGTCTACTTGCTTTCATGAGAGAAGCCACTAGTGAACACTACGGCCCCCGGGTCTATTCACAACTATCGTTTCCACTTTCACTTTTACTTTGCTTGTTTACTTTGTTGATTTCAGTTCTCACTTTGCAAACAATCTATAAGGGATTGACAACCCCTTCATAGCTTTGGGTGCAAGCTCTTTGTGTTTGTGCACGTACTTGAGACATGACGAGATCTTCCATTGGTTCGATACCTTGGTTCTCAAAACTGAGGGAAATACTTACCGCCACTGTGCTACATCACCCTTTCCTCTTCAAGGGAACACCAACGCAAGGCTCCAAGACCGCGGGGAGATCCTTTGCATATTTGCCAAGGAAGTCCCTAAAGGCGTAGCCGTAGCAGTAGGATTCCTGGCGCCGTACGAGGGAACGTCTGTTGTCGTAGTAGCAGGCCTCAAAATGGGAAATAGGTGTATCTAAGTGTCTCGCAAGTAGGATAAACATTGCAATACATAATGGATGGAAGAGTAACAAGATTTGGCTTACACTCGCCACAAGCTAAATTAGAGAGTCACACAATCATACATTATTCAAATGGAAAGCAGGGTCCGACTACGGACAAGATAAACGACAAAATCAATGCTATCCCGCCTTGCTAGGCCCACAATCATGACCAAGTGCCTCTAATCCTCAGGATACGTCACGTATAGCGTCCCACTAGCCTCGTCAAACTCCCACTTCAGCTAGGCATCGTCGACCACGTCTGCATCTGGGGTACCTGTACCTGTGGGTGGTTGTAGTAAACTATGAGCCACGAGGACTCGGCAATCTCATGACCTTGGTATCGGGTCAAACTAAGTTAATGGGTGAGGTAGGGTTAAGTGTTCGAGTTTGCAGCAATCTAAGCATATATGGTGGCTAACTTACGAAGATCAGAAATATGTTATGGTGGACTATGTAAGACGATCGAGATCAAAGAGTGATCACTAAGTGATCCTGAACACCTACTTACGTCATTCATAACCCCACCATGTTCTCGATCAGAGAAGGAAGTTTGAAAGAAACAGTCACGGTTACGCACACAGTTGGCAGATTTTAGTAAAGTTACTTGAAGTTGTCTAGAACCGTATGTGAACAAAATATCCATGATTGCCACATAACCACGGGCACGACCTTCCAAAAGATTTTACCCTGCAGGGGTGCTCCAACTAATCCATCACAAATTACTACAGGCCGCATAGTAATCCTCGACCACGAAACTCGTGATCTTGTCGGATTCCTTAGAGGAAAACCTCAACTCTGAGAAGACCCAAAGTCTCACTAGAATCCCAATGCGCAAGATATATCGCTAAGGTAAGACAAGTCTAGCAAGACCTCCTGACGTGTCAACAAACCCGATAAGATCCGCGTATCTCGGTCTCAGGACACAACGGATGAGTCACACTATGAGTTAAAACAAACCTCGAGTTGCCCCGCGGTGGCCCCATAGTCTGCTCGTTTTGGACCAACACTCATGAGGAGCACTGGACCGGGGGGTTGATTAAATTTCTCGGGGTAGCTATTCCCTATGCTTTTGTTAAGTTGTTAGCAAATTAACACCATAGTTGGGTCTTGCCAGACGAGCCTTAACACTAAACGACTAACCAAGGGGGTCCCCATAACAACCGCGAGCGTGTTAGGAACGCTCAGTTATGGAATAAAACACCGATAGCCGAAACTAAGACGACAACAGTGGAATGAATCACCCGGCAAAAGGATAGGCCTTCCGCTATTTACCAAATATATAGGTGCATTAATTAAATAGCATTTCAATAAGATGATAACAAATGCCCATGTTATCACATGGACCAGCTGGCACCTGCAACTAGCAACGCTAATAATAATGGTTGAGCAAGCCTAACTTAGCCAAACAATATTTGCTAGGAGGGGAGGTGTTTGAGGTTTTATGGCAATGTTTGATGGCCTATATATCATGAGGTAGGCAGCGGAGATATAACGATGGAAACGAGTCAACTAAGCATAACAAAGCTAGAAACGGTGTCAAGAGCACGATCATCTTGCTTGTGATATCTTTAGAGTGGAACTGTTCGTGATCTTCCTGCACAAACTCACCGGACTCCTCGAACTCGTTTTCGGACCCAGTAGCTACCCAAAAGAAACAATCATCGAATAAACACAAACAACAGATTATGCAAAAATCAAAATGATGCATGCATGCACAAACTCTAATTAGGCACATAATCAATCCTAGGTCGATAACCAAGTGCCACCTTATTACCAAATGACACTTTTGCGGAACTGCCCAAATCTGTAATCCAGTGCCACCATTGGATTCCTAGGGTTTTTTTATCCCAAATCCATATATCATACTTGTATATATGCATGCAGAAAAACACCACAAACAGCAAAGGAAATACTACACACAGGATCAAACTCTACTATTGTCCAGAACTGCAGCTGTTCTTGAGCCTGTCCAATTGGGTATATTCCTCTTCTAGAAATATTCCAGATTTGGAAATTCATCACAAACACACACAAAAAACAACACACATACTCAAGAGGGGAGGGTCCCACTAGTCATACTCACCAGGGCTCCCTAGAGTATGCCAAATGGGCACTGGACCGACCAGACACACACAAAGGAAAAGAAAATGGGGCTTGGCGGGGACCGAACACTCCACCTCACCCACACACACAACACCCTACCAATGAGCTACTGCAGGCTAGCTGAACCAACAGGGGAAGCACGTTAGATAATCTGGCTGTGCCTCCCTAACAGGAGGGGAAAATCCCAGCAAAATAAAAGAGGCACAAGGGGGACTCAAACCCACCACCTGTTGCGCGAGAGATGGTTTAGTTGACACTGGGCTATCGAAGTTCATCTGCTCTAATTAGAGTAGCAAGCAGTATGAACTTGCTCTGCTCTCCACACTACCGCGTGATAATATCAAAAGAGAAAAAGGGGGCGCAAAGATCGAACCCACGACCTCACGTCATTGCGCTTGCGTCGAACCAGTCGGGTACGGAGGGGGGAGGGCTGCTCGAGAGGGCGTTCCTCTCCAGCTGATTACACAATGGGCACCTCCCTGCTGGAGCAGAGGGATGTCGGCGACGGCCTCGTCAGTGCAACACACCACATCCACGCACACAGGCGCACCACAGGAAACACAGCAGGAAGGGGCTGCTGCTGCGTTCTGCTACGCCGCTGCTACTACCGCTGCATGTTGCACCGCTGCGTTCTGCATGCTGTTGTGTTCTGCTGTGCCGCTGCTACTACCGCTGCATGCTGCACCGCTGCGTTCTGCATGCTGCTACGCCGCTGCTACGAGCTACTACTTGCTACCGCTACATGCTCCTCTACAGAGCCACGCGGCAAGGCAACAACGCTGGCTACGCGGCTATGGCGAGGCTACGGACAAAGGGGAGGGAATGAGGATGCGGCTACGGTTGCTCACCTAGGGGCGGAGAGAAGAGCCAGCGCAGGACAGGAATGGCGCGACCTCGAGGTTGTTGGGGCAAATAAGCCACGGCTGGCGCGAGGCGTTCGGGCGCCAGAGTGCCGCATCGAGGGTGCGCGTGCGTGCGCGCGATGGGAGGCGTGACAGAGCCCAGCCGGCGGACTAGGGCGTGTGTGTACGTCCTAGGGGTGCGTGCGTGAGTGTGTCTGTTAGCAGCCGCGACTAGCGCGGAGAGGTGACCGCGTCAGAGCGCGAGGCTCGGTCGCGCGGGCGCGTGGGTGCGTGCCGGGTGCGTGAGCTGCGAGAGTGGTGCGTGGGGATCGTGGGAGGCTCGCGGCGTGTCCGTGCACGTGTATAAGAGCTCCCGGTCTCTCCTGTGTATCGTGTGGAGTTTCGAGTTCGTGCTCGACAGAAATACAGACGAGCCGTCGGCGGCGGCGAAGGTGTTTGTGCGCCTGCAAAACCTCTGTGCTCATCCACCTCTCCTCCGAGCGTGTCTCTGGTGATCACTTTCGGCGGGGAGTTCCATTTTTGCGCTAACATTTGGTATCAGAGCTTCGGTTCGGGAGCTCGCCGGCGGCGATGGCGATCGTGCCACACGGTGGAGGCGCGGGCAGTTCGGTGTCGATGGCAATGCCGATGCTCACATCGGACAACTACACGGTGTGGGCCATCAAGGCGCAGGCGATCCTCGACGCCCACACCGGGTGGGAGGCGGTGGCGTCGGGCGACGCGGTGGCGAACGCGAGGAAGGACAAGGCAGCGCGCGCGATGCTCCTGGAAGCGCTGCCGGAGGACGTCATGCTGCAGGTGGCGATGAAGCTCACCGCCAAGGAGGTATGGGACTCCTTGAAGGTGAGGTTCGTCGGCGCCGATCGTGTCCGCGCGGCGAGGTTGGCGACGCTGCACGGGGACTTCGACCACGTGAAGATGGCGGACGGGGAGGCGCTGGACGCATACGCCGGGAGGCTGGCAGGGATGACGGCGCGGTTCGCAAGCCTAGGGGAGACGCTGGACGACGAGGCGCTCGTGAAGAAGCTGCTGGACACCGTCCCGGATCGCCTGTTCCCCGTCGTCGCCGGCATCGAGCAGTTCTCCGAGACGGCGACCATGGCGTTCGATGAGGCACTCGGGCGGCTGCGTGCGTTTGAAGAACGAGTTCAACATCGTGGACAAGACGGTGGTGAGCGTGGCGGGGAGTAGCTGATGCTCCCCATGGAGCAACGGCATGCGCGGGAGCGCCGGTGAGGCGGTGCTCGGGACGACGACGACGACCTGAGGAGCGAGGCGTCGGGTAGCGAAAGAGGACGGCGAGTTTGCTGCTACAACTGCGGACAGAGGGGGCACTTCAAGCGCGATTGCACCCGACCGAGGAAGGAGGCAGCGGCGGCGGAGCAGGCACTGCTGGCGAGCGCCGGTGACGACCTCGACGGTCCTGCACTCCTCTGAGCCATGGCTTAGGAGGTGAATGTTGGGGCAAATAAGCCACGGCTAGCGCGAGGCGTTCGGGCGCAGGAGTGCCGCGTCGAGGGTGCGCGTGCGTGCGCGCGTTGGGAGGCGTGACAGAGCCCAGCCAGGCGGACTAGGGCGTGTGTGTGTACGTCGTAGGGGGTGCGTGCGTGTGTCTGTTAGCAGCCGCGACTAGCACGGAGAGGTGACTGCGTCAGAGCGAGAGGCTCGGTCGCGCGGACGCGTGGGTACGCGCCAGGCGCGTGAGCTGCGAGCGTGGTGCGTGGAGATCATGGGAGGCTCGCGGCGTGTCCGTGCACGCGTATAAGAGCTCCCGATCTCTCCTGTGTATCGTGTGGAGTTTCAAGTTCGTGCTCGACACAAATACAGATGAGCCGTCGGTGGCGGCGAAGGTGTTTGTGCGCCTGCAAAACCTCTGTGCTCATCCACCTCTCCTCCGAGCGTGTCTCCGGTGATCACCGTCGGTGGGGGGTTCCATTTTTGCGCTAACAGAGGTTCTCTGCAGAAGAGTCGTCGGATTTGAGCAAGTAGCCTGGCATCGTGGACGTCGGGGAAGCAGCCTCGGTGCACGATCTAAGCGAAAATGGAACCGCGCCGGGGTCCTCTTCTCCTGGCAGGGTCGGGGAGGAGGCTAGGCCGACACTACGCCGGCATCAAGCTAGAGCTGGAGATGTTCATGGCGACGGCTGCAGCTCTGGGTCCTCCTGATGGCGCGAGAGGGAGAAGAGAGGCTAGGGCAAAGAGAGGGGAAGGGGAAGGCAAAGGCGAAATAGACTGCACCCCGAGGCACGACCATCGATCAGGGAGAAGACATGATCTCGCGGCTGTCCCTCACGCCGTACGAAGGCGACGTCGCGAGGAGGGAGACGGGGGTGTTTGGCTGGGCCTTGGGCTGAAACTTAACGCAATGGGCCTGCACCTCTCTCTCTAGAAAGAAAGCCCTTCACAAATAAAAAGAGAAGCAGGTTTAAAAAAAATACCAGAGGCAAAATAAAGGAATAAAGCAAAAAAATATACCCGGGCTTCTAAATTCATGCACCAATTTATGAATATAAATTGGGCATTTTTGAAGAGTAAAATTTAAATGCCTTTTATTTGAATAAGACTATGTTTAAAAACTAACATGGAAAATAAAGCTAAAACTAGAGGGGTTGCCTCCACAATTATCAGAGGGATTTTAGGAAAAGATGAACATTTTATTTCACCCAAAACAAAAACTTTTAAAATTGCCTCGAAGAAAATAAGAGATGAGAGAAGGGGTTTTGCAAGACTTTTGGCGCAACAAGGGTTTTGAGAGGATAAGATAGTTGGTCCCCATCACACAACAATCACATGCCACACTCACATAACACTCCACTTTCAATCACCAAGGGTGCAACACAAAACAAAGATGAATGATGATGCCATGATGCACATGAAATGAAGACACCATTGAGCCCAAACCACTTGACATTGTCACAACAAGGTTGCCTTACAAGGAAAGATTACAAGGGGGAGTGAAAGAATTGCATTGGGGCTATCGCATCGTACATCCATTGCCGGTTCATCTTCATTACACAAGACCGAAAAGACCAAATTAATACAAGTTCACACATCAAGTTCATACACACTTATTCTCATAAAACAAAATACGAGAGCTTCTAGCTAAAGCATTTAAATGCAACAACAAATTCGATCAAGATCGCAACTAAGGTAACAATTGATCAAACAGGATAATGATACCAAGCCTCTTTATTAAGGACATATTTTCTAATTCTTCTAATCTTCAAGCGCATTGCATCCATCTTGATCTTGTGATCATCCACGACATCGGCAACATACAACTCCAATTTCATCTTCTCTTCTTCAATTATTTTCAATTTTTCTTTCAAATACTCATTATACTTTTCAACTAAATTTACCTTCTCAACAAGAGGGTCGGTTGCAATTTTCACTTCACATACCTCCTACATAAAAATATCTATGTCAACTTGCTTCTCGACAAGGATATCAAGACCATTGCACTATGTATAACAAACAATCATACAAGTAAGAAAACTATCTAAATCATAGAAATAAGATTTTTGTGGAATAAAAAGGATAAGAACAAAAGGATCACCAAGGTGGTGCCCGCGACGAGAGGATGCTAGCGATCGACGGTGGTTAGGACGGGGACGGGAAGGCACTAAGTAAACCACACCTACACACATGCAAACTAAGAAGTTAATTTGAGCTCATATTGCATATAAATCAAATAAACTCGCACAAAATTACTCCGAAACTAAAACCCACAAATCACTATAATTATAGAGCATTGCACGAGTTAATCGAGCAATGAGAGATAAAAGTCAAAGTTGCTAACCTTTGTGAAAACTTGGATGGATGGGGTTCCTCAAATCTTGATAAATCTAGGAAGAAATTGAGGATGAACTCGAGCAAGGGAAAGAGAATAGAGGAGAGAAAGGAGAAAATAGAGAGCTTGGGCTTGGGCTGGAAAAACACTATTTATAGTGATACTTTTAGTCCCGATTGGTGATACAAACCAGGACTAAACATATATCTCTAGTCCCGGTTTGTATTACCAACCAGGACTAATGATCCTCGCAGGGACCCGAGCGTGACAAAATCCTGCCACCACCCCTTTAGTCCCGGTTGGTAACACCAACCGGGACTAGAGGTTCCTAATAAACCAGGACATAAAGCATGCCTCACGAACCGGGACTAGTGGCAGCATTAGCCCCGGTTCAAAAGCAAACCGGGACTAATTCTTCGGACCAAAACCCTGTTTTCTGCTAGTGCTTTGACTTCCGCCAGACGGGGATTGACCCATGGACATTTTCACCTGTGTGTGATAGGCCAACCGATAGGTACACTTCGGATGAAGGTTCGGGCGAACCCACCGCAAGACTCCCTCCTTGTCTCCCTGACGTGGTCGTTTCCACCCTCTGTGTAACGACGGTGGCTACGTCCATGAGGGGGCTCACAACGCGGAGCCGCTTGTCGGATGCTTGCACGTGCCACCACACTTCCAATTGTGTAAGAGGTGCCAGCGCAAGACGGGGCGACATTGCTACCCCCCAAGTACCTCGTCCCGTTTGACCCTGGCTTTGTTGACCAGACAGTTTTGGGCCTTTGACTTTCGCCAGACGGGGTCTGACACATGGAAATTTTCACCTGGCTGTGATAGGCTAGCCCATAGATACACTTCGGATCAAGGTCCGAGCCCAACCCATCGCAAGATTCCCTCTGTGCCTCCCCGACGTGGCCATTTCCACCCTCTGTATGACGGCGGCAGTGACGTCCGTGAGGGGGGTCACACTACAGAGCCGTGTGCCAAGTGCTTGCACGTGCCACCACACTTCCACACGTGTAAGATGGCCCAACGCAAGACCTGGCATGTACGTTCGTGAGGGGGGTCACACCACAGAGCTGCGTGCCATGTGCTTGCACGTGCCACCACACTTCCACACGTGTAAGATGGCCCAACGCAAGACCTGGCAGGTACGTTCGTGAGGGGGGTCACACCAAAGAGTTGTGTGCCATGTGCTTAGCGATGTTCATCCTTGTGTTGTACGAAGGGGTGTCTGCATCATACAATTTTCCATTCAGAATTGGTCTAACCACCCCATGCATGATTTAGCGCCTATACAAACAGCTAAATAGACGATGCATTGTAAAAAAATTGTGTACTACATAACTAAACAAACTTTTATATTTAATGGACATGGGCTATAGACTTGAGCTATCTAGACTGTTGTAAATGCCCTAAGTAAATCAAATGTTAATTTAGGGAAAAAATGATAATGCATAGCTATGCCGACGGCCTTGGATCGGTGAACACCTTGGATCAATGGCGTGGCACCTGTCGCGGATCGGTGACGTGGACGAAATTAGCTATGCCGACGGCCTCGGATCGGTGAACACCTCGGATCAATGGCGTGGCACCTGTCGCGGATCCGTGATGTGGACGAAATTAGCTATGCCGACGGGGTCCGTTAGGGCCGTCGACATATGTTTAACAGTGTCAGACGACCGTGAACCACCGGGTGGCCGTGCCCACATATATGCCGATTGGGAGGCTATGCCGATGGCTACCGTAGGCGTAGACCAGCCTATTCCAACGGGCCCACATACGCCGACGACGGCCGTAAACAAAGAGGTTGGTATGCCGACGGCCTTTATACGCCGACGGTTTTCTCTGGGTGGTGGGCATACGTTCAGATATGTCGATGGGGCTGTTGGCATGCTTTAGGCCATCGGAAGGGAACGGTAGTGCATATTGAGGCATTAATTAAGTGATAAAATCAACAGGAAATGAGGAAGTGTTGTCTGTGAGTCTGATTCTTTTGCTATGTTTTCTGTCCATACAATATATTTAACTGTCGTCTCTGATATGATTTTGATAGCTTAGCAACGGTTTGTTACTGTTTGATGACCTTCGTCTATATAATGCCGCAAAGCTGTTTGTATTCAATCATCAACATCACGGTTTATTCAGGGACTCGTACGTCCGAATGGCGGGCCGGTGGCCGCTTAGACATACCCTCTGCTTATCCACACACACACACGTAGTAGTACTAGCTAGGCACCGGATGGGGTCATAGCATACAGCATGTCTCAATTTTTCGGCAAATTGGGCGCCCTGGAATGGTCGCCGACCGGGTACTGGCGTATGCACCCAGCCCATGCTTTGTCCGGCTCGTCTGCTGGTCGAATGCACTCCCAGACAGCACTGACGCAGTGGAACCCGGATCCAAAACCAATCATCCAAACGCGATCGCCCTTGGACATCCGACCCTTGGCCTCAATGTAGGCCATCTCGTAAAAGACCGAGCTGCTTGATGTGTTCCCAAACCGGTGAAGGGTCATGCGCGACGGCTCCACATCCTCGTGCGACAGTCCAAGCCTACGTTGGACACTGTCAATCACCGACGGACCCCCGGCGTGGATGCAAAAGTGATGGAACGCCTTGCGGAAGTCCGGAACGAGCGGTTTGACGGACGGCCGCCACCCGGACATCGGCAGCTTGTACCCTAAGAACCGTACCGCAAACAGCAGCTGCTCGGAGAGTGGGAGGACAAGGAGCCCGATGGTCGTCATGTTTGTTCTGAGCGCATCGGCGGCGACGGCCGGGAGGTCCTTGGATAGGTTAACCCCTATTTTGCCCTCGCCATCTTCCTCTTGGAAGATACATGAGTAGGAGCGGTCACTTGCGCCGGCGGTGATGGTTCGCACAAGGTGCGCCAGACGGAACCGCGCCTTTTCCTTGGACGTGGACAGGAGCAGAGCGGCGCCGCCCACACGGAACAAAGCGTTGGTGACCTGCATGGGCCTCTCCTTACCCTCGTAGAAGTTGGAGGTGATTGTTTCTGTAGACACGACCAGAGCGTAGTGCGCACCACGGGGCCGCGTCGCCTGCAGTAGTTTGGTCGCCAGCCCCACCGCTGTCACACCCGCGCTACACCCCATCCCAGACAGGTTTACAGCGCGGATGTCACCGCGGAGCTTGTATTTGTTTACGATCATGTCGCTTATGGACGGCACCGGCGCGAAAACACTGCAGTTGATGACGAGTATGCCGAGGGTGTCAGGCTTGACGCCAGTCTTTGCCAACAGCTCGTCGATGACGGAGAAGACGACCCACTCTACCTCAGCACGCGCTTCTTTCAAGCTTTTGTACACGGGGATGTAGTACATCGTTGGTGGCACTTGGGCTTCGTCGCCGATGCAGCTGCGTTCGAGCACGAGCGTCATGAAGCGTACTAATTTAACCGCGCAGAGCGGCTTCTTCCTTTGTCTCTTTCTAATAGCATGCACACATTCATAGACGATTAGCACATTGTCCGTGATGAGTCTCTCTGGCACGAACGCACTCTGTTCTTTAGAGATAATCAGAGGGAGAATATGTTTCAGTCTATTGGCCACCACTTTTGTCGCGGTCTTGTAAAGGACATTGCATAGGCTGATGGGCCTAAATTGTGAGAGGGACTCTGGTGAGCTGGTCTTAGGAATCAACACTAGAACCGTTTCGTTAATACTTTCCGTCGGCTCGGTTCCCTCTAGGAAGCCTCTGATCGCCGCGCACACCACCCCTTGATCAAATCCCAGTGGCGTTGGTAGAACATCGCAGGTAATCCATCTGGACCAGGTGCTTTGGTCGGCCCCATTTGGAATAGAGCTGTCTCTATCTCGCTGTCCGTGATTACTGCTGTTAGTTTCTCATTCATAGCGGGGGAGACAAGATTCTGAAAAAGATCCAGGACAATTTCTGTCTGATGACACCCTTCCGTTTTGAAAAGCTGTTCGTAGAAACTGGCTGCTAGTTCCCTCATACTATCATCGGACGAACAGATCTCTCCGTTTGCACCCTTCAAAAACCTAACAGTGTTCTTCCTCCTTCTATGAGATGCCCGGTTCTGAAAGTACTTGGTGTTCTGGTCTCCTTCCTTCAGCCAGTTGACCCTCGATCTTTGTTTGAACATAATCTCTTCTCTCTCAAAAATCTCTTTTAGTTGGCTCGCAATATCTCGAACCTCCTGAGTATATCTTGATAACAAAGCCCGTTCTTTTGCATCCTTCAACTGGTTCTTAAGCCATCTAATTTGACATGTGACCGACCCAAAGACCAGCCTTCCCCACTGTTGCATCTCCCTGGATATGTGACGTAATTTGGTGCATAATGCATTCGGCCCCATACAACGTCCCTGTTGTCCCCACGCAAGTTCCACCATGGCGTCATACCCCTCATGCTTGGTCCACATCTCCTCAAATTGGAACAGCCGATTCCTTTGCCCGCCGGTGACCGGAGCCGTCTCCAAGACCCGGATAAGGACAGCCATGTGATCTGATTCCTCCGTAACAATATTTTCCACCCTCGACTCTGGGTACATGGACATGAAATCTCCGTTGCAGAGCGCTCTGTCCAGCCTTACCTGGATATTATCCCCGTCCGCCCTTTTATTATCCCATGTGAATTTGTATCCCGTGCATCCCTTGTCAGCCAGTCCGCAGTCAGACAGGCATTCCCTGAATTTTTCCATCTGAGAAAAAGGTCTTGAATTACCCCCCCCCCTTTGTTCCTCCATAGTGAGAGTCTCATTGAAGTCACCTGCGCATAGCCAAGGTAGATTGTCTTGGGATTGTAAGAAGCGTAGGGTTGTCCAGGATTTGTCCCTAAGGTCTGTCCTTGGTTCTCCATAAAAGCCGGTGAATCTGAAACTTTTCCCTCCAAAACATAGCTCTGCATCAATGAAATACTGGCATCATGGTCGTATTGTGGCTTGCACATTGTCATTCCACCATAGCGCCAGACCCCCGCTATTACCAACACAGTCAACAGCAACCCCATGAGGGAACCCCAAGCTCCATCTAATCCTCTCCAGAGCCCTTGCTTTCTTCTTTGTTTCACTAAGAAACACCACCGCTGGGTTGTAGGACCGTACCAGGTCTCGTAGTTCGCCAACTGTCGGGTCCAACCCCAAACCACGACAGTTCCAGGCAAGACAATTCATTGGTCTCGGCGGCCCTGGCTGCCAGGGTCCGCCGCTCTAACTTTAGAAGCATCGAGTCTTTCAAACACTGTATTCGGTTTTAGTCTAGTATCCCGGATGTAGCCGTCATGCGAGATTTGCTTGTCCGGATCACCTTTAGCCACCCACAGTTGCTTTGGCCTCCTCTTACGTGAATCTCTAGGAGGATGGTCTGCCTTCTCCTTCGGCCTGTAAATCCCGGCAAACGGTCGAGGTTTGCGCGTGAAAGTGCCCCTCCTCCTTAGTTCACGAGACCTGTGATAAGCATCGTGGTCCATAGGATCTGATCGCTGCGAGCCTTCTTGTGCAATCCCTTTGTCAGTTATAACCCCAGTTTTATTAATCAGCTCCTGCCTCAATTCAAGCTCTCTTTTCTTTTCCAGGGCATGCCTTAGGTCCCTGGAATCGGCATCACCACTTCTCCTCGATCCCCTAGCAGGGCTTGTAACCTCATATTTGTCTCTCTTCGTCCCCTCACCTGTGTGAGAAGAGCTCGCCCGCGATAATTCGGTCTGAAGGTTGCGTTTTGTGGGGAGATCACGAACCCTGACAGACGGGAATTTTATCGGATCGCTCCCGCCAGTGCGAGAGCTTTCACCACTTAAGCTGTTACTAGCAAACCCTCCATATCCTCCTCCCTTGCCAAAGGAATTTCGGCCAGGGGATGCTCGCAGCCATTCACCCCATTGTGCAGCCTTATCAACTGGTGGATCACATTTGCCTTCTGCACGCACCAGTCTACCACATTCAAAGCAAAAATGAGGGATTTTTTCATAAGAGAAATTAAACCAAGTTCCTTCCTCCTCTTCCTCTGACTCCTTAAGATTGAAGTATCGAACTAGCGGCTCATAGACTGATATCCTTGCTCGGACTCGAAGATATTTCCCTTTGGCAAAGCCGTCGTTCTCCACATCCACTTTCACAACCTCTCCAAGCCAGTTCCCAAGGACCTCCCCAAATTCCTTGGTTCTTCTATCCAGAGGGAGATCCTCTATCCTTGCCCACACTTCCACTGTGTCGAAGGTCATCTCCGACGGCCTCGTCTTCCCATCGTAGTCTTTCAGAATTAGGATGTTGAAATCAAATTGCCATGGCCCATTGTTCGTGGCATGCTTCCAATCTCCTTCTCCTCCGAGTGCACCAAGAACAGATTATTCCCTA
The DNA here is from genome assembly GCF_904849725.1 of Hordeum vulgare subsp. vulgare. Taxonomy (NCBI): domain Eukaryota; kingdom Viridiplantae; phylum Streptophyta; class Magnoliopsida; order Poales; family Poaceae; genus Hordeum; species Hordeum vulgare. The sequence continues at coordinate 21,388,793 of NC_058520.1, read as the reverse complement.
GATCACGGAACTGCGCGTCATGATGCAGTCCCCAGGCTCTCCTCAGCGCTCATTCGAGTGCCCTGAAATTCAAAGCCCTTGGGGTGCAGGCCTTCCCGATCAGCGTCCATCGTTTTGTCGCAGGCACTGCCTCGTGAGGTCCCGGGAACACTAAACCTTGCGCTTCCTTCTCCGTCAGAACCATCCCCCCCAGTTTCGCCGAGAGGCTAGCTGAAGCATCCGGCGTCCTGCTAACCGCCGGCGACGCTCCGTCTGGATGAGCCTTCCCTTCCATCCCCGGCGTTCCCCTGTTTCTGGAGCCCGCCCCTTCTTCCTTCCTTGACTTTGTTCCTAAACCATCAGGAGTGGCAGAATTCCCACCCTCCTTCTCCGCCATAGCTCCTCCCGTAGGAGAGCTGAACCCACGTCGGTCCGTGATCTTGGGCGACGCAGTCGTCATCCCGATCACCACCGGATCCCTGCGCACCCCCGAGGAGAAACCCTAACCCTAGCGGCAGCCCGGGATCGCCTATCGATCGCCTCCTGTCGCCCGAGAGTTTCGCTCGTGGTGGACCCACCAGAATTGTGGAAAGACAAGAGTTGATCCGTTTATTGACGGTCTGGTTGATTGTCTCTTTGGTACACGTACATAGTGGCCGGTTATAACACGTCTAGTTAATTTTTTTTTTCTACGTGCTGGTGGATTGGTTCTACAGTATATACACCTATGAATCTTGACCGTCCAAAGCACTTAACTCTAGAGCGATAAATCATCATTGTTCGTTTTTATCGTTTTCATAATATTAATACAAATGCCGTTGCACCGGTCAAGAAAAAAAATACAAAACCTCCTTGTTATACCATTATGCGGCATTAATTGTAATAAATATGTATAATAATGTTAAATGTTTTCTTTTAAAATATTAGGTACTGCTTACATAAAAAATGGATGAATTTTTTATAATAGTTATAATTTTTATTAAATTTTTAAATTTCTTGTAAAAGATAAATTGGTAAACATTTTTTTTCAAAAGGATCTTTTTATTGTGGGGTAATAATGTTTTGTTTTTTGATGGGTAATGGCATTTGTGTGTAGAACATATTTCCATAAATATTTTTTGAATAATATTTTCTTATTGTTTTTTGTACAACTTGCTTCATGTGCCATTGTGCATCATTTTTACATGGATTTTTAATAATTATTGATGATAAGGTTAAATGTTAAATTATTTTAAAAATTTGATGTATGCATAAAAATTGTAATACTTTCTAACAATTATTGTTTTTATGAATTTTCATCTTTTGTTTGAAAAGGAACCATTTTTAAATAAATATTTTTCTTTAACATTTTATGAATTTTGGGCTTGACCCCAATGACTTGCAATACAGTAACAATTGATGCTATAAAAAAAAGACATTATCGTTTGGTAGAGAAATTGCCATCATCTCTCCCGTCCCCATTTCATTTTTCGTCTCTCCTGTCCCCATTTCATTTTTCGCATTGGCTACCTGCTTCCTCTGCATCGAGGCTACACCAAACCCGCACGGTCCGAGCAAAAAAAACAAGACCACACCAGGAGCACTAGCTCACCTCTCTCCTTGCCCATGAAGTCATCGTCGCCGCCGCCCACGTTGGCCGCTTGCGACGACCTACGGCGTCGTGCAACACGCTCCCAAGCTCCCCACGGTCCACGCGTCCCTCCCCTCCGGCCAGAATCTTCGTTCCCGTCCTCTACCGCCCGCTCGGAACCACCCCGTGGCTAGGGTTTTGGGCAGTGCTGCGCCGGTGCATCTCCAGCGGCCTTAGGTTAGTCCCTCCGGCGCATCTCCAGCGGCCTTAGGTTAGTCCCTCCTTCCTTCTTGGCTGGGATTCGCCACCGTGCCTGACCTCTTTGTCGCCCCCTGGCGCCGAGACTCTCCATCGTTTGCGCTCACCAGTAGCGGCCAAACCTCGCCGGCGGCGAGCAGGTCGAGCCGTCAGACCTCCTTCTCCCTCTCCTCCCTTTCCTGCTATCCTCCTTCTCCTCTTCCCTAACATGTCTGCCTCTCTCCTGATGCAGAGCCGCCATGGCTGCCTAGGAAAAATCTCAGCCACTGGATGCTCCATATCCATCCCCGCATCAGATATAGGTACAGAAGTTTGGTCAATTGATGCTGACAAATTGATATGTTGTGGGGATGCAGGAGCAGAATCTGTTTGTATAATTAGAGCCTGACGTTTGCTTTCCATGAGTAGGAGATGGATTTCTGATCCTGTCTTTGGGGAAAAGAAAATTCAGAATTGGGCAACAAGTGCTCTGGAAACAACAATTTTTCTGTTTGGATCAACTGTTGTCTTCTCGTCTTACACATGAGAATGAGTGAGAGGAAGCGGAATGTTCGCTCGAACATGGTCTCAAAGCAATTGGTAAGCTCCATGGCCCAATCTGAATATTCAGCATGTCATGAAAGAAAAATCTCTCACTGCGACAATTGGATGTGGCTTTGTGTTCTTTTAGCAGGAGGTCTGTACAAGTTATCCGTGTATAAGTCCAAGTGATAGTGATAGTCCAAGTGATTTCCTCCGCAGATTGAGATGAACGAGGCATGGAAGATCAGACCGACCGTGGACCACACCCTGCTCCCCAAGGGCAAGGCTCAAGCCAAGTGAGTGCTCTCTCCGTCTCCATGCCCTTCCACAAGTTTCTGAATGTGTTTGCTTGGCTTGGGTGGTGATAGTGTGGAGCCAGCGTACATTTTTCTGTGGAAATGTGGTTTTCTTTGTGTGTTTAGACCGTCTGGTGTTAGCTTATGTATTGGTAGCTTTTGCACATGGTTGTATGTATGGACAGCTTAATTTTGTCCGTATATGAAATTTCTTAGAAGCTCGATAGCAATGTCAGTCTCTGTCTGCTTGCTTGGTTGGTTGCTACCAATTGGTGTGTTGTGCATTCTACTATATTCAGTTTACGATGATATGTGATTATTTCAGATGTTTCTACAAGTTTATGAATGTGTTTGTGTGGTGATGATGGGGAGTTGGTGTTCATTTATCTTTTCAGAATTGATCGAGTAAAGGGGCAACTTCGGCATGGCAATGGGACCTTTTCATTTAGTGCTTTGACTCTATTTTCATGTCCATGTGTGGAATAATTGCCAATGGTGTCAAAATTAATCTCCTCCTGTGAATGAACAAGCCAATAGAACACCACCATTGTCTTTTCACCATCCGTGAGTTAAAATCCTTTTTCTCGGTGCTTTTATTTGCGTATGTTTTTAAGTTTTGTTTCTTTGGCAATGTTATTGCTTCTCATATAAACTATATTTATAATAACTATCAATAGTTTAGGTTTGAGCGTGAGAGTCATTTTTTCGGTTGTTTAGTTAGCGTTCGGGATAGCAGTCTATGGGCAGCACATATGAATGATTTGGTGGATACTTGATAAAAAAACATGAATGATTTTGTTCTTGATGCATTATACATGTGAATTATATCATGAATGGTTTGTATATACACTAGTGAATCTTCCTCCTTGAAGAAAATCTTGTCTGGATTCTAACTCCGACGTTATCACTTGGCTGCAATGTTTCTGTAGATGTTTAAGGTTAGAAATAAGTAATGCAATTGAAATATAAACACTTTAGTTTATCCTAAGCATTACCTATTTGGTGAGGACTTCCTTGTAGACAATATTTTTCGTATAGGTCCCACTTGTACTTGTCTTCTTATTCTTTTTTACCTTTGTGTATGTGTCGACTGTACCGGTCTTTTCATTCTTCTGGTTGTTCACATCATGTGTACCTGCTAGTACCTTAATGTTTGATGTCGCGGGTGCTCTAGAAAGCGCTACATATAGTTGACCATGTGAGAAAACTGGTTCACGAAGGTAGACGCCCACATTTGGTATTGTTTGACCTTGTGATTTTTTATTGTCATTGCAAAACTTAGCCTGACTGGAAACTGTTTCCTCTTGAAACTGAACGGGAACATGTCATCGTCAGAGGGGCATAATGGTATACGAGGAAGGAAAACTCGCATTCCAAAGTGATGTCCCACCACAATCTCTGCATCTATTGTATTTTTTTGAAATCCGTGTAGGACCAACCTCGTTCCGTTGCAGAGTCCATTAGCAGGGTCGATGTTCCTGAGTAATATGATTGGGCAATTTACTTTGAGCTTCAACATATGTGGAGGCAGTCCATTTGGGGTTAGAGTGTTTAGGAATTCTGGTGGATAGTAGTTATGTGGGTCGTCTTCTACCGAATCAAAGATGTGGTATACCATCTCCTCCCCCTGGAAGCGATCAATCATTTTTAGGTTGATTCTGTCTATGGAATCGTTCCTTGCGGAAAAATTGCTCTTGACGTGATGTACTTTGGATCTTTTAGGGAAGCATTATCCATTTGGTAGACACTGTCGATGAGCCTATTCAAGCAATTGTCATTCGTCTTATTTGGCACACATATACTTGTAGGTATTAGTATTTCACCATCTTCATTTGTCTCCTCGGTTCCGTTTCCAATGCGTAATAAGTATTCCGCGAACCACTTGTCGTTTTCAGCTCTCGTGTTGCGCACAAGCTTCAATTGACACATTGAATTCCAGAGTTGGAACCTTCGTAGTGATGCATCTACTATCTGTTCTCTAGTTCCCTTTCGGACAACGGGTAGCACTTGCCTAAAACCCCCTCTGGATACGACAATTTTTCCACCGAATGGAAGTACTTGTTTGTCCATTATGTCTCGCATGCTTTTGTCTAGTGCCTCCACTATCTGCCTCTTGGTCCTAGATGCTTCATCCCAGATTAATAGTGATGCTGCTTTGAGTAGCTTGGTTGTCCCACTCTATTTTGTGAATCCACAAATAACCCCATCGTCTATTTTTAGTGGAATCTTGAACGTCGAGTGTGTCGTCCTCCCTCCGGGATTTTTGAAGCAGCAACACCGGAAGTGGCTGTCGCCACAGCAATCTTGCCTTGTCCGTGTATTGTGGCCAAGAGCGTCCTGTAAAGAAAAGTTTTTCCTGTGCCTCCAGGTCCATCAACAAAGAATATACCTCCTCTTTGGCATTCAATTGCTTCTAGGATTTTGTCGTGGGCCTCCCTCCGCTCGTTGTTTAGGTTTTTATTCAAAGATATGTCTTCATGATCCACCTCGATGGAGGACTCCTCGATGATCTCCCTTGGAACGTCATTTGTTGTCTCATGTTGTTAGTCGATCTTTGGAAGAGGAAATGATTCTATGTCTTTTCCCATTGATTGCAACATGTCTCTGATATTTTTCAGAACCATTTGTTCGACCGTGTGCCTGCATTTGCAATTTCTGCTATAGTCCTCTGACATTGCCTCGAGGTGTTTGTTCCAGAGGCTACGTACGTTGCTGGGCTCGCGCAAATAGCCTTCGTAGTGATGATGGCATTCGAAATAATTCTGCTTCTGTCATGCAATCATCCAATGTGCTATCTACCTCGATTAGTCCTCTTTTTCTGCAGCTTCACGAAAGGTAGGCATTACTTGTCCATCGACTGTTCGTAGGTCTTCGTAGCTGGTGGCGCGTGCCACATGGTTTAGTAGTACTTGAAGATAGTATCGTTCTCCTTCAGCCGGGTGTGCTGAGACGATCCTGCCAACCTGGAACACAACAACTCACTTCCTCTGTTGCCAAAACTTTCCCTGACTTTGCCAAGTATAATGTTCTGGAAACTCTCTGTATAGTATGCCTCGTGCTTTTTCATGTAAGTTATTTGCTTCAAAGTACGCAGTCAACATTGACCTTTCTGTGCCTTCACGGTCAAATAACATTATGTATTTTTCCATTCCATGATATGAAACCATGTGCATATTTGGGAGATGTAGCTGCAGTTGCAAGACCGGTGGGTGCATTTTGCTTAGCTCGAAGCCATATATTCTCCACAATGCTTCAGGAGATGTCACCCACCGTGCGTCTCTGTATTGCTTAATCTCATCGATTTCGACGTCGTCTGCTTTGTCAGTTACAGATACAGATGCTCGATCATGACCCTTGTAGATGTACTTGAAGAGGTACTTAACGACTTTAATGCTTGAGCATATCTCAACATTTATGTGGCAGTTGAACATCTTAAACAGATATGAATTGTAAGGAACCACCCACCTGTTATCTAATTTGCAATTTTGGACCGTTTCAGTCCGACCGTCATCGCGTCTCCTATATATTGGGTAGGAGTCCTTGCCTTGAATCGTAGTTTCGTTAAATGTCCTTGGATAATTGTTCTTGCATGATGGGCGATTCTTTGTGCATGGACAAAGTCTATTCAATGCACCACAAGGACCATGCATCATATGTTTGATAACCATTCTGTATAGATTTGGGTACTTGTGCTTGTTAGGGAGTTCCGCAGAGATGATTTTGTCATATTGCTGTGGACATGTGTACTTGTATTTTCCGATCATGATTAGCAGAAAGTGAGCATGGGGTAATCCCCTCTTTTGGAATTCTACGACATACGTATATGCTTGAACCTTTCCAAGAATGGCCTTCTCAAATAGTTGATTCTTCATTTCTTGTAGCTTGGCCCTGAAAACGCGAACGGCAATGTCTGGGCGATCTTGTGGTGTTTGTCCAGTTTCTAGTTCACCTGTGATTTCTTCCCAGTTGGGGTTGCAGGTCATTGTTAGGAATACATCTGGCTTTCCATATTTTCTGACTAAAGCCATAGCATCAAGATACCGACGAAGTTTATCTCGTGGCCCACCAATAAATGATGATGCAAGTATTCTCGTTTTTCCGACTGCATCTCCATTCTGTTCTCCAGCTTGAATGTTGTCTAGAAGGCCTTGGTATAGGTCCGCCCTTATTTTCTTTTCATTATGCCAAATTAAATCTAGTCTGGAGCTTCCAATCTTGATGTATGTATCTATAACAAACTGCTGGAAAAGTCGTCCGCCATGCAAAATTAGGTTGAATATACTTGGTCGTGCATGGAATTTATAGCAGTAGTATTCTCTCATGGTTACCCACAGGCCACTGGCTGAATCTGTGCAAATATTGCAACATAATAAGTTAGTTACATACATAGTCATATATAAAAATTGAATATTGGATATAATAGTATATGATCTTTTTTACCTGTGTCATCGTCATTACTGATATGATCATCACCAATATCTACCTCTCGTGTTTCCCTCTTTGGTATTTTCCTATGCCAGCCGAGCTGAGCTCTTGAAAAGAATAAAGGATATGACAATGGATCATAGCACCCATAATATGATCGAATGTGCTCTTTTTCGTTGTTGTTCCCATGTAATATTACATTTCTGTCATAAGTATCACTTCTTTCATTTCCTTCAATCCACACTGCAGCTACCTCTGAATTAATTGGTTTGTTATATGTTCTTTGGTCCAATCTATGGTCAAGGTTCAAAATGATTCTGTAGTCCTCAAGGTTTTGGGCTTTCCCTAAACTCCTCAACTATTCAGAGTACGGGTTACTGCGTAGGATGTCTATTATTATTCCAATCACATCCTTTTCTTGCTCGTACATTTCCTCACGGCAAGAACAGTATCAATGCTCCAAGTTTGGATCATCATCATAGAAGTATAACTGCAAATGCTTTGGATGTGAGTCATTATTATCGAATGAGTATATGTTATGATATATTTGACCATGTGCTCGAAAGGTGTAAATACCAGCTATTCGCATGTCAGTTGTTTCTCTGTCGAGGTGGCAGTATAGGGTAGTAAATGAGAAATGCCCATTGAAAAATCTTATATTTTACCGAAAATGTCTTGCATCAGAGTCATTACTTGTCCAAAGTCTCATGAGTTTCTGGATTGGATAGTCTTATATGTCCTTTTCTGCAGCATAATCCTTCAGTTTCATACTTGAGTTTGGTTGCATGGCAGAATCTGCAATCTTCTTTTTGGAGCATGTTTGTGCTTCTCGGTATGTTGTTGTAGACGAAATCATATGGATCAGGGTTGAGGGCCTCGTCTTCGATGATTTCAATTTCCACTTCTTTGTCCAACTCTGGTTTTATATGCAACAAATTAAATTTAGTAAGTAGTATTATATAATGGGAAAATTTATTTTAATTGTGTTAAGCATACCTTCACCGGTGAACACGTATTCATCTTCGTCGTTGTCTTCTTCAAATATGAATCCATCATTACCTGTGTTCTAATTTTTTATTTTGAGTGTGTGTGTGTGTGTATATATAGAGAGAGAGAGATTTGTTTTATTGTGTAATAACATATATGAAATTGATAACCTTACTGTGATCCTCGTTGTATTTTTTTGTTGCCGCATCTATTTCCTTAACAGTCTCTTCTTTCTCATATATGATTCCATCATTATTTGTGCAACTGTTTTTTATTGTTATATATAAAAAATGTTTGTATAAAAATATATTTATATGTGATACATATAAACTTACCGTGATCATCATTGCATAATGATTGTATTCGTGCATGCACTTTTTGGATTGTTGGAAGCATTGTGGATGGGATGACTTCCCACAAAGCCACTTTATTGTGATCATCATTGTATAATAATTCTGTTGGTCTATCTGTTTCCCTTATGCTTGGAAACATTGAGGAGGGAATGTCTGTCCAGAATAGATTGATAGTTGTACAGAAATATTTATATTTAAGTGTTATGCGAGTATAAAATCGAGATTCTTACCGTAAGTCATGACTTGTGGCTGCTCTAATGGTTGATTGTTTTAGTCGCAGGTTTCCGTCATGGATGTATATTATTTTGATGATTCGGCAACAGTTTGCTTCCGCCTTCTTGTGAATTCTTCATTACGTTGGTGTATCAATGTTTGCCTTTTTTCCTCCTGCGACACGATTCCTGTGTTTTATAGTTAATTTGGAGCTTCTAACTTCCTCTTCGGTTGCGACATATTCAGGGTTCTCCATTGCAATTGAATCCTTGGATGGTGTGTTGTGTTTCAATTGACGACGAACTTCAATTTGTTCTATTATTGCTTTCTTCTGTTCTGGTTGCATGTTTTCGTATTTCTGTTTTTCTTGTGCGTGTTGTGTCGCCTTCTGTTCTGGTGTCTTTTCTGAATATTTCTTTTGATGATAGGCTTCGCGGTGTTTTTTCAGTTTGTCATGCCTTTCTTCCTCGGTCATCCGTTCATTCCGCTCTTTATTTTTCCTTTTTTTGTTCCTTTGACTCCTGCCTTTCTTCATTTGTCATCCGTGCAAACCGATCTCTATCTCTCTTTCTTTTTTGTTCTTTGGCTGAATCCAGTTGCTCCAAATAAGTTTCCTGTATGAGAGTTTGTATAATGTAAGAATTTCAAATTAATGATATAACAGATTTAATCTGTACAAGGCAGTATCATATTTTTAACATAGCATCATGAAAAAAATAAAATTTAATAAAACACTCATCCATATAGGTTTAAAGTGCCAGTCTGGTTTTATGAGAATTTGTACGAACTATCTAGGACCTCAGGTTCACATGGGAATTCTTATTTACCTACGAACTACAGATGACACCGAATAGATCGATTAGTGCTATCTCCAGATTTCTATCATCATGTTACGTCATTTATCTTTTTATAAGTTTTACTAGGAGATGCATGTTGGAAATATGCCCTAGAGGCAATAATAAATTAGTTATTATTATATTTCTTTGTTCATGATAATCGTTTATTATCTCGGAAACACAATACTTGTCTGGATACATAGACAAAACACTGTCCCTAGTAAGCCTCTAGTTGACTAGCTCGTTGATCAAAGATGGTCAAGGTTTCCTGACCATAGGTAAGTGTTGTCACTTAATAACGATATCACATCATTAAGAGAATCATGTGATGGACTAGACCCAAACTAATAGATGTAACATGTTGATCGTGTCATTTTATTGCTATTGTTTTCTGCGTGTCAAGTATTTATTCCTATGACCATGAGATCATATAACTCACTGACACCGGAGGAATGCTTTGTGTGTATCAAACGTCACAACGTAACTGGGTGACTATAAAGATGCACTACAGGTATCTCCGAAGGTTTCCGTTGAGTTAGTATGGATCAAGACTGGGATTTGTCACTCCGTGTGACGGAGAGGTATCTCGGGGCCCACTCGGTAATATAACATCACATACAAGCCTTGCAAGCAATGTGACTTAGTGTATGTCACGGGATCTGTTATTACGGAATGAGTAAAGAGACTTGCCGGTAAACGAGATTGAAATAGGTATGCGGATACTGACGATCGAATATTGGGCAAGTAACATACCGAAGGACAAAGGGAATGACATACGGGATTATATGAATCCTTGGCATTGAGGTTCAAACGATAAGATCTTCGTAGAATATGTAGGATCCAATATGGGTATCCAGGTCCCGCTATTAGATATTGACCGAGGAGTCCCTCGGGTCATGTCTACATAGTTCTCGAACCCGCAGGGTCTGCACACTTAAGGTTCGGCGTTGTTTTATGCGTATTTGAGTTATATGGTTGGTTACCGAATGTTGTTCGGATTCCCGGATGAGATCACGGACGTCACGAGGGTTTCCAGAATGGTCCGGAGACGAAGATTGATATATAGGATGACCTCATTTGTTTACCGGAAAGTTTTCGACATTACCGGGAATGTACCGGGAGTGACGAATGGGTTCCGGATGTTCACCGGGGGGGCAGCCCACCCGGGGGAAGCCCATAGGCCTTAGGGGTTCCACACCAGCCCTTAATGGGCTGGTGGGACAGCCCAAGAAGACTTATGCGCAGGAGAGAAAGAAATCAAAGAGAAAAGAATAAAAGGGGAAGTGGAAAAGTGGACAAGGACTCCACCTTTCAATCCTAGTTGGACTAGGATTGGAAGGGGAGGACTTCCCCCCTTGCTTCGGCCGACCCCCTGGGGCTCTCTTCAGCCTCAAGGCAGGTCCCTCCCCCTCCCTCCTATATATACTGAGGTATTAGGGCTGATTTGAGATAACTTTGCCACGGTAGCCCGACCACATACCTCCACGGTTTTTCCTCTAGATCGCGTTTCTGCGGAGCTCGGGCGGAGCCCTGCTGAGATTAGATCACCACCAACCTCCGGAGCGCCGTCACGCTGCCGGAGAACTCATCTACCTCTCCGTCTCTCTTGCCGGATCAAGATGGCCGAGATCATCGTCGACCTGTACGTGTGTTGAACGCGGAGGTGTCGTCCGTTCGGCACTAGATCAGAGCAGATCGTGGGACGGATCACGGGACGGTTCGTGGGACGGTTCACGGGGCGGATCGAGGGACGTGAGGACGTTCCACTACATCAATCGCATTTATTAACGCTTCTGTTGTGCGATCTACAAGGGTACGTAGATCTGAAATCCCCCTCGCAGATGGACATCACCATGATAGGTCTTCGTGCGCGTAGGAAAATTTTTGTTTCCCATGCGACATTCCCCAACAGTGGCATCATGAGCTAGGTTCATGCGTAGATGTCATCTCAAGTAGAACACAAAAGTTTTTGTGGACGGTGATGTGCGATTTGCTGCCCTCCTTAGTCTTTTCTTGATTCCGCGGTATTGTTGGATCGAAGCGGCTCGGACCGACATTACTCGTACGCTTATGAGACATTGGTTTTATCGCTACGAGCAACCCCGTTTCTCAAAGATGACTGGCGAGTGTCGGTTTGTCCAACTTTAGTTGAATCGGATTTGACCGAGGAGGTCCTTGGATGAGGTTAAATAGCGATTCATACATCTCTTTTGTGGTGTTTGCGTAAGTAAGATGCGATCCTACTAGATACCCATGGTCACCACATAAAACATGCAACAACAATTAGAGGACGTCTAACTTGTTTTTGCAGGGTATGCTTGTGATGTGATATGGCCAACGATGTGATGTGATATATTGGATGTATGACATGATCATGTTGTAATAGTTAATATCGACTTGCACGTTGATGGTACGGCAACCGGCAGGAACCATAGGGTTGTCTTTAAACTAACGTTTGTGCTTGCAGATGTATTTACTATATTGCTAGGACGTAGCTTTAGTAGTGATAGGATGAGTAGCACGACAACCCCAATGGCGACACGTTGATGGAGATCAGGATGATGGAGATCATGGTGTGATGCCGGTGACAAGAAGGTCGTGCCGGTGCTTTGGTGATGGAGATCAAGAAGCACATGATGATGGCCATATCATGTCACTTATGAATTGCATGTGATGTTAATCCTTTATGCACCTTGTCTTGCTTAGAACGACGGTAGCATTATGAGGTGATCTCTCACTAAAATTTCAAGACGAAATTGTGTTATCCCCGACTGTGCACCATTGCGACAGTTCGTCGTTTCGAGACACCACGTGATGATCGGGTGTGATAGACTCAACGTTCACATACAACGGGTGCAAAACAGTTGCACACGTGGAACACTTGGGTTAAACTTGACGAGCCTAGCATGTGCAGACATGGCCTCGGAACACATGAGACCGAAAGGTTGAGCATGAATCGTATAGTTGAGATGATTAGCATAGAGATGCTTACCACTGAAACTATTCTCGACTCACGTGATGATCGGACTTGAGATAGTGGATTTGGATCATGTACCACTCAAATGACTAGAGAGATGTACTTTTTGAGTGGGAGTTCTTAGGTAATATGATTAATTGAACTAATTGTCATGAACATAGTCTAATGGTCTTTGCGAATTACGATGTAGCTTGCGCTATAGCTCTATTGTTTTTGTATGTTCCTAGAGAAAATTTAGTTGAAAGTTGATAGTAGCAAACTTTGCGGACTGAGTCTGTAAAACTGAGAATTATCCTCGTTGCTGCGCAGAGGGCTTATGTCCTTAATGCACCACTTGGTGTGCTGCACCTCGAGCGTCGTCTGTGGATGTTGTGAACATCCGACATACACGTTTCTGATGACTACACGATAGTTTGGTGCAAAATACTTAATGGCTTAGAAGCAAGATGCCGAAGACGTTTTGAAACGTCACGGAACATAAGAGTTGTTCTAAAGAGATGAAATAGTGATTTCATGCGTGTGCCCTTGTTAAGAGGTATGAGACCTCCGACAAGTGTGTGCTCAGATTGTCTGAGTACGACAATCGCTTGAATCAAGTGGGAGTTAATCTTCCAGATGAGATAGTGATGGTTCTCCAAAGTCACTGCACCAAGATGTGAGAGCTTCGTGATGAACTATGACATATCAAGGATAGATACAATGATCCTTGAGCGATTCGCGAAGTTTGACACTGCGAAAGTAGAAATCAAGAAGGAACATCAATAGTTGATAGTTAGTAAAACCACTAAGTTTCGAGAAAGGCAAGGGCTAGAAGGGATACTTCATGAAACGGCAAAACAGTTGCTGCACTAATGAAGAGACCCAAGATTAAACCCAGGCCCGAGACTAAGTGCTTCTGTTATGAGGGGAACGGTCACTGAGGCGGAGCAACTCTAGATACTTGGTAGATAAGAAGGCTGGCAAAGTCGAAAGAAGTATATTTGATATACATGATGTTGATGTGTACTTTACTAGTACTCCTAGTAGCGCGAGGGTATTGGATACCGGTTCGGTTGCTAAGTGATTAGTAACACAAAATGAAAGCTTCGGTATAAACGAAAACTAGCTAAAGGCGAGGTGACGATAAGTGTTGGAAGTGTTTCCAAGGTTGATGTGATCAAACATCGCACGCTCCCTCTATCATCGGGATTGGTGGTAAAGCCTAAATAATTGTTATTTGGTGTTTGCATTGAGCATGAACATGATTGGATCGTGTTTATTGCAATACGATTATTCATTTAAAGAGAATAATAGTTGTTCTATTTGCTTGAATAATTACCCTCAATGGTTTATTGAATCTCGATCGTAGTGTTACACATGTTCATAATATTAGTGCCAAAAGATACAAAGTAATAATGATAGTACCACTTAGTTGTGGCACTGCCACTTGAGTCATGTTGGTGTAAAATGCATGAAGAAGCTCCATGCTGATGGATCTTTGTACTCACTCATTTTTGAAACGTTTGAGACATGCAAACCATACCTGTTGGTATAAATGCATGAAGAAACTCCATGATACATGGATCGCTTGGACTCGCTTGATTTTGAATCACTTGAGACATGCAAAACATGCCACATGAAACAAGAGAGTAACTTGTTGGGAATAATACATTTTTGATGTGTGCGGTCCAATGAGTGCTAAGGCACGCAGTGGATATCGTTATGTTCTTACTTCACTAATGATTTGAGTAGATACAGGAGTATTTACTTGATGAATCACAAAGTCTGAAATATTGAAAAGTTCAATTGTGTTTCAGAGTGAAGTTCGTCGTAACAAGAGGATAAACTTTCTACGATATGATCATAGAGATGAATATCTGAGTTATGAGTTTTGGTACGCAGTTAAGACAATGTGGAAATTGTTTCGCAGTTCATACCACCTGGAACACCATAGTGTGATGATGTGTCTGAACGTCATAGCCACGCCCTATTTGATATGGTGCATACTATGATGTCTCTTATCGAATTACCACTATCGTTTATGGGTTATGCATTAGAGACAACCGCATTCACTTTAAATAGGGCACCGCGTATTTCCGTTGAGATGACATAGTATAGACTGAGGTTTAGAGAAATCTAAGCTGTCGTTTCTTGAAAGTTTGGGGCTGCGATGCTTATGTGAAAAAGTTTCAGTCTGATAAGCTCAAACCCAAAGCGGATAAAAGCATCTTCATAGGATATCCAAAACAGTTGGATACATCTCCTATCTCAGATTCGGAAGCAAAGTGTTTGTTTCTAGAAACGGATCCTTTCTCGAGGAAAGGTTTCTCTCGAAAGAGTTGAGTGGGAGAGTGGTGGAACTTGATGAGGTTATTGAACCGTCACTTCAACCAGTTGTAGCAGGGCGCAAAAAGTTGTTCCTGTGGCGCCTACACCAATTGAAGTGGAAGCTGATGATAGTGATCATTAGAGCTTCGGATCAAGTTACTACAAACCTCGTAGGTCGACAAAGGTCGTGTACTACTATAGACTGGTACGGTAACCCTGTCTTGGAGGTCATGTTGTTGAGCAACAATGAACCTACGAGTTATGGAGAAGCAATGGTGAGCCCGGATTCCGACAAATGGCTGGAGGCCATGAAATCCGAGAGAGAATCCATGTGTGAGAACAAAGTGTAAACTTTGGAGGAACTGCTTAATGGTAGTAAGACTATTAATTAAAGATGGATCTTTAAAAGGAAGACGGACGATGATGGTGATAAGTCACTATTAAGAAAAGCTCGACTTGTCGCAAAGATGTTTCCGACAAGATCAAATAGTTGACTATGATGAGACTTTCTCACTCGTAGCGATGCTAAAAGGCTGTTAGAATTATGTTAGTAGTTGCTGCATTATTTATGAAATATTGCACATGGGATGTCAAAACATTGTTTCCTCGATGTTTTCCTTGAGGAAAAATTGTATGTGATACAACCAGAAGGTTTTGTCGATCCTAAAGATACTAACAAGTATGCAAGCTACAGCGATCCTTCAATGGACTGGTGCAAGCATCTCGGGGTTGGAATATACACTTTGATGAGATGATCAAAGATTTTGGGTTTGTACAAGATTTATGAGAAACTTGTATTTCCAAAGAAGTGAGTGGGAGCACTATAGAATTTTTTATTAGTATATGTGGTTGACATATTATGGATCAGAAGTAATGTAGAATTTCTGTAAAGCATAAAAGGTTGTTTGAAAGGAGTTTTTCAAAGGAATACCTGGATTGCGCTACTTGAACGTTGAGCAACAAGATCTATGGAGATAGATCGAAACGCTTAATAGAAGTTTCAACAAGATGCATGCCTTGACAAGTTTTTGAAGGAGTTCAAAATAGATCAGCAAAGAAGGAGTTCTTGGTTGTGCTGTAAGGTGTGAATTTGAGTAAAGACTCAAAACCCGACCACGACAGAATAAAGAGAATAGACGAATGTCGTCTACTGTGCCTTAGCCATAGACTCTGAAGTATGCCATGCTGAGTATCGCACCTGATGTGTGCCTTGCCTCAAAGTCTGTTGAGAGGTACAGAGAGTGATCCATGATTGAATCGCTAGCAGCGGTCAAAGTTGTCCTTAGTAACTAAATGGACTAAGGAATTTTTCTCGATTATGGCGGTGGTTAAAGAGTTCGTCGTAAAGGGTTACGTCGATGCAAGCTCTGACACTAATCCGAATAACTATGAGTAGTGAAACGGATTTGTATAGTAGAGTAGATATTTGGAGTATTTTCGAATAGCACGTAGTTGCAGCATCTATAAAGATGACATAAAGATTTGTAAAGAACACACGGATCTGAAAGTTTTAGAACCGTTGACTAAATCCTCTATCACGAGCAAGACGTGATCAGACCGCAGAACTATATGGGTGTTGGATTCATTAGAATCACATGGTGATGTGAACTAGATTACTGACTCTAGTGCAAGTGGGAGACTGTTGGAAATATGCCCTAGAGGCAATAATAAATTAGTTATTATTATATTTCTTTGTTCATGATAATCATTTATTATCCATGTTATAATTCTATTGATTGGAAACACAATAATTGTGTGGATACATAGACAAAACACTGTCCCTAGTAAGCCTCTAGTTAACTAGCTCGTTGATCAAAGATGGTCAAGGTTTCCTGACCATAGGCAAGTGTTGTCACTTGATAATGGGATCACATTAGGAGAATCATGTGATGGACTAGACCCAAACTAATAGATGTAGCATGTTGATCGTGTCATTTTGTTGCTACTGTTTTCTGCGTGTCAAGTATTTATTCCTATGACCATGAGATCATATAACTCACTGACACCGGAGGAATGCTTTGTGTGTATCAAACATCACAACGTAACTGGGTGACTATAATGATGCACTACAGGTATCTCCGAAGGTTTCCGTTGAGTTAGTATGGATCAAGACTGGGATTTGTCACTCCGTGTGACGGAGAGGTATCTCGGGGCCCACTCGGTAATACAACATCACATACAAGCCTTGCAAGCAATGTGACTTAGTGTATGTCACGGGATCTGTTATTACGGAATGAGTAAAGAGACTTGCCGGTAAACGAGATTGAAATAGGTATGCGGATACTGACGATCGAATATTGGGCAAGTAACATACCGAAGGACAAAGGGAATGACATACCGGATTATATGAATCCTTGGCATCGAGGTTCAAATGATAAGATCTTCGTAGAATATGTAGGATCCAATATGGGTATCCAGGTCCCGCTATTAGATATTGACCGAGGAGTCCCTCGGGTCATGTCTACATAGTTCTCGAACCCGCAGGGTCTGCACACTTAAGGTTCGACGTTGTTTTATGCGTATTTGAGTTATATGGTTGGTTACTGAATGTTGTTCGGAGTCCTAGATGAGATCACGGACATCACGAGGGTTTCCGGAATGGTCCGGAGACGAAGATTGATATATAGGATGACCTCATTTGATTACCGGAAAGTTTTCGACATTACCGGGAATGTACCGGGAGTGACGAATGGGTTCCGGATGTTCACCGGGGGGCCAGCCCACCCGGGCGAAGCCCACCCGGGCGAAGCCCATAGGCCTTAGGGGTGCCACACCAGCCCTTAGTGGGCTGGTGGGACAGCCCAAGAAGCCCTATGCGCAGGAGAGAAAGAAATCAAAGAGAAAAGAAAAGAAAAAGGGGAAGTGGGAAAGCGGAGAAGGACTCCACCTTCCAATCCTAGTTGGACTAGGATTGGAAGGGGAGGACTTCCCCCCTTGCTTCAGCCGACCCCTTGGGGCTCTCTTCATCCTCAAGGCAGGTCCCTCCCCCTCCCTCCTATATATACTGAGGTATTAGGGCTGATTTGAGATAACTTTGCCACGGCAGCCCGACCACATACCTCCACGGTTTTTTCTCTAGATCGCGTTTCTGCGGAGCTCGGGCGGAGCCCTGCTGAGATTAGATCACCACCAACCTCCGGAGCGCCGTCACGCTGCCGGAGAACTCATCTACCTCTCCGCCTCTCTTGCTCGATCAAGAAGGCCGAGATCATCGTTGAGCTGTACGTGTGCTGAACGCGGAGGTGCCGTCCGTTCGGCACTAGATCGGAGCGGATCGTGGGACGTATCGCGGGACGGTTTATGGGACGGTTCGCAGGGTGGATCGAGGGACGTGAGGACGTTACACTACATCAACCGCGTTTATTAACGCTTCTGATGTGCGATCTACAAGGGTACGTAGATCTGAAATCCCCCTCGTAGATGGACATCACCATGATAGGTCTTCGTGCGCGTAGGAAAATTTTTGTTTCCCATGCAACGTTCCCGAACAATGGATGCATTAAACATAGTGTTTTTAGTGAGCATGAGACTTGGTTCACATGCCTTTTTTGTGAAAGAAAATTTATCTTTCTCAAGATTTGTACTCTGAATCCTAGATCTCCACCTTCCACTTTGGCTAGCAGTTCGGGCTATTGTTAACAACAATATGCTGCTGATGCTAAACCACCCAATATTTGAGGAGAAAATATCCTTTCCTACTGCAAACTAATTCACATGTTACTACTGTATATTGACATGCATGGATGTCAAACTTGTGATTCCTTCATTAGAAGAACCTTTCTGCTCTTCAGAAATATGCTGACAGCATGAGATCCAAACACTTTTTTGAGGAAATTGTCACAATGGATATTGTAAGTTAACACCCTATTCTATTTAGATGCTTTTGATTTAGTATGCTCCCTTCATTTCACTATGTGTTCCTGGCCTCGAAAAACTCATTTTTCACTATGTTTGTCCTTCGGACGAAACCATATTTTTCAAGTGCCATTTCCCCCCTTTTGCCCTTAATAACTGATGTTGTTTACTTTTGTTCCTGAACATCATGTCATTGAATGCAGACTGGACATGGCCAATACATGCTTAGCTCCTAGTTTGAGTCATCTTCAGCTTAGTTTTCTCTATTTTCTTGTAGTTCTTCGTTTTTGAACCTTTGGATTTCTGATCCTACCATCTTGTTCTTTGTTTTAATTAACACACACTCAATAAGAATTCCCATCACGGTTTCCTGTAAGAAAAAGCTAAGAGGGGGGAGAGGAGGTGTGGGGATCAATATCCTCTTTGAGTTGTCTTCCTATTCATGAAAACCATGATTGTTATGGCTTAAAATTACTTGTTTACCAGCAAAACATTATAGGAAAGTAGATGCCAACAAGGTAATAGAACGATACAAAAAAGTAATGAGATCTTGGAGTGGAGGTACCTGCATCCTACATTTATGTCGGTCTATAGTAGCCTTGGATCATTACCAGCATGGAGTATATCTTCAAAATAATTGATAATTAACTTTAGATCACACAAAATGTTACTTGGAGATGTTCATTTCCAATTAGTTCGATTATTGAATATTGGGTTATTCCTACGTGGTGGTTTGCTGTAGAACTATGAACTTTAAACAAAGTTATGGAAGCTCAATATACTGCAACTCCATGCACTTGAATATGTTCAATTGCCATACGCGATCCTAGTTTCCATCTCCTTCAAATCTTCTAAAGTACCTTTAAACGCGTCAGACACTGTAGTTATTTGGAAGGGAGAACCAGTCACACGAGTGTGTGGGATATCTATTGCTTGTGATATGCTAGTTTGACCTTCTTTAATGATTTGGTATGCAAAGTTATCTACTGATATGTCCAATTTAGAATTTGGTTATGGGTATGCAAAGTTATCAACTATACGGATTATGGAGTGAGTAACGCAACTACTTGGAATACTATGTTTTGTTTCCCCACCTACATAGCCTATTTCTAATCACTCATAGGGATGTTTGGCATTTTAGTCTATACCATTCTCTAATATACTTCTATCTGGTTTTATTCTTTTCATTTAACATTCTAGCATTATGTTATTTAGTAGAACAGTGGTTCTAGATTGCTTATTTGCACATAGTGGACAGCTTACCTTGCATTGCATGCATCCTTGTCAGATGATTGTTATCTTCTTGTTTAGGCTGGCATCGGTGCATAATACCATTATGTTATTTAGTAGGAGTGTGGGTTCTGAATCAACTATTGACACATGTTGTACAACATGCCTTGCATTGCATGCACCCTTGTCAGATGACTTCATCTTGTAGTTTAGGCTGGAAAGGGCTAATAGCAATTGGCTGGACAACCCTGCATGCTGCCGTCTATTTTCATTACAATTATAACCTTTTTAGATCAAGCATAAGCATGTCATGCATTACATGCCATTATGTATACTCCAACTTGAAGACTACAATGCCTTTGTATGTAACATCTGTATGCTGAAAGTGTGATTTTTAGCCAGGCCACCGAACGAGGCAATCAGGTTGAACCCAAACTTAAGCATATAGTTAATCGAGCACCAAACAGTCCATTGAATCTGAGCTTTGTTGATAGCCCTACTGGCTAGAGGTAAACAGATACCTTTTCCCCTTTCTTCATAAAATCAAATGCTTGTATTAATGTTGATTCCATGCATTTTCATACATTATTCAACATTTTTTTGCCTTATTCAAAAAGTTATTGTTTCAATTCACATTATTGAGCTAGGAATATAGACAGAATTGTTGCTTTTGTCCTGTTGCGACGCACACACAGTGTTTTATCAATTTCAGCACACTATTTTTTTACTCACACTTCAAACGAATTGCAACTAAGGTAATTTGGGAGACATACTGATAAGGTAATTCATTCATCAATTTTTAACCACACCCTATTATGTGTTAGCAATATATATTATTTTAAATTGCACACTAAAACTCTCACCGTCTCATTTTGTGAAGTCTATATCTGATATTTGATGAAAGATATAAACTGGTAGCACTCATATAGCTTGGCAGTATCATATGGTTGCTGGTTAGCATTTAGGCTTACATCACATATGCATGTTAATGACCAGATGCTATAACTAATCTGTTTTGCTCTATTATATCTCAGCAAATTTCAACAAATTTCTCATTGTATCTTGGATTATTCTATGATAGGGATCACCTTTAAGTATATACAAGTTCTCTGATAAGTATCATATAGCATTGCAGACAGCGTACCTTAGATGGAACACGGGCTGCCAGCGATGTGTTGTTTCAACGGCTCGTATGCTGGTGTACAAAGGGCACGACTTCTTGTGCAAAGCCGACGTACAAAATAACTAATCCAGGGGAATCTATGTTCTTCTATTTTTATAATGGAGCACCACGTGTATCTAATTTGATTAGAATTCGGACTCTCGCACCACATATATCTAATTAGATTAGAATTCGGACTCTTGCACCACGTGTATGTAATTAGATTAGAGTTCGGAGTCTTGCTTAGCATAACTGTAATTTGATTAGAATACGGACCCTGCAAAGCAAAGACAGCTTCGGACTGCAAGTACTGCTGCAACAGTGAACAGTGTACAGTCTACAACAGTGTATTAGCGTACAGTGATCCAGACCGACTTCTCTATTGAGCTTGCTGCAAATGGTTTCGGCCATCTCGTTGAACTTTTGACCGACAAGGCTGGAGACTTTGAAGGACATGGAACCTAGGTGGGGTATTATTTTCTTTACACAGGAGCATCATTTAATGTAGAATCATGCTACTATTTGAGTTGCTTAAATAAATTGGTTAGATTTATACCCTTTTAAGCATATATTAATTATTTTTGTATGTTGCAATATAGCTCATTGGATATTTTTCTACAGTGTATTTTTTTTGTCTTCTGTTACAACGCACGGGCCATTAGTTAGTGTTTATAAAGTATACATACAAGTACGTCCCTTGATTTTGTTCAGCGAGAGGGGAAATATTTTGTTTTCTTAGGAGGGTAAACGTGTTACCCACACAAAAATTGTATTGAAACATGGTGTACGATGTAACTCGGATTAGATTGTGTTTTGTTTTTTATGAAAAGAACTAAGAAGTAAATGCCAATCGTATAGTTTGTCATAGAAAATATATATCCCTCGCCGAACTACACTGAATTTTGTGATAGCTGGTGGGGCTTTTAAAAAATTATGCACAACATTATAGTGATAAATAAGATATCAAACATCGCCATATAGTTCTGCTTCAGCATACATACCTGGACTCTTTCCTGGTGTTGTCTAGTTGATTTTTTATTCTTTTTAGGGCATTTTTTTAATTAATGTTTTATTTGATTCTTTTTAGTTCATTATTTTTATCAAATAAATACTTTGATAACTTTAGTTAATATTTTAGTTGATTCTCTTTAGTTCATTCTTTTTAGTAATGTTTTAGTTGATTATTTTTAGTTAATATTTTAGTTGATTTTTTAGTTCATTCTTTTTAATAAATAAATACTTTGATAATTATAGTTAATATTTTTTTGATTCTTTTTAGTTCATTCTTTTTAACAAATCAATACTTTGAAAATTTTAGTTAATATTATTTTGATTCTTTTTAGTTCATTCTTTTTACTATTAGTTTATTCTTTGAGCTAAATGACCTTGAAATTGAAAAGCACTACAAATGAACTTTGAAAAGGTTGAAAGTTGGCATGATATCCTCATTTCACCTACATAGCATGTGCTAAAAAGTTGTGAGGGTTACGGCAAATATTGGATGCACTTCGTGTACAAAATGGACAATCTCTTTCGAAGTATTAGGGTTTCAAACGAAAAATCATGTGTTACGAACGGATTTCATTTTTTTGAATTTATTTCAATTCCAGACTTTTTGTGCATTCGACGTGCACCATTAAAAGCCACATCATCAATTTTCAACCCTTTGTGACTTCATTTGGTATTTTTCATGCATTTACTGATTTGTTTTTTTTTTGAGTTAAATGACCCTAAAATTGAAAAGCACTACAAATAAACTCTGAAAAGGTTGAAACTTAACATGGCATCATCATTTCACCCACATAGTTTGTGCTAAAAAGTTGAGAAGGTTACGGCAAAAACTGGATGCACTTCGTGTACAAAATGGACTATCTCTTTCAATGTATCAGGGTTTTGGACGAAAACTCGTCTCTTACAAACGGATTTAATTTTTTTTCAACTTATTTGAACTCCAGATTTTTTGTGCGTTGAGCATGCACCAGTCAAAGCCACATCATCAATTTTCAACCCTTTCTGCTTTCATTTGGTATTTTTCATGCATTTACCGATTTTTTAGCTAAATGACCCTAAAATTGAAAAGCACTACAAATGAACTCTGAAAAGGTTGCAAGTTGACATGGTATCATCATTTCACCCACATAGCATGTGCTAAAAAGTTGAGAGGTTATGACAAAAACTAGATGCACTTCGTGTACATCACGTTTTCGGACGAAAACTCATCTACTACAAAGGTATTTCATTTCTTCGCGTAATCAAATCCATCATCAGAGCCATCATCAGAATAGTTGTGGAGAGAAAGTTTTCACTTTTTCTCCACGTGTGTCCCTTGCTTATTGCGCTGTAACCATGGATAATCTTCATCCCTTCACAGGGTGCTTGGGTCAACCTTCACTTTGAAGGGAGAAATTTCATGTCACTTTTCATAATCTTCAGACATGTCCGTCTTGCCCACCACTCCCACGATGTCACTTTTTCCTAAAAGAACTATGTGGCGCTTTGGCTCACCGTATGATGTATTCGCTTCCTTATCTTTTCTTTTTCTCGGGTTGGTAGACATGTCCTTCACATAGAAAACGTGTGCCACATCATTGGCTAGGACGAATGGTTCGTGTGTGTACCCAAGATTGTTCAGATCCACTGTTGTCATTCTGTACTGTAGGTCTACCTGTACCTCGCCTCCTGACAGATTGACCCATTTGCACTGAAACAAAGGGACCTTAAAATCATGTCCATATAGTCAGTTCCCATATGTCCACTATGTAGCCATAATATGTGTCCTTTCCCCTCTTGGTTCATACATCAAAGCGGACACCACTATTTTGGTTGGTGCTCTTTTGATCTTGGGCAATCGTGTAAAATGTATTCCCATTTATCTCGTACCCTGTAAGTCAATACAGTCGAAGATGGGCCCCTGGCCAACGAGTACACACTAATAGAAAATGGTCCATTTGTCCCGATTCCAGAGGCCCATTAGCCCCGGTTCTTGAACCGGGACTAAATGGTCGGGACTAAATCCCAAAATCTTTAGTCCCGGTTCGCTTACGAACCGGGACCGAATGGTCTCCACGTGGCCGCTACGGCGAGCCCGGGCAGGAGTTTCTTTAGTCCCGGTTGGTCACACCAACCGGGAAAACATGACATCCACGCGTCAGCATGTGCCGAGAGCTGGGGTTTTTTTTATGGGAGGGGGTGTTGGAGGGTTAATTTAGTGGTTTCACATTGTGTTAGCTAGCTAATAGAGAGAAGTGTCCTCTCTTTCTTCGTGCTTGGTCGACGCTAGCTACTATACATATAGAGAGAACATGATGCTAACTAATAAGAAAATGAAGGAAACCATTTAGAATACTTAACATCTTTTACAATACCTAACGTCATCTACCTAAGATCCAATCACAAATAGTCCACATGGTATTCTCCGTCACTAGATATGACGTGGTCAAGAAGGAATCCTGTCAATTCCTCTTTAATTGCTCGTATGCCATCATCTGATAGGGCTTTATCCCGCTTCTTCCAGATCTAATTTAAAGAAGGGGGTCAATACATGCATATATATGAATAAAACTCAACACAATTGATGCTAATATATAAAATAAAATTGTGAATATTATTTACGTATTTCAAATTGTTCGTGAGAGATGCCCCGTCCAGAGGTCGAGAGGCGAATGAACTCGCATACGTAGAATGCACATTTTTCAGTCCCACCTACCTGGTACAAGCACTTTACGAGAATATATAGAGTTTAATCAAACTGATAAGCAAGTATGGTAATGATATATTGATGAAAATCTGAATCAATTAGAGATGCGCGGAACTAGCTAGCTAGTACTACTTACTGGGGGTGCGTAAATTGTAACTCTTTGGGTATACCGCGAACCTTATTGGTGAACTTCTTCCGAATCCTGCGAGGCAAAGAAAATGATTACTTGATATCAGAAAATTAACGAAAGTTGCATGCCGGTATGGTCCCGGTATTGAGTGAACTTACTTCTTGAGCATTGAAGTCATGTCCGCATAATCCTCGGGATCTCTACGTCTCGACTCTCGAGTCTAAGACACGTACTTTTCCCGCGTCAAGCTTAATGGTTAGCAGAATCCAGTGGTAACTGTACACACATATATAACTCATCAATTACATTTACTAATTAACCTCGAGTAAGCGAAACCGAGTATACAGAGAAGACATCAACACTCACTTGAAGTTATAAGAAAAAAGTATTTCCCTTTTGTTTTGATTTACAAGCAACGAATTTAGGAACTTAACCTCGATCTCTTTGGTTTCATTTCGTATCGACAATACATTTACCGATTCTGGGCTAATGAACCCAATGTCGAAGATTCCTGCTTTTTTTAATTCGACGATCTTCAATCTGCATAATATGTATAGTGAGGATAATTATAGATACATGCAATGAACGAGCTGAGCTAGAGACTTAACTATAGAAGTAATACTTACAAACAGTACGAAGTCATGAGTTGTTTGTCGAGGGCCAGGTCATTGTATAACTGAAGTAACTCCTCAAATTCAACAAGCACCACTGAAGCTCCAATGAATTTGTGATCTTTGTTCACTCTCATATACACAACCGTTTTCTCCCTGAAGATGTTCATGTACCACTCATGCAATTCGTGCATCCTCGGTGTTAGAGAAGGATGACCAGGTTTGACGAGAGGCTCCCCGAGCACGAATTTATATTGTTCTTCATTTATTACCTCAGCCATCTTAAAAAATATTGAATCGCTCACGTCATCACCAGGATTGGTACCGGGCAGCAACCCCGAATCATTAGCGACGATGATATTGCTAGACACTTTGAGCGGGGGCACGATTGCTTCTTCTGTTCGCCGAGCTGGGGAATTGTTTTCCCACTTCTTCGTTTTGCTAACATTGCGTCACTGCTAGCCTCCAGAGCGGCGGCGGAGTGTGTCTTCCGCTTGAGAGAAGGAGGAGGAGGAGGCATCTTTCTTACTTGTGTAATTTTTGGCGAAGCGGTGACAAAGTATGTCTTCCGCCGTTGCGGAGGAGGTAGACTGCTCGGACGCTCCTGAGGAGGAGCCGGAGGAGGAGGACTGCTGTGACGCGCTGGAGGAGGAGCCGAAGAAGGAGGCGGAGTGCTCCGGCGCGCCGGAGGAGGAGCCGAAGAAGGAGGCGGACTGCTCCGACGCGTTGGAGGAGGAGCTGAAGAAGGAGGCGGAGTGCTCCAACGCGCTGGAGGATCAGGAGCCGTAGGAGGATGACTGCTTCGACGCGCTGGAGGAGGAGCCGAAGAAGGAGGCGGAGTGCTCCGACACGCCGGAGGAGGAGCCGAAGATGGAGGCGGACTGCTCCGACGGGCCGGAGGAGGAGTCGAAGAAGGAGGCGGAGTGCCCTCACACGCCGGAGACGAAGAAGAAGGCGGAGTGCCCTCACGCGTCGGAGTAGCCGGAGTGCCCTGATCATTTGCCGGAGGAGGATGAGGAGTGCCCTGATCAGTCATCGGAGGAGGATGAGGAGTGCCCAGATCACACGCCGGAGGAGGAGGAGGAGGCGTCCAGTTTGGAAGATTGATGTACTCCTTCGGCCATAGACATGAACTCCTCAAAACATGAACCAGCTTATTATTCTAATCTTCACCTGTAGGGTGGTCAAGCTCGAGCTGCTCAAAATCCTTATTTACTTCATCCACCATCACAAGAGCATAATCACGTGGACTCGGACGACGGTGAAAAGTTATGTTGGATTGAGGATGTGCAACAATGCCGATAGCAGCCTTGAAAGTGAGGTTCCGACATTTCGTCAAAAGCTCGCAAGGTTGAGAATCCGTGATAGTATCCACGGGGTAGCTAGGAGCCGTGAAGTCAGGCTGAACGAGCTCCGTGGAAGCCACGCTGCTTCTCCGCTGAGATGGCGGAGTAAATTCTGGGGTAGTTTCGTGCCGCTGAGATGGTTGGTCGACAGCTTGCTGGCTGTGTCGTTCCTCTAGAATTTATAGTCTTGCATTGATCTTCTTCATGTCGCTCAGCTCCGCTTTCCTCTTTCTCTCGCGGCTCCTGTAACCGGTTGCACCGGGAAACCCAACCTTCCACGGAACGTAGCCTGGTGTGCCTCATGTTCGTCCAGGGTGCTCAACATTCCCTAGGTCCTCGGTCTTCGTCCTTCTCTCTTTCGGGAAAGAACGCCCCTTCCTGCACTGCGGTGATACACTGCTGAAGCTTGTTGATGGGTGTTGCAAGTTGCTCGCCCGTCCAACAACACTCGCCTGTATCAGGGTCCAAAGTTCCCCCAACTCTGAAGAACCAATTCCTTGAACGGTCGGGCCAGTTCCATGTCTGTGGTTGGACCCCTTTAGCAATCAGGTTTTTCTCATCTTTGTCCCACAACGGACGGCCTTTGAGGTAGCCACCTGACCCCGTGTGATGGTGATACTGCTTCTTTGCAGCACTGTTCGTGTTTCTCTCTGACATTTCCTTACTCTTGTCCGATGACTTGTAGGCCACAAATGCGGGCCATTGATCTCTAATCTTCGCAAATCGGCCGACGAATTCTGGAGTCTTCCCTTTGCCGACATACTTTAATTTCAACTCTTTCTTCCACCTCCTGAATAGTTTTGCCATCTTCTTAAGTGCACACACCTTGACCAATGGCTCTATAACTGGCTTATTAGGATCCTCCTTTGGCGGTAAGGTGAAATTTTCCTTCAACGCGGTCCAAAGATCATCTTTCAGCCTATCGGTGACATAATCACCGTTAGGTACGTTGTCGCCCTTAGGCTTATTCCATTGCTTGATGCTGATCGGGATGTTGTCCCTGACAATAGCTCCGCACTGAGTAGAAAATGCGTCCCTGGTCCGCTTGGGTTCAATCGGTTGGCCATCGTCCGATAGTTCTGTGATCGTGAACTTTTGACCCTTGCCCAACCTTTTCCTCGGGCCTCGTCTCGTTACCGAAGTTTGGCTCGATCTGGACTTTTCAATAGCTCCCTCCTCCATTCGGTCACTGGAGCCGTCATCATGGTCTCCATACTCCGGGATTCGGTAGTCACCGAAGCCATCATGATAATGTCCTTCCTCCGGGATTTGGTAGTCACCGAGTTCGCTGAGCAAAAGTCGATACTACCGTCGTCGTGGATTATATCCCCCAAAATTTCTTCTTTTTCCATGTCTCTTGAAATATCCATTGTTTCTGCAAATATTTCAAAGTGGAGGAAGCCCTTTATACATAATCCAAAATATTAACATAAAAACTTAATTTATAACTTAATCTAAATCTAAATATTTTTATAATTTTTATAACTTTATTTTCTATTGAAATTGAATCTAGTCTAAATATTTTTATAATTTTTATAACTTGTATCACATTGGGGAGTTCAAAAATGTACCCAACATATTCTAATATGACTGTCATACACACACATGGATTCACAATTAGACTACGTCTTCGAACACACATGGATTCGCAAATAGTGAGATGGAGAGATCGATGGACGTGCTACTGGTGCGTCCACGGGCGACGACGGTGGGCTTCGGAACGATGACGGGTGACGGGCGACGACGGCGGCGGCGATGGGCTCGAGGGCGACGACGGCGACGACGACGACGACGACGATGGGCTCAGGGGCGACGGCAACGACGAGCGGCGACGGGCGACGGCGACGACGTGCGGCGACGGACGACGAAGACGAAGGCGATGGGCTCGGGGACAACGGCGACGACGACGACGACGACGGGCTCGGGATCGATGGCGACGGTGATGGGCTCAGGGTGATGATGGGCTCATGAGCAACGGCGATGGTGATGCGGGCTTGTGGAGAAGGCGTGGGCCGGCGGGGGCGGGCTCGGGTGCGACGGCGATGAAGAGAGAACGAGGGGAATGGAAGTTGGTGGAAATTTCCACAACTCCCACAATATACGAACACCTTTGTTCCAGTTGGTGGCCCAAACCGGGACCAAAGCACACCTTTAGTCCCGGGTTGTTACACCAACCGGGACTAAAGGTCAATTTCGACAACCCCGCACTATATGCAAAACTTTTCGTTTCGGTTTGTGACACCAACCGGGACCAAAGCCACACTTTCGCTGGCCCAAAAGGGCGGGAAGAAGATTACTTTCGTACCGGTTGGTGGCTATAACTGGGACAAAAGGTTCGTCGGCCCATTTGATATTTTTCATACATTTACTGATTTTTGCTTTGAGCTAAATGACCCTTAAATTGAAAAGCACTACAAATGAACTCTGAAAATGTTCAAAGTTGGCATGGTATAATCATTTCACGCACATAGCATGTGCTAAAAAGTTGAGAGGATTGCCGCAAAAACTGGATGCACATCGTGTACAAAACAGACAAACTCTTTCGAAGTATGGGGGTTTCATACGAGAACTCATTTGTTATAAAGGGGTTTCATTTTTTAACTTATTTGAACTCAAGACTTTTTGTGTGTTCAAAATGCACCGTTCAAAGATACATCATCAATTTTCAAGTATTTCTGACTTCATTTGGTATTTTTCATGCATTTACTGATTTTTTAAGCTAAATGACCCTTAAATTGAAAAGCACTACAAATGAACTCTGAAAATGTTGAAAGTTGGCATGGTATAATCATTTCACCCACATAGCATGTGCTAAAAAGTTGAGAGGGTTGCGACAAAAACTGGATGCACATCGTGTACAAAACGGACAATCTCTTTCGAAGTAAGAGAGTTTCATACGAGAACTCATGTGTTACAAAGGGGTTTCATTTTTTTTGAACTTATTTAAACTCAAGACTTTTTGTGTGTTCAAAATGCACCATTCAAAGACACATCATCAATTTTCAACTATTTCTGACTTCATTTGGTATTCTTCATGCATTTACTGGTTTTTTTGAGCTAAATGACCCTTAAATTGAAAAGCACTACAAATGAACTCTGAAAATGTTGAAAGTTGGCATGGTATAATCATTTCACCCACATAGCATGTGATAAAAAAATTGAGAGGGTTGCGGCAAAAACTTGATGCACTTCGTGTACAAAACGGACAATCTCTTTCAAAGTATCAGGGTTTCATACGAGAACTCGTCTGTTACAAAAGGGGGTTCATTTTATTGAACTTATTTGAACTCAAGACTTTTTGTGTTCAAAATGCACCATTCAAAGACACATCATCAATTTTCAACTATTTCTGACTTCATTTGGTATTTTTCATGCATTTACTGAGTTTTTAAGCTAGATGACCCTTAAATTGAAAAGCACTACAAATGAACTCTGAAAATGTTGAAAGTTGGCATTGGTATCATTATTTCACCCACATAGCATGTGCTAAAAAATTGAGAGGGTTGCGGCAAAAACTGGATACACTTCATGTACAAAAGAGACAATTTCTTTCGAAATATCAGGGTTTCATACGACAACTCATCTATTACAGAGGGGTTGCATTTTTTTAAACTTATTTGAACTCAAGACTTTTTGTGTGTTCAAAATGCACCATTCAAAGAAACATAATCAATTTTCAACTATTTCTGACTTCATTTGGTATTTTTCATGCATTTGCTGATTATTTTTTAGCTAAATGACCCTTAAATTGAAAAACACTACAAATGAACTCTGAAAATGTTGAAAGTTGACATGGTATCATCATTTCACCCACATAGCATGTGCTAAAAAGTTGAGAGGGTTGCGGCAAAAACTGGATGCACTTCCTGTACAAAACGGACAATCTGTTTCGAAGTATGAGGGTTTCATACGATAACTCATCTGTTACAAAGGGGTTTCATTTTTTTGAACTTATTTTAACTCAATACTTTTTTGTGTTAAAAATGCACCATTCAAAGACACATCATTAATTTTTAACTATTTCTGACTACATTTGGTATTTTTCATGCATATACTGTCGGTGTCATCTAAACAGTGTGCACATGTGTTGTATCCCTTGTTTGTCTGTCCTGAAAGGTTACTGAGAGCAGGCCAATCGTTGATGGTTAGAAACAGCAACGCATGTAGGTCAAATTCCTTTTGTTCGTTCTCATCCCACACACGTACACCATTTCCATTTCATAGCTGTAAAAGTTCATCGATTAATGGTCTTAGGTACACATCAATGTCATTGCCGGGTTGCCTAGGGCCTTGGATGAGCACTGGCATCATAATGAACTTTCGCTTCATGCACAACCAAGGAGGAAGGTTATACATACATAGAGTCACAGGCCATGTGCTACGCTTGCTGCTCTGCTCCCCAAAAGGATTAACTCCATCCACACTTAAACCAAAACATACGTTCCTTGAGTCACGTGTAAAGTCGCTCCACTTTCTCTCGATCTTTCTCCACTGTGACCCGTCAGCGGGTGCTCCCAACTTCCCGTCTTTCTTATGGTCTTTTATGTGCCATTGCATGAACTCGGTATGCTTTTTATTTCTGAACAGACGTTTCAACCGTGGTATTATAGGAGCATACCACATCACCTTGGCAAGAACCATCTTCCCGGTGCGCTGGCCCTCAACATCACCAGGGTCATCGTCTCTTCTGATCTTATACCGCAATGCGCCGCATACCGGGCATGCGTTCAAATCCTCGTATGCACCGCGGTAGAGGATGCAGTCATTAGGGCATGCATGTATCTTCTGCACCTCCAATCCTAGAGGGCATAGAACCTTCTTCGCTTTGTACGTACTGTCGGGCAATTCGTTATCATTTGGAAGCTTTTTCTTCTTAATTTCAGTAGCGAACTAAATGCCTTGTCAGATGCACCATTTTCTGCCTTCCATTGCAGCAATTCCAGTGTGGTACCGAGCTTTGTGTTGTCATCTTATCCATTTGGATACAACCGTTTTTGTGATCCTCTAACATGCGATCGAACTTCAACTTATCCCTTTCACTTTCGCATTCTCTATGTGCATCAACAATGACCCGACGAAGATCATCATCGGGCACATCGTCTGGTTCCTCTTGATCTTCAGATTCCCCCATTGCAGCATCACCGTATTCAGGGGGCGGGTAGTTGTCATCATCCTCTTCTTCTACGTTGTCTTCCATAATAACCCCTCTTTATCCATGCTTGGTCCAAACATTATAGTGTGGCATAAAACCCTTCTGAAGCAGGTGGAAGTGAAGGGTTTTGTAGTCGAAGAATTCCTTCGTATTCCCACAGACAGTACATGGACAATGCATAAAACCATTCTGCTTGTTTGCCTTAGCCGCTTCGAGAAAATTATGCATGCCATTAATATACTCGGAGGTGCATCGGTCACCGTACATCCATTGACGGTTCATCTGCGTGCTTTATATAATAAAGTGTATTAAAAACTACACAAATCTTGATGAAAATGGAGCTTGGACAAGTAGCTTCTAAAGGAGAAAGCTTAAGTGTGTCTAGGGCATTTCATCGAACACCTCATGTGCATAGGAGGTGACCTAGAGCACCACAAAGATCTCCCACGGCTGGCCGAAAAAACAGAGCAGTGCACTGCTCTGCTCGCGGGGGTATATATAGGCCAACCGTTGGTCCTGGTTTGTGGCTAGAACCGAGACTAAAGGACAACCTGAGGTCCCGGTTCCAGCCACAAACCGGGACTACTGGTTGTGGGCCAGGATCGAGGCACATTGGTCCCGGTTCTTGTCAGGAACCGGGACCGAAGGTGACAAACGAACCGGAACAAATGGCCCACGAGGCCCGGCCGGCGCCCTGGCCTCACGAACCGGGACCTATGCCCACATGGGTCCCTGTTCGTGAGTGTAGCGAGACTAATGGCATTTCATCAAGTCGACCAAAGCCCTCTTTTCTACTAGTGACAACTCATCTTCAATAGTGTTGTCGACCATGAGATGTGTTTGCAACCAACTGCCGAAAGTCATGACGTGTTCACATGTAATCCAGTCATCACACTGCTCCGGGTGTTTGGAGCGCAGAATATTCTTGTGTTCATTGACATACGGGGTACCAACGTAAACTTCTATAGAACTATGTAGTGTGCTTGAGTCCAAAAATGCCCGTCCATATTATTGAGTCCGCTCCTAGCATGCCTTTTCCAGTCAGTCTCCCCTCATACCGCGATTGGGGGAGACCAATCTTCTTAAGGTCAGGAATAAAGTCAACACAAAACCCAATGACCTCCTCTGTTTTATGGCCTGTGGAGATGCGTATGTCTGGTCTAGCACAATTACGAACATATTTATTTAAGACTCCCATGACCCTCTCAAAGGGGAACATATTGTGTAGAAATATAGGGCCCAGAATGGCATCTCGTCGACTAGATGAACTAGGACGTGTGTCATGATATTGAAGAAGAATGGTGGGAACACCAGCCCGAAACTGACAAGATATTGCACCAAATCACTCTTTAACCTTGGTATGATTTCAAGATCGATTACCTTCTGAGAGATTGCATTGAGGAATGCAGATAGCTTCACAATGGCTAATCGAACATTTTCCAGTAGAATCCCCCTCAATGCAACCGGAAGCAGTTGCGTCATAATCACGTGGCAGTCATGAGACTTTAGGTTCTGGAACTTTTTCTCTGCCATATTTATTATTCTCTTTATATTGGATGAGAAGCCAGACGAAACCTTCATACTGAGAAGGCATTCAAAGAAGATTTCCTTCTCTTCTTTGGTAAGAGCGTAGCTGGCAGGACCTTCATACTGCTTTGAATGCATGTCATCTTTTTCGTGCACACATTGTTGGTCTTCCCGTTCCTCCGGTGTATCTCTTGTCTTCCCATAGACGCCCAAGAAGCCTAGCAGGTTCACGTAAACATTCTTCGTCACGTGCATCACATCGATTGGAGACCGGACCTCTAGGTCTTTCCAATAGGGTAGGTACGAAAATATAGCTTTCTTATTCAACATGGGTGCGCGTCCCTCGCCGTCATTCGAGACAGATTGTCCGCTAGGACCCTTTCCAAAGATTACTTGTAAATCATTGACCATATCAAGTATGTGATCACCAGTACAGAGGGCGGGATTCTTCCGGTGATCTGCCTCACCTTTGAAATGCTTGCCTTTCTTTCGACATTGATGGTTGGTCGGAAGAAATCAATGATGTCCCACATACACATTCTTCCTGCATTTATCCAAATATATACTTTCGGTATCATATAATGAAACAGTGCATGCATGTGTGGTATCCCTTGTTTATCTGTCTTGAAAGGTTACTGAGAGCAGGTCAATCATTTATGGTTACAAACACCAACGCATGTAGGTCAAATTCCTGTTGTTTGTGCTCATCCCACTCACGTACACCTTTTCCATTCCACAGCTATAAAAGTTCTTCAACTAATGGCCTTATGTACACATCAATGTCGTTGCCGGGTTGCTTAGGACCTTGGATGAGTATTGGCATCATAATGAACTTCCGCTTCATGCACAACCAAGGAGGAAGGTTATAAATACATAGAGTAACGGGTCAAGTGCTATGATTGCTGCTCTGCTCCCCAAAAGGATTAATGTCATCTGCACTTAAACCAAACCATGCGTTCCTTGCGTCACCTGCAAAGTCCCCCCACCTTCTCTCGAGTTTTCTCCGCTGCGACCCATCAGCGGGTACTCTCAACTTCTCGTCTTTCTTACGGTCTTCCTTGTGTCATCGCATCAACTTGGCATGCTATCTATTTCTAAACAACTGTTTCAACCGTGGTATTATAGGAGCATACCACATAACCTTTGCAGGAACCCTCTTCCTGGGGCGCTCGCCCTCAACATCACGAGGATACCGCAATGCACCGCATACCGGGCATGCGTTCAAATCCTCGTACTCACCGCGGTAGAGGATGCAGTCATTAGGGCATGCATGTATCTTCTGCACCTCCAATCCTAGAGGGCACAGAACCTTCTTTGCTTCGTACGTACTGTCAGGCAATTCGTTATCCTTTACAAGCTTCTTCTTCATTATTTTCACTAGCTTGCCAAATCCCTTGTCTGATAAACCATTATTTGCCTTCCATTGCAGCAATTCCAGTGTGGTATCGAGCGTTGTGTTGCTATCTTCGCAATTTGGGTACAACCCTCTTTTGTGATCCTCTAACATGCGCTCCAACTTCAACTTCTCCCTTTCACTTTCGCACTCTCTCTGTGCATCGACAATGACCCGGTGAAGATCATCATCGGGCACATCGTCTGGTGCCTCTTGATCTTCCGCTTCCCCCGTTGCAGTATCACCATATTCAGGGAACATAGGATCCGGATAGTTGTCATCATCCTCTTCTTCTTCGTTATCTTCCATCATAACCCCTCTTTCTCCGTGCTTGGTCCAAACATAATAGTGGGGCATGAAACCCTTCTCAAGCAGGTGGACGTGAAGGGTTTTTGGGGAAGAATAATCCTTCGTATTCTCACAGTTAACACATGGTAAAACCATTCTACTTGGTTGCCTCAGCAACACAGAGAAAATTACGCATGCCCGTATTGTAGTCCAAAGTGCGTTGGTTATCGTACATCCATTGGCGGTTCATATGTATTATGAAATTAAATATATCATAAATAATTGCAGAACATCATGAATAGAGAAATGACCAAATTAATACAAGTTCATCATCACATTAAAACCAAAGTACAGTAGTGATCAAATGTTATTACTGTAAAAATACATACATAAAGTTCATATATAGTTCTCATAAAAGAACATGCAACTATGCAAAACATTTAAATGCAACAACAAATGTGTTCAAAATCGTAACTAAGGTAACAATTGACCCAACAGCATAACGATACCAAGCCTCTTTATCTGTGACAGCTCGAGACCGACGCTCCGGAAGATTCTCCTCTTATTCCGTTGTCGTCGTGTTATTATTTGTTTGATGCATGCATAATCGCATCATGCGTATCATCTACATTGCATCGGCACTCCGTTGTCGTCATCAAAATCTGCATCCGTTATTAGTTGTTGGTTCTCTACCTTATCGTCGTGGACCGTTTCGAGACCAATCACACACGCACGCGCGTGCGACATTGATAAAATATTGTTTTTGAAGGTGTCCGAAAAATATTCTCGGATTGGGTTGAAACTTGGTGTGTGGTCTTTATATGTTGTACGTAGGCCGCGTGCCAAATTTCATCGCAATCGTAGTCCGTTTGATACCCGAACGGTTAACCATAGCGGCACTATCTTTGGTTTATCGTCGGACGTTTTTCGGTGTTTTAAATTCTCGTTGCCGGGCCTCAACTTCCCTCTCTTCCCCACCTAGCCTCTCTAACACAACCACCTAACTCTAGGGCGCAGCCGAGACCGTCTGATTGCGATCCTACGGTCAAAATCGGGACTAAAACGCTAACCCTAGCCTCCATGCCTATAAATAGATAATCTCCTCGTCCAAAACAAGCAGCCTAGTCCCCTCCTCGAGATCCGTGCCCCAAAACCTAGCCAGCCGTGCAGCCTCTCCTCCCACCTCAGTCGTCGGGCCCGCAAAACCCATCTGAGGCCCGCCCCATGCCCGGATCTACCGTTGTTCCCCGCAGTCAGGAGGAGAGCTCCTCCTCGATCTGGATCGGAAGGGAGCCTCGAGCCCCGCGCCTCCCGCTCAGCCGTGCCGTCCCTGCTGGTCGCCGGCGACTGCCGGAGGACCACTAGCCTTGCTGGGCCTAGGCGCCGCCCTCCTTCCTCCCTCTCCCTTCTTCTTCCTTCCTTCCTCTCCCCTCACTCGATCTCTTTCTCTGTGCCCGTAGGTGCTCTGCCATGGATGGCCGCCGAGCTCGCGTTGCGCCTCGTCACCGGAGACCGCCGGGAATGGATGGATCTGGGCAGCCCCGCCCCGGATCCGCGCCTCGCCTGTGCCTTGTCCCGCATCGCCGTCCTCCTCGCAGCACTGCCGGCATAGAAGCCATCACCTCCCTCCTCTGTTCGCGGGAGGAGGACGATGTGCTACAGCTCCGCAGATGCTCACCTGGCGTGCTGGGCCTCGCCCCCACATGGCCCGGTAGCCGGCCCAGATGCTGCATCGTCACGCCAGCATGATCCAGCTGCTCGCCTCCCGTCGTCCAGCCCGCGATAGCCGGCGCAGGCCGCCTCCTCCCCCAAGCCGGCCCAATCGGCCCGAGGTGAGAAACCCCCCTGCCTGCCCTATGTTGCGCACTGGGCACTAGATAGTTTTTTTTAGGTTTTGCGAATTTAGTATTTTCAAAAAAAGCATGATTTTCAAACGCCCATAGTTTTTAAACCGTGCATCGGATCGCAACGAGTTATATATGTCACTTGACCAGATTTTCGCGTAGATTAATATTTTCTAACTCTCATGCATATTTAGAACTGTTAGTCATGCTGTTTGCGTTGATTTGCGTGTCGGCGTGTCAAAAACGGTTTAGTTCGTAGTTAATTAACCGTAACTCTGTTGGAGATGAGCCATATATGTAAATGGACTATAACAACGAGTAGAATCATGTGAACCACTTTGTTTTGCCATTTAACAAACATAAAATACGGTTAGGACAGATCTGGATAGATTACAAAGTTAATGTGTGGGGTCGTTTCGGAAATGCTATATGTCGTTTTTGACCTCATTTAGAATGCCTAGATAGGTAGTTTAATTGTGCTTCAGCTCTTGCCATGGTTAAACAACATTTAATATTGTCGTATACCTAAATGGGAGTGAACTAAATATTTGAATGTGGAGTTTCATCAATATGCAACTCGTTGCATATTGAGCTTCACTTAATGTGTACTGTTTGATTGTGTGAATTGTCATGCCATGCCTTGAATGTTTGAAACTAATCATGCATCATATTAGGGTGTGCATCATATCATGCAAGTGTCGTGCTGAATATCGTGTGTTGGTTGTTGTTTATGTTTGCTTCGTCTCGTTAGAGTTCCGCAAGCATGTCGGAATGTGAGGATCTGTTCGACTACGTCGATTCGTCTGCTTCATGGAGTCATTCTTCTTTCAAGCGGGATTACTGGCAAGATGATCATTTCCCAAGATATCATTACTATCATTCCCATGCTAGTTGTTTCGTTTCTATCGCTATGTCTCGCTGCCTAGTGCCTACCACCTGTTAAATGTCAGCCTCCCAACATTGCGAATGAAAACCTCTAACCTTTCCACTACTTAGCAAACCTTGTATGGCTATGTTACCGCTTGCTCGGCCTTTTGATAGTGTTTCTAGTTGCAGGTGCAGTTGCTTCCATGCAAACATGGGATTCTTATTATATCACCATATTAATGATATTTAATTAAATGCACCTATATTCTTGGTAAAAGGTGGAAGGCTTGGCCTTCTTGTCTGGTGTTTTGTTTCACCTTTGTCGCCTTAGTTTCGACTACCAGTGTTATGTTCCATAAATGAGCGTTCCTAACATGCTTGGGGTTGTTATGGAAACCCCCTAGATTCTCGTTTTGGGATAAAACTCGACTACCAAGGCCCAACATTGGTACTATATTTACCCAACAGAATAATTTTTCTAATACTAAAAATATATACGGGATCATGAACCCGAGGAGTAATTCAACATAATACAGGGAGGGCCGGTGTTGATGGTGCTGGTCCAAAACAGAGCACCGTGCGGGACCAACCCGGGGCAACTCGGCAGATGTCTATCAGGCCATCGTACGCTTCGCTTATCCGTCGTGTCCTGAGAACGATATACGCGGCTCCTATCGGGATCGTCGACACGTGGGCGGCCTTGCTGGACTTGTTTTACCTTTATCGACCATCTTGTGCGAGGGGTTCCGAGGATGCTTTGGGCTAACTCGAGGTTGAGGTTTTCCAATAGGAACCCGAGGAGATCATGCATTTTGCCTGATCGAGGCCATTCCATCGCAGCGTGTGGTAGTTTGTGATGGAGTAGTCAGAGCACCCCTGGAGGGTTAAATCTTTCAGAAAGCCGTGCCCGTGGTTATGTGACAACGTGGAAACTTTGTTTACCATTCGGTTCTAGATAACTTGAAGTAAGCTTAATTAAAATATGTCAAGTGAGTGCGTAACTGTGACTGTCTCTTTTGTGAGTTCCTTTCTCCGACTCAGGACATGGTGGGGTTATGTCTGACGTAAGTAGGTGTTCAAGATCATTCATTTGATCATTAGTAGTTCACGTTCGCTATGGATAGATCATCCCCCTCTTTTATTCTTGTACTCGTAAGTTAGCCACCTCAATAAATGCTTAGTCGCTTGCTGCAGCATCACCACTTAACCATACCTCACCCATTAAGCTTTGCTAGTCTTGATATCTTTGGAAATGAGATTGATGAGCCCCTGTGGCTCACATATTACTACAACACGAGTTGCAGGTACAGATAAAGAGTTACTTTGACGTTAGCGCGCTGATTGTGCTATTTGGAGTTTCTTCTTCTTCTTCTTCTTCTTCGATCTAGGATGGTTTTCAGGCCGGCAGTCTCGGATAGAAGGATGCACGTCGTTCTTTTATTGGGTTTTTTCGTCCGTAGACGGACCCTGCCCTTCTTCATGATGACTGTATATTGTTGTATCGATGTGATATTGATGTAGCTTGTGGCGAGTGTAAGCCAATTCCTATACTCATCTTTTCAATAAATGTACTCGTAATGATATTCATTCTTGTCAAACGACGAAATACGTTTCTATCCCTGTCGAGGCCCTCGCGCCAAAATAAGGATAGGACCGCATCTTTGGCGTTACATTATCAATGGCATATTTTCTAATATTGCTATTCTTCAAACGTATTGCATCCATCTTCAAGCGCATTGCATCCATCTTGATGTTGTGATCGTCGATGACCCTGGCAACATGCAACTCCAATTCCATATTCTTCTCCTCAATTATTTTTAGTTTTTTCTTCAAGTAATTGTTTTCTTTTTCAACTAAATTTAACCTCTCGACAAGAGGGTCGATTGGAATTTCCGGTTCACATACCTCCTAGATAAAAACATCCATGTCACGTTGGTCGGCATAATTGTCATAAGCACTAAATGAAACAAATAGTTATAAAAGAAAATATACCACGTCCGAATCATTGGCCGGATGAGGACCGTCGTCGGCGGATAACAAAAGCATCGCACTATATAATAACAAACAATAATAGAAATAAGAAATTTATATAAGTATCTATCTAAATCATACAAGTAAGAATTTTTTTTATTTTAAAAAAGAAGATAAGAACAAGAGGCTCACCACGGTGGTGCGAGCGACGAGATCGACGCGGGCGATCGACAATGATGAGGACGGGAATAGAACGACACCTACACATGTGCGGACTCTAAGAAGTTAATTTAAGCTCAAATTGTGCATCTAAGTCAAAAGAACTGACACATACACTCCTACGCTAAAACCCAGAAACCACTATACTTCTAGAGCATTTGAAATGAGCTAGACTAGGAGTGAGAGATGAAAGGATGAAGTAGCTAACCTTTTAGAACACTTGTGTAGTTGGTGCACCGCCAAACCTAGAAAAATCTTGAGGAAAATGGAGCTTGGAGGTCGAGCTTGGAGAGGAGAAAGCTTAAGTGTGGCTCGGTCATTTCATCAAACACCTCATGTGCATGCATAGAACGGTGAACAGAGCAGGGCATACACACCTCCCACACGGCCCAAAAAAACAGAGGAGAGGATGGGCAGGGGGGAGGGTATATATAGGCATCTCTTTGGTCCTGGTTGGTGGTAAGAACCAGGACAAAAGACTGACCTTTAGTCC
This sequence comes from Hordeum vulgare subsp. vulgare, assembly GCF_904849725.1. Lineage (NCBI taxonomy): Eukaryota > Viridiplantae > Streptophyta > Magnoliopsida > Poales > Poaceae > Hordeum > Hordeum vulgare. The sequence goes on along the minus strand of NC_058520.1, from coordinate 21,348,285 downwards.
CGCTTCCAGCCACCAATCGGGACTAAAGGTGTTGTGCCAAGAGCGAGGACCATTGGTCCCGATTCGTGTCTGGAACCGGGACCAAAGGGGTCATACGAACCGGGACTGTGGCCCGGCCAGCGCCCTGGCCGCACGAATCGGGACTGATGCACCCATTGGTCCCGGTTCGTAACAGAACCGGAATTAAATATCTTATCCCGCCTGAACCAAAGCCATGTTTTTTACTAATGATATAACAATATTTTAACACTAATAGTATCAGAAACCCTCATATATCATGGGGCGGAGGGAGTATATGCTCCGAGAGCCAAAAATCCACATCCATTTTCTTTCCCCAACCTTTGCATTGGTACCACATACTACTCCCTCCGTTCACAAACATAAGATGTTCAAAACAGTGTATGATAATGTGTTTCTTCACTAATTTCAGTTCGTGCAAAGTTTACAATAAAATATTCAAAATAATTTATATTTTCTAACGGAGGGAATATCATCTAAAATACAAAATCTACTCTCTGTTCATTTATGTACTATTCATTCCACTGTTGCTAGCTGAAATCTCACCACCAAACTCGTGGACAAAAGATAAAGGTCACGAGCAGATAATAACTCCCAAGCTAGCATTTCGACAGCTCAACGACAAGTACGTTCGTGACCTATGGCTATGGGCCTACGGTGCTACTGTTACAAAGAGTTGTGTTGCTTCTTTAATTTTATTTCTGAAGGCAATTGGCTTCCTGCTTTATTTGGTGCAAGAGGTTTGGCAGTTCTACACTGTAGCCTGTCAAGCTCCACACGTACACTGTAGCCTGGCATTTTCTCAAGCTATGCTGCTACAGTAGCCAGGCATATCAAGCTCCACGCACTGTAGCCTGGCATGTCAAGCTCCACACGTACACTGTAGCCTGGCATTTTCTCAAGCTATGCTGCTATAGTAGCCAGGCATATCAACCTCCACGCACTGTGGCCTGGCATGTCAAGCTCCACACGTACACTGTAGCCTGGCATGTCTCAAGCTATGCTACTACAGTAACCAGGCATATCAAGCTCCACACACTGTAGCCTGGCATGTCAAGCTATGCTACTACAGTAGCCTGGCATGTCAAAGCTCCAGACGCTAGCTAGTACTCCCTCTGTTTTACTCCATAATGTAAAATCGTATTTAATACTATGCCCACACACAAGTGTTTGACAGGAGAACACAAGCGCGTCCTTCACTTGTCCAGGATTGAAGGAAGATCCGGAAATTTGAAGGAATATTTAGCTTGAAAACTAAAATAATCCTATTTAAGACAAAACATTAGAAAGAAGGATTGTAAAAAAAATTCCACCGTTGATACATTTTCAGAAGTTGCATGGATATTCTATTCTACACACTTGAATATTTTATTAGGTATAAGCATGTAAATTTTCCATTGAGTGCGAAACATTTCCTCAAATGATGTTTTCCAACGAAGTATTTTCCATATGTGTGTGTATTATATTTTGGTTTTTCGTCCAGCATACAATTTTTTCGTAAAGTGCATGAACTTTTCTTGGCACACCTGATTTCAAAATAAAAAGTGGATATTTTACCATAATATGAAACATGAAAATTACTCCCTCCGTAAAGAGATATAAGAGTATTTAGATCACTAAAATAGTTATCTAAACACTCTTATATTTCTTTACGGAGGGAGTATCTTATAAGACAAGTCCCCATTCAATCCTATTTAGGGAGTTGCATGGAAATTTAATTTTACACACTTGGAACAATTTTCATCAGGCAGGAACATTTTCTGAAAATGGTGGAACATTTGTTTTAAAACCCATACAAAATAGATACTACAATAGTATGATATATTTGCTTATTATAAAATATGAATATATATTAAATTTCTAGTAAACCATATTTATTTTCTTAATCTAGTTTTTTTATTGAAACTTTCTTTGTCTAGTTAAATCGCAAAAGACACTAGTTCGGCTGGGCCATTGGTGATTCGGTGTGAGCAGTGTGTGAGGTTGCTTTGGAGTTGGCAACCCATGGAACAGACTGTTCTTTTATGAGGCCGGCCCAGTAGACAGGTAATTATTGTAGCTTCCTCTTTTTTTGCTTATTTCTCTTTTTCTTTTTTGGGACCTTTTCCTTCCCGTTTTCCTTTTTTTCTTTTTTACCAAAATGAAAAAACGTTAAACCTCTTAAATAATTTTTTAAAACCCTGAACGTTTTTTAAAACAGGGAACATATTTGAAAACATGAACAATTTTTAAATGACGAATTTTTTTTAAATCTAGAGAAATAAAATTTAAACCAAAACAATTTAAAAAAATCTAGAACAGACTTAGGACCGCAAACAAATCTTTCAAGAACGAACATTTTTGGAATTTTAAGAACAAATATTTGAAGCAGAGAACAATTTTGAAAACCTCGAACAAATTTGGAAGCATGAACAAGTTTTAAAAGCACGAACAGTTTTCTAAATCTTGAGAACAAATTTTGAAAATGAGGATAATTACGAAAAATCCTGAACATATTCAGAACATTTTTTTAAAATCCAGAACAATCACTTGAATAAGAGCAGAGACATTGTCCGAATTTGAAGAACATTTTTTGAAAACCTAGTATATTGTTTGATAATCCGAAACATTTTTCTGAAAAAAAGCAGAAACAGAATTTGAAGAAATTTATTGAAAACTGAGTACAATTTTGAAAATCGAGGTCATACTTCAAATAAACAAAAACTTATTTCGAACTTTAAGAACATTTTTCAAAATCTAGAACATTTGTCTAAAAATCAAAAATATTTTAAGAATTTGAAGCACAATTTTTGAAAATACAGAATAGTTTTTGAAATTTCAGATGAGGTTTTTGAAAAAAGGCAGAAACAGTTGTTAAAAAACCCAGTACATTTTTTGAAAATTCCGATCATTGTTTGAAATTCAGATTTTTTTTTGAAAATCCAGATCATTCTTTTGAAAAAAAGCAAAACAGAATTTGAAAACCCATTACAGTTTTTGAAAATCGAGAACATTTTTCTAAAAACTAAAATATTTTCGAATTTGGACAACAATGTTTGAAAATCCCGAACATTTTTTGAAAATCCAGAACATATTTTGAAAAGCCATAACAGTTTTTTAAAAAAAACAGGAAAAAAAGAATCAGGAAAGAAGAAAGAAAAAAGAAAACGAAAAAAAAAAGAAAAACCGGTTCAGGGAGCCTTCTACAAAATTTCCTAAAACTGGAAACAAAGGGTTGAGAAAAGTCTAGAAGGTTCCCAAAACCGGGATCCCCGCAACCGGTAATGGGCCGGCCCAAATCACGTCGCTCCTTGTTCATCCCTATACGAACGCCGACATCTTGACGCAAAGGTCAGCGAATAGCATTTTCCCGAGTTTACATTCTTCTAGATAAAATCTAGCGTTTGGACCAAATGTTCGTCAATGATACTTCCTCTGTTTTTAAATATAAGTTTTATTTTAACATTTTACTAAACGATTGCATACGGATACAAATTCATTTTTTTGCTCCGTATGTAGTTTTTCAATAAAAAATTTAAAAAGACTTATATTTTGAAATGAAGGGAGTATAAAATACCTAATCTCAATTAATATTTTCTTCGACGGACATGCAAGCAGTAGCTATCCACTTATCGCTAGACAAGTTAGGCATGCAGAAGATATTTACTAATGCCTCCGATCCATATTGCTTGTATTGGACTTATCAAGGTACCGATGTAGCTAACACTAAGATACAACCGTATATAGACATGTAATATGGATCGAAGGAAGTACCTACTATATTCGTCACGTGAATTAAAGTATCGAGCAATCTTTAAATCTATACTTCTAATAAGCTAGATATACACATCTATATAAAACACGCAATCTCCCTCCGTTCTAAAATAAGTGACTTAAGCTTAATACAGATTTGTACTAAATCTAGTACAAAGTTAAGACAGTTATTTTAGAAATGGAGGGAGTATATAACAACACAAAGAGGTTGAATTGTACGTACGTGAGCATAACCAGCTTCCTGCCCTCCTGTACTGTACAGTGTACACCATGGCGATGCTGAAGAAGAACACGAGCGTCCAGCGTCAAATCTGCAACGTTGCTGATATCAGAAAATCAACGGCATTTTTCAGATTATATTTAAAACCCACATTTTCCTTTGTTTTTTATGTCTACGGACATGCAGGAAGATGAGCCGGCTGAGTTTCCCTTACCGGCGTCGTGTTACTTCATCTTTTTCTCAAACTGCACCGACGACCCATGCAGGAAGTTCTGTGGTGGGGACAGCAGGTCGCCTTTTGGTGAGCTGAGCTCATGCTGTAACTTTGGAATCTTATGACATTCGAGTAGGGTCACTCCCCCTCCACTCCCCTCCCGTGACCCGCGCCCGTGCCTCCCGCCTCCTCACCCCCTTCTCTCCTCCCTCCCGTCGTCGCATGTGCGCCGCGTCGGCCCTTGGTCGGGCGGCCCCGGTGGCGGCGGGCCTCCTGGCTCGGGTGGCGCGGGGCAGCCCGGGGCCTGGTGGTGCTCCTCGGCGGCAGCAGCCCCGCGCGGCGATGGGGCTCCTCCTGGTGCGACGTTAGTGGTCTCAATGGCGGTGGTGCTGTCGTTGTTTGATGGGCGGCGGTGATGGCGCTCCGACCTTGCAAGCCCAGATTTGTGCCCCTCGGGCCTGGTCTGGGTCAGGTCGGTCCTGCCTCGTTGCCTCCGGTTGGCCTGTGGCGTGGCTCGCGACGGCCATGACAGCGTTGACGCCTCACCGCTGCTGCGTGGCGATGGGAACTTCACGGACTTGTCCATGCCCGGCTGAGATTTTAGGATGCATGAGGGTGGCGGCGACGGTGGCCTACGTGAAGCACCACGGTGGCGAGCACTTTACGAGCCTCGGGGCTCGGTCGGGCCTGTTTGGCCTGGTGTGTCCCTGCTGCTGTGTCCAGTCGACATCCTCCACCGTCTCATGTAGTGAGAAATTACAGATTTTCAATCAGCTTAGGCTTACCCGTGGAGCGTTGGATGGGCCATACTGGGCCATGGCCCAAGCTTTACCAAATGTGCCATGACCCAGTATCTCGAATATTTACCAAATGGGACATATAACCATGGCCCAGTATCTCGAATCTTTACCAAATGGGCCAGACAATTTTACATTTTCTAAACAGAAATATTATTTTCTTAATCTAGTAAAATAGCAAAAGCCAAAGTTGGGTTGTGCTCTACCCACATGGCGTCATCAGACTATATGCGTTTAATGTGAACGATGCGAGGTTTACCTAAAGAGGCCGTATTCCATAGGTTAAGCCATAGGGAACGCCTATGTCTAAACTGAAATATGTAAATTTAAAAATGTTTCATTCCATTCAAGAAATGTCTGTACCATTTTAAAAATTATTCTAAACACTTCAAAAAGTTTGAAGATTTTACATAATATCATGGCATTTATGAAAAAATGTTATATTGTGTAAACAATTTCACCGTGTATTAATTAAAATGTTCAATGTGCATTTGAGGAATGCTCAACATGTAATTCAGAAAAATGTTCAACACGTATAAAAAACTGTTCAACATGTACTTCAGAAAGTCAACAAAGTATTTGAAAAAGTCCACGAAACAAAACTGAAAGAAAACCATTGAAAACCAACAAAAAACAAGAGAAAAGGCCCCAAGAGAAAAAACCCAAAGAAAACCAAAAAAGATAACAGAGGAAAACTAAAAAGAACCAGCACAAAATGTTCTAAAACAGGTTCGGCCGTTCTATAGAACCTTCACAAAAGCGCTATAATGTGTTCGTCGACTATGGGTGTGTTGGTAGGATGTATAGAGGATACATGAGGCCAACAGTTCCCTTCTCTTTGATAGGTGTATAGAGGATACATGAAGCCGATGGTGCCCTTCTTAACCCATTTTTCGATGTTTGGTAGGGTGTATAGGTTCTACTCAGCATGACCCATCTTATAGAAAAAAGGTCCATAGCATAGCTCATGAGAGAACATACTACCAACAATTCGCTTCTCAACGTGGCTCCTCACACCCACTCGACTTGTTTGCTACCCAACCCTCAGGCCCGAACGACCTCTTGAACCCTCCCCCCCCCTCTCTCCGCTCTAGCGAGGCGCCACCGGATGAGCGAACCCCTGCTCACCCCGTCGCCACCGCTCGTCACCGCTCCAAATCGATCGTGGCGCCGCCCATGCTCGTCCTGACCGCGGCACAGTCCCTGCTCGCCCCCAACCGCGTCGCCGCCCCTGCTCGCTGCAGACCGCATGCCGCCCCTGCCCGCCCCGACCATGGTGCTGCCCCTCCTCACCTTCGACATCTTTATCGCCCTGCTCGCCCCTTGCCCCTGCTCGCCCCCGATAGCGCCACCGCCCCTGCTCAACCCTGATCGGCTCGCCCCCGAGAACGTCCAAGGTAGCTTTGTCTGCATCCTATGTCTCGCAGCTATGTACTGCTAATGAACCTAGTTTTGCAGCTAATGAATCAAGTTTCGCAGTTATGTACCAACTTAGAATTAGTGTAGTGTATTTATTCTCTATAGATTTGTACATTGATTTTGCAGTAATGCTAGATTGTGTAAAATTAGTAGTAAGTTTCATGTTTGTTGTTTGCATGTCATGCTGGAAATAATCTATTATGTTAAGTCGATTTTTTTGCATTTTTATAGATGAATGAATTGGCAAGAAAATTAAATGAAGACAACTAATTGTGAGAGGAACCGGTCAAGTAGTTGAACTGTATGCTTAGATGATGTTGATGTTTAGACACTACAAGAAATATGTCAACTAACGACCTTCAATATTGGTCACCGAATGATCATTGATTTCCATCTGCGACCTTTTTATGACCAAAAACAAACGGTCAAAAGCTGAGGGTCTCTAATGAACTATAACGACTTTTTTGTTGGATTGGTCGTAGGATTTTACGACGAAACGAAAGCATTGAAATTATTTTGGTCACTAGCAATCTGCCCACGCCACGTCGGATCTAACATGACAAGCCGGCGTGGCATAAAATCAGCCCGGTCCAATTCGGTGTTTTAAATGGGCCGAGCCCATTAATCCAGCTCATTTAATGTTTTTTCTCTTTATTTTGCTTAGCTGCATGGGTCTGGCCCAATAATTCCCAACATTTTAGCCTTTTTTATTTTGGGTTGTGGCCTTTTACTTTCTATTGATTTTCTTTTTTGACCATTTTATTTTTGTACTGGTCCCACATGTCATGCTGATCTCAAAATTGGTCCCACACATCAGAAATTACAAAATATGTCAAACAACCATTATAACTTGAACCTTTGTCACATCATGAATACAATCAAACATATCCAAACTTGGCACATTGCAATCAAACATGGTTCGCATCAGGTTTACAATAAAAACTAGTCCACGTCAGGTAACACAACTAAAAAACTAGCTCCAATGATCGAGAAATTTGTGCTTCTCCTGACTTCTTCGTCCTGGACCTCGCGACGAAACATGAATGAAGGCCAACATCTGTAAGTTATCAGACAAAATGGTTAGGAACAAAATAAAAGCAAATCTAATAGCACACTAACATGTAGGAACAAGCAAAATGGGGCATAGAAATCAGTGAATACAGGTAGTAATTGTCCTGTGTCAGGATTTTTTTTAATAGCAAAGCACGTGTTAAGTTCTTAGTAGGCATAAGAAGCTGCAGAGCACAACTTCAGTTCCCAACAGCAATTGTGCTGCAAACTGTGTCCATTCTGCAGCATTGCCCAGAAATCTAACAGTGACATGGGGTGAATCATAGACACCAGGGAACATTAGAAACAATAAATGAGCAGTCATACTATTTTCTGGAACAAAGATACTGCAGAATAAACAAAGGTTACTGAAAACAACAGGGCACGACACATATTCAACGATTGAGGTTGCAGGGCTAAATTTTAAAAACGGGGGAAAAGGTTGAGTCAACATTATCCACTGCAGAAATTAAGAACCACATTCCACACAAGATCTCATCATGTTGGGTACATATATATCATGTCCTAATTATGCTAGCAAACAGTAACCCCATCACAGAAACACAACCTAGAGCCAAAAGTAATTCATGACTGCCATCGGGTCAGAAGACGATGTTACAAAAGGAAGGAGTACATGGGGTGAATCATAAACGCCAGGGAACATGCATTATAAAAAATAGATGAGCATTCATACCATTTTCTAAGTCACCAGCAAGAAAATATAATCTGTTTTTAGCCTAGAACAAAGATATTGCAGAAGTAACAAAGCTTATATATGGAGAACAAACAGGACGAAGACTGCATAAACTAGAAACAGGTTGCACACAAGATAGCATCAAACTTTAACAGTGTAGCATCAGATAACATGTCATGTTCTAATTATGATTAAAAACAAACAGAGATCAAAACTAATTCCAAAACTAAGCCATGCATGATATATCGCTGTAGAGCAAGATCCAGCAGCTTACATGACGATTGATGATGCAGTGTACTGTTGTATTAGATATTCAGGAATAGTTCCGTTGTTTACATTGTGATGGTCGGGGTGTTTTCTTCCAGGTTGTGTTTGTAACAAACTTCTTTCTACATTAATGAAATAGCATGTGATACTCGTGTGTGCTTTTGAAATAAAATAAGTGAAGTGTGTAAATAAGTCCCTATCCTCTAACCTCAATATGCATTATTAACAACACTACGAAAAAGATGCATTATGAACGACACTACAGAAAAGACATAAAGGGTAGACTGTATAGTCTACAATTTCCAACAGAAAGTGCACCATACATTCCATGTATCCCAATTGAAAAGGCACATTATTGGCCCAAATGTCATTCCAAAAAATCTGCTCCAGTAGCACAGTATATTGAACTTCCAGGCACCGCGGCCACCATTAACACAAAAGCATTACTAATTCTGGACTCCCACCCATGCCATAAAAAGCTCTATCTAACATGACCCATCATTATCATACAAACCAAACCAAGGTTCTGAGCTCTGGTTATGAGGTAACTAGTTTAGAAGCTCGGTCCAGGGAAACATAAGTTTGAGAGCATGTTTTCACCTATGATGAGCCTGGGGTGGAGGGATTTGCGGCGGGGGTGGCCGCATCGTCCCTCTTCTTCAGGTCTTCGAACTTGTCGATGGCGACCTGCAGCTCATCAGTGTTGCCGACAGCTCTCATGGTGTAGTAGTAAACCGCGAAGACGAACCCTGTCAGCCCGCCGCCCACCACTAGGTTCTTGGTCTTGGGCGCGAGGCTGCCGAATCACACCGTCTGCTCCAGCAACTCGGCGCTGTTGCATACAGGACACAGAGATGTAAATGTTATGGCAATTTGGGACATGTTGATATCAATCATAATGCGAAGGCTATGTAAAAGTGTAAATCGGGCATTGAGCATTAGGAGACAGTTAGACAGTATAAATATAGAGATTTAAGCACACGCTGAATAAGTGTACGGACATTGGGCTTATATTTCCTTGTTCAACCTGGCTCCCCTCTACCGACTAGCGGTTACAGAATTTAACACGCGTAATTCTGCAGCAACTCATATGTGACTTCCGTATTACCCTCACAGCGTCTGTTTACTTGTTAGCAACTTTATAGTGAAAATAGAGTTGGAACTTGTCAGCAACAAGGATCCAATGAAAGGGAAACCTAAGTAACATGCTGTTTCGAAGCTTCATGGGTCATGTGTGAGATTTGTTGGGTGAACTTTTTAAGATAAAATGCAGCAAACCAGACCCGAGCTTAATCTCTTCATGTTTTTACATACGCTACATATGGAAAAGAGCAGTTCCCTTTCGATAGAGCAGATGCAAATGCACGAAAACAAGGAAATGAGAATATAGATGGATCTTTATGAAAAGTGGGAGAGTTGGAATTCTGGAAAGCCTGTGAAAAGTTTAAGCTAACTAGATCCTATACTAAAATACCAGAAGGTCACCAGCTGTATTTAAAGATGCAATTCGTGCAATGCTGTGAATGTTACTAACATGAAGTTGAACCTCTTTTTTTGTCAGAATCAACAGGTTCTGACTAACATAAAATCAAAGATTATCCAGCCAAATGGATCTACCGATTCCAGTTCGATCAACTGCAATCAGAGTACAAATAAGATTTATCGACAACATATACTACAGATACCCAAGAGAGACACCCTTGTTCATTTTGTTACCGACATCCAAACAAGGACTCTTTTGTAGGGTGTGAAATTCAGAGTAACATCCCTTATTAGTTTGAACTTGGCATTGCACAATTCATGTTAAACATTCTAGCAGAGTAGAGAACAGAGGCAACAGCAATGAAAAGAAGAACAGCAGAGAGAAATTATACCTTTGGCGATCTTCGCAACACCGGCATCCAGCTCCTGTCCTCGACCTTATGCTCCTGTCCAGATTACATACACGGGTTTCAGAATCGAAACCAAATCAAAGATGCAATAGAGGAGGGAGAGGGGGAGGAGGGGGCTTTGCTGCGGACAAGGAGTACGACGGGGTCACGCGCAGCATGGGCTGCCGAGAGCTCGCGCGGCGAGACCTACAGATGGGGCCGATGCAAATTTTCTCTCCTCCCCTGCTCCTTGTTATTCTTCTTCAACCTCCCGAGCCTTGCGTTGGTGTTCCCTCGAAGGGGAAAGGGTGATGTACCGCAGCGGTGGTAAGTATTTCCCTCAGTTTTGAGAACCAAGGTATCGATCCAGTGAAGGAGTGTCACAAGTGCCTGCACAAACACAAAGAGCTTGCTCCCAACGCTATGAAGGGGTTGTCAATCCCTTATAGATTGTTTGTCAAATGAGAACTGAAAGCAACAAAGTAACAAAGCAAAGTAAAAGCGAAAGTGGAAACGATAGGTGTGAATAGATCCCGGGGGCCGTAGTGTTCACTAGTGGCTTCTCTCATGAAAGCAAGTAAACGGTGGGTGAACGAATTACTGTCGAGCAATTGATAGAACCACGCAAAGTCGTGACGATATCTATGACAATGATTATATCTATAGGCATCACATCCAAAATAAGTAGACTGATACTTTCTGCATCTACTACTATTACTCCACACATCGACCGCTATCCAGCATGCATCTAGTGAATTAAGTCCAAAAGAACAGAGTAACGCCTTAAGCAAGATGACATGATGTAGATGGACAATCTCATATCTACGACAAAGCCCATCTTGTTACCCTTGATGGCAACTACACGATGTGTGCCTTGTTGCCCCTACTGTCACTGGGAAAGGTCACCACACGGTAAGAACCCAAAACCAAGCACTTCTCCCAATGCAAGAATCATAGATCTAGTTGGCCAAACAAAACCCAAGACTCGGAGAGACTTACAAGGATATCAAATCATGCATATAAGAAATCAGCAAAGACTCAAATATATATCATAGATAATCTGATCACAAATCCACAATTCATCGGATCTCGACAAACACACCGCCAAAGAGAATTACATCGGATAGATCTCCATGAAGATCATGAAGAACTTTGTATTGAAGATCCAAGAGAGAGAAGAAGCCATCTAGCTACTAACTACAGACACGTAGGTCTGAAGTGAAATACTCACAAGTCATTGGAGGGGCGATGATGTTGATGAAGAAGCCCTCCAACTCCAAAGTCCCCTCCGGCAGGGCACCGGGAAGGGTCTCCAGATGAGATCTCGTGGAAACGGAAGCTTGCGGCGGCGGAAAAGTGTTTTCGTGAACGCCCTGATTTTTTCTGGATTTTTAGGGAATTTATAGGCCAAAGACCTAGGGCAGGGGGGCGCCAGGGAGGCCACAAGCTTGGTTGCCGCGGCCTCCCCCCTGGCCGCGGCAACAGGGCTTGTGGGCTCCCTGTGGGCCCACTTGCTTGGCCCTCAAGCCTCCCGATCTTCTTCCGTTCAGGAAAAAATCATTTTGGGGATTTTATTCCGTTTGGACTCCGTTCCAAAATCAGATCTGAAAAGAGTCAAAAACACAGAAAAAACAGGAACTGGCACTTGGCACTGAGTTAATAAGTTAGTCCCAAAAAAGATATAAAAGGTAAACAAAACATCCAAAGTTGACAAGATAACAACGTGAAACCATCAAAAATTATAGATATGTTTGAGACGTATCAAGCATCCCCAAGCTTAACTCCTGCTCGTCCTTGAGTAGGCAAGTGATAAAGAATGAATTTTTGATGCTTTCGTGCTACCTAGCATAGATGTCCTTTGTAACTCCTCTTATGTGACGTGAATGTTCAGATCCATTAGATTCAAAACAATAGTTTGCTATTGACGTGGAAATAATAATACTTCAAGCAAACTAGCAAATAATCATGAACTTTCAAAATAACAAGGTCAAAAGAAAGTTATCCCTACAAAATCATATAGTCTGGCTATGCTCTATCATCATTGCACAACGGATTTAAATCATGCACAACTCCGGTATTGGCCAAGTAATTGTTTTCACACCTTTACTTTCTCAAACTTTTTCAACTCTCACGTAATACAGGAGCGTGAGCCATGGTTTTAGCACTATAAGTGGTGTGGAGTGTGGTGGAGGGTGCAAGAAAAACAAGGAGAAGATTGTCACATTAACTAGACATATCAATGAGCTGTAGAGATGCTCATCAATAGATATCAATGTGAATGAGTAGGGATTGCCATACAAATGATGCACTAGAGCTAAGAGTATGTGAAAGCTCTTAAAGAAAACTAATGGGTGTGCATCCAACTTGCTTGCTCACGAAGACCTAAGGCAATTTTGAGGAAGCATATCATTGGAATATACAAGCCAAGTCATACCCATCGTTTTGACCGCATTTTGAAACGGGCAAAATGAGTTTTTTTGTGAAGGACCTACCATATATTTGTTTCAAAATTGGACCAAATCATTTTTCTAAAATACTAGGCCATATTTAATGCATAATTGACAAAATGGTTGGGTGTTAAAATATTTTATCCACCTCTAGTGAAAAAGAAAAATTGTCGCCGATTCAGTAGGAAGCGGGTCAAATTTGAACTACAGGTGCCTCATAATTTTCTTATGATTTTTTCCAAAAATCATTTTTAGGTACAGAAGTATCTATTTAATCAAATATCCAAAAATCATTTGCACGTGCACCATTACTAGTTTTATAAAACCAAGAACTTTTTTAAAACAGGGAACATATTTGAAAACGCATAACAATTTTTTAAATGATGAACATTTTTTGAATCTTGAGAATAAATTTTTAAACCAAATCAACTTTAAAAAATCAAGAACAGACTTAGGACCGCAAACAAATTTTTCAAGCACGAATATTTTTTGAATTTTGAGAACAAATATTTGAATCAGAGAACAATTTTGAAAACCCCGAACAAATTTGGAAGCATGAACAAGTTTTAAAAGCACAAACAGTTTTCTAAATCTTGAGAACAAATTTTGAAAATGAAAATAATTATGAAAAATCCTGAACAAATTCAGAACATTTTTTGAACAATCCAGAACAATTACTTGAATAAGAGCAGAGACATTTTCCGAATTTGAAGAACATTTTTTGAAAACCTAGTACATTGTTTGATAATCCCGAACATTTTTCTGAAAAAAAGCAGAAACATAATTTGAACACCTTTTATGAAAACCGAGTACATTTTTTGAAAATCAAGAACATTTTGCAAATAGACAAAAACTTTTTTCGAATTTAAGAACAATTTATAAAAATAGAGACATTTTTTAAAAATCCAGAATATTTTTTATATTCCAAAACATTTTTTGAAATTCTAGAACATTTGACTAAGAATCAAAAATATTTTATAATTTGAAGAACAATTTTTAATAATCCGGAACATTTATTGAAAATTCAGAACAACTTTTTGATTAAAGGCAGAAACATTTTTAAAAAGCCAATACATTTTTTGAATATTCCGATCATTGTTTGAAATTCAGATATTTTTTTGAAAATCCAGATCTCTTTTTTTTGAAAAAAATCAAAACAGAATTTAGAAACCCAGTGCATTTTTTGAAAATGGAGAACTTTTTTCCAAAAACTAAAATTATTTCCAATTTGAACAACAATTTTGAAAATCCCGAACATTTTTTGAAAATCCAGTACGGTTTTCAAAACTCATAACACTTTTGAAACACAGACAGAGAAATAAAAGAATCAGGAAAGAATAAAGAATAAAGAAAACAAAAGAAAAAGAAAAATCGGTTCAGGGAACCTTCTAGAAAGCTCCGAGAACCAGAAAAAAATGATTGGGAAAGTCTAGAATGTTCTCAAAGCCGGGATCCCGCAACCAGTAATGGGCTGGTCCAGATCGCGTCGCTCCCTCTTCATCCCGGTGCGAACCCCGACATCTTAACGCAGAGAGCGACAAATAGCATTTTCCCTAGTTTACATTCTTCTAAATAAAATCTTGTGTTTGGACCAAATGTTCGTCAAAGATATTCCCTCCGTTTATAAATATATTTTTTTAATATTGTACTAAACGATTACATACGGATGTAAATTCATTTATTTTGCTCTGTATGTAGTTTTCTAATAAAATCTTTAGGAAGACTTATATTTAAAAATAAAAAGAGTAATAACTAATCTCAATTAATATTTTCTTCGAGGGACATGCAAGCAGTAGCTATCCACTTATCGCTAGACAAGTTAGGCATGCAGAAGATATTTACTAATGCCTCCGATCCATATTGCTTGTACCCATGTAGCTAACACTAAGATACAACCGTATATAGACATGTAATATGGATCGAAGTGAGTACCTACTATATTCGTGGCATAGTTTGTTGAAATGATCTAATATTATGGCCACATTCATGGCATAGTTTGTTGGAAATGATTTAATATTATGCACAAGGGTGTATATTGAAATGACAAACAATGTTGATTAAGAAAGTTTTCATTTTCCTTGTATGAAACATTCATTTTCCATTTTTCGAGTGCCTAAAATGAGTTTTTTGTGAAGGACCTACCATATATTTTTTTCAAAATTGGACCAAATAATTTTTCTAAAATATTAGGACATATTTAATGCACAATTGACAAAATAGTTGGGTGTTAAAAGATTTTATCCACCTCTAGTAAAAAAGACAAATTGTCGCCGATTCAGTAGGAAACGGATCAAATTTGAACTAGAGGTCCCTCATAGTTTGCTCATGATTTTTTTCAAAAATCATTTTTAGGTAAAGAAGTATCTATTTAATCAGAGATCCAACAAAAATTTGTCAAGATTCAACCCATAGCTATGAACGGTCATGCCCGCCGTTTCGACCGCATTTTGAAACGGTCGTAGCAAATTAAAAATAAAATCAAAAAAATGCAAAACCTTCGCGTTGTGTCATAATATGTGACCAAGCTGCCAGGAAAAATAATAAACTTGTAATACGGTAATTATTTCAAAAAAGTATTCATAAAAATGAGTTATCATGTGTGAAGATTCATGGCTTTCAAGCCAAATGATCAATCTTATGATCACATTCATGTCATAGTTTGTTGAAATGATCTAATATTATGCACAAGGGTGCATATTGGAATGGCAAACAATGTTGATTAAGGAATTTATCATTTTCCTTGTATGAAAAATTCATTTTCCATTTTTTCAGTGCCTAAAATGAGTTTTTTTGTGAAGGACCTACCATATATTTGTGTCAAAATTAGACCAAATGATTTTTCTAAAATACTAGGTCATATTTAATGCACAATTGATAAAATGGTTGGGTGTTAAAAGATTTTATCCACCTCTAGTGAAAAAGACAAATTGCAGTCGATTCACGAGGAATCGGGTCAAATTTGAACTAGAGGTATCTCATAGTTTGCTCTTTATTTTTTCTCAAAAATCATTTTTAGGTAAAGAAGTATTTATTTAATCAAAAATACATGGTTTGGTGGCTTGACGTCGAGGTTTGGATGGTGGTCGAGGGCCCCAACTCCACAGCGCGTGAACTTGCATGTGAGTCGATAGTCATCGCCTCACTGTTGCGTTGCCACGCGTTCTGGGTGGAATAGGCATGTATGGTTTGTTGGACAGTCCTTCGATAGGTGTCAGGAAGAAGAATACAATAGAAGAATCTCACGAGGAGAGCGAAGTAAGCTAAAAGATGAATTAGCAGCCAAGTATTTGATTAGCGGTGCGGGTAATGCACATAGACAATGGGCCTAACTTTTGGCTGAGGATGATCATCTACTAAGGAGACTATCTTGCCAAAATTTTAGCTCATATGGATGAACCTAGGTGACACTTGCTTTGCAAAGTACCACACTGTACAGAAATATGGATGTTGAAGCTCGGATCAAATGAATCAATGGATTGAGCTGAAATTTGGTGTATGATGTTAATTAGGACATATGAAGGCACTGTAAAAAAATTATACCATTTGGACATGCCAAAGTGACACTTCCTTCACAATGTGTCAATCTGGACAGAAAATGGTAATTGAAACTCGGCTCACATGGATCGTTAGATGGGGGCTAAAATTTTGTGGAGAGCTATGTTTTGGGCACATAGAAGATGTGGAAAAATTCAACTCATCGGGATATTCCTATCTAGTACTTCCTTCACAAAGTTGTTAGCTGAACACAAAGTTTGAAATTTGCTGAAAAAGATTTACTAGGCAAATGGTTACGAAAGTTTTCATGAGGCAATGATTTGGATAGAAAAGAGTGCCCAAAAAATTTGAGGGTCATCAAAGAAATAGAAATAACACTTCCTTCAAAAGTGATATTCTGAACAGAATAGGAAAATGAATATTGCTGAATTAATTTCGAACTATGAAAGGAAGAGTTTTCACATATTTGAGGAATATATGATCCAAAGTATTTATGAGAATTTTTTAAGAATTTTTGGAATGACAGAATAGTACGTTGCTTCACAAACTAGACAAAAAATAACACATGGACATGACACGCATGCAAAACTGATGATGTGGCACCTAGTCATAGCTATGACCATCTATATTGGTCGTAATTAGCTACAAATTAGGCAGTGAAACAGGGATATCTTCTTTATGACCTTTTTCAGTAAGGAAGTTACGACCTTTCTGGTGAAAAAGGTCGTTAGCTTTTGAGGTTAGGACCCCTCCGGACAGCTTACGACCAATTGGTCTCAAATAGTCGTAGATTTACGACCAATTCTGCGAGTGTCACTGACAGAAGGTCGTTAGTTGACATATTTCTTGTAGTGAGAGTTAGCGAACAAATACCAACAATAACAGTGGGCAGAACATAAGGCAAAAGGTGCACTTAAATTCATGCAGCCTACCTCAGACTACCATGCAAAAGGCATAAGGCAAAATTCGTTCATGCAGCCTATCTCAGACTATCAAACACAATCTCAACACAACATGTCTCAACCGATGCAGGTTACCAAATAAAATATTAACTCAGTATACATTACTATATACACCGCTATCAAACAATAGAAAATAAATGTACTCAGCTTGTCATCACTTAGCATATTTTAAAGGAGAACAATTATGCTAGATTAAGAATGTTATCAAAATACACCCTATAGCGAGCACGCACCGGGCGCAAAAGGTGAGACGGGGATACATCTTGGAGTAAGGCCTTATTTGGTACTAGTGTATTCTAGAGAATTGGTGGAGATTATTCCGATCAAACCCCTAAATCCCCACATATCCCAAAACGTCGTTTGATTCTAGTGTATTTTACATGTTTCATCCCCATATTTCCCCACAAATCCCCAAACTCTATTGCATTTTTTTCAATACCCAATACACTACCTCTACCTAGTGGATTGGGGATAAATGGGGATCTGAAAGGATTGGGTGAAGGTTGGGATTTCATCCAATCCCTTTGGGGATTATCCCACCAATCCCCTCGAAAACCCTAGTACCAAACATGGTCTAAGTGAGATATATCCCTTGTGCAACTCATGAAGCATCTGAGGATATGTGTAGAAGAGTGATTCGTGGACTCAATTCACCACTCGATCAAATGCGAGGAATTAATATTCCGTACTCTAGCATATTTTGCGGCTCAAATCTAAAAGTAAATTAAAAAATAGACACTTAGAGGAACACAAAGTTTTTGAGCCCGAGCTCAAATGAGCTTGGTGAACAACAAAATCGAAAAAAATACAAAATAAATTCAAAAATTTAATTTATTTTTTTTTGATAAAAATTGACAAAAATTTTAAGTTCTTGCAAAATTTCGTCATAAAATCATATTTCTACAAGACGTGGCAAAAAAATTGATACTCTGGAAATGCTACTTTTTTAAAAAAATGAAGCACTCAATTTGTTTGTTTACCATGCCTTATCGAAATGTGATTTCATGACAAATTTTTCCGAGCACGTAAAACTTTTGTCAATGTTTCTCATAAAATATTCAGATTTTTTTGAACTAATTTTGATTTTTTTCGATTTTACTGTTCATCTGAGCACATTTGAGCTCCGAAAGGGAAGAACACATTCCCACTTAGAGTTGAATCAAATTTTTGTCAAAGATGTAGGCTAAGTAATTCCAACCAATAAGGATGTGTTTGGTTACATGCATCGTTTTTTACCCATTTTCATGCTTTCCGAGTTGAAACTAGTTGAGCATATGCAGGAAAAACAACAACATCTGGATATTAATTGGTTGCCTGCATCCTAACAACGCCTCTACGCATCATGTTTGGTTGTTCGCATTAGCTTTGCTTATACTAATGCACGTTGCTTGGTTGCTTGCACGGGATGTGATTAAGACTTAATAGCTACCCATAACACACAGAGTTATACAATGTCATGGTGATTGCGATGGATGGTGGTGGTGCCGAAGCGGTTCGACGGTGTCGGGTTCGTGCTCAGTTGCGACTTCAAGGACCACAAGACTGTGGCGGCCGTGGTGCCCTCCTCATCGCCATGCTCCAGCACGGAGGCGTCGACGGTGACTACGGCCATGTCGCAAACACAAATTTCATTCTCCTTACCTGACCTTGACATCTTGATCGGATCAAGCTAATCCACGAAATAGGCCAGCCACCAAGCTTTGTTCTGTTGCCGGCCAGGACATACATGGACTAAGACCACAGTTGGGGGCTCAAGCTCGCTGGAAGACGTTGAGGCAGTTGGTCTCAAACATGGCAATGGCATCAACAACAACCTCGAGGACCCGACATCCCTATCGCCCCATGGCCTCCCTAGCTAGGCCACCGCAACGGCGGTCCTCGCCTCGGCCTCAAGGAGTCGTTTGTCCTCCCCATCCCTCCCTTGAATGTCGCGTGTGTGGCCTCCAAGAACCGTCATAACAGCTCCAGCCTCGCCGTACGTGGCCAGCATGTGGTTGGCGTCTCCGGAGATGGGCGCGAGCTCGTCGAGCACATAGAAGAGGTGCTGCACGCGCGAAAGGTTGAGTGCCTTGACGGTGATGGTGCTCTTCTTGCCACCGCCTGGCCTATCATGTTGAGTTCAGCGTCGGATTTGAAAAGATTTGTTCAAAATAGCTACAGACAGGAACATGAAATTGAAGATTTACGATCAACGAAACTACAAACTAATTGCAAAAAGGGAACCATAGCATCAATGTGCATCCTGTCTGTGTAGATTAAAGAAGAAGGTTACTGGAGGTGGAAGAAGAAGCAAGTACAATGTGTATACTATTAGCATCCTCTTATGCAACTAGGCCCATCCATGTGCGCTTAAGTTGGCTCGCCCCAGCCACGCTCGCTGGAAACTGCCAATTCGGCCGTTCCCAATGGGTCTGGTCGGGGAGTACTTGAAGTCGCGTGCGGACCAACATTTGTATGCGACTCAGCCAATCAAACAGGACAAATTCCGATGCGGGGTTGATTGAGGCCTATGCGGATAACCAAACACCTCCTAAGGTTGTGTTTGGTTGAGCTGAAGATTCTGTAAAATCTGTCGTGAGCTGTGAGCTTTGGAAAAGCTGCAGTGAACTTTCAGTTGTGGAAAAACTGGAAGTTGTTTGGCTAAAACAACTGCAAAACTAGAGATTCGTTTGTGAATTGTCTGTAATGACCCTGAACAATGAGTCAATATTTTAATGTGTAACTTAACCTAAAACAGTGTCAAAAACATTGATAGGCAATAGAATGACCATTTTGCAAAGAAAAATTGTGACAATTTAGATGATTCACCACTAACACATACAAATTCAACAACATATCACATACAATATAATTGACCTATATCACATATCACATATAAACATATCACCTCAATACATCATCACGGCAAGGCACACGACAATATTATCAAAATTTCATCCACTTCACATCATTACACAACAATATGATAAGCAATATGCATCATCCATAAAAAATTTACCAAAATTTACATCATCAATACACAACAATATGACCGATTCATCCTCTTTGTACTTGTCGGGATGGAGGGACGAGGTTGCGGCGAGGCGGTCTGAGCCTTCACTGGCGGCAGGGCGCGCGACGGTCAAGGGCGACGGACCCTGCTGCTCCGGTCGTGCAGCAGAGATGGTGTGGCGGGGAGACGGACGAAGGAGCTCCGACAGCCAGTGGAGGAGGGAGGACGTCGCGACGGGGAGGCGGACGTGGGAGGCATCGCCGACGGCAGAGCGCGCGGTGGTGAAGGACATCGGTTGCCAGTTGGTCCCGTGGTCCACGAGATCTGGTGAGGCGGGGAGGTCCGACGGGGAGTGGAGGAAGGAGGAGTTGGCGACGGGGAGGCGGACATGGTAGGCGACGCCGGCGAGTGGGCACGCAGCGGTGGAGGGCTGGTGGCGGCGCAGGCGGTGGCGTCGAACCCTAGCTGCCGCTCGGGGGGATTGGGGTCCGGCGATTTTTTCAGTGTTGACGAGGGGTGGCTGGCTGCTCGATGGTTTGCTTGGGACTAGAACAAATCGTTTTTTTGACTTGCGAGTGGCAAAGGTGGTTAAATACCATGCAACATTCAGGCGACAGCTAAAAATACATTGTTGAAGTTGGGGTTCCCCTGCTTGAAAAATTACACTACGAGAAAGATATAGATTTTGCAATTTCTGCTTCTCATTTTCTTCCTTTGGTTAGCTTCTCGCTTTGCAAAAGTCCAACCAAAAACAACCTAAGTTCTTCTATGAACTTGCATTCGATGTTATCCAGTTGCCCATGCACAGATATATGTCCATTCCCGGCAAAAGAAAAGGAAAAAATCCACTGTATTTGTTAAGTGGAATCAATCATTTAATCCAGTGGACTTTTGATGTAATATCTCTTGGCCAAGGATTGGATCCAGGACGCGAGATAGATGCAGGGCTGAGGAGAACAAACTCGAGAAAGCGGCAGGGGATGGCAGAAAGCAAGAGGAGACGGGGAATAAGTTCTTTGTCCATTCGGCTCATGCTTTTCGGAATAAATTCTTCCTGGTTCCAGCGCACACAGGCACATCACACTTTTGACCTAACACACACGACTCTGGCGCCACACTACTTATTCTCTTTGGCGATCAACCTGGCGGCGCCACGCTTGCTTATGGTATCCTCTGCGGTGGACACATCCGGCGGTGCCGTTACATATAATTGGCTAGGCAAAACACACAACGTCCTATATAAACACACAAGGAAACACAAAGGAAGAAGAACTACACGCACGCAAGCGTAGCTGACTAGCCTCCTGCCCCCTCCTGTACTATACGGCTATACGCCATGGCCATGCTGAAGAAGAACAGGAGCGCCCTCTGGTGCGGCTCCGTGGCCGCTGTCATGGTGATCATGGCTACCACCCTCCTTCTCTCCTCGTGTGATGCCCACAAAGAGGTTAGTACTGGTTAATTTCGCTGCTCCATTCAGTTTCTATTAATTGTGGTTGATTTAGTACTATATATATAGGAAGGAACACTTGATTTCCATGGTCTCCGAGATCAAAAGATTCACTGCACGATTATTTTGCAGATCAATGAGTCTGGTGCTCTTTTTGTGCCGGCGTCGTGCTACTCCAACTACTTCCCACACTGCACCGACCACCGGTGCAAGAAGTTCTGCGGCGGCGTGCAGGCGCCCCCGGTGCCCGGAGCCTTCTGCAACGACAGAAGCAACTGCTGCTGCCCCGTTAGTTGAGTTCCGTAGAAATGATTCAGCTAAGAAATAATTCAAGATGCTAAGAAATGTACTCGGGGATGCTTTCACCGAACGTTGGCCAGGCTCAGCAAGGCGTTTTCTAATCTTTTGTAAACAGGCTTTGGGTAAATTGTTTGTCTTTTGAACGGGGGAGAGGAGGATGCGACGGAGGTAAAGGTGCCCCTTCCCGAACCGGTGTGGTTCAGACGGAGTGCAGTCGGCATGCATGGAGCACCTTGCACCAAAACGGGAGGCATGGGCGGGTGGTGCCGTATGCCGTGTGCAGCAGTAGGAAAGATGTAAGACTACTGTAGTTTCACATCAAATTTCACTGCTGGTTCTCCGGAAGACATTGCACTCCATTAAATCGAATACATCTTTTTTTCTAAATCTTGTTTTATTGGCCAATACATGAGAATTTTTGTCCAAAAGGACCCCCTCGCCCCCTCGCGAACGTGAATGTCAGAAAAGACCACCTGCGAATGCTAAAAAGGGAAAGGACCAGCTCCCCGGGTGGCGGCAGACGCGCCAGGCGGCACGTGGCACCTGCCGCCACCTCCCGAGGCGGCTGTGGGTCCTGCTGCCACCGCCCGAGGCGGCTAGGGCCTGCCGCCACCAGCTGAGGCGGCCGGCTGCGGACCCCGTTCCCGCCACGCCGGTCCGTAACGGACAGCTGACTGGGTGGGCCCTGCCGCCACCACCCCCGGCGGCCGGCCGAATCTGCATTGCTCGTGACAGGGACGTTGATTTCGCTGACTACGAGGCTGCTGTCTGGGCAAACGGCGCTAACTTCCCATTCAAAATTTTCCCCCTCTAACTTGCATGCGGTATTGGATTTAGTTCCTCCGTTTCAAAATATAAGACATTTTAGGTATTTCACTAGAAGACTACATACGTAGCAAAATGAGTGAATCTATACTCTAAAGATGTCTATGTACATCCGTATGTAGTTTATTGTACAATCTCTAAAATGCCTTATATTTAGGAACGGATGGAGTTTTTTTTACGGAGGGAGATTTCCTAAATATAAGTCTTTTAAGAGTTTGTACTACAAGACTATATATGGATGTATATGGACTTATTTTAGAATGTAGATTCTGTCATTTTGTTTTTTATGTAGTCATCTAGTAACATATCTAAAAAGACTTATATTTAGGAACAGAGGGAGTACACTTGTAAAAATAATACACACCTTTGTAAGTATTGCACTTGTAAAAATAGAACGGCATTCCAAGCAGGGCCTAAAGGCTGATTGCACTAACTGAGGTTGTCTGCTGTATTTGTTCCCGCCACATGCACGCGATAACGACGGACGAGCAGTGCAATTTTTTCCCGCCTAAGTTTCCCACGTTATTTTCCCGCCTAAGTTTCCCGCTAAAGTTTCTCGTTTTCGCGCCGTTTTTTCCCGCGTAGACATCCGACAGAGCCTATAAAAGGAGGCAGGGAGTGAAACTCTCTTCACCATCAGCCAGACTTCAAAGCACCTGCACCTCCATAGTCAGTATGAGTTTGCCTTGTTCGGATCAGAGCATTAGACCTAGGAAAATGCAGAGTGCAAGCTTGCCTCGGGGGGTGGAAGCAGTTCGATGTTGGTGCGGAGATGTCTGCAAGGTGAAGGAGGTGACAGATTTTTCAGATTGGTTGGGCATGAAGTTTTTCATGTGCGCCAATTATGAATCAGATCCACCCGAATCTATTTCTGCGTACGCCAGGCCTCCGGTATGCTCAAGTCATCCAGATTATTGTTATTTGATATTATTGTTTACTTGAATCTGATCCATCCTTTAGTCTCCTCCTCCTCTCTGCATGTACTATCGTTGGATTGACACGGAAATGCCGGACTGGGTGGTGAACGAGATTCGTGAAAGAGGTCGCCGTGCATGGGCTAGCTTGGACTTGGAAGAGCGTCGTGAGAAGGCTAAAGCAGAGGAGAAAGCAGAGCAGAAGAAAGAGTGGGAAGATTACTGTGTGGAGCAGAGGGCTTTTCTTGATGAGATGAAAAGGAAAAATCAAGAAGAGAAACTTCGGCTGGAGGAGGTTTACAGACAGCGGGAACAGGCCCGTGAAGCTGAGAGGGAGAGAAAAAGAGAAAGGGCTCGTGCCGCCAAGGCAGCAGAAGAAGCTGGTGATGGAAAAGGAAAATATCCGCGTTGGACTCAGTAGATTTATTTTATTGTATGTTAATTTGTGTTAGTTATATCTTAATTTCTGCAAGTTGTATCTTAATTTCGGCAAATTGTATCTTATTTTCAGCAATGTGTATCTTAATTTCCATAATGGGTATCTTAATTTCAGCTACGTGTATGTTCATTTTATCCTGCCATTTATTTCCCGCCTCGCTTTCCCGTCATTTTTTCCCGCGTATAGCTTTGCCGCCATTTTGTTCCCGCCTCGCTTTCCCGCCCTTGCTTTCCTGCCCTCGCTTTCCCGCCTCGCTTTCCCTCCTCGTTTTCCCGCCATTAGTTATTCGTCTCGTTCTGCTGCACCTATAAAACCCCCTCCAGACCAAGGTGGGTAAGGAGTGTGCTGAAAATGTCTCATTATCCTTTCGATCGTAGTTTTCACAGTGGTATGTCCGAGTGTCTTCTGCGCTTAGCTAGCAATTTCAAGATAGATAATAGAATAGTTTCATGGGACAAACTCATCAGTACTGACACGCTACTGAATGAAGTTGCCCACGCATTAGCTAGGAAGGGGTGGCCTGCAAGGACATATGAGGAGATTCGGAAAGAACTTCTGCGGTTGAATGAAAGATGGAAGAAGAAAGGCCAACACATACGCGGTGGAGGTGGAGTAAAACATCCCTTTTTATGAATTGACGATAGTGAGGACGAAGACGATATCTTCATGCCGAGTACCAAGAGCGCATCATCGACGAAGGCCAAGAGCGCATCATCGACGAAGGCCAAGAGTAGCGCTTCGTCAAAGGGCGAGAGCTCTGCATCGTCGAAGGATGACGACGACTTTATGTAGTTTTTTTATGAACTCTACATCTTAATGTATCTTATTTTATGCATGTTATTTTATGAATTTTATTTTATGTATCTTATTTTATGGAAGCAACTTTAAAGATATCGAGAACTTTTATTTCATGAAACTACATAGATGTCTTGTACGTACATCTGAAAGTTTGAAACTGACATAGAGAGATGCAATAGTTCGCACACATACATGGACGAATCACCCTATGCGACGACGACCAGCTGGCCTTGCCCGACGACCGGAGGGTGACAATCGTTCAGGGGGGCTGTGTTCACGAAGACCACGACCGTACTGTCCCTCGTGTTCCTGTGTCTGCGACTCATGCATAGGTGGTGGAGTCTGAAATCCATATTGAGATGATGATTCTAAATTGTAGGTGAATGGCTGTGACTCAGAATTGATATAAGATGGACCAATAACGTCCTGCCCGAAAAAATCATTTATCATTCCTGGGAGCGTGCATTGAGTATCATGGTTTTCTGTGAGTATTTATTTCTGTACGCCACGCTGGGTATGTTCATCTCCCCATGATGGATCATTAATTTCCTGCTCCGCGAAAAAGTGTGTTTAAAATAAACTGTGTGTAAAAAAAGGATGTGTAAATAGAAGTTATGTAATTGCTTATTATAATTGTACATACCTGACCGCTGTTGTAGCTTTGTGCTCCCTCGCTCGTCTCAGCCCAACGATTCTCCTCAGGCATCCTAATCCCTCGCGTGGGCAAATATGGCTGAGATCCTTGAGTGTGTGCGGCATATGCTGTATATGCATCCTGCTCCACGAAATGAGTCTGTTCGGGCGTCGAACCTAAATCTGGAGCATTTATCTGTGATGTATGCCCATGTATTGGTAGAGACGAGTCATGTCGTGGAAGTGTCGGCGTAGTATTAGGACCCTCTCCCCACCGCATGGACGACGACGGCACCGCACTCGGTCTAGCTGACCTCGGTTCCGGAATGTTGTACGTTGCAGTGACAACGTCGTTCTCTGTACCGCATCTCGTAAACCTTGTGCTGACGAATTCGCTAATTTTTTTAAAGAAGGACCTGCCTTTAGGATCAATTCCCTGGGCTCGCATTCCTTCCCTCGCCATCGCTTGTACTTGGGTGCAAATATCAATCTGAAAAAAATTGTTGTTCGTTGGTTGAATTGTTCATGAAATGATGGACCTGAATAGCAAGATGTTGATTATTACCACGGAGTCACGATAGTAAGCTGATGATGTGTCCATCCGTCTCTGCAACTGTTCCATATGCGTTGGATGTGTTGGCATAGTAGGTGGTTCACTCGTCAGTCTAGTACGCGTGCTCATGCGATATCAATTATAGTACGCTTATGTTGTAGTTGCATCGTACGTTCTGCATAAATAAATTAACATTAGTAAAGTTACATCACATTCTGTATTTTATAAGCACATAATTAAATTAACATTAGTAAAATTACCATTGCTGAGGCACTATATTTTATAGAGCTTCATTATTCCAGTGATTTATCCACTGAATGTTTTCTGCATTCCAGTCCACACCAGATCTGCCCATATTGCTCATCCTGTAATTATAGATAACAAAAAAAATTCAAGAATAGGTGATGGAATATCTATTTAGCTAGGTCACATCTTACTTACTTATGAGTTTCTTCGTCGATACATCTTGGAACCGGTGGTGCAATATCTTGATATAGACCGAACTGTCTCATGACACGGTCAGGATTGTACGGTTCCACAAACCATAGATAGAGTAAATTGCAGCGAGTCATCCAGAAGGCACTATATGTGTTGTGAACCAAATACCATATCAATGTGCGCCTCAGTCCACGGGTTCCATGTTATTAGTGAGTCGTTAAGAAGCTCAAACTGATCATGGTATATGGGGTAACAATTTTTTGCAATTTTAGTAGACCATTTTTTCGACCTAGCATCCACCGGGTGGACATAGTTACAACACCCTCACCATAGTTGTATGGGGTTGCGGGTTCTACTATCTGCGGTCGTCCTACAGGTAAGTATTCCCAGGACCACAACTGTAGAAACTCGTAGGAGACACAAAGTAATGGAGCTTTAGATGTGAATGCAGTTTTTTGAGTGGCATCACACAACCCTCGGTATGTGTGAGAAAGCAAAGCAGAACCAAAGCTATATGGTGGATTTTGGGGTAAAGACGGCCAGAGACATCTGCTGGCCAATTAGGAGAAACTCGTGGATGTACCACTGGCACACCTCTGATTGGTAAAGTTGTGATCATTGACACATCTTTTAGAGTAGATGCAAACTCTCCACATCAAAAGTGAAATGTGTGGGTCTCCGGTCTCCATCTATCAACGAGGGATGTCAGAAGGGATGAATCGGCAGTAAAACTACCTCGACGAGCTGCGATGTTCGCAAAATGAAGGAGTCCATAAGCCTCAAGGTGTTCAAGGAACCGATTATGTATTGTCCAGGGCGTCTTTACAGTTCGAAGCCGGAAGGTCTGAGAAGGATTTTCATGATTTGGATTTATGAAAAGCTGGCAACGGTGGTGGTTGTCGTGATAACCATTCAAAAGCTGGGGCATTTCAGCCATAACCTGCAATCATGATGAAATGAAATGAAATTAAATTAAATATTCGGAATATTACAGCACGATGAAATTAAATTAAATATTCCGAATATTACATCACGATGAAATTAAAATACATATTCCGAATATTACATCACGATGAAATTAAAATACATATTCCGAATATTACATCACGATGAAATTAAAATACATAGCATGATTACATATCACGCAGTGTTGTTGTTACGATACGGACACTCCCTACGCGGGTGACCAGCACACCTACATACGCGGCATCGCCTTGGTTCTCCCAACAAGCTGTGGTCCATGTCATTGCGATGACGCCTAGACTGACGCCGTCCCTTGCTGGTTCGCATCAATGCGGGATCTGAACCCATGTGGTCCCTTCTGGCCATAATTGCTTGTAGTTCATATCAATGCCCCATGCCCAAAACTCACCGTTCCAAGTGTTGTACAAATTGTGCATGTTGAAGTATGGTGATACGTATGGCTCGACACTAATTTGTTGATCTGCAGCTGCCCGCAATACGTGACTGCAAGGATATCCCAGAAGCTTGGGCTTGTTGCAAGTGCACTCACACGAGGTTGCGCCAAGCGTCACAGCTTGTTCTTTGCTCCCCTGTGGTGACCCTTAACAAACTTTGCTCGCACACTAACTTCCCATTTATTCCTAAGTGCATCTACCTGCCTGCACCCATGTCTTTGCGACTTCTTTGCTTTGTCATCAAGATGTCTTTGCATCTTCTTAGACCAGGTCTTGTTCAAATCAACTAGTGCCTTGGCAACGGTGACTCTATCTGCAAAGTATGACACAGTACGGTTCCAAGTTTCATCAATTAATGCTGTGATAGGTAGTGCCCTCACCCCTTTAAGAACACCATTGTACACCTCGGACATGTTGCTTGTCATTATACCGTATCTAGCGCCAGTGTCCTGAGACTGCGCCCACTTGTACAAATTGGGACAATTCTCACTAATCCACTGGCTCAAATTTATTGCTGTTTGACGACCCCTCCAGTCTTCTCTCGCCGGGAGGGATGCGCGCTCGATCTGACCATTGATACCTGCCCAGATAGCATTCATTTTTGCTGCAGTTTTCTGCATGCCCATCCTCTTGAATAGCTTGAACCAATCTTTGTTTTTGAATTTCGAATAAAAATTAGCTGCCAAATGCCTCATGCACCACCTTGTCTCCAGATCGGGCCACCCCCAATCTGGATCTTGTGAAGCCTTAATTATCTCAAGCGCGCTTAATAGTCCGGTGTTGCAATCAGAGATGATGCAAACCCCTTCCCGATCTTTGATGACACCCATCTTCAGGCAACACAGGAACCATAGGCAACTATGTTTGTTTTCGCTCTCCACTAGTGCATAGGCAATAGGAAGAAGTTGATTGTTTGCATCAGCTGCCATCGCCACTAAGAGTGTGCCCTTGTACTTTCCAGTGAGAAATGTACCATCAATTGATACAACCGGACGACAATGCTTGAATGCTTGTATAGTCTGGGCGAATGCCCAGAATAAGCGGTCCAGGATTTGCTCGTCCGGGTTCAATGGATTTGGACGTTCTTTCCGGAAAACTTGAGTCCCCCTGTTAGCAACAGAAATCTGATGCAACATTCTAGGGGCAAAAGAGTACGCCTCCTCATAGGTTCCATACAACCTCTGAAATATCTTTTCCTTTGCATGACGAGCCTTGCTATAGCTGACAGGGAAACCAATCAGATCAGATGCAGTTGCACGCAAAGCCCTAATACTAATATTAAGACTTTGCTGCACAATGGTTTGCATCACCTGTGACACATATTCTGCAGTCACATTGCGGTGCTCTGAAAGAGTGCCGGTTTGCTCACAACCATGTTGCTCTATTTTTTTGACATGCCATGGCTGACATACCCCAGGCTTCTGGCGAGCAATAACTCTTCCGCGGCAACCCGCTTCGCGATGGATGCATATGAGCTTCAACTCCTTTTTATCAGACTTCTTCACTCTATGTTGCCTGTGTATAGCAATTGCATAGCTATGTATTGCTTGTTTAGCAGATTTCTTATCTGGGAAAATCTTTCCAACGGCCAGACTCCCCGCGTCTAGGCCAGCAACAGAGTGTAATTCATTGGTGATGCTCATAACCTGTAAAAACTCTGGGTTGAGAGCTGCAGCGACCGCCTTCTCAGGAGGAACAACTTCATCATCATCTGATTCCGAAGAGGCAGAAGAATGACCATCATCGTCATCATCTAGCGCCTCCGGCAATCCCTCGACATGTTCGCTCATGTCAACGACCGCAGACCAATATCCCGTGTCATACACTTGTTGGCCACCTGTTGGTTCCGATGGGCCGGCGTCGGGGGCTACAGTTATGGCCATATGTTGGCCACCACTTGGTTCCGATGGCCGGCGTCGGGGGCTACAGTTATGGCCAACTCGGCCTCACCGGCACCGCTACTGCACTCGGCGACATCACTGGCAGAAATGAACTCCACATAAACCATGGGTTGTCCATACAGGGAGTTATTGGGATTGCTTGCAAAACCCATGTACGACGCCCATGCTCTTTCACCAGTAACCCGTCGCAGAACCCAACGATTTCCTCCCTCAACCACGAAAGCCTCCATGGTCATTTTTTTCCATTCATCACTGAACCAAATAGCGCTCGGATGAACCTTCTAACTGCCGCATACTCTACATTAACCATGTCTTTCACTACAACCGTAGTCATCCCGCACCTAGACACATCCACACCAGAAGGACCCTCACGTACGATGTGCCCATAAAACACTAACAAATTTTCCATAGTACCTAACGAGCAGCCATATTTACATCGTTAGTCCATTAAAAATCATATTATTATATTTACATTGTAATAACAACATCCGTTACTTATCTTTTTTACATATAACAATTTAACAACATCCATTACTTACATCTACGCATAATAATTTATATTATACCATTTATCGTGACACTACATCTATAAAATAAATAGAAGATGAATTACAATATGTCATTCATACCTCTGGTTTAAATAAGGATATCCTTCCGAATATAATATATCACCAGAATAATATCAGCGAATTCCACCTATTTTCATATGAACAAAAATATTACACAAATAATTATTTCCGTGCTAGCAAAAGTCTAAAAATACATACTGCATGCAATAATACTAATGGAGCTAACATATTATTACATGTTTTTTATAAAAATGCTAGTTACATACACATTTTTCCGGCTTCTTTCTAAATACCAGTTGCATGCAAACACGAACAAATCATCGGTAATATATGAACATGATCGATCTATTATCACATGAACACAAATATGAACAGAGTCTCATACCTTGATCTTCAACTTAGTAGTTCATATCACATGACAAAATAGTTCCACAAAAGTGATAATACACTTCCTAAGACAAAAGATAAACACATACTTAGAAACTAATCGAACAAAAAAAACATCATGCATGCAAACACGACCAACAGAAATGTAAAGCTCTTACCTTGATCTAACTTTTTTTCAACTACAACGCCTTCAAAATAGTTCCACGAAAGTGATAATACACTCCCTAAGACAAAAGAAAGAACATACTTAGAAACTAATCAAACAAAATAAAACATCATGCATGCAAACAAGACCAAAAGAAATGGAAAGCTCTTACCTTGATCTATCTTTTCTTCAACTGCAACGTCTTCAAAATTTAACTTTAAACCATCCAAAATCGCAACTTAAACCTTCATATGGACTAGTTCTTGAGAAGAGAGTGAGAAAGAGAAAGAGAAGAGGGTGACAAAGAAGGCAACGGCAGGAGAAGAGAGTGAGAGAGGAGGCAGCGACGCAGTTCATTTATAAAGAAAAGTTTCACGCTGTTTCGTCAGTGAAGAGAGGGAAAAATGTGCTACTGTTTCGTCGGTGGAGACTGTCTCAACGTAGGAATCAACGAGCCTCGAAATCAGCGCAGTCAGTGGAATTCAGCGCAGTCAGTGGAATTCAGCGCAGTCAGTGGCAATCAGCGCGGCAACAGTACGCGCCGCTTCGTCCCGAGGCGGCATGTCCCACCTGGCCGTCATATGCCGAGGCGGCATGGCCCTCCTCTCATTCCCTTTACGTTGCCGCGACGCGGGAACGGAATCTCGCATGCGCCGCCTGGGCTCGTGGCGGCACCCCTGTCGGCCGCCTGCGCTCGTGGCGGCAGGCCCCAGCCGCCTCGGGCGGTGGCGGCAGGTGCCACGTGCCGCCTGGCGCACCTGCCGCCACGGAGGGGTGGGGTCCTTTCCGTTTTTTGCGTTCGCAGCTGGTCTTTTCTGACAATCACGTTCGACAGGGGTCCTTTTGACAAAAATTCAATACATGAACATTATAAAAATTAGAGAACATTGCTTTTAATCCTAAGCATATTTTAAAATTTCCGCAGTACTTTTTTCTGTATCATACTAGTAGCTAGTTTTGGAATAAAAATATTACTCAGAAAATCCTGTAGGAGTAGCCCAGTCGAAACCTACCAAATCGTTAACAGGCAGCTCCAAGGAAATGGCGATCGGGTGCGTATTTGCTTTCAAGTAGGGATGGTACCGGCCGGGTTTGGGTATGGGTGGAGCCACCACATATCCTTATTCGTTGCCCCAAACCTTACCCCATCATCTGTATTCATACCCGTCATGGGTACAATTTATTCACACACTCATCATCCGTCAGGGTAAATGGTTACGCGCGGATAAAATTACCTAGATTTGCAACACATCAATTCGAGTATTACATAGTTATAAACAACAACGTTTAATAATAATGTATAAACAACAACACATACTCGTAAATAGCAACACACTCTGACATGGGCTAGCTACGGGATTTATGTACATATAATACGTTTAATATGTGGATATATAATATTCAAGGCCTGCTTTTTAAATTATATGCGGGTACATAGGTACACGGGTATGGGTTATACTAAATCATACCCGTAACCACTATACCCGATAGGTTTCAATTTTTCCCTATTTATGTACCCATAGGTATTTTTTGACCCATACCCTTACCCTAATAGATTTTTTACTCGCAAGGTATGCGGGTAATGAGTACCCATTGCCATCTCTATCTCCAAGAAACGCGCTATGCATGAAACAGGCGTTCATGGGACCCTTCCACATTTAGTTTTTCTTTTTTTTGAGAATTTTCCACAAATTTTTTTTTTTGAGCGAAGATACATTTCCATATTTAGTTTAGCATATTAGTGTTAGGTTGTATGGGTCGGCCCACTAAATGTTACACCTCAGCCTAGTAAAATTCTAAAATCTCAAAGGCCCAATCCACTGACATGGCATGTATGTTCGTTTAGTCTCATACTGCTTCTAGCTGAGAGGAAGAAATATCAATGTATACAAGGTGAGCTATTATACTCTTAGAGCATTTACAACCGCGATGAGCTAATTCAGCCCCTCAAACAATATGAAAACTTTTAAACTCCATTTTAAAATTGTTCTTATATTTTTGCAAATTCATGAACCTTAATTAAACTAAGGAACATTTTTGGAAATCCAGAATACTGGAAATTATTCGCCACCATTTTTCAAAATCCCTAGAGTAGTTTTTCACTAGCCTAGTCGAAACCTTGCAAAATCACTAATAGGCCGGTCCATGGAGAGAGCGGCCGGGGGTGTGGTGTGCGGAACAATCGCTGACACGCTCAATTACTTCATGCCACACCACATATACTCGAGCCAATGTTACGTGATTTGTGAAGAAATAAATAAAAAATATTTCCTCCGTCTCAAAATTCTTGTCTTAGATTTGTCTAGGTATAAATGTACCTAGTCACGTTTTAATATGTTGATACATCCATTTTTAAATAAACCTAAGACAAGAATTTTGAAACGGAGGAAGTATTTGGCAATGCACTACTAAGCCTCTAGGTGTACGTGTCAATACTCGAGCTTGTTGTGGAGCGTCTTGACACGTCTTCGACGACTGCCCGTCTGCTTCCACTACTTTCTATTTGGAAGAGGACCATCTCATCTTCACCATCATGGCTGATGATGGTGATGTGGAGTTCTCGGGGGAATTGTATGTTCTGAACCTCTTTCTATTGGTATGTGATCTTGGTCCATCTGCAGATACGGTAGATCTTAATTTTTAATGTGCCTTAGAGCATCACCAACAGCCGCATAAAAAAACACGTCCGCGCGCTAAAACCCCATTTTAACGCGCGCGAGACGAAAGCGGAAAAGTTAGACGCACGGAAAACGGATGCGTGCGCATGGAAAAATCGGGCGGGCATGCTAGATTTGGTGCACGGCATCCAACACGTCTATAAAATGCAGCGCTCGCCACGCGCCCTTCTATTGAATCATTCACCCCCTCGTCTTGTCACACGCCCTTTCACCGAATCATTCACCCTTCGCCTCACCACGAGCCCTCCCTCGCCTCGCCACGCGGCCCTCTGCCTCCTTTCTCGCCGCGCCGCCGCCGCGCCACCATGCCACCGCGCCGTCGGGGAACTTCTGGTTAATGCGGCGTTCGCGCGCGCCCTCTGGCACGTTCTACGCTGAGATCCGATCCGACGAGATGTGCCTCGGCCTCGTCACGTTCGACATCGCCGAGGATGTCGCCCACGCGTGCGACGCGGCAGCGTGGCGCCTGGACAGGACTCGAAGGGAGATGAACTTCCCCGAGGTGATAATGATGGAGTAAGCGCATAACGTTGTGCCTCGTCCACGAGTAGTCACCGACGAGGACCGCCGCCGAAACCGGAGGCGGGAACGCCGCCTCAGCATTGCTAAGATGGACGAGCATGACATGACGGGGTGGCGTCGACAGTTCCAGCAGGACGTCATCGACGAGTGCCATTTCTTCGCGCAAAGGAGGGCGGAGATGGCGGAGAGGAGGGCGTAGAGGAGGGCGGAGCAAGCCACCTATCGTGAAGATAGGCGTACGCGAAAGCAAGCCGCACTCTTCTAGATGAAGCTGAAGGAAGCGTCGACTTGGTCATCCGATGATGAACGCTGGGTTGACGCCTTCATTACGACGGAGGAATCGGACACCAGCGCGTCGGAGTCCGACGACAATGATGATGAGTAGTTTTTGTTATCGTTTTTTATCTATACTACGCTATGTAGTTTTTTTAACTATCTAGACTATAAGCAACTATGCTATGTATGGTTTTTATAAATGTGATCAAAAATGCATGTTGCATGCGTTGAATTTTGTATGTCTGCTGGAGTGCCACGCGCGCGCCTAATGTTTGGATTTCCGATGGAGCCAACGCTTGACGACAAGCTAAATTTTAAGGTGTGCACGTTGTAAACAGAGATTTTCTGCGCCGCGCGTTGGACGCCCGTTGGAGATGCTCTTACGTGATTTGCTCTCTCAGCACATTTGTTATATTACTAGATTGGGTTAAGCTTCACCAAAAATTGCTTAATTTCCATATCCAACAAATCTTATATGTTTAGGGTTTTTTTGTTGAAAGCCTTTGTTGCCACTCTGAAACCCAAGTTTTTTTTCCTGAGGGAACATCATTTTAGTTATGTTGATGCTGTCTGAAATCATTACATCATGTCCAAATAGTTCAGGACAGCACAAGCATACAGCTCATGTTATTCATAGCAAGAAGTGCTCCTGATATGGTTCAAAAAAGAAAAGAAAAATGTTTTACGCTAGCAGAAATTGCTGAAAATGCAGGATTTACTCCTTCAAAATTTGGCGAGTATACTATACTGTTAACTCCTGTTACTTTTGCAGGTTTTCCATGAATTTTGTATATTACTCTTTACGCGAGATCATAAATTATATTTTGTAGAAGGCATGGCAGAAAATATAACACAAATAGATGCATAAGTATAAGAAAGAATCATCAATAACATATACTAACGGGGATGTAATTATTATTTTTATTATTTGTGCGAAGAGGATGTAAATGTTGTTAAATGGATAGGCTAACTGTTCAAAGCCCTGGCCTTGAGCGAACTATAGTAGACCTGACCAAATGGGCCGGCCCGGCACGGCACGGCCTGGCCCGCCATAATCGTGCCACGCATGGCACGGCATGTCTGGCCCGATTATTAGTCGGGTCGTGTCGTGCCGGTCCACCGGCGTAGCCTCCCGGTCTAGTCACGGCACGGAGCCTATACGGGCCGGCCCGTAGGCACGCCAGGCCCGCTAGCCTGTTAGTTTTTTTACTTTTAGGCTATAATTTAGGCTAATTTTGACTTGTTAGGCTGTTTTTTGGATCGATTTTAATATATTGGGTTGTGTTTTGGATCGATTTTAACCTATGATGCTATTTTTTTTATCCTACATATATATAAAAATAAGTAAATAAAATAAACGAACTGTGCCGTGCCGGCCCGCGTGTCCAGCCCTCAGATCCAGGCACGGCCCGAGGCGTACCGCGTGCCTGACACAACCCATTTAAATCATGCCGGGCCGGTTGCACGCTGACCTGTTTAGCCGGGCCCGTTTGGCCAGGTTTGAACTTTAGCAGCAGAGGAGAGGACAGAGGTAGTAAAGGTGGCCGCTTCCCAAACCTGGTGGTTCGGACGGTCTGACAGTCGGCATGCGTCCAGCACTTTGCACCGAAACGGCAAAGGCATGGGCGGCCGATGCCGTATGCTGCCGTTTCACATCAAATTTAAATTACTGTAGTTTCACGTCAAAGACATTGCACTTGGCGGAACATAAACCAAATATTAGGAGTAGGGCTGGGCGTTCGGTTTATATGGTTAATACGGTTCGGTTTATTTGGTTCTATATAATTTCGGTTTTGAAGAAATAGAAACCGAAATGATCGTTCAAAATTTAGAAACCAAACCATATTAATCATAATATATCGGTTCGGTTTGTTCGGTTAACCGAAAAATCAAAATTCATGCACTTGTCAGTATAAGTGTAATGACTCGAGAGCACTAATTTGGATTGTATAATATGCAAAAAGATAATCACAAGTTCTAGCAACCTTAATATCATTCTATGGTTTATTAGGTCAAGCAAACTAGTAACCATAATTAAGTAGAAAAAGTACATGGAATGTGAAATGTATTATGTGCGGAGAAATGTTGCCTCCATACTTTTACACTTTTGGAAACAAGGTATTACATGGGGTATCCCACATATCGGTTTGTTCGGTTTATTCGGTTTCTGAGCATCAAAAACCGAACAAAAACAAAAAACCGAACAACCATAAAATTTCCCACCGAACTAAAAATCAAACCATCAAATAAACCGACAAATCGGTTTCGGTTTTATAGTGCCCACCCCTAATTAGGAGGGACCAAATGACTGAATATGACATAAAAAAAGCTAGGAAGCCGGAGAATTAGTAGAGCGATTAACTGAAAAATAGGTTTAGTTGTCAAATTTTCTTCCTAATTGTTCCCAAGACGCTCGGCACAGCACTACACTAAGGCCCTGTTTGGAACCATAATATATTATGATAATCTGGATTATGAAGATAGATTATATAATCTGGTTTATAAAAATAATCTAGGTGGACATGTTTGGAGGCTAGATTATATAAACTGTAATCCAGGTTTTACATTGCATAATCACATGTTTGCCCTCTGTTTTTTTTTAAAAAAAAGAAGGGTGGCGGTGGTAGGAGTGTAATTATTTTTAACTTTACAAGGGTAATGGGTCATTAGCAATTTTTAATCTGATTTTAGCTGGTATAGAGTAGATTATGAGTTTTTAATAATCTATCCATCTAGTTTTTATAATCTACATCATAAGCTGTCCTGTTTGAAGACAGAATAGATTATAAAAACTAATTATATAATTTGGTTGATTCTAAAAAGGGCCTAAATCTAATCGACGGCACCCAAACAGTTTAAGCACCTAGTGCCAGTGGTAGAACCGTAGATACATGATACATGGATCAGGCCCTAGGATCAGCGGGGGATCTTGTCGATGCGGATGTTGAGTGGAACCTCCATGGGCGCCCCAGCATCGCCGCCGGCTCCAACCATGTACGTCGGCGGCACCGGCAGGAACGTCGGCTCGTCCGCGGCGACCACGGCGCCGGGCGCGGCGCTGCTCCTTATCTGGATGTCCACCAGGACCATGTCCGCCCTGCCGCCGTTCGCCGGCTGCACCAGATTCACCCACATCTTGCACGAGAACCGACGGCGGCGTGGCCGCGCTCGCCCTGATGCAAACCACCGACATGGCGGCCGAGGCTGCGACCAGCGCGCCCACCGTCAGGAGGAACGCGCGGCCGTCGCCCTCGCCGGGCCGGAGCCGGCTGACACCACCGGGACCCGGAGCCGGCTGACCCGGCCGTACTCCACGGTGCGCAGCGGTACCGAGTGGAGGACGGCGAGCTCCTGGGGCGGGCCGACGAAGCCGCAGCCGGCCTCCGTGCAGTCGCAGGGCGCGTGCGGGCAGGCGCTCCGGTGGTCGGACGACTCGTGGTAGGGCACGTCCAACTGGCACTCGACCTTGGTCGAGGACACGATGGCGTCCAGCGCGGAGCAGGGGACGAAGATCCCGCCGCACGTCCACTCGGAGCACGGTCCGCCGGGCAGGTTGGCCACGCAGCCGCCGCAGGCCTGGTGCCCGCATTCGTCGCACTGCACACACACAGATCCAAGAGTCCGCCTGTAAATCGATACATCTATCTCCACGGAAGAATCGATTATCGACCGGAGTGTGCGTGGAAGAAGCAGAGAGAGCAGGGAACCTGGAAGACCGGCGGCTTGAAGGGGAGGGTGCAGAGCGGGCAGTGAAGCACGCGCATGTCCATCTTCACGGCGAGCTCTACTCTCGAGCCGTGCCCCGCCGCCGCGGCGACGACCGGGCCTCCGTCGTCTCCTCCTCCGGCCGCATGATGCAGGCCGGTCTCTGGCTTCACATGGCCGTTGGCGCTCCAGCCTCGCCTCCTCGGCGCTCTCGACGGCCATCTCCATCGTCGGCGGTGAGCCCCCGTTCCTTCCCTCGGTGTCGGCGCTCTGCATACCGGCCAGCTCTTGGGGCAAAACACTCCCCGTCGGCCTGTCTCCGGCGAAAGCTTTCACGAGGGGGTGAGGAGAAGGCAGCTCGCTCGCTCGGAGTCGGAGGACAAAAAAGAAGAGGAGACACGGAATTTTCAGTTGGTGAAAGAGTAATGCTAGCGCCATCTATAAAAAAGAAGATGAGCTACAATGTCTCTCTTTGAGTTGGTGAAAGAGTAATGCCACATGTACAAAATGATAGTACTTCAAATTTTTTTACAAACACCGACCGATGTGAGTTGAATTAGTTGGCGAAATGGGAGATGCACATTATGTATCACAATGCCTATCCAGCAGCGGCATGCATGTTTGTTCGAATCATCTTCATTAAACTGAAATCAGACAAGCTTTACTGCCGAGCCGGGTGGATGGTCAGGTCACTGCTACCAAGCTCACAACAGTGGTGGTTTCCCGAATTGATGAGTCTGGTTCAGACTGAAAAATGGCAGTGGTGGCCGGCACTAGGCACGTGAAGGAGGAGGGCTAAAGGATGCACTGGGGCCTGAACAAATTTCCTCTCCTCCTTTTGAAACACGGGGTGCAAAGTCTTTCTCCTTGCTTATTTCGAGCTCAACATATCGATGCCCAAACGGTTCGTCAGACGATTTGATCCCGTTTTACTTCTCGTCTCTTCAAATACCTTCAGAAATAATCTCACTAATAGTCCATCATCGTTGTACAACTTTTCCAAGATAATTCCTAGAAACATAGAGCTTGTCTTGTCCCTTTGCTTCTCCATTGAACAAGAAATATTATGATAAGTATTTAGGAAAACAAGGCACAAGCCCCTGGATGCCGTTGGATCTTGCCCGGTTTGAATCAGGGTCATGTGAGGTGCGCCTATACCACTAAACATAATGTTGCAAGGTCTGCTTAACCCAGGAGAGGCGAACTGCACCATGCTCTTTGCGGTGGAAATTTTTTGGTGAGAAACATACCTTGTTGAAAGGAAATTGACAATAATAATACTCGCAAGTTGTGTTGCTGGCTGGCTACTTGAGAAAAAGTCATGTCATACTAGTTGATTGTTTGATTCATCAGCCGACATACAGGCATATGGTTATAGGTCTGCAAAGCATGGTGCAGCAGTATGTTATGATAACTGCACTGTATCACCATGCCAATCAGTCATTCTATGCTGGATGTTATATATAGTAGCCTCCCAGTTCAGCCTGATTATATTAGATAGAGGAAA
Organism: Hordeum vulgare subsp. vulgare; assembly: GCF_904849725.1. NCBI lineage: Eukaryota > Viridiplantae > Streptophyta > Magnoliopsida > Poales > Poaceae > Hordeum > Hordeum vulgare. The sequence goes on along the minus strand of NC_058520.1, from coordinate 21,308,628 downwards.
ACAATGGCTTAATAATCTCTAGTACGTATGAGATTACCATAGAAACATGATGGAGGATAAACCAAAACATGGGGTATCTTGTTACTCTGCATTCCATTGAAGAGAGAAACAATCAGACCATGGCTGATTGCCTGTGTTCCAAAGCCAACAATAAATTCCAATTACAGTACATGAACACAGCACCCAACAATTACACCGCCAATAATGCACGCTACTTAACCAAAAAAACTTTAAATTCTCACTGCTGTTGTGGAATCTTATACATCTTACAATTAATATAAGGGAGTACAGCACCATCAAAAACAGAAGAAAAGCGCCCACCCGCGGATCCGCCCAAAGCAAGATACCATGTTACCCAGTGGCCTTCTCAACAAGTCAATAACAGATATATCACTGCGGGTTTAACCTGGCTACCTGCTACTACAGATATAGTTCAGGGAACAACGCACAAGGCTCATCAGATACAGAGTACAAATGGTGACATATGGAGTACACAGAGCTAGACTTGGCTAATGCTAACCTGGACCTCATTTTGATTTCCGTTTTCTTAGAAGATTAAAGTCAAGCTTTTCATGCTTGTTTGACTTGCCAGACCCACGACCATTGCTTTGTGAAGAACCGCGGCCATCCACGTTCTGGCCAGTCGTCTTTGGCAGCTTGCGCAACGGTGGTGTTTCCATCTCCAGCTCAGGCTCTTTTCTCTTCAACTCATTCAGAGATATGCTTTCTGAACTATCAACATTGAAGCTTCTAAATCTTGATGCTGATACATCATCCACTCTGCACTTTCATTTCCCACTTAAATCATCGAAAAGCCTCAAAACTACATATGCCAAAGATAGCTGATGCAGACATATACGAAGTATAGATGCAAGTGTTCTTCTGGTGAATACGATGTCAATCATGTATGGCACACTAGAAGGACTCAAGAGATCAAAATGAATCTAATTTTTAGCAATAGTTTGAACATAAAAGAACTGCATCAGAACTAGATAAAAACATCACCCAGTATGTGCGCTAATCTAAAGTTGTTTATGTCCTCTATCACTAACTTCTTGAAAAAAAAGTACAATATCATCGTCCTTTATTTACAGTCACGTAGCTTGAAAGTATACAGTTCCTCTGAACATGTAACTTGTATTTTGAGCACTTCAAGAGATAGGCATGCCCAGCTCAACAAAGTGGAATATACAGGGTTTCTCGAAATGTTGATGATCACACTGGTACAAATTTAGCAACCGAAATTAACAACTCCCTTTGATTCATATTACTTGTCTTAGATTTGTCTAAGACAAGTAATATGGATCGGGGGGAATAATTACTTTACACATTTGCAATGCATCAATCCTGGCGAATAGCTAAAATGAAACTTGTGACAGACGGCATTCCCAAGGTAACTTAACAGAGAAGAGAAAAGGAGCCATTGTAGTAGCTAACCTGCTAGTATTTGCACTGTCTTGTTGAGAATTACTAGGTGAAGCCGATTGTGTTGGGCGACCACTTGCCTCGTCATTTAGTTTCTACAGGTCTAGGCTTGTGTAAGGGAACATCCATCTAAAGGACATAATAGACTGAAGGACAAAAGGCTACAGAACTCACATCAATGGATGGATTGAAATTTTGGAATGACATTCGACCCTTTACAGCTCCTGGATGTGGATTGCCCTCCATGACAACTACACTGAAAAAAAGAAACTAGTTTTGCTTAGTCTGCGGTGACAAATCAAAGCTAGTAATCCTTAATGGATTTTGTGCTGGATAGGAAAGGCAGTAAAATCTAAAGCTGAAACTGGATGAAAAATTTCTCCGAAAAAACAAACTAATAAATCTGTTTAACATGCTTATAATTTATGACCAAGCTGCAAAGTATGATTGAAGTTCAAAAGATAGACACAAAAGCATGTAATGTAACACTATGCCAACAGTCTCCTCCAAAAACAGTGACTAGGTACAGCTGCATAAGCACATTCCTAGTCATACTTTTTGCAATACGTGCATTTGCTCAAGGGAAACTGGTGGCGTTCACAGGAGTTTGCATGAGTTTCTTTTTGTACCAGATACTTGAACCAAAAGTGGTGCGATTCTTCATCGGTTCCCGGCTTCGCAGGGGTCAGCAACTAAGCAATATCACCAAAATTACTGGAATTGCACTTGTACAGCATAGTTTTCACCCAATATGTGGCATTTTCCTAGGTGAAACTGCCAGTAAATATTCACAGGAGTTTGTGCGAGTACCCTTTTGTAACAAACATTCGACTCGAAGGCGGTGTGATCTTCACCGACTTCCATTTGCGCAGGGGTCAGTGACTACGCTAGCAGAAATATAACTACAATTGCATCGCTATCGCACAGTCTTCTTAATAACAACAAATCTAAAATCCTCCGCAACCACTTCCCTAACCCGAGCATACCCAAGCCAAGATACAAGCAACAGAGGAAGAACGTCTGCAGCCAAGAAGAAGCGGGCCTTTGAACAACCCACACACGTACCACTTCCTGGCGACCTGGACCGACGAGCCAACCCCGCCTCCGTTGGCCGCCGGCGTCATCACCACCTCCACCTCGGCCGCCGCCTCCTCCACCTCCACATCGGCCTTGTCCTCAACCTTCTGCGCGACCGCCGCCCGCTGCATAAACTGCGCCACCGCACACGCACGCAGAGAAGAGGAAACACGCCCGTCAGAGACCAGGAGCCATGGCCAGAGGAAGCAGAGGGGTCGATTCCTCACCTTGAGGTTCCGCAGCGTGCTCGAGAGCCCCTTCTTCGCCGACATCTCGCCGCCGCCGCCGCTCCGACACTCCCCCTCTCCCTCTCTCAGCGCCCCCTAATCCAATCTAGGGTTAGGGTTTAGAGGCGGCCGTCTCGTCTCGCGGGAGGAACACCGGAAAAACAGAGAGACGGGGGAGCACGAGGAGAAACAGAGACGGACTCGGCCCAACCCAAAGCCCGGTTTTTCTTTTTGTACACTGACGGACCGGGCCCGCGCGTCATTGGCTTCCCTCCGTGTCCCCTCTCACCGCCAGGCGGGCCCGGTTTCCCGACCCACACGCCACGGCCACACCGAGTCGGCCACGGGCTCGCAGGCGGACCGTGGAACCCACCAAACGCCGTAGATAAAAGCGGAGCCCTCCTTCCTCTTCCCCGGCCAACAAATCCACGGCTCGACTCCGCAGATTGATCGATCGCTGGAGCTCGTGCTAAACTTCAGATCGATCTTTTGATCGCTTCTCATGGAGGACACAGGGATGGCTATGCAGTGGGAGAGCAAGGAGGAGGAGCACGCGAGGGAGGCGTGGCAGGCGTACCTCCGGCAGCAGCGGTCGCGCAGCGGGTGGGCGCAGTACCTGCGGTGCCGCCCCATGTCGCTGCTGGGCAAGAACGACGGCAGCAACTTTGTGGTAATGCCGGCGTCGGCGCTGGAGCGGCTCACGTCGCTGGGGGTGGGGGCGGGGTCCCCGATGGAGTTCCGGGTCCAGAACGCCGCCACACTCGAGGCCTCCCACCTCGGCGTGCTCGAGTTCGGCTGCGAGGAGGGGTTCGTGCACGTGCCCGCCCACGCCATGGCGCGCCTCGGGCTGGAGGACGGCGACCTCGTACTGGTCACCAGGATCGCGTCGTCGCTCCCCAAGGCCGCGTCCATCATGCTGCGCCCGCACACCGCCGACTTTCTGCGGGCCAAGAACCACAAGGAGCTGCTGGAGCACTGCATGAAGAGCTACTCCATGGTCACCGTCGGCGACACCATCGCCGTCTACGAGGGGGACACCAGGTACCTCCTCGACGTCGTCGACGCCATGCCCGCCCACGCCGTCTCCACCCTCGACACCGACTGCGAGGTCGACTTCGCGCTGCCCCTCGACTACGTCGAGCCGCCGCCCGTCGTTGCTCCGGTCGTCGCCGCCGCCCCATGCCAAGACTGCGCCGGTGGCGAAGAGCGGCGGTTCGTCGGCGTCGGGATAAGGATGGACGGCAAGCCTGTGGAGCAGGCGCCGCCCCCTGCGCCGCCGGCGGGTTCTTCGGGTAAGGGCAACAATATTGCCAGTAGTGAGCATGTGCTTCGGTTCTTCGGCGGCCGCGTCGGCTCGGGGCCGCCCGCGGGCGCCAAGTCGGCCAAGAAGAAGGTTGACGGCGAGGAGGACAAGGAGGCCAAACGCTTCGCCGGACAGAAGTATACCTTGTAGAATAGTAGAATCGAAGATCCCAAGCAACGACTGAAACAATCTCGGAAACAACTTGGTGACACAGAAGCTTAAGTTTGCCACGCAAAATGTGTGGCTTTATTTTTATTTTTGACACAAAAGTTTTGTGGCTCTCTTCTCTACCTAGAGGTGGTGCAAATATGGAGAGTTTTTCAGTGTGTCCTGAGTAAGGGATCTATGTAGTGTCATTGTCTATGTACTGTTTCACGCATATAATAAATGTTTACGAGCTAAAAGTTTCTGTATTTCTTTTCCACTAAATTTACACACAGAAATCTATCAATGTCTATAATACGATATCGGGATATTTACATGTCAATAATTTCCGTGTTTCATCAAATTTTATTAAACAAAATAACACAGAGGCAAAATGTGTACACCATTTTAATTACATCAACATGTTGTAAAGAAATGTGTAATTTTTGGTTCTAAAATTACATCAATATTTCTAAGAATGGGTGAATATTTATAAATTACATGAACACATTTTAAATACATATAAACACTTTCTAAAATGTGTGTCTATTTATTAAAAATTGCATGAACATTTCTAAAAATTAGAATTGTTCATCGAGTATTGAAAAAATGTTCACTGCATATTTGAAAATTTTCACTATGTTTTCTGGAAAAAAAACTCAAATATGTATTTCTAAATATAGAAAATGAAATATATTTCTTCTAACCGAAAAGGAAAAAATAGGTAAGTATTTTCCTCGATTATAAAATCAAGGTTTATCGAACCAATAGAAATATCAATCCACAACCGTCTTCAGCGAGCATGTGTTTCGGTTCTTCGGCGGCCGCGTCGGCTAGGGGGTTGCGGTGCCGCTTACTGGCGCCAAGTCAGCCAAGAAGAAGGTGGACGGCGAGGAGGACAAGGAGGCCAAACGCTTTGCCGCACGGAAGTATACCCTCTAGAATACCCAAGTAACGTCTGAAACGACTGGAGTTGATGGTTCTTTGTTGGAGTTTGCCACGAAAAATGTGTGGCTTTTTTTTATTTCTGTCACCATGTTTTGTGGCTCTCTTCTCTACCTAGATGTTGGTGAAATTCTTCTGTTGGCTCCTGATGCAACGGCGCATCCACACCTGGGACGCGCTAGCCCGAAAATGCATCGTAACCGAAGAGGATGCCGGCTGTCGGATGTATCCTCCTCCCTGGAGACCGCGGACCATATGCTCTTCCGCTGCCCTTTTCGCTATGAGCTTCTGGCGAAGTGTGAACATTGATGTAGCTGGTGTTTCTGTCGGAGACCTGGGTACCTTGCCAGCGATGCTACCCCGGTCGTCGACTCCGGGGCGAAGTTTGTTCTGATATGTTGCCGATGCCTGTGGAAGCACCGAAATGCGGTCGTCTTCCAGCGCCAGATGCCATCCTTTGGTCGTGTGCATAGCTGCTACCGTGAGGACGCAGTGTTATGACACGAGCGGTTACCGCTTGCCTGACGCCATCATTCAGCTTCGTAGTAGTGGAGGACCGTTGTGTTGCCGCCATTCTAAATAGTAGTGGATCTACTCATGTCTTCGTGTTATGCAGGTGATTTTCGTAGGTGTCTTTCAGTTGAGTGGATAGCACCCCTTTGTGTGTGGGTCCTCTGACTCCTCTAATCGTCGGCGTCCGGCCATTTTTCGGCATGGCCGTGGAGCTTGTAAGTTTATGTCTCCACGGACCAGTCTAGACAGATATAGGGTGGTCGTCCAAGCCTCTTCATCATCTTTTTCTCCAGGACTATGATCTGTTTCCGAGATCGTTGTCCCTCACACCTTGCAGCTCCGACGGGCTACTTCTTCGCTGCTTTGTCAACCATGTTTCCCAAGCTCCGTTGGTATTTCGGAGGCCCAAATGCGGCGTCGAATTTCGTTCACGACATCAATTTTCCAATGACTATCGTGTATTTTTTAATATCTTTAAAGATAACCTTGTAAGAGTCAATAGACTTTAACATATGGCATTTGACCGTTTTAGAATAAATGAAAATCTTTATTTGTTTAGTTAAAGGTAGATCATATACTTCATGTGCCTAGGAATGCAATTCACATCAGTCACATTCAATCATGTACGTTCGATCTGCATCCAACAACTCTTATGGTCGCCTTCCTCCTCCCATCATTTTTCTTAACATAAGATCCAATCCAACAACCCTCACGCAACCGCCCTCCGACCCAGCCCTAATCGTCGGCCTCCACCACCCACGGGCGTCATAGCCGCCCGCCCCCTCAACCCCTCAACCCCGCCCATCCACTGAAGCCACACCCTGATTAACAACTCCGACGCCCCCCCCCCCCCCCTGACACCCCTGGTTAACTTTGGGACTTGCTCCCGCCGGCTATCATCGAATCCCACTCGTACACGGCTTGGCCTTGCCATGGCCATCGCTCGTCGCTCACATCATCTTTGGCCTCGCGCTGCGTTTTGCAAAAAGTGACTAACGCCACAAAAAATGTCAGGCACATAGGGCGTGTTCAGCTGGAGAAACGAAGTGAAACGTTACGGGTCAGACCCGTCCCCGAAGGTCGTTCTCGTGTTTGGTTGAAAAACAGAATGGAACGAAGTGGTTCCATGAACGACATATTCCCTCTTTATGTTGTTCCGTGCGGTTCCTCCAAATCTAGCGGACCACGCGAAACTGCTCTCGCACGAAGCCTCTCGCTTCTTCTCTCGCACGAACTAGCGCCCTCCCTGCATCGGCGCCGCCAATCGCTCCTCCATGGATCTGCACCCCGACCGCTCCTTTCTTTCCGTCGCGTCGCCGGCCGCTCCTCTCCTTTCTATGCACCGTCGGCTGCTCTTTTCCTTCCTCTGCGCCGTCGGCTGCTCTTTTCCTTCCTCTGCGCCGTCGGCTGCTTGTTCCTCTCCTTCATCCGATCCAACAGTTGCTCGCTCGTCTCCTTCCTGCATGTCGCTGACCGCTCCTCCCCTTCCTTTGCGTCGCTGACCGCTCCTCTCCTTCATTTGCGTCGTCGGTTGCTTCCCTCATTCCTCTGCACCCGTCGGCCGCTCCTCTCCTTCCTCTGCGCCACCGATTGCTCCTCTCCTTCCTCTATGTCGTCGGTCGCTCCTCTCCTTCCTCTACGCCGCCGGTCGCTCCTCTCCTTCCTCTGCGTCGCCACTCGCTTCTCTCTCGTCTGTGCTGACGATCGGGGATAGCAAATGGGTGATGGATGTAGGGCTCACGGGCAGGAAGAGGAGCTCCGATGTCTAGCGCTCGGCCGATCGCCGGGGATCTGTTCCATTCCATTCCACCAACCAAACATTAAGACGTAACTGTTTTATTCCACCTTATTATTCAGGATTTTTGTCCAAAAGGACCCCCTGTCGAGTGGGATTGTCAAAAGAGACAACATGCGAGTACAAACGTCAAAAAAGACCCCCACCCCGGGTGGCGGCAGGCGCGCCAGGCGGCACGTGGCACCTGCCGCCACCGCACGAGGCGGCCGTGGGGCCTGCCGCCACCGCCACTGACGGCCGGGGCCTGCCGCCACCGGCTCAGGCGGCCAGCGCGGGATCCCGTTCCCGCCCACTCCTGTCCGTAACGGACAAGGCCGGGTGGGCCCTGCCGCCTCGGGAGCAGGCGGCCAGGTGCATTGTTTCCGCGCGGCCGGCACTGTTGCTGATTGCGCTGATTCCCAGGCTCCTTTCCCGCTCGAATTTTTCCCGCGCGGCCGGCCGGAACAGTGGGAATTTTTCCCGCTCTCCACCGACGAAACAGTGCGAAATTTACTCCTTTGCTCCGGTTCGGACCGTGCAATCCTTTTGAACAAAAATATTGTGCAAGTTGCACGGATGGCTAAGTGCATGGGAGGCATATACTACGGATATTTTGTTGGGCCGTGGTTATCCCCCATCCCTCGAACCAAACCAAGATATCCACGCTGGTGAAGGCGGTCGGTTTTTTCCGTGGTTTCACGGGGCTCTCATCTTCGGGTCAGCATTGTTCACCGCGGCGATTTCAGAGGGACTCTTTGTGTCCTGGTCGACACTGTTCGTTACGGTGGTTTCTTGGGGCTTTTATCTCTAGGTCGACATTGTTTACAATAGCGTTTCTTATATTTATTTATAGAGAAAGTATGTTTTAGCTCTCTCGATCAAATATTTTAGGAGTGAATGTTTGATTGCTATCGCAGCAGTGACACTGCCATGGAATAAAGTAGAAAACATTACTAACTATCATTGGTCGCCATAATATGTAATCTTAATACTTAAAATGCAACTATCATTTACATGAAAGTAAATGATTTTGAATCCTTGTTCGTATAATCACACACAATTCTCTTTCATGGTTCTATAATGATGCTCTTAGTAAAGTTGGTTTTTTTTATGACGCTTAGAGCTTTGTACTTGTTTCTTCTTTATCTTCTATAATGATCACACACAATTCTCTTTCATGGTTTGAAAAAAAATATCATTTATACAAAAGTAACTACAAGAGTCTTTTAAGAGTTCGTACTACAAGACTACATATGGATGTATATGGACTTATTTTAGAATGTACACGCGATAACGACGGACGAGCAGTGCAATAGTTTCCCGCCTAATTTTCCCGCGTTATTTTCCCGCCAAATTTTCCCGCTGCAGTTTCTCGTTTTCGCGCCCTTTTTCCCGCGTAGACATCCGGCAGAGCCTATAAAAGGAGGCAGGGAGTGAAACTCTCTTCACCATCAGACAGACTTCAAAGCACCTGCACCTCCATAGTCAGTATGAGTTTGCCTTGTTCGGATCAGAGCATTAGGCCTAGGAAAATGCAGAGTGCAAGCTTGCCTCGGGGGGTGGAAGCAGTTCGATGTTGGTGCGGAGATGTCTGCAAGGTGAAGGAGGTGACGGATTTTTCAGATTGGTTGGGCATGAAGTTTTTCATGTGCGCCAATTATGAATCTGATCCACCCGAATCTATTTCTGCGTACGTCAGGCCTCCGGTATGCTCAAGTCATCCAGATTATTGTTATTTGATTTTATTGTTTACTTGAATCTGATCCATCCTTTAGTCTCCTCCTCCTCTCTGCATGTACTATCGTTGGATTGACACGGAAATGCCGGACTGGGCGGTGACCGAGATTCGTGAAAGAGGTCGCCGTGCATGGGCTAGCTTGGACTTGGAAGAGCGTCGTGAGAAGGCTGAAGCAGAGCAGAAGAAAGAGTGGGAAGATTACTGTGTGGAGCAGAGGGCTTTTCTTGATGAGATGAAAAGGAAAAATCAAGAAGAGAAACTTCGGCTGGAGGAGGTTTACAGACAGCGGGAACAGGCCCGTGAAGCTGAGAGGGAGAGAAAAAGAGAAAGGGCTCGTGCCGCCAAGGCAGCAGAAGAAGCTGGTGATGGAAAAGGAAAATATCCGCGTTGGACTCAGTAGATTTATTTTATTGTATGTTAATTTGTGTTAGTTATATCTTAATTTCTGCAAGTTGTATCTTAATTTCGGCAAATTGTATCTTATTTTCAGCAATGTGTATCTTAATTTCCATAATGGGTATCTTAATTTCAGCTACGTGTATGTTCATTTTATCCTGCCATTTATTTCCCGCCTCGCTTTCCCGTCATTTTTTCCCGCGTATAGCTTTGCCGCCATTTTGTTCCCGCCTCGCTTTCCCGCCCTTGCTTTCCTGCCCTCGCTTTCCCGCCTCGCTTTCCCTCCTCGTTTTCCCGCCATTAGTTATTCGTCTCGCTCTGCTGCACCTATAAAACCCCCTCCAGACCAAGGTGGGTAAGGAGTGTGCTGAAAATGTCTCATTATCCTTTCGATCGTAGTTTTCATAGTGGTATGTCCGAGTGTCTTCTGCGCTTAGCTAGCAATTTCAAGATAGATAATAGAATAGTTTCATGAGACAAACTCATCAGTAGTGACACGCTACTGAATGAGGTTGCCCACGCATTAGCTAGGAAGGGGTGGTCTGCAAGGACATATGAGGAGATTCGGAAAGAACTTTTGCGGTTGAATGAAAGATGGAAGAAGAAAGGCCAACACATACGCGGTGGAGGTGGAGTAAAACATCCCTTCTTATGGATTGACGATAGTGAGGACGAAGACGATATCTTCATGCCGAGTACCAAGAGCGCGTCATCGACGAAGGCCAAGAGCGCATCATCATCGAAGGCCAAGAGTAGCGCTTCGTCAAAGGGCGAGAGCTCTGCATCGTCGAAGGATGACGACGACTTTATGTAGTTTTTTTTATGAACTCTACATCTTAATGTATCTTATTTTATGTATGTTATTTTATGTATGTTATTTTATGAATCTTATTTTATGTATCTTATTTTATGGAAGCAACTTCAAATATATCGCGAACTCGTGGATGTACCACTGGCACACCTCTAATTGGTAAAGTTGTGATCATTGACACATCTTTTAGAGTAGGTGCAAGCTCTCCACATCGAAAATGAAATGTGTGGGTCTCCGGTCTCCATCTATCAACGAGGGATGTCAAAAGGGATGGGTCGGCAGTAAAACTACCTCGACGAGCTGCGATGTTCGCAAAATGTAGGAGTCCATAAGCCTCAAGGTGTTCAAGGAACCGATTCTCTATTGACCAGGGCGTCTTTACAGTTCGAAGCCGGAAGGTCTGAGGAGGATTTTCATGATTTGGATTTATGAAAAGCTGGCAACGGTGGTGGTTGTCATGATAACCATTCAAAAGCTGGGGCATTTCAGCCATAACCTGCAATCACGATGAAAAAAAATAAATATTCCGAATATTACATCACGATTAAATTAAAATACATATTCCGAATATTACATCACGATTAAATTAAAATACATATTCCGAATATTACATCACGATTAAATTAAAATACATATTCCGAATATTACATCACGATTAAATTATGAATACATAGCATGATTACATATCACGCAGTGTTGTTGTTACGATACGGACACTCCCTACGCGGGTGACCAGCACACCTACATACGCGGCATCGCCTTGGTTCTCCCAACTGGCTGTGGTCCATGTCATTGCGATGACGCCTAGACTGACGTCGTCCCTTGCTGGTTCGCATCAATGCGGGATCTGAAACCCATGTGGTGCCTTCTGGCCATAATTGCTTGTAGTTCGTATCAATGCCCCATGCCCAAAACTCACCGTTCCAAGTGTTGTACAAATTGTGCATGTTGAAGTATGGTGATACGTACGGCTCAACACTAATTTGTTGATCTGCAGCTGCCCGCAATACGTGACTACAAGGATATCCCAGAAGCTTGGGCTTGTTGCAAGTGCACTCACACGAGGTTGCGCCAAGCGTCACAGCTTGTTTTTTTGCTCCCCTGTGGTGACCCTTCACAAACTTTGCTCGCACACTAACTTCCCATTTATTCCTAAGTGCATCTACCTGCCTGCACCCATGTCTTTGCGACTTCTTTGCTTTGTCATCAAGATGTCTTTGCATCTTCTCAGACCAGGTCTTGTTCAAATCAACTAGCGCCTTGGCAACGGTGACTCTATCTGCAAAGTATGACACAGTCCGGTTCCAAGTTTCATCAATTAGTGTTGTGATAGGTAGTGCCCTCACCCCTTTAAGAACACCATTGTACACCTCGGACATGTTGCTTGTCATTATACCGTATCTAGCGCCAGTGTCATGAGACTGCGCCCACTTGTACAAATTGGGACAATTCTCATTAATCCACTGGCTCAAATTTATTGCTGTTCGACGACCCCTCCGGTCTTCTCTCGCCGGGAGGGATGCGCGCTCGATCTGACCATTGATACCTGCCCAGATAGCATTCATTTTTGCTGTAGTTTTCTGCATGCACATCCTCTTGAATAGCTTGAACCAATCTTTGTTTTTGAATTTCGAATAAAAATTAGCTGCCAAATGCCTCATGCACCACCTTGTCTCCAGATCGGGCCACCCCCAATCTGGATCTTGTGAAGCCTTAATTATCTCAAGCGCGCTTAATAGTCCGGTGTTGCGATCAGAGATGATGCAAACCCCTTCCCGATCTTTGATGACACCCATCTTCAGGCAACACAGGAACCATAGCCAACTATGTTTGTTTTCGCTCTCCACTAGTGCATAGGCAATAGGAAGAAGTTGATTGTTTGCATCAGCTGCCATCGCCACTAAGAGTGTGCCCTTGTACTTTCCTGTGAGAAATGTACCATCAATTGATACAACCGGACGACAATGCTTGAATGCTTGTATAGTCCGGGCGAATGCCAAGAATAAGCGGTCCAGGATTTGCTCGTCCGGGTTCAATGGATTTGGACGTTCTTTCCGGAAAACTTGAGTCCCCCTATTAGCAACTGAAATCTGATGCAACATTCTAGGGGCAAAAGAGTACGCCTCCTCATAGGTTCCATACAACCTCTGAAATATCTTTTCCTTTGCATGACGAGCCTTGCTATAGCTGACAGGAAAACCAATCAGATCAGATGCAGTTGCACGCAAAGCCCTAATACTAATATTAAGACTTTGCTGCACAATGGTTTGCATCACCTGTGACACATATTCTGCAGTCACGTTGCGGTGCTCTGAAAGAGTGCCGGTTTGCTCACAACCATGTTGCTCTATTTTTGTGACATGCCATGGCTGACATACCCCAGGCTTCTGGCGAGCAATAACTCTTCCGCGGCAACCCGCTTCGCGATGGATGCATACGAGCTTCAACTCCTTTTTATCAGACTGCTTCACTCTATGTTGCCTGTGTATAGCAATTGCATAGCTATGTATTGCTTGTTTAGCAGATTTCTTATCTGGGAAAATCTGTCCAACGGCCAGACTCCCCGCGTCTAGGCCAGCAACAGAGTGAAATTCATTGGTGATGCTCATAACCTGTAAAAACTCTGGGTTGATTGCTGCAGCGACCGCATTCTCAGGAGGAACAACTTCATCATCATCTGATTCCGAAGATGCAGAAGAATGACCATCATCGTCATCATCTAGCGCCTCCGGCAATCCCTCGACATGTTCGCTCATGTCAACGACCGCAGACCAATATCCCATGTCATACACTTGATGGCCACCTGTTGGTTCCGTTGGGCCGGCGTCGGGGGCTACAGTTATGGCCATATGTTCGCCACCGCTTGGTTCCGATGGGCCGGCGTCGGGGGCTACAGTTATGGCCAACTCGGCCTCACCGGCACCGCTACTGCACTCAGTGACATCACTGGCAGAAATGAACTCCACATAAACCATGGGTTGTCCATACATGGAGTTATTGGGATTGCTTGCAAAACCCATGTACGACGCCCATGCTCTTTCACCGGTAACCCGTCGCAAAACCCAACGATTTCCTCCCTCAACCACGAAAGCCTCCAGGGTCATTTTTTTTCCATTCATCGCTGAACCAAACACCGATCGGATGCACCTTCTAACTGCCGCATACTCTACATTAACCATGTCTTTCACTACAACCGTAGTCATCCCGCACCTAGACACATCCACACCAGAAGGACCCTCACGTACGATGTGCCCATAAAACACTAACAAATTTTCCATAGTACCTAACGAGCAGCCATATTTACATCGTTAGTCCATTAAAAATCATATTTTTAGATTTACATTGTAATAACAACATCCATTACTTATCTTTTTTACATGTAACAATTTAACAACATCCATTACATCTACGCATAATAATTTATATTGTATCATTTATCGTCACACTACATCTATAAAATAAATAGAAGATGAATTACAATATGTCATTCATACCTCTGGTTTAAATAAGGATATCCTTCCGAATATAATATATCACCAGAATAATATCAGCGAATTCCACCTATTTTCATATGAACAAAAATATTACACACATAATTATTTTCGTGCTAGCAAAAGTCTAAAAATACATACTGCATATATATATCACGAATCATATTTCTACGGGGTTGGCAAATTATCAAATAAACAAATATATTACACACGCGTCTTGCATGTAATAATAGTAATGGAGCTAACATATTATTACATGTTTTTTACAAAAATGCTAGTTACATAGGCATTTTTCCGGCTCCTTTCTAAATACGAGTTGCATGCAAACACGAACAAATCATCGGTAATATATGAACATAGTCGACCTATTATCACATGAACACAAATATGAACAAAGTCTCATACCTTGATCTTCAACTTAGTAGTTCATATCGCATGACAAAATAGTTCCACAAAACTGATAATACGCTCCCTAAGACAAAAGAAAACACATACTTAGAAACTAATCAAACAAAATAAAAACATCATGCATGCAAACACGACCAACAGAAATGGAAAGCTCTTACCTTGATCTATCTTTTCTTCAACTACAACGTCTTCAAAATAGTTCCACAAAAGTGATAATACGCTCCCTAAGACAAAAGAAAACACATACTTAGAAACTAATCAAACAAAATAAATACATCATGCATGCAAACACAACCAACAGATATGGAAAGCTCTTACCTTGATCTATCTTTTCTTCAACTACAACGTCTTCAAAATCTCACTTTAATCCGTCCTAAATCGCCACATAAACATTCATACGGAGTAGCTCTTGTGAGAAAGAGAAGAGAGTGAGAAAGAGGAGTGACACAGGAGGCAACGGCAGGAGAAGAGAGTGAGAGAGGAGGCAGCGACACGGTTCGCTTATAAAGAAGAAGTTTCGCACTGTTTCGTCGGTGGAGAGCGGGAAAAATTCCCACTGTTCCGGCCGGCCGCGCGGGAAAAATTCGAGTGGGAAAGGAGCCTGGGAATCAGCGCAATCAGCAACAGTGCCGGCTGCTCGGAAAAAGTGCACCTGGCCGCGTGCTCCCGAGGCGGCAGGGCCCACCCGGCCTTGTCCGTTACCGACAGGAGTGGGCGGGAACGGGATCCCGCGCTGGCCGCCAGGGGCGGTGGCGGCAGGCCCCACGGCCGCCTCGTGCGGTGGCGGCAGGTGCCACGTGCCGCCTGGCGCGCCTGCCGCCGCCCGGGGTGGGGGTCTTTTTTGTCGTTTGCACTCGTAGGTGATCTCTTTTGACAATCCCACTCGACAGGGGGTCCTTTTGGACAAAAATTCTATTATTCATACCAAACATAGAGGTGTACCATTCTATTTGAGTGGAACAGAACCATGACATTCCATTGCACTCCGTTACCGAACCAAACACACCCTTCAGTTAAAACGTTGCATAAGTTGAGAACCAATAATTACGCGAGAGCGGAGGGGGGTTTCCGTGAATGTCCCCTTTTGCCTCTCTGCTTCCATAGCACAGCGCGAGCTCGCGGAGAGGACGACGCAGCCCAAGTTACCAAACCTCCTCCCCTCCCCAATCCCCTCCGCCTCCGGCGTCCCCCCTCTCGCCGCCGCCAGCGAGATGACGCCGGTCTACCGCGCGCCGCGGGAGACCGACTTCGCGCGCTTCCCCGACTCCGCCCCCATCGTCATCGACAACGGCGCCTCCACCTTCCGCATCGGGTAGGAGCCCCGCCTCCGCCGCCGCCCCCGGAACCCCCCGAAACCCTAACCCTAACGCGACCGTTCGCTCGCTCCGTTGCGTGCAGGTGGGCTGGCGAGGCGGAGCCGCGCGTCTCCTTCCGCAACATCGTGCAGAGGCCGCGCCACCGCAGCTCTGGTACGTAGCCCCGCGGGACGCTTAGAAATCTCGACCTTCGTGGTTGCCCGATGCGAATGTGTTCTGGAGTTTACGTAGTTGTGGTTCGTTTTGTGCGCAATGGCGCTCGCGGTTTCGGAAGTTCGCCGTGGCATTCCGTTGGTGACTGGGCGCTGTTCATGAGGCCTGGTTTTGTCCCGATGCACCGAAATCGGGCGTATCCTTTTAGATTGATATACGCCTAGTTTTTTTTTTGTAGATGATTTTGATGATACTTTGGTTTACTGGACTGCCAGTGATTCTGAAGTCGTGTTAGAGTCAGATGTCTGTAGAAATATATTTGCAATTGTGCGAGTGCGCTGCAATGTCCATGGTTTTATGAATGTACAAAAGTGGCATCACTTTATTTTGGATCCCTTATGCTCGTGTCGGTTGATGGACTTGTAAGAAGATTGGAGCGAATTCTCATATTTTAACTGATTGCAGTTTGTTTCTGATTCAACAGGTGAAACTGTGACAGTTGTTGGAGACACTGATCCAGCTCTAATGAAGTACTTTGACTGCACACGGACATCAATTCGCTCAGCATTTGATGATGATGTCGTCTATCAGTTCGAGTACATGGAATATGTTCGTCACTCCTACGGAATTATGTTCCTGTTTTTTTGATTTGTCAGCGAGACCAGCAGATAGTTTATAATGCGGTTTTAGGCTTCAAATTGATAAACTTGGCAGTCAATGTGGCCTGTCATCCTTTCTCCAGAGTACACTTTTAATTTTGCATTTTTTAGGAATCTGCAACTCTTAGGTCTTGACTATATGCTTGATATCGATCATATAGGAAAGAGTTCATACGAGTGTTGAAATATCAGAAAGATGCATATTCAGTGCTTAAGAAAAAATTCGATGTGTGCCACTTGTGATTTTGAGTTGATAAAGAACTTCAAAATGTACTTCTGTAACTGCACTTATTCCTTTTAAGTCACTGTACTTATTTGAATGTGTTTGATAAGTCACTGTACTTATTTAACCTTTTTTATCTGGTATTATCTGAATGTTGCAGATTCTCGATTATGCTTTTGACCGATTAGGTGCCACATCAGAGGTAAATTTACCTGCGTTAACACATGCTTCTTAAATAATTTCCTTCAGTCTTATTTTCTTTTCTTCCTTGGTTTGGTGGCTTGTCTTTTACTTTGCACCTGATAAATAAGTAACTTTTACATAGTTAGTCCTGTTGAATTAGAAAAGGAGCAACCAGGGGTTGGTTATGCATGTCAATTTACAATTCTAGTTACCAGTGTAGTATGTGTAGTGGGGACTAGGGACTAGAAATCATTTTTCTAGTGAGTGGAATTCAAACAACGTCGTAAGGGCTCTGGGAAAGAACTTTAGTCTCCCAGCCTCCGAGCATGACCAAGGTGAACAGAAAGAGTGAACTATGCAACTCCATTTCTGGTAAATGACAAGCACATATGGTTATCTCATTTCACCAGATTTTCTCCTTAGCAGTGAATGTTGAGGAATAACACAGGAAGAGTTGGTATTCCGAAGCTAGTAGTTTGCTGTTCTCATGCAATGAATCTGTAAAGTGAAAATCCAACACGTCAGTTCATTTAGTCTCATAGTTCTAAATCTCATAGTTATTGACTTGAAAGATGAGTAACTTATATATTTACTTGTATCTTCAAACTTCACAACTTAGTTTTTTTCTTTCTATAAACATCACAACTTGTTTTTTTTCTTCATATAAACAAATAATTGTTTGAATACTGTTGAAATCTAACTATTATTTGCTTAAATACCGGTCAGGTGGGCCATCCCATTCTTATGACAGAGTGCGAGTGCAATCCATCCTTTTCTCGAGCACGAATGTCTGAACTTCTTTTCGAGACATATGGTGTGCCATCCGTTGGTAATGTCTTTTTTGATCTTTATGTGCCATTGTTATGACTTATGAACCACATCTGTTAGTATAGTAGTGCAGTAGCACAGTCGACAGAAACATAAGTAATAATGTTTTCTTTAACTATTTGAATTTCAGCTTTTGGTATCGATGATGTATTTAGTTACAAGTACAATCAGAAGCTTGGAAACTGTGGAGAAGATGGGTTGGCTATTTCGTGTGAATTTGGAACATGCCACGTTGTTCCAGTAAGTTTTTTTCAAGATACGGTTTCCTCCAACTGTGTGCAACATACAAGTCATTTCATGTCTCTCCTTTTGTCAGATACCATTAAATGAGTACAATTACATCTGTTTAGGAGCAAATACCATTGACTGTGTTTGAATTATAAGTTTCTAATTGGATAAACAGAAACATTTTACAGTAGATCATATGTTGAATAAAAAGAAACAGATGCTACCATTGTGTTGCTTTCCAGGCATGTACTGTCCCCTTTTCTGCTCCCAGCTCCACAACTTCAGTCAAAAAGATGCATTTGCCTATTGGGTTACTGTGCAGAGCTTGAGCCAACAATATTATTCTGGCAACTCTCTCCATGAGGATCTGCACAACAAATTCATTGTTTGGACCGAATGTGCTGTATATTAGTTTGGCTTGTTGACTATTTCAGAGACCATGTTCAAGAAAAAGTCTCAGCAACTTGCATTTATCTATCTGTATATTTCAAATTAAGTTGTTGATCTGTGGACTAAAAGCCATGCTGGATCTGTTTTCAGTTCTTAAAAGGGCAGCCTGTGCTGGGGGCATGCTGCCGAACAAATGTTGGTGGATCTCACATTACTGATTTCCTGAGGCAGCTCCTCTCTCTTAAATATCCCTATCATGTGTATGTATGAGCACATTTTTCCGAAGTACTTTGTTTTATTTGTTTCCCCTAATCCCTACCATTTCCATGTCTAACAGTAGCCATTTTACATTTGCATAGGGCAAACTTTTCATGGGAAAAGGCTGAAGAGCTGAAGAAGGAACATTGCTATATAGCTGCTGATTATATGTCAGAGTTGCAGATATTCAAAGTAAGATATTTGTATCTATTTCTTTGTTCGCTTGTCAATTTTCAGAATTATCAAATTCCTATTCCCGATGTGTTTTCGTGTAGAAAGGACAGGCTTTTCACTGCAGTTGCCTTTTCATTTTCTTGGAGTTTCTTTATAGAAGCATATTTATAGCAATTATATACTACATTGTTGCAACACCATGAATTGATCACTTCAATTTGCAGAATAACAAGGAAGAAGCTGAAGAGAAGACTAGGTATTGGCAGCTACCATGGGTACCCCCACCCAGAGATGAACCGCCATCTGAGGAAGAGCTTGCGAGGAAGGCGGCTTATAAGGAAAAGGCTGGTCAACGTCTGCGAGACATGGCTGCTGCAAAGAAGTCTCAGAAGATAGCAGATCTGGAAGAAAAACTCTCTGGCCTGGAGGATTTGATGGATCACCTTGATGGAGCTGATGAACAAGAAGCAACGTCTATTCTGGGTAGATCTGGATACCTTTCCCAGCAGGAAATCAAGTCTGATATTCTGAAAGCAACACAATCTCTAAGAAAAGCGAAGGGGGAGTCCAATGGCAATGAGGAGAATGCAGATGCTTCAGGAGCTGATAAGTACCCACTTGTATCTGTCCCTGATGACATGTTGACACCAGAGCAGGTATGTGTTTAGTTAAGCTATCGTCTATGACTTGTTATGTACTAGTCAACGTCTCAACGATGGGATTCATTAATGCGCTTTTGGGATCATCTTGCACCTTCGTAATGGTAGGATAAATGTAATCTCCCATGGTTAACAACTTACTCCCTCCATCCATATATATAGGGCCTAATGCATTTTTCGAGATTGCCTTTGAATATTGATAATATTAACAGTATATGAAATGTATAATGTAAAAATTATATCATTGAAAGCTCCTTTCACATACGAACTTGAGGATATGCTTTGTGTAACTTGCATGCCATATATTATTGCTCTAACATATGGTCAAAGTTAGCCTAAAAAACCGCATTAGGCCCTATATATGGATAGAGGGAGTAACATCGTTCTGTGTCTGTGTTCCACTTTTGCTCTTTTCCAGTTAAAGGAAAAGAAGAAACAGATACTACTTAAAACCACAACAGAGGGCAAGCTGCGCGCCAAACAGAAGCGTGCCGAGGAGGCAGCATTGAGGGAGAAGCAAGAAGAAGAGAGGCGCACGTAAGTGGCGACATTCCCAGTCTGTAATTTGTTACTCCCTCTGTTCACAAATATAAGATGTTTTGGATATTCCAATATGGACTACATGCGGACTGAAATGAGTGAACAAACACACTAAAATGTGTCTATATACATCGATTCAGAAATGTGTCTATATACATTCTATATGGTAAAGTCCTGTATGAAATCACATGCCATTGTGTCTTGTTGATGAAACAGTTACTAAAAGCCATTTTGACACTTCTTTTGTTCTTTTGAGACGTTCCATGTTCATCAAATTTTAAACTGTAATAGGAAAGTACATTTCTGTATTTTTGTAACAGCAACTAGTTTTTTTTTGCCAATTTTGGAGGAAAAACCAGTGTTTATACCATAATAGCAAACTAGTAACCACATATTAAAAAAAGATTTAAGGAGAAGAAACTCCCTAACTTTTCATCTAACTACTAGTTGGGAGACTCAAACCCAGGTGGGGTGAGTGGAACCATGTCATTTTTCTCTAGGAGAGCTCCCCCTAGCAACCACATTTCGCTGAGCTCAGAGCTGCATTGGCTTCAATGCATTAGAAGTTTCTTAAAGCTTTTGTTTCTGTAAGAGAATATCACTAGAAAGGCTGAATCTTGTGTTAAAGATGCTCTTCCTCGAAATTGGTACGACTTCTAAACCTGTCTTAGAGATCAAAGTTACAGGCTGATAGGTTCTACAACCTGGTTGATATGGATAGTGTACTCCCAGATGTGCTTGAGGTTTTCTATTGTTTCTTCTGTAATATGTTGTCACTCTTAACTACACAGGGAGAACCCAGAGTTATACTTTGATGAGCTCCGTGCCCGATATTTAGAACTTTCTGAGAAAGTCGATCAGAGGAAGCGACAAAAGGTTAACGGCAACAATAATTCATCTGGCGCCGTAGGCCGTGGCGAGCGTCTAAATGCCGTCCAGAAAGAAAGAATGCGGCTGCTCACCACTGCTGCATTTGACCGAGGGAAAGGCGAGGACACTTTTGGAATGAGAGATGAAGATTGGTTGGTCTACAAAAAGATGAGCAAAGAGAGCGAGGAAGATGATGGAAAAGATGATGATGAATCAGAACTTGCTCGAATCGCGTCAAAAATCCAGGTAAGGCCCCACTCTCAAGCTTTCCTATTCATGATGTCCATTTTCTCATGATATCCGCGTTTCTTTGGTGAAGTAAAAAAACACAAACTAAAATTGTATCATATAACATGACGCTTCCCCGTGCAGGAGGTGGACCCTACGTTTGTGAACAAACATGACGCTGTTGAACCAGCTCCAGACCCTCATAAAATCCGGCCTCTCACTGCAGAGGATTTCAAAATCGCCATCGGGATCGAGCGGTTCCGCTGCCCTGAAGTACTTTTCCAGCCAGGCATGATAGGACTCGACCAGGCTGGCATTGACGAGATGGTCAGCATCTCCCTCAGGAGGTTAATGGAGGACGAGTCCGTCAAGGAGCGCCTCTGCCAGTCCATCCTCGTCACGGGCGGCAGCTCCCTGTTTCCCGGGATGATCCCTCGGCTCGAATCGGGGATCCGGCAGTTCCGGCCCTACCTCACGCCGCTGAAGCTGGTGAGAGCCGCCGACCCCATCCTGGACGCGTGGCGGGGCGCTGCGGCCTTTGCGGCTTCCAGCAAGTTTGGGAAGCAGACCTTCACATTGGCGGATTACAGAGAGCACGGCGAGAGCCTGTTCCATCGCTACAACATTGTCTACACGCTGTAGCAGCCTTCTGTTGGTGTCTTCTCCGCTAGCGTATAGAGAAACTGACGCGTCTTGCTTGTAAACAAAAGTTTTTTTTTTTTTTTGCTTGTGATCATGCATCTTGTGAAGATGACATATTTTTAACTCTTAGAAACACTGATACCGATCATTATTGTTTATTAGTCAGTATATTAATTGATATCCATAGTCCAAGCACTTTGTCAAAAGAAATGCATACTCTAATAGTCTAATTGTCCTGCTTCCTATAATAGGATCCCTATCCACCGAAAATACACTTTGGTTCCTGGTCGTATATGCACCCTATATGATCTTTTTAATAATTAATTAAAAAGTTAAAATAATTCTAAAGTCTAGTATATAAATTTTCATGGAAAAAAGTCAACATTGACTTTTGGGCAAAAAAGGCAAAAATTATTTGCTATTATAGATCACTATTCACACTATTTTGACATAAAATTTATCTTTTTTAAAAGGAAGTCAAAGTATAATTTTCTTTTTGTGTAAATTTTTTTTACAAGTACAATGAAAGGTCAAATTTATTTTAAAAATATTTTCAGATATTTTTGACTTTTTGTTGAATTGTTACTTTATTTTTGCATATAGGATGTATATACACCTAGTTTTCAAAAGTCAATGTCAACTGTCAATTTGGTAGAGAATCTTTGAAAGATACTAGATTTTAGTAGTGATCAGTTCTTTTCTTTACTATCTTTTTTTTTGCGACAAGTTCTTTTCTTTACTATCAACCATCCTTCTACTTCCTCCCTTTTTAAATATAAGTCTTTTTAGAGATTTCACTAGGGGTATATACACTAGTATAAAACGGGGCTATAGTGCTGGTTGGTAAGGGTCTATAGTCCCGATTCTTCAACCGGGACTATTAACTTGGGACTAAAGACCCCCCACGTTTAGTCCCGGTTTGCCACGAACGGGACCTACCACCGCTTGAAAAAGTATTCGCAAAAAGGCCCAACGAAGTACAACCACTTAGAGAGAGGTACTACCGCCCTCAAGCGGTACTACCGCCCACCCCGAGTGGTACTACCGCTCAGTGAGGGTACTACCGCTTGACACAAGCGATACTACCGCTCGCCACTGAAACAACCATAACTTTTGCATACGAGCTCCGAATCGAGCAAACCCAATCTTGTTGGCAATCTTAAGAACATGCAGATATGAAAAAACCAATGATATAGAGATGTGGAACTCTATGAATGAAGAACCGACAAAAACTTCAACATCGAAAATATCATAGAAGATGCATATGGACTCCGTTTTCGATGAACTCGAGCTTGTCATGAAGATGACCATAAGCTCTAAAACTCACCAAGAGAAACACCAAACAAGAACCAAGAAGTATGATGCAAGGATGCAAATGGTTTGAGATCTCAAAGAACGATACGATCAAGCTACTCACTTGAGAGCCCCCTTGACAGTACGACAATCTATCCTAAAACATAAAACCTATCAAGGACAAACCTATACCTTGCACCCCGTCCTCTTGAGCTAGATGACGATGATCTTGGCTTCCTCAAGATGGACCACCTTTCTTGATTGCGTTGGCTTGATGAAGACTAGTTGATTGCTCCCACATACACACTATGGGTGAGCCGCTCTTCAACATATCTTGAAAGGATCGATATGGTTGACTAGAGGGGGGGGGGGTGAATAGGCAACGACCACTTTTTAATTAATCTTAACAAGTTAGGGTAAGCAACATACGGGTTCACTAAAATAGCAACAACAAGGTGAACATATATGATGCTAACAACAAGAATAACTAAGACAAGTAAGAGATAGACAACAACATAAGCATACACGAAGTAAAGGTTAGAGATAACCACAAGTGGAACCAATGAAGACGAGGATGTGTTACCGAAGTTTCTTCCCTTTGACAGGAAGTACGTATCCGTTGGAGCGGTGTGGAGGCACAATGCTCCCCAATAAGCCACTAGGGCCACCGTATTCTCCTCACACCCTCGCACGATGCAAGGTACCGTAATTCCACTATAGGTGCCCTTGAAGGCAGCGACCGAACCTTTACAAACAAGGTTGAGGCAAACTCCACACAAAGCTTGGAGGCTCCCAACAAAACCACGAAGCTTCACCACAATGGAATGTGGCTCCGAGGTGACCTCAACGGTCTAGGGTGCTCAAACACCCAAGAGTAACAAGATCCGCAAGGGATTGGTGGGGGAATCAACTTTTCTCTTCGTGGAAGTGTAGATCTAGACCTTCTCAACCAATCCCTAAAGAATCAACAAGTTTGATTGGGTAGGGAGAGAGATCGGGCACTTTTGAAATTAGGAAGCAACAATGGAGCTTGGGAGGGTCAAAGGTAGGGTTCTACAACAAGAAGAACCCCTTATATAGTGGGGGGGGGGAAATCCAACCGTTTTCCCACTCACAGCCCGAGCCTAGCGGTACTACCGCTGCCTGTAGCGGTACTACGGCTAGCACTCCAGCGGTACTACCGCTGGCTGCAGTGGTACTACCGTTGGCACTCCAGCGGTACTACCGCTGGCTGCAGCGGTACTACCGTTGGGCCCATGGTAGTGCAGAAGCACTACCGGGCCAACCACCGCAAAGAAAGTCTTCGCAAAAAGGTCCGACGAAGTACAACCGCTAGGAAGGCGGTACTAAGCTCCTGGAGCGGTATTACCGCCAGCACTAGCGGTACAACCGCTAGGGCTAGCGGTACTACCGCTAGGCACAGCGGTACTACCGCTGAGAGACCTTTTGTTTAGATGAGATAAAAACAGAGGCGGGAGCCACTCCAAAGTTGCAGGTAAGGGGAAAGGAGATAAAGTGTGTGCGTGCAAAATTGATTCCACCCAAACCTTTCCACTATGGGTCCCCTCTTAATAGTACGGCGTTCCTATGACTGAAAGAAGGAGAATCGTAGAGTACACCGTGCTTCTGTTCTATGAAAAGAGGGGGCGAGTCGTCTTGTGCCGTTGACATGTGTTATGTGAAATCTTAACACACACGATTAGTCCTTTGCGGTACTGTCATCAATCACCAAAATTACTTAGGCATAAAATATGCCCTAACAATCTCCCCCTTTTTGGTGGATTGATGACAATACCGTATTTGCACAATGAATAGCATGTGAACATAAAGATAGTGGTATAGAAAATTAAGGAGCATATGACTCACAGCATATGATAGAAATAAATCTCACACTAGTTCAAGTCTCACATCACACAAAGCAAAGATAGCAAATAAAATCAAACCAAGTTCAAAGCAAACACGATAAGATAAGCAAAGCTCAAATCTCAAATCCAGCTCCTAGACTCTCTCCCCCTTTGGCACAAGACACCAAAAAGGGGCACACCTAATGACACAGGTGGACAATCCTCATCCTCATAAGCCCCAGACTCGTCCGTGGCATCCGGATTGTCCTGCTCCTCCTCATTGTCCTCCTCAGACGCCTCCTCCTCTACATTAGACCACTGATAACCTTGAGCACGCATCCAAGCAGACTCTAGAGTGATGTCGTCCTCTGAGCTGCTGGAGATATCAACATGAAGTGTCCTCAGGACACGCTTGT
This sequence comes from Hordeum vulgare subsp. vulgare, assembly GCF_904849725.1. Taxonomy (NCBI): domain Eukaryota; kingdom Viridiplantae; phylum Streptophyta; class Magnoliopsida; order Poales; family Poaceae; genus Hordeum; species Hordeum vulgare. The sequence goes on along the minus strand of NC_058520.1, from coordinate 21,283,472 downwards.
GCCTCTGACGGTTCTCCTTCTGGGCCACATGAGTCTGATACTGTCCCTTGGCCTGCATACAGAAGAGAGTATTCATTTTATCCTTCAGTTTCACTGCCCAAGATGGCATAGCAGAAGATTGGGACTGAGAAGCGGGGCCTCTTTCAGCAGCAGTCTCTGTGTCAATGTCCATGTGCTGAGACGAAGTGGATGAGTTGGCCCATTTGTCCTTGATGTGGAGCCTGATAGGATCGTGCACAAAGTAATCAGCCTGAAGGTGGAACTCCTCAATCAAATAGACGTCGTGCCACCTCTGGCGAATATAGGCAAACAAGTAGGGCCCGTAGATGGGAACCTTGCGGTTCATGATGCAGTTCCAGAGCTCATTGAACATCACGTCAGAAATATCGAGAGGGGCAGATTCCTTAGTCATAGCCTCCTCATAAAGCAGAAGCATCTCAGCTAGATAACCATGCACCTCGTCAAAGTTGCCAATGCGAGGAAAGAGAGTGTTGTGGAAGATCCGATGCATGATATCCAGATGCTTGGGGAGCACACCTTTCTTCACATAAAGTTGTTGCAGCCTGTCCTTGGGGGTGGTAGTATATGAAGATGGAGCATGTGGACGCAGCCCAAGAGGATTGTCAGCTCCCTAAAAGTCGACCTTGAGAAACTTCATGAATTCTAACCAGGAACCTGTCATCTTCTGAGTACCAGTCATCCAAGTCATGGTGCGCTCTTCATCAGGCGAGAAGTGAACAGTAACATAGAATTGGGCGACAACATCTGGATCAAAGTCGCGCTTGAAGGAGATGATCTCCTTAATGCCAAGCTTGTCAATCGAAGAGATCGCCTCACCAAAGTAATCCGGGTTCCGCTGAAGGTGAGCCAAGTCAATCCACTGAACTAGAACAAACATCTTCTTGAAGTGCTTGATGATGTCGCGATAGATCCTGCAGTGATCCCGTGACCAAACATGCTCGACATCCTTGATCTGAGCCTTCTATTCTAGATAGTGATTGCGGGTGCGGAACCGCAGAAAATCCTTAGGGGGCATAGTGCGAACGTTGATCCCCTTGTCCTTGTCAGCTGTCTTCTTGAAAGACTTCTTTTTGGGAGGCAGACCGGAAGTGGCGGAGCCCTCTGGAGCATCTTGAGTTTGATACTGCTTCGGCTGGGTGTCCCGTGGGGGATTCGAGTGGAGAGCACCACCTGTGGTACACAAGACACACACCGAAAAAGAGCGTCAGGAGGAGTCAAGGCAATGAACAAAAAGAGGCATAAAAGTAAACTCACATTGCCAAGAAAATGGAAAAGAAGAAAAATATCCTCCTGGCGGTAGTACCGCTACACCTGACGGTAGTACCACTGGGGTCCTAGCGGTAGTACCGCTAGGGGGTTGACTTTCAGATCTGAATAGAAAAAGACTCATAGGAACAACTAGATTGGATTTACGAGGGCCATGAGTACTGCATATAATCACTACAAAAACCACCATAGCCCTAAACACATGAGGATCTCAAGAATCATCTAGATAAAGACATGCCTAGTCAAGGGGATTCAAGTTTTAGATCTAATCCAAAATAAGAGAAGAAGTGCTTGATCTAATACATGAAGAACCTAGAGCATGTCAATATAAACGCAATGAATCATAGGACCTACACTCCCCTAGAATATCTCCTTCGTTCCATCCAAGAACAAAGCACAACACCATAGCCATGGATCCAAATCACCAATGCTCCTAACCCTAGAACAAGAAAACACCAACCAAGAGAATAAAGGGAGGAGATTTACCAGAGTCCATGGCACTTGGCGGAGGAAGGAGGAGTGGAGCAAACCCTCCAACTCAACGAAGAGAAGGGGCTCCACAGATAGAGATCCAAATAGGGGGAGTTCGGGGTTGGGGAGGGAAGAGCCACGATGAAGAAGAAAGAAGGCAGGAAAAACGAGCTCCCCTTCCTTTATATAGTCCAAGGGGTACGGGCCAGCGGTAGTACAGCTGACCGCGCGGTAGTACTGCTGCCTGTAGCGGTAGTACCGCTGGGGTCCTGGCGGTAGTACCGCTCCCCTTTGAGACAACCCTAAAAGCCCTAGTTAGGTCGTGGTAGATTGGGGTCCTGGCGGTAGTACCGCTATCCCGAGCGGTAGTACCGGTGGGGTCCTGGCGGTAGTACCGCTATGTCACGCCCAAGATGCGACCCTATCCTCGATTTGGCTCGAGGGCCTCGTCAGGGATAGAAGCGCATCTCGTCGTGTCGCAAGAATGGATATCGTTACAAGTACGTGTACTGAAAAGAAGAGATATATAAAGAGTTGGCTTACACTCGCCACAAGCTACATCAGAGTCACACCAGTACATTACATAATCATCAAGAGTAAGAGCAGGGTCCGACTACGGACGAAAACAAACGACAAAAGAAGAACGACGTCCATTCTTGCTATCCCAGGCTGCCGGCCTGGAACCCATCCTAGATCGATGAAGCAGAAGAAGAAGAGGCAACTCCAAATGAACAATCAACGCGCTCGCGTCATGTAATCTTTACCTGTACCTGCAACTGGTGTTGTAGTAATCTGTGAGCCACAGGGGACTCAACAATCTCATTTCCAAAGGTATCAAGACTAGCAAAGCTTAATGGGTGAGGTATGGTTAAGTGGTGAGGTTGCGGCAGCGGCTAAGCATGTATATGGTGGCTAACTTACGAGTACCAGAAATAAGAGGGGGAAGATCTACGCATAGCGGTCGTGAACTACTGATGATCAAATGAATGATCCTGAACGCCTACCTACGTCAGACATAACCCCACCGTGTCCTCGATCGGAGAAGGAACTCACGAAAGAGATAGTCACGGTTACGCACACAGTTGGCCAATTTTAGTTAAGTTAACTTCAAGTTATCTAGAACCAGTGTTAAACAAAGCTTCCACGTTGCCACATAACCGCCGGCACGGCTTTCCGAAAGATTTAACCCTGCAGGGGTGCTCCAACTAGTCCATCACAAATTACCACAAGCCGCATAGAAATCCTCAATCACGAAGCTCGTGATCTCGTCGGATTCCCTAGTGGAAAACCTCAACTCTGAGATTACCCAAAGCATCACCGGAATCCCGATGCACAAGATATCTCGTCAAAGGTAAAACTAATCCAGCAAGGCCGCCCGACGTGTCGACGAACCCGATAGGAGTCGCGTACCTCGTTCTCAGGACACGGCGGATGGGTCACACTAGGAGAACCAAACCTCGGGTTACCCCGCGGTGGCCCCGTAGTCTGCCAATTTGGACCAACACTCATGAGGAGCACTGGCCCGGGGGTTGATTAAATTATCCTCGGGGTCCGGAAAGTCCCTATGCAATTTTATTAGGTGTTTAGGCAAATGTAGTACCAAAGTTGGGCCTTGCCAGACCAGTCTTAATCAAAAACGAATTATCAAGGGGTTCCCCATAACAACCCCGATCGTGTTAGGAGCGTTCATTTATGGAACATAACACCGGTAGCCGAAACTAAGGGGGCAAAGGTGGAACAAAACACCAGGCTAGAAAGGCCGAGCCTTCCACCTTTTACCAAGTATATAGGTGTATTAAATTAGATAGCATTAAATATGATGATATAACAATGAACCCATGTTAACACATGGAAGCAACTGCACCTGCAACTAGCAACGCTAACAACAGGGTTAAGCAAGCAGTAACATAGCCAATCAGTGGTTTGCTAGGTTGAACATGTTGAATGTTTTCATGGCATTGTTGAGAGGCTGAATTTAACAGGTGGTAGGCAACGAGACATAAACGATAGAAGCGATAAACTAGCATGGCAATGATAGTAATGGTATCTGGGGAAATGATCATCTTGCCTGAGACCCCCTTGGAAGAGGAATGCCTCCGTGAAGCAGACGAACCGACGTAGTCGAACGGGTCCTCACATCCAACACGCTTGCGGAACTCTATCGAGACGGGGAAACCGGAAACACAATCAACACACGGAATTCACCACACGATGCACAACACATAAGATGCATGAGCAGCTAAAATCATGCCAGTCACGGCATGACAATTTCACACAATCAAAACTACACGTTAAGTGAAGTTCAATATGCAACGGGTTGCATATTGATGAAACTCCACATTCATTTATTTAGTTCTATCCCGATTAAATACACGGCAATATTAAATGTGGTTAAACATGCAAGAGGTGAAGCGGAAATTAAACTACCTATCTAGGCATTTTAAATGAGGTCGGAAATGACAAATAGCATCTCCGAGACGACCTCACATGTTAATTTGCAATTCTGTCCAGATCTGAACTAACACATATAATTAGTTGTTAAACAGCAAAACAAATAGGTTCACGTGTTTCTACGCGCCAAGGCAAGCAATCTACACGTAAGGAGCATCTCCAACGGAGCTACGGATCAAAAGCTACGAGCACCGCAAGATATGATGGCATGAATGCAAAATGTGTGCAACGGCGGCTACGAGCGCATCAACACAAACAACCAGCAAGAGAAAAAGAAACTACACAAGATTCTAAGCAAGTTTCAAGTAGGGCACGATCAAAACGGAGCCACGGTTCGAAAACTACGAGCAAAACAAGAAAATACTACAATCTGTCAAAATAGCCACATAGCAATTTCTACGCCTCACAACTACGGCTACACAACTCCGGTTTGCTCAAGCAAGGCATGGCACGGAAGAGGGCAAGACGCACTACTACAAACAACTAACAACTACTAGCATGGCAGCAAGGTGCACTAGGAAAAGAAGTCACAAAATGACATCTCACACACTATTTCAGACTTAGTGAAAATAACACCTCAAGAAGGTGCAGTTTTCAGCCTGAAGCAATATTGACAGCAGCAAAACCTATAGCTACAGGACTCGAAATGGCATGAAACTTCACAGCATGCTAAAGAAATATAAGGGGTACAACTAACTCCATTGGACCAAATCCAAAAGAGCTACTGACCACAAGCTAGAAGCAAAACAAAACAGCAACAAAAAGATAACAGAATTCCAGACTTAGAAATATTTCAGCTCCTCTAAAACAGCACTATACACGCAACTTGAGAGCAAGCAAACAACACCTAAACATGCATTTCTATTGCAACTAAAAATTCTAGAGGCTAAACAAAACATCCAAGATCAACTCCATAGTTGACAACTAATTCAAACGAGGCACGGAAGAAATCCTACGAATTAATCAAAAGGGCAACATAGCAAAATATCTCGCGAACTAACTTCCTCGAAAGCTAAAACTAATTGCACAGAAAAATCCACGGGATTTTTCTACCCCGAAAACATATAAAATAAGCGGGGTTTGCAACTCAAAATAAAGCCACACATTAATGCGAGATAATACCTCTAAACGGGAAAATAAACTACCGGCAAAACTCTACACGAAAAAATACGAGTGACCGCTCTAAAATACGTAGAAATATGGTCCCTAAAACATGGACATTACATCTATGGCATACGGGCAATCCGGATACACACGAAAATTAACTACGGAATGGATCCTAGTTAAACAGCACATAAAACGAGGCATTAGGCACTCTAAACAGCGTTAGAAAAATATGCATGTTGGATAAACGTGTTCTACTCGCGAAGCTACCCCAAAACGATATATAACACGCGTCGTTCCGACTTACGGTTTAGAAACTACGGACGTTTGAAAATCTAACCTCTTCTCTAAAAATACTAATTCGCAGAAAAACCTAATATTTCTACGGGCCGAATTATCTATTGAGCTCAACAAGGGCAAGGCGCAAGATAGCAATATTGCAACGGGGGCGGGGAATAGCTGAGTCTCACCAAGGCCACCTGGGCCGAATCTGGAGAGGCGGCAGGAGCTGGAGGAGGGCTTGGGCCGGCGAGGGGGAGGCCGGCCTCGAGAGGCGAACTGGGCCGGCCTCGAGCTGCTGGGGAGGTTGGGCCAGCGCGGGGCCCACGGGGCGCTGGGGCGGCCGGCCCAGGCGGGAGGAGCTGCGAGCTCGGGCGGCTCCCAGGCGCGGGGTCAACGCCGGCGAGGCAGGGCTCCAGATCGGCGCCCCTGGTGGCCGGCGCGGGCGCAAGGGAGCCTGGATCCGGCCAGCCCTTGCCGGATCTGGCGCGGGCGGCTGCGGCACACCGGCGACAGGGCCATGGCGGTGCGGCACACCGATGCGCAGCGAGGTGGAGGCGCCTAGGGCGGCGCTGCTGTCCGGGGCGGGGAAGGTAGCCGACTGCTCCGGCGAGGCACTCCGGTGGCGACGGCAGGAGGGGGCCTCGTCGGCCAAGGCGTCCAGCGGGAGGTGCTCGCGAGCAGGAAGGGGCGGCGGCTGCCTCGAGATCGGGCTGCCATGGACGGGAGCGCGCGAGAGCTCGCGGGGCGGCGGCGCTGGATCCGGGCCAGGTGCGGGCCTGCTGCGGGCCTCGCGGGCCGGCGGCGGCCGCGGGACAAAGAGAGTGGGGCGGCGCGGCTAGGGTTAGGTTTAGGTGGGGCGCGGATTCCGAGGAGAGATGAGAGGGGGCTGTCTAATTAATGGCATGGGGGGGTATTTATAGAGAAAAGGGGGCTCGGTTAACCGGAATCGCGATCCGGATCCAACCGCGGGGTCGGATTCGGACGATTCCGAACGCGGGACGGGTACGCGGACGTGTAGAGGGAATATCCGGAGACGAGAGGGAGAACGGGCGGCGGCGGCACGGTTTTAAAAACGCCGACAGATGTCCGACGGTAGACCGAATACGGTGCCGCTACGGTCGACCGTTCGGGTACCAGTCGGTCTCCGACCGCGACGAAATTCGACAGGCGGCCTAGCTACATCTAATTGCGACCGCGTGCCAAGTTTCACCTCGATCAGAGAGAGTTTTAAACGCGCTTTACAAACAGGGTTTCGACGGTGCCGCGGGCGCGTGCGAGTGCGGTCGGGCTCAGAACGGACGACGACGAGAACCGGCAACTACTAACGAATGCAAGTTTTGAAAACGGGCGGCAACGGAGATGCTGATGCAGTGCAGATGACGCGCATGATGCGATGATGATGGAACAGATAAATAAGCCGCACGACGAAAACAGAAAGAGAGGGGAAGCTTCTAGAACGTCGGCATCGGGCTGTCACACGCTACCCCTGGCGGTAGTACCGCTCCAAATGACACAACAAGACATAGGATTGCATGAGAAAGACGTGGGCAAACGACAAGTAGTGTAATAAGAAGATAACACCAGCAAGATATATTGACTCGTCATTTTGTATCCTTTCTTCCATATGAGAGAAAGGTGGGGGCGGTGGCCGAGGCCACCTATGTTTGAGACAAAGGTATGACACCGCGAAGAATTATCCTTGGGTTCATGACCAACGCTCGTCTTTGAAGCACAAGTGTCATTTGGTAATGGCTAAAGTGAAAGACTAGATCAATTTATGCATAATGGGGGGGGGGGAGGAAGAGTTCATTGAGAGAACAACACCCCCCCTATGTCCATGCCTACATCTAGAACAAGATCGAATGCATAGTGAGGTGCAAAGTGCCTAGCTTCAATCCACATTACTTGAATTAATGATATTTAGCTCATGCCTTAACTCCCGGAACCTTGCTTCATCTAGGGGCTTGGTGAAAATATCTGCAAGTTGCTCTTCAGTGTGGATGAAGTGAACCTCAATATCATCAAGCTTGATATGTTCACGAATGAACTGATGGCGAATATCAATATGCTTGGTCTTGCTATGTTGCACTGGGTTGAGGGAAATCTTGATAGCACTTTGATTGTCACATAGAAGAGGCACTTTGTCACAAGTGACACCGTAATCCTCTAAAGTTTGCCTCATCCATAGCAATTGTGCACAACAACTTGCAGCTGCCACATACTCAGCTTCGATGGATGATAGTGAGACACAATTCTGCTTCTTTGAGGACCAACTTACCAGTGAGCGACCAAGGAATTGGCATCCTCTAGAAGTTGACTTCCTCTCCACACAATCTCCTGCCCAATCTGAGTCAGAATAGCCCACTAGGTTGAAGTTTGCTCCTTTGGGATACCATAGACCAAAGTTTGGGGTATGAGCCAAATATCGAAAGATTCGCTTAACATCCATATAATGACTTTCTTTTGGTGCGGATTGAAACCGTGCACATATCCGTACACTCAACATAATATCTGGTCTAGATGCACAAAGGTAAAGGAGGGATCCAGTCATGGAGCGATATACCTTTTGATCCACTGCTTTACCATTGGGATCACTATCAAGCTTGCATCTTGTTGGCATGGGGAACTTGACCGGCTTGACATCTTCAAGCTCGAACCGTTTGAGCATGTCTTGAGTGTACTTGGCTTGTTTGATGAAGGTCCCTTCTAGGCCTTGTTTAATCTCGAATCCGAGGAAGAACTTCAACTCTCCCATCATGGACATCTCAAATTTCTCGGTCATTAGTGCAGCAAATTCTTCATTGAAGGAAATGTTAGGAGAACCAAAAATGATATCATCAATATATAGTTGGCATAAGAATAAATCCCCTTTAACCCTCTTAGTAAAAAGAGTGGGATCTATCTTCCCAATTTCAAACCCACGATCTTGTAACAACTCAGTAAGATACTCATACCACGCACGTGGGGCTTGTTTAAGGCCATAGAGTGCCTTATTAAGTTTGTGCACATGATTGGGGAGCTTGGGATGTTCGAATCCCAGGGGTTGTTTGACATAGACCAACTAATTTAAAGGACCATTAAGAAAGGCACTTTTCACATCCATTTGCTGTAATTTGAAATTATGATGAGAAGCAAATGCAAGCAACATGCGAATAGATTCTAGACGAGCAACAGGGGCAAAGGTTTCACCGTAGTCGATTCCCTTGACTTGGGAGTAGCCTTGAGCCACCAATCTTGCCTTGTTTAGAATCACAATCCCATTGGCATCTTGCTTGTTTTCGAAAATCCATTTGGTCCCGATGACATTATGTTCCTCCTTTGGTCTTGGCACTAAATCCCAGACTTGATTACGCTCGAAGTTGTTAAGTTCTTCATGCATGGCCATAAGCCAATCCTCATCATCGAGCGCTTCCTGTACCTATTGAGATTCACAATACGAAACAAACGCGTGATGCTCACAATAATTCCAAATCTGTTGACGGGTGGATACTCCCTTTTTTAAACTGCCAAGTACATTCTTCATAAGATGTGACTTGACTCTCAGCTTGTTCTCAATCTTGGCTGCTCGACGCTCCAAGAGTTCTTCATTGGATAACTGGGGAGCATAGACTTGTTTACTTTGCTTGCCCTTGCGTCTTGAACCTCCCTTGGCACCGGCTGTTGGTGCCGCAGAAGGGAATTGCGAGACAGTATCCTGATCATCTTGACTTTCGACTTGAGCAGGTTCACTTGTTTGTCCTTGTACTTGTGGTTGCTCTTGATCTTGATCTTGTGCTTCTATTTGGTCTGGATCTTGTGGTTGCACTTGATCTTGATCATGAGCAGGTTCGGAACCTTGGGTAAGTGCTTGAATATCATGGGACACATCACCATTGTTGGGCAATTGATCTTGACCTTGAGCTTGTTCAACTTGTTGAGAGTCTTCTCTTTGTTCATCGGAAGCGTGTGGGGGCTTGTGGGGGTGATGGCTCCACATGAGTAGAGCATTGTCCTTCTCCTTCGGCCACAAGGGGTTCCTCAATGGGGAGTATTTGACCAATCCCCATTCTTCTTATGGCTTGGGGAGGAATTTCATCACCTACATCACAAAGACCACTTTGCTCCACTTGGGAGCCATTATTTTCATCAAACTCCACGTTACACATCTCCTCAATGAGTCCGGTGGACTTGTTGAGGACACGGTAAGCATGAGAGTTTGTAGCATAACCAACAAAGATGCCCTCTTGTGCTCTAGAATCAAATTTAGCTAAACGTGCACCTTTCTTGAGAATGAAACACTTACAACCGAATACCCGGAAGTACTTGAGATTGGGTTTGTTTTCAGTGAGAATCTCATATGGAGTCTTGTTCAAGCCTTTGCGGATATAGAGCCGATTGGACGCATGACATGCTGTGTTGATGGCCTCAGCCCAAAAATTATATGGAGATTTGAATTCCGCCATCATTGTTCTTGCAGCATCCATCAAAGTACGGTTCTTCCTTTCTGCCACGCCATTTTGTTAAGGGGTATATGGTGCTGAATATTGATGCTTTATTCCCTCATCACCTAGAAACTCATCCAAGGTGTAGTTATTGAACTCGGTGCCGTTGTCACTTCTAATCATCAAGATCTTTGCTTCATGTTGAAGTTGAGCTTCATTAGCAAAGTTGATGGCAGTTTGTTGAGTCTCACTCTTCCTTTTGAAGAAATATACCCAGGTGTATCTTGAGTAGTCATCAACAATCACCAAGCAGTACTTTCTGCCTCCAAGACTATCAAATGATGAAGGACCGAAAAGATCCATATGGAGGAGCTCCAATGGCCTCTTAGTGTAAATGAGAGTCGTTGGACGATGAGCAGTTTCATGAATCTTTCCTTCAATGCAGGCACTGCAAGCACGATCTCTAGCAAAACTCACATTTGTTAGTCCACGAATATGGTCCCCTTTGAGAAGACTTTGCAACGATCTCATATTGACATGAGCTAGTCGGCGATGCCAAAGCCAGCCCACATCAACTTTAGCCATTAGACACGTCGCAGTCTTAGTGGGTCGCTTTGAGAAGTTCACCACATAAAGACCATTTTCGACATATCCAACACACGCTACTTTAAGAGTCTTGCTCCACAGGAGGACAACAGTATCAAGATTAAAGAAGGTGGAAAAACCCATAATTGCAAGTTGACGAACCGAAAGTAAATTGTAGGCAAGAGACTCAACAAGCATGACCTTCTCAATAGATAACTCTTGAGAGATGACCACCTTACCAAATCCCAATAACTTTGACGAGGATGCATCGGCGAATTGGACATGGGTGGGCATAGATGGAGAAGGATGCACATCCACCACTAAGTCCTTGCTTCCAGTCATATGATTTGTTGCTCCACTATCGAGCAACCATGACACCCCACCGGAAGCAAACTCCTGCAATAGATCAAGGCTTGGTTTTAGGGACCCATTTTTTAATGGGTCCTTTAATGTTAGAGACAAGGGTCTTAGGAACCCAGATAGCCCACTCAATGGACTCATAGTAAGAACCAACAAATCTGGCATAAACATGCCCATCACCAGCACGACATAAGACATAGGAAGGATTGAGTTTGCCGGCTGTGTTAGTAGGAATGGTTTTGCCCTTCTTGACGTTACCATCATCCACCTTGTTCCTGTTCACCTCCTGAGTCCCTTCGCCCTCTTTGACAAAGATGTCCATGAGGGTAGGGGATCGTTTGTTTCTGTTCCTCCTTTTTTCCTTTTGACTTGGAGGTAAGTCCAAGTCCCTCCTTTCCTACAACACCCTTTTGATTTCTCAAGAGGTCGTTCAGGCTCTTCTCACCTTGTATGCATGCCAGAAGGCCCTTCTCAAGTTTCTCCTTTAACTTGGCATTTTCCTCCACAAGATGTACATGCTCACAACAAGGATTAGTTGTACAAGAATTATCAATTAACACAAAGGGAGGACAAATAGAGATCTCCTTGGTAAGCTTTGCTTGGAGTTGATCATGAGACTCTTTCAGAGAGAAATGAACACCTTTCAAGACCTTGTGAGCCTTGTCAAGTGTGTCAAACTCCACTTTGAGTCTGTCATGGCCAATCCCAAGAGCATACTTTTCAGACTTAAGCATACGAGTAAGAACATTATCATGATCTAGTTTCTTTTGCATTTTAGCGCAGTCATCGTTGTATGACTCCTCAAGAGCCAAACGAAGAGTGCGTTCTTTTTCTAGTGCAATAGATAATTCGGCAATTTCATTGGCATAGTCACGACTATGTCCCTGAAGCTCGGAGATGGTCTCCTCATGAGATTCGATGAGGTCATTGGCCTCACCCAGTTGTTCCAAGAGAGCAACAAAATGCTTCTTGGATTCTCCCTTAATAGTGCACAGAAATTTGTCAAGATCATGCTCATTAAGTTCCCCAACATCACTATCATCAACACAATTTAACAATGAAGGAGAGTAGCGATGTTGGTCTTAATGATGGGGGTTACCTGATTGATACCTTTTGCCATGAGGCACTTGGCGATGTGGTTCTCGTTGGGGGCGTTGAAGAGAGACACCTTCTTGGGAGAGGGGGTGGCAATAGCAACAGTTGCCGTTGCCACCATATCATCATCATCATCATCATCGGAAGGGTACTCTTCAAGGGCCACCATGCCCTTTGGGTGGAGTTTCTTCACAAAGTTGTTCTTGATTGGGAATGACTTGGTTTTGTCTTTGCGAATGAGCTTGCCCCCGTTGTCTTCCCTTTTCTCATAGGGACATTCGGCCACGAAGTGACTCACATTACCACAGTTATAGCATGTCCTCACTCGTTGCTTGGGTTTGAACCTACTTGAGTTGTTCTTGGTGAAGGTGGGTCTTGAGTTCCTCTTGTTGCCCCAGAATTGCCTTGACGCAAGAGCCATGTGCTCATGATAAGCATACTTCGTGTCTTCAGGGCAACTCTCCTCTTCCTCATCCTCTTCTTCTTCTTCAAAAGTTGCTTTTGCCTTTAACGGAAGGTTGGGTGAAGCTGTCTTTGAGCGAACACGAGCAAGTGCATTGTCAGTTGTCTCGTTCATGATTGACATTACAATGAATTCATCCAACACCTCACTGGAAGACAAGGAGTGGAAGTCTGGTCGCTGATGAATGACAGATGACATGGCTTTATTGAAAGGCATGATGGCTTTGAGAAACTTGCGCTTGACCCATGTATCATCCACATCCTTGCTCCCATGGTCCTTGAGTGGCACAGCAATAGCAGTCACCCTCCGATAGTGATCACGAGGGTCCTCGTCTTCCTTCATCACAAACTCATCGGCCTTATCAAGTACCACTTCATAGTTGGACCGTTGAATGCTTGAGCTTCCCTTGTACAACACCATAATGTGCTCCCAACAGTCCTTGGCCAAAGTGAAGGGACGCAAGTGAGGAAGATCTTTAGGTGGCACTGCGGACTGGAGAATAAACAAAGCAGAGTGATTATATTGATTATCCGCTTCTTCTCTTGGAGTGAGGTTGCTTGGATCATGGGGATAATAGCCTTGCTCGATGATTCTCCACAAATTAGTTGAGCTGTGATTCAGATGAGACTTAATAGAAAATACCCAGTTAGCAAAATCACCTTTTACAAGCTTAGGAGGAGGACCAACAGGATTAAGACGCGGTGTGGGAACCAGTCCTCCATAGACTAAGGGTGGTGGAACAGATGCATACGTCCCATTCCCATCATTTTCGAGAGGAGGAGGAGGTTGCATACCTTTAGCCGTTTCCCTAACGGAATTGGCCTCCGAATCCGTGGTGGTGGGTTTAACCACCAATGCTGGTTCGGGAGAGTTTTTAATTCCCTCAATTAACTCTTTAAGCATGGTCTTGACCTCGTTCGTCATGGACGTCTTGAGTGCGGCCATAGCCGTATTCAAGTCGTCCCTTGTGATCGAAGTCAAGTCCATGCCCTCGGTTTGTGCACGGGGAACTCCCTCATCATCTTCCATACTCTTCGGGTGGTTAAACCCTTAATAAAGAGACGTGACTCTGATACCAATTGAAAGGATCGATATGGTTGACTAGATGGGGGGGGGTGAATAGGCAACGACCACTTTTTAATTAATCTTAACAAGTTAGGGTAAGCAACATATGGGTTCACTAAAATAGCAACAACGAGGTGAACATATATGATACTAACAACAAGAACAACTAAGACAAGTAAGAGATAGACAACAACATAAGCATACACGAAGTAAAGGTTAGAGATAACCACAAGTGGAACCAATGAAGACGAAGATGTGTTACCGAAGTTCCTTCTCTTTGACAGGAAGTACGTCTCCGTTGGAGCGGTGTGGAGGCACAATGCTCCCCAATAAGCCACTAGGGCCACCGTATTCTCCTCACGCCCTCTCACGATGCAAGGTACCGTGATTCCACTATAGGTGCCCTTGAAGGCGGCGACCGAACCTTTACAAACAAGGTTGGGGCAAACTCCACACAAAGCTTGGAGGCTCCCAACAAAACCATGAAGCTTCACCACAATGGAATGTGGCTCCGAGGTGACCTCAACCGTCTAGGGTGCTCAAACACCCAAGAGTAACAAGATCCGCAAGAGATTGGTGGGGGAATCAACTTTTCTCTTGGTGGAAGTGTAGATCTAGGCCTTCTCAACCAATCCCTAAAGAATCAACAAGTTTGATTGGCTAGGGAGAGAGATCGGGCACTTTTGAGCTTAGGGAGCAACAATGGAGCTTGGGAGGGTCAAAGGTAGGGTTCTACAACAAGAAGAACCCCTTATATAGTGTGTGTGGGGGGGGGAATCCAACCGTTTTTCCACTCACAGCCCGAGCCTAGCGGTACTACCGCTGGCTGCAGCGGTACTACCGCTGGCTGCAACGGTACTACCGCTGGCACTCCAGCGGTACTACTGCTGGGCCCATGGTAGTGCAGAAGCACTACCGGGCCAACCACCGCCAAGAAAGTCTTCGCAAAAAGGTTCGACGAAGTACAACCGCTAGGAAGGCGGTACTAAGCTCCTGGAGCGGTACTACCGCTGACCAGGGGCGGTACTACCGCCAGCACAGCGGTACTACCGCTAGGGCGAGCGGTACTACCGCTAGCCCCAGCGGTACTACCGCTAGGCACAGCGGTACTACTGTTGAGAGACCTTTTGCTTAGATGAGATAAAAACAGAGGCGGGAGCCACTCCAAAGTTGCAGGTAAGGGGAAAGGAGATAAAGTGTGTGCGTGCAAAATTGATTGCACCAAAACCTTTTCACTACGGGTCCCCTCTTAATAGTACGACGTTCCTATGACTCAAATAAGGAGAATCGTAGAGTACACCGTGCTTCTGTTCCATGGAAAGAGGGGGCGAGTCGTCTTGTGCCGTTGACATGTGTTATCTGAAATCTTAACACACACGATTAGTCCTTTGTGGTACTGTCATCAATCACCAAAATTACTTAGGCATAAAATATGCCCTAACATATCTTCACAAGTCCATTGCCACCACAATGGACGGCAAGCTTCAAGCATGATATCTTCGTGCTGATCCACTTAACTTGCACACCGCAATCTTGATGACAATCACCACTTGACATCATCCTCCATGGGTTGTATGAGATCTTCCTCTTGACGCAAGCCCATGGAAACACACCTAACCCCACACAGAACTCTCGCAAAGACCATGGGTCAGTACACAAACACGTAATGGACAATGCTTACCATACCATGGGTTCACTTGATCCCTCTCGGTACATCTTGTATGCTTTGTGTGTTGATCATCTTGATTTACTCTTTGTTTGACGATCTTGATCAACCTTGTGTCTCTATGACCATTCTTTGGATAATACCTTGAATACCATCTTGGTCATCATATAAACTCCTTGAACCCAACAGATGGACTTCAAGAAGTGCCTATGAAGAAATCCTATAAATATAACTTAAGGCAACCGTTAGTTCATAGAAATTGTCATCAATTACCAGAACCACATATGGAGAGATATGCTCTAACAGATTGTAACTCCAAGAGGGAGCGTTATGCATGATTGTGGGTTCATGCCCCTCGATGTCTAGCTTGAGTGACGGAAACATGAGACTAGGAGATGTGTTGTTGCCACCAGGGAGAAAACAACGGTGCTTGTGACCACGGTTGCAAGGATTGTTTACCTTACGCATAGTTCGTTAATGTAGTTGTCCATTGCTTTGAGTTTACACTTTGGATGGGGCTCGCAACTTAATACCGACGAGATGTTCTGGATAGATATCTCAAGGTGGATGATTAGTAAGTAGATACTGATGAATAAACGGTCTACTTGTCTTGGCGGCCCATTACTATTGAGCCTCTAACAATCAAGTAGCATAATTAGCATTGCGGTGCATTCATAATTCTGTCAATTGCCCAACTGTGATTTGTTTACCCAAGCATAGTTGTTTATCGTCTTTTGGGAGAGAGACATCACTATTGAACATCATGTGACTCCAGTCCATATCACCATCATTGTTTACACCTCCATCATTTACCGTTTTCATTTACTTTTCCGTTGCTATCAGTATTACTTTCCCGCTTGTGTTTTGATCCTTTTCAAATTACAAGGCCCGAGAGATTGACAACCTTTCTGTACTCGTTGGGAGCAAAGTTATTTGTTGTGTGTGCAGGTCCACGTCTTCTGCTGATCAGGACAGGAGACACCTACTTGTTGGTCCTAGGAGTCCTCCTGGTTCGATAAACCTCACAGTCTCCGTGTGAGGGAAAACTTGCTGCTGACTACATCTCAACCTTCCACTTGGGATAACCAAGGGGGTGCGAGAAGTATATACATCATCTCGTCATCAACGTCTAGCTCAACAGTGGGTGGAGAAGCACGAAATGCTTGACATGTTGACAAGCGAGAAAGACACCATATAGGTGGTCCTTATTTTCAAGGTTTGACTCTCGATGGTGGTTTCATCCCGGTCATGGAAGATGGGCGGATACTCCCAAAGATGACCCAATCAGGGAAATCAAGCGCGGTGTTTAAGCCCGTTGGGAGAAGAGGTGGGCCATGGATCTAGAGATACCATGTTGGGTGATGAGGTGGGTCATGGACCAACTTAGGCAACAAGCCATGTAAACGGACATTCGGCCATGTAAACTTACCCCTCATCCATCTATATAAGGGGAGTTGGGGCCTCCTAAGTCAGCATCAAGTACTTTCTCTTACAAGACACCAAGCAAATCGGAGTCTACATAAAGCTACGATACTGATGGTCACCCGAGGGCGTTGGTATTGGATCGTTACTACTTCCTCCACTCATGACAAGCATCTCCGCATTGACTTGCGTTAAGAAGCAGCTGGAGACAGCCAAGCACGGGGATCCGCTACTGCCATGGCTGCTCTCTTCCAACGTTGTCCTTCATGCCGGCGAAGCAGAGCCCCACCGTTGTCGGGAAGCGGTAGCCTAAGACGTTCATATCGTAGGATTTGCCCACGACATCGTCCTCGTACTGAAGGTCACACAACATCGCCGTCTCCTCTCACGCCCTTGCCTAGAGGCAACCATGAGAGAAAATAAAACTATGGGTGGAAATCGGCCAGGATATACATAAGGGGATCGAGAGAAGGAGGTGCCGCTCGAATTTATAGGAGAGTTGAGAGTCTCAAGAGAAATATCTCGATGGAAACGTAGCTTTGAAAAATAACATGAGTTACGAAAAACACGAAATAAGCGGTGCAGACTTACCTTTTTTTTATAGAAAAGAAACATGACCTCCGGTCTCTGCATCTCGGAGATGCATGCGACCATTTTATTAATTATTTTCGAGGACTTTACAAAGTAGTACAACAATATGTCTGAATCCGCCATCTTGGCAACATTTGCCGCTACTCCTATCCATATGATGAAGGGGTGCAAGCTGAGCCAAATACCCAGACCTCTCACCTAAGCCTAACATCTAAAGCCGGAGGCCCCGACCGAGCCACATACCGGGTCAAGGGCACAAACCGATCTGACGCACTCACATGTGTCGTCGCCACCATCTTCCACTGGTTCATCTTCAGAGCAGATTGAGGTACCAGCCTTGGCAGGTGCCTCCGCCATCAACGCCACCATGATGCCAAATGAGGACCTCCACCTACGCGAGTCCATCTCCAAGCAGCGGACGTAGATCCATGCTAGGATAGGGCCGCACCACCGCTGTCGCCCACCACCCACAAGCACCACCCAGCCCCAAGGTTCCCAAAGCGGCGCCTTCAAGAAGGGAACGACGCCGAGAGCGCCGCCACCGCCCAACAAAGTTAGGACTTTCGCCCGGGAGACCTAGGGGAAGGGGAAGTGAGGGGATTAGTCCATACCGCGCCTCCAAGGAGGGGAACGACGCCCTCAGGTGTCGCCGTCGACGCGGCCGTCCATGGCCGGCCAGGGATTTCGCCCGAACTAGATCCCCGTCACCAGCAGCACCTCCTGTACAGAACCGGCGACCCAAGGAAGCGCGGCCCGACCAGGTTAGCCCCCACGGCGAACATGGGAGGAGGGGATGCACCAGATTGCGCGCACCGACCACCGCAAAAGCCGTCGCCGGCCGCCAACGACCACTGGATCCCGTCGCCCGCGCGGCTCGGACGCCAGATCCATCGCCCGCACGGCTGCTAGCTTGCCGTGCCTCATCCATGGAGCCGCCGCTCCAGATCTGAAGTTCCCCACGTAAAGGCAGGGCAGCCAAGGCCCCGCCGCCACGATCCTTGACGTCTCGGGCTTGCCCGACGGCTGCCTCACGCGGCGGCGAGGAAGGGAGGGGGAGGGAGTTGGGCGGCTAGGGTTGGGAGGGGGAACAGACTTACCTTTTATCACTCTAGAACCCATGAAATAGACAACACCGCTCAATCGAACACAATTACGGCAGACATCTACTCCAGAAGTGTGGCAAAACGGAAAGCCTGTCAAAAATTTGCACATGCAAAACGATAAACCAGCCACACCAGGCCATGGTAGAAAAAGGACCGGTGTCAAACCAAAAAGAACCAAATACATGCGTCATGCACAAAAAGGTTGGGTCTCAGGTGTCAACACCGCAAACGCCTAGCAAGCGCCCTAGCAAGCTTCGCCCGGACATGCTATGCTTCACTCCTTTTTTTGAAAGTTATGATTCACTCCTTTTATTCCTCTCATATATGTCCAAACGTGACCTTTCTCGACGGTGGTTCTTCGTTTTTTTAGGATGGTTCTTTGTTTATTGATTTATTAGATGAAGTATTTTGGTATTGTCGTGGTATTATAAAATGCAAGCGAATAATAAAGTTTGTTTCAAATGCAAGAATTGCGTTTTGGCTCCCTGGAGCGCGGGCTCCCGTGTGAATAGTGAACAAAAAATATAGTAAAACTTAAAAAAAAATCAGGTTACATTTTGAGGTAACATTTGATTTATTTTTTTGTTGCACAGACCAAAATATCTATTTTTTTTGCCTACAAATTTGTATGTAGCATTTGGATGTGACAAAAGAACACACCGAATTTTCGTTGGAATTTTTCTGACATTTAAAAAAATAATTCCCAGGAGCAAAGTTAATGGATATCGGGTATCAATGTCAGTATGATGGATGAAGATGTGGAGATCAGTTTTCGGTATGTTTTTTTAGGATCTTGTTGGTATTAATGATACCGTAAATATCTCCTAAAAAAGAGTATTGTAAATGTATGAATCCCCTGATTTTCAGTACATGCCCCCTGATTCTCATCATCACCCGTGGAACAGCACAATCCAAAAAATACAGCAAATTTATAAAAACGAAATTTTTTTTCCGTCGCCGGGACTTGAACCCGGGTCTCTCGGGTGAGAGCCGAGTATCCTAACCACCTAGACTACGACGGATTGATGTATAGTTGACAAACATTACGCAAAATAATCAGGCAGATTACTGTACTGTCAAGCATAATCTAAAGTTCAGTTTTGTAGTTGTTCTGCTGGACTGTAAAATTGTGGTTCGAGTATGGATATCTCAGTGATAGATCGGTAATAATGTCAGGGATATCTCTATCTGTGTTGGTCCATCGGCCTACGCACATGCGAATGTTCTATCGTCATGTTCAACAGTGTGAGGAGCACATATATATCTGTTCTCTCCCTTTTCTTTCCAAGTCAAGGGTAAATTCGCACTTAGACTAGTGTATTCCAGGTCAGGTTACAATATTGCATCCGCTCCCTCCTTCCTTCAGAGTTCAGACCAAAGATCTTACACAAGAAGGTGGATGATGAGCGAGTGGTGCATTGCTACTGGCCTACTGCCCTGGTTCACTGTGCTAAAACCAAACTGTGGTCACCATCATATAGAAGCTGTCATACTTGACTGGCTCCCCGTGTAGGACTTCTTTTAGCTTCCGCGCGTCTTTCTCCAGCACCGCCAACGGGGAATGTGCTCTAATATATGGAGTGTGTTGTCGAATGGGAGAACAAAGGATCAACGATGTTTACGTCTCTTCCACGCATAAAAACTCGTTCCAAGATATCTGCATTACAGAATACACATTGCATTACCGAGCTCTACCGGCTTCCCCCCTCCTCGTCGACGCTGGTGGTCTGCTTCAGCAAAGCTTGGACTGGTGACGATGGCAACGGGGATTGCTCTTCCGTACTTGCCTTGGCGCAATTTTTTTTGAAAGGGTTGGCGCAATTTTTCTCGCACGCCTTTTTCGTTGCGGCTGCTTGTCAGCGGGTGGACGGCTTGCAGGTTGCACCGGGATGGCGGCTTTTCTCTACGATAGATGAGGTTGGAAAGGGGGCGGAGTGGCCATTGTGGCTCGGCATCGTGCACTATAGAGTAGCGGGCGTAGCTGCCACGATGTCGCGGCGCGCGGGGCAACCATTGGCTCGGAGTTAGGTGGCCGATAACTTGAGGTGATGGCGTGCTTGGCTTCGGTGACAAGTGCTATCTAGGGTTTGGATGGCAAGAGGCCTTGGAGATTTCTCCCTGGCCGGATATGGGTGGTCGGATCTTGCTCGTGTATGTCTGCTGCACCGACATTTGGATAGAACTAGTGGTTGGGGCACCACCTTGTGGCGCCTCTTGAGCGTTTGTGTGCGTACTTACCTGGCTTACACACATCCATGGGTCTAGATTAATTCTTGATGGCACTTATATACAACAGAAATGATTTGACTACAGATGAATATGCTATCTTCGATGCCTTTAATCTCGCGATGAGCTCCTAATTTTATTACAAACTTGTTTTTATGAGGATCACATGTGCTCCTTTGTTGTCTTCTGCACACCAGTCTTGTTGGTGTACTTGTGAATGTGTATATGCACTTGTTGGTTACTTGTGCATGTGTATATACAGCCCAAAAGAGAACCAGATGTTCAAAAGCAACTACACTTAATAGTTAACAGAAGTGCAGTAGTAAAGTGTTGAGTCGTGAGGCATAGCAAGCTAATAGTCTTATATTAATAGATATGTGACAGTATTGCAAGATAGATGACAGAGCATACCCTATAAACCGACAATTACACTTCATGAATAAGCACAATTCAATCATGTTCATTGGAGTGTCCATGGAAAAAAGATGGTCCTTGTTGAATACTAAATGAAATGACAGAACATTTGTTGTATTTCTCTATTGCCTTTGGTGCTGAAACAATTCACATGTGTTAAAGAAATGCCCCAAAAGAAAAATTGACTCAAAACTTAACGAAACATCTAGAGAGAAACATTTCATCCACATCACTTAAGAGAGATCCACTGAACAAGGCATATGCCTTTTGATCCTTTCATTATCAAAAACAGTAGGTGGGCATTATTCTAGACGCTGATTACCCTTGACTTTGATTCCTTCTTGACAGCCAAAAAAAATTGCTACAAGTGACACCGGTTCCAGCTTTTCAAGATCATTTAGCATACTTTGGAGAAGAAATCTTAGCTAATATATTGTATCCATCACCCGTTGGAGCAAATTTTAGTTGACTGTTGCAACAACCGGTTAATGACGAGGTGATCTTTTTTCGCGTGCAAAATAATTCACAACACGGTTATAACAACCTGTCATTTATGCCAAGAGATAAACTTCGTGCCTTACCTAGTTTGCTGAATTTGTGGATAATCAACATTGCAATCCTTGAATTTCATGCAATCATCTAAATGAAATTAATTGACTACATGCAAGGATTAAATGAAGTACCTCTACTATGCCCTTAGAGTGGGCATTCCCTCGATTCCTTCACGGGGCCGACCAAACCTGAAAGCCACACAAATTGATCACCTGGTTAAAGCAGTAGCAATTAACAGGGTTAATATTTGTTCAGAGGCCAACACCAAGCATAGGTGAGGAATGCTAATAAAACATAGAAGAGGAATAAATGGTCGCTCCCTACTTCCTTGGCCTGGTGATGGTGCACGTTCTACTTTCCATCTTCAATAACACCTTTTCATTGCTACTCTAGATGTATAGCCTCCTTATCATCTTTTTCAAAATTCACTGGTTCAAAGCTGCAGCTGTAGTCTATAAAAGGATAGCCCAAACATGTAACTTCATCGTATTGTGCTCCAAACAAAGTTTTACCTGCTTGATCAATTGTGTAGCAAACTTGCAGTGAACCAAATATGACAAAAATCATAATGAGCTAATCTCCTACATCTAGAGAGAGCAAGCAAGACCCCAACATTCTATCACCAGATTGATTAGAAAACAGAAAAAATATTTCCATATGACCGTGCTACCTTTTCCTTTGAGCGCTCAGCGCAGAAAATAATAATAAAACAAATAGTGTGATGGCACTAACTGTTGCTGCAAATATTGCAGCGAGAAGTGTCCCGTTGATCTTCTTTCGGTCTGGTCTGCAGGCAATACCATTGCCACAAAGATTTGCATTGCCACCGATCCTGGCAATTATAAATGTAGACGATAGTTACATTATATTATAATGTGCTTCCACGGTGTTCCGAATAAAGAGAGATGTCGAACTATAAATTCTGGAAGGAACCAATACTTTTCTATAAATATACCGACCAATCACGGATACTACTGATGGGCGAGGGGAATTCACGGGAAAGAGACATTGTTGGGACAATCTTCTGTTTTTTTCTTATTGATGAAAAATAAATAACATCATGCACAATTGATATTATCTACACACACGGCACGGATTTATGTTGTGTTCATTCGATATATGAGTTATTGGTGTTCACCATATTACATGGAAACAAATTAGAAAAGGCAGAGAGCACAATCCATATGTGTTTGTCCTAAGCCATGGATTTATTAAACATAACTAAGAACAAAAAAAGATTTGTATATCTAGGATGGGGTGGTTAAAGTGTGAGGGTTGTGGAGGCAAGTTGAGGATCTGCGGTACCTAGGGACGTGCAGACTCAACAGGAAGAGGAGGAGCAGCAGCATGATGAGCCTACATGACGTCTGTACTCTAACACTTGGTGCAGCATACAAGTGAACTTGGCATACATTGATGCTTATAGATGAAAAGAGACAGAAACACACCACAATGTACTTTCTCCCAAACAAATTCTTCATACATGGCTTACTTCAGATTAAACATTTTCCTACAATTGAATTGCAGATTGGTGAATACCAAACAATTGGTTGAAGATGTTTTCCTTCCACGAAACCACATGTTCAGCTCGGGCAATCAGACCGGAAGAAAAATCTGAGTCAATTGCATGTATCACCCAATCACTCATATGAGGTTCGATAATTATTGAAACGAACATATCAGCCACACAAAATCGAAATTGTGCATATGAATCACCTGCTTCTCTGCAACTGACGGTGTTTGTCTCTGCAAAATCGTAGCAGTGGAAATTAGCACAATCCATCAAAACACCGAAAAACAGGCAAAGGAGGATGGGTGGGCGGTGAGGTAGGAATAAAATAAGGGGATAACGATGGATTGAGTCGGCGGCGACTCACCTCGGCTTGTCGTCCTTGTTAATGCTCACTCTACCGTCGAGCTTGATACCTTCCTCCTCGGTTACTTTCTCAGGTAGCAGCCGCTGGATCGCGTAGCGGTGATGGTGGCGCTTGTGATTGGAATCATCGAGGGCACCCCCAGATCCGTGCTTGTGCTCATGGTGTTTGTTGGGCTCCCCGTCGTGGACGTCGTGGAGGGGCATGAGGACGCGGAGGAGTGTTGTGATGGTCTTCCCTCGCCGGCCAGCTCCCTTTACGTCCATGACGGCAGACAGGTCGAGGCGGAGGACGTTCTTCTCGGGGAGCCTGGCGGCGGAGGAGGAAGTGGGAGCCTGGCGTCGCGGGGTGAGGGGGGTGAGGAGGGTTGCATGCTTGCGGTGCGAGAGGACGGCTCGTGGGGCAGATGGCAAACTAAAACGCTAGGCATCGCCCAATCGACGGGATTTCCCCCTCTTTCGTCACTGTTCCTAGGCCGATCTAAACAGTGTCGCTGCCTACGTGGCATATGCGAGAAGGCGCCCTTGCTGTGGATGGTTGCTGCCTCGACGACATGTGGTGGGCTATCGGCCCGCCACGTGATGCTAGTTAGACCCTGTGACGGGGTTGAATTCATGTAGGATTTGACCGCCCAAGGTCTTTCAGTTTTATCCATGTAGGATTTGACCATCCCAAGGTCTTTCCTTTAAGACCCATCAACATTTAGTTTTGATGCGGCCAGCCCCATACCCAAACCCGTCATAACCTTCTAAGCCGCCTTTGTCGGCTTGATGATGGCTAATATGACGTTTTCGATGATGGCTCTTTGTTTACTCATTTAGATGAAAAGCTTTGGCATTATCTTGATGCTGCAAAATACAAATGAATAATAATTTTTGTACCAGTGTATCATATATTTGTGGGAAGCAGAGTTTTCTGGTATAGTCTTTTTGAGGAAACCGTGAATGTATGATTCAGAATGTGTACATGCCCCTCCTGATTGTCATCATCACCCGTGGAACAGCACAAGCTAAAAAAGTACAGCAAATTAAAAAGGAAAAAGATTTCCGTCGCCGGGACTTGAACCCGGGTCTCTCGGGTGAGAGCCGAGTATCCTAACCACCTAGACTACGACGGAATGATGCTTGGATTACAACAACCTACTAATCCAGTAGTTTATTGTACTGTCAAGCATAACCTAGTGCCCAGTTAGGATTTTTCTGGTTCAATTACGAAAATCTCAGTGATAGATCAGTAATAATGTCAGGGATCTCTCTATCTGTGTTGGTCCATCGGCCTATGCACATGTCAATGTTCTATATATATATTGCCATATTCAACAATGTCAGGAGCACAGATCTTTTCTTTCCAAGTCAAGGATAAATTTACAGTTAGACCAGGTTACAATATTGTTTCTATTCCACACTAGAACAATACCCGTGCGTTGTCACGGAAACATAAAATAAAGGCACAGATCAATAAGGTTTGCCCCTCTATCTTTATTGTCAAGTCTTCAGTGACTTGCAAACTGCTACAAAATAAAAAAAAATTGTCAGCAGGTGCATTTTGTTTCCTTTTCTTCAATTTACAAACTGTAAATATTTGTAGGTTGTTTCTCATTACAACAGCGGTTCCTATTGCCTACTACAAAAAGGGCATTATCCATTCAAAACAATCACAGTCAAAGTCAAATTTACACATTAATGCTTCTAAGCCTACAAATAATAATATGTAAATAGTATTTTTTACATAAAAAGGGGAGAATCTAATAGGAACATATCTGTTTTTTTAACGAGAAGAACATATCAAAATAGCTAGCATTAGTTCAAACCGGACAACTGTTGTGATTTCTACATTGCTGCAACTTCCTTCTATTGGTGCCTTGGGTATGAGTAAGAAAAATGTTCAGTCTAAAAAGACATAAGATAAATGAGAGCAGAAAAATAGAGTAATATAAACTTTACATGCACGCTTTATAGATATATACAGGTAATATAAAATAAAGTCAACCATTTCATTAAATGTATACTCATGTGTTCTTCCAAACTGTCTGCAATGAATTCACTACTCATCTGAATTTCTTTGTTTTGGAGAGAGGAATCATCACTAAAAAATTGGACATCATTGAAACCAGCAGCGAAAAGAGTAGCTCAGCATTCTTTAGTGATTCTTCCCTTATATGGATATCCTGTAGCGATGTAACAAACACCGTTAGAGCCACCAAATCAGCTATCAGATCAAGAGAGTAAAACACACCGCCTGAAACCGCTTGAGATATCACATGATTCCTCCCTGGGCTTGCCATTTGATCATAAAGCCTGAATTTGAAATGATCAGCGCCATTGAAGTTTGAGTCCTAAAGCACCTTGCAATCCCTCAAATATTTTATTGTACCTCATTTCCTAATTATGCTATGTGACTAATAGCATGGCGTGATAAGCTTGTTGAGTCCACA
Organism: Hordeum vulgare subsp. vulgare; assembly: GCF_904849725.1. NCBI lineage: Eukaryota > Viridiplantae > Streptophyta > Magnoliopsida > Poales > Poaceae > Hordeum > Hordeum vulgare. The sequence continues at coordinate 21,257,606 of NC_058520.1, read as the reverse complement.
CTTATTTTACCTCATTTTACATCTTCGACTTACCTGCCTATCGTGGTAGCTCCTCTCTCTCCTCCCTTTTGCTGCTCCATGTTCTGATCAATCATAGAAAAACCTGAAAGCCATTATTACTTCAAACCAATATCAAACTATATGTATATTAATAATTATCAATTTCACCTTGACAGGTGTAATTTTTTTAAAACAGAACTCTCGTGGTTAAGTTGATCAAATGAGTCGATGAGATGAGTATCATAGTAACCTTTTACCTAGCGCTTTGTATTATGACAGGTTAGCACTCCTAATGGCTGGTCTCTCATTTGAGTACCTTGATACTAACACTCTAGGTTGCAGAAAAGATTTAGAAAAAAAGAAACAATCTAAGCTACTGATTCAATATGTACAGGTGGTTGCCATGTCATGTTTGGTTGAGTTACAATCAAATTATTTGAGGGTTATTAAGTTGACAAGCATCAGCTTGGATTGAAACCAAAACTTCTGTGTGCATACTCACATCCTATTCCTAGCATGAGCTTTCTTAAACCTCATGAGACAGGCTAAACTACAGAAGGACACTCAGGTGACCTAGCCTTGCACAACCAATGGAATAAAAGCCAAATTGTTAACCGCCTTCACTAAAACATGCCAATACTTCTGCAAATATTTTTGTTGTATCATGATATACTAACGGAGACTATTTCAGGCACCTACTGTCTAGAGCATCATGACGGAGACAAGGTCGGAGAGGAGGAATGTCAATAATACTCGAGCAACACGTACTCGTATCATGTTGTGCAACTATCAATAGACAAAGTTACGATTTCCCTGTTCTTAACACAATTATGTGAAGAAAAAGAACAATCTTGAGTTCTATGCATGTGGGTGTGTGTATAAAATAACCAAATCTAAATATGTATTTCCACAAAAATAACATTTATTGCTGAATCTTATAATCGATCTAAGCACATCACAAATCCTTCCATCCAAGTGTGAATTTCATTTTCTCAATAAGAAGATCAATCCTGAGATAACAGAAATTGAACAGGAGAAGAACACACATTACTTGCATTCAATCAATGTAAGAAAACATCACAAACATCACACGCCCACCTTCGTAATGCGCCTGTGTACTCACTGGGACATAAACACATACAAGACCCTCAACACCGACAATTTTACATTTAATTGCATAAACAAATTGGTATAGCTAGAACTGAACAAAATGGAAACATATTTGCAGTGGTAAAGACCACAAAAATATGCGAAAGAAGATTAGTCTTTTCATTACCTGCATATGTGAATTCGATCTTAGTATGTAGATAGAGACAAATCACGTCGATTAATACATCTATTAGGAATAACATCATAAGATGCATCTGTTTCCATATGCAACCCCAAAACTGCAACCTCTGAAACTGATTAAGGCCGTATGGAAAAAGTTAGATGAACTAATCTAGTCATAACATTGACCGGACAGAAGGATTAGAAAAATTGTTATGTGTGCCGTATGAGAAACCTCCCTCATCAACTCTACCAAATTAGAAGGAAAGGATAGAAGGTCCAATTTCGTAAACCATTGCAACCGGTGCGTCATACCTCTGAAATTCATAAAGAAGTCATACCTGCGCATCAGTGATTCACCATGTCCTCCATCAACACCAACTCATAAAGATAACACGACAACTTCTTGGGCCATTGTGGTGGATGCGTGCAACCAATGGAGATAAACTCCTCAATGATGGGACGGAGAAGTCCCTCTTCCGCCAACGACTGCGCGGGCAAGCATTTTCCCAACGCCATCCGATCTCAACGCCGGAGAAGCCATAGTGGCGGTGCGGTCTTCTAGGGCCGTCGTAGCCGTGCGAGTTTGTGGGCTTCTCCCTCTATGGCTATGGGGAGGAGGCATCCACTAAGGCAGGGACGCGGTGGTAAGAGGCGGCGCCCATGAGGGCGAGGCTTCCTGCACGACCGGTTGAGGGGAGGGAAGATCGTGGGTGTGCTCCACCAGATGAAGGGGATCGAGGCGGAAGGCAGATGTCGTGGACAGACAGAGAACGTGTTGGTCTTTTCGTATGGTTTTTTGGGTGAAGGAGGCTGGTTTTCGGAGGGATTGAAGGATTGAAAAAAAATCGCTGGGAGGAGCTAACGATAGAAGATACCCCGCGCGTTGCAGTGGGAATTTCAGCAAAGATTTTGCAAGGAACAAATACCAACTATATTAATTACTTGTGAAATTAAATAATGTAGTAAAGGGAAAGTGCATTGCTGCATGGTGATTCCAACATTGAGAATAAATTTTTGGTTCATCCAAAAAAATCATGACTAACAAAATGTTGGAATTATGCCCTAGAGGCAATAATAAATATAGTTATTATTATAATTCCTGTATCAAGATAATCGTTTATTATCCATGCTATAATTGTATTGAATGAAGACTCATTTATATGTGTGGATACATAGACAAAACACCGTCCCTAGCATGCCTCTAGTTGGCTAGCCAGTTGATCAATGATAGTCAGTGTCTTCTGATTATGAACAAGGTGTTGTTGCTTGATAACTGGATCACGTCATTAGGAGAACCACGTGATGGACTAGACCCAAACTAATAGACGTAGCATGTTGATCGTGTCATTTTGTTGCTACTGTTTTCTGCGTGTCAAGTATTTATTCCTATGACCATGAGATCATATAACTCACTGACACCGGAGGAATGCTTTGTGTGTATCAAACGTCGCAACGTAACTGGGTGACTATAAAGATGCTCTACAGGTATCTCCGAAGGTGTTAGTTGAGTTAGTATGGATCAAGACTGGGATTTGTCACTCCGTGTGACGGAAAGGTATCTCGGGGCCCACTCGGTAATACAACATCACACACAAGCCTTGCAAGCAATGTAACTTAGTGTAAGTTGCGGGATCTTGTATTACGGAACGAGTAAAGAGACTTGCCGGTAAACGAGATTGAAATAGGTATGCGGATACTGACGATCGAATCTCGGGCAAGTAACATACCGAAGGACAAAGGGAATGACATACGGGATTATATGAATCCTTGGCACTGAGGTTCAAACGATAAGATCTTCATAGAATATGTAGGATCCAATATGGGCATCCAGGTCCCGCTATTGGATATTGACCGAGGAGTCTCTCGGGTCATGTCTACATAGTTCTCGACCCCGCAGGGTCTGCACACTTAAGGTTCGACGTTGTTTTATGCGTATTTGAGTTATATGGTTGGTTACCGAATGTTGTTCGGAGTCCCGGATGAGATCACGGACGTCACGAGGGTTTCCGGAATGGTCCGGAAACGAAGATTGATATATAGGATGACCTCATTTGATTACCGGAAGGTTTTCGGAGTTACCGGGAATGTACCGGGAATGACGAATGGGTTCCGGGAGTTCAACGGGGGGGGGGGGGGGGGGGCAACCCACCCCGGGGAAGCCCATAGGCCTTGAGGGAGGCACACCAGCCCTTAGTGGGCTGGTGGGACAGCCCACAAGTTCCCTATGCGCCGTAGAGATAAAAATCAAAGAGAAAGAAAAAAAAAGGAGGAGGTGGGAAGGAAGGGGGACTCCCTCCCACCAAACCAAGTCCAACTCGGTTTGGGGGGGGGGGAGTCCTCCCCCCTTGGACTCGGCCGACCCCCTTGGGGCTCCTTGAGCCCCAAGGCAAGGTCCCCTCCCTCCCACCTATATATACGGAGGTTTTAGGGCTGATTTGAGACGACTTTTCCACGGCAGCCCGACCACATACCTCCACGGTTTTTCCTCTAGATCGCGTTTCTGCGGAGCTCGGGCGGAGCCCTGCTGAGACAAGGTCATCACCAACCTCCAGAGCGCCGTCACGCTGCCGGAGAACTCTTCTACCTCTCCGTCTCTCTTGCTGGATCAAGAAGGCCGAGATCATCGTCGAGCTGTACGTGTGCTGAACGCGGAGGTGCCGTCCGTTCAGTACTAGATCGTGGGACTGATCGCGGGATTGTTCGCGGGGCGGATCGAGGGACGTGAGGACGTTCCACTACATCAACCGCGTTCTCTAACGCTTCTGCTGTACGATCTACAAGGGTACGTAGATCACTCATCCCCTCTCGTAGATGGACATCACCATGATAGGTCTTCGTGCGCGTAGGAAATTTTTTGTTTCCCATGCGACGTTCCCCAATAGTGGCATCATGAGCTAGGTTCATGCGTAGATGTCTTCTCGAGTAGAACACAAAAGTTTTTGTGGACGGTGATGTGCGTTTTGCTGCCCTCCTTAGTCTTTTCTTGATTCCGCGGTATTGTTGGATTGAAGCGGCTTGGACCGACATTACTCGTACGCTTACGGGAGACTGGTTTCATCGTTACGAGTAACCCCCTTTGCTCAAAGATGACTGGCAAGTGACGATTTCTCCAACTTTAGTTGAATCGGATTTGACCGAGGAGGTCCTTGGATGAGGTTAAATAGCAACTCATATATCTCCGTTGTGGTGTTTGCGTAAGTAAGATGCGATCCTACTAGATACCCTTGGTCACCATGTAAAACATGCAACAACAAAATTAGAGGACGTCTAACTTGTTTTTGCAGGGTATGCTTGTGATGTGATATGGCCAACGATGTGATGTGATATATTGGATGTATGAGATGATCATGTTGTAATAGAAATATCGACTTGCACGTCGATGGTACGGCAACCGGCAGGAGCCATAGGGTTGTCTTTATACTAACGTTTGTGCTTGCAGATGCGTTTACTATTTTGCTAGGATGTAGCTTTAGTAGTAATATCATGAGTAGCACGACAACCCCGATGGCAACACGTTGATGGATGATCATGGTGTGGCGCCGGTGACAAGAAGATCGTGCCGGTGCTTTGGTGATGGAGATCAAGAAGCACGTGATGATGGCCATATCATGTCACTTAAGAATTGCATGTGATGTTAATCCTTTCATGCACCTTATTTTGCTTAGAACGACGGTAGCATTATGAGGTGATCTCTCACTAAAATTTCAAGACGAAATTGTGTTCTCCCCGACTGTGCACCGTTGCTACAGTTCGTCGTTTCGAGACACCACGTGATGATCGGGTGTGATAGACTCAACGTTCACATACAATGGGTGCAAAACAGTTGCGCACACGCTACACTCGGGTTAAGCTTGACGAGCCTAGCATGTGCAGACATGGCCTCGGAACACATGAGACCGAAAGGTCGACCATGAATCATATAGTTGATATGATTAGCATAGGGATGCTTACCACTGAAACTATACTCAACTCACGTGATGATCAGACTTGGGATAGTGTAAGTGGATCATGAACCACTCAAATGACTAGAGAGATGTACTTTTTGAGTGGGAGTTTAGCATATAATTTGATTAAGTTGAACTCTAATTATCTTGAACATAGTCTAAGTCCACTTTGAATATATTTGTGTTGTGGATCATGGCTCACGCGACAGTCATCCTGAATTTTAATACGTTCCTAGAGAAAGCTAAGTTGAAAGATGATGGAAGAAACTTTGTAGACTGGGCTCGTAATCTTAAGCTAATCTTACAAGCTGGGAAGAAGGATTATGTCCTTAATGCTGCGCTAGGAGATGAACCACCCGCTACGGCTGATCAGGATGTTAAGAACGCTTGGTTAGCACGTAAGGAGGACTACTCAATAGTTCAATGTGCAGTCTCGTATGGCTTAGAACCGGGACTTCAACGTCGCTTTGAGCGTCATGGAGCATTTGAGATGTTCCAGGAGTTGAAGTTTATCTTTCAGAAGAACGCCCGGATCGAGAGGTATGAGACCTCCGATAAATTCTATGCTTGCAAGATGGAGGAAAACTCGTCTGTCAGTGAACATGTGCTCAAAATGTCTGGGTACTCAAACCGTCTAGCTGAGCTGGGGATTGAACTCCCGCAAGAAGCTATCACTAACAGAATCCTTCAATCACTGCCGCCAAGCTATAAAGGCTTTGTGTTGAACTACAACATGCAAGGGATGAACAAGTCTCCTGGCGAGTTGTTTGCGATGCTGAAAGTCGCAGAGTCTGAACTCCGTAAAGAGCATCAAGTGTTGATGGTGAATAAGACCACTAGTTTCAAGAGAAACGGCAAAGGCAAGAAGGGCAATTCGAAGAAGAGCGGCAAGCCTGTTGCCAATCCGCCGAAAAAACCCAAAGCTGGACCTAAGCTTGAAACAGAGTGTTACTATTGCAAGGGTATGGGTCACTGGAAGCGCAATTGCCCCAAGTATCTGGCAGATAAGAAGGCGGGCAAAGAAAAATCAGGTATATTTGATATACATGTTATTGATGTGTACTTAACCAGCTCTCGTAGTAGTGCCTGGGTATTCGATACCGGTTCTGTTGCTCATATTTGCAACTCGAAACAGGAACTGCGGAATAGACGAAGGCTGGCGAAAGATGAAGTGACGATGCGCGTAGGAAATGGTTCCAAGGTTGATGCAATCGCCGTCGGCACAGTGTCACTTCAACTACCATCAGGATTAGTGATGAACTTAAATCATTGTTATTTAGTGCCTGCGTTGAGCATGAACATTATATCTGGGTCTTGTTTATTGCGAGACGGTTACTCTTTTAAGTCAGAGAATAATGGTTGTTCTATTTCTATGAGTAACATCTTTTATGGTCATGCACCGAATGTGAGAGGATTGTTCATATTGAATCTTGGTAGCGATACGCATATACATAACATTGAGACCAAAAGAGTTAGAGTTAACAATGATAGCACCATATTTTTGTGGCACTCCGCTTAGGTCATATTGGTGTAAAACGCATGAAGAAACTCCATGCTGATGGACTTTTGGAGTCACTTGACTTTGATTCACTTGACACGTGCGAACCATGCCTCATAGGCAAGATGACTAAGACTCCGTTCTCCGGAACAATGGAGCATGCAAGTGACTTGTTGGAAATCATACATACTGTGTGGTCCGATGAGCGTGGAGGCACGCGGCGGATATCGTTATTTTCTCACCTTCACTGACGATTTAAGTAGATATGGTTATGTCTACTTGATGAAGCACAAGTCTGAAACATTTGAAAAGTTCAAGCAATTTCAGAGTGAAGTGGAAAATCATCATAACAAGAAGATCAAGTTCCTACGGTCTGATCGTGGGGGTGAATATCTGAGTTTCGAGTTTGGTGCTCACTTGAGACAATGTGGAATTGTTTCACAGTTAACACCGCCTGGAACACCACAGCGTAATGGTGTGTCCGAACGTCGTAATCGTACTCTATTAGAGATGGTGCGATCTATGATGTCTCTTACTGATTTGCCGTTATCATTTTGGGGCTATGCATTAGAAACAGCTGCATTCACTTTAAATAGGGCACCATCAAAATCCGTTGAGACGACACCATACGAACTGTGGTATGGCAAAAGGCCAAAGTTGTCGTCTCTTAAAGTTTGGGGATGTGATGCTTATGTCAAAAAGCTTCAGCCTGAAAAGCTGGAACCCAAAGCGGAAAAATGCGTCTTCATAGGTTACCCAAAAGAGACAGTTGGGTACACCTTCTATCTCAAATCCGAGGGCAAAGTGTTTGTTGCTAAAAACGGAGCTTTTCTCGAGAAGGAGTTTCTCTCGAGAGAATTGAGTGGGAGGAAGATAAAACTTGACGAGGTTGTCGAACCTCTCATCCCTCTGGATTGTGGCGCAGGGCAAGGGGAAACCTCTGTCATTGCGACGCCGGTTGAGGAGGAAGTTAATGATGATGATCATGAAACTCCAGTTCAAGTTTTTGTCGAACCACGCAGGTCGACGAGACCACGTGCTGCTCCAGAGTGGTACGGTAATCCCGTCTTATCAATCATGTTGTTAGACAACAATGAACCTGCGAATTATGAAGAAGCAATGGTGGGCCCAGATTCCAACAAATGGCTGGAGGCCATGAAATCCGAGATAGGATCCATGTATGAGAACAAAGTGTGGACTTTGGAGGTACTGCCTGAGGGCCGCAAGGCCATTCAGAACAAATGGATCTTTAAGAGGAAGACGGACGCTGACGGTAATGTGACCGTTTATAAAGCTCGACTTGTGGCAAAGGGTTTTTCACAAGTTCAAGGAGTTGACTACGATGAGACTTTCTCACTCGTAGCGATGCTTAAGTCCGTCAGAATCATGTTAGCAATAGCTGCATTTTTCGATTATGAAATCTAGCAGATGGATGTCAAAACGGCGTTCCTTAACGGTTTTCTTAAGGAAGAATTGTATATGATACAACCCGAAGGTTTTGTCGATCCTAAGAATGCTAACAAGGTGTGCAAGCTCCAGCGATCCATTTATGGACTGGTGCAAGCATCTCGGAGTTGGAACAAACGCTTTGATGAGGTAATCAAAGCATATGGGTTTATACAAGTGGTTGGAGAATCTTGTATTTACAAGAAAGTGAGTGGGAGCTCTGTGGCGTTTCTAATATTATATGTGGATGACATATTACTGATTGGAAACAACGTAGAGTTTTTAGAGAGCATAAAGGATTACTTGAATAAAAGTTTCTCTATGAAGGACCTAGGAGAAGCTGCTTACATTCTAGGCATTAAGATCTATAGGGATAGATCAAAACGCCTGATAGGACTTTCACAAAGCACATACCTTGATAAAGTTTTGAAGAGGTTCAAAATGGAACAGTCCAAGAAAGGGTTCTTGCCAGTTCTACAAGGTACGAGATTGAGTAAGACTCAGTGCCCAGCAACTGATGAAGATAGAGAGCATATGCGCTTCGTCCCCTATGCTTCAGCCATAGGTTCTATCATGTATGCGATGCTGTGCACTAGACCGGATGTTAGCCTGGCCATAAGTATGGCAGGTAGGTTCCAGAGTAATCCAGGAGTGGATCACTGGACTGCGGTCAAGAATATCCTGAAGTACCTGAAAAGGACTAAGGAGATGTTTCTCGTGTATGGAGGTGACGAAGAGCTCGCCGTAAAAGGTTACGTCGATGCAAGCTTTGACACAGATCCGGACGACTCTAAATCGCAAAGCGGATACGTATTTATTCTTAATGGGGGTGCAGTAAGCTGGTGCAGTTCCAAGCAAAGCGTCGTAGCAGATTCTACATGTGAAGCGGAGTACATGGCTGCCTCGGAGGCGGCTAAGGAGGGTGTCTGGATGAAGCAGTTCATGACAGATCTTGGAGTGGTGCCAAGCGCACTGAATCCAATAACTTTGTTTTGTGATAATACTGGTGCCATTGCCTTAGCAAAGGAACCACGGTTTCACAAGAAGACCAGACACATCAAACGACGCTTCAACCTCATCTGCGACTATGTCGAGGGAGAGGACGTGAATATATGCAAAGTGCACACAGATCTGAATGTACCAGACCCGCTGACTAAACCTCTTCCACGGCCAAAGCATGATCAACACCAGAACTGTATGGGTGTTAGATTTATTACAATGTAATTCACATGGTGACTCTAGTGCAAGTGGGAGACTGTTGGAATTATGCCCTAGAGGCAATAATAAATATAGTTATTATTATAATTCCTGTATCAAGATAATCGTTTATTATCCATGCTATAATTGTATTGAATGAAGACTCATTTACATGTGTGGATACATAGACAAAACACCGTCCCTAGCATGCCTCTAGTTGGCTAGCCAGTTGATCAATGATAGTCAGTGTCTTCTGATTATGAACAAGGTGTTGTTGCTTGATAACTGGATCACGTCATTAGGAGAACCACGTGATGGACTAGACCCAAACTAATAGACGTAGCATGTTGATCGTGTCATTTTGTTGCTACTGTTTTCTGCGTGTCAAGTATTTATTCCTATGACCATGAGATCATATAACTCACTGACACCGGAGGAATGCTTTGTGTGTATCAAACGTCGCAACGTAACTGGGTGACTATAAAGATGCTCTACAGGTATCTCCGAAGGTGTTAGTTGAGTTAGTATGGATCAAGACTGGGATTCGTCACTCCGTGTGACGGAAAGGTATCTCGGGGCCCACTCGGTAATACAACATCACACACAAGCCTTGCAAGCAATGTAACTTAGTGTAAGTTGCGGGATCTTGTATTACGGAACGAGTAAAGAGACTTGCCGGTAAACGAGATTGAAATAGGTATGCGGATACTGACGATCGAATCTCGGGCAAGTAACATACCGAAGGACAAAGGGAATGACATACGGGATTATATGAATCCTTGGCACTGAGGTTCAAACGATAAGATCTTCGTAGAATATGTAGGATCCAATATGGGCATCCAGGTCCCGCTATTGGATATTGACCGAGGAGTCTCTCGACTCATGTCTACATAGTTCTCGACCCCGCAGGGTCTGCACACTTAAGGTTCGACGTTGTTTTATGCGTATTTGAGTTATATGGTTGGTTACCGAATGTTGTTCGGAGTCCCGGATGAGATCACGGACGTCACGAGGGTTTCCGGCATGGTCCGGAAACGAAGATTGATATATAGGATGACCTCATTTGATTACCGGAAGGTTTTTGGAGTTACCGGGAATGACGAATGGGTTCCGGGACTTCACCGGGGGGGGGGGCAACCCACCCCGGGGAAGCCCATAGGCCTTGAGGGAGGCACACCAGCCCTTAGTGGGCTGGTGGGACAGCCCACAAGTGCCCTATGCGCCATAGAGATAAAAATCAAAGAGAAAGAAAAAAAGGAGGAGGTGGGAAGGAAGGGGGACTCCCTCCCACCAAACCAAGTCCAACTCGGTTTGGGGGGGGGGGGGGGAGTCCTCCCCCCTTGGACTCGGCCGACCCCCTTGGGGCTCCTTGAGCCCCAAGGCAAGGTCCCCTCCCTCCCACCTATATATACGGAGGTTTTAGGGCTGATTTGAGACGACTTTTCCACGGCAGCCCGACCACATACCTCCACGGTTTTTCCTCTAGATTGCGTTTCTGCGGAGCTCGGGCGGAGCCCTGCTGAGACAAGGTCGTCACCAACCTCCGGAGCGCCGTCACGCTGCCGGAGAACTCTTCTACCTCTCCGTCTCTCTTGCTGGATCAAGAAGGCCGAGATCATCGTCGAGCTGTACGTGTGCTGAACGCGGAGGTGCCGTCCGTTCGGTACTAGATCGTGGGACTGATCGCGGGATTGTTCGCGGGGCGGATCGAGGGACGTGAGGACGTTCCACTACATCAACCGCGTTCTCTAACGCTTCTGCTGTACGATGTACAAGGGTACGTAGATCACTCATCCCCTCTCGTAGATGGACATCACCATGATAGGTCTTCGTGCGCGTAGGAAATTTTTTGTTTCCCATGCGACGTTCCCCAACACAAAATCAATCATTTATGTCTATATTGCAAGTTATGCTAAATGTTTTAGTTACATTACATCATCTTGACCATTTAGATGTTTGTAGAAGTTGCTACGATCTATATGTATCACATTGGGATACCGCACACCTATATATTTCTGGTATTACATGATAATAAAATGAGTATGTTACATTTGTTGATATTATGTACACACATAAGTAAATCTTGGCGGTCACTAATTGGTTTTCCTAAAGTACAGTTTCCCGCTCGCAAACCTAAGCCACATGCATACAACCCAAAGCTGTCAAAAGGACCTAACATTACTTAGTTTATGGAGTTTGTGCTCTCTCTGCAATTTGGTCTAAATGTTGCCAAATAAGATGGATGCCATATGTAAAAAAATATGCTTGGTGTAGAAAAGGGAATTGACACCTGAAATCAAACTTCCTTTGGCTGCATGTGTCTTCTTACCTTTGTTTGTTGTTTATCTGTATATCTGCTGTAACATAACAGTAGTGCAACATGTGATATACTTGAGTTACAATGAGTAAAAAGAATAGCCATTTCATAAATATGTTTAAATTGGTGCATGATCTATCTAGTTGACGGAATGAGAACACTAGTAGAAAACAGGGCTATCGTTCGGCCCTAGCCAGCCCATTAGTCCCGGTTCTTCAAGAACTGGGACCAATGGGGGGGTATTAGACCCGGTTCGTGAGCCCAGGGGGGCGGCCGGGGCCTCGTGGGCATTGGTCCCGGTTCGTGTGGAACCATTTGTCCCGGTTCGAGCCACGAACCGGGACCAATGTGTTGGAAATATGCCCTAGAGGCAATAATAAAATGGTTATTATCATATTTCCTTGTTGATGATAATCGTCTATTGTTCATGCTATAATTGTATTAACAGGAAACAGTAATACATGTGTGAATAAATAAATCAGAATGTGTCCCTAGCAAGCCTCTAGTTGGCTAGCTTGTTAGTCAATAGATGATCATGGTTTCCTGATCATGGGCATTAGATGTCATTGATAACGGGATCACATCATTGGGAGAATGATGTGATGGACAAGACCCAATCCTAAGCATAGCACTAGATCGTATTGTTCGTATGCTAAAGCTTTTCTAATGTCAAGTATCTTTTCCTTCGACCGTGAGATTGTGCAACTCCCGGATGCCGTAGGAGTGCTTTGGGTGTATCAAACGTCACAACGTAACTGGGTGACTATAAAGGTGCACTACGGGTACCTCCGAAAGTGTCTGTTGGGTTGGTACGAATCGAGATCGGGATTTGTCACTCCGTGTGACGGAGAGGTATCTCTGGGCCCACTCGGTAGAACATCATCATGAGCTCAATGTGACTAAGGAGTTAGTCACACGATGACGTGCTATGGAACGAGTAAAGAGACTTACCGGTAACGAGATTGAACAAGGTATAGGTATACCAACGATCGAATCTCGGGCAAGTTCTATACCGACAGACAAAGGGAATCGTATACGGGATTGATTGAATCCTTGACATCGTGGTTCATCCGATGAGATCATCGTGGAGCAAGTGGGAGCCACCATGGGTATCCAGACCCCGCTGATGGTTATTGGCCGGAGAGGCGTCTCGGCCATGTCTGCCTGTCTCCCGAACCCGTAGGGTCTACACACTTAAGGTTCGATGACGCTAGGGTTATAGGGAATTGTTATACGAGGTTACCGAAAGTTGTTCGGAGTCCTGGATGAGATCCCAGACGTCACGAGGAGCTCCGGAATGGTCTGTAGGTAAAGATTTATATATAGGACGGATGGTATCGGATACCGGAAGTGTTTCGGGCATCACCGGTAACGTACCGGGACCACCGGGACCACCGGAGGTGGCCCCGGGGGTCCACCGAAGAGGGGCAACGACCCCGAGAGGTAAGGTGGGACAAGTGGGGAAGGGAACCAGCCCCTAGGTGGGCTGGTGCGCCTCCCCACTCAGCCCAATGCGTGGGGGAGAGAAAAAGGGGGGCAAACCCTAAGCCAGGTGGGCCTAAGGCCCACCAGGTGGTGCGCCACCCCCTCCCCGCCCTAGCCGCCGCCCCCTTTCCCATCTGGTGGCCGCCAGCCCCTAGGGAGGGAACCCTAGGGGTGGCGCAGCCCCTCCCCCTCCTCCTATAAATAGAGAGGGGTTTTGGCCCTTGGGAGACAGACTTCTCCCTCTCCCTCGGCGTAGCCCTGCCCTTCTTCCTCCTCTTCTCTGCCGGTGCTTGGCGAAGCCCTGCCGGGAGACCTCGTCTCTCCATCGATACCACGCCATCGTGCTGCTGGAGTTCTTCCCCAACCTCTCTCTCCTCCTTGCTGGATCAAGGTGCGGGAGACGTCACCGGGCTGCACGTGTGTTGAACGCGGAGGTGCCGTAGTTCGGCACTAGATCGGAATCGCTGCGAGTACGACTCCATCAACCGCGTTCTAGCAACGCTTCCGCTTAGCGATCTTCAAAGGTATGAAGATGCTCTTACCCCTCTCTCGTTGCTGGTCTCTCCATAGGGAGATCTGAATATGCGTAGGAAAATTTTGAATTTATGCTACGTCACCCAACAGTGGCATCCGAGCCAGGTTTTCTATGCGTAGATTCTATGCACGAGTAGAACACAAAAGTTATGGGCGATGATTTGTCAATTTGCTTGCCGCTACTAGTCTTATTCTTTTCCGGCGGTATTGTGGGATGAAGCGGCCCGGACCGACTATACACGTACGCTTACGTGAGACTGGTTCCACCGACAGACATGCACACCGTGCATAAAGGTGGCTAGCGGGTGTCTGTCTCTCCTACTCTAGTCGGATTGGATTTGATGAAAAGGGTCCTTATGAAGGGTAAATAGCTTTGGCATATCATCGTTGTGGCTATTACGTAGGTAAGAAGGCGTTCTTGCTAGAAACCCAAATCAGCCACGTAAAACTTGCAACAACAATTAGAGGACGTCTAACTTGTTTTTGCAGGGTTTGACATGTGATGTGATATGGCCAAAGTTGTGATGTTGCATGTATGATGTATGAGATGATCATGTTATTGTAATAGGTTTCACGACTTGCATGTCGATGAGTATGACAACCGGCAGGAGCCATATGAGTTGTCTTAATTTATTGTATGAGATGCAACGCCATGTGCTTACTACTTTTACTTCATTGCTAACGGTTAGCTATAGTAGTAGTGATAGTAGTAGTTGGCGTGACGACTTCACGGAGACACGATGATGGAGATCATGGTGTCACGCCGGTGACGATGATGATCATGCGATGCCTGAAGATGGAGATCGAAAGGGCGAAGATGATAATGTCCATATCATGTCACTATATGATTACATTGTGATGTTTATCATGTTTTACATCTTATTGCTTAGAACGACGGTAGCATAATAAGATGATCCCTCTTAAAATTTCGAGAACGTATTCCCCTAAGTGTGCACCGTTGCGAAGGTTCGTTGTCTCGAAGCACCACGTGATGATCGGGTGTGATAGATTCTAACGTTCGCATACAACGGGTGTAAGCCAGATTTACACACGCGAAACACCTAGGTTGACTCGACGAGCTTAGCATGTACAGACATGACCTCGAATACAAGAGACCGAAAGGTCGAACATGAGTCGTATGGTTGAATACGATCAGCATGAAGTTGCTCACCATGGTGACTAGTCCGTCTCACGTGATGATCGGACACGGGTTAGTCAACATGGATCATGTATCACTTAGATGACTAGAGGGATGTCGATTTAAGTGGGAGTTCATAATTAATTTGATTAAATGAACTTAATTGTCATGAACTTAGTCTAAAAGTTATCTTTATAAATATTGTAGATGGCCAACGTCAACCTCAATTTCAACGCATTCCTAGAGAAAAACAAGCTGAAAGATGATGGTAGCAACTATGCGGACTGGGTTCGCAACTTGAAGCTCATCCTTGAAGCAGCTAAAAAGGCTTATGTCCTTGATGCACCGCTAGGTGACGCTCTCGCTCCCGCAGCAACCCAGGACATTCTGAATGTCTGGCAAACGCGGAGTGATGACTACTCTCTGGTTAGGTGTGGCATGTTATACAGTTTAGAAACGGGGCTCGAAAGGCGTTTTGAGCAACACGGAGCATATGAGATGTTCCAGGAGCTTAAGCTAGTTTTTCAAGCTCATGCCCGTGTCGAGAGATATGAAGTCTCCGACAAGTTCTTTAGCTGTAAGATGGAGGAGAACAGTTTTGTCAGTGAGCACATACTCAAAATGTCTGGGTTACACGGTCGTCTGACTTCACTTGGAGTCGAACTTCCGGATGATGCTATAATTGACAGAATCCTCCAGTCTCTCCCACCAAGCTACAAAGGTTTTGTGCTTAACTACAACATGCAAGGGATGGAAAAGACCATTCCCGAGTTGTACTCGATGCTCAAGTCTGCAGAAGTAGAAATCAGGAAAGAGCATCAAGTGTTGATGGTCAACAAGACCACTAGTTTCAAGAAGGGCAAGGGTAAGAAGAACTTCAAGAAAGACGGCAAAGCTGTTGCCGTCCCCGGTAAACCAGATGCCGAGAAAAAGAAAAAGAATGGACCCAAGCCTGAGACTGAGTGCTTCTATTGCAAGGGAAAGGGTCACTGGAAGCGGAACTGCCCCAAATACTTAGCGGACAAGAAGGCCGGCAACGTTAAAGGTATATGTGATATACATGTTATTGATGTGTACCTTACCAGCGCTCGTAGTAGCTCCTAGGTATTTGATACCGGTGCTGTTGCTCACATTTGCAGCTCAAAGCAGGAACCGCGGAATAAGCGGAGACTGGCCAAGGACGAGGTGACGATGCGCGTCGGGAATGGTTCAAAGGTCGATGTGATCGCCGTCGGCACGCTACCTCTACATCTACCGTCGGGATTAGTCTTAAACCTTAATAATTGTTATTTAGTACCAGCTTTAAGCATGAACATTGTATCAGGGTCTTGCCTAATGCGAGACGGCTACTCATTTAAGTCAGAGAATAATGGTTGTTCTATTTATATGAGTGATATGTTTTATGGTCATGCTGCGCTTGTGAATGGTTTATTCTTGATGAATCTCGATCGTGATGTTACACATATTCATAGTGTGAGTACCAAAAGATGTAAAGTTGATAATGATAGTCCCACATACTTGTGGCACTGCCGCCTTGGTCATATCGGCGTTAAGCGCATGAAGAAGCTCCATACTGATGGACTATTAGAGTCTCTTGATTTTGAATCATTTCACACATGTGAACCGTGCCACATGGGCAAGATGACTAAGACTCCATTCTCGGTTATAATGGAGAGAGCGACCGACTTATTGGAAATAATACATACTAATGTGTGTGGTCCAATGAACGTTGAAGCTCGCGGTGGCTATCGTTATGTTCTCACTCTCACCGATGATTTGAGTAGGTATGGGTATATCTACTTGATGAAGCACAAATCTGAGACATTTGAAAAGTTCAAGGAATTTCAGAGTGAGTTCGAGAATCAACGTGACAGAAAAATTAAGTGTCTACGATCTGATCATGGAGGAGAATATTTGAGTCACGAGTTTGGAACACACCTAAGGAAGTGTGGAATCGTTTCACAACTGACGCCGCTTGGCACACCGCAACGCAACGGAGTGTCTGAACGTCGTAATCGCACTTTATTAGATATGGTACGATCTATGATGTCTCTTACCGACTTACCGCTATCATTTTGGGGATACGCATTAGAAACTGCAGCATTCACTAAAAATAGGGCACCGTCTAAATCCGTTGAGACGACACCGTATGAACTATGGTTTGGCAAGAAACCTAAGTTGTCGTTTCTTAAAGTTTGGGGCTGCGATGCTTATGTGAAGAAACTTCAACCAGAAAAGCACGAACCCAAAGCGGAGAAATGCGTATTCATAGGATACCCTAAGGAAACTATTGGGTATACCTTCTATCTTAGATCCGAAGGTAAAATCTTTGTTGCCAAGAACGGATCCTTTCTAGAGAAAGAGTTTCTCTCGAAAGAAGTAAGTGGGAGGAAGGTAGAACTTGATGAGGTAATTACACCCCCTCTCGGACAGGATAGTAGCGCAGCGCGGGAAGTTGTTCCTGTGGCACCTACACCAACTGAAGAGGAAGTTAATGATGATGATCATGAAGCTTCGGATCAAGTTACTACTGAACCGCGAAGGTCCACAAGGGCACGCTCCACACCAGAGTGGTACGACAACCCTGTGATGGAAATCATGTTGTTAGACAACGGTGAACCTTCGAACTATGAAGAAGCAATGGCGGGCCCGGATTCCAACAAATGGCTTGAGGCTATGAAATCCGAGATAGGATCCATGTATGAGAACAAAGTATGGACTTTGGTGGACTTGCCCGATGATCGGCGAGCCATAGAAAATAAATGGATCTTCAAGAAGAAGACTGATGCAAACGGTAATGTAACCGTTTACAAAGCTCGACTTGTCGCAAAGGGTTTTCGACAAATTCAAGGAGTTGACTACGAAGAGACTTTCTCTCCCGTAGCGAAGCTGAAATCAGTCTGAATCATGTTAGTAATTGCCGCCTTTTATGATTACGAAATTTGGCAAATGGACGTCAAAACAGCGTTCCTTAAGGGGAACCTTAAGGAAAAGTTGTATATGATGCAACCAGAAGGTTTTGTCAACCCTAAGGGTGCTAACAAAGTGTGCAAGCTCCAGCGCTCCATCTATGGGCTGGTGCAAGCATCTCGGAGTTGGAACATTCGCTTTAATGAGGTGATTAAAGCGTTTGGGTTCATACAGGTTTACGGAGAAGCCTGTCTGTACAAGAAATTGAGTGGGAGCTTTGTAGCTTTCCTCATACTGTATGTGGATGACATATTATTGATGGGGAATAATATAGAGATGTTGGAGAGCATAAAGGCCTATTTGAACAAGAGTTTTTCAATGAAGGACCTTGGAGAAGATGCATACATATTAGGCATCAAGATCTATAGAGATAGATCGAGACGCCTCATAGGTCTTTCGCAAAGTACATACCTTGACAAGATATTGAAGAAGTTCAATATGGAAAACTCAAAGAAGGGGTTCTTGTTAGTTTTGCAAGGTATGAGATTGAGTAAGACTCAGTCGCCGACCACGACAACAGATAGAGAGAAGATGAGTTATGTCCCCTACGCATCAGCCGTGGGCTCTCTAATGTATGCCATGCTGTGTACCAGACCTGATATAAACCTTGCCATAAGCTTGGTAGGGAGGTACCAAAGTGATCCCGGTATGGAACACTGGATAGCGGTCAAGAATATCCTTAAGTACCTGAAAAGGACTAAGGAAATGTTTCTCGTTTATGAAGGTGACGAAGAGCTCGTCGTAAAGGGTTACGTCGACGCTAGCTTCGACACAGATCCGGATGATTCTAAGTCACAGACCGGATACATATATGTGTTGAATGGTGGGGCAGTGAGCTGGTGCAGCAGCAAGCAAGAAGTCGTGGCAGCATCTACATGTGAAGCGGAGTACATAGCTGCTTCAGAAGCAGCTCATGAAGGAATTTGGATGAAGGAGCTCATCACCGACCTTGGAGTGGTTCCAAGCGCGCCGGGTCCAATGATACTCTTCTGTGATAACACTCGGGCCATTGCCATAGCCAAGGAGCCCAGGTTTCACCGAAAGACGAAGCACATCAAACGCCGCTACAACTCCATCCAGGACCATGTCCAGAGTGGAGTGATAGATATTTTTAAAGTACACACGGATCTGAATATTGCAGACCCGTTGACTAAACCTTTTCCATGAGCAAAACATGATCAACACCATAATGCTATGGGTGTTCGATACATCACAATGTAACTAGATTATTGACTCTAGTGCAAGTGGGAGACTGTTGGAAATATGCCCTAGAGGCAATAATACAATGGTTATTATCATATTTCCTTGTTCATGATAATCGTCTATTGTTCATGCTATAATTGTATTAACAGGAAACAATAATACATGTGTGAATAAATAGATCACAATGTGTCCCTAGCAAGCCTCTAGTTGGCTAGCTCATTAGTCAATAGATGATCATGGTTTCATGATCATGGGCATTAGATGTCATTCATAACGGGATCACATCATTGGGAGAATGATGTGATGGACAAGACCCAATCCTAAGCATAGCACTAGATCGTATTGTTCGTATGCTAAAGCTTTTCTAATGTCAAGTATCTTTTCCTTCGACCGTTGGATTGTGCAACTCCCGGATACCGTAGGAGTGCTTTGGGTGTATCAAACGTCACAACGTAACTGGGTGACTATAAAGGTGCACTACGGGTACCTCCAAAAGTGTCTCTTGGTTGGTACGAATCGAGATCGGGATTTGTCACTCCGTGTGACAGAGAGGTATCGCTGGGCCCACTCGATAGAACATCATCATGAGCTCAATGTGACTAAGGAGTTAGTCACATGATGACGTGCTATGGAACGAGTAAAGAGACTTACCGGTAACGAGACTGAACAAGGTATAGGTATACCGACGATCGAATCTCGGCCAAGTTCTATACCGACAAACAAAGGGAATCATATACGGGATTGATTGAATCCTTGACATCGTGGTTCATCCGATGAGATCATCATGGAGCAAGTGGGAGCCACCATGGGTATCCAGAACCCGCTGATGGTTATTGGCCGGAGAGGCGTCTCGGTCATGTCTGCTTGTCTCCCGAACCTGTAGGGTCTACACACTTAAGGTTCGATGACGCTAGGGTTATAGCGAATTGTTATACGAGGTTATAGAAAGTTCTTCAGAGTCCCGGATGAGATCCCGAACGTCACGAGGAGCTCCGGAATGGTCCAGAGGTAAATATTGATATATAGGACGGATGGTTCCGGATACCGGAAGTGTTGCGGGCATCACCGGTAACGTACCGGGACCACCGGGACCACCGGAGGTGGCCCCGGGGGTCCACCAAAGGGGGGCAACGACCCCGGGAGGTAAGGTGGGCCAAGTGGGGAAGAGAACCAGCCCCTAGGTGGGCTGGTGCGCCTCCCCACTCAGCCCAGGTGGGCCTAAGGCCCACCAGGTGGTGCGCCACCCCCTCCCCACCCTAGCCGCCGCCCCCCTTTACCATCTGGTGGCCGCCGGCCCCTAGGGAGGGAACCCTCGGGGTGGCGCAGCCCCTCCCCTCCTCCTATAAATAGAGAGGGGCTTTGGCCCTTGGGGGACAGACTTCTTCCTCTCCCTCGGCGCAGCCCTGCCCTTCTTCCTCCTCCTCTCTGCCGGTGCTTGGCGAAGCCCTGCCGGGAGACCTCGTCTCTCCATCGACACCACGCCGTCGTGCTGCTGGAGTTCTTCCCCAACCTCTCCCTCCTCCTTGCTGGATCAAGGTGCGGGAGACGTCACCGGGCTGCACGTGTGTTGAACGCGGAGGTGCCGTAGTTCGGCACTAGATCGGAATCGCTGCGAGTACGACCCCATCAACCGCGTTCTAGCAACGCTTCCACTTAGCGATCTTCAAAGGTATGAAGATGCTCTTACCCCTCTCTC
This sequence comes from Hordeum vulgare subsp. vulgare, assembly GCF_904849725.1. Taxonomy (NCBI): domain Eukaryota; kingdom Viridiplantae; phylum Streptophyta; class Magnoliopsida; order Poales; family Poaceae; genus Hordeum; species Hordeum vulgare. The sequence goes on along the minus strand of NC_058520.1, from coordinate 21,236,906 downwards.
GTTGCTGGTCTCTCCATAGGAAGATCTGAATATGCGTAGGAAAATTTTGAATTTATGCTACGTCACCCAACACAATGGTCCTCGCTGCTGGCCCACAACCTTTAGTTCCGGTTCATGCCACGAACCGGGACAAATAACTTGCCTACATATATACCCACCGCCACGGCAGAGCACTCCACAGTGATCTGTTTTTGTCGAGCCGGCGAGGGGAGGGCATTTGAGTGCTCTAGTTCACCTCCGATGCACATGAGGTGTTCGATGAAATGCCCGAGCCACACTAGTTAAGCTTTCTCCTCTTGAAACTCGACCTCTGAGCTCCATTTTCAACGAGACTTGTCTAGATTTAGCGGTCCGTCACAGCCCGTCCCCGCCCCATCTTCACCGCCGTCGATCGCCCGCGCCGATCTCGTCGCCGGCACCACCGTGGTGAGCCTCTTGTTCTTATCTTCTTTCTAAAAGAAAAAAATTCTGACTTCAGATAGATACTTGTCTAATTTTCTTACTTTTATTATTCCTTGTTATTATATAGTGCGATGGTTTTGGTATCCTCCCCTGTCGGCCCTCGTCATGTCTATGATTCAGATGTGGTATATATTATCTTTTCATAACTATTTGGTTCATTTATTGTTTATGACAATTATGATGACCAACGTGACATATATTTTTAATCTAGGAGGTATGTGAACCAGAAATTCCAACCCACCTGGAAATGCTTCTCGAGAAGTTAACTTTGGTTGAAAAATAAAACAAATACTTGAAGGAAAAATTGAAAATAATTGAGGATAAGAATATGGAAATGGAGTTGCATGTTGCCGAGGTCATTGACGATCGCAAGATGAAGATCGATGCGATGCGGTTGAAGATAGATGCAATGCGCTTGAAGATGGATGAAATGCGCTTGAAGATTAGGAATATTAGAAAATATGCCATAGATAAAGAGGCTTGGTATCATTATGCTGTTGGGTCAATTGTTACCTTACTTGCGATTTTGATCGCGTTTGTTGTTGCATTTAAATGTTTTACATAGTTGTATGTTGTTTTATGAGAGAACTTTATGTATTTATTTTTCAATAATAACATTTGATCACTATTGTGCTTTGGTTTTAATGTGATGATGAACTTGTATTAATTTGGTCATTTCTCTATTCATTTTGTTCTGCAATGGTTTTTTGATATATACTTAATTTCATAATAGAGATGAACCGCCAATGGATGTACGGTGACCGACACACTTTGGAGTACATTATGAACCGGAACTAATGCCCGAGTCGAAAAGGGTTGTAAATTGATGATGTGGCTTTGAATGGTGCATTTTGAACACAGAAAAACCATAGAGTTCAAATAAGTTGAAAAAAATGAAATCCCTTTGTAACAGACGAGTTTCCGTATGAAACCCTCATACTTCGAAAGAGATTGTCCGTTTTGTACACAAAGTGCATCCAGTTTTGGCCGTAACCCTCTCAACTTTCTCGCACATGCTATGTGGGTGAAATGATGATACCATGCCAACTTGGAACCTTTTCAGAGTTCATTTCAAATGCTTTTCAATTTCATGGTCTTATAGCTCAAAATAATCAGTAAATGCATGAAAAATAACAAATGAAGTCGGAAAGGGTTGTAAATTGATGATGTGGCTTTGAATGGTGCATTTTGAACACAGAAAAACTATGGAGTTCAAATAAGTTCAAAAAAATGAAATCCCTTTGTAACAGACGAGTTTCCGTATGAAACCCTCATACTTCGAAAGAGATTGTCCGTTTTGTACACGAAGTGCATCCAGTTTTTGCCGTAACCCTCTCAACTTTCTCGCACATGCTATGTGGGTGAAATGATGATACCATGCCAACTTGGAACCTTTTCAGAGTTCATTTCAAATGCTTTTCAATTTCATGGTCTTATAGCTCAAAATAATCAGTAAATGCATGAAAAATAACAAATGAAGTCAGAAAGGGTTGTAAATTGATGATGTGGCTTTGAATGGTGCATTTTGAACACAGAAAAACTATGGAGTTTAAATAAGTTCAAAAAAAATGAAATTCCTTTGTAACGGACGAGTTTCCGTATGAAACCCTGATACTTCCAAAGAGATCGTCCGTTTTGTACACGAAGTGCATCCAGTTTTTGTCGTAACCCTCTCAACTTTCTCGCACATGCTATGTGGGTGAAATGATGATACCATGCCAACTTGGAACCTTTTCATAGTTCATTTCAAATGTTTTTCAATTTCATGGTCTTATAGCTCAAAATAATCAGTAAATGCATGAAAAATAACAAATGAAGTCAGAAAGGGTTGTAAATTGATGATGTGGCTTTGAATGGTGCATTTTGAACACAGAAAAACTATGGAGTTCAAATAAGTTCAAAAAAATGAAATCCCTTTGTAACAGACGAGTTTCCGAATGAAACCCTGATACTTTCAAAGAGATTGTCCGTTTTGTACACGAAGTGCATCCAATTTTTGCCGTAACCCTATCAACTTTCTTGCATGTGCTATGTGGATGAAATGATGATACCATGCCAAAATAAAAGAGAGGCGCAATGCTCACCTGCACGTTGCTTAGCTTCAGGCCAACATGCAGGTGAGCACTGCGCTTCTCCCTTTGTAAGAGCCTTAGAACTGGTACTAAGGGAATCAACTGAAAATCTTTTATAAACCTCTAGTATTATTGAAACTAAAATTATTTAGAATTTTGTTACAAACTTCAATAGCAAAAAGAATTATCATAAAATAAAATAAATAAGTAATTAGAATTTTGTTCAAAACATTAAAAGCAAAATGAATTATCATAAAAGAAAATAAATAAGTAATTAGAATTTTGTTACAAACTTTAATAGCAAAAATAATTATCGTAAAAGAAAATAAATAAGTAATTAGAAACAAAAAAGAAAGCAAAAAACAGGATTTTTTTTTTAAAAGTGCCACCTACAGGGCCACCACGGCCTGCATACAACTAGAAACCCATTGCTAGGGCCAGGATGCAGGCCCGCAGTAGGCCTAATAGGCCCACAAGCACAGAGAGTGATTTTAGGCCCGTAAGCCTGCAGTAGAGAGGAGCTCGAAGTGGTTGGTTCGGCAGGGCTTATAAACAAGTCCGAGCCCCTCTCGGCTAGCGAGGTGGGACTAAACATAGCACCGCACCGCGCAAGGCCTTTGGTCCCGGCTGGTGGCACCAACCGGGACTAAAGGGCGGCATTGGTACCGGTTTGTGCCACCAACCGGTACCAATGCCTCTGCTTCTCGCCCTTTGGGCTGCTGAAAAGAGACCTTTGGTCCGGTTTGTGCCATCAACCGGTACCAATGCCTCTGCTTCCCGCCCTTTGGGCTGCTGAAAAGAGACCTTTGGTCCCAGTTGGTGCCACCAACCGGGACTAAAGGTGGGGCTATATAAACGTCAGTTTAGAAATTTTGATCACTCCCCCTCTCTCCATTCGATCCCGACGCCGCCAGGCTGCCCGTTTCGCCGTCGACGTCGTCGTTGTCGCCCCGACCCGACGTCGCACCTCGCCGTCGCCGTCGCCGTCCCCGACACCGTCGCCGTGAGCAAAGTTTTTTTTTTCAAAAATAAGGTCAACTCAGATAGGTCCGGTGCTCTTTGTATGTTAACTCAGGTAGCAGATCAATCTTCACAGTAGATGTAGGTCAACACATGTTTACTTTATGGTCCGTGCATGGTATAGATTTAGGCTGCTCAATGTTTATGGTTGATATATTAAATAAATTGACTACAATTTGAGATTTAGTTTAAAATTTATGCTTCTGGCTAGATTATGTTTCTCTATTATTGTGTCTCAAAGTACTTCAATACTTATCCCGCAAAAAAGTACTTAAATACTTTATTTATGTATATATTTTTTATTTTTTTGCAAACGCTATTTTGAAATATAACACGTTATTAGCGCGCTATAACTTGTGTAGCATTTGAAGAAGGGCCTCGCTATATTTTGTAGCACGCTATTTTTTCGCTGATATATATGCAAAGATCGAATATGTCAAATTTTTATGAATTTTTTCTGTTCATAGAATTTTTATGATTTTTTTCTGTTGTAATTTTGTTCATATAATTTTAATGATTTTTTTGTTCATACTATTTTCTTTGCCAATTTATGTATATGTTCATATTGTGTATGTATAGGAAAATTATGCATGATCAAAGTCATTTATGAATATGTTCATATTTAGAATAGAGGAAAAAGGAAAAAAAATAAGAAGAGAAAGTGTTTAATATAATTAGTTAAAAAATAATAGAACTATAGTTAAACTAGTTCTCTATCCATGCCCCGCGACGCCGCCGGCCCCTGCTCGTCGTCGCCCCGCCCCTGCCCGTGCCGCACCTCACCGTCGACCGTCATTGCGCCGCCCCGCCCCGCGCCGCACCTCGCCGTCGCCGTCGCCGTCCCCGACACCGTGGCCGTGAGCAAAGATTTTTGTTCTGCTAAAAGATTTATACCTAAATATTGTCTTTTATGATCCTGAATCTTCACAACAAAGGGTTGACGACATACAAACATTTACCACATGAATTTATGTCACGATGGATTTCTCTAAGTCCACCAATGAATTTTGAATTTTGGACCAGTCTTTCTGCCGGAAGTCAGCCACAAAACTAGGCATCATGTTATACCAACAATGTATACATAACACTGATAGATTAATCTTAAGAAATAATTTACTGCTAGCTGCATGTAGTTTATACCCAAAAAGCTCTGAAAGGTACATGACACAATAAATGGTGGAAAAAAGATAGAGCAGTGATAAAATTCTATTAATTCGAAAGCATACATAGATGATCCCTAGTTGGCAAGTACACTGGAAAGCATCGTATATGAATAGATGATCCCTAGTTGGCGAGACTACTTTATTTAACTATATATAGAAGTAGTTCCCGCTTTATTTAACTATGTATGATGATGATTAATTAGTAGGACTTGTTGTTATATATGATGATGCATGATGTGAGCATGAAGAGTTATTATATATAGATGTTCAATTCTTTCGATATATATAGTGTGTCACGATTATATTGTTGTTTACACACATTTAGCACATTAAAACAGGAAATGTCTGACGATGGATATTGGGAGTGTGGATATTGCGGCGACCCTCGGGGTATGTGCGACATGCCTCACCTGCGAGACGATAGGTTCTTCAGCATGAAGCTTGACGAGAACGGTGATATGTACCTCCCTTGCCGTGCAAGAAGATATGTGTTGGAGAGGCTCGGTTTCGAAGACCACGAGAGAATTGAGACGAGGAGCGCTAAGCTGAGGACTATACATGGTCACACATTTGTTATCCAAGTATTTAATTCAGTTTTTCAAACAGAATTTGGGTGCCCAAAGTGGGAAGATCTTTGCAAGGCATATGGATTTCAGAAGGGAATGGAAATCACCTTCGATCTTCGTCCTGAAGATAATATGCCAGACAACATCGACATTTGGGTGGTTGTCGATGATATGCTTCCTGTTTTACCTCCATGTGAGTTTCTCAACCATATTTGTCAAGTAATTTGCATTTATATTTATAAATAGTTGGTGTAGTCAACCTGTTTTCCTCTCGCAATTTACATGTCATGTGGTGTTCATCGTCTATTAAAACTTTGGCCACACGTTGCAGGTTCCTAGTTATTGGGTCATAGTTATAATTATATCATGTTACATGTTGTACAAACAACAACAACAACCCAAATTGTCCTTTGAATGATCGTAGCACATGTGGTCGTTTTGAATGGTTTATATAATGCCCACGTCTTGTGGAAAATTACAAAAAATTAAGTATTTTTGAAACATTAAATTATTACAAAATTTGGGTGGTTGTCGATGATATGCTTACTGTTTTACCTCCATGTGAAGTAATTTGCATTTATATTTAGAAATAGTTGGTGTTCATCTATATACTAAATTTGTTATATTATATTTACAGCTTATTTCGTTGCTTCGACTGAATTACGAAAATTAATTGACACGACACACTACACGTATGGATCACATCTAACTTGGAAGGAGAAGGATGGTCTTCTCCAGTTTCTTGTTGCTGGTGTTCTGGCTTCTAGGGATACCTTCCCATATCATTTTGGAATTGGCCAAAATTATTTATTTTTTACATGCCACTAGTGCATAGGTTGAGTCCAGATGACATTCGCCGAAATGTCTTGGTAAGAGTTCTCTAATTAATTAAGTATGCTCCACTATTGCATAAATGGTGTTGATTACATTGCTAACTAGGTTATTATTATGTTCTTCAACAGCAACTGCCACATGATGTAGTGCCTCCGTTAATGGACCCAGAAGGTCAAATGAGAGTTAGAAGCCCGCCGAGGGCTGAGTTCTATGCTCCATACTTGATTAACTTCAAATCAAGATAAAAAAGACTCCAAATTGAAGCATGGAGAGAAATAAAGAAGGTTCGCAAGCCACAAGCTGGAGACCGTTGGATCTCTGTGATTCATCATGGAACCATAGGTCTTATTCTGTTTTATGACATTATATCTAAGAGCGAGGACTAGGTCTTATGAGAGACAAGTTATTCTAGTTTATATTATTACTTGACATGATCGATTAATTAGGATGCATGATGCATACGATGACTATATATATTATGATGTTTCTCTGTTTTATTTTATGTGTATCATATGATAACTTGGTATATGATTAAGTTGATGATGAGTTGTTAGATGATCGATTAGAATACTATTGCCATTCGACGAAAATGATATGAAATGATATAGTGTAAAAAAGATGCATATATATGCATGTAACTCGTGTCTACATTTTGTAAATATGTTCGACAAAGCACGACGGATGACCAAGCACGGAGATATATAAGAGAGGACACTTTTCTCTATTAGCTAGCTAATAACAACCTAAATTAACCCCTAAACCAACCCCTTTAAAAAAACCTCAGCTCTAGCCAGGTGCTGACGCGTGGATGCCTTTTGGTCCCGGTTGGTGTCATCAACCGGGACTAAAGGCCCCCCTGCCTGGCCTGGCCTCAGCGGCCATGTGGAGGCCCACCTGTCCCGGTTCGTGTAAGAACCGAAACTAAAGGCAAAGGGCATTAGTAACGAGCTTTTTGTCCCGGTTCCAAAACCGGAACAGAAGGCCCTTATGAACCGGGACAAAATGCCCTTTTTCTTATAGTGGAAAGAGGGGATTAAATTGGCCAATCATTGCAGAAATATAACTCGCTAGAGCAAGTAAAAATAGCTATAGCCAGATGAAAATTATTCTATTTAATTGAAAGCAGGCATCTCACCACACATTTTCGAGAGATCTGAAAAGCTTGAATCAACAGTTTTAAAATAGAAATGTATAGAGTAAGACACCGATTACTAAATTCTTAAGAACAAAATTGGGTGTACGTACATTCATGTGAGGCTAATGCACCTGTCCAAGTGCCACCCTTGTGCACATTAGGAAGTCATCAGAGAGCAAACAACTGTTGTGGGATCAGGCAAACACACCACTGATGCAATGCTTGAAGGTGAGAAGGTAGCAACTGCAAGTGGCCTGTGGTTTCGCCGACAGATGAATGGTATTAATCTGAATCTTCTGATACAAAGACTGGTCGCAAGAATTCAAATCAACTTTGAATTTTAAGTCAAGGAAACAAATAGCAGTCATGATGCTGATCTGGCAACGTCAGACAAAGCCCGTGTCGTTCTGCTCGCACGTGTTTGATAGTATTGAACTTTTTTTTGAAAATTTGAGAGTTTTGAACATGTATATCATACTGCTGAAATGAAACTACATGACAGTTCGAAAGGTCATACCTTCAGAGTATATAGTGAGCCACACAAGTAGTTGCTAGTGATTCCACATTAAAAATGACTAGCCAAATATGTCCGTGCGTCGCAACGGGAGACAAAATATTACGTCCTATCTAAATAAGTATGGTTCAATACCTTGACGTATGAGCGTCCTCTTTTTTCTTTAACATGGTGGCTCATCATGTTGACACTTATTTATTTATTCCACCCTCTTTAATGATGTCCGGCGTGTACATGTAGTCACAATGCATTTGATGTGGTAAATCTCAAGGTTATAAGCCTGTCATTGCACGCCACACTTGTTATTGTGTAGCATAATGAAATGTTTAAAACTTTAACAACTAATCTCATTGATCACAAACTACTCCCAATCCCTAAGCATATAAACACTTCTCAAAAACTAATTAAAACCTAAACCTAAAAGACTTAACCGCTCAAATTCTAGAGCTACTTAGATCAATCTTATGGAGAACCACTAAAATAGACCACATGATAGTATGAAAATAATAATCATTATTAGCACAATTTCAAACAATACGAAAACCAATATTAAGCCACTGGTACATAAACCTCATATGAGCAGTTTAGTGTCCATCGCTTTCGGCAAATGAACCGCTTTTTGCCTGGTTTTTATTTTTATTATCTGACGATTTTATCTTTTCTTTTCGGTTTCACATTTTCTCTTAGTTTTTCTATTTACCTTTTTTATTTATTTCTTTTTCATTTTTCCTAAAATCTTCCAAATTTTGGAATATTTTCTGAATATTGAACATTTGTTTGATCCATAATTCATTTTTGAAATAATAAACATTATTAGATATCGTAAACATTTTTTAAATTCATGATTTTTTACAAAGTCCTGAATTTCTGAATAATAAACATTGTATGATTTCATGAACAGTTTTTTTAGAACTCACGTCTTTTAAAATTTGGATTTTCTGAATACTGAACATTTGTTTGATCCATAATTCATTTTTGAAATAATGAACATTATTAGATATCGTAAATATTTTTGAAATTCATGATTTTTTACAAAGTCCTAAATTTCTGAATAATAAACATTGTATGATTTCATGAACAGTTTTTTAGAACTCACGTCTTTTAAAATTTGGATTTTTAGGAAATTACGAATTAATTTAAAGAAAGGAAAAACAAAAATAGAAATGAGAAAAGAAAGGCATAAAAATAAAGATAAAAATATGGGCCGGACCATGAACCCGTACCAGGGAGGAGGATGTGAATGCTAGCTGCAATGAAAAGAGAAAAGGGGACTCAAAAAAATATGTTAGGATCAAGATTCGAACCCGGGTCTGCACTATATGAGGGCAAGGCTTCCGCCACTTTGCTAAACATGCGTTTGAAACACTATTGTGTCCAACTGTATAAGAACAAAACCGCACGGCGATTTTGACAGGAAAGAAATCTGAATCGTTTTTTGACTTGTGGATGGCATAGTGGGTAATTTAGAGTAACTTTAGGGGCAAAAACTACGATGGACGACCAGAAACACTATTTGCTTTATTATTAGGTAAAGATTAATATTCGGCAGGTAACCTAATGAGAAGGAGAAGTTTAATCATCAAATTTGTCAATCATTGAAAAAACAAGGGTAAGATAAATAAAGCTCATGTTAAAAGATATCATATATTCAGCATACCAATGTTGAATGTTGTTGAAAAGTAATCCACCAACAACCGAGTATCATACATCCATGTCAAGCGACCCTGTAATGTACAACTATGCACGCAACTTGACTTCAATCCAAGGACAACATGAGAATTGAACCAAAGATAAAGAGAAAAAAAACAGAAAGATATTCACCAAGGGATATTTCCCTACAAAATTATCCTCCCCAGGAATCATGGTGGGACAAAGCTTGACTCGTGGGGGCAGCGACAGAAGGATTAGGTGATCTGGATGAAGAAACACTTACCCACGAAGGCGGGGACACAGGAGAAGGGGACCAATTTGGGGTCCTCTTGGAGACCCTCCTAGAATTTCGGGTGTGAGTCGTTGTCGGAGTACAAATCCATCAAGCTACGACGGTAGCAGTGGAGGTGCCGGCGGCGGAGGCGAACACGGACAGGTCATACAGGGCGCCGCGACGTACAGGGTCAAAGTGATGGTGATGGAGACGAGCGTCGGATGGGTGGCGCGACGGACACCGAGACGAGGGCGACGTGATTGGGGCGATGAAGACGAGCGTCAGATGGGCCACGCGTCGGAACGACGACCTCATCTTCCACCGTCGGCGATCAGGCCAGCGCCACCGCTGTCTGCTCCTCCCTGTCTCCCATCTCTCCCTTTCTCTCCCCTCTCTTCCATGACGGGCACAAGGGACGGGAGACATGTCACACCTAGATCCAAGTGCGGCAGCAGATCGAGCGGTGGCGTGGAGAGAGTCGGGGCGGCGAGCACAGACGGCGTTAGCGGTGACTTTTCTGGAGGAAGATGGGATGGGGAGCGAGTTGGGTGTTAGGGAGAGAGGAGAGACGGAGACGTGTGTGCGTGTGTAGCGGCAGTTTTTTTATCTCTTCGTATTCGGTCGTGGCCGGATGGGAGGAAGTGTGGGCTGGTTTCGGGCCATGTTGTCTATGTGGGGTGGGCTCTTTTTTTACGCGCTGGTGGGCTCTTTTTTTACGCGCCGGTGGGAAGGTACGATTGCGAGCGTTGTAAGGAGAGGAACGGGAGCAAAGGTTGAACCATCACGACAGCAGATCCTCCTTTAATAGTAGAGATCAGGTTACATCAGCTCCTTACATCCGTTAGAGTTCGGACCAAACATCTTACAAGAAGGCGGATGACGAATCAGTACCCGGAGCACCTGGTTCACGCTGCTAACACTAAACTGAGGGCACCGTCATATGGAAGACATCATACTTGACGGGCTCCGGCCATGTGTAGGAACTCTTGTAGCTTCCGCACGTCTCTCTCCGGCACTGTCAACGGAGAATGTGCTTCGATCGAGCGTCTCGTTGAACGGGAGCACAAAGTGTCAACGATGTTTACGTCTCTTGCTTGGATGAAAACTCCTTCCGAGAGATTTGCATTACGGAATGAACATTGCATTACGGAATGCACATTGCATTACAAAACTATACCGGATACCCCCTCCTTGCCGACGTTGGTGGCCAACTTCAGCAAAGCTTGGCCTGGTGGCGGTGTGTGCGGAGATTGCCCTTCGCTACTTCCCTTGGCGCAATTCCTCTGGCATGCCGTTTTCGTGGCGGCTGCTTGTTGGTGGGTCAATGACCTGCAGCATTGGTTGGACCCGGGCGGCGGCCTATTGATACGTCCATTTTGCATCATGCTTTCATGTTGATATTTATTGCTTCTTGGGCTGTTATATTACTTGTGGTACCATATTTATGCCTTTTCTCTCTTATTTTGCAAGGTTTATTTGAAGAGGGAGAATTCAGGCAGCTGGAATTCTGGACTGGAAAAGGAGCAAATCCTAGTCCACTATTCTGCACATCTCCAAATGCCCTGAAAATTTACGTGGATTTTTTCTGGAATATATTAAAAATAATGGGCGAAAGAACTACCGCAGGGGGGCCACCACGGCCCCACAAGCTTGCCCACCGCCACCACCACCCTGGTGGCGCAGGGCAGGCTTGTGGGCTGCCTGAAGGCCCACTAGCCCCCCTCTTTTGCTATATGAAGCGTCCTGGTCCGGAAAAAAAATCAATCGGGAGATTTTTCGTGGTTTTGCCGCCGCCACGAAGCGGAACTTGAGCAGATCCAATCTAGAGCTCCGGGAGGACGATCCTGCCGAGGAAATTTCCCTCCCGGAGGGGGGAATCGTCGCCATCGTCATCACCAACACTCCTCTCGTCGGAGGGGAGGCATCTTCATCAACATCTTCATCAGCACCATCTCCTCTCCAATCCCTAGTTCATCTCTTGTAATCAATCTTCGTCTCATGACTCCGATTGGTACTTGTAAGGTTGCTACTAGTGTTGATTACTCTTTGTAGTTGATGCTTGTTGGATTACTTGGTGGAAGAGTTTACGTTCAGATCCTTGATCCTATTCATTACACCTCTGGTCATGATTATGATTATGTCTTGTGAGTAGTTACTTTTGTTCCTGAGGACGTGGGATAAGTCATGTTAATAATAGTCATGTGAATTTGATATTTGTTCGGTATTTTGATATGATGTATGTTGTTTTTCCTCTAGTGGTGTTATGTGAACGTCGACTACATAACACTTCACCATATTTGGGCCTAGAGGAAGGCATTGGGAAGTAGTAAGTAGATGATGGGTTGCTGGAGTGACAGAAGCTTAAACCCCAGTCTATGCGTTGCTTCGTGAGGGGCTGATTTGGATCCACTAGTTTAATGCTATGGTTAGACTTTGTCTTAATTCTTCTTTTGTAGTTGCGGATGCTTGCGAGAGAGGTTAATCATAAGTGGGATGCTTGTCCAAGTAAGGGCAGTACCCAAGCGCCGGTCCACCCACATATCAAACTATCAAAGTAACGAACGTGAATCATATAAACATGATGAAACTAGCATGACAGAAATTCTCGTGTGTCCTCGAGAGCGTTTTTCCTCCTATAAGACTTTGTTCAGGCTTGTCCCTTGCTACAAAAGGGATTGGGCCACTTGCTGCACCATTGCTACTACTTGTTACTTGTTACTTTTTGCTCGCTACATTTCACCTCGCTACACAATCACTTGTTACCGCTACTTTCAGTGCTTGCAGTTATTACCTTGCTGAAATCCATCTATCAGAGCCTTCTGCTCCTCGTTGGGTTGACACTCTTACTTATCGAAAGGACTACGGTTGATCCCCTATACTTGTGGGTCATCAAGACTCTTATCTGGCGCCGTTGCCGGGGAGTGAAGCGCCTTTGGTAAGTGGAAATTGGTAAGGAAACATTTTTAAACTTTGCTGAAATTTATTGTCACTTGTCATTATGGAAACTCTTCCTTTGAGGAGTTTGTTCGGGGTATCTTCACCACGAACGGAAGCACGAGGAGTTGCTCCTCAACCTGAGGTACCTACTGAAAATATCTTTTATGAAATTCCTTTGGGTATGCTTAAGAAACTGTTGGCTAATCCTTTCACAGGAGATGGATCTTCACATCCAGACTTTCATCTAATCTATGTAGATAAAGTTTGTGGTTTATTTAAGCTTGGAGGTTTGCCCGAGGATGAGGTAAAGAAGAAAGTGTTTCCTTTATCTTTGAAGGATAAGGCGTTGACATGGTATAGGCTATGTGATGATGCTGGATCATGGGGCTACAATCGGTTGAAATTGGAATTTCATCAAAAGTTCTATCCTATGCATTTAGTACATCGTGATCGGAACTTTATTTATAACTTTTGGCCTCGTGACAGGGAAAGCATATCTCAAGCTTGGGGGAGGCTTAAATCAATGCTATATTCATGCCCCAATCATGAGCTCTCGAGAGAAATCATCACTCAAAACTTTTAGGCTCGACTTTCTCATGAAGATCGTACCATGCTTGACACTTCTTGTGCCGGTTCTTTTTTGAAGAAGGATATTGATCACAAGTGGAATTTATTGGAGAGAATCAAATGCAACTCTGAAGATTGGGAGCTGGAGGAAGGTAAGGACTCAGGTATGAATTTCCAGTTTGATTGCGTTAAATCTTTTGTTGAGACAAACACTTCTAGAGATTTTAGCGCTAAATTTGGACTTGACTCTGAGATAGTAGCTTCTCTATGTGAATCTTTTGCTGCTCATGTTTATCTTCCCAAAGAGAAGTGGTTTAAATATCATCCTCCTGTAGAAAGTAACATAGCCAAAACAAATCTAGTTGAGGAGAAAATCATAGCTTTTAGTGATCCTGTTGTTCCTTGTGCTTACACTGAGAAACCACCATACCCTGCTAGGATGAAGGATTATTCTAAAGCTCCAACTGTGATACATATGGGTTACATTAGACCACTTGCACCCCCTGAGGAGATTAGAGTTGAACCTAGTGTTGCTATTATAAAAGATCTCTTAGCCGAAGACATAGATGGGCATGTTATCAAATTCTGTGAGGACTCCGCTAGAATTGCTAAACCTCACGTGAAAGACATACACGGACCTGTAGTTGGCCTGCCCGTTGTTTCTGTTAAGATAGGAGATCACTGTTACCATGGTTTATGTGATATGGGAGCTAGTGTTAGTGCAATACCCCGGTCTCTATATGATGAAATTAAAGATGAGATTGCACCTGCTGAGTTAGAACCCATTGCTGTCACTATTACGCTAGCTAATAGAGACACTATCTTCCCTCTAGGAATTGTGAGAGACGTAGAAGTCCTGTGTGGTAAGATGAAGTATCCTACTGATTTCCTCGTCCTAGGTACTGCACAAGATAGCTTTTGTCCCATCATATTTGGTAGACCCTTTCTCAACACTGTCAATGCTCACATTGATTGCATTAAGCAGACTGTCACAGTAAGTTTCGAGGGTGTGTTTCATGAATTTAACTTCTCCAAGTTTGGAAGACAACCCCATGAAAGAGAGTCGTCTGGTAGGGATGAAATCACTGCTCTTGCCTCTATTGTCGTACCTCCTACGGATCCTTTAGAGCAATATCTGCTTGAGCATGAAAATGATATGGATATGGAAGAGAGAGATGAGATAGATAGAATTGTCTTAGAACAACATCCTATTCTCAAGAATAATCTGCGTGTTGAACTGCTTGGGGATTCTCCCCCACCAAAGGGTGATCCTGTGTTCGAGCTTAAACAGTTGCCTGATACTCTTAAGTATGCCTATCTTGATGAGAAGGAGATGTATCCTGTCATTATTAGTGCTCTCCTCTCAGAGCCTGAAGAGAAGAAGTTACTAAAAACTCTGAGGAAGCACTGCACTGCTATTGGATATACTCTTGATGATCTTAAGGGTATTAGTCCTTCTCTATGTCAGCACAAGATTAAAACCGATCCCGACTTTAAACCAGTTGCTGATCATCAAAGGAGATTAAATTCTAAGATGAAAGAGGTCGTTAGAAAAGAAATATTAAAGCTTCTCGAAGCAGGAATCATTTATCCTATTGCTCATAGTGATTGGGTAAGTCCAGTACATTGCGTACCTAAGAAGGGAGGTATCACCGTCGTTCCTAATGATAAGGATGAACTAATCCCACAAAGGATTATTACCAACTATAGAATGGTGATAGACTTCCGGAAACTGAACAAGGCAACCAGGAAAGATCATTATCCTTTGTCGTTCATAGACCAAATGCTAGAAAGGTTATCAAAACACACACACTTTTGCTTTCTAGACGGTTATTCAGGTTTCTCGCAAATACCTGTTGCACAATCTGATCAAGAGAAAACCACTTTCACCTGCCCTTTCGGTACCTTTGCCTATAGACGTATGCCTTTTGGCTTATGTAATGCACCTGCCACCTTCCAAAGATGTATGATGGCTATATTCTCTGACTTTTCTGAAAAGATTGTCGAGGTTTTCATGGATGACTTCTCCGTTTACGGGTCTTCCTTTGATGACTGCCTCAACAACCTTGATCGAGTCTTACAGAGATGCGAAGAAACAAACCTTGTCTTGAATTGGGAGAAGTGCCACTTTATGGTTAATGAAGGTATCGTCTTAGGACACAAAATCTCTGAAAGAGGCATTGAAGTTGATAATGCTAAGGTCGATGCAATTGAGAAAATGTCGTGCCCCACAGATATCAGAGGTATACGAAGTTTCTTAGGTCATGTTGGTTTCTATAGAAGGTTTATTATAGACTTCTCTAAGATTTCTAGGCCTCTTACCAACCTCTTGCAGAAGGATGTTCCTTTTGTTTTTGATGAGGATTGTGAGGAAGCTTTCCAAATACTTAAGAAGGCTTTGATAACTGCACCTATTGTTCAACCACCTGACTGGAACTTGCCCTTTGAGATCATGTGTGATGCTAGTGATTATGTTGTTGGTGCTGTTCTAGGACAAAGAGTTGACAAGAAGTTGAATGTCATTTACTACGCTAGTAAAACTCTAGACAGTGCCCAAAGAAACTATGCCACTACGGAGAAGGAATTTTTAGCATTCGTGTTTGCATGTGAAAAGTTCAGATCTTACATAGTTGACTCCAAAGTCACTATTCACTCCCATCATGCTGCTATTAAGTACCTCATGCAGAAGAAGGACGCTAAGACTAGGCTGATCAGATGGGTTCTCCTGCTACAGGAATTTGATTTGCACGTCGTTGACCGAAAGGGTGCTGACAACCCTGTAGCAGATAACTTGTCTAGGCTAGAGAATGTCCTTGATAACCCACTACCAATTGATGACAGCTTTCCTGATGAGCAACTAAATGTCATCCACACTTCACTTAGTGCACCGTGGTATGCCGATTATGCAAACTATATCGTAGCCAAATACATACCACCCAGTTTCACCTGTCAACAAAAGAAGAAATTCTTCTTTGATTTGAGACACTACTTTTGGGATGATCCTCACCTTTATAAGGAAGGAGTAGATGGTGTTATTAGACGTTGTGTGCCTGAACATGAACAGGGACAGATCCTGCAGAAGTGTCATTCCGAAGCCTACGGAGGACACCATGTTAGAGATAGAACTGCCCATAAGGTATTGCAATCAGGTTTCTATTGGCCCACTCTCTTCAAGGATGCCCGTAAGTTTGTCTTGTCGACGAATGCCAAAGGATAGGGAACATCAGTAAGCGTCAAGAGATGCCTATGAACTATTCACTTGTCATTGTACCATTTGATGTTTGGGGCTTTGATTATATGGGACCCTTCCCGAGTTCCAATGGGTACACTCACATCTTAGTTGCTGTGGATTACGTTACTAAGTGCGTAGAAGCTATCCCCACTAAAAATGCTGATCACCACACCTCTATTAAGATGCTTAAAGAAGTCATATTCCCAAGATTTGGAGTCCCTAGATACTTGATGACTGATGGCGGTTCACACTTCATTCATGGTGTTTTCCGCAAGATGCTAGCTAAGTATGATGTCAACCATAGAGTTGCATCTCCTTATCATCCTCAGTCTAGTGGTCAAGTGGAGTTGAGTAATAGGGAGATCAAGTTCATCCTACAAAAGACCGTCAATAGATCTCGAAAGAACTGGTCTAGCAAACTTGACGATGCACTATGGGCTTATAGGACTGCTTATAAGAATCCCATGGGCATGTCATCGTATAAAATGGTTTACGGTAAAGCCTGTCATTTACCTCTTGAGCTGGAACACAAAGCTTATTGGGCAATCAAAGAGCTCAACTTTGATTTCAAACTTGTCGGTGAGAAGCGGTTGTTTGATGTCAGCTCGTTAGATGAATGGAGAGCCGGGGCATATGAGAATGCCAGGTTGTTCAAGGAAAAGGTTAAGAGATGGCACGACAAACGAATACAGAAACGAGAGTTCAATATAGGTGATTATGTCTTGCTATACACTTCTCGTTTGAGATTCTTTGCAGGCAAACTTCTCTCTAAATGGGAAGGTCCCTATGTTGTCGAGGAAGTATATCGTTCCGGTGCCATCAAAATCAATAACACGGAAGGAAATTTTCCTAGAGTGGTAAATGGGCAAAGAATCAATCATTACATCTCTGGTACTCCCATAAATGTTGAGACCAATATCATCAATATCATCTCTGGTACTCCCATAAATGTTAAGGGATATTTATCAGCCTGTTTCAGACCTTGAAAACGAAGATGTATCTGTTTCGGCAAGAAATTGGACCCCGATACTTTTCCAATAGGAAATTTCCTCCATTTTGGATTTTTTGGGAAATTAGAAAAATAAAAAGCAGTCCGGAGAGCAAACGTGGCAGCCACAAGGGCCCACTCCGCCACCACCCCCTGGTGGCGGTGGGCAAGCTTGTGGGCACCTCGTGTGCCTCCCGGACTCCGTTTTCTTACGGAGGACTCCTTCTGGCCCAGAAAAAATAAATATATAGTCGCCCGAAGGTTTTGATCTCCGTATCGCGTAGTTTTCCTCTGTTTTCGTTTCGAGCTTGTTGTGTGCCGCAGATTTAGAGCAAACATGTCTCAGAAATCTGTTGGGGAGAATGATCTTCACCAAGTTCATGAGGAAGTAGATGCTGATCTGAAAAGAGTAGAAGTTACGGAAGCCAGGGACCAAGCTAAGGAGAAAACCCAACCTAGGGAGGAAGTTCAACCTATGTTCAACATTGAAGACGTTGAAGGAGTAGACTTTCTACAACCCTTCCTCCACATGCTGTCTCCATCCTTGATTGAAGTCTTGAGGTTTTGCGAAACAACTCGTGCTCAAAATAGTTTTCTTTCTCGTGAAGTTGTTTTGCTGGAAAACCATGTCACAGATCTCAAAGGTATAAATCAAAGGTTGATAGCACTCTTGGAATCAAAGGCGACAACAACGCCACCATCACCACCAAAGGAAGACAACTAAGCATTGGTATGGGCAATCCCCTTGGTTTCTGCCAAGCTTGGGGGAGTTTCCCTGGTATCGTATCACCTTTATATCTTTTGCTTTTACCTTTATTTTAGTTTTTTCCTTTTCAGTTTTTATTTCTTCTTTTAGAGGAATAAGTCTTTAGTTTTTAGTTTGAGTCTTTTGCTTTTGTCTCTCCCCCGATGTATTCGAGCTTACGAGCTATATAATAAAGAGTGTCTTAGTCAAGGGCTTTGCTTTGTGCCATGATCAATAGTATGAAAAGAACGATAGCATGAAAGATCATGAGACGATCTTATGGAAAGTGGTAACATCTCATATGACAAGTATGATGATTGAAACTTGTTGAGAATAAATCAACATAGACATTAGTCATTGTTGCAATTAATAAGAAGTAATAAGGAAAGAGAGGTTCACATATAAATATATCATCTCAGACACTTTTTACAATTGTGAGCACTCACCAAACTATTACATGCCTAGGAGTAGATGTTGGACAAGGAAGACAACATAATGAATTGTGTTTGCTTGGTTCCAAACAATGTTATATGATTAGAGATCCCTTAGCATGTGATGATTGCTTCCACCTCATATTAGCCAAAACTCCCGCACCAAGTAGAGATAGTACTTGTGCATCCATAAACCTCCAACCAGTTTTGACATGAGAGTCCGCCATACCTACCTATGGATTGAATAAGATCCTTCAAGTAAGTTGTTATCGGTGCAAGCAATAAAAATTGCTCTCTAATATGTATGATCTATTAGTGTGTGGAAAATAAGCTTTGTACGAACCTGTGATGAGGAAGACATAAAAGCGACAGACTGCATAATAAAGTTCTTTGTCACATGAGGCAATATAAAGTGACGTTCCTCCGCACTAAGAGGACACGCATCCAAACCTCAAAAGCGCATGACAACCTCTGCTTCCCTCTGCGAAGGGTCTATCTTGTACCTTTACTTTTTACCCTTGTAAGAGTCATGGTGATCATCACCAATTCCCTATTTTTGCCTTTGTCTTGGCTACCGTCACATGTTTAGAAAAGATCTATATTCATATATCAACTTGGAGTTGAGTACTTATGCTTTATTGTTGTTGACTTTACCCTTGAGGTAAACCGTTGGGAGGCAAAACTATAAGCCCCTATCTTCCTTTGTGTCCAGCTGAAAATTTGACACCATGAGTACCACGTGAGTTGTAACAATTGTGGAAAACGAAAGAGATGATTGAGTATGTGGATTTGCCTTACAGGCTCTTATTTGACTTTTTCTGATGTTGTGATAAATTGCAATTGCTTCAATGACTATGGATTATTGTTGGTTACTTCTCGGTAAGGTTTTTTGCTTCATTCTTTGCTTTGTGAAGGAATTGTTACTTTCCCATAAGAATCTTTATGATATATTGTTGTTCTATGTGTGATCATGATGCCCTCATGTCCGTATTATGTTTTATCGACACCTTCGTCCCTCAACATGTGGACATGTTTATGGAACTTGGTTTTCGCTTGAGGACAAACGAGGTCTAAGCTTGGGGAGTTGATACGTCCATTTTGCATCATGCTTTCATGTTGATATTTATTGCTTCTTGGGCTGTTATATTACTTGTGGTACCATATTTATGCCTTTTCTCTCTTATTTTGCAAGGTTTATTTGAAGAGGGAGAATTCAGGCAGCTGGAATTCTGGACTGGAAAAGGAGCAAATCCTAGTCCACTATTCTGCACATCTCCAAATGCCCTGAAAATTTACGTGGATTTTTTCTGGAATATATTAAAAATACTGGGCGAAAGAACTACCGGAGGGGGGCCACCACGGCCCCACAAACTTGCCCACCGCCACCACCCCCTGGTGGCGCAGGGCAGGATTGTGGGCTGCCTGAAGGCCCACTAGCCCCCCTCTTTTGCTATATGAAGCGTCCTGGTCTGAAAAAATAAAATCAATCGGGAGCTTTTTCGTGGTTTTGCCACCGCCACGAGGCGGAACTTGAGCAGATCCAATCTAGAGCTCCGGCAGGACGATCCTGTCGGGGAAATTTCCCTCCCGGAGGAGGGAATCGTCGTCATCGTCGTCATCGTCGTCACCAACACTCCTCTCGTCGGAGGGGAGGCATCTTCATCAACATCTTCATCAGCACCATCTCCTCTCCAATCCCTAGTCCATCTCTTGTAATCAATCTTCATCTCGCGACTCCGATTGGTACTTGTAAGGTTGCTAGTAGTGTTGATTACTCTTTGTAGTTGATGCTTGTTGGATTACTTGGTGGAAGAGTTTACGTTCAGATCCTGGATGCTATTCTTTACACCTCTGGTCATGATTATGATTATGTCTTGTGAGTAGTTACTTTTGTTCCTGAGGACGTGGGATAAGTCATGTTAATAATAGTCATGTGAATTTGATATTCGTTCGGTATTTTGATATGATGTATGTTGTTTTTCCTCTAGTGGTGTTATGTGAACGTCGGCTACATAACACTTCACCATATTTGGGCCTAGAGGAAGGCATTGGGAAGTAGTAAGTAGATGATGGGTTGCTGGAGTGACAAAAGCTTAAACCCCAGTCTATGCGTTGCTTCGTGAGGGGCTGATTTGGATCCACTAGTTTAATGCTATGGTTAGACTTTGTCTTTATTCTTCTTTTGTAGTTGCGGATGCTTGCGAGAGAGGTTAATCATAAGTGGGATGCTTGTCCAAGTAAGGGCAGTACCCAAGCGCCGGTCCACCCACATATCAAACTATCAAAGTAACGAACGCAAATCATATGAACATGATGAAACTAGCATGACAGAAATTCCCGTGTGTCCTCGGGAGCGTTTTTCCTCCTATAAGACTTTGTTCAGGCTTGTCCCTTGCCACAAAAGGGATTGGGCCACTTGCTGCACCATTGCTACTACTTGTTACTTGTTACTTTTTGCTCGCTACATTTCACCTCGCTACACAATCACTTGTTACCGCTACTTTCAGTGCTTGCAGTTATTACCTTGCTGAAATCCATCTATCAGAGCCTTCTGCTCCTCGTTGGGTTCGACACTCTTACTTATCAAAAAGACTACGATTGATCCCCTATAATTGTGGGTCATCAAGACTCTTTTCTGGCGCCGTTGCCGGGGAGTGAAGCGCCTTTGGTAAGTGGAAATTGGTAAGGAAACATTTTTATACTTTGCTGAAATTTATTGTTACTTGTCACTATGGAAACTCTTCCTTTGAGGAGTTTGTTCGGGGTATCTTCACCACGAACGGAAGCACGAGGAGTTGCTCCTCAACCTGAGGTACCTACTGAAAATATCTCTACGGTTGATGAGGTTGGAAAGTGGGTGGAGTTACTGGAGTAGTCATTGTGGCTCGGGCGGGCGTAGCTGCCACGATGTCGCAGCACACGGGGCAAGCGTTGGCATGATGTTGGACTGGGTGGCCGATGACTTGAGGTGCTGGCGTGCTTGGCTCCGGCGACCGGTGTTGGATGGGATCTAGGGTTTGGGTGGCAGGAGCGCTCCAAGATTTCTCCTTGAACGGATTCGGATGGTCGGATCTTGTCTGAGCATGCCTGCTGCAGCAACATGCCGGAGAGGGGTGCTGCTCCGACGATATGTGGTGTTAGTTAGACCGTGTGGTGGGGTTTAGATCCATGTGGGAATGGGATTTGACCACCCAAGGTCTTTCCTTTAAGACCCACCAACAACTAGTTTCGATGCGGGCAACCCCATACACAAACCCGTTAACCTTCCAAGAGCATCTATAATTGGACCTCGTAAACCCGTCTCAAAGGTCCGGACAGGTCGTTCGATCACTCACCGTCAGAAAAATAGACCCACACAATCTCCTTAAACGGGCCTCAAACGCCCGCGCTGATCGGCACCCCTCGTATCTATCCCAAATATGGTGTGGATATCAGGGGTGTCCGGGTGCGCCTGCCAATTCGGACCCGATAGCCCGGCCCCGCCATAATTTGCACCAAATCCATCAAACCCTTCCTCATCCTCCCGCATCCCTTCTGCCATTCCCGCACCCGAGCCCTCATCGTCCTCCACCTTTAGTCCCCATCCTCATCGTGGGTCCCGATCTGCTGTCGCAGATGTCGTCCAGTCTGTCCCCGACCGCCGCGACGGAGGTTGCGTCCTCCTCATCCATCGGCGTCCCGTCCTCGGCGTCGTCGCGCAAGCCGGAGAACATCACCCGGAAGATGTGGCGTTGCCGACTGCAAGATAGGGAAAGTATACAGGGAGGTGCTGAGTTGGAAGAGCAGTTATCCCCCATCCACCTCGTGCAACGGAGTACGTGGCAATGGCGGCGACGGAGTATGCAACATGGATGCAGGCACGCATGCGACAAGGGTACGCGGAGTAGGATGCATGGACAACGTCCGGCCAATGATCCGGCGAGCAAGCAAGGCATCATATACGCTCGGATTCTGATTTTATTTTAGCATGTCCGATTTATTAAATTATGATTTGCATTGCTTTGCTTTGAACTATTTGAATTTGGGCAATTTGTATTATATGATCTGCGTGCATGAATTGCATGAATCTAAAGATCCGCATTTGAGGTACGTCAAGGATCCGACGGATACTGTTCGTGAACATGTTCGGACGCGTCCGGAGACGTATAAAGAGCTGATTTGCAAATTCGGCTATAGGTGCTCGTCGGCTCGTCGTAGCTGCAGCTTATTCCTAGACGAGGCCATGTCGGAGTCCCGTGCATCCCTTCGCTCTCCCCGGTGCCTCATCGGGCCTTCATCTTTGTTCCCAAAAAAATTTGAATAATGACCCAAATTTTGAAATTCAGGCAACTTACTTGCAAGTTCCAACGAAACAAAACTTCTACTTAATTATTCGACCACCGCATCATAAGGTACCCGTGTCGTTTTATTTTTACGGTTTGGCTGAAACTCAGCTAGCTGAGTTTTAACTTTGACATCATTCACCTAATCCACTGTGAGAGTAAAAGCCCCTAATTCTTTCCGTTTGACTTTTTTAAGCGCTCATTCTTTCTATTTGCCGTGCAGGCCGTGTAGCAAAGCATGAAGCAGCCTTTTTATGTGGCTTTTTTTTTTCTTTTCTTATTCAACATCTATGCTTGTTTTAAGCCTTTGATGCCACCAAGCCTCATCATTGCTTTCTTTTTCTTTTCCTCTTTTCTTTTCTTGGTTAGTTGTTATTCTGTTTCTTTTCTAATTAATTGTTGTTTTCATAGTTAATTTTGTTTTATATCTTATTTTATATTCACTATTTAGTAAAAAATTGTTCCACTTTTTTTCCTTCTCCTAATTATTAAGTGTATTCATTTTTAGCTTAATATTCATTTCTTACCCTAGATTAAAAATTGACTGTTTATGCTTTCACTATTTTTTTGTTTTTATCTTCCATTTTTTCTATTTTCATCTTATTTATATTTTCATTTTTATTACCTGGTTTTATTTATTATTTTTGTGCCTTATTTTGTTTTCCTTGTTCTAATGACATCGGTATTCAATGTTGGATCACAAGTACAAGTTTTTAAATGTGGTTCAAATTACAAGTTTTCATGTCGGTCGCATTTGCAAGTTTTTAAGTGGGGTCGTAAATTTTAAAATGTGGTTGCAACTGCAAGTATTCACAGTCGGGTCGCAACTGCAAGTTTTCAATGTTCGGTCGCAACTGCATGTATTCAATTCGGTCCGTAACTACAAGCTCTCAAAGTCGGGTCGCAACTCCAAGTTTTCAATGTTCGGTCGCAAGTCCATGTATCAAAGTCGGTCCGTAACTACAAGCTCTCAAAGTCGGGTCGCAACTCCAATTTTTCAATGTTCGGTCGTAACTACAGGCTTTAAAAGTGGGGTCGCAACTGCAAGTATTGAAAGTCGAGTCGTAACTGCAAGTTTTTAATGTCTGGTCGTAACTGCATGTATTCAAAGTCATGTCAGACATACACGTTTTCAAAATCAGGCCCCAACTGCAAGTAGTCATAGTCGGGTCGCAACTGCATGTTTTCAATGTTCGGTCGCAACTCCATGTATTCAAAGTCGGGTCGTACCTACAAGCTTTCAAAGTGGGGTCGCAACTGCAAGTATTCAAAGTCGGGTCGTAACTGCAAGTTTTTAATGTCTGGTCGTAACTGCATGTATTCAAAGTCATGTCAGACATACATGTTTTCAAAATCAGGCTGCAACTGCAAGTAGTCATAGTCGGGTCGCAATATGTTTTCAATGTTCGGTCGCAACTCCATGTATTCAAAGTCGGTATGTAACTATAAGCTTTCGAAGTCGGGTTGCAACTGCAAGTTTTCAATGTTTGGTCGCAACTCCATGTATTCAAAGTCGGGCCGTATCTACAAGCTTTTAAAGTCGGGTCGCAACTGCAAGTATTCAAAGTCGGGTCGTAATTGCAAGTTTTCAATGTCTGGTCGTAACTGCATGTATTCAAAGTCATGTGAGACATACATGTTTTCAAAATCAGGCCACAATTACAAGTAGTCATAGTCGGGTCGCGACTGTAAGTTTTCAATGCACGGACATAACTGCATGTATTTAAAGTTGGATCGCAACTGCAAGTATTCAAAGTAGGATCACAACAACTAGTTTTTAATGTTGGGTCATAACTGCATGTATTCAAAGTCAAGTTACAACAACAAGTATTCAAAGTTGTGTTGCAACAACAAGTATTCAAAGTCGTGCAGCAACCGTAAGTTCTTTTGTTGGGTCGCAATAAAAAGTTTCCAAAGTTTTAGTTGCAACCGCAATTTTTAAGTGTTATTTGAACCTTTCGTTTTACTGTCCCTTAATTTATAAAAATATATCATCAAATGTTTTAGTCATAAAATTTTAAAATATGCAAAAAAGAATAACATACAAGCACATGACAGTACATGGCAATACGTATACAACAATCCAATATTAGTTCAAGCTGCCATGACGACACAACCCAGATCGAACAAAAAGAAAAACAAAAAAAAACAACAAAGCCCGGTTAAAACAGCAAGCCAGCCACGTACCTGACGTCAGCTGACTGAGACCAAATGAAATCTCAGTCAGCTGAGGTCGAGGCGCTCCCTTATTTTTTATCTTACTAGCAAAAGGACACGTGCGTTGCAACGGGAGAAAAAAATACCACACGCTTTTAATATTTTTATAATCATTTTGATTTATTAAAATAATAAGCTAACTAACTAATGTAGTCAGTCCTATCCTATTTTATTGAGAAATCAACCCGTCCATTGTTAATTTCACCATGATGAGAAATTGAGCGGGACAAGCAAAGCAAAACAAAGAGGCTACATGAATTAATCAATGGACTGTTATCTTATTTCACTCATGGGGTAAAGAATGTGGAATCAGATGACAAACTGAAGGTGGTGTTCCATTCTCTATCTCTACAACAATACAATCTTACATTCAATACAGAGAAATTGAGCGGGACAAGCAAAGCAAAACAAATAGGCTACATAAATTGATCAATGGACTGTTATCTTATTTCACTCATGGGGTAAAGAATGTGGAATCAGATAACAAACTGAAGGTGGTGTTCCATTCTCTGTCTCTACAACAATACAATCTTACATTCAATACATTCATTCATCAACAAACAAATCATCACAAAACAAAATTTCTTGCCGGTGCTTGGCACACGGTTGGAGGCATGGGGAGGGGATCTCACCAGATGATCAGTTCCTGCCGAAGGAGGGGATACGATAAGGGGAGCAAGGGTTAGGCGCCTCTATCTGGCCATAAGGAGTCGCCGTTGCTGCGCCATAACCTTGGAGTTCCCCGTATGAGCCATGGAGGCCCGCCTCCACCTGCAAGTACTTTGCTCCGCCGCGCCTTATCCACGCGCCGCCGCCGTTCTACATCGAGCAGACGCATCATCCCCAGTCACTGTAGCTGTCGCGTTGATTTGATCCAGAAGCTGTGCTCGAGCGCCAAAACGGGGGTAGTAAGCGAGCAGAGGTATGACCGCGGAGGCGGGTGGGTTGAGATTGACAACAGTGGTGGTTGAGGTCGGCCTCGTTGGCGAGTGGTGTGGCAGCGGCCTGGGCACAGGCCAGGGTGGACCAGGGTCGACGCGATGCACTCAAGCGCCGCAACGGGGCAGTGAGCGGGGAGAGGTACGGCCGAAGAGGCGGGTGGGTTGAGATCGGCAGCGGTGCCGATTGAGGTCGGCCGTGGCGGCGAGTGGTGTGGCGGCGGCCTGGGCACGGGCCAGGGTGGCCCAGGGTCGACGAGAGGAGGCGATGCGTACGGGTATAATTTTTGCAACGAATCGTTTTTTTTCTTTTGCGTTGCAAATAAATGATGGAACGCGGGTTGAATAACAAAAATTACATGATTTTTTTATAAAATGTTGCGGTGGGTTTTTCGACGAAAGCAATAGCCGCTTTATTATTAGATATAGATAGGAGTATATCTTTTCATCAACCGTCACCAAGTAAAAGCGCCAACCAAGATTCGAATTCCTTAGGCAGGCTGATGTCACTATTATTGCCGGTCATCGTCGAGGCACCAGCATTGGTAGTCGGGCTTGGACATCCCGAGGAGCTCCTCCGGCGACATGCGCTCCAGCTCTCGCTGCCTCCACGCCGGGAAGGCCTTGGCCGTGGACTCATCATCGTGACCATACTTGGGCCGGCCGTGCAGGTGCAGGTGCCTCATGGCGCGCATCCTCTTGTAGAGCCGCATGGCGGCCACGCAATCGTCGTAGGGGTGATGGTGGCCGCCGGTCTGTATGTCATAGCCCAGGCAGCTCCGCGTGAGATACCGCAGCGAGTTGCTCATGAGCCTGGCGCTCGTCTTCATCAGCGGCGGGTACGTCGCCGTGTCCCGCTTGAGGTGCGCCGGGCAGTCCATGCCGAGCGCGTCGAGGTCGTGCTCCAGCCCGTGGCCGACGAGGAGCCGGGCGGCGCCGCGGGAGGGAGAGTAGGAGTAGGACCGGTCGCCGTTGAGGAGGATGTCCTGCACCCGCGTCATGGTCTGCTTCACCGTGGGCGCGTCGCGGAGGTGCTCGGGGCGGATGCCGGTGGTCTCGTACCGGTAGTGCGTCACCGCGATGAGGGGCTTCACGAAGCTCTCGTAGAGGACGGCCTCGTGCTCGTCGACGACGCAGACGCGCGCGCACACGTCCAGCGTGCCGTCGCTCCCGCCGCCCACCATCTTGCACCCCAGAGCCACCGCGTCTCCGCGGCCGCCTCGCACGCCCCCCACCCTCGACATGCTTCGGGTGAGATTAGCGGGCGTAGCTGCCACGATGTCACGGCATGCGGGGCAACCGTTGGCTCAGAGTTGGGTGGCCGATAACTTGAGGTGATGGCGTGCTTGGCTTCGGTGACAAGTGCTGGGTGGGATCTAGGGTTTGGGTGGCAGGAGGCCTTGGAGATTTCTCCCTGGCCGGATCTGGATGGTCGAGTCTTGCTCGTGTATGTCTGTTGCACCGACATTTGGATAGAGTGGTTGCTGCCTCGACGACATGTGGTGGGCTACCGGCTCGCCACGTGGTGCTAGTTAGACCCTGTGGCAGGGTTGAATCCATGTTGAATTTGATCGCCCAAAGTCTTTACGTTGTATCCATGTAGGATTTGATCATCCCAGGGTCTTCCCTTCAAGACCCATCAACATTTAGTTTTGATGCGGGCAGCCCTATACCCAAACCCGTTATAATCTTCTAACCCGCCATTGTCGGCTTGCCGCAGCTACGCCTCTTTCCTCCCATGCCTCGCTTCGCTCGCTTAGGCGGCGGCGGCAGCTTGGGTGCCTCCATCACAGCCTTTCAAACGAGTCAATTGCAAAAAGTAACCATATTTGTGGCTAGGTTTGCAGGAAACTACCAACTTGTTAACCCATTGCGGAGAACATAAAAAAAATCTCTTAAGTAGTTGCAAAAAACACTAATCAGCTGTTTAGGCTCGTTTGACCTTTTCTCCGACAAGTGGGGTCGTAAAACGCCAACATGGCATGCTGGCTGGACAAACGTCCCCGCTTTAATTGCAAGAAACTAGCATATTTGTGGTTAGGTTTGCAGAAAACCATCAACTTTTTATCCGTTACAAAAAGACATCATCCTAGTAGTAAACTTGTTGCAAAAAGCACTAATAGGATGATTTAGCGAGTTTAATCACTTTTTGACAAGTGGGGCCAGATTGTAAGTAGGTGACTTAGCAAAAAATACATACACACATCCCTCTAAAAATAAAAAAGCGATCACCCCTGCTCCCGGTCCCCTGCTCCCGATGCAACCGCCGCCCTTGCACCCGACCACGCCATACCCACTCGCACCCGTCACCGCCGTCCCACCGACTCAAATCCGTCGTTGAGCTCAATAGCAAAGGGATCCATAGAGGAGATGTGATGCAACCACGGCCGCGTCAACGCCAGACGGGCCGACGTGGCCTGCCCGGACTGCGGCGGCTGTTCCCTCGAGGACTTTACTGCTAACGCGGTTTTTTTGCAACCGATTAACGAGTTGGTTGTTTTCTACAAACCTAGCCGCAAATGTAGTGGTTTCTTGCAATTAATCCAAATGACGTCGTCTGTCCAGCCGTTATGCCACGTCGGCGTTTTCCGGGCCCACCTGTCAGAAAAGGGGCCAAACGAGCCTAAACGGCTGATTAGTGCTTTTTGCAACGTCTTAAGAGTTTTTTCAGTGTTTTCTGCAACGGATTAACGAGTTGGTAGTTTCTTGCAAACCTAGCCACAAATATGGTGGTTTTTTGCAATTGACTCCTTTGAAACAAAATCAAATGACCCACATCTTTGAAATTCAGGTAACTTTTTTGTTGAAAGCAAATTCAGGTAACTTAGAGCGTCTCCAGTCTTTTGGCACCCCAGGGGATGAAATAGCGCCGCCTGGAGGCGCGCCAGCGACAAAATTGGCGTGTGTGTGGGGGGGGCACGGGTTCCTTGCCGCCCCCCCCCAAGGCCGCCCTAGACGCCTTTTCGAGGGCGCGGCGCTGGTGCTCCATCTCCTCCCGAACATAGCCGTCCTGCACCCATTTGAGTGCAGTCTCCTGGTCGGCGGCCCTGGCCTCGTGCTACTTCTTCACTGGGAGGAGCGCTTGGCTCGGCCTTCGGCTTGACGAGGCGGGAGAAGGAGGCCTAGTTAATGACGAGGTCGCCGCTATGCGTGCGCCGCCCCGAGCGGCATCTCCCGTGGCTCCGGCTTGATGGGGAGGAGTGTCGGCGACCCGGAGGAGCGGGAGCGGGAGCCGGACGAGGAGGAGGATGCCGTCTCCATGCGCCTCGGCGTCCATGAGCTGTCGCAGCGGCGAGAGAAGGAGGGGGGCACCGGGTACTCCAACCGCGGTGAGGTGCCGTCCTCGATGTGCTCGAGGACGGCGTCCAGTGTGCGGCCAGGGACGCCCCACCATAAGGTGTCGCCCCTCGGTGTTGAAGCGGCCGCGGGATTCGGCGCCGTTGGTGGCGGCAAGTGGTTCGGTGTGGCGGCGTTCGAAGTACGTCATCCACAACGTGTTGCTGTCGGGGGCAATACCTCGGCTGGTTCCGCGAGCTCTCCGACAGCGATGACCGGATGCGTGCGATCTCCGCGCGCCGGTCAGCTCCACAGGGCGGTGGTGACACCGGAACTCCACCGGCGCTCAGCCTTCACGAGCCCGACACCCGCATGTTCATTGGCACCGGGTAGTCCACCTCATAGAGGTGGCGGCGGCTGAAGCCATTTGTCGTCGCTCCGTCGCCGGGTTAGCGCTTGGCCATGGTGGTGGAGAGAGGGGGCGTCGACGACGAAAGGGGAAGAGGGGCGTCGACGGCAAGAGAGGGAGAAGGGGGGCAAGAGGTGTGTGGCCACTGATGAGGGAGAGATGACTTATATAGCCGCGGGTGGGCAGCGAGCGGACGACAGCCGTGTGTACATGTGGCGGGAGGGGGCAGGACGCGTGTCGACGCCTTCACTACGTCGTCCGTGAGGAATCAATGAAAGGATGATGGGCAAAAACCTTCGCATTGATTCCCCGCTGAAAAACGAGACGATGAGAACGACGAACGTGTCTAGTCGCTGACTCGACAGGTTCCCGCCAAAAACATTTACCCCGGCGCTCCAGACGACCCAACGCGCCTGGTTCAGCCTAGGTCACCCGGCAGTAAAATCGGTCCTAACCAATGAAAAACGACGTGGTTCTTAGTTCCAACGAAACAAAACTGTGATTTATTCGACCACCACGTCGTCGCTAGGTACGGCAGCTATCCATCCGAGGTACGTGGATTTTATTTTCTCGTATCTTTCCATCGTCACGACCAAGTAAATTAAACCGCCAACCAAGATTCGAATTCCGGCTCTCGACAGTATTATTGCCGGTCATCGTCGAGGCACCAACACTGGTAGTCGGGCTTGGACATCCCGAGGAGCTCCTCCGGCGACATGCGCTCCAGCTCTCGCTGCCTCCACGCCGGGAAGGCCTTGGCCGTGGACTCATCATCGTGACCGTCCTTGGGCCGGCCGTGCAGGTGCAGGTGCCTCATGGCGCGCATCCTCTTGTAGAGCCTCATGGCGGCCACGCAGTCGTCGTAGGGGTGATGGTGGCCGCCGGTCTGTATGTCATACCCCAGGCAGCTCCGTGTGAGATACCGCAGCGAGTTGCTCATGATCCTGGCGCTGGTCTTCATCAGCGGCGGGTACGTGGCCGTGTCCCGCTTGAAGTGCGCCGGGCAGTCCATGCCGAGCGCGTCGAGGTCGTGCTCCAGCCCGTGGCCGACGAGGAGCCGGGCGGCGCCGCGGGAGGAGGAGGAGTAGGAGTAGGACCGGTCGCCGTTGAGGAGGATGTCCTGCACCCGCGCCATGGTCTGCTTCACCGTGGGCGCGTCGCGGAGGTGCTCGGGGCGGATGCCGGTGGTCTCGTACCGGTAGTGCGTCACCGGGATGAGGGGCTTCACGAAGCTCTCGTAGAGGACGGCCTCGTGCTCGTCGACGACGCAGACGCGCGCGCACACGTCCAGCGTGCCGTCGCTCCCGCCGCCCACCATCTTGCACCCCAGCGCCACCGCGCCTCCGCGGCCGCCTCGCACGCCCCCCACCCTCGACATGCTTCGGGTCAGGCTCTGCACCGAAGAAGGGTGGGGGGCGCCGGTGAGCTTGCATGCGGCGTAGTGGGCGCGGAGGGCGGCGGAGGTCGGGAAGACGGCGAGGCAGAGCGGGCAGCCGCGGGCGGCGAAGGCGGTGGCGCAGGCGGGCTTGGATGGCAGCGAGGCGCCGAAGCCGAGGTGGTCGCGGAGCGCGTCGAGGGAGCGGCAGTGCTTGCCGCAGACGCCGCAGCGGGGCTCGTGGCGGGAGTGGTGCGACGATCGCATGTGCTCCACCAGGTGCTCCATCCGGTTGAACTGACGGTAGCACGCCGCGCACCGGTGACAGCTGCACACCCAACAACTCCTCGTCAGCAAGAAGAAAACGTATATATGGTGTGCAATGTGGCATGCACACGTAGTCACGTACAAAGAGAAAACAATGAAGATGGAGCAGTGGGCACCATACCTGTGAGCATCTGAAGAGTTGTCCATGGTCGGCAAGTGACCAGTGAGAGCAAGTGCAGAGACGCGGCAAACAGTAGACGGTTGTGCTTTTGGTTGGTTGGTTGGGCTGTAAAGAAACGGACGGCTATTTAAGTAGCTGCAAAACGGATGGCATTCGATTCCTGATAGCGTCGCCAGCGGCTACGGGCCCAGCTAAGCTAGTAAATTCCTTCACTGCTCAGGATACTCGCATATTCATGGTTCAGGTCTTGAGGATACCAGCTACTACTACTAGCTATAGCACGCTCAGAGAGAGAAGAAAGAACATATATTAGACACCAGAATGGCCTCAACATGCTCTCTATTTGCAGAAGAAAAAAAAAAGAGATGATGAGATAGATGCCGTGGTCAAAATATCCGGTTTGAAAAAGCAAGACCCGGCAGATGGATGCTGCGGACGGAAAGATTGGGTTGGGATTCCGGCCGGAGATCGACCGACGTGCCCACGCGGCGCAGGTAGGTATAGCCGCTGCGGCGTCGGGCGGACGACGATCATCATCCGTCTTTCGGCGGTGGCGGAGAGCCGCGCAGAGCGCCAAGGGTGACGGGTTCTGCATGGATATCCTATGAACGTACCCTCTCCAGCCAGATGAGCTTTTGATTTGATTTGCTTTCGGGGGTCCTAATTCTGGTTAATTTGACTGAGAATCCATGTTGAATAGATTCCGAAACGTTTCTGGGTGAGCACAACAACGGCATATTGGATGGATCAAATCAAAGGAGCTAAGTTTGGCATACTTGGTGCCTGTCTGGTTATTGGTTCAAAATAATTTTTTGACTGGAGACAATCTGAGCAAGGTTTATTTTTTGCTCGGTTTATATACACCACGTACATGTTTATATACACCTGACCAGTCCATCTAACTTCCCGACCTGGCCTAGCAAGGTTTATTTATTGCTCAGTTTATATATCCCCCCCCCTCCCCCCCCCCCCCCCCCAACAGGCCCTCCAGAACGACTTTTTTAACTTTGGCGGTACGAAATCGAAACAGTCGCGTCCCAGATCCTCGTTTATCGCCTGTTTGGGTCAAAACAATAGCCGGCGAACCCGAGCCGAACCCAGCTTCCTCGGGGGCGCCTGGGAGCATGGGCGAAGCGAAAAGCCAACTGGACCCGCTATGTCGGCCACAGCCGGGTCTTTCCTGCCGTTTTCTGCCCCTTCCTCCTCCATTTCCCTCCATTTCCCCGTCCCCTCCCGCCATTCTTCTCCCACTCCCACCATCCGGTCGCCATGTCGTCGAAGAAGTACACCTTCCCACGCCCTGCCTCTGCCGCCGATTCCATCCAGCCGAAGCAGAGGAAGCCGATGCCCAGGCCGGCGGGCGTCCCCGATGTCGAGTGGAGGGCGGACGTCCAGCGCCGGGAGGCAGTCAGAACAGACCGACGGAGTAGGCTCGACGCCAAGAAGATCAAGTACGCGGAGGTGGCGGCGGAAGCGGCCGATCAGGAAGAGGTGTCTTGCCCGGGGATGATGAACCCGCCCGGCCGCAACTCGCAAGCCACATGGAGGCGGCTCCAAGGCGTTGCGCTGGCCACTCACTCGTCGACGATGTCTCCCTAGGGGTACGCGCACTCGCATGGCTACTCCAACGGCGATGCGCATGGCAGCTTCAATCCCAACACCACCTTCCCGCATGGCGCGCCGCAGCGTTCCTCCCCCCATCGGTTTCGGCCACGACCCGCGTATTCCCTCACCCGCGTTCAGTACCGGCCTCAACACACAGTACAGCTACTCGACGCCAGCGTACTCGTCAGCAACCTCGCCTCGACATGGACGAGATCATCACGAGCGGCTCCGTCGCTGTCGCGTCGCACCCGGAGTTCGGCGCGCAAGATGAAACAATGGAGACCATCGGCAACATCGACGACCAGCTCGACGACGACGATGAGGGGGAGGGGGAGGACGAAGCGGTGGAGGCGGAACCGGAACCATTGTCGAAGAAGGGAAGAAAGAGAAAGCGGGCGGCGAACGCCAAGCCGGCCGAACCTCGCGTCAAGTGGACGTCCAAGGAAGACGAATGCCTTGCCGAAGCATGGAAGACTGTGAGCATCAACCCGACCACTGACACGAATCAGAACATCGCACTTACTGGGGGAGAATCAAGATGGCGTTCGACGAACGCAAGCTGGTCGACCCCGACTTCGCCAACATCCACATGGATCGCGGCGAGAAGGCCATGTCGAACCGCCGGTCGACGATCCAGACAGCATGCAACAAGTGGCATGGGATCGTCGAGGAGGTCGATGCTCTCCCGTAAAGCGGCGCCATTGTGGAGGGCAGGTATGGACAAAGTTCACCGGACCTAGTTCGCCGCGTCGCCGTGTACTTTGCCGAT
The DNA here is from genome assembly GCF_904849725.1 of Hordeum vulgare subsp. vulgare. Lineage (NCBI taxonomy): Eukaryota > Viridiplantae > Streptophyta > Magnoliopsida > Poales > Poaceae > Hordeum > Hordeum vulgare. The sequence continues at coordinate 21,202,957 of NC_058520.1, read as the reverse complement.
ATGTTTTGTCCGCGGTTTGTGTAGATGGTTCGGATGTTTGCCATGTATCGTGCCGACAACGAGGACCAAGAGTTCAGGTTCCTTCATGTGTTCTTCAGGATAGAGTTGTGCGAGAAGTGGAGGGAAGTTTGGCTCGCTCTCGACAAGGCGAAGGAGACCTACAACCCAGACGCGCCTACCCCGGCTCCGGCAGAAGGGCACCCAGATGGCACAAAAAAAGTCAGGGCGTCGAGGGATGATGACCCACAAGTATAGGGGATCAATCTTAGTCCTTTCGATAAGTAAGAGTGTCGAACCCAACGAGGAGCAGAAGGCTCTGATAAACGGATTTCAGCAAGGTAATAACTGCAAGCACTGAAAGTAGCGGTAACAAGTGATTGTGTAGCGAGGTGAAATGTAGCAAGCAAAAAGTAACAAGTAACAAGTAGTAGCAACGGTGCAGCAAGTGGCCCAATCCCTTTTGTAGCAAGGGACAAGCCTGAACAAAGTCTTATAGGAGTAAAAACGCTCCCGAGGACACACGGGAATTTCTGTCATGCTAGTTTCTGCAGGCGAAGTATCCCCAAGCAATTCAACAGGCAGATTATTCTTAAGAATAGGATATTGTTCTAAGATAATTTTATCTATCTCATCTCTCTCCTCCATATGCATATAATTTTCATGCTCAAGAAGATATTGCTCTAAAGGATCCGTAGGAGGTACGGCAATAGAGGCAAGAGCAATAATTTCATCTCTACCAGACGACTCTCTTTCATGGGGTTGTCTTCCAAACTTGGAGAAGTTAAATTCATGAGACACACCCTTGAAACTAACTATGACGGTCTGCTTAATGCAATCAATGTGAGCATTGACAGTGTTGAGAAAGGGTCTACCAAATATGATGGGACAAAAGCTATCTTGTGCAGTACCAAGCACGAGGAAATCAGTAGGATACTTCGTCTTACCACACAAGACATCTATGTCTCTCACAATTCCCAGAGGGCAGATAGTGTCTCTATTAGCTAGCGTGATAGTGACATCAATGGGTTCTAACTCAGCAGGTGCAATCTCATCTTGGATTTCATCATATAGAGAACGGGGTATTGCACTAACACTAGCACCCCTATCACATAAACCATGGTAACAGTGATCTCCTATCTTGACAGAAACAACGGGCAGGCCAACTACAGGTCCGTCTTTGTCTTTCGCGTGAGGTTTAGCAATTCTAGCGGAGTCCTCACAGAATTTGATAACGTGCCCATCTATGTCATCGGCTAAGAGATCTTTGATAATAGCAACACTAGGTTCAACTCTAATCTCCTCAGGGGGTGCAAGTGGTCTAATGTAACCCCTACGTATCAAAGTTGGAGCCTTAGAATAATCCTTTATCCTAGCAGGGTATGATGGTTTCTAAGTGTAAGCACAAGGAACAACAGGATCACTAAAAGCAATGACTTTCTCCTCAACTAGATTGGTTTTGGCTATGTTGCTTTCTACAGGAGGATGATATTTAAACCACTTCTCTTTGGGAAGATCAACATGAGCAGCAAAAGATTCACATAGAGAAGCTACTATCTAAGAGTCAAGTCCATACTTAGCGCTAAAATCTCTAGAAGTGTTTGTCTCAACAAAAGATTTAACGCAATCAAACTGGAAATTCATACCTGACTCCTTACCTTCCTCCAGCTCCCAATCTTCAGAGTTGCGTTTGATTCTCTCCAATAAATTCCACTTGTGATCAATATCCTTCTTCATAAAAGAACCGGTACAAGAAGTGTCAAGCATGGTACGATCTTCATGAGAAAGCCGAGCATAAAAGTTTTGAGTGATGATTTCTCTCGAGAGCTCATGATTGGGGCATGAATATAGCATTGATTTAAGCCTCCCCCAAGCTTGAGCTATGCTTTCCATGTCACAAGGCCAAAAGTTATAAATAAAGTTCCGATCACGATGTACTAAATGCATAGGATAGAACTTTTGATGAAATTCCAATTTCAACCGATTGTAGCCCCATGATCCAGTATCATCACATAGCCTATACCATGTCAACGCCTTATCCTTCAAAGATAAAGGAAACACTTTTTTCTTTACCTCATCCTCGGGCAAACCTGCAAGCTTAAATAAACCACAAACTTCATCTACATAGATCAGATGCAAGTCTGGATGTGAAGATCCATCTCCTGTGAAAGGATTAGCGAGCAGTTTCTCAAGCATACCCGAAGGAATTTCATAAAAGATATTTTCAGTAGGTACCTCAGGTGGAGGAACAACTCCTCGTGCTTCCGTTCGTGGTGAAGATACCCCGAACAAACTCCTCAAAGGAACAGTTTCCATAGTGACAAGTGACAATAAATTTCAGCACAGTATATACATGTTTCCTTACCAATTTCCACTTACCAAAGGCGCTTCACTCCCCGGCAACGGCGCCAGAAAAGAGTCTTGATGACCCACAAGTATAGGGGATCAATCGTAGTCCTTTCGATAAGTAAGAGTGTCGAACCCAACGAGGAGCAGAAGGCTGTGATAAACGGATTTCAGCATGGTAATAACTGCAAGCACTGAAAGTAGCGGTAACAAGTGATTGTGTAGCAAGGTGAAACGTAGCAAGCAAAAAGTAACAAGTAACAAGTAGTAGCAATGGTGCAGCAAGTGGCCCAATCCCTTTTGTAGCAAGGGACAAGCCTGAACAAAGTCTTATAGGAGGAAAAACGCTCCCGAGGGCACACGGGAATTTCTGTCATGCTAGTTTCATCATGTTCATATGATTCGCGTCCGTTACTTTGATAGTTTGATATGTGGGTGGAACGGCGCTTGGGTACTTCCCTTACTTGTACAAGCATCCCACTTATGATTAACCTCTCTCGCAAGCATCCGCAACTACAAAATAAGAATTAAGACAAAGTCTAACCATAGCATTAAACTAGTGGATCCAAATCAGCCCCTCACGAAGCAACGCATAGACTGGGGTTTAAGCTTCTGTCACTCCAGCAACCCATCATCTACTTACTACTCCCCAATGCCTTCCTCTAGGCCCAATTATGGTGAAGTATTTTGTAGTCGACGTTCACATAACACCACTAGAGGAAAAGACAACATACAACATATCAAAATACCGAACGAATATCAAATTCACATGACTATTATTAACATGACTTATCCCATGTCCCCAGGAACAAAAGTAACTACTCACAAAACATAATCATAATCATGATAAGAGGTGTAATGAATAGCATCAAGGATCTGAACATAAACTCTTTCAGCAAGCAATCCAACTAGCATCAACTACAAAGAGTAATCAACACTACTAGCAACCTTACAAGTATCAATCGAAGTTGCGAGATGAAGATTGGTTACAAGAGATGAACTAGGGATTGGAGAGGAGATGGTGCTGATGAAGATGTTGATGAAGATGCCTCCCCTCCGACGAGAGGAGTGTTGGTGATGATGATGGCGACGATCTCCCCCTCCGGGTGGGAAGTTTCCCCGGCAGGATCGTCCTGCCGGAGCTCTAGATTGGATCTGCTCAAGTTCCGCCTCGTGGCGGCGGCGAAACCACGAAAAATCTCCCTTCTGATTTTTTCTCGCCCAGGACGCTTCATATAGAAAAAGAGGGGGGCTAGTGGGCCGTCATGGATCCCACAAGCCCCCACTACGCCACCAGGGGGTGGTGGCGGTGGCAGGGCTTGTGGCGCCTTGGCAGCCCCCCTCCGATAGTTCTTTCACCAAGTATTTTTTATATAATCCCAAAAAAAATCCACGTAACTTTTCAGGGCATTTGGAGATGTGCAGAATAGTGGACTAAGATTTGCTCCTTTTCCAGTCCAGAATTCCAGCTGCCTGAATTCTCCCTCTTCAAATAAACCTTGCAAAATAAGAGAGAAAAGGCATAAATATGGTACCACAAATAATATAACAGCCCAAAAAGCAATAAATATCAACATGAAAGCATGATGCAAAATGCACGTATCAACTCCCCCAAGCTTAGACCTCGCTTGTCCTCAAGCAAAAACCAAGTCCCATAAACATGTCCACATGTTGAGGGACGAAGGTGTCGATAAAACATAATACGGACATGATGGCATCATGATCACACATAGAACAACAATAAATCATAAGGATTCTTACGGAAAGTAACAATTCCTTCACAAAGCAAAGCATGAAGTAAAAGCCTTACCAAGAAGTAACCAACAATAAACCATAGTCATTGAAGCAATTGCAATTTATCACAACATCAAAAAGAGTCAAATAAGAGCTTGTAAGGCAAACCCACATACTCAATCATCTCTTTTGTTTTCCACAATTGTTACAACTCACGTGGTACTCATGGTGTCAAAGTTTCAGCTGGACACAGAGGAAGATAAGGGCTGATAGTTTTGCCTCCCAACCATTTACCTCAAAGGTAAAGTCAACAACAATAAATCATAAGTACTCAACTCCAAGTTGATATATGAATATAGATCTTTCCCAAGCATGTGACGGTAGCCAAGACAAAGGCAAAAATAGGGAATTGGTGATGATCACCATGACTCTTACAAGGGCAAAAAGTAAAGGTACAAGATAGGCCCTTCGCAGAGGGAAGCAGAGGTTGTCATGCGCTTTTGTAGTTTGAATGTGTGTCCTCTTAGTGCGGAGGAACGTCACTTTATATTGCCTCCTGTGATAAAGAACTTTATTATGCAGTCTGTCGCTTTTATGTCTTCCTCATCACAGGTTTGTACAAAGCTTATTTTCCACACACTAATAGATCATACATATTAGAGAGCAATTTTTATTGCTTGCACCGATGACAACTTACTTGAAGGATCTTATTCAATCCATAGGTAGGTATGGTGGACTCTCATGGCAAAACTGGGTTGGAGGTTTATGGATGCACAAGTAGTATCTCTACTTGGTGCAGGAGTTTTGGCTAATATGAGGTGGAAGCAATCGTCACATGCTAAGGGATCTCTAATCATATAACATTGTTTGGAACCAAGCAAACACAATTCATTATGTTGTCTTCCTTGTCCAACATCTACTCCTAGGCATGTAATAGTTTGGTGAGTGCTCACAATTGCAAAAAGTGTCTAAGATGATATATTTATATGTGAACCTCTCTTTCCTTATTACTTCTTACTAAATGCAACAATGACTGAGGTCTATGTTGATTTATTCTCAACAAGTTTCAATCATCATACGTGTCATAAGTGAAGTTATCACTTTCCATAAGATCGTCTCATGATCTTTCATGCTATCGTTCTTTTCATACTTTTGATCATGGCACAAAGCAAAGCCCTTGACTAAGACACTCTTTATTATATAGCTCGTAAGCTCGAATACATCGGGGGAGAGACAAAAGCAAAAGACTCAAACTAGACACTAAAGACTTATTCCTCTAAGAGAAGAAATAAAAACTGAAAAGGAAAGAACTAAAACAAAGGTAAAAGCAAAAGATATAAAGGTGATACGATACCAGGGCAACTCCCCCAAGCTTGGCAGAAGCCAAGGGGATTGCCCATACCAATGCTTAGTTGTCTTCCTTTGGTGGTGAAGGTGGTGAAGTTGCTGCCGCCTTTGATTCCAAGAGAGTTATCAATCTTTGATTTATACCTTTGAGATCTGTGACATGGTTTTCCAGCAAAACAACTTCACGAGAAAGGGAAATATTGCGAGCACGAGTTGTTTCGCAAAACCTCGAGAGTTCAATCAAGGATGGAGACATCACGTGGAGGAAGGGTTGGAGAAAGTCTACCCCTTCAACGTCTTCAATGTTGAATATAGGTTGAACTTCCTCCCTAACTTGGGTTTTCTCCTTAGCTTGATCCCTGGCTTCCGTGACTTCTACTCTTTTCAGATCTGCATCTACTTCCTCATGAACTTGGTGAAGATCATTCTCCCCAACAGATTCCTGAGACATCTTTGCTCTAAATCTGCGGCAAACAACAAGCTCAAAACGAAAACAGAGGAAAACTACGCGATACGGAGATCAAAACCTTCAGGCGACTATATATTGATATTTTTTTCTGGGCCAGAAGGAGTCCTCTACAAGAAAACGGAGTCCGGGAGGCACACGAGGTGCCCACAAGCTTGCCCTCCGCCACCAGGGGGTAGGGGGCGATGGCAGGGCTTGTGGCCGCCTCGTTCGCTCTCCGGGCTGCTTTTTATTTTTCCAATTTTCCAAAAATTCCAAAACGGAAGAAATTTCCTATTGGAAAAGTATCCGAGTCCAATTTCTCACCGAAACAGATACATCTTCGTTTTCAAGGTTTGAAACAGGCTGATAAACATCCCTTATGTACTCCTCTGGAGTTATTACATTGATGATATTGGTCTCAACATTTATGGGAGTACGAGAGATGTAATGCTTGATTCTTTGCCCATGTATCACTCTAGGAAAATTTCCTTCCGTGTTATTGATTTTGATGTCACCGTAACGATATACTTCCTCGATAACATAGGGACCTTCCCATTTAGAGAGAAGCTTGCCTGCAAAGAATCTCAAACGAGAATTGTATAGCAAGACATAATCACCTACATTGAACTCTCGCTTCTGTATTTGTTTGTCGTGCCATCTCTTAACCTTTTCCTTGAACAACCTAGCATTCTCGTATGCCTAGGCTCTCCATTCATCTAACGAGCTGATATCAAACAACCGCTTCTCACCGGAAAGTTTGAAATCAAAGTTGAGCTCTTTGATTGCCCAATAAGCTTTGTGTTCCAGCTCAAGAGGTAAATGACAGGCCTTACCGTCAACCATTTTATATGGTGACATGCCCATGGGATTCTTATAAGCAGTCCTGTAAGCCCATAGTGCATCGTCAAGTTTGCTAGACCAGTTCTTTTGAGATCTATTGACGGTCTTTTGTAGGGTCAACTTGATCTCCCTATTACTCAACTCCACTTGACCACTAGACCGAGGATGATAAGGAGATGCAACTCTATGGTTGACATCATACTTAGCTAGCATCTTGCGGAAAACACCATGAATGAAGTGTGAACCATCATCAGTCATCAAGTATCTAGGGACTCCAAATCTTGGGAATATGACTTCTTTAAGCATCTTAATAGAGGTGTGGTGATCAACATTTTTAGTGGGGATAGCTTCTACCCACTTAGTGATGTAGTCCACAGCAACTAAGATGTGAGTATACCCATTGGAACTTGGGAAGGGTCCCATATAATCAAAGCCCCAGACATCAAATGGTTCAATGACAAGTGAATAGTTCATAGGCATTTCCTGACGCTTACTGATGTTCCCTATTCTTTGGCATTCGTCACAAGACAAGACAAACTTACGGGCATCCTTGAAGAGAGTGGGCCAATAGAAACCTGATTGCAATACCTTGTGGGCAGTTCTGTCTCCAGCGTGGTGTCCTCAGTAGGCTTCGGAATGACACTTCTGCAAGATCTGTCCCTGTTCATGTTCAGGCACACAACGTCTAATAACACCATCTACTCCTTCCTTATAAAGGTGAGGATCATCCCAAAAGTAGTGTCTCAAATCAAAGAAGAATTTCTTCTTTTGGTGATAGGTGAAACTGGGTGGTATGTATTTGGCTACGATATAGTTTGCATAATCGGCATACCACGGTGCACTATGTGAAGTGCGAATGACATTTAATTGCTCATCAGGAAAGCTATCATCAATAGGTAGTGGGTCATCAAGGACATTCTCTAGCCTAGACAAGTTATCTGCTACAGGGTTATCAGCACCCTTTCGGTCAACGACGTGCAAATCAAATTCCTGTAGCAGGAGAACCCATCTGATAAGCCTAGGCTTAGCGTCCTTCTTCTCCATGAGGTACTTAATAGCAGCATGATCAGAGTGAATAGTGACTTTGGAGTCAACTATGTAAGATCTGAACTTTTCACATGCAAACACGACTGCTAAAAATTCCTTCTCCGTAGTGGCATAGTTTCTTTGGGCACTGTCTAGAGTTTTACTAGCGTAGTGAATGACATTCAACTTCTTGTCAACTCTGTGTCCTAGAACAGCACCAACAGCATAATCACTAGCGTCACACATGATTTCAAAGGGCAAGTTCCAGTCAGGTGGTTGAACAATAGGTGCGGTTATCAAAGCCTTCTTAAGTATTTCAAAGGCTTCCTCACAATCCTCATCAAAAACAAAAGGAACATCCTTCTGCAAGACGTTGGTAAGAGGCCTAGAAATCTTAGAGAAGTCTTTAATGAATCTTATATAGAAACCAGCATGACCTAGGAAACTTCGTATACCTCTGATATCTGTGGGGCAAGGCATTTTCTCAATTGCATATCAACCTTAGCCTTATCAACGTCAATGCCTCTTTCAAAGATTTTGTGTCCTAAGACAATACCTTCATTGACCATAAAGTGGCACTTCTCCCAATTCAAGACGAGGTTGGTTTCTTCGCATCTCTGTAAGACTCAATCAAGGTTGCTGAGGCGATCATCAAAGGAAGACCCGTAAACGGAGAAGTCATCCATGAAAACCTCGACAATCTTTTCACAAAAGTCAGAGAATATAGCCATCATACATCTTTGGAAGGTGGCAGGTGCATTACATAAGCCAAAAGGTATACGTCTATAGGCAAAGGTACCGAAAGGGCAGGTGAAAGTGGTTTTCTCTTGATCAGATTGTGCAACAGGTATCTGCGAGAAACCTGAATAACCGTCTAGAAAGCAGAAGTGTGTGTGTTTTGATAGCCTTTCTAGCATTTGGTCGATAAACGGCAAAGGATAAAGATCTTTCCTGGTTGCCTTGTTCAGTTTCCGGAAGTCTATCACCATCCTATAGCCGGTAATAATCCTTTGTGAGATTAGTTCATCCTTATCATTAGGAACGACGGTGATACCTCCCTTCTTAGTTACGCAATGTACTTGACTTACCCAATCACTATGAGCAACAGGATAAATGATTCCTGCTTCTATAAGCTTTAATATTTCTTTTCTAACGACCTCTTTCATCTTAGGATTTAATCTCCTTTGATGATCAGCAACTGGTTTAAAGTCAGGATCGGTTTTAATCTTGTGCTGACATAGAGTAGGACTAATACCCTTAAGATCATCAAGAGTATATCAAATAGCAGCACGGTGCTTCCTCAGAGTTCTTAGTAACTTCTTCTCTTCGTGCTCTGAGAGGAGGGCACTAATAATGACAGGATATATCTCCTTCTCATCAAGATAGGCATACTTACGAGTATCAGGCAACTGTTTAAGCTCGAAAACAGGATCACCCTTTGGTGGGGGAGGATCCCCAAGCAGTTCAACAGGCAGATTATTCTTGAGAATAGGATATTGTTCTAAGACAATTTTATCTATCTCATCTCTCTCCTCCATATGCATATCATTTTCATGCTCAAGAAGATATTGCTCTAAAGGACCCGTAGGAGGTACGGCAATACAGGCAAGAGCAATAATTTCATCTCTAACCGACGACTCTCTTTCATGGGGTTATCTTCTAAACTTGGAGAAGTTAAATTCATGAGACACACCCTTGAAACTAACTGTGATGGTCTTCTTAATGCAATCAATGTCAGCATTGACAGTGTTGAGAAAGGGTCTACCAAATATGATGGGACAAAAGCTATCTTGTGCAGTACCAAGGACGAGGAAATTAGTAGGATACTTCGTCTTACCACACAGGACTTCTACGTCTCTCACAATTCCCAGAGGACAGATAGTGTCTCTATTAGCTAGCGTGATAGTGACATCAACGGGTTCTAACTCAGCAGGTGCAATCTCATCTTTGATTTCATCATATAGAGAACGGGGTATTGCACTAACACTAGCTCCCATATCACATAAACCATGGTAACAGTGATCTCCTATCTTGACAGAAACAACGGGCAGGCCAACTACAGGTCCGTCTTTGTCTTTCGCGTGAGGTTTAGCAATTCTAGCGGAGTCCTCACAGAATTTGATAACGTGCCCATCTATGTCTTCGCCTAAGAGATCTTTGATAATAGCAACACTAGGTTCAACTCTAATCTCCTCAGGGGGTGCAAGTGGTCTAATGTAACCCCTACATATCACAGTTGGAGCTTTAGAATAATCCTTTTTCCTAGCAGGGTATGATGGTTTCTGAGTGTAAGCACAAGTAACAACAGGATCACTAAAAGCAATGACTTTCTCCTCAACTAGATTGGTTTTGGCTATGTTGCTTTCTACAGGAGGATGATATTTAAACCACTTCTCTTTGGGAAGATCAACATGAGCAGCAAAAGATTCACATAGAGAAGCTACTATCTCAGAGTCAAGTCCATACTTAGCGCTAAAATCTCTAGAAGTGTTTGTCTCAACAAAAGATTTAACGCAATCAAACTGGAAATTCATACCTGACTCCTTACTTCCTCCAGCTCCCAATCTTCAGAGTTGCGTTTGATTCTCTCCAATAAATTCCACTTGTGATCAATATCCTTCTTCATAAAAGAACCGGTACAAGAAGTGTCAAGCATGGTACGATCTTCATGAGAAAGCCGAGCATAAAAGTTTTGAGTGATGATTTCTCTCGAGAGCTCGTGATTGGGACATGAATATAGCATTGATTTAAGCCTCCCCAAGCTTGAGCTATGGTTTCCCTATCACGAGGCCAAAAGTTATAAATAAAGTTCCGATCACGATGTACTAAATGCATAGGATAGAACTTCTGATGAAATTCCAATTTCAACTGATTGTAGCCCATGATCCAGTATCATCACATAGCCTATACCATGTCAACGCCTTATCCTTCAAAGATAAAGGAAATACTTTCTTCTTTACCTCATCCTCGGGCAAACCTGCAAGCTTAAATAAACCACAAACTTCATCTACATAGATCAGATGCAAGTCTGGATGTGAAGATCCATCTCCTGTGAGAGGATTAGCCAGCAGTTTCTCAAGCATACCCGAAGGAATTTCATAAAAGATATTTTCAGTAGGTACCTCAGGTTGAGGAACAACTCCTCGTGCTTCCGTTTGTGGTGAAGATACCCCGAACAAACTCCTAAAAGGAACAGTTTCCATAGTGACAAGTGACAATAAATTTCAGCACAGTATATAAATGTTTCCTTACCAATTTCCACTTACCAAAGGCGCTTCACTCCCCGGCAACGGCGCCAGAAAAGAGTCTTGATGACCCACAAGTATAGGGTATCAATCGTAGTCCTTTCGATAAGTAAGAGTGTCGAACCCAACGAGGAGCAGAAGGCTCTGATAAACGGATTTCAGCAAGGTAATAACTGCAAGCGCTGAAAGTAGCGGTAACAAGTGATTGTGTAGCAAGGTGAAACGTAGCAAGCAAAAACTAACAAGTAACAAGTAGTAGCAATGGTGCAGCAAGTGGCCCAATCCCTTTTGTAGAAAGGGACAAGCCTGAACAAAGTCTTATAGGAGGAAAAACGCTCCCGAGGACACACGGGAATTTCTGTCATGCTAGTTTCATCATGTTCATATGATTCGCGTTCGTTACTTTGATAGTTTGATATGTGGGTGGACCGGCGCTTGGGTACTGCCCTTACTTGGACAAGCATCCCACTTATGATTAACCTCTCTCGCAAGCATCCGCAACTACAAAAGAAGAATTAAGACAAAGTCTAACCATAGCATTAAACTAGTGGATCCAAATCAGCCCCTCACGAAGCAACGCATAGACTGGGGTTTAAGCTTCTGTCACTCCAGCAACCCATCATCTACTTACTACTCCCCAATGCCTTCCTCTAGGCCCAAGTATGGTGAAGTGTTATGTAGTCGACGTTCACATAACACCACTAGAGGAAAAGACAACATACAACATATAAAAATACCGAACAAATATCAAATTCACATGACTATTATTAACATGACTTATCCCATGTCCTCAGGAACAAAAGTAACTACTCACAAAACATAATCATAATCATGATTAGAGGTGTAATGAATAGCATCAAGGATCTGAACATAAACTCTTCCACCAAGCAATCCAACTAACATCAACTACAAAGAGTAATCAACACTACTAGCAACCTTACAAGTACCAATCGGAGTTGCGAGACGAAGATTGGTTACAAGAGATGAACTAGGGATTGGAGAGGAGATGGTGCTGATGAAGATGTTGATGAAGATGCCTCCCCTCCGACAAGAGGAGTGTTGGTGATGACGATGGCGACGATCTCCCCCTCCGGGAGGGAAGTTTCCTCGGCAGGATCATCCTGTCGGAGCTCTAGATTGGATCTGCTCAAGTTCCGCCTCATGGCGGCGGCTAAACACTAGTGGAAAACAGGCCTTTGACCTGGACCCTTTAGTCCCGGTCTGCCTCTGGGCCGGGACTAAAGGCCCGGCCACGTCGCTCCAAATCGCAATGCCTCCCACGAGGCTTTGGTCCCGGCCCGTAAGGAGCCTTTAGTCCCGGTTTGTGTCCCAAACCGGGACTAAAGGGCTACGCGGTGTGCAGCCCGCATGTGCGCCACCTGTACTCCCGGTTTGTGTCTCAAACCGGGACTAAAGTCCTCTGCCTATATATAGCACATCCCCCTTCTCCCCTCTTCCTTGCATTTTTCTTGGATGGAAGAGTGTGGGTGTGTGCTAGCTCTCCATTTTTTTATGCACTAGAGGTGTTTGTTGAAATGTGTGTTAGAGCGATGCCGCTTCAGTTCACCGAACACAACTACAATATGAGATGCCTGAGCCACGCTTAAACCTCTTCCTCTTTATTTCTACTTATTCTAAAAGGTTAGCAACTATATTTACTCGTTTAGACCGTGCGGTACTAATTTTTAGGATCGTGATTGTATTTGATATACTGTCGTATAACGCAGATGAGCCATCCATGGATGTACGGTGATCGACGCACAGCCGCTTACAGAGAAGGCGTGCATTCTTTTCGAGATGCAGCCGATGCGAACAAGCATGGTGGTGGCTTTATGTTTTGTCCATGTGTTGAATGTCGGAATGAGAAGGATTACACTTCCTCAAGAGTCATTCAGAGCCACCTGCTTCGGTCCGGTTTTATGTCGGGCTATAATGTTTGGACCAAGCACGGAGAAAGAGGGGTTATGATGGAAGACGATGATGAAGAAGAAGAGAACGATGATGACAACTACCGATCTATGTTCCCTGAGTATGCTGATACCACAATGGAAGACAATGAAGAAGAAGATCAGGATGAAGAACGGGAACCAGATGAGCCCGCTGATGATCTTGGCCGGGTCATTTCTGATGCAGGGCGAGGTTGTGACACAGAAAAGGAGAGGTTGCAGTTCGAGCAGATGTTACAGGACCACAACAAATTGTTGTACCCAACTTGTGAAGATGGCCAGAAGAAGCTGGGTAGCACACTGGAATTGCTGAAGTGGAAGGCAGAGACCGATGTGACTGACTCGTCATTCGAAAAGTTGCTAGTAGTGATGAAGAAGATGCTTCCAAGAAAGAACGAATTGCCCGCCAGCACGTACGAAGCAAAGAAGCTTGTCTGCCCTCTAGGATTAGACGTGCAGAAGATACATGCATGCCCTAATGACTGCATCCTCTACCGCGGTGAGAAGTACGAGAATATGGATAAATGCCCGGTATGCACTGCATTGCGGTATAAGATCAGAAAAGATGACCCTGGTGATATTGAGGGCGAGCCACCCACGAAGAGGGTTCTTGCCAAGGTGATGTGGTATGCTCCTATAATACCACGGTTGAAACGTCTGTTCAGAAATAAAGATCATGCGAAGTTGTTGCGATGGCACATGGAAGACCGTATGAAAGACGATAAGTTGAGGCACACCGCTGATGGTCGACAGTGGATAAAAATCGAGAGAGAGTTCCCGAGATTTGTAGCTGACGCAAGGAACTTATGGTTAGGTTTGAGTACAGATGGCATGAATCCTTTTGGGGAGCAGAGTTGCAGTCACAGCACCTGGCCCGTTACTCTATGTATCTACAACCTTCCTCCTTGGTTGTGCATGAAGCGGAAGTTCATTATGATGCCAGTGCTTATCCAAGGTCCAAAGCAACCCGGCAACGATATTGATGTGTACCTAAGGCCATTAGTTGATGAACTTTTACAACTGTGGGCCAAACCAGGTGTACGTGTGTGGGACGAGCACAAACAAGAGGAATTTGACCTTCGAGTGTTGCTTTTCGTAACCATCAATGATTGGCCTGCTCTTAGTAACATTTCAGGACAGTCAAACAAGGGATACAATGCATGCACACACTGTTTGGATCAGACAGAAAGTATATATCTGGACAAATGTAGGAAGAATGTGTACCTGTACAATCGTCGTTTTCTTCCTCCCAAGCATCCCTTAAAGAAAAAAGGCAAGCATTTCAATGGCAAGGCAGAACCCCGGGGGAAGCCTGTCATCCGTACTGGTGCTGAAGTATTTGATATGGTCAAAGATTTAAAATTAATCTTTGGAAAGGATCCTGGCAGCCAACCTATTCCTAAGGCCCTGATAAGCGCGTACCCATGTGGAAGAAGAAATCTATATTTTGGGAGCTACCCTACTAGGAAGTCCATGAGGTCCGCTCGGGAATCGACGTGATGCACCTGACGAAGAATCTCTGCGTGAATATTCTAGGCTTCCTGGGCTTGTATGAGAAGTCAAAAGATACACCGGAAGCACGGGAGGACCAGGAACGTCATAAAGGAAGAGATGCCATGCATCCAGGGAAGTTTCAAGGGCGTGCCAGCTACGTTCTTACTAAGGAAGAGAAGGAAATCTTCTTTGAAGTCCTTTTCAGCATCAAGGTCCTGACTGGCTTCTCGTCGAATATAAAGGGAATCGTAAATATGAATACAAAAAATTCCAAAACCTAAAGTCTCATGACTGCCACGTGCTTATGACGCAATTGCTTCCGGTTGCATTGAGGGGAATTCTACCGGAAAATGTTCGCCTGGCAATTGTGAAGGTATTTGCATTCCTCAATGCAATTTCTCAGAAGGTAATCGATCGAGAAAGTCTATCAGGGTTACAGATTGATGTGGTCCAATGTCTGGTCAGCTTTGAGTTGTTGTTCCCGCCATCCTTCTTCAATATAATGACACACCTCCTAGTTCACCTAGTCGAAGAGATTAGAATTCTCGGTCCTGTGTTTCTACACAATATGTTCCCCTTCGAGAGGTTCATGGGAGTCTTAAAGAAATATGTTCGTAACCGTGCTAGGCTAGAAGGAAGCATCTCCAAGGGCTATGGAACAGAGGAGGTCATTGAGTTCTGTGTGGACTTTCTTCCTGACCTTAAGCCGATTGGTGTTCCTGAATCTCGGTATGAGTGTAGGCTGACAGGAAAAGGCACACTAGGAAGGAAAGCAAAAGTATGTATGGACGGGCATTCTTTCTCTCAAGCACACTACACAGTTCTACACAATTCCACCGTGGTGGCTCCGTATATCGTGAGACACAAGAATATTCTACGCTCTGAAAACCCGGGGAAGGCTGACTCTTGGATTAAAGGGGAACACGAGAAGACTTTCGGCAGTTGGTTGCAGACACATCTCATGAATGACGACACCGTTGGAGATCAGCTGTACTATTTGGCCAGGCCACCATCTTCGACTATATGTACTTTCCAAGGGTATGAGATAAATGGGAATACATTTTACACGGTTGCCCAAGATAAAAAGAGCACCAACCAAAATAGTGGTGTCCGCTTTGATGCAACAGACGAGAATGGGCACTGTTTGGAAACATATTTCGGGTACATAGAGGAGATATGGGAACTTGACTATGGACCTACTTTTAAGATCCCTTTGTTTCGGTGCAAATGGGTGAAGCTGACAGGAGGCGGGGTAGTTGTAGACCAAAACTACGGCATGACAACAGTGGATCTCAACAATCTTGCGTACATGGATGAACCATTTGTCCTAGCCAATGATGTCGCTCAGGTTTTCTATGTGAAGGACATGTCTACAAAAACGAGAAAAAAAATCAGCAAAAGAAGATATCGTCCGATGAGCCAAAACGCCACGTAGTTCTTTCAGGGAAAAGAAACATAGTGGGAGTAGATGACAAGACAGACATGTCAGAAGATTATAATAAGTTTCATGAAATTCCGCCCTTCAAAGTGAAAACTGACCCAAGCATCCTACTGAATGATGAAGATTCTCCATGGCTACGACCCAGAAGAAAACAGAAATAATAGATAGGAATATTGGTGCAATAATGTAATAATGTATTAAACCTTTTATGTAATGCATGTATGGAATGTACTAAATTTCAAACACTTTTCATTTTCATAGTTTTGTCAAATTCTCAAATATGCAAAAAGAATTTTAATAAACCTTTGTAAGAGATGAGTTCTCGTTCGAAACCCTGATACTTCGAGAGAGATTGTCCGTTTTGTACGCGAAGTGCATCCAGTTTTTGTCGTAGCCCTCTCAACTTTTTAACACATGCTATGTGGGTGAAATGATGATAGCATGCCAACTTTCAACATTTTCAGAGTTCATTTGTAGTGCTTTTCAATTTCAGGGTCAACTAGCTCAAAAAAAAGTAAATACACGAAGAATACCAAATGAAGTCAGAAATTGTTGAAATTTTGTGATGTGCCTTTGAATGGTGCATTTTGAACACACAAAAGTATGGAGTTCAAATAAGTTCAAAAAAATGAAATCCCTTTGTAAGAGATGAGTTCTCGTTTGAAACCCTGATACTTCGAGAGAGATTGTCCGTTTTGTACACGAAGTGCATCCAGTTTTTGTCGTAGCCCTATCAACATTATAACACATGCTATGTGGGTGAAATGATGATAGCATGCCAACTTTCAACATTTTCAGAGTTCATTTGTAGTGCTTTTCAATCTGAGGGTCAACTAGCTCAAAAAAAAAAAGTAAATGCACGAAATATACCAAATTAAGTCAGAAATTGTTGAAATTTTGTGATGTGCCTTTGAATGGTGCATTTTGAACACACAAAAAGTACGGAGTTCAAATAAGTTCAAAATATTGAAATCCCTTTGTAAGAGATGAGTTCTCGTTCGAAACCCTGATACTTCGAGAGAGATTGTCCGTTTTGTACACGAAGTGCATCCAATTTTTTTCGTAGCCCTCTCAACTTTTTAACAAATGCTATGTGGGTGAAATTATGATAGCATGCCAACTTTCAACATTTTCAGAGTTCATTTGTAGTGCTTTTCAATTTCAAGGTCAACTAGCTCAAAAAAAATAAGTAAATGCACGAAGAATACCAAATGAAGTCCGATATTGTTGAAATTTTGTGATGTGCCTTTGAATGGTGAATTTTGAACACACAAAAAGTATGGAGTTCAAATAAGTTCAAAAAATTGAAATCCCTTTGTAAGAGATGAGTTCTCGTTCGAAACCGTGATACTTCGAGAGAGATTGTCCGTTTTGTACACGAAGTGCATCGAGTTTTTGTCGTAGCCCTCTCAACTTTTTAACACTTTCTATGTGGGTGAAATGATGATAGCATGCCAACTTTCAACATTTTCAGAGTTCATTTGTAGTGCTTTTCAATTTCAGGGTCAACTAGCTCAAAAAAAAAAATGCACGAAATATACCAAATCAAGTCAGAAATTGTTGAAATTTTGTGATATGCCTTGGAATGGTGCATTTTGAACACACAAAAAGTATGGAGTTCAAATAAGTTCAAAAAAATGAAATCCCTTTGTAAGAGATGAGTTCTCGTTCGAAACCTTAATACTTCGAGAGAGATTGTCCGTTTTGTACACGAAGTGCATCCAGTTTTTGTCGTAGCCCTGTCAACTTTTTAACACATGCTATGTGGGTGAAATGATGATAGCATGCCAACTTTTAACATTTTCAGAGTTCATTTGTAGTGCTTTTCAATTTCAGGGTCAACTAGCTCTAAAAAAAAGGTAAATGCACGAAGAATACCAAATGAAGTCAGAAATTGTTAAAATTTTGTGATGTGCCTTTGAATGGTGCATTTTGAACACACAAAAAGTATGGAGCTCCAATAAGTTCAAAAAATTCAAATCCCATTGTACGAGATGAGTTCTCGTTCGAATACCTTATACTTCGAGAGAGATTGTCCGTTTTGTACACGAAGTGCATCCAGTTTTTGTCGTAGCCCTCTCAACTTTTTAACACATGCTATGTGGGTGAAATGATGATAGCATGCCAACTTTCAACATTTTCAGAGTTCATTTGTAGTGCTTTTCAATTTCAGGGTCAACTAGCACAAAAACAATAAGTAAATGCACGAAATATACCAAATCAAGTCAGAAATTGTTGAAATTTTGTGATGTGCCTTTGAATGGTGCATTTTGAACACACAAAAAGTATGGAGTTCAAATAAGTTCAAAAAAATGAAATCCCTTTTTACGAGATGAGTTCTCGTTCGAAACCCTAATACCTCGAGAGAGATTGTCCGTTTTGTTCACGAAGTGCATCTAGTTTTTGCCGTAGCCCTCTCAACTTTTTAACACATGCTATGTGGGTGAAATTATGATAGCATGCCAACTTTCAACATTTTCAGAGTTCATATGTAGTGCTTTTCAATTTCAAGGTCAACTAGCTCAAAAAAAGTAAATGCACGAAGAATACCAAATGAAGTCAGAAATTGTTGAAATTTTGTGATGTGCCTTTGAATGGTGCATTTTGAACACACAAAAAGTATGGAGTTCAAATAAGTTCAAAAAAATGAAATCCCTTTGTAAGAGATGAGTTCTCGTTCGAAACCTTAATACTTCGAGAGAGATTGTCCGTTTTGTACACGAAGTGCATCCAGTTTTTGTCGTAGCCCTCTCAACTTTTTAACACATGCTATGTGGGTGAAATGATGATAGCATTCCAACTTTCAACATTTCCAGAGTTCATTTGTAGTGCTTTTCAATTTCAGGGTCAACTAGCTCAAAAAAAAATAAGTAAATGCACGAAGAATACCAAATGAAGTCAGAAATTGTTGAAATTTTATGATGTGCCTTTGAATGGTGCATTTTGAACACACAAAAAGTATGGAGTTCCAATAAGTTCAAAAAATTGAAATCCCATTGTACGAGATGAGTTCTCGTTCGAAACCCTTATACTTCGAGAGAGATTGTCCGTTTTGTACACGAAGTGCATCCATTTTTTGTCGTAGCCCTCTCAACTTTTTAACACATGCTATGTGGGTGAAATGATGATAGCATGCCAACTTTCAACATTTTCAGAGTTCATTTGTAGTGCTTTTCAATTTCAGGGTCAACTAGCTCAAAAACAATAAGTAAATGCACGAAATATACCAAATTAAGTCAGAAATTGTTGAAATTTTGTGATGTGCCTTTGAATGGTGCATTTTGAACACACAAAAAGTATGGAGTTCAAATAAGTTCAAAAAAATGAAATCCCTTTGTAAGAGATGAGTTCTCGTTCGAAACCCTAATACTTCGAGAGAGATTATCCGTTTTGTACACGAAGTGCATCCAGTTTTTGTCGTAGCCCTCTCAACTTTTTAACACATGCTATGTGGGTGAAATTATGATAGCATGCCAACTTTCAACATTTTCAGAGTTCATTTGTAGTGCTTTTCAATTTTAGGGTCAACTAGCTCCAAAAAAAATAAGTAAATGCACGAAGAATACCAAATGAAGTCATAAATTGTTGAAATTTTGTGATGTGCCTTTGAATGGTGCATTTTGAACACACAAAAAGTATGGAGTTCCAATAAGTTCAAAAAATTGAAATCCCTTTGTAAGAGATGAGTTCTCGTTCGAAACCCTGATACTTCGAGAGAGATTGTTCGTTTTGTACACGAAGTGCATCCAGTTTTTGTCGTATTCCTCTCAACTTTTTAACACATGCTATGTGGGTGAAATGATGATAGCATGCCAACTTTCAACATTTTCAGAGTTCATTTGTAGTGCTTTTCAATTTCAGGGTCAACTAGCTCAAAAAAATAAGTAAATGCACGAAATATACCAAATGAAGTCAGAAATTGTTGAAATTTTGTGATGTGCCTTTAAATGGTGCATTTTGAACACACAAAAAGTATGGAGTTCAAATAAGTTCAAAAAAAATGAAATCCCTTTATAAGAGATGAGTTGTCGTTCGAAACCCTGATACTTCGAGGGAGATTGTCCGTTTTGTACACGAAGTGCATCCAGTTTTTGTCGTAGCCCTATCAACATTATAACACATGCTATGTGGGTGAAATGATGATAGCATGCCAACTTTCAACATTTTCAGAGTTCATTTGTAGTGCTTTTCAATCTGAGGGTCAACTAGCTCAAAAAAAATAAGCAAATGCACGAAATATACCAAATTAAGTCAGAAATTGTTGAAATTTTGTGATGTGCCTTTGAATGGTGCATTTTGAACACACAAAAAGTATGGAGTTCAAATAAGTTCAAAAAAATGAAATCCCTTTGTAAGAGATAAGTTCTCGTTCGAAACCCTGATACTTCGAGAGAGATTGTCCGTTTTGTACACGAAGTGCATCCACTTTTTGTCGTAGCCCTCTCAACTTTTTAACAAATGCTATGTGGGTGAAATTATGATAGCATGCCAACTTTCAACATTTTCAGAGTTCATTTGTAGTGCTTTTCAATTTCAAGGTCAACTAGCTCAAAACAAATAAGTAAATGCACGAAGAATACCAAATGAAGTCAGATATTGTTGAAATTTTGTGATGTGCCTTTGAATGGTGCATTTTGAACACACAAAAAGTATGGAGTTCAAATAAGTTCAAAAAATTGAAATCCCTTTGTAAGAGATGAGTTCTCGTTCGAAACCGTGATACTTCGAGAGAGATTGTCCGTTTTGTACACGAAGTGCATCCAGTTTTTGTCGTAGCCCTCTCAACTTTTTAACACTTTCTATGTGGGTGAAATGATGATAGCATGCCAACTTTCAACATTTTCAGAGTTCATTTGTAGTGCTTTTCAATTTCAGAGTCAACTAGCTCAAAAAAATAAATAAATGCACGAAATATACCAAATCAAGTCAGAAATTGTTGAAATTTTGTGATGTGCCTTTGAATGGTGCATTTTGAACACACAAAAAGTATGGAGTTCAAATAAGTTCAAAAAAATGAAATCCCTTTGTAAGAGATGAGTTCTCGTTCGAAACCTTAATACTTCGAGAGAGATTGTCCGTTTTGTACACGAAGTGCATCCAGTTTTTGTCGTAGCCCTCTCAACTTTTTAACACATGCTATGTGGGTGAAATGATGATAGCATGCCAACTTTCAACATTTTCAGAGTTCATTTGTAGTGCTTTTCAATTTCAGGGTCAACTAGCTCAAAAAAATAAATAAATGCACGAAATATACCAAATCAAGTCAGAAATTGTTGAAATTTTGTGATGTGCCTTGGAATGGTGCATTTTGAACACAAAAAAAGTATGGAGTTCAAATAAGTTCAAAAAAATGAAATCCCTTTGTAAGAGATGAGTTCTCGTTCGAAACCTTAATACTTCGAGAGAGATTGTCCGTTTTGTACACGAAGTGCATCCAGTTTTTGTCGTAGCCCTCTCAACTTTTTAACACATGCTATGTGGGTGAAATTATGATAGCATGCCAACTTTCAACATTTTCAGAGTTCATTTGTAGTGCTTTTCAATTTCAGGGTCAACTAGCTCTAAAAAAAAGGTAAATGCACGAAGAATACCAAATGAAGTCAGAAATTGTTGAAATTTTGTGATGTGCCTTTGAATGGTGCATTTTGAACACACAAAAAGTATGGAGCTCCAATAAGTTCAAAAAATTCAAATCCCATTGTACGAGATGAGTTCTCGTTCGAATACCTTATACTTCGAGAGAGATTGTCCGTTTTGTACACGAAGTGCATCCAGTTTTTGTCGTAGCCCTCTCAACTTTTTAACACATGCTATGTGGGTGAAATGATGATAGCATGGCAACTTTCAACATTTTCAGAATTCATTTGTAGTGCTTTTCAATTTCAGGGTCAACTAGCTCAAAAACAATAAGTAAATGCACGAAATATACCAAATTAAGTCAGAAATTGTTGAAATTTTGTGATGTGCCTTTGAATGGTGCATTTTGAACACACAAAAAGTATGAAGTTCAAATAAGTTCAAAAAAATGAAATCCCTTTGTAAGAGATGAGTTCTCGTTCGAAACCCTCATACTTCGAGAGAGATTGTCCGTTTTGTACACGAAGTGCATCGAGTTTTTGTCGTAGCCCTCTCAACTTTTTAACACATTCTATGTGGGTGAAATGATGATAGCATGCCAACTTTCAACATTTTCAGAGTTCATTTGTAGTGCTTTTCAATTTCAGGGTCAACTAGCTCAAAAAAATAGTTTTTAATTGAAAAATAACAAAATAGTTAATAGTTTGGATAGTCAAAATAATTAGTTTTGAAAATAGAAAATATTTTTGAATTATTTATTCAATTTCAAACACTTTTCATTATCATAGTGTTGTCAAATTCTCAAATATGCAAAAAGAATTTTAATAAACATAGTTTTAATTGAAAATAACAAAATAGTTAATAGTTTGGATACTCAAAATAATTACTTTTGTAAATAGAAAATAGTTTTGAATTATTTATTCAATTTCAAACACTTTTCATTATCATAGTTTTGTCAAATTCTCAAATATGCAAAAAGAATTTAATAAACATAGTTTTTAATTGAAAATAACAAAATAGTTAATAGTTTGGATAGTCAAAATAATTACTGTTGAAAATAGAAAATAGTTTTGAATTATTTATTCAATTTCAAACACTTTTCATTATCATAGTTTTGTCAAATTCTCAAATATACAAAAAGAATTTTAATAAACATAGTTTTTAATTGAAAATAACAAAATAGTTAATAGTTTGGATAGTCAAAATAATTACTTTTGAAAATAGAAAATAGTTTTGAATTATTTATTCAATTTCAAACACTTTTCATTATCATAGTTTTGTCAAATTCTCAAATATGCAAAAAGAATTTTAATAAACATAGTTTTTAATTGAAAATAACAAAATAGTTAATTTTGAAAATAGAAAAAATTGAAACTATATGAGAATTTATAGAGAAAATTAAACCTAAATTAAACGTGACCTGACTTTGAATTCAGGTTTAATTTTCTCCATAATTTCAAATATAGTTTCAATTTTTAAATTTAAAGTCAGTTTAGGCCCGTAAGCCTGCTTTAGAGAGGAGCTCGATGGAGTTGCTGCGACGGGGCTTTTAAACAAGTGTTAGTCCCCCTCGCTGGGCGAGGTGGGACTAAACTTATCGTGCAGCCGAGGAGGGGCTTTAGTCCCGGGTGGAGCCACGACCCGGGACTAAAGCCCCTCGCCTGCCGTCTGCCGAGCATGGGCCTTTAGTCCCGGGTCGTGGCTCCACCCGGGACTAAAGGGTGTCTTTAGTCCCGGCTCGAGCCCCGACCCGGGACTAAAGGCCCCTGCTTCCCGCCTTTTGATCTGCCGAAAAAGGGCCTTTAGCCCCGGGTCGTGGCTCCACCCGGGACTAAAGGGTGTCTTTAGTCCCGGTTTGAGCCCCGAACCGGGACTAAAGATCCACCTATATAAGCGGGAGTTAGAAAATTTCCAACCCAAATCTCATTTCGTTCTCTCCTTCTTCCTCGTTCTCCTGCCCGGCGCGGCACACCGACGAACTCGACGACGCCGTCAGGCTGCCTGCCGTCCTCCTCGCCGCCGCCTGCCGTCCTCCTCGCCGTCGTCAACGCCTCCGGCCGGTAAGCCCCCCGCCCCCTCCTCCCCAACACTCCGGCCGGTAGAAGAAAAGAAGAAAAAGGAGAAGAAAGAAGAAAAAGGAGAAGAAAAGAAGAAAAAGGAGAAGAAAAGAAGAAAAGGAGAAGAAAGGAAGAAAAAGGAGAAGAAAAGAAGAAAAAGGGAAGAAAAGAAGAAAAAGGAGAAGAAAAGAAGAAAAAGGAGAAGAAAAGAAGAAAAAGGGAAGGAAGGAAGAAAAAGGAGAAGAAAGGAAGAAAAAGGAGAAGAAAAGAAGAAAAAGGAGAAGAAAAGAAGAAAAAGGAGAAGAAACGAAGAAAAAGGGAAGAAAGGAAGAAAAAGGAGAAGAAAGGAAGAAAAAGGAGAAGAAAAGAAGAAAAAGGAGAATAAAGGAAGAAAAAGGAGAAGAAAGGAAGAAAAAGGAGAAGAAAAGAAGAAAAAAGGAAGAAAAGAAGAAAAAGAAAAAGATTTTTTTGTCATTTAATTCCTATTGTTATTAGGTTTGTGCTAGATTATTAGGGTTAGTAATATTTAGAATTAGGTTAGGGTTACAAGAAGAAGAAATATTAACAAAAATAAAAAAATAAGATTAGGAAAAAGGAAAATAAGAAGAGGAGGAGAAGAAAAGAAGAAAAATGAGAATAAGAAGAGGTGGAGAGGAGAAGAAGAGGAAAAATAGAAGAAGAGGAGAAGTAGAAGAAGAGAAGTTGAAGAAGAAGCGGAGAAGAAAATAAGGAAGAAGAAGAAGAAGAAGAAGAAGACATTTCTACATATATAGATGCTTAATTAGTGTTTCTTAGATTATTGCTTAATTTTGCTATTGTATATGCTTAAGTGTTAATAGTTTAATTTTGCTGTTGTATATGCTTAAGTGTTAATAGTTTATTTTTCGCAAAAAATTAATAGAACTAGTTTATTTTTTTAGTTCATTTTACGATGCCTATCCCGCATCCTCGTCGTCGACTCGGCGGAGGACACCTGCTTGATCAGAGGGGCCCTGTCCGGGACTGGGCTCCGCCCGGCTGGTATTGGGAGATGCTACCTTCCGGGGGGCGTAGGTTGGTGAGGAGCCAGCCCGTTGTTGACCCGATCCTTGTTTGGTGGCGGTCGCGTGGGCCAGTGACGGTGCCGAGGCTTCCGGACACCGCGGAGGTGGTACGTCACCATGTTAGCGAGGAGGATGAGCACGTCCGTCGCTACATGGTTGCGTTGGATGGCAGGTTCGAGCATACCTGGCAGGTTCTTCGGGGATCTCACTGGAGCTATGATCCTGTGATGGTTCCTTCTCTTTGGGTGTCCACCGCCCGCGACGATACCCGTCGGGCGCTACGGTTCTAGCTGTATCAGTGTTGCTATATGTATGATAGTATTCGAGGAGTATTAGTGATAATATTCGACGATGTACGGACAAAAGAGATGATGTAGTTTTGCTTATAATTGAATGCATGCTAATTTGAATACTACTTTATTTTACGATTTGGTTTTGCTTATTGAATGCTCAAATGGGAAAAGTACTCCTACTTTGAATACTATGCAGAAATCTAGGAGTCCCGGGTGGAGCCACGACCCGGGACTAAAGTTGTTTTGGAACGGAGTTCCTGATAGAATAATTCTTTTTTGGTACAAAGTTCAACAAAGTCCTTTGACACTAGACAATGTGACATATAGAAGGGTAGATGAGATCAGGAAAAATAGGATCATTTTCTACACATCTAGAATGTCGCCATTTTGTTAAATCCTTAAAGGTTAGGAGAATCCGTTAGACATATTTTAGAGTTTAGGTTCTAGCCAAGACCCGGGACTAAAGGTCCTCCTATATAAAACGACACTTCGAAGTTTCCAACCCCTCTTATATAGTTTGTTAGTTTATTAGTTAATCAAATGTCGTTTTTTGCAGAACTATGGATCCACATATCAGGAACCTCGAAGAGGAAGAACTTCTCGAAGATATAATCAAAGACGGCCCCGATGTTGAACCAGCTGAATCTCCGTCGTCATATCTAAACCCCTCCGGATATGGAATGGAGGTCGACCGACACGAAGATGAAGTCGATGGGGCAGGAGATAGGTCCAATGACGGAGAAGGTGATAGCTCCACTGATGGAGAAGCCGGTGGAGAAATAATAAAGTTCGGCGAGGTATACATATGAAGTTCGACAATCACTTGTAATATGTGAAAAATATTGTAGATAGCTCTATATTGTATACATATACATTCATTTTACGAATGTTTCTCCCTCTTAGGCCTCCACATCGAGCAAAGCTACGAAACGAGGCCCGACTAGAAAGTTGGATGCACTGACGCATTACACCTTTGAGGTGATATTGCCTACGGGCGAACCCAAGCTTCCTAAGAATGTTGCTGACACATTCAAGAAGCAATGCGGAGTTCTCGTTAGGGATCACGTCCCGATCAGCGTTCGGGAGTGGAACAAGCGCAAAGGGGCAGCCGATGGTGACTATGTCGCCGAAAGGTACAAAGATAATCTTTGGAATGATCTCATGTCACATTTCAACCTGCCAGAATGTGAGAATGAAGACGCCGCAGACAAACTGAGGGCCAAAGTCAAGCAGTGGACTCTAAAGAAGATGGCCAAACTGTTTCGTAGCTGGAAGAAGAAGCTACGGAAAAACTATCTGAAGACAAAGAAAGTGCCAGTATTCGAGGGGTATCTAGCCAAGCACGCGAATCACTGGAAGGCATTTCAAGAGTACAAGGAGTCAGAAGATGCCCAGGCATTATCAGAAAAGAACAAGAAAAATGCCGACAAGAAGAAATATCACCACAAGCTGGGGCCACGGGGCTATGAGACTGCCATCCCAAAGTGGGATAAGAAAGAGCAAGATCTGCTAGCTAAAGGCATCGTACCTGAACCATTCCGTGATGAGTGGGAATTGAGAGCAAGAAATTGGTTCCTTGCGCATGGTGGTTCGTACGACGAAGAAACAGGGGACCTCATCTGCAGTGACGGTCTTAGGATACCTAGGGAGAATTGGAAAAAGATAGTGAAAGAAATTAAGGAGGGAAAAAGAAAGTTCACTGCAGATAGAGAGAAAGATTTGCTCACACTGGTCCTCGGCAATGATGAACATGGAGGACGAACGTGAGGCTTCGATCCTTCTTACCCGTGGTGGCTTGGTTTTGCCAGAGACCAAGACACTTACAGAAGCCGAGCGAGAGCAAAGAAGCGGCAGCAGGATGAGGAGAATGACAAGTTCAACCAGTTGCTTGCCAGGATTAACGAGCAACAGAAGCAGATTGATGAGCTTAGAGGAGTAGCGCGCCAGGAAGATCCTGCACTTGATATTACCGGCGCCCCATCTAAGCGGAAAAGCAGCGTGGCTGAATCTGAGGCCCCGCCCGACGATGCACGAAGAATGATAGAGGGCGGTCCCGGCTACCCCGTGGATGGAATCAAGGAGTCAACATCATGTGAACTCCATCAGAAATTCAAGAACAAATCCATGAAGGTGGCCGTCGGACAAGCTTTACCTTTTGGCCCTGATGCACGCTGGCATGGCCGTGAGATTCCAGCTGGCTTTGCTAAAGTTAGGGTGGATGAAATCATTGCGGGGTTTCATGATATGGAGCTCGACATAGCTGGACCCGAAGATGAGAGGACACTCAGAGAAGTACTCGGTGGAGTCATCCTATGGGACAAGAACTACATCAAGCTTCCAGGCTCGGCCCCAAGGACAACACCGCCTCCGAGTCGTCGCAGGTCACCTACACCTCCATCACCTCCAAGCCCTCCACATGACGTCGGCCAGCACAACACGAGTCCATCTCGATCACCGCCGCCGGACTTGGGTCGTCCGTCTCCGCCGTCGCCCGCTCCGGATACTAAGTGGAAGCGTGCCAGCAAGAACGCTCCGCCGATGATTTCTAAGCGAAGGAGCCCCCCAAAGCGCAAACTGTCGCCCCTCCCAAAGGTACCTCATGCTAATCTTCCTATCAGACCTTATGATCGTACCCCCGAGGAAAACGCCAGGATAGCAAAGGAACATCATGATGCGCAGATGAAAAAGAAGAAACCCGAGCCCCGCCCGGAATACACCGAGAAGCAAATAGCATATGCAAAATACTTCACGACCCTTCCATCACAGTATGACTTACACCATAAGCCTGATGACTATACAAACACATTGTAGAAGGAAGTGAAAAAGAGCAGATCACGTGCAAGTGCAAGTGGGAGCAAATCAAGTTCAACTACAAGAAAAAAAGATCAGACGTTCCTCAGCTTGGACAACAGGTCAAACAGTCGATCCCACCCCTCAGGGTGTTACCCGGGAATGTCCCCCCTCTGGTGCAGGGGAAAGATTTGGATTTAGCAAAGAAGTGGGCGAATGAATGGGGTATCCCGGTTGAAGAAATTCTAGCTTCCCAAGACGACAGGTTACCCAAGGCTGTGGTAGCCCCTAAGCCACAGTTTGTCATGGGAGCGCCTTTGGTCAGCAAAGATGATCTCCCAACAAATATGCGTTACTTGCATACATCGTACTTAAGTGAATCAAAGAATGGGAGAACGATGATCGTGGTGAGTGTCCCACGGGAGTACTACGGCCGCCCCGAAGAAATCCATATCGACTTTGATGAACTCTTCCAGATGTACAATGCCGACGCCCTCGACAAATCGCTTATGAGTTGCTATTGTCTCTAAGTTTTTCAATTCGTTGTCTACATATAACTTGTTTAGTTATTTCAATTCATTGTCTATATATAACTTGTACTCTATTATGCAGAATGGAGATTGTGGATTGTAAAAATAGGAACATCCTAAATATTGGGTTTATTGACCCAGATAAAATACATATAGCGACGCTAACTGATAAACCCAAGGAGACGGAGGAAAACCTTCTAAGGTTTCTAACAGATCAAAATTTCTGTGACCACATACTGTTTCCATACAATTTCAGGTGAGGGTCTTTACTCTGTTGTGTCCATTCACTTATAAGTGTAATTGATAAGTTACACACACACACACATATATATATATATATACATACATGTGCAGCTTCCATTGGATTCTGTTGGACATTCAAATTGATAAGGGAAGAGTTGATGCCTTCGACCCATTATCGAGACCCTTGGAACAGTTCCAAAGCCTGCAGGACATGCTCCAAGGGTAATTTCAATCATTCTTGCGCTCTATCGGTCTATTTCGATGATTTTCTGATATATCAATTAATGAAAAACTTAGCAAATCATTATCCTTGTCGGGCAGGGTTTGGAAGCGGTTCAAGTGCGTGACTCCCGGTATCGAGCCTGAGAAGCTAACCTTTAGAGCGGCTCAGGTAAGTAGTAGTATGCTATACTTCTATTTTCAATACATTTATGATGCTAGATTATTATTTTGATTATATGTATTCTATTATCGTAAAGTGCGACCAGCAGCCACGGGGGACGCATCTATGCGGATACTATGTTTGCGAGATCATTCGCATGTTTACCTCTGAGCACAAGGATCACAGATTCGACGTAAGCAATGAACATTCACACCTCTATTTTTACCCGTCATTCTTTGTTTTCATGATTATATTCATATTCATCTCCTCTTCTTATATAGTACACGATCATGAGGGAGAAGTCCCTACCAGAGCAACGCGCGATTGCTGTTGCAGAGGAGCTTGCGACCTTTCTGAGGACGGAAGCTATAGATGACAAAGGACGATTTAGTGTAGCTAGGGGCCATTACTGATGTTGGTCCATGTAATCGAATAAACGGGCTCTAGTCCCGATAATTCAGATCTCCATATAATTGTATATATATGCTCGCTTGTAAGATAAGTTAATCTTATATATATATATATATATATATATATATATATATATATATATATATATATATATATATATGCATAATTATTTCTATTTAGAATTATATGAAAACTAATTCCCGAACACCAAACGAGGCATCACGTTAATCTCCCGAACACCTAAACCCTAAAACCCTAAAACCCAAAAATAGACAAAATCTGAAACTCTTTAGTCCCGGTCCGTGTAAGGACCCGGGACTAAAGGGCCCGCCCCTGAGGACGCTCCGAGGCGCCCACGTGGAGCACCTTTGGTCCCGGCTTGGAACAGGGCCGGGACTAAAGTTTACGCCTTTAGTCCCGCCCCTTTGGTCCCGGTTGTTGAACCGGGACTAAAGCCCCTTACGGGCCGGGACTATACGCCCTGTCCCCACTAGTGAAACCACGAAAAAGCCCCCTTCTGATTTTTTTCTGGACCAGGACGCTTCATATAGCAAAAGAGGAGGCTAGTGGGCCGTCAGGGAGCCCACAAGCCCCCACTCCACTACCAGGGGGTGGCGGCGGTGGCAGGGCTTGTGGCGCCCTGGCAGCCCCCTTCGGTAGTTATTTCGCCCAGTATTTTTTATATAATCCCAAAAAAAATCCACGTAACTTTTCAGGGCATTTGAAGATGTGCAGAATAGTGGACTAAGATTTGCTCCTTTTCCAGTCCAGAATTCCAGCTGCCTGAATTCTCCATCTTCAAATAAACCTTGCAAAATAAGAGAGAAAAGGCATAAATATGGTACCACAAGTAATATAACAGCCCAAAAAGCAATAAATATCAACATGAAAGCATGATGCAAAATGGACGTATCAAGGGACGCGGCGCCCGCTACCCAACGGCTGCAGGCTTTGATCGAGCAATGTATCACCGACGTCGAGAGCGACGCTGCCAGGATGGAGGAGAAATCCGACACGCGGTGATCGGCGTTGATGATCAACGTTACTGCGAAGAAGAGGAACACCGATCTGGAGTTCTTGATGGTGGCAGACACGTCGATGATGGACAAGAAGGTGAAGGCGTGGTACATAGTACAGCGTGACCTCATCTTGAACCAGATGACAGCGCCGACGGCGACCACGGCAACCACAACCACGACCGCAAAAGCGACCACGACGACGGCGCCCAACCACGCAGAGCGCATGCTGGCCGCGAGCCCGACTACGCCGATGACGGAAAGCCCGTCAACGCCGATGATGAGCCCGTTTACACCAGTGAAGGAGGAGCCACACCCCGTCGAGTCGGCCATGTGATCTCTTTTTGTCCTTTCCTTTTGATCGCCGAACTGTTGGTGTGTTTGATCGCCGAACTATGTAGCTGATTGCCGAACTCGCGGCGTGTTTTTTAACAGCGGGAAATAGGTCGTCTGGGGGTCGAAACCTGGGGGCGCGGCTGGAAATTCGTTCGTCCTGAGGTCGAGAATAGCGCTGGCGAAACGTTAAAAAGGCTATCGCACGGACGCACTGGGAGCCAAACGGATGGAGATGCCATTAGCTTTGGTGAGATGCATCCAAATATGCCGTTTGCTGCCTCTGTGACTAAAAGTCCATGTTGAATACATCCCCAAAGGTTTGTGCTGAGGACAACAAAACAGATGCCCATCAAAACCAGGACCAGGAGAATGAGATGAGGGCATCTCCCATCGCAAAGCTCCGCCGGAGATGGTATGTTCCCAGGATATCCATGCTGATCGCATCACCCAGCGCGCTGCGCGGCTCTCCGCCGCCGCGAAAAGACGGAGCCACCATAAGACGACGATTATCGTCGTCCGCCCGACGCCGCAGCGGCTATACCTACCTGCTGCCGGCGTGTGCACGTCGGTCGATCTCCGGCAGGACAGGAATCCCGATCCAATCTTTCTGCTCAGGGCATCGCATCAACTCCTTTCCTTTTTCTTGACGGCAATCTGGACTGGTGTCTCCCTGCTCCGACGAACGGCAGGCAAAGATCGAGCTCGATAACCGCCGGCCGGCCGGTTTCGGTCGCATATGCTGAAGCTGAACCATGCATGAATATGCTACTGCCAACTTTCGCCCTCATAAGGAGCCAACATGGATTCGTTTTGCAAGTGAGGTCGCCGCTGTCAGGAATCGAATGCCATCCGTTTTGCAGCTACTTAAATAGCCGTCGGTTTCTCACAATCCAGCCAACCAAGCAGAACGATCGACTACTGTTTGCCGCGTCCCTGCACTTGCTTAGGTCACTCACTCACTGGTCACTGCCGACCATGGACAACTCTTCAGATGCTCACTGCAGGTACGGTGCCCACTGCATGCTCCATCTTCTCCAACCATATTCACATTGCACGATCACACACACGTACTACAAAATATTTTTCTTCTTGCTGACCATCGGGAATATATGCTTGGGTGTGTGTACGTGCGTGCGTGCAGCCGTCACCGGTGCGCGGCGTGCTACCGTCAGTTCAACCGGATGGAGCACCTGGTGGAGCACATGCGATCGTCGCACCACTCCCGCCACGAGCCCCGCTGCGGCGTCTGCGGCAAGCACTGCCGCTCCCTCGACGCGCTCCGCGACCACCTCGGCTTCGGCGCCTCGCTGCCCTCCAAGCCCGCCTGCGCCACCGCCTTCGCCGCCCGCGGCTGCCCGCTCTGCCTCGCCGTCTTCCCGACCTCCGCCGCCCTCCGCGCCCACTACGCCGCATGCAAGCTCACCGGCGCCCCCCACCCTTCTTCGGTGCAGAGCCTCACCCGAAGCATGTCGAGGGTGGGGGGCGTGCGAGGCGGCCGCGGAGGCGCGGTGGCGCTGGGGTGCAAGATGGTGGGCGGCGGGAGCGACGGCACGCTGGACGTGTGCGCGCGCGTCTGCGTCGTCGACGAGCACGAGGCCGTCCTCTACGAGAGCTTCGTGAAGCCCCTCATCGCGGTGACGCACTACCGGTACGAGACCACCGGCATCCGCCCCGAGCACCTCCGCGACGCGCCCACGGTGAAGCAGACCATGGCGCGGGTGCAGGACATCCTCCTCAACGGCGACCGGTCCTACTCCTACTCTTCCTCCTCCCGCGGCGCCGCCCGGCTCCTCGTCGGCCACGGGCTGGAGCACGACCTCGACGCGCTCGGCATGGACTGCCCGGCGCACTTCAAGCGGGACACGGCCACGTACCCGCCGCTGATGAAGACCAGCGCCAGGAT
This sequence comes from Hordeum vulgare subsp. vulgare, assembly GCF_904849725.1. Taxonomy (NCBI): domain Eukaryota; kingdom Viridiplantae; phylum Streptophyta; class Magnoliopsida; order Poales; family Poaceae; genus Hordeum; species Hordeum vulgare. The sequence continues at coordinate 21,170,512 of NC_058520.1, read as the reverse complement.
CATGAGCAACTCGCTGCGGTATCTCACGCGGAGCTGCCTGGGGTATGACATACAGACCGGCGGCCACCATCACCCCTACGACGACTGCGTGGCCGCCATGAGGCTCTACAAGAGGATGCGCGCCATGAGGCACCTGCACCTGCACGGCCGGCCCAAGGACGGTCACGATGATGAGTCCACGGCCAAGGCCTTCCCGGCGTGGAGGCAGCGAGAGCTGGAGCGCATGTCGCCGGAGGAGCTCCTCGGGATGTCCAAGCCCGACTACCAGTGTTGGTGCCTCGACGATGACCGGCAATAATACTGTCGAGAGCCGGAATTCGAATCTTGGTTGGCGGTTTAATTTACTTGGTCGTGATGATTCAAAATCCACGTACCTCGGATGGATAGCGGCCGTACCTAGCGACGACGTGGTGGTCGAATAAATCACAGTTTTGTTTCGTTGGTTAGGACCGATTTTACTGCCGGGTGACCTAGGCTGAACCAGGCGCGTTGGGGTCGTCTGGAGCGCCGGGGTAAATGTTTTTGGCGGAACCTGTCTGAGTCAGCGACTAGACGGGTTCGTCGTTCTCATTGTCTCGTTTTTCAGCGGGGAATCAATGCGAAGGTTTTTGTCGATCATCCTATATTGATTCCTCACGGACGACGTAGTGAAGGCGTCGACACGCGTCCTGCCCCCTCCCGCCACACGTACACACGGCTGTCGTCCGCTCGCTGCCCACCCGCGGCTATATAAGTCATCTCTCCCTCATCAGTGGCCACACACCTCTTGCCCCCCTTCTCCCTCTCTCGCCGTCGACGCCCCTCTCCCCCTTTCGTCGTACCACCACCATGGCCAAGCGCTAACCCGGTGGCGGAGCGGCGACAAATGGCTTCAGCCGCCGCCACCTCTATGAGGTGGACTACCCGGTGCCAATGAACATGCGGGTGTCGGGCTCGTGAAGGCTGAGCGCCCGTGGAGTTCCGGTGTCACCACCGCCATGTGGAGCTGACCGGCGCGCGGAGATCGCACGCATCCGGTCATCGCTGTCGGAGAGCTCGCGGAACCAGCCGAGGTATTGCCCCCGACAGCAACACGTTGTGGATGACGTACTTCGAACGCCGCCACACCGAACCACTCGCCGCCACCAACGGTGCCGAATCCCGCGGCCGCTTCAACACCGAGGGGCGACACCTTATGGTGGGGCGTCCCTGGCCGCACACTGGACGCCGTCCTCGAGCACATCGAGGACGGCAGCTCACCGCGGTTGGAGTACCCGGTGCCCCCCTCCTTCTCTTGCCGCTGCGACAGCTCATGGACGCCGAGGCGCATGGAGACGGCATCCTCCTCCTCGTCCGGCTCCCGCTCCCGCACCTCCGGGTCGCCGGCACTCCTCCCCATCAAGCCGGAGCCACGGGAGATGCCGCTCGGGCGGCGCACGCATAGCGGCGACCTCGTCATTAACTAGGCCTCCTTCTCCCGCCTCGTCAAGCCGAAGGCCGAGCCAAGCGCTCCTCCCAGTGAAGAAGTAGCACGAGGCCAGGGCCGCCGACCAGGAGACTGCGCTCAAATGGACGCAGGACGGCTATGTTCGGGAGGAGATGGAGCACCAGCGACGCGCCCTCGAAAAAGCGTCTAGGGCGGCCTTGGGGGCGGCAAGGAACCCGTGCCCCCCCCCCACACACACACACCGATTTTGTCGCTGGCGCGCCCCCAAGCGGCGCTATTTCATCCCCTGGGGTGCCAAAAGACTGGAGACGCTCTAAGTTACCTGAATTTGCTTTCAACAAAAAAGTTACCTGAATTTCAAAGATGTGGGTCATTTGATTTTGTTTCAAAGGAGTCAATTGCAAAAAACCACCATACCTGTGGCTAGGTTTGCAAGAAACTACCAACTCGTTAATCCGTTGCAGAAAACACTAAAAACTCTTAAGTCGTTGCGAAAAGCACTAATCAGCCGTTTAGGCTCGTCTGGCCCCTTTTCTGACAGGTGGGCCCGGAAAACGCCGACGTGGCATAGCGGCTGGACAGACGACGTCATTTGGATTAATTGCAAGAAACCACTACATTTGCGGCTAGGTTTGTAGAAAACAACCAACTCGTTAATCGGTTGCAAAAAAACCGCGTTAGCAGTAAAGTCCTCGAGGGAACAGCCGCCGCAGTCCGGGCAGGCCATGTCGGCCCTGTTGGGGAACGTCGCATGGGAAACAAAAAATTTCCTACGCGCACGAAGACCTATCATGGTGATGTCCATCTACGAGAGGGAATATTCGATCTACGTACCCTTGTAGATCGCACAGCAAAAGCGTTCAGAAATGCGGTTGATGTAGTGGAACGTCCTCACGTCCCTCGATCCGCCCCGCGAACCGTCCCGCGATCCGTCCCACGATCTAGTGCTGAACGGACGGCATCTCCGCGTTCAACACACGTACAGCTCGACGATGATCTCGGCCTTCCTGATCCAGCAAGAGAGACGGAGAGGTAGATGAGTTCTCCGGCAGCGTGACGGTGCTCCGGAGGTTGGTGGTGATCTAATCTCAGCACGGCTCCGCCCGAACTCCGCAGAAACGCGATCTAGAGGTAAAACCGTGGAGATATGTGGTCGGGCTGCCGTGGCAAAGTTGTCTCAAATCAGCCCTAAAACCTCTGTATATATAGGTGGGAGAGGGGGGGGTCCTTGCCTTGGGGCTCAAGGAGCCCCAAGGGGGTCGGCCGAGCCAAGGGGGGGAGTCCTCCCCTTCCAAACCGAATCCAACTAGGTTTGGAAGGAGGAGTCCTTCCCCTTTTTCCCACCTCCTCTTTTTTTTTCTTTTTTCTTTGATTTTCTTCCTATGGCGCATAGGGCCTTCTTGGGCTGTCCCACCAGCCCACTAAGGGCTGGTGTGCCACCCCCAAGGCCTATGGGCTTCCCCGGGGTGGGTTGCCCCCCCCCCCCCGGTGAACACCCGGAACCCATTCGTCATTCCCGATACATTTCCGGTAACTCCGAAAACCTTCCGGTAATCAAATGAGGTCATCCTATATATCAATCTTCATTTCCGGACCATTCCGGAAACCCTCGTGACGTCCGTGATCTCATCCGGGACTCCGAACAACATTCGGTAACCAACCATATAACTCAAATACGCATAAAACAACATCGAACCTTAAGTGTGCAGACCCTGCGGGTTCGAGAACTATGCAGACATGACCCGAGTGACTCCTCGGTCAATATCCAATAGCGGGACCTGGATGCCCATATTGGATCCCACATATTCTACGAAGATCTTATCGTTTGAACCTCAGTGCCAAGGATTCATATAATCCCGTATGTCATTCCCTTTGTCCTTCGGTATGTTACTTGCCCGAGATTCGATCGTCAGTATCCGCATACCTATTTCAACCTCGTTTACCGGCAAGTCTCTTTACTCGTTCCGTAATACAAGATCCCGCAACTTACACTAAGTCACATTGCTTGCAAGGCTTGTGTGTGATGTTGTATTACCGAGTGGGCCCCGAGATACCTCGCCGTCACACGGAGTGACAAATCCCAGTCTCGATCCATACTAACTCAACGAACACCTTCGGAGATACCTGTAGAGCATCTTTATAGTCACCCAGTTACGTTGCGACGTTTGATACACACAAAGCATTCCTCCGGTGTCAGTGAGTTATATGATCTCATGGTCATAGGAACAAATACTTGACACGCAGAAAACAGTAGCAACAAAATGACACGATCAACATGCTACGTCTATTAGTTTGGGTCTAGTCCATCACGTGATTCTCCTAATGACGTGATCCAGTTATCAAGCAACAACACCTTGTTCATAATCAGAAGACCCTGACTATCTTTGATCAACTGGCTAGCCAACTAGAGGCTTGCTAGGGACAGTGTTTTGTCTATGTATCCACACATGTATATAAGTCTTTATTCAATACAATTATAGCATGGATAATAAACGATTATCTTGATACAGGAATTATAATAATAACTATATTTATTATTGCCTCTAGGGCATAATTCCAACAGTCTCCCACTTGCACTAGAGTCAATAATCTAGCCCTCACATCATCATGCGAATTACATTGTAATAAATCTAACACCCATACAGTTCTGGTGTTGATCATGCTTTGCCCGTGGAAGAGGTTTAGTGAGCGGGTCTACTACATTTGGATCCGTGTGCACTTTGCATATATTTACGTCCTCCCCTTCGACGTAGTCGCGGATGAGGTTGAAGCGTCGTTTGATGTGTCTGGTCTTCTTGTGAAACCGTGGTTCCTTTGCTAAGGCAATGGCACCCGTGTTGTCACAGAACAAGGTTATTGGATTCAGTGCGCTTGGCACCACTCCAAGATCCGTCATGAACTGCTTCATCCAGACACCCTCCTTAGCCGCCTCCGAGGCAGCCATATACTCCGCTTCACATGTAGAATCTGCTACGACGCTTTGCTTGGAACTGCACCAGCTTACCGCACCCACATTAAGAATAAATACGTATCCGGTCTGTGACTTAGAGTCGTCCGGATCTGTGTCAAAGCTTGCATCGACGTAACCCTTTACGGCGAGCTCTTCGTCACCTCCATACACGAGAAACATCTCCTTAGTCCTTTTCAGGTACTTCAGGATATTCTTGACCGCCGTCCAGTGATCCACTCCTGGATTACTCTAGAACCTGCCTGCCATACTTATGGCCAGGCTAACGTCCGGTCTAGTGCACAACATTGCATACATGATAGAACCTATGGCTGAAGCAAAGGGGACGGTGCTCATATGCTCTCTATCCTCATCAGTTGCTGGGCACTGAGTCTTACTCAATCTCGTACCTTGTAAAACTGGCAAGCACCCTTTCTTGGACTGTTCCATTTTGAACCTCTTCAAAACTTTATCAAGGTATGTGCTTTGTGAAAGTCCTATCAGGCGTTTTGATCTATCACTGTAGATCTTAATGCCTAGAATGTAAGCAACTTCTCCTAGGTCCTTCATAGAGAAACTTTTATTCAAGTACTCCTTTATGCTCTCCAAAAACTCTACGTTGTTTCCAATCAGCAATATGTCATCCACATATAATATTAGAAACGCCACAGAGCTCCCACTCACTTTCTTGTAAATACAAGATTCTCCAACCACTTGTATAAACCCAAATGCTTTGATCACCTCATCAAAGCGTTTGTTCCAACTCCGAGATGCTTGCACCAGTCCATAAATGGATCGCTGGAGCTTGCACACCTTGTTAGCATTCTTAGGATCGAAAAAACCTTCGGGTTGCATCATATACAACTCTTCCTTAAGGAAACCGTTAAGGAACGCCGTTTTGACATCCATCTGCCAGATTTCATAATCGAAAAATGCAGCTATTGCTAACATGATTCTGATGGACTTAAGCATCGCTACGGGTGAGAATGTCTCATCGTAGTCAACTTCTTGAACTTGTGAAAAACCCTTTGCCACAAGTCGAGCTTTATAAACGGTCACATTGCCGTCAGCGTCCGTCTTCTTCTTAAAGATCCATTTGTTCTGAATAGCCTTGTGGCCCTCAGGTAGTACTTCCAAAGTCCACACTTTGTTCTCATACATGGATCCTATCTCGGACTTCATGGCCTCTAGCCATTTGTTGGAATCTGGGCCCACCATTGCTTCTTCATAATTTGCAGGTTCATTGTTGTCTAACAACATGATTGACAAAACGGGATTACCGTACCACTCTGGAGCAGCGCGTGGTCTCGTCGACCTGCGTGGTTCAACAGGAACTTGAACCGGAGTTTCATGATCATCATCATTAACTTCCTCCTCAACCGGCGTCGCAACGACAGAGGTTTCCCCTTGCCCTGCGCCACCATCTAGAGGTTCGACAACCTCATCAAGTTCTATCTTCCTCCCACTCAATTCTCTCGAGAGAAACTCCTTCTCGAGAAAAGCTCCGTTTTTAGCAACAAACACTTTGCCCTCGGATTTGAGATAGAAGGTGTACCCAACTGTCTCTTTTGGGTAACCTATGAAGATGCACTTTTCCGCTTTGGGTTCCAGCTTTTCAGGCTGAAGCTTTTTGACATAAGCATCACATCCCCAAACTTTAAGAAACGACAACTTTGGCCTTTTGCCATACCACAGTTCGTATGGTGTCGTCTCAACGGATTTTGATGGTGCCCCATTTAAAGTGAATGCAGCTGTGTCTAATGCATAACCCCAAAACGATAACGGCAAATCGGTAAGAGACATCATAGATCGCACCATCTCTAATAAAGTACGATTACGACGTTCGGACACACCATTACACTGTGGTGTTCCAGGCGGTGTCAACTATGAAACAATTCCACATTGTCTTAAGTGAGCACCAAACTCGAAACTCAGATATTCACCCCCACGATCAGACCGTAGGAACTTGATCTTCTTTTTACGATGATTTTCAACTTCACTTTGAAATTGCTTGAACTTTTCAAATGTTTCAGACTTGTGCTTCGTTAAGTAGACATAACCATATCTACTCAAATCGTCAGTGAAGGTGAGAAAATAACGATATCCGCCGCGTGCCTCTACGCTCATCGGACCGCACACATCGGTATGTATGATTTCCAACAAGTCACCGGCACGCTCCATTGTTCCGGAGAACGGAGTTTTAGTCATCTTGCCCATGAGGCATGGTCCGCACGTGTCAAGTGAATCAAAGTCAAGTGACTCCAAAAGTCCATCGGCATGGAGTTTCTTCATGCGTTTTACACCAATATGACCTAAGCGACAGTGCCACAAAAATATGGCGCTATCATTGTTAACTCTAACTCTTTTGGTCTCAATCTTATGTATATGTGTATCACTATCAAGATTCAATATGAACAATCCTCTCACATTGGGTGCATGACCATAAAAGATGTTACTCATAGAAATAGAACAACCATTATTCTCTGACTTAAAAGAGTATCCGTCTCGCAATAAACAAGATCCAGATATAATGTTCATGCTCAACGCAGGCACTAAATAACAATTATTCAAGTTCATAACTAATCCTGATGTAACTGAAGTGAAACTGTGCCGACGGCGATTGCATCAACCTTGGAACCATTTCCTACGCGCATCGTCACTTCATCTTTCGCCAGCCTTCGTCTATTCCGCAGTTTCTGTTTCGAGTTGCAAATATGAGCAACAGAACCGATATCGAATACCCAAGCACTACTATGAGAGCCGGTTAAGTACACATCAATAACATGTATATCAAATATACCTGATTTTTCTTTGGCCGCCTTCTTATCAGCCAGATACTTGGGGCAGTTGCGCTTCCAGTGACCCATACCCTTGCAATAGTAGCACTCTGTTTCAGGCTTAGGTCCAGCTTTGGGTTTCTTCGTCGGATTGGCAACAGGCTTGCCGCTCTTCTTTGAATTACCCTTCTTGCATTTGCCGTTTCTCTTGAAACTAGTGGTCGTATTCACCATCAACACTTGATGCTCTTTACGGAGTTCAGACTCTGTGACTTTCAGCATCGCAAACAACTCGCCGGGTGACTTGTTCATCCCTTGCATGTTGTAGTTCAACACAAAGCCCTTATAGCTTGGCGGCAGTGATTGAAGGATTCTGTCAGTGATAGCCTCTTGCGGGAGTTCAATCCCCAGCTCAGCTAGACGGTTTGAGTACCCAGACATTTTGAGCACATGTTCACTGACAGACGAATTCTCCTCCATCTTGCAAGCATAGAATTTATCGGAGGTCTCATACCTCTCGATCCGGGCATTCTTCTGAAAGATAAACTTCAACTCCTGGAACATCTCATATGCTCCATGACGCTCAAAGCGACGTTGAAGTCCTGGTTCTAAGCCATACAAGACTGCACATTGAACTACTGAGTAGTCCTCCTTACGTGTTAACCAAGCGTTCTTAACATCCTGATCAGCCGTAGCGGGTGGTTCATCTCCTAGCGCAGCATTAAGGACATAATCCTTCTTCCCAGCTTGTAAGATTAGCTTAAGATTACGAGCCCAGTCTACAAAGTTGCTTCCATCATCTTTCAACTTAGCTTTCTCTAGGAATGTGTTAAAATTCAGGGTGACTGTCGCATGAGCCATGATCTACAACACAAATATATTCAAAGTGGACTTAGACTATGTTCAAGATAATTAGAGTTTAACTTAATCAATTCACTTGCTAAACTCCCACTCAAAAAGTACATCTCTCTAGTCATTTGAGTGGTTCATGACCCACTTACACTAGCTCAAGTCCGATCATCACGTGAGTTGAGTATAGTTTCAGTGGTAAGCATCCGTATGCTAATCATATCATCTATATGATTCATGATCGACCTTTCGGTCTCATGTGTTCCGAGGCCATGTCTGCACATGCTAGGCTCGTCAAGCTTAACCCGAGTGTTCCGCGTGTGCAACTGTTTTGCACCCGTTGTATGTGAACGTTGAGTCTATCACACCCGATCATCACGTGGTGTCTCGAAACGACGAACTGTAGCAACGGTGCACAGTCGGGGAGAACACAATTTCGTCTTGAAATTTTAGTGAGAGATCACCTCATAATGCTACCGTCGTTCTAAGCAAAATAAGGTGCATAAAAGGATTAACATCACATGCAATTCATAAGTGACATGATATGGCCATCATCACGTGCTCCTTGATCTCCATCACCAAAGCACCGACACGATCTTCTTGTCACCGGCGCCACACCATGATCTCCATCAACGTGTCGCCATCGGGGTTGTCGTGCTACTCATGCTATTACTACTAAAGCTACATCCTAGCAAAATAGTAAACGCATCTGCAAGCACAAACGTTAGTTTAAAGACAACCCTATGGCTCCTGCCGGTTGCCGTACCATCGACGTGCAAGTCGATATTATCTATTACAACATGATCATCTCATACATCCAATATATCGCATCATATCGTTGGCCATATCACATCACAAGCATACCCTGCAAAAACAAGTTAGACGTCCTCTAATTTTGTTGTTGCATGTTTTACGTGGTGACCATGGGTATCTAGTAGGATCGCATCTTACTTACGCAAACACCACAACGGAGATATATGAATTGCTATTTAACCTTATACAAGGACCTCCTCGGTCAAATCCGATTCAACTAAAGTTGGAGAAACTGACACTTACCGGTCATCTTTGAGCAACGGGGTTACTCGTAGTGATGAAACCAGTCTCTCGTAAGCGTACGAGTAATGTTGGTCCAAGCCGCTTCAATCCAACAAAACAGCGGAATCAAAAAAGACTAAGGAGGGCAGCAAAACGCACATCACCGCCCACAAAAACTTTTGTGTTCTACTCGAGAAGACATCTACGCATGAACCTAGCTCATGATGCCACTGTTGGGGAACGTCGCATTGGAAACAAAAAATTTCCTACGCGCATGAAGACCTATCATGGTGATGTCCATCTACGAGAGGGGATATTCGATCTACGTACCCTTGTAGATCGCACAGCAGAAGCGTTAAGAAACGCGGTTGATGTAGTGGAACATCCTCACGTCCCTCGATCCGCTCCGCGAACCGTCCCGCGATCCGTCCCATGATCCAGTGCCGAACGGACGTCACCTCCGCGTTCAGCACACGTACAGCTCGACGATGATCTCGGCCTTCTTGATCCAGCAAGAGAGACGGAGAGGTAGATGAGTTATCCGGCAGCGTGACGGCGCTCCGGAGGTTGGTGGTGATCTAATCTCAGCAGGGCTCCGCCCGAGCTCCGCAGAAACGCGATCTAGAGGTAAAACCGTGGAGATATGTGGTCGGGCTGCCGTGGCAAAGTTGTCTCAAATCAGCCCTAAAACCTCCGTATATATAGGTGGGAGAGGGGGGCCTTGCCTTGGGGCTCAACGAGCCCCAAGGGGGTTGGCCGAGCCAAGGGGGGGAGTCCTCCCCTTCCAAACCGAATCCAACTAGGTTTGGAAGGAGGAGTCCTTCCCCTTTTTCCCACCTCCTCTTTTTTTTCTCTTTGATTTTCTTCCTATGGCGCATAGGGCCTTCTTGGGCTGTCCCACCAGCCCACTAAGGGCTGGTGCGCCACCCCCAAGGCCTATGGGCTTCCCCGGGGTGGGTTGCCCCCCCCCCCCCGGTGAACACCCGGAACCCATTCGTCATTCTCGGTACATTCCCGGTAACTCCGAAAACCTTCCGGTAATCAAATGAGGTCATCCTACATATCAATCTTCGTTTCCGGACCATTCCGGAAACCCTCGTGACGTCCGTGATCTCATCCGGGACTCCGAACAACATTTGTAACCGACCATATAACTCAAATACGCATAAAACAACATCGAACCTTAAGTGTGCAGACCCTGCGGGTTCGAGAACTATGCAGACATGACCCGAGTGACTCCTCGGTCAATATCCAATAGCGGGACCTGGATGCCCATATTGGATCCCACATATTCTACGAAGATCTTATCGTTTGAACCTCAGTGCCAAGGATTCATATAATCCCGTATGTCATTCCCTTTGTCCTTCGGTATGTTACTTGCCCGAGATTCGATCGTCAGTATCCGCATACCTATTTCAACCTCGTTTACCGGCAAGTCTCTTTACTCGTTCCGTAATACAAGATCCCGCAACTTACACTAAGTCACATTGCTTGCAAGGCTTGTGTGTGATGTTGTATTACCGAGTGGGCCCCGAGATACCTCACCGTCACACGGAGTGACAAATCCCAGTCTTGATCCATACTAACTCAACGAACACCTTCGGAGATACTTGTAGAGCATCTTTATAGTCACCCAGTTACGTTGCGACGTTTGATACACACAAAGTATTCCTCCGGTGTCAGTGAGTTATATGATCTCATGGTCATAGGAACAAATACTTGACACGCAGAAAACAGTAGCAACAAAATGACACGATCAACATGCTACGTCTATTAGTTTGGGTCTAGTCCATCACGTGATTCTCCTAATGACGTGATCCAGTTATCAAGCAACAACACCTTGTTCATAATTAGAAGACCCTGACTATCTTTGATCAACTGGCTAGCCAACTAGAGGCTTGCTAGGGACAGTGTTTTGTCTATGTATCCACACATGTATATAAGTCTTTATTCAATACAATTATAGCATGGATAATAAACGATTATCTTGATACAGGAATTATAATAATAACTATATTTATTATTGCCTCTAGGGCATAATTCCAACAGGCCCGTCTCGCGTTGACGCGGTCGTGGTTGCATCACGTCTCCTCTATGGATCCCGTTGCTACTGAGCTCAACGACGGATTTGAGTCGGTGGGATGGCGGTGACGGGTGCCAGTGGGTATGGCGTGGTCGGGTGCAAGGGCGACAGTTGCATCGGGAGCAGGGGACCGGGAGCATGGGTGATCTTTTTTTATTTTTAGATCCAGGGATGTGTGTGTGTGTGTGTATTTTTTGCTAAGTCACCTACTTACAATCTGACCCCACTTGTCAAAAAGTGATTAACCTCGCTAAATCATCCTATTAGTGCTTTTTGCAACAAGTTTACTACTAGGATGATGTTTTTTTGTAACGGATTAAAAAGTTGATAGTTTTCTGCAAACCTAACCACAAATATGCTAGTTTCTTGCAATTAAAACGGGGACGTTTGTCCACCCAGCATGCCACGTTGGCGTTTTACGACCCCACTTGTCGGAAAAAAGGTCAAACGAGCCTAAACGGCCGATCAGTGTTTTTTGCAACTACTTAAGAGATTTTTTTATGTTCTCCGCAATGGGTTAACAAGTTGGTAGTTTCCTGCAAACCTAGCCACAAATATAGTTACTTTTTGCAATTGACTCGTTTGAAAGGCTCTGATGGAGGCACCCAAGCTGCCGCCGCCGCCTAAGCGAGCGAAGCGAGGCATGGGAGGAAAGAGGCGTAGCTGCGGCAAGCCGACAATGGCGGGTTAGAAGATTATAACAGGTTTGGGTATAGGGCTGCCCACATCAAAACCAAATGTTGATGGGTCTTGAAGGGAAGACCCTCGGATGATCAAATCCTACAAGGATACAACGTAAAGACCTTGGGCGATCAAATTCAACATGGATTCAACCCCGCCACAGGGCCTAACTAGCACCACGTGGCGGGCCAGTAGCCCACCACATGTCGTCCAGGCAGCAACCACTCTATCCAAATGTCGGTGCAGCAGACATACACGAGCAAGACTCGACCATCCAGATCCGGCCAGGGAGAAATCTCCAAGGCCTCCTGCCACCCAAACCCTAGATCCCACCCAGCACTTGTCACCGAAGCCAAGCACGCCATCACCTCAAGTTATCGGCCACCCAACTCTGAGCCAACGGTTGCCCCGCGCGCCGCGACATCGTGGCAGCTACGCCCGCTAATCTATAGTGCACACTACCGAGCCACAATGGCTGCTCCGCCCCCTTTACCAACCTCATCTTTCGTAGAGAAAGGCCGCCATCCCGGTGCAACTTGCAAGCCGTCCACCCGCTGACAAACAGCTGCAACGAAAAAGGCCTGCGAGAAAAATTGCGCCAACCCTTTCAAATAAAATAAAATATGCCAAGGCAAGTAGGGAAGAGCAATCCCCATTGCCATCGTCACGAGGCCAAGATTTGTTGAAGCTGACCATCAGCATCGACGAGGAGGGGGGAGACGCTAGAGTTCAGTAATGAAATGTGTATTATGTGATGCAAATATCTTGAAACGAGTTTTTATGCGTTGAAAGATGTAAACATCATTGACACTTTGCGCTCCCATTGAACGACACACTCGATTGGAGCACATTCCGCGTTGGCGGTGCTGGAGAAAGACGTGCGGAAGCTAAAAGAAGTCCTGCACACGGAGCCAGTCAAGTATGACATCTTCCATATGATGGTGTCCATAGTTTGGTTTTAGCAGCATGAACTACGACAGTAGGCGAGTAGCAATGTAGCACTCGCTCATCATCCACCTTCGTGTAAGATCTTTGGTCTGAACTCTGAAGGAAGGAAGGAGCGGATACAGTATTGTAAACTGACCTGGAATAGACTAGTCGAAGTGCAAATTTATTCTTGACTTGGCAAGAAAAGGGGGAGAAAAGATATGTGCTCCTGACATTGTTGAACATGGCAATAGTACATTGGCATGTGTGTACGACGAATGGACTGACACATGTAGAAAGATCCCTGACGTTATTACTGATCTTTCACTAAGATTTTCATAACTGAACCACGATTTTACAGTCCAGTACTACAACTACTAACTGAGATCTAGGTAATGCTTGACAGTACAGTGTACTACAATATTACGAGGACAGTTCTTCAGCAAACATCAATCCGTCGTAGTCTAGGTGGTTAGGATACTCGGCTCTCACCCGAGAGACCCGGGTTCAAGTCCCGGCGACGGAAAGTTTTTCCTGTTTTTTTTTTTCGTTTTTTTTTCGCTTTTATTTTGCTGTATTTGGTGAATCATATCCATACATTTACAATACCAAAAACTGATCTCCTCATTTCCATCCATCCAGATGACCAAAGATGAAACATGTAAAACCCACATATATACGATACATTGGTACAAACTTTACAATTCACTTGTATTTTGTAGCATCATGACAATACCAAAACATTTCATCTAAAGCCCCGCTTGGAATAGGGTTACATTTATACACCTGTATTACTTTTACAAATGTATATTACCGACCACGTGTGATTTTTAACCGAAAATGAAAAAGACTGATTGAGGTTTGTATTTTTTATAGGTGTAAAAGTGTGAGAAACGGTAATCCAATCAGGCCTTAAGTTAAGAAAGGAAAGACCACCGCCAAGAAAAATAAAAGGGCTCTTGCTAGGCGTTTGAAGTGTTGAGAGCAGTCAGCCCTTTCCTGCCTGACAAATGTACTTAATTTTTCTGGTTCGGCAACTGCCCTTTTTACCCTGGCCCAATGTGGCCAGTCCATTATTTTGCATGTGCCATTTTTTGGCAGGCTTTCCGTCTTGCCATGCTTCTAGAGTAGATGTTTGTGATAATTGGGTTCGGTTGAACGATGTTGCTTATTTCATGGGTTCTAGAGTGTTGAAAGGTTAGTCATCGCCGTTTTTTCGTGTGTTTCCCGTAACTCACGTTATTTCCATAAACTACCTCTCCATCGTGATATTTCTCTCGAGACTCTTACCTCTCCTCGCGATCTCCTTGCGTATCCTGACCAATTTCTTTCCATAATTTTGTTTTCTCTCTCGATTCCCTGTAGGTGAGGCCGTGAGAGGAGGCGGTGTTGGTCCGCGGCCTTCAGTACGAGGGCACCGTCGTGGGCAGGTCCTAGAATATGCACGCCTTAGGCTACCGCTGTCTGACGGCGGTTGGGCTCCGCTTCATCCGTATGAAGGACAACGTTGGGAGACCCCTACATCCTCTTGTATGGGTGGATGAGGGGTAGACTTACATGGGCACAAGTCAGTTTACACGGCTTGTTACCTAAGTCGATCCATGACCAACCTTTTCATCCAACCATGGTATCTATAGATCCATGGCCCACCTCTTCTTCCGATGGGCTTAAAGATACCATTCGCCAAAAAAAGAGGAAAAAAAATCTGAAGGTCCAGAGAATTTTGGACAGATGGAGTGATACGTAATGGTTGAGGGACTAAAACGTAAAGCGGAAAATAGAGAGTGGAGTGGGTGGGGGCACTGCCGCACTGGGCAACGGTAGGGGGGGTCGGGACTCGTGAAGGCCGCCGCAGTAGAAATTCCCCATTTCTTCCCGTCAAATCCCTAGAACCCAAACCCCTCGATCCAGATCGCGGCAGATCCGTGCAGCGGCAGCAGGCGGGGAGGAGGAGGAGGAGATGGAGCATCACCACCCGCCGCCGCTCCCGCAGCAGCACGGCGACCAGTACCGGCCGCTGGTGCTCTCCCCGCAGCCCGACCACGCCCACGCCCTTCTGTACCAGCCGCCGCAGCAGGCGACGCCGCCGCCGCCTCAGCAGCACCACCACCCCTCGCTCGCCTCCCATTTCCACCTCCTCCACGTAAGTGGCGATCCAATTCTTCAGAAAGCCAGCATGTTTTTCTTCTGGCACGGACCTTGTGTCGAGCCAGTTGGGATCCGTTGCTGGCCATTTTTTGATGTAGCATTAGTTAACCATCCGTTTTTGGTTTGCCGTCTCAAGTTTAGTTTGAAGATTGTATCGTTACCGTGCAGATTTGTTCTTTTGTCAAGCATACTAGAAATGATCCGAGAATTATTCTTCAACAGTAGCAATAATAGGATGGTATGTCGTCCTTTTACAGTTACACAGAAGTGTGTTCTTGTTCCTCTTAAAACAAATATGCATGCCGTTGATTCTGTATCATTAGTCGATTCATGGCATGAGTTTACGGTTTCCTTAAACGTACCTCGTGTATGGAAAGCCAACCGGCATCGAGTCGGAAACATATTTAAGCAAGCACTGCTATGGATACAAGTTTTCTTGGCACATTTAACTGGAAAAATATTTAGTTGTATGATATGATTGCAAAATGACACTGCAAACAGAAGCAATCCTCTGTACCAAGTACCTACTGCAAATGTTTGTTTGTCTGAACGGTGAACACCAAATGGACCTGCGGCAACCCCTGCTAAGTCGTGATCCTGGTAGCAATATCTGATCGTGGATCACCTGAGATCCCATTTTCCAGACACTAATTTGGGAAATGGTGAAACTAAATCATTTATTCGACAAAATAAAGCAACCTACAGACGTATGTGGGGTGGGGATGCTTACTACTTGGCTATGCTGTCACGGCTGCAGTATGGCCATGTCCGCTGCAGCAACATGGTTTGTGTGTTACCATTCCAGGAATCACTTATAAAGCATCTAGCTTGGAACAAATTGGAATATAGTTAATTTCTGTTTAAATAGAAGGTCTTGATACTGTCAATGTCATATCAAGGCAGATTTGCGATTGGCCAACCATAGGTGCTGGCAGTGTGAGAGTAGAGGGACTATGTTGAAGAATATAACTGTGGGGCTGTAACGATGGAATAGAAAAGGCAATGCTTAGGTTAACCAGGGGAAACACAATTTTGAAGCTAAGCCTATTAAATGAGAATATCATGGTGTCATTATAGAACTTTGTTAAGCCGGTGATAACATTTTGCGACTATCACATTTTGTAGTTGCATCAAGAAATGAGGCTTGCTTTCTTTGCATTATCGTTTGACAGCCAAGGTTTTTTTTGTGCCTTCCTTTTTTTTACCGGGGCCCACCGGTAAAACCAATTCCCAAAAATACCAGAAATCTCAGTGTTTAACCCCCTGAAAAATTATAAGGAAATTTGAATTATTATTTTTTAGTAATGGAGTAAATACATTTATACCCTATATAAAACTGAAACAAAGCGGTGGTGAGATGGTCGGCACGGAACCCGCTTAAGCCGAGCTCTTGAGTTCGATTCCTCGGAGCTGCTTTTCAGTTTTGCCTTCTTTTCCCTCCCTCGGTTGGGCCCTCATTGCATTGATAGTTAAAAAACCTGGCAAAAAATCGGAGGCGTGGCAATTTGGCCCCGTGACCACCATGGACACCCGCGGCTTGCACGATACTGCATATCACTCTAACACTCGCCTGATTATGTTAATATTGGCATCCTTAGTAATACTGGTTCCATTTTTTTAAGTTCAAATTTAAATTTGTCCGAATTTTTCCGGCCGGTAACTGTGTTTCTGGAGGGGGTTACCGAAAACCGGGCCGAGAGAAAAAGCCTTGTTTTAAACTAGCACATCTTAGCAATAAAGCTAACCATCATTTTCCTATCTTTGTTAAAGTACTAAGCAGTATGGGTGATGTTTTTTTTTCTTGTTACATCAGTTGGTGACAAGATTAGGTGATGCGATTGCAACAGGCACAAGGGATCAAGCTTTTGATGCATTGGTAAGAATTTCGTATAATCTCTTATTTTCTTTTGTTGAAGAAATAATGATGGGATAATGGTAGTATGGTAGATGACTGCTTCTGGTCTAAGAAAAGTTACATATTAAGTTCGTTTAATATGAAAAAGTAATACAATAAAATTAAACTATTTAACTCCAGAGATTCGAGGATGTTTTGGTCTCATACTTATCTGTGCCAAGCTAATAAACTATACTATCTTCGTATTGAATTGTCTTTTATAGAATTTTGAAGCCTGAGATATGATTACTCAGAGCATGGTAGTCTAGTAACCTGGGTTGTTTTATTTGTTTATGCAGGTTGAAGAATTGACCAGTCAATTCGCCAGGAGCCAACAGTTATTGAACTCCATTTCAGGAACACTAAGCTCGAAATCTGTTGTAAGTTTCTACACATGACTTCATATGTAGTAGCTTTTCTTATAATTATAACAATAATTTAGTGTGATGATAGAAATACAATGTTGTTTCAAGTTTCAACTAGGTGGCATGTTACTTTTGTCTAATCTAGTCAGGCTTAACTGCAGGGGTCACATGCTAGACAGGTTAGTTTGGTTGCACATATAATATGCGATATATGAATATTGGGGCCCATTTGCAAAATTACCAAAATGCACCAATAGTTCTAAAAGTGTTAAGCCTGGTAGCTTGAAAGTTGAAACACTAGCAGATTGGTTGAGCAGCTTAGTCGTACCCTGGTCTTTTCTTTCTCTCCTGAAAGGACCAGTAACCTGATATTTTAAGCCAAATACTGTATTTGTTATAAAATGAAGCTATTTCAAGTTTAGAGCTCACTCACATCAAAATAGATGCCCTTTTAGAGTTGGGCACAGGATTTAAGAGTGTGTGAAATGTTGATGTTGGCTATCTCTTTCCCATCCCAAGGGCATTAAATTACCTCTTTTTTCCTACGCAAAGCAAAGCATGCAAATGCAACGACAGGAGGAATTAGTTAGCTATTTTCTTGATGACATTGACGAAGGGCAAAGTAGGAACACGGCTAAAACTAAATTGTAAGGGTAAAAGAATGAAAAAAATTGAAGAGGCTGAACGGACATCCATTTGATATGGAGTGAGTATTATTTTAGTTGCATTAATGTACTCTAGACATCTAGTCACAGTTACGAGAGTAACTTGCACACTAGGCGATCTGCTATTTTTGTTTTCTTTGAAGTATAATCTGCCAATATTAAATTGTTAATATTTGGTGGATATTCAATAACTACGGAGGTAATATCCATATTTGTGATAATTGACTCTCATTGACAATGCACACCTAGTTCGAAAAATGTTCCCAAGAAGTTAATAGGTTTCCATTATAAATTTGGGGATTTCTACATAACTTCCTGCCTGGTTATGGATTTAGCGACAGCTCTATCTAGGACTTTTTGGCTGGTTTATCTTTGTATCAGCTAATAACTTTAAGGAGAAATATTCAGTTCTCATTATTCTGACCATTGTTATCTTGCTAATGACGTGTGTAAATCTAGGTGCTTTTGCGGTGTGAAAGATGACATAATTCTTATGGGTCTACACTCTACACCAGTGAATCCTGTCCAAGCACTTAGAGTAGTGACCAGCCAGTCACTTAAAAGTACTGACCAGCTAATGCCACTGATAGTTCCAATCCTAAGCCTCGATTCTCACGGAAAGTGTTTCCTTTTGTTGCCAACAGACGGTTGAAGGACAAATGCAAAGTTTGGAAGAAACACGACAGCTGCTTGATCAAAGAAAGTAAGTGCTCAGTAAGCGCTCCATTTATCGACGCAACGTGCCAACAATTTTTGTGATCCAGCAGAGTTTTATGCTAACCATTGCCATGTTCACCAGGGATTTGATGGCAAAATACAAGACCTCAGTGGAAGACCTCCTTAAGGGTGATCCAACAAGATAGAAACGATCTGTCAGCCGGACCCTTCGAACATTGATTATGATGGAGCTCGTTGCCACCACCGCCTGAAATAAAATTCCCAATGGACGTGTCTTATCATGTAAAAATGCTTGGAGTAGTCCATGCAGAAGGGACATGTAATTTCGAAGTGGTGGTTACAATGCTGCACTTGCGCGTTGGGTGCGTGTATTCTGAGTTTTAGGCCATGGTCCATTTCCATAATCGCATTACGCTGAAATGGGCGATGTGAACTTGTTTGATGTCTATCGGCATGACAATAATGTGAGAACCCAAGATCAGTTAGATAACAATCTTTGCTCAAAAAAGTTTGGCATAATAATTTGGTGACAAGTCATCGACAATCGCAGAGGGGCAACTCTAGAAGGTTCCCCCAAACAGCCTCTCTCTCTCTCTCTCTCTCTCTCTCTCTCTCTCTATATATATATATATATATATATATATATATATATATATTTTGCCCCCAGCCTCCATATTTCGAGTGTGAACACACCCTCGTGTTGGATGCGGCGAACACCCTCGTGTTGGATGCGGCGAGCAAGGTGAAGACCAAATTTGGTAGTCATGTACTTGGTACACATGCACTTTTTAAGTACCATAAAGCTATCTTCACCAAATAAATATGTTCAATGATTATGAAAAAAAAAGATGTTCATCCATGTCAAATAAAATATTTATGCACGTGAAGCAAACTGTTTAACAACTTCTAAAAACTTGTTTCGCCTGGTAGAGTTGGTCTGTACATAAAACATAAAAAAATAAAAAAATGTTCCACCCTACATGAAGTCTGTTCGTGCATTTACGAACAAATGTTTGAATAACTCGTTAAAAATTCCCTGTACCCTTCAAACAAGGTGAAAAAAAGAAACTTCAACCGTTGGATTCATATATTTTTCTTCTGAACTTAAAGATTGTTGCAATTGCTATCTTCTCTTCTTTTTCTTTTGAAAGTTCCTCTTCCCGCACCTAGTACGCAACACCTTGGGTCTTAAGCAATAAATAAGCATTGCATTCAAAGTTCTAAAGAAAATGAAAACAAAAAATCTCCTTTCCAGTTACGTTGAAGACCCCCATGCCCTGTAGAAATTTTCAATCAAATGATAGTAGTTCAAACTGTTTTCGTTTCAGGTGTCACTGAGTTAGAAATTAGTTTTTCTTTCCCCTGAATATCAGTTGCCACTGAATTCCACCGTTATCCGTGCCCCGGTAGAAAAACCCAGGAAGAAGCAGCACGGCCAAATTATCCTCAAACGAATGGACAGCTGAATGGCGATGTTATTCGTTCAAGGAATTATCCTCAAACGAATGGACATGCTTTCTTTTGGTGCCTTGATGAGCTCTATTCCTCCAAATCTTTCATTTTCAAAAAGCCTGGCTTACATGACAACTTGCAAGCGAGACGGATGGGTTGAAAATGAAATGACTACATCCCAACCACAGAAGCAATGCACGAGACATTCTGTCGTCCTCACAGTTGCCGCCATTGTTGACCTCCAATCCTCGAGCTGCTTCGACCCAGCTGCCGCTGCCGCTGACAAGCTCAACTCACCGGCCCCCATGATCCTGTTCCATGGTGATCTCGAGCCCACAGATCACAGCC
Source organism: Hordeum vulgare subsp. vulgare (assembly GCF_904849725.1). Taxonomy (NCBI): domain Eukaryota; kingdom Viridiplantae; phylum Streptophyta; class Magnoliopsida; order Poales; family Poaceae; genus Hordeum; species Hordeum vulgare. Next base: position 21,150,237 of record NC_058520.1, on the reverse strand, counting down.
TTCACGTTGCTGCCCCAGTGCCCCTCCAGGGTCTAGTGTTACAGGTGATCTGGCTGTCACAGAATGAGCAAATAGATATCATTAATTGAAGTAATACTACGTGTTTTCTTTCGCAAAAAAGAAGCAAGAAAACATGTCGACAACATGTTTGCACTGTCGTAAGCAAAAAATATGCACTGTCAACAGTTTGCATGTATGGTAACTTGTTAACGACGTTCAACATGAGCTTGAAATGAACTAAGAAGTAAACAGCCACCACAAGCAGCAATTCAGTCAGGGCCTGTCACTGTTTGTATTGGAGGACAGCTGCCAGTGAGTTAGGCCAAACGCTGCTGACCGTAGACCATTGAACATTTTCAACACGCAGATATTAGAAAAGTGTACACTGATCTAGACCTCCATTCCGTTCCTCCTTTATCACCTCATCCAAGAGGGGTCATATTACCAGACGAACACAGTTGGCAGTTATGGGTACCTCCTCCCTGAGTCTCCACCACCCACCTCCCCTCCTCCTCCTTCTCCGGCTCCTGCTCCTGCCATTCGTCACCGCCCAAACCATACTCAACATCACCAACCGATGCCCCTACACCGTATGGCCGGCCGCTTTGCCGGTGGGTGGTGGCATGCGGCTCGACCCAGGGAAGACATGGATCCTCAAGGTGCCCTATGACACCACTGGAGGGCGTGTATGGGCACGAACGGGCTGCTCGTTTGACGGCAGAGGCAACGGGACGTGTCAGACAGGCGACTGCCAAGGCATGCTCGCCTGCCAGACAGATGGTCAGCCACCCTACACGTCTGCCGACTTCTCGCTCGACCAGTATGTCAACTATAGTTTCTTCGACATCTCCCTCTACCAGGGCTTCAACGTACCCATGGAGTTCCTGCCAATGCCTGACAAGGCGCAAGGGGGACCAGGGTGCACAAAGGGGCCGCACTGTGGGGCCAGCATCACGTCACAGTGTCCGAGCGAGCTCAAGGCACCAGGAGGCTGCAACAGCGCATGTACAGTGTTCCAGAAGCAGAATTATGATATGTACTGCTGCGAGGAGCCACCCTGTGAATCCAACAAATACTCGGCTTTCTTTGTGCGGATGTGCCCGGAGGCAATAAGTTACTCCAGTGATGCTCCCACAAAAACTTCATTCAGTTGTCGATTCAATACCAACTACCAGGTCACCTTCTGCCCACCGCTCAATCTAACGTCTTCACCTCCAAGTCCTCCTAAATCAGCTGATCTTAGGACACTACGCAAAAGATCCTCAGTAGGCACTTCTATTTCAGTTGCAATTGCAGGTGCCATAGTTTCTATTGTCGCATTCATCTTTTTCATCATACGTGGAAGAAGAACACAGCGACGTCAGGAGATGGAGGAAGAGGAGGAAGAGTTCGGTCAGCTACAAGGAACGCCAATGAGGTTTACGTTTCAACAGTTAGAAGCAGCAACAGAGCAATTCAAGGACAAGCTTGGGGAAGGAGGATTTGGGTCTGTTTTCGAGGGGCAGCTAGGCGAGGAAAGGATTGCGGTGAAACGTTTGGATCGAGCTGGTCAGGGAAAGAGAGAATTCTTGGCGGAGGTCCAGACAATCGGCAGCATTCATCATATCAATCTGGTGAGGCTGTTTGGTTTCTGTGCAGAGAAATCCCATAGGCTCTTGGTTTATGAGTATATGTCAAAAGGATCCTTGGACAAGTGGATCTATGCTCGACACGAAAATAGCGCTCCTCCATTAGAATGGAGGGTGCGATGCAAGGTTATCACTGACATAGCTAAGGGTCTGTCTTATCTTCACGAGGATTGCATGAAGAGAATTGCTCATTTGGATGTCAAACCACAAAATATCCTCTTGGATGATGACTTCAATGCTAAACTTTCCGATTTTGGTCTATGCAAGCTCATTGATAGGGATATGAGCCAAGTGGTTACAAGAATGAGAGGCACACCTGGTTATCTAGCTCCTGAATGGTTGACATCACAAATCACAGAGAAAGCCGATGTTTATAGCTTTGGTGTTGTGGTCATGGAAATCGTGAGCGGAAGAAAGAACCTCGACACTTCCCTGTCTGAAGAGAGCATCCATCTTATTACCCTATTGGAAGAAAAGGTGAAGAGCGATCACTTGGAAGATTTGATTGACAAGAGCAGTAACAACATGCAAGCAGACAAGCGAGATGCGATCCAGATGATGAAGCTAGCAATGTGGTGTTTGCAAATTGACTGCAAAAAAAGGCCTAAAATGTCTGAGGTAGTCAAAGTCTTGGAAGGTACCATGGATGCAGATAGCAACATAGATCATAACTTTGTCGCAACAAATGAAGCAAATTTCGGTATTGCTGGAAATGCGAACTCCTCAGCTCCTCCTATAGCCACAGATCTATCAGGTCCTAGGTGAAATGAGTCAATCCTGAGAAAACAAACAATTAGATTATCAGGTGCCAGACAAAATGAGAGTAAAAGACTTGTCTGTTGTATCTTATCGAATTAGTACAATCTCAAGGCGCTTATCTTGAGTTAATTTTACATGCAAAATGTTAAAATATTACAAACCTTCTTGTTCTACAGAAGAACTTAATTTTCTCTATTTTGTTCAGTTTCTCTCTGCAATGCAGATTTGTTTCTAGTTCTTCTAGTTGAAATTAATAGCATGTTCCAAAACGCTCCTAGAATCCTAGCTCCAGTAAAGGCAGAGAAATTAACAGAATGAACAGAAATACATATAAGAATGAACTGAAACACGGAACAGTTAGAAACCAAATTTGCCACTTCTTTTGTTGGATGGCTTTGCTTTCTAAACCTTGCGGCTGTATACACTTAATCCTAGCTCCAAATGCATTCTCATTCTTTTCTACTAATACACTTAATACGAACAACCTACATTTAGCCGCAAACACGTGTTTGAGAAAAAAAACGTCCCAGCATGTTTTTATCACATGGGAACTGTTATGCTTAGAAATCTTACATCATCAAACAGAAACTAAAATGAGTGAGCAGCTGCAGTACCATTCAGCGTCAGGGATCCACACATTATTAATTCACCCAAACGAAGTATGCTATCACTAGGAGCCTCTGTATTAGACCTCATAAGGCAATTGCAAACTGACCCTAATGCTTAAATGAAGTAAATCAAATGCAGTCAACCAGAAAAGGCATTTAATTAACGATGTTTGTCGTACACATACCCTGGATCGCGTTAGAAGAACTTGGCTCAACAGTAACCACAGAAAGAAACACGGTACAGGGCATGAGATCCTCAAGGCACGCCTCAAGCAGAAGGTAGTGGAAAATCATAACATTCCTTGGCCATGTGAACACACTGTAACCAGTGTAGAGCCTCCACATTGGGGTCCTTCTCCAGAACCACGTCTCTAGCAGCAATCTGGATTGCACCACGGTACATAACAATCCTCCCACGAACCCTCAACAGAGTGCCGAGGCGTACCACCTCCGACATTTTCAATGCCATCTCTCCGGTAGGATCAGAGTCTAGCGCCCCGGATGAACTGTTTGCATTCATGTACCGGTGGTTCAGCCACAGGACACATGGTACACAGCCAGTGCCATCATCAACCAGGAAGCGGAGAAACTTCTCCCTGCGGTCACGTGAAACAACAACTCCGACAACCTCGGCACGAGCAACTGTCCGGCCACAGCGAGCAAAGGAAGGTGGTGACGTGTGTCGGGGAGCTAGCGTGAGAAGGTCGGCAGCCAGAAGCTTGAGGTGCACAAGGTGAAGGGAGTCCATGCCGAGTCTGCATACAACCAATAAGGCAATGAAGTTCAGGGAAGAGATGTAATCTAACTAGAGCTTCACAATTTTATCATACATGATGAATAAGGCAATGGAGTTCGGAGAAGATATGTAATCTAACTAGAGCTTCACAATTTGATCATACATGATGAATAAGGCAATGGAGTTCGGAGAAGACATGTAATCTAACTAGAGCTTCACAATTTTATCATACATGATGAGAAGTTAGCAAGAAGTTGCAGCTCACCAGTCAGTTTTCACAGGATTTTCGCAATTTGATAGCACCAGTCGGGAAGAAGTTGCCGCTCACCGTGCCACTGGTGCGAACTGAACTGGCGGTGCAGTTGAGTGGATTAGCCGCTCGTCTCGTCCCCTCGAGCTGTTCGCCTCGCCGGCGAGCGCTCAGAATCCTTGCGAGTGGCTGACTGGTAGGAGGAGGATCCACAGATCTGTAAGAGGCATATCACAGGCGCGTACCTGCGAACCAAACCTGTGGATGCGGAGGCCGCCGCGGCCGCCGGCGGCAGTGAGCTATCGGAGGCGGCACAGGGGGAGACGGTCCACCGGCGCGGCAGCATCCGCCGGGCAGTGAGATGGGGGCGGCGGAGGAAGGGGACGGGCCGTGCGTATTTTCTCTATGGTTGGTCTGGGCCGTGCTGTTGGGCCCGATCAAGTTCAAGTCCGGATTTTATTTTATTGTTTGAACCATGGAAAAAGGTTTTGTTTAAAACATGGCAAAATTATTTTAGGCCGAGGAAAAAAAAGGCCATGGAAATTAAAAAAAAAAACTCTGGAAAGCTTATTGTTTGGACCATGCCAAAAGAAAATGTACGCACTAAGGCAACTTTTAACGCATAAACCATCATAAATTATGTTTTATAAATTATTTTTGGCAATTTGTTGAACAAATCATGGTAAATTCTTTTTGGTATATCGTGAAAAATCAATTGAATATCTCATGAAAATTTATTTTCATTAGAATTTTTCACAAGTTCTCTTTTTAATATTTCTTTTGCCATCATCTTATACTTAACAATGGCAACTTACATACAAACATAATTGTTAAGTGTTTTCTTCTATATGTTTCTAAGTTCCGGCATTTATTAGTCCCATAACTGGTCTGACTTGATGTAGTATAATTTTTTGTATAGGCATGCCATTCTTTGCATGCCTTAGGTATAGTACACTTGATTTTTTCTCTTTAAAAAAGGTGGTATTTTTATTCTCTAGAGCATGGCAGCTTTTAGCTATACATACTTTGTCAATAAACATATTTTTTTTGTCATGTGACGTTTTACATGGCATGGCAAAATTTACTTGCTTGTATAGTTGCATTTTACACTTCTTTCTGTCATTTTTTTTGAGGAAAACTTTGTTTCTGGGCACTCCGCTTATGCCACTCTAGATGTGGCGCTGCAAAATGCACAAAGAAATCGCCAAAATTACTTTCCGGTGGGTAATACAGATGTCCACGATGAAAGCAAGGTTTCTGTCACCCTCGTCAATACGCAAACCACATAGTTGTCTGGTGAGCGAGGTCGACAAGGCTCTATATGGTTGACTTGACGGCCAGTCATCGAGGCACCCAGCTGCTGCTTCCGGGCAGCTGCCGGCAGCAGCTTCAGTTTCACCCCAACCACCAGCTACTTTCTGCAAAGTGATCTTCACTCTTGACAGCTACTGCCGCAACAGAGCAAGGAGCTGGAGCGGATCAGAAAGGGACATGCCTGCGGTGTGTTTTATTCATTCATGTGAGAACACGAAAAACAAAGCAGTGTGTTTTATTCATGTGAAAACACGAAAACAAAAGCCTAATCCCTGACGGCGAAATTTACCAAACAGTGTGTTTTATTCATGTGAAAAATACCTATGTAATGCTCCCTCTGTAATATTTTTTTTATTAGACGTTTTCAGGGTCCATGACACAGTGTCAAAAAACTTCTTATATAAAGTTACAGAGGTAGTATTTGCTCGGATTAGGCGCCGTGCTTGCATATTCCTTACGGCCAAAATCATCAAACACATCAATCATACGGATATAAAATAAGTTTGCAAGTAGGCCGGGGGCTCGCTTACTCCTTCTAAAAAAAAAAAAAAAAAAAGTTTGCAAGCAACCAAGTTCCACAATCAAAGTCTGGTCCCATGTCGTTCCCATGTCGCTGTTGTTTGTTGACCGTTGAGCTATTCAACACACGAAATTTGGACCCTGTCTGCTGTTCCCACACAACTCTTCCACTCTGTCAGCTCTCTCACAGGAGCCCCCCGATTGCAACTTTGCAGCTCACACTCTGATCCAACCTTGCAAGAATCATAACGCAAATGCCAGCCTCTTCGGCTCTCTTCCTCCTCCTCCTCCACCTCCTCCTCTTCCTTGCTGCCACCGGCGAGGCCACCACGTTTTCCATCACCAACGGGTGCCCCTACACCATATGGCCGGCGGCCCTGCCGATCGGCGGCGGCATGCAGCTCGATTCAGGCAAGCAATGGACCCTCAACACGGGCGACACCAACACCACGCGCCTGTGGGCGCGCACGGGCTGCTCGTTCGACGGCAACGGCACCGGGACATGCCAGACGGGCGACTGCGGCGGCCTGCTCGCCTGCAAGGCCAATGGCCGGCCGCCCAACACGATCGCGGAGTTTGCGCTCGGCCGCCCCAGCAACCGGGATTTCTTCGACATCTCCTTCGTCGAGGGCTTCAACGTGCCCATGGACTTCCTGCCGGAGCCGGCCAAGGGAGGGCCAGGGTGCAGCAAGGGGCCGCGCTGCGGGGCCAACATAACGGTGCAGTGCCCGACCAGCCTCAAGGCGCCGGGGGGCTGTAACAGCCCCTGCACGGTGTTCAGGCAGGACAGGTACTGCTGTACCGGGAGCGCGGCGAACAACTGCAGCACCACGGACTACTCCGGCTACTTCAAGAAGATGTGCCCGGATGCCTACAGCTACCCCAGGGATGATGCCACCAGCATTTTCAGTTGCCCGGCGGGCACCAACTACAAGGTAGTCTTTTGTCCCTTGACCAATCAAGCAGTACCGCCGAGTCCTCTGCCTGAATCCCCGGCTGGCGGCACGCCTGTCGGGCCGACAACCATGAAACCAAGATCCTCCACCGCAAGAACGGTTGCTGCGATTTTAGCTCCTGTGGGCGGCTTCATCTTCCTGTTCATTGTCGCTTTTTATTTATGTAAACGGAGAATCCAACGACGGCGTGAGACGGACGAAGAGGAAGAGGAAGAGTTTGGGGAGCTGCAAGGAACACCAGTGAGGTTCACATTTGAACAGCTAAGAGCAGCAACCGAGCAATTTGCAGACAAACTCGGGGAAGGAGGATTTGGGTCTGTTTTCAAGGGACAGTTTGGTAATGAAAGGATTGCAGTAAAACGTTTGGATCGGACTGGTCAGGGCAAAAGAGAATTTTCGGCAGAGGTTCAGACAATAGGCAGCATTCATCATATTAATCTGGTGAGATTGATTGGTTTCTGTGCAGAGAAATCCCACAGGCTCTTGGTATATGAGTACATGCCCAAAGGATCCTTGGACAGATGGATCTATTATCGACATGAAGATGATGCACCTCCTCTAGGTTGGAACACGCGGTGCAAGATTATCACTCACATAGCTAAGGGCCTCTCTTATCTTCACGAGGAGTGCACAAAACGAATTGCTCATTTGGATGTCAAACCACAAAACATCCTCTTAGATGATGACTTTAATGCTAAACTTTCTGATTTTGGATTATGCAAACTCATAGACAGGGACATGAGCCAAGTGGTTACCAGAATGAGGGGCACACCTGGATATTTAGCTCCTGAATGGCTGACATCGCAGATCACGGAAAAGGCGGATATCTATAGCTTCGGTGTCGTGGTCATGGAAATCATCAGCGGAAGAAAGAACCTTGACACTTCTCGGTCAGAAGAGAGCATCCATCTTATCACCCTATTGGAGGAAAAAGTAAAGAGTGATCGGTTGGTTGATTTGATTGACAATAACAGCAACGACATGCAAGCACACAAGCAAGATGTAATTCAGATGATGATGCTTGCAATGTGGTGCTTGCAGATTGATTGCAAAAAAAGGCCTAAAATGTCTGAGGTGGTAAAAGTATTGGATGGTACCATGACTGCAGACCTCAACATAGAACATAACTTTGTTGTAACAACTTCAGCAAATTTTCGTAGCACAGGAAATGTGAGCTCTTCAGATCCACCTCTAGCCTCAGATGTATCAGGCCCCAGGTGAAAGAGACAACTATGACAAGGTAGCCAATTAGATTGAGCGTAGGAGATTCTCTTATGTAAGACAAAAGCCATGGTCTGTTGTATTTTCTCAAATTATGACTATTCTTGAGTGTTGTAATGATGCTAACCTGCAGAATATCTCTGTATTGCAAACCTTCCGCGGTCATTTTTACTCTTTTAAGCTCCATCTGTATTGCTCTTCAGCTCCACCTGCAGCGCAAATCTGATTTGAGCTATCATGGCTGTAACTACCAACAAGTTTTAAAATTCCCATTGCTCCAATAAATCAGAGAAGTAAAATTGGCAGTCCGAGGGACAAACTAAACGATCAGTTGGTATGTTAGTTACCACAAGTGCCTTTATGTTAGTTACCACATTGAGCTATCATGCCTTTATGTTACCACAAGTCCGAGGGACAAACTAATAAACACCAATCAGTAGTGTGAGGATTTTGCTACATTTTCAATCCAAAGGATTCAGATATTTAGCTTGCAAGCTGTGAGTAGGAGGAGGAACTCAGATTGAAATTTAGCTTGCAAAGTTAAGGAATTAACTGTAAATTGGCTAGAATTTTCCAGTAACTACACACATATATCATTTTCCTCAATTAAGGTCACAAAATGCTGCACAGACCCTGGTTCTTGAAGGTTGTTCTAAATCTAACACTAGCCTACCCTTTAATTAAACAACAATAGATTAACCATCATGTATGTATCATCTACCTCCAGACAAACTTGTAATCGTATTCAACATCGTGGGAGGCACTTAGAGGACCACGTTTTCTGAACTTTGGAACAATAACCTACAAGTCAGATTTTAACAGCTCCAGCATGGTTTTTTCTTTTTTCTGTGTGTTATCTTTCTCGCTTTCTGCTGCAAGTATGTAAGCTTTCTTAACAATACTATCCTACAAGCCAGATGTTTACAAGTGTTGGTATGCTAGCTTTCTTGATATAAGTTGTAATCATGAAGCAGATAAAGCAATGCCATTCATCAGATCATGCAGTAATTTGCAATGTAGGTGTGCCAGAAGTTGCCGCTCTTACTTTGAATCGCCATCATTCGTGTGATTTGATTTTACTGAACCACTCGTATGGTTTATCCCCATCCTTGTGCTTCAGGCTGCACACTCGTATGTGAGCTGTTCATCTTCAAAGTGCTGCACGGGTGACTAATTGACACGGAACTTACCTTTGTCGACGAGGGGGGGATGAGACCGCCCCCAAGGCCCCCTTCCCCTTCCGGAGGCCGTCGATTAGCCCCTGCAGATGGGATGCGGTAGAGAGATGCGATACTAGGGAGGGGAGGGGAGGATCTGGCGGCGAGCATTGGCGGCAGCGCGGTCCAGTTCGCCGGCGCCGCGGATGGGGGGCACCGCCGGCTAGTGCGGTTGGAGTTGGAGGAAGGGGATGAGCTCAGGCATGGACAACCCCCAGTAGCCCAGTGCGCGGCTGAGCCCATTTTGTTTTTGTTTAGTTTCAAAAAGAAAAATGACTCCATAATTTCCTCTCATAGAGGAAACCGAAAGGGTCAAAATGCTTGAATTAACAAGACCGTCAAGTTGTAAAATAATTTCTGGTGCCTTCCAAGCCTACAAAATCCGTCTATGTATACGACACAACTAGATCATTGATGACGCGCGTTGCCGCGCCCATCTATTTTGACAATAAAATGATAGGTATTTTTAAATATGTGGAATTTGGCCATTAATTTTACTCATAAGCTCATATAATGAAAGGAAATTTACATAAACCAAGCTAAAATACATAAATGTTATATTTGCATAAACTTCATCAAAGTGGAGAATATATACGTTTTAAATTATATATAAAAGAGAAACATGTGATGCGCTTAGGTAAACGTTGTTTTAACTTTACAATTTATTTCTGTCACAACATTACAGAAAGGTGCAAGAACTAAAAAAATATTGTACCCTTTGAAAGGAGAGTAGTCCAGATTATGTCTAATAGCATAATGATGGCAACATCTTGCTGCAGTGGATATTATATGAAGTAGCATGAATAGCCGGAGCTCAAGAAAAAGCAAGTATGATCAACACCCTCAAAAAAATTCCCATTGCCTTCTTGTCATATGAGTAAAAACAATCTAGTATTCCGAGCTTATTGCATCTACTTCTGCTGCAAATTAAGGTCCCAACGAGTAACACATCACTGTATGACCAATCATCAAGCATTGATGCCTGGCATAGCCACGAACTGGCGTTGGTGTCATCCTCATCAAAATAGCATGAATAAATCAACACATTGAGATTGAAGTATATAAATTGACAAAATATGCCACCTTTATAAACAATATTCAAGTGTTGTTGTAATTGATCCCATATGACCCAGACTACATGTATAATATACACGTGTAAGCGATCATGGAGCTTTGGCAGCCAAGATATATCTTAGTGCACTGCAATCAGGTCATTTATCCCTCTCTGCAGAAGGAGTACATGAGAAATTTTAGAATATATATTCATTAAACAAAATACATTATAAAACAAGACAATCTATAGTAGAGCTTATACATCTATATGACCCTATAGTTTCAGATTTCGTAGTTCGAAACCATTTTTTCATTTATTATGAAGTTGACCCATACATATTGCACATATGTCATTCTTTCTTGCATTAATATCATAAAAAATACAAATACAAAGTAGAGAATGACCATCAACTTATTACTCTAATCTACTGAAAAAATTAAAAATGAGGCATCACTCAGAAAAAAACTGATGTGTTATTTCGTATAGGCCACCAGTTTACTTTTAGGTTGAAAATCCAACTGAAGAAAGTAGACAATGTAATTGATTAGCAATTAAATAATACAATCAAACCTTCTCTTCAACACCACTATGTTTCTAGTCGATAGGTTTTGTCATGGATGAACTTGAATGGACGATGGTAATAGTAGTAGCAGGAAGCTATAAACCGTATCAAGATCAATTATACACTTCAAAATGGTCATCATCAGCATGCAAAAAATAGGCAACCTTAAAAAATGAAGCTCAAATTTGAGAAGGATCTTCAGTTGACGCCTAGCCGCTACCGTCGAAAGAGGTGCAGGATGAGCCAACCCCACATATGGAAGCAGCGGTCAACAGCCAGACCGCTCAGACGCACCGTTACTTCAAACGAACTATCTCACTTCTCAAGCTCATCATCTCCAACAGTTGAATGCAAAGGTGTCTGACTGCCTATTTGGGATTGGAGTTACAGGGAGTGCCTAATTTTTATGTATCTAGCTTAATTTAATTTTCTTTAGGTTCTGTCTCTCAACCACTATTGCTCTCAACTAAGTAATCTAATGCAGAATTTGATTACTGTGTTATCTCTGCTCATAGGATTTTCATGTCTAATCTATCTTCCATGGTATCATGTTATATTCATATGTATCAGATCAGATCTTTACATAATGCTACTTCTTGGGATACTGTATCAGATGATTCTTTTGAAGATGATGGCACACAGATTACCATTTGCCTTGCCGTGGTGCTCAAGAACTGCTAATGGTGCTCTAGTCAGCAACACCTTACTACCGCCCCGTGGAAACAATGCCTCTACTCCTCTACCTAGAACGAATCTTCCTAATTAAAATTCTCTTGCAGAAATATTCACTGGAGGGATGGAGATCAGTATAACCCATCTTGATCCAGATCCAAAAGAATATTATTCTTGATTTGGGACGAAGGCATGGTTCTTGGATCCAGGAAATCAAGAGGCGGACGAACTACATGTGTTGAATTAGCTGATGAGAAGATGAGACAAAGGGAGTAGTACCTGCTGGGCGGAAGCGTGACGGCCATCTGGATGATTGCTCGCCTAGGGTCGCTCGTTCCACTAGTGGCGCTGCCAAGTCATGGTGGGATCTGCCACTCAAGTTGAAGGTCAGGGCAGGGGGACACGCTCGTTGCCATGGCGCTGGTCTGGGTCGCTAGCAAGTGCCAAGAAAAAAATGTTAAAACCCTTGAATTTTGTGCACTGAAAATTAATATACATACATGCAACAGGGACTTAAAGTCCAAAACTGATAGAAAAAGACGTAACAAAAATTTCTGAAATCTCTAGCAGTTGATTCTTTTAGCCATATGAAAATACCTGTTAGTAGGAAAGTAGTGCTAGACCATATCCACTATGGATTATAAATGAGACATGCTTAGTTGAAGCATCAGCCTAATATTGAAAGCCTGCCAGCATACATTAGACCAAACATGATTGTGAAGATTCTGAAAAAAAGAAATAAGATATATGTAGAAAGTTTGTGAAGAAGAGATTAAACATTCAATTCGTTAGCAGTAGTATTCCAAGAAATGTACTGCCTCAACATTCATTACCAGTAGTATTCCGAGAACTGTACTTCCTACGAGTATATATCGGCCTATTTACCCATCTCTTGTTGTAAAAAAATAATATTTTACTGAATTCAAAAATTGCTTAACACTATCACAACACAAACAAAGTAGAGTTATATTTTGGCAAACGCACTTCACTTTCATCCTACGGCCAGCTAAAAGAAATAATTCCAAGTGAAACTCACATCGGGAGGAGGCGTGCCGATCTTAGGCACCCGGTGCTGGACGACGGGGTTGATGTCGGCGGATCTCGGGACCGGTGGAACGAGAGGCGTGGCCTGACCGCCACGGCCAACAGCGGCGACTTGGGCTCGAACCTGATGGGGCCGTCGGTGGAGCGCGAGCGCGGTGTGAATGACATGCCATCGCCGGTGCCCGCGGTTGTGGTGCCCCTCCTGGAGACGCCGGACTGGATGGGCGGATGGGGACATGGAGGGCCTGAGGAAAGGGAGAAGCCGACGAGGATATGACTGGTGGTGGGTGCCTTCGGCCGGTCCCCGTGGGCGCCACCAACTCCGGTGGATTGAATCACGCGCCTCGCATGGCCTTGGCTCGATCCCTCTCCTCTAATCCTTTGCTTGTCGCTCTGTCTCCTTTAGGAAAAACAATTAACAAGCGGATGAGCGCTGCATCCTCTGCTTATGGGCCGAACAGGCCCGGTTTATCAGGTTTCTTCGTTTCAGCCTCCAGAGAAGCAGCCCATCGGGACAGATGGGCTACATGCGGAACAAACGGTTGTAGACAGGAGATCAGACGACCACGGACGCCCAAATCATCAAATCGAACGGTCACAAATGCAAATCGCTGAGAGGACACGATTTAGTTCAGTTTTACTGTCCTTAATATGCACACTATCTAAACATATGCACCATCCCTACTCATCCGTCTCCCCCTCGCGTCGCCCCCGCGGGCGACCGAGCGGGGAAACCCTAGCTGCCGGCCTCTCTCCCCCTCCTTCCCGTCTCCCTCCCTCGCCACCGTCGGCTAGCGCCGCTGGGCAAAGCCCTGGTGGCGTCGGCGGCGGCGGGAAGCTTCTCCCCCTTGCTCGGCCCGGGGTTGGCGCGGGCCGATCTGGCCGGGCTGGGGCGCCGCGCTCGTGAGGGGCCGGTGGCGCGTCAGTCAGGCACGAGTGGTGTACGGCGTGCGCGGAGGCACGGGCGACGACGCCATGCCCACGGGCTCGCTGTGCGGCGGCTTCACGCGGGGCTCTCTAGCGGTTGCATGTGACGACTCGGGGGCGCGGGATCCGGCGCGAGAGGCCGTGGATCTACGCGGCGGCGGCTCGGGGGCGCCTCCCTCGCCCCCACATGAGGCTGGCATCGTGTGGCTGCTGTGGCGGCCGGCGGCGCCAAATCTGGCCGCTGTCCTCCGGCCCTGATCTGTAGGCCTCTCTTCTACAGGTTCTTGGCGGTGCCGGCGAGGTTGCTGGGGTCCTGGCTGCGGGTGAAGCTGGTGGAGGAGATTCAGATTGGGGGAAACCCCTTGGTTGGCCCAGGCCGGCCGCGCCGACGATGACGTTCAAGGGCGTCATTTTACTTCTTGGAAACGTCGGTCTACATCTGCTCCTCTGCACCCCCTCCTTGCCTCTCGGGCGAAAACCCTAGCTTCGGTGGGCGACGGCGGCGTCCTTGACGCCGTGACCTTCCTAAAGGCGTCGCCTTGAGGGCTGAGTGGTGGTGGACAATGTGTGGGTTCTGGACGGTTGCTGGAGGTGGGCACTGCTTTGGGGGACACCCTAGGATCTGGTCTTCCAGATCGGACGATGGCAATACTGCAGTGCCATTTCTCTCTTGGGAGCATCGTTTGTGAAGTAGTGCTGGCAAACTGAGGCAGGAGGTGGAGCGACTTCGTCTTGCATGGAATTTCGGTGGAGCTGCCAAGTCATGCCTGGCCGACAGGTGCTACGCTGAGTCATGCCTGGTTGGCAGGTGCTACGCACGACAGATCTCCCTGAGTTTTCGCATCTGGACGGATGAGCGCAGGGCGGTGGCGTCGTTGGGCGCCGTGGTGGCGTCGACGGATATTTGGACTGGCAAGGATGATGCGAATCTCTTTCCTGAAGATGGGTCAGTGGTGCGATGATGATGGCGGTTTCTAAAACGTGTGCGTGAGGTGTGCGTTTTAGGTGTGCTGCACCAGCTGTTGTTCCCGATACGTTATGTAGATGGATTGACGACAACACCGGTTTTAGATATGTGGAGTGAGAGCACTCTACATTATCGAGTTTGTAGGTGTCAGTGATGGCTTTGAGTGGATTGATGTATATTCTTGTGAAACCTTTGTGAAATAATTAATAAAGATGGGTGCATACATCGACTGATGCGGGGTTTAACCTCCTTTTGGAAACCGTCCTTTGATCCTTCATTGCGTACCATCCTGGGAGGACAAGATAGAGGCAGGCTACACTAGTACATGAATGGCTATATTAGACATGCCAATAACCCGCCATGGAAACCGTATGAGTGGAGTGCTCAGCACTTGTTGTATCAAATTCCCTAGATGGGTGATCGAGCCCGGCTAGAAAACAAAAATAGACGAGGCGAGCTAGAAAAGTGCACCTATAAAAACTTCTCCAAGGCGTGTAGACACTTAAATTCGCCATGAAAATTCACCTTCTCAAATGAAGCGTGCTTTTCAGCTAGCGCCGGATTAATTTTCTTTTCCCTACACCATCAACAATTTGGAGTAGTTGGTAGCTTTGGCCTACCGTAGTGACATTCTCCATTAGAGCTGGTTTGAGAGAGTTTGTTATTTGTGTCGGACTCTTCGTAGTTTTGGTAACGAGACTTAATTGAGGTGGTTGGGGCCATTGTTGTATATATTTTGTTTATTGATTAGTTTGATCTCATTGTCTGATACAAACTTTACTAAAATTATGGTTGTCTGCATCTGGCATGCCGGATTCAGGAGGCTTCTTCCCCCTTTTCCAAAAAATATAATTTGTGTACGCTTAAAAACAGTAGTTTTTTTTATTTAGGTGCATACATGAGGGAAGGCTCATTTAGATGGATAGTTTTGTCTCTTATATTTTAACCCAAGCTTTGGATTAATCAGACTTGGATTTAGGGTTAAGGTAAGAAACATACAAGGTTTATCTATTTGATGAAGTCTCATGACGGCCGACAACGAGCGAGGTCATAGAGAAGCCGGAAGGCGGCGTCGATAGCTTGCAAATGCCTTCCATATTGTTCTTCTGTGATTAAGGCACATCCATATTGAGGATACTTACCGATTGTCATCCAGTCTGCCTGAAATCTCTGCGGAGGATAATTGAAAATAATATGTGTCTGATGTAATGCACGAGGTCATGCACTTAGCTCCTGTAAAGTTGAATCAATGGTCATATCTGATAGCTGTGCCGGGTATGAGATTAAGCTACACTATGTGCGTTTCGATTGCAGAATCAATATAATTGGAAGCAGTTAGATGATGGAGTAGTCTAATTGCTATATCCATGGCATAGTGCTAGAATGTAGTGGTCTTTCTAGAAGGCATGTATTATTTGAAAATATTATTAGGTGAGCAATACCTTGCAAAATCTGGAGTTGTAAATGCAGTCCTGTGCAAGCATTGTTAGCATGAATATAGTGGGTGTACTATGGTTGCTTGTAATGGAAATAGAAAGAAAGCATGGTCTAAGGGGTGGAGAGTACTTGGTCTCTAATTCGTATGCTTCAGCTGTAACTTTTGTGCTGGTATATATGAACTAGTTGTTGAGTAAATAGGCAATTTTCCGAGTATATTAATTCACGAGATAATAACTAGCATGACATTGACTAGACTAATGATATACTGATCTTGAGCTAACCTAGCACATACTACGCATATAGTGGATACATCTATGCAGACAAGCAGTACTGCTAGGATAAATACGAACATCAGGATAAACGAGTCATACCCTCCAATCGGCCAGTTGGCCGTAGCAGCAGCGGCGGCGGCGGCAGTATCCTCTGCCGCCTTCTTATCGGCTTCGGCCTTCTCGCGGAGACGGTCAGCTTCGCTTGGTGAAGACATGGCGATGACGAGGGCGACGCGGACGTAGACGAAGCAGACGGACGGAGGCGAGCAGTCACGTGATCGCTCCCCAAAAACCTAATCGCCCCTCTCCCGTACAGGAACCGGAGAGGCGAGGTTTCGGAGACTGCTCTCCCGTCGACCGTGTACGCGGCAAACGGGACGGAGTCGCCAGCGGCAGCAGCAGTTCAAGGAACGAACGCGTGAGGCAGATGTGATCTGATTCTCGAATACCAACTTAAACCCTTCTCTACACAGAAGGGAGCCACTAACGAGATTCTTCTTGATGGCGGGGACATGCTGCACGTTCTTCAGCTGCACGATCCTTCCCGAAGTAAACTTCAGATCGACCGTGCCAACACCAAGAACAGAAGCACTCGCGCCATTCCCCATCAATACGGACCCGCGACCCGTGGCCTGATAAGAAGAGAACAACGATAAGTCAGCACACACATGAATATTTGCACCCGTGTCCACCCACCAATCGGTGGACTGACAAACTGTAAATACAGTAAGTAAATTACCGTACCCAGATGCACCACTTTCATTGTTGCCCACGATCATATTGGCAGACTTGGAGTCCTGTGCCGGCTTCTTGTACTTGTTTGGGCATTTGTTCGCCCAATGTTCCTCTGAACCACAAGTATAGCAGCCATCTCCCTTCTTATTCTTCTTGAAGGGCTTCTTCCCCTTCTTCTTGAAGTCGGTATTCTGTTGGACATAATTCTTTCCCTTGGGCTTGTGAGAATTGAAGTTCCTCTGATGTACCATATTGGCAGCAGAAGAGCTTTCCACCGCTTTTCCATTGGAGTCCTTTGCTCTCGAGTTCTGCTCAACACTCAGATGGCCGATGATGTCCTCTACTGAGAACTCACGCCTCTAATGTTTCAGAGTAGTAGCAAAGTTCCTCCAGGAATTAGGGAGCTTAGCAATTATACAGCCCGCGACAAACTTGCCCGGCAAATTGCACTTAAGAACCTCAAGTTCCTTAGCTATGCATATTATCTCATGAGCTTGTTCCAATACAGAACGGTTGTCAACCATCTTGTAATCGTGGAACTGCTCCATAACATACATCTCACTCCCAGCATCGGTGGCCCCGAATTTAGATTCGAGCGCCTCCCACAAGTCCTTGGCAACATGCATATGTAACTATGCATCAACCAGCTTATCTCCGATCACGCTAATGACTGCTCCAAGGAATAGGACGGTGGCCTCCTTAAACATCTTCTCCTGTTTAGGAGTGATAGTTTCCGTAGGAGTGACACCGGCTACCCAGAACACGTTCATAGCTGTGAGCCATAAGGTGGTTCTCGTTTGCCAACGCTTGAAAAAAGTACCGGTAAACTTATCCGGTTTCAGTGCAGCAGCAAAACCATTACTCGAAAAATTCCTACAGACATTAGGTTTTTGGATTGTTGAATAAATAGGCAATTTTCCGAGTATATTAATCCACGAGATAATAACTAGCATGTCATTGACTAGACTAATGATATACTGATCTTGAGCTAACCTAGCACATACTACGCATATAGTGGATACATCTATGCAGACAAGCAGTACTGCTAGGATAAATACGAACATGAGGATAAACGAGTCATACCCTCCAATCGGCCAGTTGGCCGTAGCAGCAGCGGCGGCGGCGGCAGTATCCTCTGCCGCCTTCTTATCGGCTTCGGCCTTCTCACGGAGACGGTCAGCTTCGCTTGGTGAAGACATGGCGATGATGAGGGCGACGCGGACGTAGACGAAGCAGACGGACGGAGGCAAGCAGTCGCGTGATCGCTCCCCAAAAACCTAATCGCCCCTCTCCCGTACAGGAACCGGAGAGGCGAGGTTTCGGAGGCCTGCTCTCCCGTCGACCGTGTACGCGGCAAACGGGACGGAGTCGCCGGCGGCAGCAGCAGTTCAAGGAACGAACGCGTGAGGCAGATGTGATCTGATTCTCGTGACGGCTAGGGTAGGCGATCGCGTGCTTATAAAGGCGGCTGGGTGGAGAGACGTGGGCCAAGCCCACGTCCGAGTCGGTAACAGCCACGATCCGACGTCTCGGATTGTGCCTTGTCCGTTACGTATTCTCCGTTCCTGACCGGCAAAAATAAGCGCGTAGGTATGAGCTCGGCTCGGCTCATTCCCGCGGTGCGGCGTGACGAGGCGTGGCGAGGCGGGCGGCGGAGGAGGAGTGCGCGAGGGCACCTTCTCTTCTCACTCTCCAATAGCATGTGGAAGAGAGACCCTTATAAAGGGGTCCAAACTCTCCTCCACTAGCGGGGTGGGACTAAACTCCCACCACCTTGTCATGCCACCACCTACATGGGCCCTTGGAGATTTTTCTGAAATTCTCTAATGGGCCTAAAGCCCACCTCCAAATTTCAACAATCCCCCACCAGATCTCAAGGGCACATCGTGTTCCCTCATTCCAATCACTGTTTTAATATACCAGCATTTCAGTGAAGACCTATTAAGGTTGAGCTTCACCTAGAACAAGTAGCTACACCCCTTTACAACTGAACAATGGACTATGCCTTGAATTGTCAGTTTGGCGTAAAGGAGCTTTACCACAAGTCTTACTAGTACTAGACTGCCGAAGGTGACCCCTCGGGTGGAGCATATTAGTCACACTCCTGGCCTATTCATGAGTTTACTAGAGATCACCCAAATCTCATAGACTGTGACCAGCAGTCAAGCTCATATAGGTGTGTTCCTCCAAAGATCGCTATGTAGGACAGCATCTTGCTTACATATAAGCTTTAGAACACATTAAGACAGTAGTCATCCTACCATACAGTATCCGAGAGTATTGCATCTCCAACGGAGTGGGTTAGTAAAGTTACTCTCCTCAGTTCACCACTGGCTTGTTTTCCCAGGTCCTACTTCACGGGATCTCCGATCATATAGGTTGGGTTACTACCATGGTAACTCATGTGGGTCTCATACCCATCTCCCTCGATGCACTATCTATCACAACACGTGATAGCCCTTTAGTAAAGGGATCTGCCAGATTCTTAGCCGTTTGGATATAATCCAACGCTATCACTCCGGAGTTTCTCAAACGTCTGACAGACTTCAATCTCATTCTTATATGTTTGTTGAACTTCATATTGTCCTTTGAACTCTTCACTTTAACAATAACCGTCTGATTATCGCAGTTCATAAGGATAGCCGGAACCGGCTTCTCAACCACAGGTAAGTCCATCAAAAGATCTCGAAGAAATTCTGCTTCGACACCAGATGTGTCTAATGCTGTTAATTCTGCTTCCATTGTCGATCTTGTTAAGATCGTTTGCTTGCAAGACTTCCAGGAAACAGCACCACCCCCAAGAGTAAACATATACCCAGTAGTGGCCTTCATCTCATCAACATCAGAGATCCAATTCGCATCACTATACCCTTCAAGTACCGATGGGAATCCCGTATAGTGAAGCCCGTGGTTGACAGTACCTTTCAAGTAGCGCATAATTGTTTCAACAGCACGCCAATGAACATCGCCCGGGTTTTCAACAAACCGGCTAAGTTTGCTCACAGCAAACGCGATGTCAGGCCTCGTTGCGCTAGCTAGGTACATAAGTGAACCGATAATTTGAGAGAATCTCAATTGATCTATAGTTGTGCCCTTAAACCTTCTAATAAGCACACTAGGATCATATGGTGTTTGAGAAATTTTGCAGTCTGAATATCCAAAGCGACTCAAAATCTTCTCAACATAGTGGGATTGCAGAAGTGTAATCCCACCCTCATCATCTCTCAACAGCTTGATGTTCAAGATAACATCAGCCACCCCAAGGTCCTTCATCTCAAAGTTTTGAGACATAAAAGACTTAACCTCCTCAATTACTTTGAGGTTGGTTCCAAATACCAGTATGTCATCAACATACAAGCACAATATAACTCCTTCGCCCCCACCATGGCGATAGTATACACATTTGTCAGCTTCATTAACAACGAAGCCAACAGATGTCAGAGTTGTATTAAACTTCTCATGCCATTGCTTAGGTGCTTGTCTCAGACCATATAAAGATTTCAACAACTTACACACCTTTCCTTCCTGACCTTCTATCACAAAGCCATCTGGCTATTGCATATAGATTTCCTCATTTAGCTCTCCATTCAGGAAAGCCGTCTTAACGTCCATTTGATGAACGAGAAGACCATGAGAGGCCGCCAATGAGAGTAGTACTCTAATGGTGGTCAGTCTAACCACAGGTGAATAAGTATCGAAGAAATCTTCTTCTTCTTTCTGGGCATAGCCCTTGGCCACAAGCCTAGCCTTGTACTTTTCAATCGTACCATCGGGCCTAAGCTTCTTTTTGAACACCCACTTGCATCACAATGGTTTGCAACCATAGGGACGATCAGTGATTTCCCATGTCCCGTTAGCCACGATGGAATCCATCTCGCTACGGACCGCAGCTTTCCAGTAATCAGCATCTGGAGAAGCATACGCTTCTGAAATAGAAGTGGGATTACCATCCACGAGGTATACGAGGAAATCATCACCAAAGGTCTTTGTAGTCCTTTGTCTCTTGCCCCTACCACGGGCTTCCTCGTCATCCTCCTCAGGATTTTCATCATGTGTTTGTTCATAGTATTCCATAGGAATGGCAGGCTCAGGAGTTATCTCAGATTCCTGTCTAGAAGTGCTTTGCATATCTCTCATGGGAAATATATCCTCAAAGAATGTAGCATCCCTCGACTCCATTATTGTACCGACCTTCACGTCAGGTACCTCAGATTTCACTACTAGAAATCTATAGCCTACGCCTTTCTTAGCGTATCCCAAATTAACGCAGTCCACAGTCTTTGGTCCAAGCTTACGCTTCTTGGGGATCGGTACATTGACTTTCGCCAAGCAGCCCCAAGTACGTAAGTACGAGAGCGTCGTCCTTCTCTTCGACCACTCCTCGTAGGGAGTGACCTCATTATCTTTTGTAGGAACTTTATTCAGGACATGACACGCGGTCAATATAGCCTCCCCCCACCATGCCTTGGATAAACCCGATGTATCTAACATGGCGTTAACCAAATCAGTTAGAGTATGGTTTTTTCGCTCGGCAACCCCGTTTGACTGGGGTGAATAGGGAGGCGTCCTCTCATGAATAATGCCGTGTTCCGCACAAAATGAATCAAATTCGTTTGAGAAGTACTCTCCACCACGATCAGACCGGACTCGTTTAATTTTCTTTTCAAGTTGATTCTCTACTTCTGCCTTATAGATTTTAAAGTAGTGTAGAGCCTCATCTTTAGTATTTAACATATACACATAGCAAAATCTAGTGGAATCATCTATCAATGTCATGAAGTATTTCTTTCCACCTTTAGTCAACACACCATTCATCTCACAAAGATCAGAATGTATGAGTTCTAATGGTGCCAAGTGTCTCTCCTCTGCATCCTTGTGAGGCTTGCGAGGTTGCTTTGCTTGCACACACGAATGGCATTTAGAACCTTTGGCTAAAGTGAAAGTTGGGATTAAATTCAGTTTTGCTAGCCGCGACATAACACCGAAACTTATGTGACAAAGACGTGAATGCCAAACTTCAGATTCATTAACACTCGAATGAATATTGTTCACGACTTTATTACAAAAATCTGCTAGAGAAAGGCGGAACGGACCTCCGCATTCATAACCTTTTCCAACGAAAAGTCCATATTTCGTAACTACTACTTTATTAGACTCGAATACCAACTTAAACCCTTCTCTACACAGAAGGGAGCCACTAACGAGATTCTTCTTGATGGCGGGGACATGCTGCACGTTCTTCAGCTGCACGATCCTTCCCGAAGTAAACTTCAGATCGACCGTGCCAACACCAAGAACAGAAGCACTCGCGCCATTCCCCATCAATACGGACCCGCGACCCGTGGCCTGATAAGAAGAGAACAACGATAAGTCAGCACACACATGAATATTTGCACCCGTGTCCACCCACCAATCGGTGGACTGACAAACTGTAAATACTGTAAGTAAATTACCGTACCCAGATGCACCACTTTCATTGTTGCCCACGATCATATTGGCAGACTTGGAGTCCTGTGCCGGCTTCTTGTACTTGTTTGGGCATTTGTTCGCCCAATGTTCCTCTGAACCACAAGTATAGCAGCCATCTCCCTTCTTATTCTTCTTGAAGGGCTTCTTCCCCTTCTTCTTGAAGTCGGTATTCTGTTGGACATAATTCTTTCCCTTGGGCTTGTGAGAATTGAAGTTCCTCTGATGTACCATATTGGCAGCAGAAGAGCTTTCCACCGCTTTTCCATTGGAGTCCTTTGCTCTTGAGTTCTGCTCAACACTCAGATGGCCGATGATGTCCTCTACTGAGAACTCACGCCTCTAATGTTTCAGAGTAGTAGCAAAGTTCCTCCAGGAATTAGGGAGCTTAGCAATTATACAGCCCGCGACAAACTTGCCCGGCAAATTGCACTTAAGAACCTCAAGTTCCTTAGCTATGCATATTATCTCATGAGCTTGTTCCAATACAGAACGGTTGTCAACCATCTTGTAATCGTGGAACTGCTCCATAACATACATCTCACTCCCAGCATCGGTGGCCTCGAATTTAGATTCGAGCGCCTCCCACAAGTCCTTGGCAACATGCATATGTAAGTATGCATCAACCAGCTTATCTCCGATCACGCTAATGACTGCTCCAAGGAATAGGACGGTGGCCTCCTTAAACATCTTCTCCTGTTCAGGAGTGATAGTTTCCGTAGGAGTGACACCGGCTACCCAGAACACGTTCATAGCTGTGAGCCATAAGGTGGTTCTCGTTTGCCAACGCTTGAAAAAAGTACCGGTAAACTTATCCGGTTTCAGTGCAGCAGCAAAACCATTACTCGAAAAATTCCTACAAACATTAGGTTTTTGAATTGTTGAGTAAATATATGAGATACATATATGAAAAGACAAATGATAAGAAAAGGGAACACCGAGTAAGTTACATATATGAGCTAAGTTGATATAAGATACTAGAAATAGTAAACAACATCACATTTGTTGTAAAATACATAAGATATTACTGACAACAGTATAAGTAGCTATTTCATGACTCGAAATATATTGTCTAAATTTCCGCTCATGTAAACTCATCCCTCACTATGTGAAGGAGAAAAAATAAAAATATGCCAGACTAATAAACTTTGGCGAAAAGAGTGATCTTGGATATTCAGTTTGAAACAAATATAACCTAATTAGAGACACAAGATATGCAATTATTTCTTGTGTGCGAGAGTTGTACTCGTCACCATGTATGGAAAATAACTGGATTAAGTTACTCCTACAATATAATGACCATGGATAAGAAATCACCTGGTGCATAGAAGCTCGTGAGAGGATAGTAGGAATGTGAATGACTATTTTCATAAAGTCTCTTGCATTGCATCGATTTAAGTTCAACCATGCATAAGTTGTCATCCACAAGTATAAAAAGTACATCAGCATCCTCAGAATATCCCACTATTGTTTTCCTCGCCCCTGTCTCTCTTCCAATCTCGGGAGGGAGACCAACGATGCTATGTATTTCAATGGTCTTTTGCAGTACCCATGTGGCAACACCATGAAAATTGATGTCCCTTTGCCACATTTGGAAGAAAGGGTAAGACAACACGGCTAAGCCAACAACACCATCCTTAGCCTGAATGATCCAAATGTTGCCCATGTCGAAATTGTTTTTCAAAGGAGGCCCCTCAATCACAGCTAGGCTTTGATCTTCCAAATTAAACTCTAGTATGCCCTTATCAGGCGTAAAAAGCGGCCAGTAGAGTGCCTTACCAATGAGGGTCCCAGGAAAACGACCAACAAAAAGCTGACATGGAGTTGATGTCGACACGAGATTGCCCCATAAACCAGTCTTCGAGGAGTAAACACATGTCAGGGCTCGAATATCCTTTGTAGTGGACACCAAGACAATGTTTATAGGACTGGAGTGGCAGCCACCGTGCACATGTCCCTGGTCACCGGCAGCGCAGAGCACCGCCCCGCTAACGAATACCCCCTTGAATTTCGATGGAAGAGGCACGTGGTGCTGCCCACCGGTGATGGGGTCACACACGACGAGGTCTTCTCGCACCCAGTATTTGAGAAGGACGCGACCATGGTGGCAATCAAGCACACTTTTGGGGTAGTTGTCGTGGCGTTGAAGGTTGAACCGCTCGGGGGGGATGCGGTCGTAATGGTCCAAAGTTGACATGAAGCGGTTCCTCGCGTTGTGACTCTCAAAGATGCCAAGGAGAGGAGGCTTACGGTGGTGGGCATAGAAGCGACAGAGGAACCTGGGGTTGGTGATGAGGCCCCGCCATCGCTTGCAGAAGGCGGAGGCACATGGGAGGGAGGATGGCTGCGGCGCGAGGCGGAGGAGGATCTCCTGAAGGAGATTGTCGTCTTCAAGCGGGGAGGCCAGCGCCATCGGGGAGGCATGATGGAGTGTAGATGCGTGCGGCGCAGGGTGGACGAGATCGTCTTCATAAGACTCAGACGCCATTGATGAGGATCTCCCGGAGGAGATCATCTTCATCCGGAAGGGACACATGCGTCCGATGATCTCCTGGAGGGCATCGTCTTAGTCGAGTAGGTATGGAGGCTTCATCGGCGATTCATCGCCATGGGGATTTTGATTTGGGAGACGCCGGCGAGATCTGAAAGAGGAAACGAGGAAGAGGTTTGGCGAGATCTAGAATAGAACGGGAAAGAGGTTTGACATTTCCCCGTGTGGTTCTTCGTCCGAGTCGACCCTAGCTAGGTTGTACCGGACCCGAGCCAATAGATATTTAGAGCATTCCTTATTTTGCCCTACTAAAAAATATATTTTCCTATTTGGCCCTAAAAATACATTTCTTCCCTATTTGACACTCTACCTAAATTTTGTTCATTATATATATATATATATATATATAGATCCATTTTTCCATCAAACTGAAACATGAAAAGTCTGTCCTGCCCTGTTGTAGTATGTGATCAAAAGTGCTTAGGGCATTTGGGCCTGGAGAGGAGGAACCAGGAGTGACGACGATAGGGACATGCGGTGGGCTCGACTATGAGCGGTAAAGGCGGAGGTGGCCGGAACAACTGACTGTCGTGGCTGGCGGCACTAGTAAGTGTAGACACTAGGTGGTAGCAGCAGGCGAGCCAGGCATGCACGATCCTTGACCATGTAAGGGCCCACATTTATGGTCTCCTTTTCCTTTTTAGTTTCTTTAGATTGGTTCAAACATTTTTTGGATTTTCTAAACATGAAGGCGGAATGGTGTATTCACGTGCCACTTAACACTCAACGCAGTTGGATCGAATCATCATAGAAAACAAAATTTAGTTACAGGGTCAAATAGGGCCAAATAAGGAATCCCATGTTCAAATAGAGTCAAATAAGGAATTTTCTCATAAGGAAGCCAAGGCCACATTTGAACGCCCGTACCTGTACACACCAGTACATACTTGATTTTCATACTATGGAGGGAGTCCAGCAAATGTGTGTACCTACCTATCCAATTTTGTACTTCATGTTACAACTCTTCACCCCAAGAAACACCACTTCAATATGCTTATACTATGGGGTTGTATGCTTGCTTTGGTTTCAGGCAATCTATAGAAATGATGCATAGTTTGGTTGCAGCAAAGATGATTTTTCATCCCACCGAGAGTTTAGATTTTGAAGTAGCAACCTACTTGGAGGAGCCACGTCCATAGGAACTCACTAATGGAAAGAACCTGATGGGGCGCTGATACGTTCATTTTGCACCATGTTTATCTATTGTTATTTACAAAGTTTCAGAGTTATATTCCACTCTATAATGCAATTCTAATGCCTTTTCTCTCTTAATCTGCAAGATACGCCACAAGAGGAAGACTGTTGACAGCTGGAATTCTAGGACTGAAAAAGCTACAACGGAGATAGCAATTCATCAGGTTCATGTGGGTCGTTCAATATGGTTCCAGCCCGTTGATACTTTGCGCACATTTGTGGCCCATGACGTCTTTCGTCCCACATTAGGGTTTTTATATCTCTTGGCCCTTTAATGGCCCCAGGTGATTCTGGCCCATAAAGAACAACAATGGATTTCCATCCATTAATGTCCCATGATCTAGTTGGGCTTTTTCAGCCCAGGTATTATTTCGTCCTTTTAAGGGCCCATAACCACTTGGGCTCATCTCCAAGGCTTACTTACTTTCCCAAATTAGCACGGAAAATCCCATTTGGTCCTGATAGTTGGGAAAGTCAGCATGTTTTGGATAAAATCAAAACATGGTCTGGACGTGGTTTGCATATATGCATCCATTCGACCATATGGTGATGCCACATAATCTTGCATATACTTCCTCCGTCCGGAATTACTTGTCGTCGAAATGGATAAAAATGAATGTATCATTCATTTCTCCGACGAAGGGAGTACGAAACAAGCCACGCAAGCATGGTTTCACAAATCATTTTGATTGTTTACACGACTGAAGTTAATGCTGCTGAGACTGAGCTTGCTGCTTCTTGTCCAAAACTTACTCTTTAATGGCTCACATAGCAATCAGCACAGCACGACTCTGACTGAAATTCTGCTTGCATTCTCATTTCCTGGACGTTTCAGGACACATTCATAAATCACAAGAACGCGGCGGCATTAGGCACACGACTGTCCATGCTACAAGCATTCATTTCCTCAAACCACAGATCTACGGCAGAAGACGGCAGAAGCTTGAGAGAGAGTATGCTCAAACTGGTGTCTGTTTCTCAGGGTAGTAAGGTTAATAATGTTGGGTTGTCCTCGAACTTTTGGAATTCATGAAGTCAAACTAGCTATCTCAGGAACAAGGGCAAGCATGCATGTTTTAGAGATGAAAAAGAAGAAAAAGAACAAAGCTTGCCCATAACTCGAATTATGGAATGTCTTTCAGTTCTGATATGTAGGACAGTCTCAGCCACAAAGATATCATAGCCTTGGTCAAGTCTTTGTCCATTCAATGGAACTCTTAACTTTCTCGTGTGTCAGTGCAATGTTCACTGCTTAGTAATTCGAAAGATAAAACATGAAGAAAACTAGGTTTCCCCCATGTGGTTTTTCCTTCTAGACGGTCCAAAAAATGAAGAAAACTAGAACTTTAATTAATTTGGAAG
This sequence comes from Hordeum vulgare subsp. vulgare, assembly GCF_904849725.1. Taxonomy (NCBI): domain Eukaryota; kingdom Viridiplantae; phylum Streptophyta; class Magnoliopsida; order Poales; family Poaceae; genus Hordeum; species Hordeum vulgare. The sequence goes on along the minus strand of NC_058520.1, from coordinate 21,122,783 downwards.
AGAGAATTACTTAAAGTACGCACTAGTGCTCAGGAATAGAATTACAATCAGCTGGAGTGATTAAAGGTCTGTTCGGAACCTCTCCAGGTCTGACAACTCCGCTCCGCACGAGGTGCTCAGGAATAGAATTACAATCAGCTGGAGTGATTAAAGGTCCGCTCTGGGAGCTGCGGTTGTGGAGTGAAGAGGATCCGAACAGGGCCTGAGAGGGAGCAATACCGGCTGCCAGATTCAATTCTGTCCACGGCAGAACCAAAACAAGGCGTCCAACGAACCCCAGATTCAGCGCTGCAAAATGTGTATATAAAACAGCTATACCAATTAACAGAGATGTTCGCAACGATCACAAGGTTTTCGCCGCCCTTGTTTGCACGCAAACCACAGAGTTATGGTGAGTGAGACATGCTGTATGGCTCCATGTGATTGACGGCATATGAATATGACAGCTAGGCCAGTCGACGGGTGAAGGAGGCCTCCAGGCAGCTCAGCTGTCAGCTTCAGCTTGCCCCCAAACACCAGGTACATCTAAACTGCTGCTCACTCCAGATTCTGATCTGACTGTCGTGACAAATCATAATAGCAGATCAGGAATGAACAAATTAAGATGTGCAACCCAACAATTTCACGCAAGGCAAACATAAAATAAAATTGCAGTCTACGTTAGCTTAAAGAATTTTGTTCGGCAGCAAAATTAATCAAACAACATGTTATATATGGAGATGTACGATCCCCTACCACTCTTCCACCCTGTTAGCTATCACAGGAACCCTATTGCAAGTTTCCAACTCAGACTCTGATTCAAGTTAACGCGTGCTAGCAAAAACCATAACACAAATGGCAGTTGCGAGCACCTCTTCGGCTCTCCGCCTTTTGCCTCTCCTTCTCCTCCTCCTCCTCCTCGTTGTCACCAGTGAGGCCACCAAATTCAAAATCATCAACCAATGCTCCTACACCGTATGGCCAGCCGCTCTGCCGGGAGGTGGCGTGAAGCTCGATCCGGGGGAGACGTGGGCGCTGAACATGCCCGCTGGTACCCCATCAGGGCGCATCTGGGCACGCACAGGCTGCTCACTCCTTGGCGAAGGCGGGTCGTGCCAAACTGGCGACTGCCGCGGCTTGCTCGCCTGTGAGGTCAGTGGCCAACCGCCCAACAAGCTGGGCGAGTTCACGCTTGGAGTTGGAGCGGATGACTCCTTTGACATCTCCCTCGTCGACGGCTTCAATGTGCCCATGGACTTCCTGCCGGTGCCGGTTCGGGGAAGGTCAGGATGCAGCAGGGGGCCAAGCTGCGCCGCCAACATCACATCGCAGTGCCCAAGAGAGCTGAAGGCTCCGGGAGGGTGTAACAATGCATGTACTCGGAGTGCGTCAAGCAATTGCAATTACACAAATTACTCGGCCTTCTTTAAGCAGATGTGCCCAGATGCCTACAGCAAGCCCGACGATACTGCCACATACGCCTGCCCTCAGGGCACAGAGTACCAGGTCATCTTCTGTCCCCTGATTAATCAAGCACTATCACCTACAGCTGAAAGTCCCCTGCCTGCAACCCCGGCCGAGGTAACACCTCCGACCCCAAGTACTCTGCCTACAGCTATTGGGCCAACAAGCATGAAACCAAAATCCCCCTCTGGAAGAAGAGTTGTCGCAATTTTAGCTCCTGTAGGCGGCTTCATTTTGCTCACCATCTTGCTCCTCGTCGCTTTCTTTATATGTAAACGAAGAACACAACGACAATATGAGATGGAAGAAGAGGAAGAGTTTGGGGAGCTACAAGGAATACCAATGAGGTTCACATTTCAACAGCTAAGAGCAGCAACCGAGCAATTTGCAGACAAACTCGGGGAAGGAGGATTTGGGTCTGTTTTCAAGGGACAGTTTGGTAATGAAAGGATTGCAGTAAAACGTTTGGATCGGACTGGTCAGGGCAAAAGAGAATTTTCGGCAGAGGTTCAGACAATAGGCAGCATTCATCATATTAATCTGGTGAGATTGATTGGTTTCTGTGCAGAGAAATCCCACAGGCTCTTGGTATATGAGTACATGCCCAAAGGATCCTTGGACAGATGGATCTAATGTCGACATGACAATGATTCTTCTCCTCTGGATTGGAGCACACGGTGCAAGATTATAACTCATATAGCTAAGGGACTCTCTTATCTTCACGAGGAGTGCACAAAACGAATTGCTCATTTGGATGTCAAACCACAAAACATCCTCTTAGATGATGACTTTAATGCTAAACTTTCTGATTTTGGATTATGCAAACTCATAGACAGGGACATGAGCCAAGTGGTTACCAGAATGAGGGGCACACCTGGATATTTAGCTCCTGAATGGTTGACATCGCAGGTCACGGAAAAGGCAGATATCTACAGCTTCGGTGTTGTGGTCATGGAAATCATCAGGGGAAGAAAGAACCTTGACACTTCTCGGTCCGAAGAGAGCATCCATCTTATCACCCTATTGGAGGAAAAAGTAAAGAGTGATCGGTTGGTTGATTTGATTGACAATAACAGCAACGACATGCAAGCACACAAGCAAGATGTAATTCAGATGATGATGCTTGCAATGTGGTGCTTGCAGATTGATTGCAAAAAAAGGCCTAAAATGTCTGAGGTGGTAAAAGTACTAGAAGGTGCCATGTCTGCAGACCTCAACATAGAACATAACTTTGTTGTAACAACTCCCGCAAATATTGGTAGAGCAGGAAATGTGAGCTCTTCAGCTCCACCTCTAGCCTCAGATGTATCAGGCCCCAGGTGAAACCGAGAGAATTCTGACAAGGTAGGCAATTAAATTGTTCATAGGAGATTCTCTTATGTAAAACAAAATTCGTTTTCTGTTGTATTTTTTCAAATTATTACAACTCTTGAGTTATGCAAACCTGCATAATATATCAGTACTGCAAACCTTCTTTGATCCACAACAGATGAAGTCATTTGTGTTCCTTTGAGCTCCACGTGTATTGCTCTTCAGCTCCACCTGTATAGCGCAAATCTGGTTTGAGCTATCATGGTTGAAATTAAAAATTACTAACATGTTGTAAAATTCTCATCGCTCCAATAAAGCAGGGAAATAAATGGGCAGTCCGACGGACTAACTAATAAATACCGATCAGTTGGTATGTTAGTTACCGCAAGTGCCTTTATGCTCTGCAGCATGCCCACTTGGTTTTTGTGACATTAGGTACAGCTTAATTTCATCAAAAGGAGAAAAAAGTGGCTCAAAACCATTGTAAGCCGTTATGAGAAACTAAATAGCCCGCTATAGCCCCCCGCTATAGCCTTTTCAGCAAGGTGCCGCTAAATGGTATCATGTACAAATATGCCGCTATAGCCCGCTATAGCTGATTTAGAGGCTCGCCGTTATTTGTCGTAGCCCGCTATTTAAAACATTGCGGGAAACACAGTAAAATGTACATGCCTTGATAAATTTTGCTCTTTCTTAAACGGGTCAATAGCTCATGTGCGACGTCTTTCATGAGAATTGGATGAAATGAGACGTTGTTCGACAGAATGGCTCGGCAGCAACACTTTTGAGCGAGTAAATAACTCCTGTGCGACATGGCCCTTAAGCTGAACTGATATCCTCATTAGCTGTTATGGGTTGGACCCACAACGTATCCACGTAAGCGCGGGACCCACTACTTGTCCAGTAAGCGCGGGACCTACCTCGTCGCGGCTAGAAGCGATTCCGCCCGTGCCCGTCCGTCCGCCGCCGCCCATTGCTTTCCCCTTTCCCCATTCTTCTTCTTCCTCGGGTCTCCGGCGACCTAGTGCAGATGTCCACCTCCTCCGCCACGCAATCAAACTGGCATCAGTATGGTCCAGTGATGCTCACAAGGTGCCCTAACTGCCCACGCCCAGAGCCTCTCAAACGGTTGGTGACTAAGACGGATGAGAATGGCAATCTTGGGCGGGAGTTTGTGAAATGTTTGAGCAAACCAATGGCAGGAAGGGATAGCAAGGTTAGATCTCGGTTCTAAGCCCGTTCTTTCGCTGTTGTTTGCTTTGATTTCTTCATATTTTGTTTTTTCTCCTCGAATTTGAGATTTAGGGTTCATTTTGTGGTTTGCAGATCCTGAAGAAATACACACATTTCGAGTGGATTGATGAATATGTTCAGAGGATTAAATCTGAGAGCTACATTGATTCTAGCGTGGCCGCAACCTGGGAGCTCAATTTGGGCGGGGTGCCGCAGATGGAGAATTGGGGGAGCTCGGACAGAGGGGCGGGCAGAGTTGTGCCGATGGCGAGGTACTTGGAGTCTGAACTGACCGATGAACTGAAGAAGATAAAGAAAAATCAAAGGGAGATGATCGATTTGCAGAAGCAAGCAAATATCATGGCAGTGTTTTTTTATTGCTGTGTCATTGCTCTGTTTATGTTTTACTTGCTATTCATCGTCATTAGAGGGGGCATTTAGGTCTGTCCAGTGTAGATGATGTGATCTGTGCGTCATGACAAGTTCATGTATCTTAAATGAATCAGCAGTTTGGAACACAAATTATTCAGTTTTCATGTTGTGTTTCCTCTGTTTTTTATTCTTTAGTTAACAGAGTACACACCCAAATTCAGTTTGCAGTAAAAAAACAAAATTAGGCTGCCGAGTGCGAGACCAAACAAAGTTCAGTTTCAGTACAAAAAAATTATTCGTAGGCTGGCGAATAGATGTTGGGCCCAAAATAGAAACGAGGATTATAACCAGGCCCAAAGGTGTAATTTATAAAAGGTACAACTGATTTCAATAGGAATAATCAGGCCCAAAATTATTTGACTGGTCATGTATGATTTTCAATAGGAAATAAAAACGACGGATTATATACAACAATCCAAGTTCATTTATCTTAACAGGGTTGAACATCTAATCTGATCTGTATTATTTACAAACATGGCCTAAGCGGCCTGCAAGATACAAGTGTAAAATATACAGAGCTAGTACTACACGGGGCAACTACACGTGAGGAACGTCGGGCACGTCTTCTGACTGCTCCTTTTCTGCCCCTTACTCATTGCAAAATCGCCTGTGATGCGTGAAACAGTGGCTGGAACGGGCCCGGCTGGAACAGGTTCTGGCTGCTTCTTTTCTGGCCCGCCCCTTGGTCGCTGCGGCTGTGCTCCATTGGCCCCCCTCCATTGCTGCCTTGCTGCTCCTGGGTCAATCAAACGAGAGATTAGTTCCTGGTGAATGGTGACAAGATAAACACAGAACCATGAATGGTGGCAAGAAAGGACCAGCCCAATACCTGGTGCACTGCGTCACTGATAAATATATAAACTAACAGATAAACACATAGATGTGCACAACATAAATAAGATATAAACACGGGCATCACATAAACTGGCACAACAGTACGTAGGGCACAACAGTACGGGCGATAATAATAAACTTACAGATACGATAGTGTTTAACATTACAGATACGATAGATAAGAAAGAAACTACGATAAACCCGGCATGGAGGGGCGACGGGCGCGCGTCTTCATGTTGGAATTATGCCCTAGAGGCAATAATAAATGTATAGTTATTATTATAATTCCTGTATCAAGATAATCGTTTATTATCCATGCTATAATTGTATTGAATGAAGACTCATTTACATGTGTGGATACATAGACAAAACACCATCCCTAGCATGCCTCTAGTTGGCTAGCCAGTTGATCGATGATAGTCAGTGTCTTCTGATTATGAACAAGGTGTTGTTGCTTGATAACTGGATCACGTCATTGGGAGAATCACGTGATGGACTAGACCCAAACTAATAGACGTAGCATGTTGATCGTGTCATTTTGTTGCTATTGTTTTCTGCGTGTCAAGTATTTATTCCTATGACCATGAGATCATATAACTCACTGACACCGGAGGAATGCTTTGTGTGTATCAAACGTCGCAACGTAACTGGGTGACTATAAAGATGCTCTACAGGTATCTCCGAAGGTGTTAGTTGAGTTAGTATGGATCAAGATTGGGATTTGTCACTTCGTGTGACGGAGAGGTATCTCGGGGCCCACTCGGTAATACAACATCACACACAAGCCTTGCAAGCAATGTAACTTAGTGTAAGTTGCGGGATCTTGTATTACGGAACGAGTAAAGAGACTTGCCGGTAAACGAGATTGAAATAGGTATGCGGATACTGACGATCGAATCTCGGGCAAGTAACATACCGAAGGACAAAGGGAATGACATACGGGATTATACGAATCCTTGGCACTGAGGTTCAAACGATAAGATCTTCGTAGAATATGTAGGATCTAATATGGGCATCCAGGTCCCGCTATGGGATATTGACCGAGGAGTCTCTCGGGTCATGTCTACATAGTTCTCGAACCCGCAGGGTCTGCACACTTAAGGTTCGACGTTGTTTTATGCGTATTTGAGTTATATGGTTGGTTACCGAATGTTGTTCGGAGTCCCGGATGAGATCACGGACGTCACGAGGGTTTCCGGAATGGTCCGGAAACGAAGATTGATATATAGGATGACCTCATTTGATTACCGGAAGGTTTTCGGAGTTACCGGGAATGTACCGGGAATGACGAATGGGTTCCGGGAGTTCACCGGGGGGGGGGGGGGCAACCCACCCCGGGGAAGCCCATAGGCTTTGGGGAGACACACCAGCCCTTGGTGGGCTGGTGGGACAGCCCCAAGGGGGCCTATGCGCCAAGAGAAGAAAAATCAAAGGAAAAGAAAAAAAAAGAGGGAAGAAGTGGGAAGGGAGGGGGACTCCTCCCACCAAACCAAGTCCAACTCGGTTTGGGGGGGGGGGAGTCCTCCCCCCCTTGGCTCGGCCGACCCCTTGAGGGTCCCTTGGACCCCAAGGCAAGGTCCCCCTCCCTCCTCCTATATATATGGGGCTTTTAGGGCAGATTTGAGACGACTTTCTCACGGCTGCCCGACCACATACCTCCATAGTTTCTCCTCTAGATCGCGTTTCTGCGGAGCTCGGGCGGAGCCCTGCTGAGACGAGATCATCACCAACCTCCGGAGCGCCGTCACGCTGCCGGAGAACTCTTCTACCTCTCCGTCTCTCTTGCTGGATCAAGAAGGCCGAGATCATCGTCGAGCTGTACGTGTGCTGAACGCGGAGGTGCCGTCCGTTCGGTACTAGATCGTGGGACTGATCGCGGGATTGTTCGCGGGGCGGATCGAGGGACGTGAGGACGTTCCACTACATCAACCGCGTTCTCTAACGCTTCTGCTGTACGATCTACAAGGGTACGTAGATCACTCATCCCCTCTCGTAGATGGACATCACCATGATAGGTCTTCGTGCGCGTAGGAAATTTTTTGTTTCCCATGCGACGTTCCCCAACAGTGGCATCATGAGCTAGGTTCATGCGTAGATGTCTTCTCGAGTAGAACACAAAAGGTTTTGTGGGCGGTGATGTGCGTTTTGCTGCCCTCCTTAGTCTTTTCTTGATTCCGCGGTATTGTTGGATTGAAGCGGCTTGGACCGACATTACTCGTACGCTTACGAGAGACTGGTTTCATCGTTACGAGTAACCCCCTTTGCTCAAAGATGACTGGCAAGTGACGGTTTCTCCAACTTTAGTTGAATCGGATTTGACCGAGGAGGTCCTTGGATGAGGTTAAATAGCAACTCATATATCTCCGTTGTGGTGTTTGCGTAAGTAAGATGCGATCCTACTAGATACCCTTGGTCACCACGTAAAACATGCAATAACAAAATTAGAGGACGTCTAACTTGTTTTTGCAGGGTATGATTGTGATGTGATATGGCCAACGATGTGATGTGATATATTGGATGTATGAGATGATCATGTTGTAATAGAAATATCGACTTGCACGTCGATGGTACGGCAACCGGCAGGAGCCATAGGGTTGTCTTTATACTAACATATGTGCTTGCAGATGCGTTTACTATTTTGCTAGGATGTAGTTTTAGTAGTAATAGCATAAGTAGCACGACAACCCCGATGGCAACACGTTGATGGATGATCATGGTGTGGCGCCGGTGACAAGAAGATCGCGCCGGTGCTTTGGTGATGGAGATCAAGAAGCACGTGATGATCGCCATATCATGTCACTTATGAATTGCATGTGATGTTAATCCTTTTATTTATCTTATTTTGCTTAGAACGACGGTAGCATTATGAGGTGATCTCTCACTAAAATTTCAAGACGAAATTGTGTTCTCCCCGACTGTGCACCGTTGCTACAGTTCGTCGTTTCGAGACACCACGTGATGATCGGGTGTGATAGACTCAACGTTCACATACAACGGGTGCAAAACAGTTGCGCACGCGGAACACTCGGGTTAAGCTTGACGAGCCTAGCATGTGCAGACATGGCCTCGGAACACATGAGACCGAAAGGTCGATCATGAATCATATAGTTGATATGATTAGCATAGGGATGCTTACCACTGAAACTATACTCAACTCACGTGATGATCGGACTTGGGATAGTGTAAGTGGATCATGAACCACTCAAATGACTAGAGAGATGTACTTTTTGAGTGGGAGTTTAGCATATAATTTGATTAAGTTGAACTCTAATTAGCTTGAACATAGTCTAAGTCCACTTTGAATATATTTGTGTTGTAGATCATGGCTCACGCTAGTGTCATCCTGAATTTTAATACGTTCCTAGAGAAAGCTAAGTTGAAAGATGATGGAAGCAACTTTGTAGACTGGGCTCGTAATCTTAAGCTAATCTTACAAGCTGGAAAGAAGGATTATGTCCTTAATGTTGCGCTAGGAGATGAACCACCCGCTACGGCTGATCAGGATGTTAAGAACGCTTGGTTAGCGCGTAAGGAGGACTACTCAATAGTTCAATGTGCAGTCTTGTATGGCTTAGAACCGGGACTTCAACGTCGCTTTGAGCGTCATGGAGCATTTGAGATGTTCTAGGAGTTGAACTTTATCTTTCAGAAGAACGCCCGGATCGAGAGGTATGAGACCTCCGATAAATTCTATGCTTGCAAGATGGAGGAAAACTCGTCTGTCAGTGAACATGTGCTCAAAATGTCTGGGTACTCAAACCGTCTAGCTGAACTGGGGATTGAACTCCCGCAAGAAGCTATCACTGACAGAATCCTTCAATCACTGCCGCCAAGCTATAAAGGCTTTGTGTTGAACTACAATATGCAAGGGACGAACAAGTCTCCCGGCGAGTTGTTTGCGATGCTGAAAGTCGCAGAGTCTGAACTCCGTAAAGAGCATCAAGTGTTGATGGTGAGCAAGACCACTAGTTTCAAGAGAAACGGCAAAGGAAAGAAGGGCAATTCGAAGAAGAGCGGCAAGCCTGTTGCCAATCCGCCGAAGAAGCCCAAAGCTGGACCTAAGCCTGAAACAGAGTGCTTCTATTGCAAGGGTATGGGTCACTGGAAGCGCAATTGCCCCAAGTATCTGGCAGATAAGAAGGCGGGCAAAGAAAAATCAGGTATATTTGATATACATGTTATTGATGTGTACTTAACCGGCTCTCGTAGTAGTGCCTGGGTATTTGATACCGGTTCTGTTGCTCACATTTGCAACTCGAAGCAGGAACTGCGGAATAGACGAAGGCTGGCGAAAGACGAAGTGACGATGCGCGTAGGAAACAGTTCCAAGGTTGATGCAATCGCCGTCGGCACAGTGTCACTTCAGCTACCATCGGGATTAGTGATGAACTTAAATCATTGTTATTTAGTGCCTGCGTTGAGCATGAACATTATATCTGGATCTTTTTTATTGCGAGACGGTTACTCTTTTAAGTCTGAGAATAATGGTTGTTCTATTTCTATGAGTAACATCTTTTATGGTCATGCACCGAATGTGAGAGGATTGTTCATATTGAATCTTGATAGCGATACACATATACATAACATTGAGACCAAAAGAGTTAGAGTTAACAATGATAGCGCCATATTTTTGTGGCACTGCCGCTTAGGTCATATTGGTGTAAACCGCATGAAGAAACTCCATGCTGAGGGACTTTTGGAGTCACTTGACTTTGATTCACTTGACACGTGCGAGCCATGCCTCATGGGCAAGATGACTAAGACTCCGTTCTCAGGAACAATGGAGCATGCAAGTGACTTGTTGGAAATCATACATACCGATGTGTGTGGTCCGATGAGCGTGGAGGCACGCGGCGGATATCGTTATTTTCTCACCTTCACTGACGATTTAAGTAGATATGGTTATGTCTACTTGATGAAGCACAAGTCTGAAACATTTGAAAAGTTCAAGCAATTTCAGAGTGAAGTGGAAAATCATCGTAACAAGAAGATCAAGTTCCTACGGTCTGATCGTGGGGGTGAATATCTGAGTTTCAAGTTTGGTACTCACTTAAGACAATGTGGAATTGTTTCACAGTTAACACCGCCTGGAACACCACAGCGTAATGGTGTGTCCGAACGTCGTAATCGTACTCTATTAGAGATGGTGCGATCTATGATGTCTCTTACTGATTTGCCGTTATCGTTTTGGGGTTATGCATTAGAAACAGCTGCATTCACTTTAAATAGGGCACCATCAAAATCCGTTGAGACGACGCCATACGAACTGTGGTATGGCAAAAGGCCAAAGTTGTCGTTTCTTAAAGTTTGGGGATGTGATGCTTATGTCAAAAAGCTTCAGCCTGAAAATCTGGAACCCAAAGCGAAAAAGTGCGTCTTCATAGGTTACCCAAAAGAGACAGTTGGGTACACCTTCTATCTCAAATCCGAGGGCAAAGTGTTTGTTGCTAAAAACGGAGCTTTTTTCGAGAAGGAGTTTCTCTCGAGAGAATTGAGTGGGAGGAAGATAGAACTTGACGAGGTTGTCGAACCTCTCATCTCTCTGGATGGTGGCGCAGGGCAAGGGGAAACCTCTGTCATTGCGACGCCGGTTGAGGAGGAAGTTAATGATGATGATCATGAAACTCCTGTTCAAGTTTATGTCGAACCACGCAGGTCGACGAGACCACGTGCTGCTCCGGAGTGGTACGGTAATCCCATCTTATCAATCATGTTGTTAGACAACAATGAACCTGCGAATTATGAAGAAGCAATGGTGGGCCCAGATTCCAGCAAATGGCTGGAAGCCATGAAGTCTGAGATAGGATCCATGTATGAGAACAAAGTGTGGACTTTGGAGGTACTACCTGAGGGCCGCAAGGCTATTCAGAACAAATGGATCTTTAAGAAGAAGACGGACGCTGACGGTAATGTGACCGTTTATAAAGCTCGACTTGTGGCAAAGGGTTTTTCACAAGTTCCAGGAGTTGACTACGATGAGACCTTCTCACCCGTAGCGATGCTTAAGTCCGTCAGAATCATGTTAGCAATAGCTGGATTTTTCGATTATGAAATCTGGCAGATGGATGTCAAAACGGCGTTCCTTAACGGTTTCCTTAAGGAAGAGTTGTATATGATGCAACCCGAAGGTTTTGTCGATCCTAAAAATGCTGACAAGGTGTGCAAGCTCCAGCGATCCATTTATGGACTGGTGCAAGCATCTCGGAGTTGGAACAAACGCTTTGATGAGGTGATCAAAGCATTTGGGTTTATACAAGTGGTTGGAGAATCTTGTATTTACAAGAAAGTGAGTGGGAGCTCTGTGGCGTTTCTAATATTATATGTGGATGACATATTGCTGATTGGAAACAACGTAGAGCTTTTGGAGAGCATAAAAGGTTACTTGAATAAAAGTTTCTCTATGAAGGACCTAGGAGAAGCTGCTTACATTCTAGGCATTAAGATCTATAGGGATAGATCGAAACGCCTGATAGGACTTTCACAAAGCACATACCTTGATAAAATTTTGAAGAGGTTCAAAATGGAACAGTCCAAGAAAGGGTTCTTGCCAGTTTTACAAGGTACGAGATTGAGTAAGACTCAGTGCCCAGCAACTGATGAAGATAGAGAGCATATGCGCTCCGTCCCCTATGCTTCAGCCATAGGTTCTATCATGTATGCGATGCTGTGCACTAGACCGGATGTTAGCCTGGCCATAAGTATGGCAGGTAGGTTCCAGAGTAATCCAGGAGTGGATCACTGGACAGCGGTCAAGAATATCCTGAAGTACCTGAAAAGGACTAAGGAGATGTTTCTCGTGTATGGAGGTGACGAAGAGCTCGCCGTAAAAGGTTACGTCGATGCAAGCTTTGACACAGATCCGGACGACTCTCAGTCACAAACCGGATACGTATTTATTCTTAATGGGGGTGCAGTAAGCTGGTGCAGTTCGAAGCAAAGCGTCGTAGCAGATTCTACATGTGAAGCGGAGTACATGGCTGCCTCGGAGGCGGCTAGGGAGGGTGTCTGGATGAAGCAGTTCATGACGGATCTTGGAGTGGTGCCAATAACCTTGTTCTGTGACAACACTGGTGCCATTGCCTTAGCAAAGGAACCAAGGTTTCACAAGAAGACCAGACACATCAAACGACGCTTCAACCTCATCCGCGACTACGTCGAGGAGGAGGACGTAAATATATGCAAAGTGCACACGGATCTGAATGTAGCAGACCCGCTGACTAAACCTCTTCCACGGCCAAAACATGATCGACACCAGAACTGTATGGGTGTTAGATTTATTACAATGTAATTCACATGGTGATGTGAGGGCTAGATTATTGACTCTAGTGCAAGTGGGAGACTGTTGGAATTATGCCCTAGAGGCAATAATAAATGTATAGTTATTATTATAATTCCTGTATCAAGATAATAGTTTATTATCCATGCTATAATTGTATTGAATGAAGACTCATTTACATGTGTGGATACATAGACAAAACACCATCCCTAGCATGCCTCTAGTTGGCTAGCCAGTTGATCGATGATAGTCAGTGTCTTCTGATTATGAACAAGGTGTTGTTGCTTGATAACTGGATCACGTCATTGGGAGAATCACGTGATGGACTAGACCCAAACTAATAGACGTAGCATGTTGATCGTGTCATTTTGTTGCTACTGTTTTTTGCGTGTCAAGTATTTATTCCTATGACCATGAGATCATATAACTCACTGACACCGGAGGAATGCTTTGTGTGTATCAAACGTCGCAACGTAACTGGGTGACTATAAAGATGCTCTACAGGTATCTCCGAAGGTGTTAGTTGAGTTAGTATGGATCAAGACTGGGATTTGTCACTTCGTGTGACGGAGAGGTATCTTGGGGCCCACTCGGTAATACAACATCACACACAAGCCTTGCAAGCAATGTAACTTAGTGTAAGTTGCGGGATCTTGTATTACAGAACGAGTAAAGAGACTTGCCGGTAAACGAGATTGAAATAGGTATGCGGATACTGACGATCGAATCTCGGGCAAGTAACATACCGAAGGACAAAGGGAATGACATACGGGATTATACGAATCCTTGGCACTGAGGTTCAAACGATAAGATCTTCGTAGAATGTGTAGGATCCAATATGGGCATCCAGGTCCCGCTATTGGATATTGACCGAGGAGTCTCTCGGGTCATGTCTACATAGTTCTCGAACCCGCAGGGTCTGCACACTTAAGGTTCGACGTTGTTTTATGCGTATTTGAGTTATATGGTTGGTTACCGAATGTTGTTCGGAGTCCCGGATGAGATCACGGACGTCACGAGGGTTTCCGGAATGGTCCGGAAACGAAGATTGATATATAGGATGACCTCATTTGATTACCGGAAGGTTTTCGGAGTTACCGGGAATGTACCCGGAATGACGAATGGGTTCCGGGAGTTCACCGGGGGGGGCAACCCACCCCGGGGAAGCCCATAGGCTTTGGGGAGACACACCAGCCCTTGGTGGGCTGGTGGGACAGCCCCAAGGGGGCCTATGCGCCAAGAGAAGAAAAATCAAAGGAAAAGAAAAAAAAAAGAGGGAAGAAGTGGGAAGGGAGGGGGACTCCTCCCACCAAACCAAGTCCAACTCGGTTTGGGGGGGGGGGGGAGTCCTCCCCCCCTTGGCTCGGCCGACCCCTTGAGGGTCCTTTGGACCCCAAGGCAAGGTCCCCCTCCCTCCTCCTATATATATGGGGCTTTTAGGGCAGATTTGAGACGACTTTCTCACGGCTGCCCGACCACATACCTCCATAGTTTCTCCTCTAGATCGCGTTTCTGCGGAGCTCGGGCAGAGCCCTGCTGAGACGAGATCATCACCAACCTCCGGAGCGCCGTCACGCTGCCGGAGAACTCTTCTACCTCTCCGTCTCTCTTGCTGGATCAAGAAGGCCGAGATCATCGTCGAGCTGTACGTGTGCTGAACGCGGAGGTGCCGTCCGTTCGGTACTAGATCGTGGGACTGATCGCGGGATTGTTCGCGGGGCGGATCGAGGGACGTGAGGACGTTCCACTACATCAACCGCGTTCTCTAACGCTTCTGCTGTACGATCTACAAGGGTACGTAGATCACTCATCCCCTCTCGTAGATGGACATCACCATGATAGGTCTTCGTGCGCGTAGGAAAATTTTTGTTTCCCATGCGACGTTCCCCAACACTTCACTCCTCGGGCGCCCTCACTTGTCATCGTCGTCGGCCGACAGGTTGTAGGGGAGGGTGTGCATGGCGTGCTCGTTGGGCCAGATGCTGTCGAGGTCGGTGAAGATGTTGTAGGTGGTGAAGCAGATGAACTCGCACCCCCCAAACCAGACACGGCCGACGAGGTGATACGCGTCGTAGGGGTTGCGGAAGCGCACGATCATGCTAGTTCCTCCCATGTGAGACTCGTCGATGGTGAACATCTGGGGAGTTCCCACAGGCAGGTGGCGATAGAGGGCGCGAAGGAAGAGCCCCGCGAACTCCCGTCCACCCCGCCAGCGCGACATGGCCCAGACCCGGAGCTGGTTCTCCACGACGACCCCAGCGGGGTACATCCTTTCCGGCCTGGTGCCGGGCGCTTGGAACGTCGGGCCGTGGAACTCCATGCTGGGGCTTGCGGTTGCTTGGATGTGATGCGAGGGGGGGGGGGCTGGGGAGAAGGAGGGCAAGGAGGAAGATGAAGATGTGCACGGGGCAGAGGAGGGTTAAATAGCAGGTTTTGGGCTGCGTTGGTTCGTCGATTCAGTTGCAGCAATTAATGGATGCCGCCCATTTGCGTTTGCCTATTGGATCAAAGGGTGCATCGCCGATTCACACACTGCGTCGAGGACTGCGTCAAGCACGCCCGCCGTTCAGACTTTCGTCGGTGCACCGCGTCGAGCACGCCCTCATATTCAGAGCCCATTCAGACTGCGGTCCTCGATGCGCTGCTAATGGCTCTGATGCGACGCGTGCATGCATGCAAAAAAAAACCGACGCGTGTCATGCAACAAAGAAGGACACAAAGTCAGAGGCGCGTACGCCACATCCATGCACCGATTCATTTCCAATCGTCAGATCTTCACCGAACTGACTAGATCCAACGGACAGGCCCTCACTCGGGCCCTCGATCCAAACCCCCGCTCGCCAGCCAATCAGCACACGCGGATCATGGGCGGATCACAAACGCGGATCGACGTCAGATCCAACCGCTCACTCAGCAATGATCGACGGCTATAAACATGGCGGGGTTTCGGATGGGGTTTCCGGGGTTATGGGGTTTAGGGTTGCAGTGAGCTAGGGTTGAGCACAAAAAATTCAAAAAAATTCAAAAAAATATGAAACTTGCTCCCCTGTCTACTGATGCAACTACGTTGCTATAAAAAAATTGATTCATGTTATATCCATGTTTAAATGAAAAAGATTCACACAATTCATGTTATTGATGGAATGATCTAGGGTAGAGCATAAGTAATTCAAAAAAATTCAAAAAATACAAAACCAGCGCACATTGTGTACTTATTCAACTGAGTTGCTATAAAAAAATGGAAACTTGTTATATGCAAAGTTTAAAACCAAAATTCACACGTTCACGATATCGACGAAATGAGCTAGGATTGAACATAATTAATTCAAAAAAAATCAAAAAAATATAAAACCAGCACACATTGTCATTTTACATCACATACTTAGCAAACAAAAATATAAACTTGGATTTTGAGTCCGTCAACGTTTTTGTGAAAAAGTTGACTATTTTTCAAATGAGCACAAATAATTAAAAAAAATCAAAACTTGTGCCCATAGACCTATTATGTTGCATAGCAATAAAAAAATATAAACATGGTTTATATACAATTGCAGGAAAATGCCTTCAAGAAGATGAGATTTTGTTACAATGTACAATGTACTATGGAGGGGTTTAGGATGGGTTTTTGGGGTTTAGGTTGGAGTGATCTAGGGTTGAGCACAAAAAATTCAAAAAAATATGAAACTTTCTCCCACTGTCTACTGATACAACTACGTTGCTATAAAAAATTGATTCATGTTATATCCATGTTTAAATGAAAACAATTCACACAATTCATGTTATTGATGGAATGATCTAGGGTAGAGCATAAGTAATTCAAAATAAATTTAAAAAATACAAAACCAGCGCACATTGTGTACTTATTCAACTGAGTTGCTATAAAAAAAATGGAAACTTGTTATATGTAAAGTTTAAAACCAAAATTCACACGTTCACGATATCGACGAAATGAGCTAGGGTTGAACATAATTTATTTAAGAAAATATAAAACCAGCACACATTGTCATTTTATATCACATACTTAGCAAACAAAAATATAAACTTGGATTTTGAGTCGGTCAACGTTTTTGTGAAAAAGTTGACTATTTTTCAAATGAGCACAAATAATTCAAAAAAAATAAAAATCAAAATCAAAACTTGTGCCCATAGTCCTATTACGTTGCATAGCAATAAAAAATATAAACATGGTTTATATATAATTGCAGGAAAATGCCTTTAAGAAGATGAGATTTTGTTACAATGTACAATGTACTATGGAGGGGTTTAGGATGGGTTTTTGGGGTTTAGGTTGGAGTGAGCTAGGGTTGAGCACAAAAAAATCAAAAAAATATGAAACTTTCTCCCACTGTCTACTGATACAACTACGTTGCTATAAAAAATTGATTCATGTTATATCCTTGTTTAAATGAAAAAAATTCACACAATTCATGTTATTGATGAAATGATCTAGGATAGAGCATAAGTAATTCAAAAAAATTAAAAAAATACAAAACCAGCGCACATTGTGTACTTATTCAACTGAGTTGCTATAAAAAAATGGGAACTTGTTATATGTAAAGTTTAAAACCAAAATTCACATGTTCACGATATCGACGAAATGAGCTAGGGTTGAACATAATTTATTCAAAAAAATATAAAACCAGCACACATTGTCATTTTATATCACATACTTAGCAAACAAAAATATAAACTTTGATTTTGAGTCGGTCAACGTTTTTGTGAAAAAGTTGACTATTTTTCAAATGAGCACAAATAATTCAAAAAAAAATAAAAATAAAAATAAAAACTTGTGCCCATAGTCCTATTATGTTGCATAGCAATAAAAAAATATAAACATGGTTTATATATAATTGCAGGAAAATGCCTTCAAGAAGATGAGATTTTGTTACAATGTACAATGTACTATGGAGGGGTTTAGGATGAGTTTTGGGGGTTTAGGTTGGAGTGAGCTAGGGTTGAGCACAAAAAAGTCAAAAAAATATGAAACTTTCTCCCACTGTCTACTGATACAACTACGTTGCTATAAAAAATTGATTCATGTTATATCCATGTTTGAATGAAAAAAATTCACACAATTCATGTTATTGATGGAATGATCTAGGGTAGAGCATAAGTAATTCAAAATAAATTTAAAAAATATAAAACCAGCGCACATTGTGTACTTATTCAACTGAGTTGCTATAAAAAATGGAAACTTGTTATATGCAAAGTTTAAAACCAAAATTCACACGTTCACGATACCGACGAAATGAGCTAGGGTTGAACATAATTTATTCAAAAAAAACCCAGCACACATTATCATTTTATATCACATACTTAGCAAACAAAAATATAAACTTTGATTTTGAGTCGGTCAACGTTTTTGTGAAAAAGTTGACTATTTTTCAAATGACCACAAATAATTCAAAAAAAATCAAAATCAAAATCAAAACTTGTGCCCATAGTCCTATTATGTTGCATAGCAATAAAAAAATATAAACATGGTTTATATACAATTACAGGAAAATGCATTCAAGAAGATGGGATTTTGTTACAATGTACTGTTGGGTAACGTAGCATAAATTTAAAATTTTCCTACGCATGTTCAGATCTTCCTATGGAGAGACCAGCAACGAGAGAGGGGTAAGAGCATCTTCATACCTTTGAAGATCGCTAAGCGGAAGCGTTGCTAGAACGCGGTTGATGGAGTCGTACTCGCAGCGATTCCGATCTAGTGTCGAACAACGGCACCTCCGCGTTCAACACACGTGCAGCCCGGTGACGTCTCCCGCACCTTGATCCAGCAAGGAGGAGGGAGAGGTTTGGGAGGAAGTCCAGCAACACGACGGCGTGGTGTCGGTGGAGAGACGAGGTCTCCCGGCAGGGCTTCGCCAAGCGCCGGCAGAGAGGAGAAGGGAGAGGAGCAGGGCTGCGCCGAGAGAGAGATGAAGCCGTGTGTCAAACAGCCCCGAACCCTCATCTATATATAGGGGGAGAGGGAGGGGGTGCAGCCCTTAGGGTTCCCACCCCCAAGGGGTGCGGCAGCCCCAGATGGGAGAGGGGGCGGCGGCCAGGGCAGGGAGGAGGGGTGGCGCACCCCTCTGTTGGGCCTTAGGCCCACCTATGCTAGGGTTCCCCCCTTCCCCCCTTTCTCTAGTGCGCATGGGCTGGGTGGGGGGCGCACCAGCCCACCTAGGGGCTGGTTCCCTTCCCCACTTAGCCCATCTAGCCTCCCGGGGTCGTTGTCCCCCTTCGGTGGTCCCGGTACATTACCGGTGACGCCCGAAACACTTCCGGTGTCCAAAACCATCCGTCCTATATATCAATCTTTACCACCGGACCATTCCGGAGCTCCTCGTGACGTCCAGGATCTCATCCGTGACTCCGGACAACTTTCGGTAACCTCGTACAACAATTCCCTATAACCCTAGCGTCATCGAACCTTAAGTGTGTAGACCCTACGGGTTCGGGAGACAGGCAGACATGACCGAGACACCTCTCTGGCCAATAACCATCAGCGGGGTCTGGATAACCATGGTGGCTCCCACTAGCTCCACGATGATCTCATCGGATGAACCACGATGTCAAGGATTCAATCAATCCCGTATATGATTCCCTTTGTCTGCCAGTATAGAACTTGCCCGAGATTCGATCGTCGGTATACCTATACCTTGTTCAATCTCGTTACCGATAAGTCTCTTTACTCGTTCCGTAGCACGTCATCGTGCGACTAACTCCTTAGTCACATTGAGCTCATGATGATGTTCTACCGAGTGGGCCCAGAGATACCTCTCCGTCACACGGAGTGACAAATCCCGATCTCGATTCGTGCCAACCCAACAGACACTTTCGGAGGTACCCGTAGTGCACCTTTATAGTCACCCAGCTACGTTGTGACGTTTGATACACCCAAAGCACTCCTACGGTATCCGGGAGTTGCACAATCTCACGGTCGAAGGAAAAGATACTTGACATTAGAAAAGCATTAGCATACGAACAATACGATCTAGTGCTAGGCTTAGGATTGGGTCTTGTCCATCACATCATTCTCCCAATGATGTGATCCCGTTATCAATGACATCTAATGCCCATGATCAGGAAACCATGATCATCTATTGACTAACGAGCTAGCCAAATAGAGGCTTGCTAGGGACACATTGTGATCTATTCATTCACACATGTATTACTGTTTCCTGTTAATACAATTATAGCATGAACGATAGACGATTATCATGAACAAGGAAATATGATAATAACCATTTTATTATTGCCTCTAGGGCATGTTTCCAACATGTACAATGTACTATGGAGGGGTTTAGGATGGGTTTTTGAGGTTTAGGGTTGGAGTGAGCTAGGGTTGAGCACAAAAAATTCAAAAAAATATGAAACTTTCTCCCATTGTCTACTGATACAACTACGTTGCTATAAAAAATTGAATCCATGTTTAAATGAAAAAGATTCACACAATTCATGTTATTGATGGAATGATCTAGGGTAGAGCATAAGTAATTCAAAATAAATTCAAAAAATACAAAACCAGCGCACATTGTGTACTTATTCAACTGAGTTGTTATAAAAAAAATGGAAACTTGTTATATGCAAAGTTTAAAACCAAAATTCACACGTTCACGATATCGACGAAATGAGCTAGGGTTGAACATAATTTATTCAAAAAAATATAAAACCAGCACACATTGTCATTTTATATCACATACTTAGCAAACAAAAATATAAACTTTGATTTTGAGTCGGTCAATGTTTCTGTGAAAAAATTGACTATTTTTCAAATGAGCACAAATAATTCAAAGAAAATCAAAAAAAAATCAAAACTTGTGCCCCATAGTCCTATTATGTTGTATAGCAACCAAAAATATATATAAACATGGTTTATATACATTTGCAGGAAAATGCCTTTAAGAAGATGGCGTTTACCCTACCTTATGAGGTCGTTTGTCACACATTTTTCATGACTATGGCTCTAACTTAACAAAAGAGCTTAGAATGATGACATAACAACCATATTTGAGTTGTTGTGGTAACATTGAAACATCATACCCGAGTCAAAAGTTCAACTTACTCCAAATTTGAATTTAAACCGATTTTTTTTCATCAAATTTGAAATTCAGTTTGAAAACAATAATAATCAAACAAGTTTTGATGGAAACATGTGGGTACATAGTGCCCAACAAATTTTATTACATGCCATAAATTTCAAATGATCAACAGCTCTATCTCTTCCGACCACGCCGTGTACCCTTCTTCGTCTTGGCATTTCTTGTTTTTGGTTGTACTGCACACACAAGTTCACTGATCATCTTGGTTTTCTTCACTGGACTCGATGCTATCGCCTCATGAAACTCGATAGCAGCTTCAGTTTCGATAGTGTGCACAACTTCAGTTTTAGTTTCGACAGTGTGCACAACTTCAGTTTCGACAGTGTGCACAGCTTCAGTTTCAGTTTCGACAGTGTGCACAACTTCAGTTTCGACAGTGTGCACAGCTTCAGTTTCGACAGTGTGCACAGCTTCAATTTCATCACTTGCAGCACCAAACTGTTCCATCCACTGACTTGTTTGCCTTCTGCTGCCACTCACTCTTGCTCTTTTTGTTGGCCAACATTGTTCAACAACAATAGACTGACTTGGAAGCTTCCTCCTGAAAACAACAAAGCATGCCGCATATTTATAATTTAAACAAAATCAGAATATGAAAAAACACAAATAAACAAGCACATACTTTCTCGGATTAGGAGGAGAGAAAATGCATAGTCTGGATCCCTCTGTGTGCCCAAGTATTTGGCACCTTTTGCATCTATTTTTGTTACCCTTTTGGGCCCTTTTTGGCTTTGCATCTTTCTTGTCCTTCTTGCCCTTCTTACTACTCCCACCTTTTTCAAACCATGCTTTGAATCTACTCTGTTTAGGTCTGTCTGCCTTTCTTTTTGTTAAAGGAGGACACATGGAATATTCAAGCGGCACTTCTGGCCAATGTTCCTGATCTGTAAGAGGTGGAATTGGAGTTGCATTTGCAGCTCTGAATTTTGCTACCGAATAATACTCATGCAGATATGGATGCATATTTATCTTTGGTTGGCCGGCTAAGAATAGAATGGCATGATCACATGGTTTACCAGTGGCCTGCCATTCGAGGCAACTGCAATCATGAAATTCAGTGTTAACAACATGCCTCCTTCCAGTCTTGTTATCTCTAACTTCTGCACCCCACAGTGATGATTTTTCAACAGACAAATGTGTAAGACCTCTGCTTCTATTGACCACCTGTTGCACC
The DNA here is from genome assembly GCF_904849725.1 of Hordeum vulgare subsp. vulgare. Classification (NCBI taxonomy): domain Eukaryota; kingdom Viridiplantae; phylum Streptophyta; class Magnoliopsida; order Poales; family Poaceae; genus Hordeum; species Hordeum vulgare. The sequence goes on along the minus strand of NC_058520.1, from coordinate 21,100,987 downwards.
ACTGCTGGAAGTTTATCACCTTGCAGACAATCAGCAATCTTTTTTCTCAATTCCCACAGCCACATGAGCATGATCCTGATTTGATCAATCATGTCATGCACAGGCAAATCTTTTAGCTGCTTCACCTTGTTGTTGAAACTTTCTGCCAAATTGTTGTTGATATGGTCACACTTGATGGCAGTGTTGAATCCTGACCTGTACCATAATAAAGAATGGTAGGTGTTTAACCATGTACCAAACTCCTCACATGTTGCCATTACCTTACTAAGATGATATGAATGTGTCGGTTTAGTGTAAGATCTTGCTGCTGGCCACATTCTCCCAAATTCATCTCCTTTGAATTTTTTGATCAAATTCATCCACAAATGGCCGAAGCACTCCCTTTGCTCAGCATGTGGGAACACATTTTTAACTGCATTTTCCAGACCTTTGCATGCATCTGTGTGTATTGCCAAGGTGACACTGGCCCTAAGCATCTTTTCAACTACATCATGAACCATGTCCATGAAGCCTCTGTCTCTGCCATCCTCTGATACCTCAGTATCTATCTCGACAACACTGTCAGGTGACCTTTTCTCCACCTCTGCTTTGAAATTGAAAAGCAGCCTAAATGTGTTTGCCCAATCACCATACAAATTCTTCATTGCCCTTTGTTTAGCCTTCCACACTGTGGTATAATGCAGTTTAATGGGGTACAACTTTTCCAAGTCTACTTGGAGTCTTTTTGCAGTAGTGTTGGATGTTTTGGCCAAAATTGGAGTTATCTTTTCTGCAACCCAAATCTGTGATGTCATGCTTGATTTTTTTTGTAAACTTGTGAGACAAGTATGTTTATTAGGGATTTGGTTAACCCTGACAGTACTTCCATCAGGCTGCAGTCTAGCAGATATGTACCACTTGCAAGCCCTCCTACCACTACCATCAAAACATCTGCACTTAGCATAAAACTTCTTTCTATCATTCCAAACTGTCTTGGCATCAAACTGATGTCTGACTGCATAAGTCTTGAAAGACAACCTGAACTCATCCATGTTTGGCCACAACTTCCCCACTCGAATGACAGGGTTTTCCTTGTCATACGCATGCACTAGCTCTTCATCATGTGCATCATCTACATCATCTGCAACATCTTTCATCAACTGTTCATCTACATCACTCAATTCTCTATCATCATTATCACTTGTATTAGCTTCATCCCTCTCCTCCTCATATCTGTCATCGACTGGAATGCCAAATAGTTTGGCCATCTCAGTGTCAGCAATTGGTGCAATGACCAAATCAGTAGGCTCCTCCAACTCAACTGCATTCCAATCAACAACATTAACATTTCCCTCTTTTGCATGTGCATTAGCCCCATCGGCTATTACTGTTAGATCCGTAATAATGGGAAAGATATGCCTCTGCGAAGCCCAATCATCATCTGCCTTCTGCATAGCCAAGTGTGACGGCACATAACCTACCTTTGAGTCAATATTCAGATCAACGAGCTCAGCAAACAATTCAGCCCTGAGGCTTGCCCAGCCCTCTTGCCTATCGATTTCAACAAAAATATCTTCACCATCTTCAATTCTGACATACTCTCCTTTGAAATCATCATACCGCAATAGTGAAACCTCTTGCTCTGGACCCCAAAGCACAGTTTCCCCAATTTTCTCCACCAATTTCCTCACTGCCTTCTCTTCCATCGAATGTATCTCATTGGGATCAATTTCTGCACAATCAACCTCCCATTTCACAATTGTGTCTCTCTGGATGTTCTCAATGCTACCATCAACTAATTTTGTCGTCGATAGAAAGAAATTGATTGCAAATTCAAATGTTTCAGCAGCATTCCCTCTGTTATAGGCGGGCGGGCAGCGTGAGACAGAGCAAAGATTGCCTTCAATCGTACTCACAAAATGGGCGGAAGGGAGGCGCATTCCCTGTTCGGAGCTGAATCTGGCGGCTCCTTCTCGACCTGACCACGGTCTTGTTGGAATTATGCCCTAGAGGCAATAATAAATATAGTTATTATTATAATTCCTGTATCAAGATAATCGTTTATTATCCATGCTATAATTGTATTGAATGAAGACTCATTTACATGTGTGGATACATAGACAAAACACCGTCCCTAGCAAACCTCTAGTTGGCTAGCCAGTTGATCAAAGATTGTCAGTGTCTTCTGATTATGAACAAGGTGTTGTCGCTTGATAACTGGATCACGTCATTAGGAGAATTACCTGATGGACTAGACCCAAACTAATAGACGTAGCATGTTGATCGTGTCATTTTGTTGCTATTGTTTTCTGCGTGTCAAGTATTTATTCCTATGACCATGAGATCATATAACTCACTGACACCGGAGGAATGCTTTGTGTGTATCAAACGTCGCAACGTAACTGGGTGACTATAAAGATGCTCTACAAGTATCTCCGAAGGTGTTAGTTGAGTTAGTATGGATCAAGACTGGGATTTGTCACTCCGTGTGACAGAGAGGTATCTCGGGGCCCACTCGGTAATACAACATCACACACAAGCCTTGCAAGCAATGTAACTTAGTGTAAGTTGCGGGATCTTGTATTACGAAACGAGTAAAGAGACTTACCGGTAAACGAGATTGAAATAGGTATACGGATACTGACGATCGAATCTCGGGCAAGTAACATACCGAAGGACAAAGGGAATGACGTACGGGATTATATGAATCCTTGGCACTGAGGTTCAAACGATAAGATCTTCGTAGAATGTGTAGGATCCAATATGGGCATCCAGGTCCCGCTATTGGATATTGACCGAGGAGTCTCTCGGGTCATGTCTACATAGTTCTCGAACCCGCAGGGTCTGCACACTTAAGGTTCGACGTTGTTTTATGCGTATTTGAGTTATATGGTTGGTTACCGAATGTTGTTCGGAGTCCTGGATGAGATCACGGACGTCACGAGGGTTTCCGAAATAGTCCGGAAATGAAGATTGATATATAGGATGACCTCATTTGATTACCGGAAGGTTTTCGGAGTTACCGGGAATGTACCGGGAATGACGAATGGGTTCCGGGAGTTCACCGGGGGGGCAACCCACCCCGGGGAAGCCCATAGGCCATAAGGGTGGCACACCAGCCCTTAGTGGGCTGTTGGGACAGCCCAAAAGGGCCCTATGCGCCATAGAGATAAATATCAAAGAGAAAAAAAAGGGAGGTGGGAAGGAAGGGAAGGACTCCCACCCACCAAACCAAGTCCAACTCGGTTTGGGGGGGGAGCCTTCCCCCCTTGGACTCGGCCGACCCCCTTGGGGCTCCTTGAGCCCCAAGGCAAGGTCCCCTCCCTCCCACCTATATATACTGAGGTATTGGGGCAGATTTGAGACGATTCTTCCACGGCAGCCCGACCACATACCTCCACGGTTTTTCCTCTAGATCGCGTTTCTGCGGAGCTCGGGCGGAGCCCTGCTGAGACAAGGTCATCACCAACCTCCGGAGCGCCGTCACGCTGCCGGAGAACTCTTTTACCTCTCCGTCTCTCTTGCTGGATCAAGAAGGCCGAGATCATCGTCGAGCTGTACGTGTGCTGAACGCGGAGGTGCCGTCCGTTCGGTACTAGATCGTGGGACTGATCGCGGGATTGTTTGCGGGGCGGATCGAGGGACGTGAGGACGGTCCACTACATCAACCGCGTTCTCTAACGCTTCTGCTGTACGATCTACAAGGGTACGTAGATCACTCATCCCCTCTCGTAGATGGACATCACCATGATAGGTCTTCGTGCGCGTAGGAAAAATTTTGTTTCCCATGCGACGTTCCCCAACAGTGGCATCATGAGCTAGGTTCATGCGTAGATGTCTTCTCGAGTAGAACACAAAAGTTTTTGTGGGCGGTGATGTGCGTTTTTCTGCCCTCCTTAGTCTTTTCTTGATTCCGCGGTATTGTTGGATTGAAGCGGCTTGGACCGACATTACTCGTACGCTTACGAGAGACTGGTTTCATCGTTACGAGTAACTCCGTTGCTCAAAGATGACTGGCAAGTGTCGGTTTCTCCAACTTTAGTTGAATCGGATTTGACCGAGGAGGTCCTTGGATGAGGTTAAATAGCAACTCATATATCTCCGTTGTGGTGTTTGCGTAAGTAAGATGCGATCCTACTAGATACCCTTGGTCACCACGTAAAACATGCAACAACAAAATGAGAGGACGTCTAACTTGTTTTTGCAGAGTATGCTTGTGATGTGATATGGCCAACGATGTGATGTGATATATTGGATGTATGAGATGATCATGTTGTAATAGAAATATCGACTTGCACATCGATGGTACGACAACCGGCAGGAGCCATAGGGTTGTCTTTGTACTAACGGTTGTGCTTGCAGATGCGTTTACTATTTTGCTAGGATGTAGCTTTAGTAGTAATAGCATGAGTAGCACGACAACCCCGATGGCAACACGTTGATGGAGATCATGGCGTGGCGCCGGTGACAAGAAGGTCGTGCCGGTGCTTTGGTGATGAAGATCAAGAAGCACGTGATGATGGCCATATCATGTCACTTATGAATTGCATGTGATGTTAATCCTTTTATGCTCCTTATTTTGCTTAGAACGACGGTAGCATTATGAGGTGATCTCTCACTAAAATTTCAAGACGAAATTGTGTTCTCCCCGACTGTGCACCGTTGCTACAGTTCGTCGTTTCGAGACACCACGTGATGATCGGGTGTGATAGACTCAACGTTCACATACAACGGGTGCAAAACAGTTGCGCACGCGGAACACTCGGGTTAAGCTTGATGAGCCTAGCATGTGCAGACATGGCCTCGGAACACATGAGACCGAAAGGTCGATCGTGAATCATATAGATGATATGATTAGCATGGGGATGCTTACCACTGAAACTATACTCAACTCACGTGATGATCGGACTTGAGCTAGTGTAAGTGGATCACGAACCACTCAAATGACTAGAGAGATGTACTTTTTGAGTGGGAGTTTAGCGAATAATTTGATTAAGTTAAACTCTGATTATCTTGAACATAGTCTAAGTCCACTTTGAATATATTTGTGTTGTAGATCATGGCTCACGCTAGTGTCATCCTGAATTTTAATACGTTCCTAGAGAAAGCTAAGTTGAAAGATGATGGAAGCAACTTTGTAGACTGGGCTCGTAATCTTAAGCTAATCTTACAAGCTGGGAAGAAGGATTATGTCCTTAATGCTGCGTTAGGAGATGAACCACCCGCTACGGCTGATCAGGATGTTAAGAACGCTTGGTTAGCGCGTAAGGAGGACTACTCAATAGTTCAATGTGCAGTCTTGTATGGCTTAGAACCGGGACTTCAACGTTGCTTTGAGCGTCATGGACCATTTGAGATGTTCCAGGAGTTGAAGTTTATCTTTCAGAAGAACGCCCGGATCGAGAGGTATGAGACCTCCGATAAATTCTATGCTTGCAAGATGGAGGAAAACTCGTCTGTCAGTGAACATGTGCTCAAAATGTCTGGGTACTCAAACCGTCTAGCTGAACTGGGGATTGAACTCCCGCAAGAAGCTATCACTGACAGAATCCTTCAATCACTTCCGCCAAGCTATAAAGGCTTTGTGTTGAACTACAACATGCAAGGGATGAACAAGTCTCCCGGCGAGTTGTTTGCGATGCTGAAAGTCGCAGAGTCTGAACTCCGTAAAGAGCATCAAGTGTTGATGGTGAGCAAGACCACTAGTTTCAAGAGAAACGGCAAAGGAAAGAAGGGAAATTCGAAGAAGAGCGGCAAGCCTGTTGCCAATCCGCCGAAGAAGCCCAAAGCTAGACCTAAGCCTGAAACGGAGTGCTTCTATTGCAAGGGTATGGGTCACTGGAAGCGCAATTGCCCCAAGTATCTGGCAGATAAGAAGGCGGGCAAAGAAAAATCAGGTATATTTGATATACATGTTATTGATGTGTACTTAACCGGCTCTCGTAGTAGTGCCTGGGTATTTGATACCGGTTCTGTTGCTCACATTTGCAACTCGAAGCAGGAACTGCGGAATAGACGAAGGCTGGCGAAAGACGAAGTGACGATGCGCGTAGGAAACGGTTCCAAGGTTGATGCAATCGCCGTCGGCACAGTGTCACTTCAGCTACCATCGGGATTAGTGATGAACTTAAATCATTGTTATTTAGTGCCTGCGTTGAGCATGAACATTATATCTGGATCTTTTTTATTGCGAGACGGTTACTCTTTTAAGTCTGAGAATAATGGTTGTTCTATTTCTATGAGTAACATCTTTTATGGTCATGCACCGAATGTGAGAGGATTGTTCATATTGAATCTTGATAGCGATACACATATACATAACATTGAGACCAAAAGAGTTAGAGTTAACAATGATAGCGCCATATTTTTGTGGCACTGCCGCTTAGGTCATATTGGTGTAAACCGCATGAAGAAACTCCATGCTGAGGGACTTTTGGAGTCACTTGACTTTGATTCACTTGACACGTGCGAGCCATGCCTCATGGGCAAGATGACTAAGACTCCGTTCTCAGGAACAATGGAGCATGCAAGTGACTTGTTGGAAATCATACATACCGATGTGTGTGGTCCGATGAGCGTGGAGGCACGCGGCGGATATCGTTATTTTCTCACCTTCACTGACGATTTAAGTAGATATGGTTATGTCTACTTGATGAAGCACAAGTCTGAAACATTTGAAAAGTTCAAGCAATTTCAGAGTGAAGTGGAAAATCATCGTAACAAGAAGATCAAGTTCCTACGGTCTGATCGTGGGGGTGAATATCTGAGTTTCAAGTTTGGTACTCACTTAAGACAATGTGGAATTGTTTCACAGTTAACACCGCCTGGAACACCACAGCGTAATGGTGTGTCCGAACGTCGTAATCGTACTCTATTAGAGATGGTGCGATCTATGATGTCTCTTACTGATTTGCCGTTATCGTTTTGGGGTTATGCATTAGAAACAGCTGCATTCACTTTAAATAGGGCACCATCAAAATCCGTTGAGACGACGCCATACGAACTGTGGTATGGCAAAAGGCCAAAGTTGTCGTTTCTTAAAGTTTGGGGATGTGATGCTTATGTCAAAAAGCTTCAGCCTGAAAATCTGGAACCCAAAGCGAAAAAGTGCGTCTTCATAGGTTACCCAAAAGAGACAGTTGGGTACACCTTCTATCTCAAATCCGAGGGCAAAGTGTTTGTTGCTAAAAACGGAGCTTTTTTCGAGAAGGAGTTTCTCTCGAGAGAATTGAGTGGGAGGAAGATAGAACTTGACGAGGTTGTCGAACCTCTCATCTCTCTGGATGGTGGCGCAGGGCAAGGGGAAACCTCTGTCATTGCGACGCCGGTTGAGGAGGAAGTTAATGATGATGATCATGAAACTCCTGTTCAAGTTTATGTCGAACCACGCAGGTCGACGAGACCACGTGCTGCTCCGGAGTGGTACGGTAATCCCATCTTATCAATCATGTTGTTAGACAACAATGAACCTGCGAATTATGAAGAAGCAATGGTGGGCCCAGATTCCAGCAAATGGCTGGAAGCCATGAAGTCTGAGATAGGATCCATGTATGAGAACAAAGTGTGGACTTTGGAGGTACTACCTGAGGGCCGCAAGGCCATTCAGAACAAATGGATCTTTAAGAGGAAGACGGACGCTGACGGTAATGTGACCGTTTATAAAGCTCGACTTGTGGCAAAGGCTTTTTCCCAAGTTCAAGGAGTTGACTACGATGAGACTTTCTCACCCGTAGCGATGCTTAAGTCCGTCAGAATCATGTTAGCAATAGCTGCATTTTTTGATTATGAAATCTGGCAAATGGATGTCAAAACGGCGTTCCTTAACGGTTTCCTTAAGGAAGAGTTGTATATGATGCAACCCGAAGGTTTTGTCGATCCTAAGAATGCTAACAAGGTGTGCAAGCTCCAGCGATCCATTTATGGACTGGTGCAAGCATCTCGGAGTTGGAACAAACGCTTTGATGAGGTGATCAAAGCATTTGGGTTTATACAAGTGGTTGGAGAATCTTGTATTTACAAGAAAGTGAGTGGGAGCTCTGTGGCGTTTCTAATATTATATGTGGATGACATATTGCTGATTGGAAACAACGTAGAGGTTTTGGAGAGCATAAAAGGTTACTTGAATAAAAGTTTCTCTATGAAGGACCTACGAGAAGCTGCTTACATTCTAGGCATTAAGATCTATAGGGATAGATCAAAACGTCTGATAGGACTTTCACAAAGCACATACCATGATAAAGTTTTGAAGAGGTTCAAAATGGAACAGTCCAAGAAAGGGTTCTTGCCAGTTCTACAAGGTACGAGATTGAGTAAGACTCAGTGCCCAGCAACTGATAGAGAGCATATGCGCTCCGTCCCCTATGCTTCAGCCATAGGTTCTATCATGTATGCGATGTTGTGCACTAGACCGGATGTTAGCCTGGCCATAAGTATGGCAGGTAGGATCCAGAGTAATCCAGGAGTGGATCACTGGACAGCGGTCAAGAATATCCTGAAGTACCTGAAAAGGACTAAGGAGATGTTTCTCGTATATGGAGGTGACGAAGAGCTCGCCGTAAAAGGTTACGTCGATGCAAGCTTTGACACAGATCCGGACGACTCTGAGTCGCAAACCGGATACGTATTTATTCTTAATGGGGGTGCGGTAAGCTGGTGCAGTTCCAAGCAAAGCGTCGTAGCAGATTCTACATGTGAAGCGGAGTACATGGCTGCCTCGGAGGCGGCTAAGGAGGGTGTCTGGATGAAGCAGTTCATGACGGATCTTGGAGTGGTGCCAAGCGCACTGAATCCAATAACCTTGTTCTATGATAACACGGGTGCCATTGCCTTAGCAAAGGAACCACGTTTTCACAAGAAGACCAGACACATCAAACGACGCTTCAACCTCATCCGCGACTAAACCTCTTCCACGGCCAAAGCATGATCAACACCAGAACTGTATGGGTGTTAGATTTATTACAATGTAATTCACATGATGATGTGAGGGCTAGATTATTGACTCTAGTGCAAGTGGGGGACTGTTGGAATTATGCCCTAGAGGCAATAATAAATATAGTTATTATTATAATTCCTGTATCAAGATAATCGTTTATTATCCATGCTATAATTGTATTGAATGAAGACTCATTTACATGTGTGGATAAATAGACAAAACACCGTCCCTAGCAAGCCTCTAGTTGGCTAGCCAGTTGATCAAAGATAGTCAGTGTCTTCTGATTATGAACAAGGTGTTGTTGTTTGATAACTGGATCACGTCATTAGGAGAATCACGTGATGGACTAGACCCAAACTAATAGACGTAGCATGTTGATCGTGTCATTTTGTTGCTATTGTTTTCTGCGTGTCAAGTATTTATTCCTATGACCATGAGATCATATAACTCACTGACACCGGAGGAATGCTTTGTTGTATCAAACGTCGCAACGTAACTGGGTGACTATAAAGATGCTCTACAGGTATCTCCGAAGGTGTTAGTTGAGTTAGTATGGATCAAGACTGGGATTTGTCACTCCGTGTGACGGAGAGGTATCTCGGGGCCCACTCGGTAATACAACATCACACACAAGCCTTGCAAGCAATGTAACTTAGTGTAAGTTGCGGGATCTTGTATTACGGAACGAGTAAAGAGACTTACCGGTAAACGAGATTGAAATAGGTATACGGATACTGACGATCGAATCTCGGGCAAGTAACATACCGAAGGACAAAGGGAATGACGTACGGGATTATATGAATCCTTGGCACTGAGGTTCAAACGATAAGATCTTCGTAGAATGTGTAGGATCCAATATGGGCATCCAGGTCCCGCTATTGGATATTGACCGAGGAGTCTCTCGGGTCATGTCTACATAGTTCTCGAACCCGCAGGGTCTGCACACTTAAGGTTCGACGTTGTTTTATGCGTATTTGAGTTATATGGTTGGTTACCGAATGTTGTTCGGAGTCCCGGATGAGATCACGGACGTCACGAGGGTTTCCGGAATAGTCCGGAAACGAAGATTGATATATAGGATGACCTCATTTGATTACCGGAAGGTTTTCGGAGTTACCGGGAATGTACCGGGAATGACGAATGGGTTCCGGGAGTTCACCGGGGGGGCAACCCACCCCGGGGAAGCCCATAGGCCATAAGGGTGGCACACCAGCCCTTAGTGGGCTGGTGGGACAGCCCAAAAGGGCCCTATGCGCCATAGAGATAAAAATCAAAGAGAAAAAAAAAGGGAGGTGGGAAGGAAGGGAAGGACTCCCACCCACCAAACCAAGTCCAACTCGGTTTGGGGGGGGGAGCCTTCCCCCCTTGGACTCGGCCGACCCCCTTGGGGCTCCTTGAGCCCCAAGGCAAGGTCCCCTCCCTCCCACCTATATATACGGAGGTATTGGGGCTGATTTGAGACGATTCTTCCACGGCAGCCCGACCACATACCTCCACGGTTTTTCCTCTAGATCGCGTTTCTGCGGAGCTCGGGCGGAGCCCTGCTGAGGCAAGGTCATCACCAACCTCCGGAGCGCCGTCACGCTGTCGGAGAACTCTTCTACCTCTCCGTCTCTCTTGCTGGATCAAGAAGGCCGAGATCATCGTCGAGCTGTACGTGTGCTGAACGCGGAGGTGCCGTCCGTTCGGTACTAGATTGTGACATCCTCGACTTTTGCAACACTAATTATTGTAATTAAGCTACAGTGATCAACCGGTAATGATGCCACGTCATCGAATTCCCATCTCAGACCCGCGTTGATTCGAGTCTGTCCGGATTCCAAATTTGAAAACAAAAGGAAAGTACTTTATAAGTTCATTATAAATATTTAAAGGAATATGTATATGAAAGAGAAAATTAAAAGTATGTATAATAAATTGTAAAAGAAAGTATAATAAAAGAAAGTGTTTAAAAAAGAAAAAATCAGTTAGAAAAATAAATAATGAAAGAAAGAAATAGTAAAAAAGGCAAAATAAAACAAATCAAAACAAAACAACAAAGAAAAAAAAGAAAAAAAAGCAACCCCACCCCCTGGCCCAACTGGGCTCAAGGCCCAGCCGGCCACCCCCCCCCCCCCAACACGCAAACCCTAGCCCCCCTGGCGAGGGAGCCGCCGCCTCCTCCCACTCGCCTCCCACGCCGCCGCCAGCCTCCCCCTCGTGGGGGGCCCCACCCTCCCCCACGCGCGAGAGCCCCCCCCCCCCTCTCTCGGTCCTCTCCCCCCACCCCCCACCGACGCTCCCTGCCCACGAGAGAACCCCATCCCGTGACTCTCTCCCACGACTACAGGCCCCTCCCCATCTCTCCCGTAACTCTCCCCCACGCCAGATCCCCCACCAAGCCCTTCTCCCATCCCGCCGGCGGCCTCTCCTCCTCCCGCCGGCAGCCCTCCCCACGGCCTCCTCCTCCCCCCGGCGGCCCCCCTCCCCACGGCCTATCCTCCCCCGGCGGCCCCCCTCACGGCCTCCTCCTACCCCGGCGGCCCCTCCCCTCTCCCGGCCCCGGCTGCCTCGGCCTCCACCTCGCCGGCCTACCACCCCGCCCCCCGTCGGCCTTCTCCCGCTCGGTCCGGGAGGGACCGGGCAGGGAGACGTCATCACCTCGCCGAATCCGGCCGGCTCCCCCTCGCCGGCACGTCACCACCATCATCAACGTCCCCTTCACCACCGGAACCACGTCGTCTCCTCCGGCCCTTCCCGCGAACTCCGGCTTCACCGGCCAGTCTCGTCACCGTCGGTGAGCCCCTCCTCGGGCTCCTCCCACCATGTCGATCTCCTCACCGCCAGGTTCCGTTCCGGCAAACGGGGCCTCGATCCGTCGACGGTAGACTCCGGTAGGAAGGTTTGAATATTTGGTTCCTCTAGGTTGAGTTGGAGCAGAGAGAGTTCTGTGTCTCTCTGTTAGCAGAGAGAGAGATGAGAGTTTTGAGAGAAAAGAAATAAAAACAAATGATGTATTAGATGCGTATGTATGTATGTATGTATGAGATGTGATGTATGTATTTGCGTATATGGATATTTAGAGGAATACGGTATTTGCGCGGTTAGGTATCTAATAATAAAAAGATGAGAAAATAGCCTTAGGTCACTTACCGGTGGGGCCAATGCACCCGCTGTCTATGACAGGGAGGCCCCACGCGAGAGTTAATATAAATAATAAAAATAATGTTTTTATTAAATAAATAAATAGATAGATATAATAATTAATTAATGAGTTAATGAATTAGTTAAAAAGATATATTAGTTAAAATAATTAATTAACATAATGAGAGTATGACACGCGGGTCCCCCACTAAATTAATCTGATTTAAATAATATTTAATCTTAAATAAAACTTGTGCCTATGACGTTCGGGACCCGCAGGTCAGTTGACCGGTCAAATGTTGATGTCAGCCTGACATCGCGATGATGTCATAATGGAATTTTATTAAATCTTTTAAATCTGTTTTTAATTCCTAAATAATTAATAAAACTTTGAAAATTAATATTAAATAATCCGTAAGTCAGATCGAAATAATTTCAACATGAAAGTTGATCAGCAAAACGAGACGAACCCGGATACACGGCCCGTTCGTCTGTCACGCGTCCCTAGCATAGCAAACATGGAACTTTTCCATCGTTTCCCGTATAACCGGTAGTAGCCCGAGACCGGGAAAATATCGTCAGATATTCTTCCGACCCGTCTATGACGGATGTTGGTGCGTTAGCTCATGTCTAGCCTGCATCTTTCCATGTCATGCTTTGTGTTGCATCGGTGCTATTATTTATTGTTTCTTCCCCCTCTTCTTACCGGTAGACCCCGAGACTGACGCTGCTGCCGGGTTCATCTACGACCCTGCCGATCAGTCCTTTGCCGCAGAGCAGCAAGGCAAGCAAACTCCCCTTGATCATTCCTATATCGCCTATGTCTTTCTTCCTACTGCTTGCATTAGTATTTTGCTACTGTTGTAGTTAGCTCCTATATCTGATGCATAGCCTATTTTTGATGAACTGCTACTTTCAGTCATGTACTTTAAATATGCTTAGTATAGGTGGAGCAGTCATCCCCTCTGACCCCGTAGTTCAGTTGCCCCGCTTGTTTTCAAATCTCGATCTCTGATCGACGAGCCAGACCCGGCACAGCACATTCACCCCCCCTTCGTTGTACGATGCTACAGAGATACTATCGGGTACGGAGGGTGACACCTCACTAAGTACTCCTGATGATATCTCTGTAGTATAGCTAGTCGGTCGTGGTTATCGAGGGTGATTCCTCTTTCACCATTCCCGATGACGCCTCTGTCGTGCAACCCCGCAAGTGTGGGACCCCCGAGGGTGATTCCTCTAAGCCCACCTTGACGGGTACATCGTTCGGAATCCAACGAGGGTGATACCTCGGATTCCCCCGATGTTACAACCACACAGTTACTCGACCATGTTACTGGGATCATTGGTGATTAGTTGTAAGACGGGTGGATTCCCGTGAGACTATGTTGTTGGCCTAATTAAAATGCTAATGGATTTGGGTATTTGATATGGGTTGGTCGGAGACCTTTTCGCACTAACCGGCTACGCGGGAAGAATTATGGGTACTCGGCGTCGCGGTATCAGCCGAAGCTTTTCAGATGCCAGCAGTGTAGCGGCGCGCGCCCGAGTGGTCCCGAGATGCATCGCGCTTGTGATTGAGGGATGCTAGGACTGACGTCGGCCGCCCACGCCACGTGCAGGAGCGTGAAGGGGAACTGGGCCCACGAACCCTTTGTGCTTAGGATTTAGACCGGCGGGCTGGCCTCTCTGATTAGTCTTAGGTGGGGCTGCGACGTGTCGATATTCCAAGGCCGGGCAGGACCCAGAAAAGTATGTCCGGCCAGAGTGTTATCAAGCGTGACGGGACATGTGGTGCACCCCTGCAGGGATGAAAATTAACTATTCGGATAGCCGTGTCCACGGTTACAGGATGACTTGGAGTTGTGCCCCGATCTTTTACAACTACAATGGTTACTTAACTGGAACTAGTTTGCCTCGGGATTGCTTCCTCGCAGGGAGTCGAGGGAGGATCTTTAGGCGTGACCTCACTTTATTATTGCTGCAACAATATGACTATTTTTGTGTTACCCCTGTTCTACTCTCGTCTATTGCTGCAAGACCCTGAAGATGCTAGTCTTCGATAGGACTAGGCCTTCTCTCTCTATTCTCGCATTGCTGCAGTCAGTCCACATATAACCCCCTTCTTTGATACTGATGCATAATTAGAATAGTTCTGATATAAGACTTGCGAGTACTTTGGATGAGTACTCACCGCTGCTTTGCTTCCCCCTTGTCCCCTTGATCCGTTTGCTGCGACCAGATGATGAAGCCCAGGAGATGGAGGTCCCCGCCGCCGACGACTGCTACCCCGACGGTGCCTACTACTACGTGGAGGCCGCTGATGATCAGGAGTAGTTAGGAGGTTCCCAGGCAGGAAGCCTCGCCTCGTTCGATCGTTGTATCTTTTGTGCTAGCCTTCTCTAAGGCACCCCATGTTGTTTTATGTCTGTACTCAGATATTTGTTGCTTCCGCTGACTCGTGTGTGTATCGAGCTTTCGTATTCTAGCCCTCGAGGCCCCTAGCTTGTAATATGAAGCTGATGTTATTTTATTTGTGTCTAGAGTTGTGTTGTGATATCTTCCCGTGAGTCCTTGGGTTTGATCGTACGCTTTTGCGTGTATGGTTAGCGTACGATTAAGCCGAGGGCGTCACAAGTTGGTATCAGAGCCAACTGCCTGTAGGTAGCCCCTTTTCCAACTCCTTGGCCGAAGTTGAGTCTAGTGTTTGAAAAACTTTACTAACACTGATGTTGTGGCTTACGGGCCCACATCTCAATTGGGTGGTATTAGTATCTTTTACTCCTTTCCTATACTCTGGGCTCTACTCTCTCTTCTATTTCGGGTCAAAGATTTTACTAACTCTAACATTAGGTTCTCGTAAATACTTCCGTCCGAAGAGTCCCCACTCCTGATAATGACTCAATTCGTGAGGAGACTCCGATGATATTCTCCGATGCTTTCTCTCTAGAACTTGTGCCCATCGCTCTTGCGATTTCCCTTTCTTCGTCAACCACTATGGATGACTACATACAAATGTCCTTCATACCTTCTTCTCCAATTACTCTTACTTTACGAGAGGCAATGAATTTTCTTATCGGGGATTCGTCCATCATTAGTTGTCTGGGGTTTCGAGAGTTCTTCGAATTACTAATTGATCTTTCGGAATCCCCTGTAACCTATTGCTTTTGACCTTTTTCACCTGCTTGTGTTAGGGTTAAATCCATATGTCTAGCAGCATTCATTAAAATCCTTTGTGATTTTCCTGTGATTTTGTTGATTCTACCTTTTTGTGAATGCACACGATCATCTGGTGTGGCTCATAAATTATCTACCGGCTCAGACGTCCTCCCAGACCGAGTTGGTTCTCGACAAATCAAATTTTGGTGTGTTCATCTAAGTCCATTCAACCTACTTGTATTTGATTGGAGCATCTGATTATGATACGCCAACCTGGGAATCATAATTCCTTTGGTAATTAAGTATCGATATTTTTCAGATGTCTATTAACACGATGCATTGCATCCTATATCCCTCTGATTGAGTATCATTACTCACATCAGATCATTTGGGGATTGTCAGACTCATTCCGAGTTATTATCCGACGGAATCCTTTGCTTTAGAAAATTCTTGTGATTGCTTCCCCTGACACATGATGCCATTAGTAAATTGTGTCTTCTCCCTTTGATAAGTTGTACCATACGATTTGTCAGCCTTGCCCTTCAAGCATGTGTTAATTACTCTTGAAGTTTGTGGTATATGTTCCTAAGATGCCCCGATGGGTTGAACATGTGCCTTCCTTAATCAATATGACCTGAAGAGTTTTCACAAGTCTTGCTCTTCTGGTGTTTTGCCAAATGTTCTTTCAAGCTACAACTTGATCCAAGGCGAGGAATAAATGGCAGGTGATGCATTGATGAAGTGGGAGTCGACCTTGAACTTTGTGTTCATGCCCATGGAAACGACGTTGATCCTATCATAGAAACTTCTCGTATAAATAATCAATTCATTATGTGGTTTAATCTGGTATCGGTGATCTTGTCCTTTGTAATCGTGGTTCCGACCATGTTGTCCTACCTTAATTTCAATTCTCAGACGAGTTAAAGTACTTGTCTTCTTCAGATCGATACATCGGTCCAAACCTTAAAGTTGATCTACCTCAGAATATTATTCCTTGTAGTTCGAGGATATCGTTGAGTCATGGAACTTCTTGTGAGCTCCTCATCAACTATGATATTGTCGTTAATTTCAGTTGCCTCGTGTTTGAGTTGTTGGACACGCGAGTACATCGATAACTGAATCAAGTACACATTGCGATTCAACAATTTTTAGTAATCTTCCTTGTTTATGAATTTGTACTCGATCCTGTCATTCCAATGCTGTTAAACTACATCACCATCGTCATGTTGTAGCTCGACCTTGCTATCTATACCCATCATCCCTGCAGCACAATACCAACTGTGCGTTAAGCTTGCGTCGAGCTTTCCACATCATGTTGGTTATCTTGAAAGGCAATCTCAATTCTAAGCTAGCAGTCTTATCTGTGTTTTCGACAACCTCTTGTTTCATCATTCCCTTGCTTGATGTCGTCGCTAAACGATTACATCTTCATGTAATTTCTCGACAAATGTGTCGTGATCATCATCAGCATTCTGAGCTCTTGCAGAGTATCAATCGAATGCAGGTTGACAAATACCATCCTTGCCCCTTGATGGTTGTATTATCATCGGCATCATTGTTTACCTTCCCTCCAACACAAACATGTTCATGTTTTGTGTTGTCCTTTGTGTTCCTCACTATACAGCTTATGTTATCTTCTACCTTGGAGTATTACTATCTGGTATGTCAAGAATGTCGTGAGGATTGCACACGTCTTTAGAATTCTTGATATAATAATACTTCTCGCCATCACCATTCATTTCTTGGTCCCGTGTTGTTTCAAACCGGACTACCAACAACTGAACTCTGATGTATGATTCCAAGACTTCTGGCAACCCTATTGCCTTGAGGTTAACAACTGATTGGTTCTTCTTAAGTGTGTTGGGGTGTTGACTTATCATTTTTGACGTTGGTTGTGCTGCTCCGTCCGTATTTCCGAGCGCACCATTCAACCAATGTTTAATTGTTGTTGTTCCCTTGAACATACGACATTATACCATTTGATTTGACAAATGCTATCTCCTTAATATTAAAAAATTTGGAAGTTCAGCACTGGTAAAACCTTGAGGGATTGCTGTTGAGCCTATCAGCCACACCCTCAACTTCTCTATGTACCACGATGAAGCTCTTGAAATCAGTATCCTTGTGCCTAGCTCATGAAGAATATGTGGATAGTAGGAGTGTATTTCCCAAAGTTCATGTGCACTCTTTCTGCCGTGAATATGGAAAGTTTTGTTTCGCTTCCTCTCGTGAAATACCAAATCATTCACGCATGTGCGAAGTGTTATATGTTTTGAAGAATTGTTATCTTCACTTGATATAATTTCTCTTAGCACGCCAAGCCACCGACTAATTTGATCAAGGAAAATAAGTTCTTTCATAAGAGCTAATCCAGACTTACACATGAACCTTGTCATCCTCGATGATGGTTCCCAAAATGAGAACCCGGTTGCCTTTTGAGATAAGAATTTCACGTGGGCACGAATGTCTTGACATGCTGTTCATGTGTCTTACAATCAAACTCATGAATCAAGGATTACTTGTGAAGTTCATACCCTGAGAATCTTACATCTTCATTTTTCTTCTCGGACATCTTGAGTCTGAGGTATCCTAACACCAACCAGATCGGAATCTCGGGCAGATATGATGGTTGTGACATTTTCCCAATAATTATAACTTTGGTCTTTAGGAAAACCGGTACAGTGATGTCTTGTCTGGCACACTGGGTCGGAGGACCTATTGTTATAAATCCTTCCATATGTAAGGTTCGCCATTCTACCATGAGGAAATTGTATGACTTAACTTTGTAAGTTGTCCTTCCTGGTTCCTCTTTGTATATCCATAAGTCCAACCTTTATCTGATGACCATGTCGATGCTACCCCAAAGCACGGATGTGGTACTCTAAATTCAACAGCAACAATTGGAAGCGCGATGCTAAATTGTTCCTGATCAATTATCCAAACCACATGGTATGGATAAACATGATGATTCTTTTTGTCTCTTTACCAAGATGGTTATGTACTGGATGACCTTTCATGTATACCATACTCTATGATTTCCTCGGGAATGGTATACTCTAATACTTGTGTGTGTGAACACATTTTCCCTTCCCATTGGTCTGTTTGATTTTTATTGTGGCATAACTTATCTAAGCAGTGTTAATTCCCTTTAGGTAAAATTCTTGGTGTACAACTCTGTCAGTAAGACCGTGTTACTATTGTGGATAACATTCCGGTAGCCGCCGGTGGACAGAACCTTGCCTATTGGCCCGCCTCGTTTCAACGAGCAGGAAAATGGTTCTATTCGCTCCCCGCCCTTGGTATCGACGATGTTGCCAACATAACTGACAGGTTATCCTCTGACATGTCTTGTTACCAAGACCGTATAATATGTCACCCCTCTACCTACTCCCGACCCACATGGTGGACCCATAACCCAAAGTTCCACAGGATTGAAACCTGGCTCTCCTGTACATCCTTGACTCCAAAGTATCCTTTACACTTGGCTTCGTATGAAATTCTCGAGCCACCGTTCAATGTACCGATCACTCTTCGGTCCGGATATTATCCAACATACTAAAGATCAAGTCTGCATTATTCATGCGAATCTGAAGGCTGCTTAGTCTCGTCAGAAAAATCAGTATGACCGTCATCCTCAGGATATGGTCTATCAACCTGGCAAAAAGGTGTATCTTCGTGTCACACCAATGAGAGGTGCACACCGTTTCGGAATCAAGGGCAAGTTAGCTCCTCGTTATATTGGTCCTTTCACTATTCTCGAAAGGCGTGGAAGAGTGGCTTATCAATTGGAACTGCCGGCGAACCTTTCTCAGGTTCACGATGTCTTCCATGTTTCTCAGCTCCGTCGCTGCTTCAAGGACCCTATTCGAGCAGTGGATCACGATATGCTTGAACTACAACAAGACCTCTCTTATAAAGAGCATCCGGTCCGCATTCTCGACCAAGCTGAACGTTAAACTCGTCGCAAGGTCACCAAGTTCCTTAAGGTGCAGTGGTCAAATCACTCTAAAGATGAAGCCACTTGGGAACGCGAGGATCATCTTCGTGATGAATACCCCGGGCTTTTTCCCTCTACCTCTTAATTCTCGGGACGAGAATTCTTGTTAGTAGGGGAGAATTGTGACATCCTCGACTTTTGCAACAGTAATTATTGTAATTAAGCTACAGTGATCAACCGCTAATGATGCCACGTCATCGAATTCCCATCTCAGACCCGCGTTGATTCGAGTCTGTCCGGATTCCAAATTTGAAAACAAAAGGAAAGTACTTTATAAGTTCATTATAAATATTTAAAGGAATATGTATATGAAAGAGAAAATTAAAAGTATGTATAATAAATTGTAAAAGAAAGTATAATAAAAGAAAGTGTTTAAAAAAGAAAAAATCAGTTAGAAAAATAAATAATGAAAGAAAGAAATAGTAAAAAAGGCAAAATAAAACAAATCAAAACAAAACAACAAAGAAAAAAAACAAAAAAAAAGCAACCCCACCCCCTGGCCCAACTGGGCTCAAGGCCCAGCCGGCCACCCCCCCATCCCGCAAACCCTAGCCCCCCTGGCGAGGGAGCCGCCGCCTCCTCCCACTCGCCTCCCACGCCGCCGCCAGCCTCCCCCTCGTGGGGGGCCCCACCCTCCCCCACGCGCGAGAGCCCCCCCCCCTCTCTCGGTCCTCTCCCCCCACCCCCCACCGACGCTCCCTGCCCACGAGAGAACCCCATCCCGTGACTCTCTCCCACGACGCCAGGCCCCTCCCCATCTCTCCCGTAACTCTCCCCCACGCCAGATCCCCCACCGAGCCCTTCTCCCATCCCGCCGGCGGCCTCTCCTCCTCCCGCCGGCAGCCCTCCCCACGGCCAACTCCTCCCCCCGGCGGCCCCCCTCCCCACGGCATATCCTCCCCCGGCGGCCCCCCTCACGGCCTCCTCCTACCCCGGCGGCCCCTCCCCTCTCCCGGCCCCGGCTGCCTCGGCCTCCACCTCGCCGGCCTACCACCCCGCCCCCCGTCGGCCTTCTCCCGCTCGGTCCGGGAGGGACCGGGCAGGGAGACGTCATCACCTCGCCGAATCCGGCCGGCTCCCCCTCGCCGGCACGTCACCACCATCATCACTTTATTATTGCTGCAACAATATGACTATTTTTGTGTTACCCCTGTTCTACTCTCGTCTATTGTTGCAAGACCCTGAAGATGCTAGTCTTCGATAGGACTAGGCCTTCTCTCTCTATTCTCGCATTGCTGCAGTCAGTCCACATATAACCCCCTTCTTTGATACTGATGCATAATTAGAATAGTTCTGATGTAAGACTTGCGAGTACTTTGGATGAGTACTCACCGCTGCTTTGCTTCCCCCTTGTTCCCTTGATCCGTTTGCTGCGACCAGATGATGAAGCCCAGGAGATGGAGGTTCCCGCCGCCGACGACTGCTACCCCGACGGTGCCTACTACTACGTGGAGGCCGCTGATGATCAGGAGTAGTTAGGAGGTTCCCAGGCAGGAGGCCTCGCCTCGTTCGATCGTTGTATCTTTTGTGCTAGCCTTCTCTAAGGCACCCCATGTTGTTTTATGTCTGTACTCAGATATTTGTTGCTTCCGCTGACTCGTGTGTTTATCGAGCTTTCGTATTCTAGCCCTCGAGGCCCCTGGCTTGTAATGTGAAGCTGATGTTATTTTATTTGTGTCTAGAATTGTGTTGTGATATCTTCCCGTGAGTCCTTGGGTTTGATCGTACGCTTTTGCGTGTATGGTTAGCGTACGATTAAGCCGAGGGCGTCACATAGATCGTGGGACTGATCGCGGGATTGTTCGCGGGGCGGATCGAGGGACGTGAGGACGTTCCACTACATCAACCGCGTTCGCTAACGCTTCTGTTGTACGATCTAAAAGGGTACGTAGATCACGCATCCCCTCTCGTAGATGGACATCACCATGATAGGTCTTCGTGCGCGTAGGAAAATTTTTGTTTCCCATGCGACGTTCCCCAACAGGTCTCCTCTCACCGCGCCGCCCCCTCTCACCTTCTATCGATTTCACCAAGCAAAACAGAGAGCTCAGATCTACAAGGCGGAGGGGATTGCGACTAGAGTATCGAATTCACTCACCACCATGGCCGCCGCCGCCGCCGAGAAATAGGGCTCCTCCGTCGTAGCCGCCGCCGGAGCTGAAGATGTGGGGCAGTTTTGGACAGTTCTAGTCGGGCAGTTTCACGAGATGCGGTGCTAAGTAATTTGGGCCCAAATTAGGTAAGACATGACTTAACGCAAATTGGACTAGTTGACTAAGGTTTTATCGCATGTGTGGCCGTGAGCTATTTTCTCCCTGCAAACCATCGCACGACAGCTATTTCATCGAAAGATGTCGCACTGCTTCCAATTCCCAGGAAAGACGTCGCACATGAGCTATTGGCCCTTCTTAAACACCCCAGATAACCAAAAGTTGTAGATAATTGATGAGATGTTATTCTTGCTTCCACTGACTGTGAGAGGATTTTGCTACATTTTGAATACAAAGAATTCAGATTCTTAGCTTGCGAAGAAGTAAGTAGGAGGAGGAACTCAGATTGCAATTTAGCTAGCAAAGTTCATAAACTAAGTGTAAATTGCCTAGATTTGTACAGTACCTACCTACGCACATATATCATTTTCATCAATAGAGGTCACAGTGGCACATGGATCTTCGATCTTGATCCATATTTCCTGGGTTCCCTCCCATAAAGGTTCTTCCAAACCTAACACAATCCCAGCTCTGTAACCATATTCACCAATGGTGAATATCTTTGAAGTCACCAGTTCCAGTATACTTTACACACTTCTGCAATACTAGAACTTCTTTTTCATATTTTTTAGAAAAGGAGGCTGAGCCCCGGCCTCTGCATCGTATGATGCATGCAACCATCTTTATTACTTATTCAACAAAGGTCTCACAAGTACATACATCAAACCATCCGAAGCCCCCTCTCACACCTACATACCGTGATAATGTGGAGTGCTCTCACTCCCCATATCTAAATCCGGTGTCGTCTCCGATCCACCCACATAACGTATCGGAAGGCACAACCAGTGCAGCAGACCTAAAGCGTACACCACATGCACACGTTTTAGAAGCCGTCATCATCCTCGAACCGTTGAACCATCTTCAGGAGAATGATCCGGATAATCCTTGTCAGTCCAGCCATCCGTCGACGCCACCACGGCGCCCAACGGCACCACCTCCCCGCGCTCGTCCATCCAAACGCGAAGGCTCAGTAAGATCTGTCTGCGAAGGCTCAGTAAGAACTTCTTTTTCATATTAGTGACTCGTTTTGTGGGGACTGTTGAAATCCAGTGTTTTCTAAAAGAAAAGACTGCACAATGTGAGATTTGCTATACAATGGTGACCAGAGGGCAGAGGAGGTAGTGATGTGCATCAAGTTCTTATGTCTAAAAAGATGGCTCGGCTTACTCAAAAGATGGAAAATATAGCTTTCAAATGTTTAACTTGTCTTTTATTTTTTTGCAGGCGAACTGTTTAACTTGTCGTACTCAGAAAAATATTTAAATGCTATAATATTTTCTGAAGTTTGGAAAAGTATTTTCAAGTCAGATGTTTACGGTTGTGGAACGGTTTTGCTGGAAATGCAGAGGAGGAGGAGGATCTCGGATGACGGTCCATGGTTTGATAGCCAAGATAAGCTTCATGACAAAATTATCTCAGGGCAAGAACTGGAATCGGTAAGGAAACTTGTCAACTATAATGAGTCCTCCTAACAATTGCTTTTTTTCTCTGCACCACCCGCCAACTGATGAACCCAAACCATGAAAATGTCCAACTATATATACCAAGACATATACATCACTAGATCAGCATGACATATACACATCGCTACATCAGCTATGCCAAGTTTAATCCCATTAGGTCTTCGACTCACCATATAATGTAATGCCAAGCATAGATTGCAATACAGAGGTTACGTTGAAGAACCTGCCGGTCGTGTGGTTAATCCCCATCCTTATCCTTGACCTGCCATGCTTGTCCCTACTGAAACTTATATTTCTTATCTTTAATCTCATTCTTTCCACGACTTCCAAATCATTCCAACATGTTTTATATCACTCAAAGTAACACATATTAAATCAGAATGCTGAGACATAATTTCTTATCCCTGAGATTGAGGTTGCTACTGTCTTGTCCCTTTACATTCATGTTGATAGGTGAAAAATACAATTCTATTCCGATGTACTCCCTTCGTTCGTAAATATAAGTCTTTTTAGTGATTCAATTACGGACTACATACGAAGTAAAATGAGTGAATCTACACTCTAAAGTATGTCTATATAAATTCATATGTAGCCCCTAGTAAAAAAATTAAGAAGACTTATATTTATGAACGGAAGGAGTACCATGCAACGTAATAATGTCAACTTTAATCCGGCATGCATGAGCCAATGATGCACAGTTTCATCGGACTTGTAATCCAGCATGCGTTACAGATAAATTCTGAATTTTGTACTCCACGAAAAAGATCCTTCATCAGTTGCGTAGGTACATCTAAGTTCGTTTTTCCAACTTGATCCATAGGACTAGGGTTTCTACCAGTACAACAAACGTGATATATTGTCTTGTTGAAAACGTGGTCAGATAAGTCTGGGTGGTGTAGTTGGTTATCACGTTAGTCTCACACACTAAAGGTCCCCAGTTCGAACCTGGGCTCAGACAGCACAACTTTTTTTGGTCCCGCATTTAATCTATATTAGTAACAATTAATTTTTTGGAGGAACCGCATCACATTTTGAACAAAACTGTGTTAATTTGAACCTGGGCTGAGGCACTTCAAGTTTTTTGGTTCCGAATTGATAATATTGCACTCAATCTATTATAGCTTATAGAAATCTTTTGTTTTCAAGGAACACCTTCACATTTTGAACAAAACTGTGCTAATAAAAGTAGTGATGGAGAATTGGAGATGCGCATTGGAGAATTGGAGATGTGCTAATAAAACAGTGCTAATAAAAGTAGTGATTGATAATATTTGGATGATAGGTGTTTGTTCCCGAAGATTTATTAAAAGTAGTGATGGAGAATTGAAGATGCACATTGGACAAAAAAAATTCAAAAATACCATCACCCTAAATAACTTCGATCGGATTAAATGAATTATGATGCAGATTACAAAAAACAGTCACGTGCTCACCATGTCGTAGATATAAAAAATAAGAAAGAATTGTGTAAGCTCAACCTTGGCCTTCAGGTCCATCAGAAATGGTGAAAGACTGCCCATGATCAGTCGGGCCATAGATGACTATCACCTCCCAAACGAGGTTCGAACAACTGTCGGTCAGAGACATGCGGAGGAAAAATTCCTCGCAATCCATGTCATCAAATATGAATGTGTCCTCCTTGACACCTAGAAATATGCCTCCCGCGTGACCACTCGTCGGCAGTCATTGCCACGTAAACGATTGGCGAGTCCAACTAGAAAAATCATGATCAAATCATCTTCTGTAGACCCACGATATCAATTTCCTCATCGTGAATATAATCAATCAACTGAGCCGCATGCCCAAGTGACCAGCCCGCCTAGATGTTCCAGCACAACTTCTTGTTGGAACTGATGCTATGAGAAACCCCTTACGTGGGGCATGAGCATGCTCTACCAGAAGTCGAGGCCCGCGAGGACAACTTTGGTGGTCTACCCCTTCGCCCCCTCGACCCCTCCTACATAGGGGGTGATGTCGGTATCGACCACCCCAGATGGAGTCCAACACTACCACCCAACTAGGATGGGACTCCATGGGGGAGCTTCTAATCGCCCCCCTCGGGCCCTCCCGGGGTGATGTCGGGATCGACCACCCCAGATGGAGTCCCAACACTAGCGCCCAACTAGGATGGGACTCCATGGGCTTCCAATGGGGAGCTTCTAATCGGCGCCTGCTGCGCCGGTTAGGGGAAGTGGCGCGTGCAGAGAACCTTTGTGGTTTGTTTCCTTCGGGGCCCAGTAGATTGTTTCATTCCTTTGACTGTTTCAAGTGTTCCTTCGACTGTTTCAGGCGTTCGACTATTTCGTTCGTTTGACTATTTGGGCGTTTGACTGTTTTTGAAATTTGATGAAATTTGGAAAAAGTTCATCATATTTGAAAAAAGTTCACAAAATCAAAAAGAAATTCATTGGATTTGAAAAACAGTTCATCAATATTTTTGCAATTTATCAAACTTGAAAAAAGTTCATTGGATTATTAAAAATAGTTTAGAAAATTTGAAAAAGGTTTACCGAATTGGAAAATAGTTCATCAAATTAGAAGAAACTACATCCAATTTGAAAAAAAATCATCGATTTAAGAAAAAGTTCATTGGATTTGGAAAAGTTTCATTGATTTTTTTAAAAGTTCATCAAATTTCAAAAAAGTTCATCGAAATTGAAAGAAGTTCATCGATTTATAAAAAAAGTTCATCGATTTTTTTTGACAGAATATTCCATTTAAAGAGAGTTCAATAAATTGGAAAAAGATTCATCGATCTTGAAGAAAAGTTCATCAAATTTGAAAAAAACATTCATTTTGAAAAAGTCATTAAATTCGAAAAAAGGCATCAAAACTTGAAAAAAAATCATGTAAAGCGAAAAAAGTTCATCAAATCCGAAAAAGTTCATCGATTTAAAAAAGAACAAGAAGTTCGTAAAAGAACGAGGCATTTAAAAATATAAAAAAGGAAAACCAAAATAAGACGGTCGTAAACTAAATCACGAACTGGGAAAACCGCTTTGGGAAGCTTCTGGAAGCTTCCCGAAATCGGCTTTACGTAAATAGAGGAGCCATGGTCTGATGGGCTGGGCGGATGGGTTCGAACAGGTGGGTCGCGCTTCGAATCCTTCTCGCACATTTTTACATATCACTTGCTCTAATTCTGGATGGGGGAAAGGGAGAGGAAGAACGCAACGCACAAAACTTGGCCGACCCATGACAAGCGGCTGCAGGCGTCGGTTTGCATAAAAGCAAAGGAACCAGCACCTGTGGCGCTACATAGGAAAAGCCCTTCCAACGTGTTGGGGGTCTTCCCCGGAACACCCTTGTTTGGGAGGGCACAACTACATAAGCAACCCCCATCGAACTATCACACGGGTCATTGTTGGATCTGGGCTCTCTCTGCCCAGACTTAGCAGTGGCCGTGGCCTTCTAGAACCCTCGCTCAGTTTGAGGCCGAGCAGCTGCAAGGAAAACCTTATTCGTCGCTTTGTGCGAAGCGGTGATGGGGCTTCGCACAGAGCGGGAGGGAGATCGATTACAAATGGGCTGGCCCAATTAGCGGGGGTGTAGCGCCCCCGTTTTGGAATCTCCTAGAGGTTCCGAGCCAGTTTTTCCAGTTTTAGAAAAACTTCTAGAAGGTTAGCCAAACTGGTATTTTTCTTTTCCTTTTTTCTTTATTCTTTTCTTTCTTTTCTGTTTTTTTAAAATGATCTTGATGTTTTGTTAAAAAAAATTGGATTTTCAAGAAATGTTCTCAATTTCAAAATATGTTTGAATTATTCAAATATGTTCTCGGTTTCAAAATATGTTCTAAAAATTCGAAAATTATTCATGCTTTAAAAATTATTTGGGTATTTTAAAATTGTGCCCCATTTCAAAATTTTGTTTTCACGACTAAAAAAATATTCATGCTGGAAAAAATTGTTCGCGCTTCCAAGTTTGCTCAGGATTTTCATAATTGCTTTCGTCTTCAAAATTTGTTCTCAACATTCAAAAAATGTTCTTGTTTTAAAAAATTGTTCGTGCTTCCAAATTTATTAACGATTTTTCAAAATTGTTCTCAGCTTCAAAATTTATTCTCAAAATTCCAAAAAAAATCGGGGGTTTTTCAAAAATGTTCTCCTTTTCAAAATTTTGTTTTCAAGATTCAAATTTTTTTTGTGCTTTAAAGAATTGTTCGTGCTTCCAAATTTGTTCATGATTTTTCAAAATTGTTCTTCAAATTCAAAAAATGTTTTTGCTTCAAATACAAAAAGAAAAGAAAAGGCAAAAAAAAGGAAATAAATAAAAAGGAAAAAGTAACAGAAAAAAAAAACAAAACTGGGCCGGCCCTGTGCGGCGTAGGAGTCCCTGCCGCACGCCGCAATGAGCGGCAGGTAGGAGCTACCATCTACAACGGCCCCATTTAACTGTTCCTTTGCGCGTATGGTCGGAATCTGATGTACACGAGGCCCCCGTTCACCATGGACGTGTTTGGTTTGTTGCATGGCATGTGGCTCGCATCCATCATGCAAAACTTGAGTGTTTGGTACACTCCATGGGTCTTTCAACCTAGCTCGATGGATGCAAAACTAGGCCTCTCAGCCAGGCTGAGGGAAACACAAGTTTCAAGCGTAGCTTGCGTGCAGGCTCGCTCGTTTCCTTTTCTTCCTCCGAATATTTTTTCAATTTTGCAAGCATTCAAAATTTTGAATGTTTCCAAAACACAATTGTTTTTCAAAATATTGGTAAACATTTTGAAAATATTACAGGTTTTTGAAAGTTTGAAAGCTCTGTAAAAATAGAAACATTTTTCTCAAATCAACTAACATTTTATTTAAAAATGAACATGTTATCAAATGTGTGAACATTGTTTTTTGAACTTGAACAGTGTTTCAATTTGCCTGTATTTTATGAAATGAGTGAACATTTTTTTATTAGTGAATGTTTTGAAATTTGTATATTTGTTAACATAAGAAAAATAAACAGAAAATCAAAATGAAAGGAAAAACCCCAACAAGTAAACCATAATAAAAACACTAAAAAAACCATAATATTTTTGAAAAGCCAGGATTCTTTTGAACGTACAACAACTCAAACTGGGCCGCCCCTACATGCGTCAAATAGAGAATTATGTTGCAGCCGGCTCATCTGGAACAAACCCTAATGTGGAGACAAGCCGAAACGAAGTAGCGTTTACTCTCATCCAGGAGTTCGACCTCACAGGTCTCTCATGGAAGCAAACTCGTGTCTCTTGTAAAGCAAAACTGTGCCTCTAGCTGAAGAGAAAAAAAAATCGAGAGGCACGGTCACGCCTCTCACAGAAGCAAATTCGTGCCTCTTGCAAAAACAAAACCATACCTCTAAAGAAAGGAAAAAATAAAACACATCCTTTTGTTTCCAAGACGCACGGTCGTGCCTCTCCTGAAAGCAAATCTATGACACTTACGGAAGCAAAACCGTGACTTTCAAGAAAAAGAAAAAAACGCATTTTTTTTGCATAAAAATAATAATTGTATTCATCCAAAAGCTAAGGAAGAACAAAAAAACATCTAAAAAACCAAAAAACGTGTGTGGAAAAATAAAATAAAAACAAAATTAAAAAAAAAAAACGACCAGAGCACGACACATGACGGCGGTTGAGAACGCGTCTAGTGCCGGCGCCTAAGAGTGAACCTTGAAAGGCTTCTAAAGGAGAGCTCCTCAGATAGTTGCTCCCTTAAGAGCCTTGCAAAGTTGTTTGCCTTAAAAAGTAGTAGAAGATAAAGAAAACTTGTGTTCTATCACAAAACAAGTCTGACATCTATCTATCTACTCCTTTTAGTTTATGTTTGGTACTACAGTACAATTGGTAATCGAGCATGTGAGGGTGCGAATAAACATCTTTGACTTGTAAGAGAAGACTTGGACCAGGACCACTGTATGCCTAACCGGATCAGTATCCTTGTTTTGACTAATAATAACGCTGGTCAAATATATCGGCATCCGCTAATTGAACTGGATATAATAAAGTAAAATAAAATCCATGGCCCCTGTATGCCTAACCGGATGAAGTACATCAAAGGCAACATATAGTCATACATAATGGCAACTGATTGAGGTTCTCAATTAAAGCATGATGCTTCTACCATTTTCTTTTCTTCTCAGGAAATGCTTCTACCAAATTTTAAATAATAAGCAGTCACACTGTCGATATTATTACCAGATTACTTCAGAAATTTCTAGGACGGATTATTATTACATTACAGGGGTTCAAACTGAAGTTGCGAGCACAAAAATTTGAGCAACAACTGAAAACCTGGAAGTACATAGGAGATGAAATCGTTATCTCATCACACGCTTTTACATCAAACATACGAATTTTTACACATCCTCCTCGGAGATTGCAGTCAACTCGGAGGACAAATGATAAGAATCCTCTATATGGATGTGCCCTTCGTCACAGAAGAACGGCCGAGAAGGCATCTGCAAGCCATCAACGCCGCCTTCCAGCATCTCTATCACTTCCCCCATTGTCGGCCGATCTTGGGACCTCATCTGAATGCACCATAATCCAACAATGCACAACTTCTTCTCCAACTCATGCATGTCGTCGGCGGGAGATATCCCACGCACTTCTTGTTCAGCGAGCCTGCCATACACCCATGATGGGTAGTAAGACTGGCTTGAGTTCGCTGCATTTGGATCGGCATTCCTTCTTCCTCCAGCCATCTCCAGCAGCAGCATCCCAAAGCTGTAAACGTCAGACTTGCTCGATATGAGGCCAAAGCTCCTAGATATCATCTCAGGAGCTATGTACCCAATGGTTCCCCGTAGGGCTCTCGATGGCACAAAACTCTCGTCCCTTGGGTACAGTTTGGCAAGTCCGAAATCAGCAACTTTTGGGACAAAATTGCGGTCGAGCAAGATGTTGTGCGGCTTGATGTCAAAGTGTATAATCTGCATCTCACATCCCTGATGCAGGTAGTTGATCCCTCGAGCAATGCCCAAAGCAATCTCATTGAGCTTATCCCAGGAGAAGGTCTTCTTGCTTTCTGGTGAGAAGATGTACTTGTCAAGAGAACCACCAGGCATGTACTCGTAAACCAGGGCCCTTCTCATTTCCTCTGAGCAGAACCCCACAAGACGGACCACATTGACATGGTGGATCCTGCCGATGGTGGAGACCTCATTGATGAAATCTTCTCCATTGCAGTTAGAGTTTCCCTCTAGCATTTTGACAGCAACATGGACATCGCCTGGGAGCACACCCTCGTACACGGAGCCATAGCCACCTTGGCCTAGCTTGTTTCTGAAATGACTTGTGACTGCAACAATGTCTGTGTAGGCATACCTCGATGGGCTGATCATTTGTCGCATCAGTAGGAACTTCTCAACGGCATCAATTGTGATCCTTGTTTTCCAGTATTTGTACGCAAGGAAGATCAATACCACCAACGGTGCCAACACGAACCTGCATAGGGCTGCATAAAACAAAGTTTAATTAGGGATCACCCATAGATCATAATGGAGTACTTAATTCTCACGTACCAGCAAACAGCTTGAAAAACGGCGAGGCCACCTGTATTATATACAAGCACATTCCAATGGGTAAGGGAAGTGCTTCAGCTGCACAACCCAAGAAAATTACATCAACCATAAGAATGCTCAGAATCCAATCTTGAGGGGATGCGCTGCAGAAAAGAAGAAAAATGTAGGATGATCAGATCATGTGCATGTGCAAAAAAGAAAATTAGAGTTTACAGGTATGAAGAATCCAAACTTACGGCATTAAATCCATCACGCATTCCTTGAAGTTTCCATGCCCACGATGTTTGGAAGGAAATCCAACATTGAACCCATACTTCATAAATTTTACAACATCTGCATAGCTCACATTCTCTAAAGGCACAGTGCTCCGAATGTCCTGGCCATCTAGTGGAGTCATGGCCAAAAAACCACAACTAGGCTCGAGGTTCTTCATACTATCAGATCTTAGGCTAGTTAACACATAAACAAAAGAATGGCTGGTGCTCAGGCAAGCAACAGGCATGTACATACTGTTGTCCTTTACTTCCTGAGAGCAATTAACAAAGTTAGCCTGATAAGATGTTCTGGGGGCCAATTCGACTACCTTGCTGTGAACCCGTTGGCCTCGGATTATCCTTATGACTTCAACAGGACGCCAATTCCGCTTCCAACGAGGTAGAGGACAGCTGTTGTATAAATCCAAGTCGGCATCGATGACCCAGAAGGTTTGAATGATGTAGTTGATGGCAGACACATAGTACGTTGCGTTGTCGATGCTGATTGTAGCCTTAGTATCACTGCAAACTAGCTCGTAAGATTGATAACCGCACCCAGGTGGATCACTTGCCTGTCGAAATGGGGACGACACATTTTCAAGAGGGCCGCACGAGAAAGAAGGACAGTTAAGCTGATGATGTCGCCCTTCTGCCTGATCTGCAGCAAGAACTGCAAGCACAAACAAGACAATTAAGGCCTCGAGAGCAGTGGGTATTGCCATGGCAGACTAGAGTGGTTCAGAGAAACACATTCATGCAGATGAATGGCTAAATAGGGGAGTAGCTGCCAGAGTTTTTATTTATTTTTAAAAACTCCAAAGGAGGATAATTACATGCCAACTAGTGGCTCCACATGACTCTGATGCTGTTGACTATGAGACTAGCAGGTCACCACCAAGCCAAAGTAGAGTAGTTACATAATCTTGCTAACTAGCCCTCTTGATTAACAGGAGGCCAAGAGTCCAAGTGTACTACTTTAGAGTTATCTTCCAGTCAAATTCTGTCCTAGTTACAGTAACATGGAATCGACGCCTTCAGACAGTGACAAATAACAGTGATCCAAAAATGACAGATAAATACTCCCTCTGTAAACTAATATAAGAGTATTTAGATCACTATTTTAGTGATCTAAACGCTCTTATATTAGTTTACGGAGGAAGTAGTATTCATTTGAGTTATTTAGTATATCAGGTAGCAAGGCATGTTTCACAGAGAAAAATCTAAAGCTGATCCATTTTACAACCCTACTCTACAAAGATAACTTCCTATAATTTCCTTAATATACTTAACACTAAGTGCAGATTATATTGCACTTGATATTTCCCCTGGTTTCTACTGTCTGCAGATTAGAACGAATAGGATACTAAAATAAGCTAACAACTGAAGCACTTTTTAAGTAGTAACTGAAAGCGATGGCAGTGCTAACCACAGCATCTCTATATGTCTGGTTGATTATTTCAATGATGATTGGACTACAACCAGACACACTGTAATCAGTCCTCAATCAAGC
Source organism: Hordeum vulgare subsp. vulgare (assembly GCF_904849725.1). NCBI lineage: Eukaryota > Viridiplantae > Streptophyta > Magnoliopsida > Poales > Poaceae > Hordeum > Hordeum vulgare. The sequence goes on along the minus strand of NC_058520.1, from coordinate 21,068,809 downwards.
AGCTATCCCAATGAGTCAACAAGCCTTATCATGATTCAAACTTTGCACATGGTGCTTTACCATGTCAGAGTTCACGAGAGTTTATTATAGTAGAATAATGCAAGTTCCAGGTAACTGCACATGTACATAATTTAATCCAAGAAGAGTAGGAATACAGGGTTGAAGAAAACTGAGGGCATCTGGGTGGTGAAATGGGAAGAATAGTCTAAACCCTAAACAGTGATAGCATCATTCATTTCCAGACACCACATGATTTTTCTAAGCCACTCAACTAGGCAGAAGCTCCAGTAGTAGCTTGGAAGTCGCACTCAGGCACACAGCTATCATGACAAGCACAGCATCAGTACCCATAGGAGTTTGAAGCAAATAAGTGACAACTTCCTATACTCCCTGCCTTCTCTTCTTCCTTCTTCATCCCCAATACATTCTTCATGGACTTCTCGGAATTTCTTGTCACGCTGCTGCTGGTATGTCTTCTCACCTATGAGTCCGATGTCGAAGCAGCATCGGCGGAACAAGATTTCTTAAGAACTTGTCCATCTCACCGGTGCAACAAACATGGACCTGAGATCCGGTTCCCCTTCCAGCTTTCGACCGATCCACCGTTGTGTGGTGCCCCAGGCATGCAGTTATCGTGCTCTGGGGATGATGCAATCCTGGATCACCATGTTCTTGGCTCCTGCAAAGTTACTGAGATATATTACAGGCACCGTGTCATCAACGTCATCCCGCTTGAGGAACCATCGATGCAATGCCCAGTTCAGAAACTCATCTCAACAGACTTAGCAACTGATGTGTACAAACAACCTCAATCATCACAAGTTACAACTCTGGTACGTTGTTCAAGAGGTTTCACACCAGTAGATCAATATAGTATAGTGGGCCCAGCCTCTTGTCTCAGTAACAGCACTAGGCAATTCTGGTATTTGGCATCAGCTTCCGCATACATGTCTGACCTTCCACGGGACTGCATAGCCATTTCTAAAGGCATCTCGATACCCTTCGCCTATGATAAAAGAGGCCAAAACTCAGATGAGTCCGCTTTCATCGAAAGAGGAAATGCAGTCATCAACTTTGGTGAAACAACATTCACTTGGCACCTCAATAACATTACGGATGTCTGCCAACAGTGTGAACATCAAGGTCGACACTGTGGATTCAGCTCACGAAGGCGTCAAGCATTTTGCCATCACCGTGGTATTCTTTCTTTCCCTAGTTGAAGTCTCATATAGACTATAGTGTGTCTTTTATTTTGGAGCAACATTCTAGAATTTCTGTTTCTCTGTCCACTAGTTTGTTGAACTCTTATATTCTGATGTTAACTGTTTTTAATCTTTCGACAGGATTTCATCTACACTCAAGTTATGTTGCAAAAAAAAAATGTAATGCGAAGAAAAATCGTATCCATGAAAATCCCCCCCCCCCCCCCCAAAAAAAACATTCGTTTGAAGTGCCAAATTATATGGGCAAACTTATGACGGTGGACTAATTTGTAAATTCAGACCAAAGAAGTAAGAGATAAACCTTAATTGGTCACTTTTCAGATTGCTTTAGTCTTTTACAACTGACGATGATCTATAACTTACCAAGAGAATGCATTAACCAATATGACACCCTTTTTCTGAGGTCCAATGTACAAGAAGCCAATAGGAGGCTACCACACACACACATATATATATGTCCTTCCTAAGTCCACAGAGAACTCCTGTAAGAATCAAGAATTAATTGTTCCAAAAATACTTTCTAGAAGTAATGAAGTAGTTCTTCTATTTTTGTCTACATTAAATCATGGCAAAACTAATGATCTTCTTCCTACAAGCAGGTATACAGGTCATCCCAATTGCAGGTAATATTGCAACTCTTTTTTTTTCCCATTCGGAATGGAATTCTTATTGTTTACCATCTTAACTCTTTTGTGTTTCCCATTACGATAAGAGTTAGGAACGCATGCCTTCTTATCTGAATGCAACTCACTAATTTCCTTTCTTTGTAATTAGCAGCATCATCTGTCGCTGCATTTGTAGTTCTTTCAATGATGGTGGCCACCGCGATCTATCTCTCCTTGAAGTCAAGGTACAATGAAGAGTTGAATATGAAAGTCGAAATGTTTCTCAAGGCATATGGCACATCAAAAGCCACAAGGTACACTTTCCCTGAAGTTAAGAAGATAGCAAGACGGTTCAAGGATAAACTAGGCCAGGGTGGATTTGGAAGTGTATACAAAGGCGAGCTACAAAATGGAGTGCCTGTGGCAGTCAAGATGCTAGAGAGCTCTACAGGAGAGGGAGAGGAATTCATCAATGAAGTAGCAACCATTGGACTAATCCACCATGCAAATATCGTCCGCCTTATGGGCTTTTGCTCTGAAGGAACAAGACGGGCTCTGCTTTATGAATACATGCCTAACGAGTCACTTGAAAAATACATATTCTCACATGTTTCTAATATTTCTCGACAACTCCTAGCACCCACCAAAATGGTAGATATTGCTTTAGGTGTTGCCCGAGGAATGGAATACCTACATCAAGGCTGCAACCAACGCATTCTCCACTTTGACATCAAGCCACACAACATTTTGCTGGACTACAACTTCAATCCTAAGATTTCAGACTTTGGCCTTGCAAAGCTGTGTGCAAGGGACCAAAGCATCATTACCTTGAGTGCAGCAAGAGGCACGATGGGATACATCGCACCGGAGCTGTACTCTCGGAACTTTGGAGGGGTGTCATACAAGTCAGATGTGTACAGTTTTGGCATGCTGGTATTGGAAATGGTGAGCGGGCGGAGGAATTCAGACCCAAGTGTTGAGAACCAGCACGAGGTATACCTCACAGAGTGGATTTACGAGGAAGTAATCACTGAGCAGGAATTGGTCTTTTCTATGGAGATGACAGCAGAAGACAAGGAAAAGATGAGGCAGCTGACTATCGTGGCACTGTGGTGTATCCAATGGAACCCGAAGAATCGGCCATCAATGACAAAGGTGGTAAACATGTTAACAGGGAGGTTGCAGAATCTGCAGATCCCCCCTAAGCCCTATGTGTCCTCTGAAAATCGCCCTTTGCCACAAAACACGACGAACACATGAACAATGTTTCAGGGAACTCAACTTGCATCTGCATTGTGAGCATTGTTCATGTGTTCGTCCTATATGTTTGAGGGAACTCAACTTGCAGTAGCATGCCCAATGTTGGATTACGCACTGAACTACGTATATGAGGTTTTACTGTATCTGTATGCTATCATATTGTAATGCTATTAATCAGAAACATATGATATGAGGGTGGATTTTGCAACAGTTGAATGATGTGAACTTGTGGGATTATATTAGCATGCCGTTCCTGTGATTTTATCCTCTTTCCCCCCAAAACTGCAGCCATTTCCTTCTCAGAATCACAAGATGAGCGTGTAAGCTCGTTCTAATACAGTGAAGAAATAGGGAGGATCCTGTAAGCAGGCAAAAAAATCATACAACAAGGAGAGCAAGGGGATTACCATGGCAGACAGCTTCCGCCGGACTCCATCGCCAGAGCAGCGGATCGGGGGCGTTCCGGCGAGACGCGAGGGAGGAGGGTGCTAGGAAGACGAGGAGCTTGCCTAGCCGACGGCGAATTCACGCGACAGCTGCGCAAGCGTGACGGCCATCGGCAGGCGTGGCTGACGGACGCGTGGGAGCAGAGCACGACGGGGGACTCACCCGCCGGCAGCCGGCCGCCGCCGAGAACGGAGTTTTTTTTTTTTTTTTTTGAGAAGACGCCGCGTATTTCCCATTTTCCCCCTTGGAGAGAGAGATGATAAGCGAGTTGGGCCTTTTAGGTCACTCGTGAGCGCCGGCAAATGTTATTTCTCGCATTAACCGAGCCCGTAAAAACTCTCGCTTCAACAGTAACAGGCCGTCCCACTCATGCACATTTTAAAAGGAAAATAGTGAAAAATAAGCGACGCGGAAGGATTCGAAACGTGGTCTCCTAAATGCTCCCTTTGTAAACTAATATAAGAGCGTTTACATAACTATTTTAGTGATCTAAATGCTCTTATTTAGTTTACAGAGGGTAGATTCCAACTGTGCTAGCCATAGGGCTATAATAGGAATTTTGGTCAAGTAGTAGGGGTGGGATGTAGTTGAGACGAAATGATTTCACTGCCTTTTTTGCCTGGGATGTTTTCTTTTTCGTTTTTTTTTAGTTTCATTTTCATAAGAGTGACTGAGTTTTGACGTTCGCTCGTCAAGTCTATCACAACCCTTCTCCTTTACCCGGGTTTGCAGCCGGCTATATTAAGAATGACAAGCGTGACCAAAAATTAATTTGGTTTCATGTCTAGGGGGACGGCCATGGAAGCCATTTTCTTGGTATCTCTCCCTAATAATAAAGCACGGAGTGCTTCTGCCGTCCGTCGTCGTGGTGTTTTTGCAAAAACGCCCTTGTGTTTTATCGAAATCAACCCGCATTCCACACGACCCACGACAGAAGAAAATTCCCCTGCCATGTCGCCGCACGCCGCCGCCCCATGCCATGTTGTCGCGCGACGCCACCACCAACCCCTACCCCTCCGCCGCACGCCGCCACCACCGACCCCCACTGTTGGGTGACGTAGCATAAATTTAAAATTTTCCTACGCATGTTCAGATCTTCCTATGGAGAGACCAGCAACGAGAGAGGGGTAAGAGCATCTTCGTACCTTTGAAGATCGCTAAGCGGAAGCGTTGCTAGAACGCGGTTGATGGAGTCGTACTCACGGCGATTCCGATCTAGTGCCGAACAACGGCACCTCCGCGTTCAACACACGTGCAGCCCGGTGACGTCTCCCACACCTTGATCCAGCAAGGAGGAGGGAGAGGTTGGGGAAGAAGTCAGCAACACGATGACGTGGTGTCGGTGGAGAGACGAGGTCTCCCTGCAGGGCTTCGCCAAGCACCGGCGAAGAGGAGGAGGAAGAAGAGCAGGGCTGCGTCGAGGGAGAGGGCAAAGTGTGTTCTCCAAAGGCCAAAAACCCTCTATATTTATAGGCGGAGGGGGAGGGGGTGCGCCACCCCTAGGGTTCCCCCCCTAGGGGGTGCGGCAGCCACCAGATGGGAGGGGGGCGGCGGCCAGGGCAGGGAAAGAGGGGGGGCGCGCCCTAGGTGGGCCTTGGGCCTCATCTGCGCCTAGGGTTCCCCCCTTCCCCCTTTCTCTGGTGCACGGTGGTCCCCCGGGACCACCTCCGGTGGTCCCAGTGGTCCCGGTACGTTACCGGTGACGCCCGAAACACTTCCGGTGTCCAAAACCATCCGTCCTATATATCAATCTTTACCTCCGGACCATTCCGGAGCTCCTCATGACGTCCGGGATCTCATCCGGGACTCCGAACAACTTTCGGTAACCTCGTACAACAATTCCCTATAACCCTAGCGTCATCGAACCTTAAGTGTGTAGACCCTACGGGTTCGGGAGACAGGCAGACATGACCGAGACACCTCTCTGGCCAATAACCATAAGCGGGGTCTGGATACCCATGGTGGCTCCCACTAGCTCCACGATGATCTCATCGGATGAACCACGATGTCAAGGATTCAATCAATCCCGTATACGATTCCCTTTGTCTGTCGGTATAGAACTTGCCCGAGATTCGATCGTCGGTATACCTATACCTTGTTCAATCTCGTTACCGGTAAGTCTCTTTACTCGTTCCGTAGCACGTCATCGTGCGACTAACTCCTTAGTCACATTGAGCTCATGATGATGTTCTACCGAGTGGGCCCAGAGATACCTCTCCGTCACACGGAGTGACAAATCCCGATCTCGATTCGTGCCAACCCAACAGACACTTTCGGAGGTGCCCGTAGTGCACCTTTATAGTCACCCAGTTACGTTGTGACGTTTGATACACCCAAAGCACTCCTACGGTATCCGGGAGTTGCACAATCTCACGGTCGAAGGAAAAGATACTTGACATTAGAAAAGCATTAGCATACGAACAGTACGATCTAGTGCTAGGCTTAGGATTGGGTCTTGTCCATCACATCATTCTCCCAATGATGTGATCCCGTTATCAATGACATCTAATGCCCATGATCAGGAAACCATGATCATCTATTGACTAACGAGCTGGCCAACTAGAGGCTTGCTAGGGACACATTGTGATCTATTCATTCACACATGTATTACTGTTTCCTGTTAATACAATTATAGCATGAATGATAGACGATTATCATGAACAAGGAAATATGATAATAATCATTTTATTATTGCCTCTAGGGCATATTTCCAACAGTCTCCCACTTGCACTAGAGTCAATAATGAGAAATTTTATAGGTAGCGGATGAGACAGTTGCCCGCAGACCTACACAAGTTGTTCAATTTTTGAACCATTTAGTCGTAAAAATCATTTAAATCTCTATATATAATGATAGAAAATACACATGAGTTGCTTGTTTAATGCACTAGAGTTGCACAAAAACACACTAAAAGTTGCTAACTTTTTTTGTGATACTCGAGTGCAATTACGGTAACTATTTACCAATAGCATACAACTGGGCATCAATTGTAGGCAATTTATAGTATATATATGCAACTGAACATCAACTGTAGGCAACTGACCATCGATAATAGGCAACTGAGCATCAAAGTTGAGCAATTGCAGAATATTTGTAGGCAACTAAGCATTAATCATAGACAAATGATCCTTAATATGCAACTAGGCATTAATATTTGGTAATTTCATAGTATATGTAGGCGATTGAGCATCAACCGCACGCAATTAATCATCAAACTAACTTCAATCCTAACTTCAATCTACAACAAACTCTATCTATATCTCTAGCTATCCTTGGCGTGCAAGCCAGGACTACCGAAGAGGAGGAAGGGATCATGCGTGACTCTGTCACGTTACAATGGTTACGTTCAATAATGCGGAGGTGGGGGAAGAGGGTGCGAAGGTGGAAGATGACGCAACAGATGTGGCGAGGGTACTCAAGGTACTGGATTCGGTGGAAGGGGAGGTCATGGAGAAGGTTGATGATGAGTCTACGCTAGATGTGATCTCCTTTCGATCTCTCGGAAGAAGATGCTCTGATTACCATGTAAAAGTAATTGAAAAGCGTTAAACCATTTTCTCGGGCCGCAGATATATTTAGACAAGGGATGCCATGGCTTACAAGATGCTCGACCAAGAGTGCGATCAAGAGATTACACAGAGATTCGGTAGAAGAAGGAGGAGATAAACAGAAGAAGAGATAGAATAGGAAACCGTGTTTAAATCAATTATATCTCATTACAATGTATTCTAACAGTACATGTGCACCGTGAGATTAGTTACTACCTACATGTGTTCTTTCTAACGTGGCAATCTTATAGAATTAGCAACATGAGTAGTTCAGTCAGTCGTCAACCATTGTCGGTATATTATACCCAGTCACCAAGCACTATCTAAAAAGTACTACTCCCTCCGTTCGAAAGTAATTGTCCTAAAAATGAATATATCTAAACTTATTTTAGTTATAGATACATTCATTATATTTATTTTTAGGACAAGTATTTTCGAAAGGAGGGAGTATTACTTAGTTTAGGTGTCGCTAGACAGAGATATATGGGAATCAAATGTGTGGATACATTGAGTGGACCCGCTGATGATGAAATGAGGTGGCGCCAGCAGATTGTGTAGTTTTCCAAATCCGAGAAAAGAATGTAGGTACACGCAAGGCCTTATATGAAAACGAAGCATATCACCCAAAGAATCTATGATAATCTTGCTTGTTCACCTAATCACAACTACCAGGTTTGCACACATTCTCATATTCGTCAGAGATGACTGACTTTTCCATGGTTGAACCGGTCACTGTTTTCCGTTACTTGCACGGAATATCCACGAATCTAAGCCGCATTGCTACATGAATCACAGAGCCTATCTCGAAAGGCAAAATATTTGATGGGAAGCCTCTTACATATAGCCCCCTTAAAAAAATACATTGTCACAAAAACAGACACACATCACCGTCGGCGGATCACAATCTATTGTGACAAGCCAAATCACCAAATCACGATCCTTTAGTTGTCGGTGAGGTGGCGGCCGCGGCCGCTCTTATCCACGGGATGACGGTGAGCTTTTTTCTATTATTTTTGCCGTGCTGCAAAACTTGCACAACTCTTTTAGAAATAGCATGTGGTTTAACTGAACTGGATAATATCCAATGGGTACGATAATGATAACTCTTGTGTACTATTTTTTTTTTTCGACTGAACTCTTTTGTTAGGTGGCACATCTTGATCATAAAATCCGTCTGATATATGTAACTAGTGAGGCTCGTGATTACGTAATGAAAGTTACTTAGTGGAGCAGATTTGTATAGATATATTTATTTAAGAGAAACATGAGCAGTTGAACCTGCAATTAAGCTTGATTGAACACCTACCAGGGAAACCATCTATGGGTATGTTTTGAATCTCTCCAACTCACAGCTTCACAAACTCCGAACTAGAAATCGGGTCGAACGCATTAGCTCCAAGAAGCTAAAATTCCCGAAGCAATCCTTGGCCGTAGTGCAATTTGCCGAAGCAACGAAAACCAAGCTTCGCGTATAGAAGAATCTAGAGTTTCACCTATTTAGGATCGATATGCCACCGTGTTGCACAAAACGATTCGATATCCAGGTGGGTGCAAGAACCTCCGGAGGCTCGTTTTCCATGTCATGTGTGTGTGTATGTGTGTGCGTCTCGTTCATGCACCCTCCTGGTTGTCTCTCTCGGTCGATATACCATGGGAAGGAGGAGCTTACCCAGACGCCATTGATGCCTCACAACACCACTGATGGAGAAGTTGCAGTGCTGCCGAATGGTTTCCCAGCACTTGGTGAAGTGGGAACCCAAGCTAGAAGCTGAATTTGAGAAGATTTTGAGAAGTTGTTGGACATCAGAACATGCCCTATATGTATAGGAAAATATCTTCGAGGAATCCCGTAGAAGTAACTTTCAAGAAACAAATTACTGATAGACGTTCCAAGTATATATATGTTAAAGATCTATATATGTCCACAGGATTAGCTTTTTGAATAGTAGCGAGCAGGTAGTGGAGGTGATTTACTTTGACGTGAGTTATTTTCTCCAAATGATTGTGGAGATGAATCTTTTGCTGGTGATTTTGGGTTTCTAGAATTATAAGCTACCTCCTACTCAGTTTAGCTCATTCTAGAAGTGAATTAAATATATATTTTTAGTATGCTTATAAAAAACTTGCTTGGACTTTTAGAATAAGCTTCAGGGTTTGCATCCATACTTTCCACATTTTGCCTAGAAAACATGTTATGTGAAGGAAAGAAATGACCATATTTAACTGCTACTCACTCGTCCAAGCTATCTAATGTCAGCTAGGCACACAAATCAAGTTACTTGGTGGAGCAGACATTGACATTAAATTAAGCAAACTTAAAAAGTTGGACCATCAAATAAGTTCTAGCAGCCAGCACAAAATACTCTAATCCGTTGATAAGTTCCTCTCGATCGTAATTGACTTGTTCTATTAACTCACATGCAAGTTCCTGCCTTCCTGCATACCGCCACCCTATTGCTTGCGCCACCTTCTTTGCTAATCCGGGGCTATTTAAGCACACACACACACACATGTCTTCATAGACAATGAAACTCACAATGGCATCCTCCACCTCCTTACTCTATCTTCTTACCGGCCTTCTTGCTCTGGCCTCATGGCACGCCACTGCATATGATCCTAGCCCTCTTCAAGACTTCTGCATCGCTGATATGAAGTCCCCAGGTATGCACTACTAGTACGTAATATATGCATGTGTATGTGCATGTTCTTACTAGTTTCGTTGATGTAGTAATTAATCTAGTCATAGCATACCATTAGTCACATTGAAGGTTACTACATGTTGGCAATAAACTATTGTCAACACTAAACGTTTATTACTTTCTCTACACATGCAGCACGAGTAAATGGATTTGCGTGCAAGGACCCAATGGCTGCAACCTCAGACGACTTCTTCAACCCGGCCATGCTGGATAAGGCTAGGGATACAAAGGCCAGCAAGGTCAGGTCCAACGTCACCAACATCAATGTCATAAATTTCCCTGGCCTCAACACCCTGGGTATCTCGCTAGCACGCATCGATTATGGACCACTAGGGGTGAACACGCCACACATACACCCCCGTGCCACTGAACTCCTGACCGTGCTTGAGGGAACACTCTACCTTGGGTTTGTCACATCCAACCCAAACAGGCTCTTCTCCAAGATAGTTACAAAGGGTGATGTATTCGTATTCCCAAAAGCAATGATCCACTTCCAAATGAACCTAGCACATGACAAGCCAGCAGCCGCGTTATCCTCGCTCAGCAGCCAAAACCCTGGGGTTATTTCTATTGCCAATGCAGTGTTTGGCTCAAATCCACCAATTTCAGATGATGTTCTCGCCACGGCGTTTCAGGTGGAGAAGGATCTAATACACTGGCTCCAATCTCAGTTCTGGGAGAACAACAACTACTAAATATTATCTGTTATTTGCACCTATTGGAAAGTTAATATGGGACACTCTATAGAATAAATGGCATGTAATTCATATTTATGCATGCCTGCGAGCTGCGAGTTTTTCTTTTCTTTCTGAACCGTGACAAGACATACTTTTCGTCGGATTCATGTCATAATCTGTTGGTGATGTTTGTTTCTCATTGTTTAATAAATGTAATATGGATGTGCTCCCTTCCCTCGTCGCTGACACTGAAAGGTGCATGAAGTAGTGAAATAGAAAACAGCAATTTACATCTGCAAGAAGCATGTTTAAAAAGAAGCAAACTTGTACTGTTGTGACGGTTAAGCATCATAGATGGAGAGCTGCTCTTATGTGTAGTTCCTTGCCACCAAGCATCCAAATTGACAATAATCAAAACAAATAAACCCAAAAGATGGGGTAACTGCTGCGGAAGTGTGCGCCTTTCTACACATGAGCTCAAATGCTCCTGATGTGAACAGTAAAAAAAGTCTGAACTTTTTATGACGTACTTAAGGAAATGTTTTTTGTGCATGAATTTTTTTACCACGAAATCACATTCGTAGAAGTTGTGGCAAAAAATACAAAATCAGAGCTCCAAAATGTGTTTGAAAGTAACATATTTAGAGCATCAATTTTTTTTTACCACGCCTTCCGCAAATGTGATTTTGAGATGAAATTTTATATGCACAACAAACATCTTAAAGCCACAACAAAAATCAGAATTTTCTGAAATATTTTTTACTTTTTAACTGTTCACACCAGGAGCATTTGTGTCCAGGTGTAGAAACTCCACGTCCTGACCGCTGGGACTATCTTTGATTGTGCTAAACACCTATTTTAATATATGAAAAAATTCAATTGACATGCGCACAGTTGTCCAACCAGATTGTACACCTTCACACTCCATATTCCACTGGAAAAAAACAAGTGTAATAGAATGGGATTAAGAGCTTGTTTGGGACTGCTCTGCTCCTTAAAATTCAGCTCTGCTTTAGAAAAAACAAGTCAAACGGGGTAGCTCCACGATATGTCGTTCCGTAAAAAAACTAGAATCTGGAGTACAACTTCAAAGTTTTTATGAAGCTAGTGAGAGGGTGCTTCAAAAAACTCTAGAAGTTGAAGTTGGGCGAAAATTACCCATCACTGCCACCAGTAAGTGGATACCCCTTCATTTCTTTCCCCTCAACCAATCAAATAGATTCTTTCCACCAAATTTTATATTCTTGAAGCTGGAGCTAGATGGAAGCCAAACTTGATAGTGCTATAGCTTCTGTATGAAACTGTTCCAAAATGAATTTGATGAAGTGAAGTTGATTTTGATGAATTGAAGCACTCCCAAACAGGCCCTAAATTATTACTCTAGATCTATCTACAGGGCAACTTAACTGGTTGTATTCTCAGGGACTCTCTCCGAATCCTCTATGTATTGGTGGCAACGGAAGCCTAAATATAACATACACATATCACTGATCAATAAAATTGAGCATTAAAGTTCTACATTTTCGTGTTTTCTTGGTGTTTTTCATTTTTCTCGCGATAGATTTGAGTGTAGCACCAGAGCAAGCAGAGGCGAGGCGGCGCGCAAGCAGCGGCAACACGACGATGTGGAAACAGCAACAACGGAACAAGCACAGCAGCGCAAGCAGTAGTTTAGCAGCGAAGCAAGCGGCCGCGGCGTGCAAGCAACAGCAGCACCCTACGTATGAAATACACTCGAAGAAACTTGACGGTGTTATCTTCAAAGTGGATTTTGAAAAAGCATACGATAAAGTCAAATGGTCTTTCCTGCAACAAACCCTACGTATGAAGGGGTTCGACGAGCTTTGGCGAAAGCATGTGGACTGTTTATAAAAAAAGGAAGTGTCGGTATTAAAGTAAATGATGACGTGGGTCATTTCTTTCACACACTGAAGGGTCTCAGACAAGGTGATCCGATGTCTCCTATTTTATTCAACATTGTTGCTGATATGTTGACATTAATGATTAGGCGAGCCACTGTGAAGGACCTTGTAGGGGGACTAGTACCGCATCTTGTTGATGGGGGTGTCTCTATTCTACAGTATGTGGATGACATGATTCTTTTTATGGAGCATGGTCTTAACAAAGCCAGAAATATGAAACTCATCTTATGCTTATTTGAGCAGCTATCTGGGCTGAAGATTAATTTTAATAAAAGTGAATTGTTTTGTTTTGGAAAGGCCAAAACTGAATAGCACACTTATAATCAATTGTTCGGCTGTGAAAGTGGGAATTTACCTTTCACGTATTTAGGGATTCCTATTCATCACCGAAAGTTATCAAATAAGGAATGGAAATGCATCGACGATCGATTTGAAAAAAAAAGCTGCTGGAAAGGCAAGCTTTTATCCTATGGAGGACGTTTGGTACTTGTTAATTTTGTATTATCAAGCATGCCTATGTTTCTCCTATCTTTTTTTGAAGTACCTGTTGGGGTGCGAAAAAGGTTGGATTTCTATCAGTCTCGGTTTATCTGGCAGAGTGATGAGGTCAAGACCAAGTATAGGCTTACTAGATGGGACATCATTTGTAGACCAAAAGAACAAGGGGGTTTTAGGATTGAAAATTTAGAGGTCAAAAATAAATGTCTGCTCAGTAAATGGCTGTTCAGACTATCTATGGAAACAGAAGGTATGTGGGTACAGATTCCGACGAACAAGTACTTACAAAACAAGACCTTAGCTCGCGTTACAACAAGACCAACTGACTCTCCTTTCTGGAAGGGTTTGATGAGGTCGAAAACTGCCTTTTTCAACAGGACTAGGTTTATCATCGGTAATGGTGAATCAACTAGATTCTGGGAAGATACATGGCTAGGTGAGACGCCCTTAGCTATTCAGTATCCGCAGCTGTACCATATTGCACAATGTCGACATGCGTCCGTTGCGTCAATATTATGTGAGACACCTCTTAACATTCAGTTCCGTAGAGCCTTGATTGACGACAGATGGATTTGCTGGCTGCATCTAATCAGAAGGTTGATGGACATTAACATCTCTGATTGCCCCGATAGTGTTCATTGGAAGTTGACCACTAATGGAGTATTTACGATAAAATCTATGTACATTCATCTCATAGATTCAACGCCTATTCCAAAATCATTGCATATATGGAAGGTCAAAGTTCCACTAAGAATTAAGATCTTCATGTGGTTTGTTCACAAAGGGGTTATTCTAACGAAGGATAATTTGGCCAAGCGTAATTGGAAAGGCAATCCAAGATGCAGCTTGAAAGTGCAGCCATGCCCTTAATCGTGTTTTGGTGTTGCTGACAACACACATATAGATAACTAATCACTAATCCCCTTTCAGCTGTTGTTAATGATCATATGTTGATAAGGACAAGCTCATGTGCTAACAAGGACAAGATCAAGATAAGTATTCCTGAGCACTACATGCTTGATTCTTGTGGATGTTCAAATGGTGGACAAATGAAGATGAATACATAAGCTAGGCTTTCCACATTATGTATGGGAGAGCTACTTGAAGACTTCATCATGTCCTGCTTTCAACTTGAGCCAAGAAGGAACAACAACATCAAGCTCAAGTGAAAGGGCTAACTCAAAGGTACCACTTCCTTTGACGTTAGTGGTGCGGAGTGATGATCAACGAATAAAAGTATACACTCAAGTATGGATCTTCAGTACCCTTTTTATGATTCTTGAGTCTTTAGGGATCCCACACTATTAAGAGGGGATCACAGGTTTTGCGATGAACTTGCTCAAACTACATCTCTACTTTTGTGCTCATACCACATCTCCACTGCTCTGCTTTTATCTCAAAACAGAACCAATGCCTCGGACATCCGGCTCCCTCCGGACGTCCCAGGGCCGGACGCCCGACCACTTAGGAAATCTGGAACCTTATACCACAGAAATCCAGAGTCAAATAACTTGGACTTCCGGCTTCCTCCGAACGTCCGAGGGCCGGACGCCCGACCACGTCGTAAAACCGGAACCTTGCGCCAGAGAAATCCAGAGTCATATAACTCGGACTTCCGGCCTCCCCCCGTCGTCCGAGGGCCAGACGTCCGACCACTTTCGGAATCCGGTGCCCTTGAACAGAGTTGAACTCTCGGACACCCGACCTTCTCTTCGGTCGTCCGGTCCATGTTCGTTTATACAGTGGTTCTTGATATATATACATCCCTCGGACGACCGACTCCTGTCGGACGTCCGACCCCTTGTGGGCGTCCGGACATCCGAGAACTGCCGGACGTCCGACCACTGTCACACTTAAGTGACCCCAACGGGCACTTTCCCCTCTCCACTATAAATACCCCCTCCCACTTCGTGAGAGGGTGCCCAACACAGCCATATCCTCATAAGAACACATTTCTACCTCACACACATTTTCTCACACCAAATCTTAGATCCCAAGAGCATTTGTGAGCCCCTTTGAGAGTTGTTCCAATCAAAAGATAGATCGTCTCCCTCTCCTGCTCTCAACCCAAGCTATTTGAGATTTGAGCAAGTTTTGAGCATTTCCCGTGATCTTGTTACCCTTGGAGGTTGGAGACTCCTAGGCAGTAGGAGTTCTTCGGAGAGGAATCAATCCGTGTGATTACCCCCGGAAAAGTTTGTGAGGGTTTGGAAGCAACATCAAAGGCTTACCACTAGTGGTTGAGAAACGCCTTCGTGGTGTTATCTCAAAGGGAGAATAGGGTGAGTCTTCGTGGCGTTAGTGTGCCTTCGTGGTAACATCCACCTCTCTAACGGTGACTAGCTTCCCTCCAAGAGGAAGTGAACATGGGGATACATCTTTGTCTCAGTGACCTTGGTTATCCTTAACCCTAACTCCCTACTTGTGGTTTACTTGTGTTACTTGAGCATACATACATTGCCTATTGTTTGTGCTCATTATATTGAGTTGACTATTTCTTTGTACAAGATTAATCGTTCAAGCATACCCTCTATATCCACACGTTCACACTTGCAGTTTTTGATATATCGTGTGCTATAGTGTGATCTAGTATCTTGTGTCGTTCACCTACTTGTCGTGTGATATAGCTCAAGTAAGTTTGTGTAACTTACTTGTGCTTGTTAGTAACCGTGTTGTGTCCATCTTGGTAGATCGTGTTGTTGGTGCACGTTGCGGTGCCTATTGCATTTAGGATTTGTGCTTGAAAAGTATCCTCTTAGTTTATTTACGCATTAGGTTTAAGCCAAATCCGAAGAAGTTTTTAAATAGCCTATTCACCCCCCTAGGCGTCATCGTGGTCTTTTCAATTGGTATCAGAGCAAGGTCTCTCTTTAATTAGGTTTCACGACCTAGAGAGTATCGATGTCGACTATTGGATTAGTGCACAATGATAGCTTTGACTTTGATGGCACAAATTATACCCTATGAAGAATTCATATGCTTCATCACTTTCGGACCAAGGGCCCAAATACTTTACGGATTGTTCTTGTAGGGATTGCCGACAAAAAGGATGATGCATCTTCATCTACTAATGAAATGTATCTTGATTGTGAGGCTTTTCTTGCCATTCATCGAACCATAAGTCCCGAGGTGTTTAAGTCTATCTCGACTTGCAAGTCAGCTCATGAAGTTTGGACTAAACTTGAAGATTTATATTGTGGGTCCAATCTTGATGAAGACGATATTATGATGAAGGAGTTGGTGCATGAGCTCTTCACTCTTTTCGATCATAAAGAGTCCACCACTACTTCCATATCCGATTGCCTGCACATCTCAGCATCTTCAATCTCACAAGGTAATGACATGGTGAGTGAAGAAATATATGTTGATGAAAATGTCATAGCCTCTATGGACACGAGCATATCTAGCACCACACATAGTGTAAATTATTGTGTTGATAGGTCATGCATTTCACCTAAAGATCCCTCGACAAATGTCTGTAGTGATATGCCTGCTATCCCGTGTCCTCTTGATCAAAATATCTTGTTTCTCCCTAGTTGCCCTATGACTAATCATTTAGGGGAAATCAAGAAATATGAAGTACTTTTGACTAATGAAGAATCTGATTCACCAAAAGAATCATCATCAACTCCTCTAGTTCACATGTGCCTCATGGCAAGAGGTAATAATGAGGTATCATCTTCCCTGTGCAATAACGATGATATTTGCGATAAGGATGATGATGATGACTTGACTGAAAATATCTATGTGATCAGTAAAATTCTTCATAAAGCTAAAAATAACTCTCTTCAAAGATTCCAAGATGTTCTTGCTTACTTTGAAAATTGTAATGATTCACTTAATCATGAACAAGCTAAAAGTGAACAACTTGAACATGAACTTGAGAAGAGTCATAAAGCATGTAGAGACTTAAGATCTTCAAAAGAAGAGATTGAAGTTGCTCATGATAAACTTAAAAAGGACTTTGAGGTCCTTCTCCTTGAATGCAATAGTGTCAAGGGAGAGCTCATCAAAACCTCTAAGATCTATGAGGAGCTTCAATCTACTCATGAGAAGTCTCTAACTGCTACTTACTCCTCTCATATTGTTGATGATACTTGTACATCTAACTCTACCTCATTTGAAGTATCAACATTGAAGGAGAATGTTGAGCTACGTGCTCAACTTGATTTACTAACTAGCAATTATGGGAAGTTGGAAGAAAACCATGTAATGCTCACAAGCTCTCATGCCAATCTTCTAACATCCCATAATGTGCAAAAGTTAGCTCATGAGGCTATCATCACCAAGATAACATCAAGTGAGCCTCATGTGGACAATGGCACTACTTCTAGTCAAAGTACTATATTTCTATGTGCTAGTCCTCGTAATTCGTCTACTCATAATGTTGCTACCTCGTGTGATGAATTACTTTCCTTGCCTTGTTGCTCTAACATTGAAGCTTACACTTCCTCTAGTACTTGCTTTGATACTAACCATGCATAGGAAATCGAAGAGCTCAAGGCCCAAGTCACTTCTTTGAAGAAAGACTTGGAAAAGTGTCATGAAGGGATGTCCACACCCAACAACGTCCTGTGTGAGCAAACATCTCCGAATGACAAAAATGATGTTGGAGTAAACTCAAACGAGAACAAGAGTGGCCTAGAACAAGTTAAGAATTAGGCCAAAATCATTTTCTTCAAGTGCAAAGTTAAAGGGCACCATGTTAGATCTTGCCCTCTGAAGACGAAGTCTCAAAGTCACAAGCAACAAGGGAAGCGACCACAAACTCAATCACACACTCAGCTACAAGTTGAAGGAAGACCTCTTCCCAATAAGACCCAAGCCAACACTCCCCGAGGTGAGAAATCAACTGGGAAGAAAGCAAAGCGTAGATGTTGCTACTTATGTCGTGAGAAGGGTCACGTCGCTTCGTCTTGCACGAGAGGTAACTTATCCAACCCAATCACTATTGATGATAGCTATTCCCTTGGTAAGGATAAGGTTGGCAATGTGTTTGCCAAGTTTGTTGGTACTCAAAATGGTGTCAAGAAAAGAACCATTTGGGTTGCCAAGCCTATTGTGACTAACCTCTTAGGACCCAACGTAGTTGGGGACCAACAAGCTCAAACTTGATCAATAGGTGACTTTGGAGGACATTGGAGACTTGGATACACAATGAAGATTTGAGGACTCTTCATCATTCGTATTATCTCAAGCCAAGTCATTTGGATTATCGAGCCCATATCCCATATCCAATGTGCCCCTTTGCGGTAACTTGTACTTAAATTGTTTACATTGAAAGTTGCCTGCCCCACTCCTTCTCATGTCTAGGTTTGGTACCTAGCATGTACTTTGACATGTTGCGCCTACTAGTATGATTGTTATGTGTTATCTATCATGTGTAGGTCGTTATGTATGTCATATAGTTGTGTCTAGTCCTGATCATTACTTGCATCCTAGTTGCACCGTTGTGTGAGTATTTTGAGACGTTAATAGCTCATCACATTAAGGGGGAGTGTTCTGCTCTACGCACATCACTAACCCAAAATGTGTATATATGTATTGGACTCCATCTAGTATTCACGGTGCAAGATTATCCAATCAATTCGTTTGATGTGAAAGCCATCCGAAGTTCAAATTGGCATCCACTTATCAGCTTAGTTGGATGATTGATTGCCTTGTATGATAAATACATGGATTATCACATTAAGGGAGTGTGATATGCTTTGTGCACGTCACATCCCCTGGTAAGATAAAACATCCGATGTATGCCACTCAGAATCTACCACATGGGGTTATTCTATAACTGTGTGGTGTGATGGTCCACATGTCTTAATTCGCATAATAACCCTGTTGGTGTCTAAATCCCTTAGATGTGCGTGAGTATGAAGTCCTACTACACCAATACTCATGGCTTAGCCGCTAGATCGTACCTAAAAGAAGGGCATAGTTGATGCATGTCTTTCGAATTATTTCTCTACACTATAATCTAACTAATTGGGATGTTAACGTATGGCATCTAAACATTATGCTTATGGTTGAACTCCCATATCACACTTGTGTGAGTATAAAACGATCTTTGTGCTTGTTTGACATCTACCACCAGTGATAATTCTAAATACCATTATGTTCTCTCACACATGGTATCTCTGGCTTGGTAGTGTTTTTCATGGTCATTTTATTTCGGCTTTGTCTTCATTTGACCTACATAACTTGCCGAGAAATTCATGTGTGTCCCGGTAATCTCTCATGCATGTCTTTGAGCTCGTACTATTTATTTCATAATGTTGTGGGAGTTATAATCATATTACCTACACTTATACATCTACTCGGGTGAGACATGCATGTAAGGTTGTGCAAAATGCATACCTTACATGGTTTGATGCCTTGACCGGTTCATGTGTTGAACTTGGGGTGCGATCATATGTTGATTTGTCACCCTGATCCATTTTGGACGACATGAATGTTCTGTAATTGACAATTATGTGTTCATTTGTCCAAATTGTATATCCTTGGATTTTGATAGGCTTGTGTAGGCATATCTACTATGTGTAGATGCACATGCCGTGTCTATCGTATCTTTGATCCAATATATGTATATGGTAAATTAGACGTATCCATTAAAATGTTAAGGTGTGCTTGAAAGTAAAACTTATATCTATATGCACATAATTGAGTGATCTTACCCTATATATATTGTAGTTGGACTAAATACTTCGGACCCAATAAGTTTGGGGACCATATTGTGCTTAATTGGTGGTTTAGGTACTTTGGAGAAGCATTGCCATCTTGACTTATTCTCAGAAGAAGATGGTGTTGGTCACGAAGAAATTAGAGTCAAGACATGACTCGGCTACTTCTATGCCATACCAATGCTTTTCCGGTAACAAGTATTTACTTCATGCATGTATAACATTAGAGTCAACCCTGTGTAGGTTGCATCATTGCATGAACATAATACTTTCTCCACTTTGTAATTTCCTGCATGTCCTTGTCAATCACACTGATGAAATGCTTAGTGTTGGTGTTCTCTTAGCACCTCATGGTCATATGAATGAGACAAATTTGTGCCATCGCCCTTGTGTCATGTGCCTTGCTCTTGTAATAGGATAACTTGTGCATGATTCTATGCACTCATGCGTTTGACCGTATTTTGGACCCATACTTATCATAGTAATCAAATTAGAAGATTTACATCATACCATGTCCAAAATACGTTTGTTGAGAGGCCCTTGGTTGCTACACATGCGAGAATACTCCTTATCACCTCACCATCATGAGCGAGACAAAAAATGCTTAAGTGTCCCTGTCTCGAGGTAGCACTCGAACTTGATGGTTAAACCCACCACACACTCCATTGTTCGAGCGTTGGGAAGGTATAGTCACTATATAAAATACTGTTGGATGTTACCTCCACTCTATTCACTTGAACCATCTCACGTCATAATTTTTGTTTTAACCCTATAATATGCATAAATCAACTACCTTCCACAAGTAGTATATATAATTCTGGTAGGCAACACTGTTGGGTGTCCCTTGTGATAAACCATGTCAAATCACCTCATCATCCAGATCCCAGAAATTGCCTCTGCCTACTTCTCTCTCGGTCGTCCGACGAGTCTCGGACGTCCGACGGCTAAACACACTCCGGACGTCCGGCACATGTTGGTCGTCCGACGGCTGATGCTCTCCGGACGTCCGAGCCTGTCGGACGTCCGACACATCGGGAGCCTCTATAAATAGAGGGGCGCGGGCTGGGCCTTGCCCTAGCCCCCACGCGCCCCCTTGCTCACAGCCGCCTGCACAGCCGCCACCAGCTGCCTGAGGAGCTCGGCCCTACGACCTCGCCGCCACAGGGGCCCTGCCTCGCGATCTGGCCGTTCTCCTCCGTGGGACCCTTCTTCCATATTCCTCTCCTCTCTCGAACTGCAGGTATCCTCTCGGTCTCTCTCGTGATTGTTGGAATTATGCCCTAGAGGCAATAATAAATATGGTTATTATTATAATTCCTATATCGAGATAATAGTTTATTATCCATGCTATAATTGTATTGAATGAAGGCTCATTTACATGTGTGGATACATAGACAAAACACCGTCCCTAGCATGCCTCTAGTTGGCTAGCCAGTTGATCAATGATAGTCAGTGTCTTCTGATTATGATCAAGGTGTTGTTGCTTGATAACTGGATCACGTCATTGGGAGAATCACGTGATGGACTAGACCCAAACTAATAGACGTAGCATGTTGATCGTGTCATTTTGTTGCTACTGTTTTCTGCGTGTCAAGTATTTATTCCTATGACCATGAGATCATATAACTCACTGACACCGGAGGAATGCTTTGTGTGTATCAAACGTCGCAACGTAACTGGGTGACTATAAAGATGCTCTACAGGTATCTCCGAAGGTGTTAGTTGAGTTAGTATGGATCAAGACTGGGATTTGTCACTCCGTGTGACGGAGAGGTATCTCGGGGCCCACTCGGTAATACAACATCACACACAAGCCTTGCAAGCAATGTAACTTAGTGTAAGTTGCAGGATCTTGTGTTACGGAACGAGTAAAGAGACTTGCCGGTAAACGAGATTGAAATAGGTATGCGGATACTGACGATCGAATCTCGGGCAACTAACATACCGAAGGACAAAGGGAATGACATACGGGATTATACGAATCCTTGGCACTGAGGTTCAAACGATAAGATCTTCGTAGAATATGTAGGATCCAATATGGGCATCCAGGTCCCGCTATTGGATATTGACCGAGGAGTCTCTCGGGTCATGTCTACATAGTTCTCAAACCCGCAGGGTCTGCACACTTAAGGTTCGACGTTGTTTTATGCGTATATGAGTTATATGGTTGGTTACCGAATGTTGTTCGGAGTCCCAGATGAGATCACGGACGTCACGAGGGTTTCCGGAATGGTCCGGAAACGAAGATTGATATATAGGATGACCTCATTTGATTACCGGAAGGTTTTCGGAGTTACCGGGAATGTACCGGGAATGACGAATGGGTTCCGGGAGTTCACCGGGGGGGGGGGGGGCAACCCACCCCGGGGAAGCCCATAGGCCTTGGGGGAGACACACCAGCCCTTAGTGGGCTGGTTGGACAGCCCACAAGTGCCCTATGCGCCAAGGAGAAGAAAATCAAGAGAGAAAGAAAAAAAAGGAGGAGGTGGGAAGGAAGGGGGACTCCCTCCCACCAAACCTAGTCCAACTCGGTTTGGGGGGGGGAGAGTCCTCCCCCTTGGACTCGGCCGACCCCCTTGGGGCTCCTTGAGCCCCAAGGCAAGGCCCCCTCCCTCCCACCTATATATACGGAGGTTTTAGGGCTGATTTGAGACGACTTTTCCACGGCAGCCCGACCACATACCTCCACGGTTTTTCCTC
The DNA here is from genome assembly GCF_904849725.1 of Hordeum vulgare subsp. vulgare. NCBI lineage: Eukaryota > Viridiplantae > Streptophyta > Magnoliopsida > Poales > Poaceae > Hordeum > Hordeum vulgare. The sequence goes on along the minus strand of NC_058520.1, from coordinate 21,046,556 downwards.
TAGATTGCGTTTCTGCGGAGCTCGGGCGGAGCCCTGCTGAGACAAGGTCATCACCAACCTCCGGAGCGCCGTCACGCTGCCGGAGAACTCTTCTACCTCTCCGTCTCTCTCTTGCTGGATCAAGAAGGCCGAGATCATCGTCGAGCTGTACGTGTGCTGAACGCGGAGGTGCCGTCCGTTCGGTACTAGATCGTGGGACTGATCGCGGGATTGTTCGCGGGGCGGATCGAGGGACGTGAGGATGTTCCACTATATCAACCGCGTTCTCTAACGCTTCTGTTGTACGATCTACAAGGTTACGTAGATCATTCATCCCCTCTCGTAGATGGACATCACCATGATAGGTCTTCGTGCGCGTAGGAAATTTTTTGTTTCCCATGCGACGTTCCTCAACAGTGATTGGTTCCCCTTTCTCACTAGTTCATGTGTTCGTTCATGTGTGTTGACCGTGACCGTTGCCCCTTGGGTTTCCAATCGTGTAGGCCTTTTTCCATCATGCCCAAGATTAAGCACACTGCCCGGAAGAACTCTGCTGGCTCATCTGCTCGTGCCCCTCCTGGCACGGGGTCGGATGACTCCGATGTACCACGCCGTCCCTTCAAACGGCTCACCCGGCGTCCTCCTCCACAGCCCCACTCCTCGTCTGATGGCTCTGACTTCAAGGATGAGCTTGCAGCTGAGGAACGTGCTGAATACGTTGCCGTTCGAAAGACTATGCCGAAGCCGGGGACTCGCAGGCCCTCATATATGCCACCGCCTCCTCCTGAACAGCCCGAAGGTGATGCTCGTCGCATCTCCCTTGAACCTCCTCTTGCTTTAGGTCGTGAAGTCAAGGACTTCACCAAGGTTCCTAAGTCTTCCTACTTTACATTCCGCCGCGATGTTAACCAATTTTCTGTTGAACGTGACTCTATGGACTCACGTTTCCGCACACACGTCCAAGCGGACATCTTTTCTACTATCATCGTTCCTAAGGATCTCTCAGTACATCATTATATTGATCTTGACATATTCGCACTCACGCCGAGAAATACTCGGGTGCCATTGAGCTCATTGATTCATCGGGGCTCGCTGCCCCCTTTGCTTTTCGGTGCGATTTTAACAGTATCGCTATTCATCAATTTTATGCCACGTGTTTCTTTGGCTCAAACAACACTGTTAGCTGGATGACTTCTGATGTTGAGTTCACAGCTTCTTATGCTGAGTTTGTTGCCGCACTCGGTTTCCCCGACTCCGGCACCAAAATCCATAAGAATGATCCTAACCATGCACCTAAGCCCATTGAGGCGTGTGGCCTTCTGCTCAAACCACTTCGTGAACTTGATGCAGACGAACGGATGAAGGATCTTAAGCAAGTATCCATCTGGCGCTCTCCCTTCTTTATCATATTTCAGTGTCTTATCCGCACCATCTATCCCAAGATGGGTGATAGGGGAACCTGCAGCGGCTACTGTATTGATATCATGTCACATTTACACGAGTTCCCCAAGCGCAAGATTAATGTGCCTCACTTTCTCTGGCATGAGATTCGGCTCGCTAGTCTTCAATACAAGCGAGCCTTCCCTCATGCCCCCTTCATCCAGGCCTTTATTCACCATGTTGCTAAATTCACTGTTGCTCCCACTCACACGCATCACAAGTGGGCCATTCCCAATCACATGGCGGATGACTATGCTTCTAAGAAAACCTCATCCACCTCCACTCACCGCACTGCTGCCCTGTCAGCAACCCCTTCATCCAGCTCACCTCCTCTCGGTCGCTTTGCCAAATTCATTGGCAAGGCACATTCTGCCATGATGAAGGCTTTCTCTTTCCAGTGCGGTCAAACTCATGATGTGGTTTCTCGCCTCATCTCCTCCAGTAATGCCCTCAAGGCTCGTTTGAGAGACTCGGGCGCTCTTGATGTGAGTGACGATGAGGATCTTCCTGCTGTTCCTCCTTCTGACTTTGGCTTCCCATCTGGCCCTGAGTGGGCTGACTTCCTTCACGAGGCTGGTGACAGTGGCCTGCCTGATGATGATGATGTTGATGAGGGTGATATTTGAGTATGTGGTAGCATTGTCGGGTTCCTTCCTTTTTGGTCCTTGATGCCAAAGGGGGAGGACATTATCTTATCTTAGTTTCGATTTTAGTTTCTCTCATAATGTATGGTATGATGTAGTATGTCCAACTTAATGATGTGTCATCATGTAACGATACTTATGGATGATGTGCTATGCCATCACTTATGGATGATGTATTGTTAAACTATCATGTGGTGATGAGATATCATGATATTATCATTGTGTCATATGATGATGAGTTTTGTGCTATCCTATTGATTCATATGATATGCTTTGATTCATATGATATGCAATGAATTATTGATTCATATGATATGCTATGTATTGTTGAACTATTATGGTGTAATGTTATATCATGCTATTATCTTCAAAGCACGCATTAAGGGGGAGCTCCCGCACTTACCTATTTTACTATGCATATAATCAGGGGGAGCTTCATAAGCATCGTAACAAATCTCTCCTAAGCCACACATGTTTATTACTATTTTTGAGAGCTATATGTATGTTGTCATCAACTACCAAAAAGGGGGAGATTGAAAGTGCAGCCATGCCCTTAATCGTGTTTTGGTGTTGCTGACAACACACATATAGATAACTAATCACTAATCCCCTTTAAGCTGTTGTTAATGATCATATGTTGATAAGGACAAGCTCATGTGCTATCAAGGACAAGATCAAGATAAGAATTCCTGAGCACTACATGCTTGATTCTTGTGGATGTTCACATGGTGGACAAATAAAGATGAATACATAAGCTAGGCTTTCCACATTGTGTATGGGAGAGCTACTTGAAGACTTCATCATGTCCTGCTTTCAACTTGAGCCAAGAAGGAACAACAACATCAAGCTCAAGTGAGGGCTAACTCAAAGGTATCAGTTCCTTTGACGTTAGTGGTGCGGAGTGATGATCAGCGAATAAAAGTATACACTCAAGTATGGATCATCAGTACCCTTTTTATGATTCTTGAGTCTTTAGGGATCCCGCACTATTAAGAGGGGATCACAGGTTTTGCGATGAACTTGCTCAAACTACATCTCTACTTTTGTGCTCATACCACATCTCCACTGCTCTGCTTTTATCTCCAAACAGAACCAATGCCTCGGACATCCGGCTCCCTCCGGACGTCCGAGGGCCGGACGCCCGACCACTTCGGAAATCCGGAACCTTATACCACAGAAATCCAGAGTCAAATAACTCGGACTTCCAGCTTCCTCCGGACGTCCGAGGGCCGGACGCCCGACCACGTCGTAAAACCGGAACCTTGCACCAGAGAAATCCAGAGTCATATAACTCGGACTTCCGGCCTTCCCCTGTCGTCCGAGAGCCGGACGTCTGACCACTTTCGGAATCCGGTGCCCTTGAACAGAGCTGAACTCTCGGACATCCGACCTTCTCTTCGGTCGTTCGGTCCCTGTTCGTTTATACAATAGTTCCTGATATATATACATCCCTCGGACGACTGACTCCTGTTGGACGTCCGACCCGTTGTGGGCGTCCGGACATCCGAGAACTGCCGGACGTCCGACCACTGTGAAACTTAAGTGACCCCAACGGTCACTTTCCCCTCTCCACTATAAATACCCACTCCCACTTTGTGAGAGGGTGCCCAACACAGCCATATCCTCATAAGAACATACTTCTACCTCACACACATTTGCTCACACCAAATCTTAGATCCCAAGAGCATTTGTGAGCCCCTTTGAGAGTTGTTCCAATCAAAAGATAGATCGTCTCCCTCTCCTCCTCTCAACCCAAGCTATTTGAGATTTGAGCAAGTTTTGAGCATTTCCCGTTATCTTGTTACTCTTGGAGGTTGGAGACTCCTAGCGTAGGAGTTCTTCGGAGAGGAATCAATCCATGTGATTACCCCCAGAAAAGTTTGTGAGGGTTTGGAAGCCACCTCAAAGGCTTACCACTAGTGGTTGAGAAACGCCTTCATGGTGTTATCTCAAAGGGAGAATAGGGTGAGCCTTCGTGGCATTGGTGTGCCTTCGTGGTAACATCCACCTCTCTAACGGTGACTAGCTTCCCTCCAAGGAAGTGAACATCGGGATACATCTTTGTCTGAGTGACCTTGGTTATCCTTAACCCTAACTCCCTATTTGTGGTTTACTTGTGTTACTTGAGCATACATACATTGCATATTGTTTGTGCTCATTATATTGAGTTGACTATTTCTTTGTACAAGATTAATCGTTCAAGCATACCCTCTATATCCACACGTTCACACTTGCAGCTTTTGATATATCGTGTGCTATAGTGTGATCTAGTATCTTGTGTCGTTCACCTACTTGTCGTGTGATATAGCTCAAGTAAGTTTGTGTAACTTACTTGTGCTTGTTAGTAACCGTGTTATGTCCATTTTGGTAGATCGTGTTGTTGGTGCACGTTGCGGTGCCTATTGCATTTAGGATTTGTGCTTGAAAAGTATCCTCTTAGTTTATTTCCGTATTAGGTTTAAGCCAAATCCGAAGAAGTTTTTAAATAGCCTATTCACCCCCCCTCCAGGTGTCATCGTGGTCTTTTCACAGCTTCTGTCAGAATAAAGAAACTATTAAGCACCTCTTTCTAGATTGTCCTATGGCTAAACTTTTATGGCGCTCGCTTCACATTGCTTTCAACATCAGTCCACCTAATATTATAAACACGCTATTTGGGACGTGGTTAAATGGGGTTGATGTTCAAACTGGTAAACTTATTCGTGTAGGATCCTGTGCACTATTTTGGGCTGCATGGAACTGCAGAAATGACTTAGTGTTTAACAGACAAAGCTATATTCACTTTTTTGCAGGATATCTTCAGGGCTACTGCCTTGATCCACACGTGGTCCTTAATCATTCCTGTGGAAGCCAGGGAGCCTTTGGTTACTGGGTGTGTCCGCTGGGAGATGGTAGCTCAGGATATCTTCAACCGGTTTGGATGGCGACATATTAATAGGATAGGTGGTTAGTCATCTAGGCCTATTATCTTTTCTGGTTGTGGCGCAACAGACGTCTTGTATCTTTTTATTTTCTTTTGTTAGACCTTACTGTACTTTGTTGAGACCTGGTTTTGATATTTTATTATAAGTCCGCATGCATCATTCCTGTGGAAGCCAGGTGCCTATGCAAAAATACTAGAGACCAACAATTATGCCACATCAGCTTTTGCGGGACTCACATGTCATAATTGTGGTTAAATGTCTAAAAATTCCGATGAGTGTTCTCCGCAAAATATTATAGGCTAAGAATCAGTGGTTTCTGACCAAATTTGTAAACCAGTGTTTGATGTAAACCTATGGTCATTGTGATGGTTTTTGCAATTTACTCAGATAAACATGACAACATGGGGTCGATTGAGAGGCCGAGGAGCAATGCTATACTCACGGATGGATTAATTACGGAATTTACACACTATTTCCTTCGTCACAGTTTAGAAAACGTGCATTAGCGATCTCTGTGACCAAGGTGAATCTTTATTGGTTCTAATTATTATTTTTTGCAAGTGCTTACACAATCATCACACGGCGCCTAATTATTTGAGAACATAATGCACCGTAACTTACACAACCACTAAAGGAGGAGTGCATGCAGCCTACTAGTACTCTTAATTAACAAAGTAGTAAAAAAATTAAAAGAAGGATTACCCTTGGCCAACCAAGTAAGAAATGTCACGTGCCTTAATCCTCTTTTATTCTAAAAATACATGTAAACGAAATCACACTTTCTAAACCATGACGGAGGAAGTAACAGACATGGATGATTGGGATTGAACAAGAGGTGAGTGTTAGAAGTATAATTGAGTTTAAGTTAGAGATAAGGAGATAGAAATAGAATTAGTTTAAACCACGTGTAACTTGTCTTGTACTCTAAGCCTCTATCCCTCATGTACTTCTATATATACCCCTACAAGGGTTAGATCAATACAACAACAACAATAGTCAGCCAATCTATAATTTTCACATGATATCAAAGCGGTTAGTCTTACGACGCCGATCCTAAGACTTTCCACCAATTCCGCAGCGCGCCGCCCCCGGGGAGATTAATCTTCTCTCCCCGAGGGTGCGGAATCGATCAAATGATTAGATCGGTTCTAGATCAGTTCATAGATTAGATCCAATTTTTGAAGTTCTATTAAAATAGGTTTTCTTTAGCCACCACATAAATCTCTAGCAGGTCAGTGCAGAAATCTTTATCCTAGACGGCTGCCAACGAGCGCATCTGACACCTCCCCGACGCGATCTACATCACGGGCGGTCAGCGCATCAACACCGGGCGGGTCACATGGACTCGATCCTATCCGCGGCATCTGCCTCGACAAACAGCCGTCCCGAGATTCTGGCCTCTACTTCGTCAACCCGCATCGGCTATCCTCGACATGAGCTCCGCCGGCGTCCACAACCACATGATCGATCCAGGAGCTGGAGCAGCGATCCAGGATCTGCATGCCTGGCCAGACGATGGAGCAACGATCCAAGAGCTGCATGCATGTCCTGGCGCTGGAGCAGCCGGCGATCCAGGAGCTGCATGCATGGCCAGGCGCTGGAGCAGCCGGCCGATTCAAACACTCACAAGGCCTGGCCTGGGAAGGAAGATGGACCGGCGCCACCCGCCCTCGACTCCAATCGCGGCATCGTCTCACATCGCGCGCAGGACTCCGGAGGGGCCGGCGAGTCTACTTCGAGGCAGCGCATACCATGCGCGTGCATGCCTGACGACGCATGCAGCTCCCAGCAATCCGATCTACGCCAACAGCAGCAAACGTCGGACCGCACGGTACGTTCAGGAGCAGCCATCGTCAAATCCAATCGGCCTCTTTCCGGCGCACTCCTCGCAGCAGCCGAACGCGGCAGCGCCCACGGTGATGCCCAGGAACATGTGCACATTAATCGCATCCAATCAACCCCATTGTACATGCATGCATGCATGCATACATGGAGATCAGGACGATGGATGCATGCACACAGCGAGCCGTATGCTGCTTCTACGTCCGCGACTTCATCGGTATGGCCAACGGCCGCGACAACCTAGCTGCACGATCAACATCTTCATCAAGCCGGCTCAGAGCGCGGGTCACCGGGAGGGCCTTCGGGTCTTCTACTTCTACGGCTACGCATGAGCGTGGATGCGATCTCCACCGACCCTGCGCCGCCACGACACCTAGCTTCACGACACCGAGCTGTATGACTACATCATCTAGAATAATCTTCGTCGAGTACATCTACAAGAAGCGACATCAACATGCATCATCCATACGCCAGGCCGGTGTGGAAAGTGATGCAATTCTTCATCGACTTCTTCGGCGCGACACGGCATCGACACTTGGTCGCCGCAAGGTGTTGAAATTGGTAGTGGGCTTTAGGCCCATTAGAGAATTTCAGAAAAATCTTCAAGGGCCCATGTAGGTGGTGACATGACAAGGTGATGGGAAGTTTAGTCCCACCCCGCTAGTGGAGGAGAAGTTGAACCCCTTTATAAGGGTCTCTCTTCCACATGCTATTGGAGAGTGAGAAGAGAAGGCGCCCTCGCGCATTCCTCCTCCGCCACCCGCCACGCCTCGTCCCGACGCGGGTTGCGGGAATGAGCCGAGCTCATACCTACGCGCTTATTTTTGCCGGTCAAGAACGGAGAATACGTAACGGACACGGCACGATCCGAGACGTCGGATCGTGGGCTGTTACCGACTCGGACGTGGGTTCGGCCCACGTCTCTCCACCCAGCCGCCTTTATAAGCAGGCTATCGCTGATGGGGAACGTCGCATGAGAAACAAAAAATTTCCTACGCACACGAAGACCTATCATGGTGATGTTCATCTACGAGAGGGGATTTCCGATCTACGTACCCTTGTAGATCGCACAGCAGAAGCGTTAGTGAACGCGGTTGATGTAGTGGAACGTCCTCACGTCCCTCGATCCGCCCCGCGAACCGTCCCGCGATCAGTCCCACGATCTAGTGCCGAACGGACGGCACCTCCGCGTTCAGCACACGTACAGCTCGACGATGATCTCGGCCTTCTTGATCCAGCAAGAGAGACGGAGAGGTAGATGAGTTCTCCGGCAGCGTGACGGCGCTCCGGAGGTTGGTGATGATCTTATCTCGGCAGGGCTCCACACGAGCTCCGCAGAAACGCAATCTAAAGGTAAAACCGTGGAGGTTTGTGGTCGGGCTGCCTTGAAAAAGTTGTCTCAAATCAGCCCTAATTGCTCCATATATATAGGAGGAGGGAGGGGAGGCTTGCCTTGAGGCTCAAGGAGCCCCAAGGGCTGCGCCACCAAGGGAGGAGGAGTCCTCCTCCAATCCTAGTCCAACTAGGATTGGAAAGTGGAGTCCTTCTCTCCTTTCCCACCTCCTTTTTTTTTCTTTCTCTTTGATTTTCTATCCTTGGCGCATAGGGCCCTCTTGGGCTGTCCCACCAGCACACCAAGGGCTGGTGCGCCACCCCCAAGGCCTATGGGCTTCCCCGGGGTGGGTTGCCCCACCCCCCCCCCCCCCCCCCCCGGTGAACACCCGGAACCCATTCATCATTCCCGGTACATTCCCGGTAAGTCCGAAAACCTTCCGGTAATCAAATGAGGTCATCCTATATATCAATCTTCGTTTCCGGACCATTCTGGAAACCCTCGTGACGTCCGTGATCTCATTCGGGACTCCGAACAACATTCGGTAACCAACCATATAACTCAAATGCGCATAAAACAACGTCGAACCTTAAGTGTGCAGACCCTGCGGGTTCGAGAACTATGTAGACATGACCCGAGTTACTCCTCGGTCAATATCCAATAGCGGGACCTGGATGCCCATATTGGATCACACATATTCTACGAAGATCTTATAGTTTAAACCTCAGTGCCAAGGATTCATATAATCCCGTTTGTCATTCCCTTTTTCCTTCGGTATGTTACTTGCCCGAGATTCGATCGTCAGTATCCGCATACCTATTTCAATCTCGTTTACCGGCAAGTCTCTTACCTCGTTCCATAATACAAGATCCCGCAACTTACACTAAGTCACATTGCTTGCAAGGCTTGTGTGTGATGTTGTATTACCGAGTGGGCCCCGAGATACCTCTCCGTCACACGGAGTGACAAATCCCAGTCTCGATCCATACTTACTCAACGAACACCTTCGGAGATACCTGTAGAGCATCTTTATAGTCACCCAGTTACGTTGCGACGTTTGATACACACAAAGCATTCCTCCGGTGTCAGTGAGTTATATGATCTCATGGTCATAGGAACAAATACTTGACACGCAGAAAACAGTAGCAACAAAATGACACGATCAACATGCTACGTCTATTAGTTTGGGTCTAGTCCATCACGTGATTCTTCTAATGACGTGATCCAGTTATCAAGCAACAACACCTTGTATATAATCAGAAGACCCTGACTATCTTTGATCAACTGGCTAGCCAACTAGAGGCTTGCTAGGGACAGTGTTTTGTCTATGTATCCACACATGTATATAAGTCTTCATTCAATACAACTATAGCATGGATAATAAACGATTATCTTGATACAGGAATTATAATAATAACTATATTTATTATTGCCTCTAGGGCATAATTCCAACAATCGCCTACCCTAGCCGTCACGAGAATCAGACCGCATCTGCCTCACGCGTTCGTTCCTTTTGCTGCTGCTGCCGCCGGCGACTCCGTCCCGTTTACCATGTACACGGTCGATGGGAGAGCAGGCCTCCGAAACCCTGCCTCTCCGGTTCCTGTACGGGAGAGGGGCGATTAGGTTTTTGGGAAGCGATCACGCGACTGCGCGCCTCCGTCCGTCTGCTTCGTCTACGTCCGCGTCGCCCTCGTCATCGCCATGTCTTCACCAAGCGAAGCTGACCGTCTCGTTCGCAAGAAGGCCGAAGCCGAGAAGAAGGCGACAGAGGATGCTGCCGCCGCCATCGGTGCTGCTACGGCCAATTGGCCGATCGGAGGGTATGATATGTTTATCTCTCTCCTGTTTCTGTCTGCACTAGTAGTACTACCTATATGCGTAGATGTTTCTGCTATATGTGTAGTACTTGCTAGTATACTCCGTGATCAGTATGTCATGAACCTAGTTAATGCCATGTTAGTAATTATTTCATGGATTAATCTACTCGGAAAATTGCCTATTTTCTCAACAATCCAAAAACCTAATTTGTGTAGGAATTTTTCGAGTAATGGTTTTGCTGCTACACTGAAACCGGATAAGTTTACCGGTACTTTTTTCAAGCGTTGGCAAATGAGAACCACCTTATGGCTCACGGCTATGAATGTGTTCTGGGTAGCCGGTGTCACTCCTACGGAAACTATCACTCCTGAACAGGAGAAGATGTTTAAGGAGGCCACCATCCTATTCCTTGGAGCAGTCATTAGCGTGATCGGAGATAAGCTGGTTGATGCATATTTACATATGCATGTTGCCAAGGACTTGTGGGAGGCGCTCGAATCTAAATTCGGGGCCACCGATGCTGGGAGTGAGATGTATGTTATGGAGCAGTTCCACGATTACAAGATGGTTGACAACCGTTCTGTATTGGAACACGCTCATGAGATAATATGCATAGCTAAAGAAATTGAGGTTCTTAAGTGCAATTTGCGGGGCAAGTTTGTCGCGGGCTGTATAATTGCTAAGCTCCCTAATTCCTGGAGGAACTTTGCTACTACTCTGAAACATCACAGGCGTGAGTTCTCAGTAGAAGACATCATCGGCCATCTCAGTGTTGAGCAGAACTCGAGAGCAAAGGACTCCAATGGAAAAGCGGTGGAAAGCTCTTCTGCTGCCAATATAGTACATCACAGGAACTTCAATTCCCACAAGCCCAAGGGAAAGAATTCTGTCCAACAGAATACCGACTTCAAGAAGAAGGGAAAGAAGCCCTTCAAGAAGAATAAGAAGGGAGATGGCTGCTATACTTGTGGTTCAGAGGAACATTGGGCGAACAAATGCCCAAACAAGTACAAGAAGCCAGCGCAGGACTCCAAGTCTGCCAATATGATTGTCGGCAACAATGAAAGTGGTGCATCTGGGTACGGTAATTTACTTATTGTATTTACAGTTTGTCAGTCCACCGATTGATGGGTGGACACGGGTGCAAATATTCATGTGTGTGCTGACTTATCATTGTTCTCTTCTTATCAGGCCACCGGTCGCGGGTCCGTATTGATGAGGAATGGCGTGAGTGCTTCTGTTCTTCGTGTTGGCACGGTCGATCTGAAGTTTACTTCGGGAAGGATCGTGCAGCTGAAGAACGTCCAGCATGTCCCCGCCATCAAGAAGAATCTCGTTAGTGGTTCCCTTCTGTGTATAGAAGGGTTTAAGTTCGTATTCGAGTCTAATAAAGTAGTAGTTACGAAATATGGACTTTTCATTGGAAAAGGTTATGATTGCGGAGGTCTGTTCCGGCTTTCTCTTGCAGATTTTTGTAATAAAGTCGTGAACAATATTCATTCGAGTGTTAATGAATCTGAAGTTTGGCATTCACGTCTTTGTCACATAAGTTTCGGTGTTATGTCGCGGCTAGCAAAACTAAATTTAATCCCAACTTTCACTTTAGCCAAAGGTTCTAAGTGCCATTCGTGTGTGCAAGCAAAGCAACCTTGCAAGCCTCACAAGGCTGCAGAGGAGAGACACTTGGCACCATTAGAACTCATATATTCTGATCTTTGTGAGATGAATGGTGTGTTGACTAAAGGTGGAAAGAAATATTTCATGACATTGATAGATGATTCCACTAGATATTTCTATGTGTATCTGTTAAATACTAAAGATGAGGTTCTACACTACTTTAAAATCTATAAGGCAGAAGTTGAGAATCAACTTGAAAAGAAAATTAAACGAGTCAGGTCTGATCATTGTGGAGAGTACTTCTCAAACGAATTTGATTCATTTTGTATGGAACACGACATTATTCATGAGAGGACGCCTCCCCATTCACCCCAGTCAAATGGGGTTGCCGAGCGGAAAAACCGTACTCTAACTGATTTGGTTAACGCCATGTTAGATACATCGGGTTTATCCAAGGCATGGTGGGGGGAGGCTATATTGACCGCGTGTCATGTCCTGAATAAAGTTCCTACAAAAGATAATGAGGTCACTCCCCACGAGGAGTGGTCGAAGAGAAGGACGACGCTCTCGTACTTGCGTACTTGGGGCTGCTTGGCGAAAGTCAATGTACCGATCCCCAAGAAGCGTAAGCTTGGACCAAAGACTGTGGACTGCGTTAATTTGGGATACGCTAAGAATAGCGTAGGCTATAGATTTCTAGTAGTGAAATCTGAGGTACGTGAAATGAAGGTCGGTACAATAATGGAGTCGAGGGATGCTACATTCTTTGAGGATATATTTCCCATGAGAGATATGCAAAGCACTTCTAGACAGGAATCTGAGATAACTCCTGAACCTGCCATTCCTATGGAATATTATGAACAAACACATGATGATAATCCCGAGGAGGATGACGAGGAAACCCTTGGTAGGGGCAAGAGACAAAGGACTACAAAGACCTTTGGTGATGATTTCTTCGTATACCTCGTGGATGATAATCCCACTTCTATTTCAGAAGCGTCTGCTTCTCCAGATGCTGATTACTAGAAAGCTGTGGTCCGTAGCGAGATGGATTCCATCATGGCTAATGGGACATGGGAAATGACTGATCGTCCCTATGGTTGCAAACCATTGGGATGCAAGTGGGTGTTCAAAAAGAAGCTTAGGCCCGATGGTACGATTGAAAAGTACAAGACAAGGCTTGTGGCCAAGGGCTATGCCCAGAAAGAAGAAGAAGATTTCTTTGATACTTACTCACCTGTGGCTAGACTGACCACCATTCGAGTACTACTCTCACTGGCGGCCTCTCATGGTCTTCTCGTTCATCAAATGGACGTTAAGACGGCTTTCCTGAATGGAGAGCTAAATGAGGAAATCTATATGCAACAGCCAGATGGCTTTGTGATAGAAGGTCAGGAAGGAAAGGTGTGTAAGTTGCTGAAATCTTTATATGGTCTGAGACAAGCACCTAAGCAATGGCATGAGAAGTTTAATACAACTCTGACATCTGTTGGCTTCGTTGTTAATGAAGCTGACAAATGTGTATACTATCGCCATGGTGGGGGCGAAGGAGTTATATTGTGCTTGTATGTTGATGACATACTAATATTTGGAACCAACCTCAAAGTAATTGAGGAGGTTAAGTCTTTTCTGTCTCAAAACTTTGAGATGAAGGGCCTTGGGGTGGCTAATGTTATCTTGAACATCAAGCTGTTGAGAGATGATGAGGGTGGGATTACACTTCTGCAATCCCACTATGTTGAGAAGATTTTGAGTCACTTTGGATATTCAGACTGCAAAATTTCTCAAACACCATACGATCCTAGTGTGCTTATTCGAAAGTTTAAAGGCACAGCTATAGATCAATTGAGATTCTCTCAAATTATCGGTTCGCTTATGTACCTAGCTAGTGCAACGAGGCCTGACATCGCGTTTTCTGTGAGCAAACTTACCCGGTTTGTTGCAAACCCGGGCGATGTTCATTGGCGTGCTGTTGGAAGAATTATGCGCTACTTGAAAGGTACTGTCAACCACGGGCTTCACTATACGGGATACCCATCGGTACTTGAAGGGTATAGTGATGCGAATTGGATCTCTGATGCTGATGAGATGAAGGCCACTACTGGGTATATGTTTACTCTTGGGGGTGGTGTTGTTTTGTGGAAGTCTTGCAAGCAAACGATCTTAACGAGATCGACAATGGAAGCAGAATTAACAACATTAGACACATCTGGTGTCGAAGCAGAATTTCTTCGAGATCTTTTGATGGACTTACCTATGGTTGAGAAGCCGGTTCCGGCTATCCTTATGAACTGCGATAATCAAACAGTTATTGTTAAAGTGGAGAGTTCAAAGGACAATATGAAGTCCAACAAACATATAAGAATGAGATTGAAGTCTGTCAGACGTTTGAGAAACTTTGGAGTGATAGCGTTGGATTACATCCAAACGGCTAAGAATCTGGCAGATCCCTTTACTAAAGGGCTATCACGTGTTGTGATAGATAGTGCATCGAGGGAGATGGGTATGAGACCCACATGAGTTGCCATGGTAGTAACCCAACCTATATGATCGGAGATCCCGTGAAGTAGGACCTGGGAAAACAAGCCAGTGGTGAACTGAGGAGAGTAACTTTACTAACCCACTACATTGGAGATGCAATACTCTCGGATATTGTATGGTAGGATGACTACTGTCTTAATGTGTTCTAAAGCTTATGTGTAAGCAAGATGCTGTCCTACAGAGCGATCTTTGGAGGAACACACCTATATGAGCTTGACTGCTGGTCACAGTCTATGAGATTTGGGTGATCTCTAGTAAACTCATCAATAGGCCAGGAGCGTGACTAATATGCTCCACCCGAGGGGTCACCTTCGGCAGTCTAGTACTAGTAAGACTTGTGGTGAAGCTCCTTTACGCCAAACGGATAATTCAAGGCATAGTCCATTGTTTAGTTGTAAAGGGGTGTAGCTGCTTGCTCTAGGTGAAGCTCAACCTTAACAGGTCTTCACTGAAATGCTGGTATATTAAAACAATAATTGGAACGAGGGAACACGATGTGCCCTTGAGATCTGGTGGGGGATTGTTGAAATTGGTAGTGGGCTTTAGGCCCATTAGAGAATTTCAGAAAAATCTCCAAGGGCCCATGTAGGTGGTGGCATGACAAGGTGGTGGGAAGTTTAGTCCCACCCCGCTAGTGGAGGAGAAGTTGAACCCCTTTATAAGGGTCTCTCTTCCACATGCTATTTGAGAGTGAGAAGAGAAGGTGCCCTCGCGCACTCCTCCTCCGCCGCCCGCCACCCCACGCCATGCCTCGTCACGACGCGTCGCGGGTTGCGGGAATGAGCCGAGCCGAGCTCATACCTACGCGCTTATTTTTGCCGGTCAGGAACGAAGAATACGTAACGGACACGGCACGAACCGAGACGTTGGATCGTGGGCTGTTACCGACTCGGATGTGGGTTCGGCCCACGTCTCTCCACCCAGCCACCTTTATAAGCAGGCGATCGCCTATCCTAGCCGTCACGAGAATCAGATCGCATCTGCCTCACGCGTTCGTTCCTTTTGCTGCTGCTGCCGCCGGCGACTCCGTCCCGTTTACCGCGTACACGGTCGACGGGAGAGCAGGCCTCCGAAACCCCGCCTCTCCGGTTGCTGTACGGGAGAGGGGCGATTAGGTTTTTGGCGAGCGATCACGCGACTGCTCGCCTCCGTCCGTCTGCTTCGTCTACGTCCGCGTCGCCCTCGTCATCGCCATGTCTTCACCAAGCGAAGCTAACCGTCTCGTCCGCAAGAAGGCCGAAGCCGAGAAGAAGGCGACAGAGGATGCTGTCGCCACCACCGCTGCTGCTACGGCCAATTGGCCGATCGGAGGGTATGATATGTTTATCTCTCTCCTGTTTCTGTCTGCACTAGTAGTACTGCCTATATGCGTAGATGTTTCTGCTATATGTGTAGTACTTGCTAGTATACTCCGTGATCAGTATGTCATGAACGTAGTTAATGCCATGTTAGTAATTATTTCATGGATTAATCTACTAGGAAAATTGCCTATTTTCTCAACAATCCAAAAACCTAATTTGTGTAGGAATTTTTCGAGTAATGGTTTTGCTGCTGCACTGAAACCGGATAAGTTTACCGGTACTCTTTCAAGCGTTGGCAAATGAGAACCACCTTATGGCTCACGGCTATGAACGTGTTCTCGGTAACCGGTGTCACTCCTATGGAAACTATCACTCCTGAACAGGAGAAGATGTTTAAGGAGGCCACCGTCCTATTCCTTGGAGCAGTCATTAGCGTGATCGGAGATAAGCTGGTTGATGCATATTTACATATGCATGTTGCCAAGGACTTGTGGGAGGCGCTCGAATCTAAATTCGGGGCCACCGATGCTGGGAGTGAGATGTATGTTATGGAGCAGTTCCACGATTACAAGATGGTTGACAACCGTTCTGTATTGGAACAGGCTCATGAGATAATATGCATAGCTAAAGAACTTGAGGTTCTTAAGAGAAATTTGCCGAGCAAGTTTGTCGCAGGCTGTATAATTGCTAAGCTCCCTAATTCCTGGAGGAACTTTGCTACTACTCTGAAACATTAGAGGCGTTAGTTCTCAGTAGAGGACATCATCGGCCATCTGAGTGTTGAGCACAACTCGGGAGCAAAGGACTCCAATGTAAAAGCGGTGGAAAGCTCTTCTGCTGCCAATATAGTACATCACAGGAACTTCAATTCCCACAAGCCCAAGGGCAAGAATTCTGTCCAACAGAATACCGACTTCAAGAAGAAGGGAAAGAAGCCCTTCAAGAAGAATAAGAAGGGAGATGGCTTCTATACTTGTGGTTCAGAGGAAGATTGGGCGAACAAATGCCCAAACAAGTACAAGAAGCCAGCGCAGGACTCCAAGTCTGCCAATATGATTGTGGGCAACAATGAAAGTGGTGCATCTGGGTACGGTAATTTACTTACTGTATTTACAGTTTGTCAGTCCACCGACTGGTGGGTGGACACGGGTGCAAATATTCATGTGTGTGCTGACTTATCATTGTTCTCTTCTTATCAGGCCACCGGTCACGGGTCCGTATTGATGGGGAATGGCGCGAGTGCTTCTGTTCTTGGTGTTGGCACGGTCAATCTGAAGTTTACTTCGGGAAGGATCGTGCAACTGAAGAACGTGCAGCATGTCCGCGCCATCAAGAAGAATCTCGTTAGTGGTTCCCTTCTGTGTAGAGAAGGGTTTAAGTTGGTATTCGAGTCTAATAACGTAGTAGTTACGAAATATGGACTTTTCGTTGGAAAAGGTTATGAATGCGGAGGTCTGTTCCGCCTTTCTCTTGCAGATTTTTGTAATAAAGTCGTGAACAATATTCATTCGAGTGTTAATGAATTTGAAGTTTGGCATTCACGTCTTTGTCACATAAGTTTCGGTGTTATGTCGCGGCTAGCAAAACTGAATTTAATCCCAATTTCACTTTATCCAAAGGTTCTAAGTGCCATTTGTGTGTGCAAGCAAAGCAACCTCGCAAGCCTCACAAGGCTGCAGAGGAGAGACACATGGCACCATTAGAACTCATACATTCTGATCTTTGTGAGATGAATGGTGTGTTGACTAAAGGTGGAAAGAAATATTTCATGACATTGATAGATGATTCCACTAGATATTGCTATGTGTATCTGTTAAATACTAAAGATGAGGCTCTACACTACTTTAAAATCTATAAGGCAGAACTTGAGAATCAACTTGAAAAGAAAATTAAACGAGTCCGCTCTCATCGTGGTGGAGAGTACTTCTCAAACGAATTTGATTCATTTTGTGCGGAACACGGCATTATTCATGAGAGGACGCCTCCCTATTCACCCCAGTCAAATGGGGTTGCCGAGCGGAAAAACCGTACTCTAACTGATTTGGTTAACGCCATGTTAGATACATCGGGTTTATCCAAGGCATGGTGGGGGGAGGCTATATTGACCGCGTGTCATGTCCTGAATAAAGTTCCTACAAAAGATAACGAGGTCACTCCCTATGAGGAGTGGTCGAAGAGAAGGATGATGCTCTCGTACTTGCGTACTTGGGGCTGCTTGGCGAAAGTCAATGTACCGATCCCCAAGAAGCGTAAGCTTGGACCAAAGACTGTAGATTGCGTTAATTTGGGATACGCTAAGAATAGTGTAGGCTATTGATTTCTAGTAGTGAAATCTGAGGTACCTGACGTGAAGGTCGGTACAATAACGGAGTCGAGGGATGCTACATTCTTTGAGGATATATTTCCCATGAGAGATATGCAAAGCACTTGTAGACAGGAATCTGAGATAACTCCTGAACCTGCCATTCCTATGGAATATTATGAACAAACACCTGATGATAATCCCGAGGAGGATGACGAGGAAACCCTTGGTAGGGGAAAGAGACAAAGGACTGCAAAGACCTTTGGTGATGATTTCTTCGTGTACCTCGTGGATGATAATCTCACTTCTATTTCAGAAGCGTATGCTTCTCCAGATTCTGATTACTGGAAAGCTGCGGTCCGTAGCGAGATGGATTCCATCATGGCTAACGGGACATGGGAAATCACTGATCGTCCCTATGGTTGCAAACCATTGGGATGCAGGTGGGTGTTCAAAAAGAAGCTTAGGCCCGATGGTACGATTGAAAAGTACAAGGCAAGGCTTGTGGCCAAGGGCTATGCCCAGAAAGAAGAAGAAGATTTCTTTGATACTTACTCACCTGTTGCTAGATTGACCACCATTCGAGTACTACTCTCACTGGCGGCCTCTCATGGTCTTCTCGTTCATCAAATGGACGTTAAGACGGCTTTCCTGAATGGAGAGCTAAATGAGGAAATCTATATGCAACAGCCAGATGGCTTTGTGATAGAAGGTCAGGAAGGAAAGGTGTGTAAGTTGCTAAAATCTTTATATGGTCTGAGACAAGCACCTAAGCAATGGCACGAGAAGTTTAATACAACTCTGACATCTGTTGGCTTCGTTGTTAATGAAGCTGACAAATGTATATACTATCGCCATGGTGGGGGCGAAGGAGTTATATTGTGCTTGTATGTTGAGGACATACTGATATTTGGAACCAACCTCAAAGTAATTGAGGAGGTTAAGTCTTTTCTGTCTCAAAACTTTGAGATGAAGGACCTTGGGGTGGCTGATGTTATCTTGAACATCAAGCTGTTGAGAGATGATGAGGGTGGGATTACACTTCTGCAATCCCACTATGTTGAGAAGATTTTGAGTCGCTTTGGTTATTCAGACTGCAAAATTTCTCAAACACCATATGATCCTAGTGTGCTTATTCGAAAGTTTAAAGGCACAGCTGTAGATCAATTGAGATTCTCTCAAATTATTGGTTCGCTTATGTACCTAGCTAGCGCAACGAGGCCTGACATCGCGTTTTCTGTGAGCAAACTTACCCGGTTTGTTGCAAACCCGGGCGATGTTCATTGGCGTGCTGTTGGAAGAATTATGCGCTACTTGAAAGGTACTGTCAACCACGGGCTTCACTATACGGGATACCCATCGGTACTTGAAGGGTATAGTGATGCGAATTGGATCTCTGATGCTGATGAGATGAAGGCCACTACTGGGTATATGTTTACTCTTGGGGGTGGTGTTGTTTTGTGGAAGTCTTGCAAGCAAACGATCTTAACGAGATCGACAATGGAAGCAGAATTAACAGCATTAGACACATCTGGTGTCGAAGCAGAATTTCTTCGAGATCTTTTGATGGACTTACCTATGGTTGAGAAGCCGGTTCCGGCTATCCTTATGAACTGCGATAATCAAACAGTTATTGTTGAAGTGGAGAGTTCAAAGGACAATATGAAGTCCAACAAACATATAAGAATGAGATTGAAGTCTGTCAGACGTTTGAGAAACTCCGGAGTGATAGCGTTGGATTACATCCAAACGGCTAAGAATCTGGCAGATCCCTTTACTGAAGGGCTATCACGTGTTGTGATAGATAGTGCATCGAGGGAGATGGGTATGAGACCCACATGAGTTGCCATGGTAGTAACCCAACCTATATGATCGGAGATCCCGTGAAGTAGGACCTGGGAAAACAAGCCAGTGGTGAACTAAGGAGAGTAACTTTACTAACCCACTCCGTTGGAGATGCAATACTCTCGGATACTGTATGGTAGGATGACTACTGTCTTAATGTGTTCTAAAGCTTATGTGTAAGCAAGATGCTGTCCTACAGAGCGATCTTTGGAGGAACACACCTATATGAGCATGATTGCTGGTCATAGTCTATGAGATTTGGGTGATCTCTAGTAAACTCATCAATAGGCCAGGAGCGTGACTAATATGCTCCACCCGAGGGGTCACCTTCGGAAGTCTAGTACTAGTAAGACTTGTGGTGAAGCTCCTTTTCGCCAAATTGATAATTCAAGGCATAGTCCATTGTTCAGTTGTAAAGGGGTGTAGCTGCTTGCTCTAGGTGAAGCTCAACCTTAACAGGTCTTCACTGAAATGCTGCTATATTAAAACACTGATTGGAACGAGGGAACACGATGTGCCCTTGAGATCTGGTGGGGGATTGTTGAAATTGGTAGTGGGATTTAGGCCCATTAGAGAATTTCAGAAAAATCTCCAAGGGCCCATGTAGGTGGTGGCATGACAAGGTGGTGGGAAGTTTAGTCCCACCCCGCTAGTGGAGGAGAAGTTGAACCCCTTTATAAGGGTCTCTCTTCCACATGCTATTGGAGAGTGAGAAGAGAAGGTGCCCTCGCGCACTCCTCCTCCGCCGCCCGCCACGCCACGCCTCGTCACGACGCGACTTGGGTTGCGGGAATGAGCCGAGCCGAGCTCATACCTACGCGCTTATTTTTGCCGGTCAGGAACGGAGAATACATAACGGACACGACACGATCCGAGACGTTGGATCGTGGGCTGTTACCGACTCGGACGTGGGTTCGGCCCACGTCTCTCCACCCAGCCGCCTTTATAAGCAGGCTATCGCCTACCCTAGCCGTCACGAGAATCAGATCGCATCTGCCTCACGCGTTCGTTCCTTTTGCTGCTGCTGCCGCCGGCGACTCCGTCCCGTTTACCGCGTACAAGGTCGACGGGAGAGCGGGCCTCCGAAACCCCGCCTCTCCGGTTCCTGTACGGGAGAGGGGCGATTAGCACGCGACTGCTCGCCTCCGTCCGTCTGCTTCGTCTAAGTCCACGTCGCCCTCGTCATCGCCATGTCTTCACCAAGCGAAGCTGACCGTCTCGTCCGCAAGAAGGCCGAAGCCGAGAAGAAGGCGACAGAGGATGCCGCCGCCGCCACCGCTGCTACTACGGCCAATTGGCCGATCGGAGGGTATGATATGTTTATCTCTCTCCTGTTTCTGTCTGCACTAGTAGTACTGCCTATATGCGTAGATGTTTCTGCTATATGTGTAGTACTTGCTAGTATACTCCGTGATCAGTATGTCATGAACCTAGTTAATGCCATGTTAGTAATTATTTCATGGATTAATCTACTCGGAAAATTGCCTATTTTCTCAACAATCCAAAAACCTAATTTGTGTAGGAATTTTTCGAGTAATGGTTTTGCTGCTGCACTGAAACCGGATAAGTTTACCGGTACTTTTTTCAAGCGTTGGCAAATGAGAACCACCTTATGGCTCACGGCTATGAACGTGTTCTGGGTAGTCGGTGTCACTCCTACGGAAACTATCACTCCTGAACAGGAGAAGATGTTTAAGGAGGCCACCGTCCTATTCCTTGGAGCAGTCATTAGCGTGATCGGAGATAAGCTGGTTGATGCATATTTACATATGATGTTGCCAAGGACTTGTGGGAGGCGTTCGAATCTAAATTCGGGGCCACCGATGCTGGGAGTGAGATGTATGTTATGGAGCAGTTCCACGATTACAAGATGGTTGACAACCGTTCTGTATTGGAACAGGCTCATGAGATAATATGCATAGCTAAAGAACTTGAGGTTCTTAAGTGCAATTTTCCGGGCAAGTTTGTCGCGGGCTGTATAATTGCTAAGCTCCCTAATTCCTGGAGGAACGTTGCTACAACTCTGAAACATCACAGGCGTGAGTTCTCAGTAGAGGACATCATCGGCCATCTGAGTGTTGAGCAGAACTCGAGAGCAAAGGACTCCAATGGAAAAGCGGTGGAAAGCTCTTCTGCTGCCAATATGGTACATCAGAGGAACTTCAATTCCCACAAGCCCAAGGGAAAGAATTATGTCCAACAGAATACCGACTTCAAGAAGAAGGGAAAGAAGCCCTTCAAGAAGAATAAGAAGGGAGATGGCTGCTATACTTGTGGTTCAGAGGAACATTGGGCGAACAAATGCCCAAACAAGTACAAGAAGCCGGCGCAGGACTCCAAGTCTGCCAATATGATTGTGGGAAACAATGAAAGTGGTGTATCTGGGTACGGTAATTTACTTACTGTATTTACAGTTTGTCAGTCCACCAATTGGTGGGTGGACACGGGTGCAAATATTCATGTGTGTGCTGACTTATCATTGTTCTCTTCTTATAAGGCCACCGGTCGCGGGTCCGTGTTGATGGGGAATGGCACAAGTGCTTCTGTTCTTGGTGTTGGCACGGTCGATCTGAAGTTTACTTCAGGAAGGATCGTGCAGCTGAAGAACGTGCAGCATGTCCCCGCCATCAAGAAGAATCTCGTTAGTGGTTCCCTTCTGTGTAGAGAAGGGTTTAAGTTGGTATTCGAGTCTAATAAAGTAGTAGTTATGAAATATGGACTTTTCGTTGGAAAAGGTTATGAATGCGGAGGTCTGTTCCGCCTTTCTCTTGCAGATTTTTGGAATAAAGTCGTGAACAATATTCATTCGAGTGTTAATGAATCTGAAGTTTGGCATTCACGTCTTTGTCACATAAGTTTCGGTGTTATGCCGCGGCTAGCAAAACTGAATTTAATCCAACTTTCACTTTAGCCAAAGGTTCTAAGTGCCATTCGTGTGTGCAAGCAAACCAACCTCGCAAGCCTCACAAGGCTGCACAGAAGAGACACTTGGCACCATTAGAACTCATACATTCTGATCTTTGTGAGATGAATGGTGTGTTGACTGTGGAAAGAAATATTTCATGACATTGATAGATGATTCCACTAGATATTGCTATGTGTATCTGTTAAGTACTACAGATGAGGCTCTACACTACTTTAAAATCTATAAGGCAGAAGTTGAGAATCAACTTGAAAAGAAAATTAAACGAGTCCGGTCTGATCGTGGTGGAGAGTACTTCTCAAGCGAATTTGATTCATTTTGTGCGAAACACGACATTATTCATGAGAGGACGCCTCCCTATTCACCCTAGTCAAATGGGGTTGCCGAGCAAAAAACCGTACTCTAACTGATTTGGTTAACGCCATGTTAGATACATCGGGTTTATCCAAGGCATGGTGGGGGGAGGCTATATTGACCGCGTGTCATGTCCTGAATAAAGTTCCTACAAAAGATAACGAGGTCACTCCCTACGAGGAGTGGTCGAAGAGAATGATGACGCTCTCGTACTTGCGTACTTGGGGCTGCTTGGCGAAAGTCAATGTACCGATCCCCAAGAAGCGTAAGCTTGGACCAAAGACTGTAGACTGCGTTAATTTGGGATACGCTAAGAATAGTGTAGGCTATTGATTTCTAGTAGTGAAATCTGAGGTACCTGACGTGAAGGTCGGTACAATAACGGAGTCGAGGGATGCTACATTCTTTGAGGATATATTTCCCATGAGAGATATGCAAAGCACTTCTAGACAGGAATCTGAGATAACTCCTGAACCTGCCATTCCTATGGAATATTATGAACAAACACATGATGATAATCCCGAGGAGGATGACGAGGAAACCCTTGGTAGGGGCAAGAGACAAAGGACTGCAAAGACCTTTGGTGATGATTTCTTCGTATACCTTGTGGATGATAATCCCACTTCTATTTCAGAAGCGTATGCTTCTCCAGATGCTGATTACTGGAAAGCTGCGGTCCGTAGCGAGATGGATTCCATCATGGCTAATGGGACATGGGAAATCACTGATCGTCCCTATGGTTGCAAACCATTGGGATGCAAGTGGGTGTTCAAAAAGAAGCTTAGGCCCGATGGTATGATTGAAAAGTACGAGGCAAGGCTTGTGGTCGAGGGCTATGCCCAGAAAGAAGAAGAAGATTTCTTTGATACTTACTCACCTGTGGCTAGACTGACCACCATTCTAGTACTACTCTCACTGGCGGCCTCTCATGGTCTTCTAGTTCATCAAATGGACGTTAAGACGGCTTCCCTGAATGGAGAGCTAAATGAGGAAATCTATATGCAACAGCCAGATGGCTTTGTGATAGAAGGTCAGGAAGGAAAGGTGTGTAAGTTGCTGAAATCTTTATATGGTCTGAGACAAGCACCTAAGCAATGGCATGAGAAGTTTAACACAACTCTGACATCTGTTGGCTTCGTTGTTAATGAAGTTGACAAATGTGTATACTATCGCCATGGTGGGGACAAAGGAGTTATATTGTGCTTGTATGTTGATGACATACTGATATTTGGAACCAACCTCAAAGTAATTGAGGAGGTTAAGTCTTTTCTGTCTCAAAACTTTGAGATGAAGGACCTTGGGGTGGCTGATGTTATGTTGAACATCAAGCTGTTGAGAGATGATGAGGGTGCGATTATACTTCTGCAATCCCACTATGTTGAGAAGATTTTGAGTCGCTTTGGATATTCAGACTGCAAAATTTCTCAAACACCATATGATCCTAGTGTGCTTATTAGAAAGTTTAAAGGCACAACTATAGATCAATTGAGATTCTGTCAAATTATCGGTTCTCTTATGTACCTAGCTAGTGCAACGAGGCCTGACATCGCGTTTGCTGTGAGCAAACTTAGCCGGTTTGTTGCAAACCCGGGCGATGTTCATTGGCGTGCTGTTGAAAGAATTATGCGCTACTTGAAAGGTACTGTGATGCGAATTGGAAATCTGATGCTGATGAGATGAAGGCCACTACTGGGTATATGTTTACTCTTGGGGGTGGTGCTGTTTCCTCGAAGTCTTGCAAGCAAACGATCTTAACGAGATCGACAATGGAAGCAGAATTAACAACATTAGACACATCTGGTGTCGAAGCAGAATTTCTTCGAGATCTTTTGATGGACTTACCTGTGGTTGAGAAGCCGGTTCCGGCTATCCTTATGAACTGCGATAATCAAACAGTTATTGTTAAAGTGAAGAGTTCAAAGGACAATATGAAGTCCAACACACATATAAGAATGAGATTGAAGTCTGTCAGACGTTTGAGAAACTCCGGAGTGATAGCGTTGGATTACATCCAAACGGCTAAGAATCTGGCAGATCCCTTTACTAAAGGGCTATCACGTGTTGTGATAGATAGTGCATCGAGGGAGATGGGTATGAGACCCACATGAGTTGCCATGGTAGTAACCCAACCTATATGATCGGAGATCCCGTGAAGTAGGACCTGGGAAAACAAGCCAGTGGTGAACTGAGGAGAGTAACTTTACTAACCCACTCTGTTGGAGATGCAGTACTCTCGGATACTGTATGGTAGGATGACAACTGTCTTAATGTGTTCTAAAGCTTATGTGTAAGCAAGATGATGTCCTATAGAGCGATCTTTGAAGGAACACACCTATATGAGCTTGACTGCTGGTCACACTCTATGAGATTTGGGTGATCTCTAGTAAACTCATCAATAGGCCAGGAGCGTGACTAATATGCTCCACCCGAGGGATCACCTTCGGCAGTCTAGTACTAGTAAGACTTGTGGTGAAGCTCCTTTACGCCAAACTGATAATTCAAGGCATAGTCCATTGTTCAGTTGTAAAGGGGTGTAGCTGCTTGCTCTAGGTGAAGCTCAACCTTAACAGGTCTTCACTGAAATGCTGGTATATTAAAACAATAATTGGAACGAGGGAACATGATGTGCCCTTGAGATCTGGTGGGGGATTGTTGAAATTGGTAGTGGGCTTTAGGCCCATTAGAGAATTTCAGAAAAATCTCCAAGGGCCCATGTAGGTGGTGGCATGACAAGGTGGTGGGAAGTTTAGTCCCACCCCGCTAGTGGAGGAGAAGTTGAACCCCTTTATAAGGGTCTCTCTTCCACATGCTATTTGAGAGTGAGAAGAGAAGGTGCCCTCGCGCACTCCTCCTCCGCCGCCCGCCACCCCACGCCATGCCTCGTCACGACGCGTCGCGGGTTGCGGGAATGAGCCGAGCCGAGCTCATACCTACGCGCTTATTTTTGCCGGTCAGGAACGAAGAATACGTAACGGACACGGCACGAACCGAGACGTTGGATCGTGGGCTGTTACCGACTCGGACGTGGGTTCGGACCACGTCTCTCTTGTTTTTGTCTGCACTAGTAGTACTGCCTATATTCGTAGATGTTTCTGCTATATGTGTAGTACTTGCTATTATACTCCGTGATCAGTATGTCATGAACCTAGTTAATGCCATGTTAGTAATTATTTCATGGATTAATCTACTCGGAAAATTGCCTATTTACTCAACACAAGGGACGCCTTCAAGCGACACATTATCATCGACACACTGCTACGATGCCATCTCCAAATCTTCATCACCGAGGTCTTCATCAACATCTTCGTCAACACACCATCGCCGCCTTGTCCACAAGATGAACACCTAGCATCCTCTGACAGATTTTTTTCTACAAGACGCGACCTCGACGACGGCAATGACCGCATCACGACATTGGCATCGACCACGTCGTCCATGACGGCACGACTGCATCGACACGGCGTCACAATAGTGACGACCCCTACACGGCCTCACGGTTCTGGCAAAACCGATGTGTGCTCGATGGGTTTCCTCCGGTCCTGGCAAAACCAGAGGACTCATCGCCGACGGCACCCTTTGACATCCGCAAGGTGCATCGTCCACGTCTGCAGCTCCGTCATAGCGCTTTTTTTTGCGCCTCCGGCTTTGTGCGGCTTCGTCATCCACGACGATCACACATTGACCACGTCTACCTCGACCACGGCTACATCACCATAATCGGCTACCTCGACATTGACATTCATGGCTACGTCTACAACAACTCATTGGCAATAACTCCAGTCAACAGCGTCCGCGTCGTCACTAGCGTCCCCGCCACTCCCGCTGTGACTGCGGGAGGGAATAGAGGAGAGACAAGGAAGGCACCAGAAGGGAATAGAGGAGGGACAAGGAGAGACAAGGAAGGCACCAGAAGGAATACAACAACAACAATAGTCAGCCAATCTATAATTTTCACAGGGAGGATGGGCCCCACCACCGCTGAAAATCAGGGAGGAGAGAGATTTTTTTTTTTGAGAGAGATTAGTTAGAAGAAAATCACATAAAATTCCGTAATGGGTCCGTGTGTGTAAGACTATTGGAGGCCGAGGGCGTTCCTCTCTTTCTGAAAAAAAAAGACAACATGAGGGTTTTTTAAGTCCTTGTTGAGACGAGTACCGCGGTAAAGCTGGATCACTATTGGCCGAGTAGTCCTATTTACCTTGATGTCCTTTACCCTGGGAGATTGCAAAGTGAAAAAGAACGCAGTGAAAGGAAAGGGGCCTCCTCGACTGCAAGGAGCAAAGAGAACAACACTAAAATAACAGCATGGAGTTCCACTGAGTAAAGCAAAAGGAAAAGCATGACTAAGAACCTACAGTTTGGAGGATGCCAACCTTGGTGATGCTGAACCAAAGAGACTGGCTCGATGTCGCTTGACAGGAATCTCATGTCCCAGCTTAGATAAGATTGCAAAACTTGGGTGTGCTAGTGCAACAGTAATGAGATAGGAACAACACCATGGAAAGATAATGCATAGCGTCCAGAATTATTATTATTATTATCACGACAAGGATCCAGGCTACACAAGCAACCTGTAAGGTAAACAGCTAGAAGGATGTGGTCCAAATCCTACAGAAATTAATCAACTAGTACATCACATGGTATTTACATCACCGAGTATAGAACATTACTAGAATGAAATTCTGTCCATATGCATGCAAAACCAGATTGAAACGTGAAATCATCATCCATGGATAAATTTCATTATAATTGGATCCACTATCTTCACTAGTTACATAATTAATCAGTAAGTCCATGGAAAATCAGTAGTTTTATTGTCAGGGATTTCCATATCTCTGAACTTCATCATTCTGGCCATCAGCCCCTCAACTACATCTGAATCTGGTGCAAACATCGCATGGGTGATTCCAACCACACCAGGGTTCTGGCTGTTGAGAACCGAGAATGTTGTCGCAAGGCGAAAACCATAGTTCATCATGAAGTGAACCAAGCCACGGGGAAAGATGAACACATCCCCCTCACACAGTCTCTTCTGAAACAGCTTACCGGTTGTGTCAAAGAAACCGGCCAGCACGCTGCCATCATGGACAAACATCATCTCAGACGCCCTTGGGTGAGAGTGGGGAAGCACTAGGCCATAGGGGTCGATGTCGGTCCGTGCCATCGACATACCAAGGGTGTTGAGGCCAGGGAACTCGGCGGCGGTGACGATGTTTGTAGATGAACGGACCATGTTGTCTAGTTTCCCGGCATGGTTGAGAAGCAATGTCTTGAAATCAGAAGCAAGTATGGTGCTAGGATGCTTGCAGACGTAACCGTTCATGAACGGATTCCGTTCACTCTGAGGTGCCATAGGGCACACATCTTGCAGAGGTGGACTATCTGACAGGCTTGGTGGTGTATAGAGGCCAAGGAGGAGGACGTAGGAAAATATGACAGTGAAGAGCTTCATCTCTTGGATGCAGAGATGGAGTAGAAAATCATGGGTTTATATATAAAGTGATGAGAAGGAGTGCAGCCAAAGCCAAATCTGTGTAAGCTGTATTAGATTTCTTGGAGTTCACTGCAGAATTTGCTTCGGATTGTGGCCAAAGTTACAATCTCTGAATTGTGGCAAAAGGGTGAAGGTGTTAATATGAAGCTTTTACTCCCTCCGTCCCATAATATAAGAGCGTTTTTGACATTATATTAGTGTAAAAAAATGCTCTTATATTACGGGACGAAGAGAGTAGATTCTAAAGATGTCCCTAGGTCACCATTTGTTTCACCTTCAGGCTACCCGAGGATGCAAATCGAGAGAAATTATTACGCTGATTCCCGTCGCCCCGCGGTAGCGCTCGCCCGCGCGTGACCAGCAGCTCCCTGGCCCAGGCACGCCGCAGCCGGCCACCAGTCCCGCCTCGGCCCACCAACTCGTTCCACCGCCTGGGCCCCGAGCCCCCTGCACCAGGCCGGCCCAAGTGGCCAGGGTGAGCCAGTCCCTCGCATGTGCCCTTTTTTTTATGTTGCGCCCAGTTCAGCCCGTTTAGCTATTTAGGGATTTTTTCGGATTTAGTATATATTCCAGAAAATAGACGTTCATTCAAACTCCCGTAACTTTTAAACCGTACATCCGTTCGCGATGATTTGTATATATTTTTCATGTAGTTTTTCGTATAGAATCCGTTTATGAAACTTGCATATTTATTTGACGTTGTTTGACATGTCGTATGCATAGGTTAGCATGCTGTCTAGATAGGATAGACGCCGTATTTATTTTCGCGCGTGTCCGGATTGCCCGAACGCCTTAAATAAATGCCCATGTTTTAGGAATCTATTTTTCATGTATTTAAAAGTGGTCATTGGTATTTTTGCGTGTAGGGATTGCAGCTAATTTATTTTCCCGCGTATAGGTTATTTTCTCGCATTTATGTGTGGCATTATTTTGTGTTACAACCCCACATATTTTTTCTGTGCAATTAGTTTTAGCTTTTGAGAAAATTAGTTCGCGCGATATTTTGCCATGTTGCCCTCTTGTCTTTTTCGTAGGATTTATTCCGTGCTTCGTTTGACGGAGTTGTCAACTAGAGAGTTGATCTTGGGTGTTTAGACTAGCCCCTGGTATTTTTGGTTGCAACAGAAATGCATGTTTATGTGTGATTTGCTTGCTCTCAAGTTGTTAGAAATAGTGCTGATTTGGAGGAGCTGAAATATTTCTAAGTCTGGAATCTGTTATATTTTGTTGTTGTCATGTCTTGCTTGTACCTTTTGATCTGTAGCTCTTTTGAGGTTGGTCCAATGGAGTTAGTTGTACCCCTTGTGTTTCTCTAGCATGTTGTAAATTTTCATGCCATTTGGAGACCTGTAGCTTATGATTTTGCTGTTATAAATATGGCTTCAGATCGAAAACTTCACTTTCATGAGGTGTAATTTTCACTAAGTCTGAAATAGTGTGTGGGAAGCCATTTTGTGTCTTCTTTCCCTAGTATTCCTTGATGCCATCCTAGTTGTTTTTAGTTGTTTGTAGTAGTGCTTCTTGCCCTCTTTCGTTTCATGCCTTGCTTGAGTTTATCGGAGTTGTGTATCCCGTAGTTGTGGGGCGTAGAAGATGCTATGTGGCTGATTTTGGCAGATTGTAGCCAGTCCTTGTTTTGCTCGTAGTTGTTGAACCGTAGCTCCGTTAGAGATGTTCTTTATGTGTAAATTGCTTGTCTTGACGCGAAGAATCGCGTGAATCTATTTGTTTTGCTGTTTAACAACTAATTAAATGCATTAGTTCAGATCTGGACAGAATTGTAAATTAACATGTGAGGTCGTTTCAGAGAGGCTATATGTCATTTCCGACCTCACTTAAAATGCCTAGATAGGTAGTTTAAATTGCGCTTCACCTCTTGCCTTGTTTAACCACATTTAATATTGTCGTGTATCTAATCGGGATAGAACTAAATAATTAGCGTGGAGTTTCGTCAATATGCAACTCGTTGCATATTGAACTTCACTTAATGTGTAGTGTTTGATTGTGTGATTTGCCATGCCGTGACTTGCATGTATTCAGCTGCTCATGCATCATATGTGTTGTGCATCGTGTGATGAATATCGTGTGTTGATTCTTGTTTCCGGTTTCCTTCGTCTCGATAGAGTTCCGCAAGCGTGTCGGATTGTGAGGACCCGTTCGACTACGTCGGTTCGTGTGCTTCACGGAGGCATTCTTCTTCCAAGCGGGATCTCAGGCAAGATGATCATTTCCCAAGATACCATTACTATCATTGCCATGCTAGTTTTATCGCTTCTATCGATTATGTCTCGTTGCCTACCACATGTTAAATATCAACCTCTCAACAATGTCATGAAAACCTTCAACCTGTTCAACCTAGCAAACCACTGATTGGCTATGTTACCGCTTGCTTAACCCTGTGTTAGCGTTGCTAGTTGCAGGTGCAGTTGCTTCCATGTGATAACATGGGTTCCTTGTTATATCATCATATTAAATGTTATTTAATTTAATGCACCTATACACTTGGTAAAAGGTGGAAGGTTCGGCCTTTCTAGCCTGGTGTTTTGTTCCACCTTTGCTCCCTTAGTTTCGGCTACCGGTGTTATGTTTCATAATTGAGCGCTCCTAACACGATCGGGGTTGTTATGGGGACCCCCTTGATAATTCGTTTTAGATTAAAGCTGGTCTGGCAAGGACCAACATTGGTTGTACATTTGCCCAACATAATAATTTTGATAATACTGTAATGCATAGGGAGTTACCGCTACCCGAGGAGTAATTTTACATAAACAGGGGGGGCAGTGCTGATGGTGTTGGTCCCAAACGGTCTGTCTGCAGGGCTACCGCGAGGAAACTCGAGGTTTGGCACTCGTAGCTAGTTCCATCCGTCGTGTCCTGAGAACGAGATACACTGCTCCTATCGGGTACGTCGACACGTCGGGCGGCCTTGCTGGATTAGTTTTACCTTTGACGAGATATCTTGTGCATCGGGATTCCGGTGATGCTTTGGGTAATCTCAGAGTTGAGGTTTTCCACTAAGGAATCCGACGAGATCGCGAGTGTCGTGATCGAGGATTTCTATGCGGCTTGTGGTAATTTGTGATGGACTAGTTGGAGCACCCCTGCAGGGTTAAATCTTTCGGAAAGCCGTGCCCTCGGTTATGTGGCAACGTGGAAACTTTGTTTAACACTGGTTCTAGATAACTTGAAGTTAACTTAATTAAAACTTGCCAACTTGTGCGTAACCGTGACTGTCACTTTCGTGAGTTCCTTCTCCGATCGAGGACACGGTGGGGTTATGTCTGACGTAGGTAGGTGTTCAGGATCATTCATTTGATCATCAGTAGTTCACGTCCGCTCTGCATAGATCTTCCCCCTCTTATTTCTGGTATTCGTAAATTAGCCACCAAATATATGCTTAGTCGTTGCTGCAACCTCACCACTTAACCATGCCTCACCCATTAAGCTTTGCTAGTCTTGATACCTTTGGAAATAAGATTGTTGAGTCACAGATTACTACAACACCAGTTGCAGGTACAGGTAAAGGTTACTTGACGCGAGCACGTTGATTGTTCATTTGGAGTTGCTTCTTCTTCTTCATCATCGATCTAGGATGGGTTCGAGGCCGGCAGCCTGGGATAGCAAGGATGGACGTCGTTCTTCTTTTCTCATTTGTTTTTCGTCCGTAGTCGGACCCTGCTCTTCATCATGATGTTTATCTATTGTACTGCTGTGACTCTGATGTAGCTTGTGGCGAGTGTAAGCCAATACTTTATATATATATATATCTCTTCTTTTCAGTACATGTACTTGTAACGATATCCATTCTTGCGACACGACGAGATGCGCTTCTATCCTTGACGAGGCATTCGTGTGCCAAATTGAGGATAGGGTCGCATCTTGGGCGTGATAGCCTGATGCTGCCTCCCTCGCCTCCCTCGCCAGAAGTTCCGGCAACCATATCCGCGTGCGTGCCTCTTCCAAGTACACCTCAAAATCAAAAGGAGTTAAGTTTAGATCGTGTACACCTCAAAAGGAGTTAAATTTAGATTGGATACGCCTGGTGAAGTTCCTTGATCACCTCCCAAGCTTGCTCGACTGTGTTCTTTTGCTATGTTCTTTCACTTCATGATTATTTTCACGGGGATTCTTTTGTTGTGTTTCCATAACTAACGAAATAACGAAATTAAGACACTTCATGAAAATTATCAAGTAGGAGTAGTACAGTACATGAGTTGTGCCAAATGGATTTTCTTTACCTCAGGCTCAGGGAGCCATCTTGAATTCTTTTGAGAAGTCTGGGGGGATTGATCAATTGAGCTTATTGCCTGACAACTCTCTGTATACACAAACAATACATTTATTCGGATGATTCAATGTAAATCATGAAGGGAAACATAAAAATTTGAGAAAAATTGCTCAACTTACAACACAGTAAGTGAAGTCAACTGTGAAAGGGCATGTGGAATTGAGCATGTCAAGTTATTGTTTGATGGATCCCTGAAACATATGAAACCAATATTCTAAAACAAGTTTTGTAGCCCAAAAAAACTACAAACAAATCTTTTGCAAAAAGAAAATGCAAAGAGCAAACAAAGGACAAAATATATCTACAACTCTTAACATACAAGTATTGGACAACCTTGAGAGTTGCGAAAGAAGACGATATATCACCATTAAGACCAGTGGAGGACATGTTTCTGGAGAAAGCAAATACCCAGTGGATCAGTTTCACCGCACTATATATGGTCATATAATCTTCTATGATGCCGCTTAATTTAATAATATTGCGCACAAATAGAGGCTACTTACACTGTTACGATCCTTGGAGAGCTGGCAATGGCGTAGCTGCAGGTCAACCTATCCCAAGCCATGTTGTTGGCAACGCAGGGGTCACCTGTCACGCCCAAGATGCGACCCTATCCTCAATTTGGCACGAAGGCCTCGTCAGGGATAGAAGCGCATCTCGTCGTGTCGCAAGAATGGATATCGTTACAAGTACATGTACTGAAAAGAAGAGATATATATACCGAATTGGCTTACACTCGCCACAAGCTACATGAGAGTCGCTTCAGTACATTACATAATAATCAAGGGTAAGAGCAGGGTCCGACTACGGACGAAAACAAACGAGAAAAATAAGAACGACGTCCATCCTTGCTATCCCAGGCTGCCGGCCTGGAACCCATCCTAGATCGATGAAGAAGAAGAAGAAGAAGAAGCAACTCCAAATGTACAATCAACGCGCTCGCGTCAAGTAACCTTTACCTGTACCTGCAACTGGTGTTGTAGTAATTTGTGAGCCACAGGGGACTCAGCAATCTCATTTCCAAAGGTATCAAGACTAGCAAAGCTTAATGGATGAGGCAAGGTTAAGTGGTGAGTTTGCAGCAGCGGCCAAGCATATATTTGGTGGCTAACTTACGAGTACAAGAAGTAAGAGGGGGAAGATCTACGCATAACGGACGTGAACTACTGATGATCAAATGAATGATCCTGAACACCTACCTACGTCAGACATAACCCCACCGTGTCCTCGATCGGAGAAAGAACTCACGAAAGAGACAGTCACGGTTACGCACACAGTTGGCATATTTTAATTAAGTTAACTTCAAGTAATCTAGAACCAGTGTTAAACAAAACTTCCACGTTGCCACATAACCGCGGGCACGGCTTTCTGAAAGATTTAACCCTGCAGGGGTGCTCCAACTAGTCCATCACAAATTACCACAAGTCGCATAGAAATCCTCAATCACGAAGCTCGCGATCTCGTCGGATTCCCTAGTGGAAAACCTCAACTCTAAGATTACCCAAAGCATCACCGAAATCCCGATGCAGAAGATATCTCGTCAAAGGTAAAACTAATCCAGCAAGGCCACCCGGTGTGTCGACGAACCCGATAGGAGCCGCGTATCTCGTTCTCAGGACACACCGTCTATGCAAAGTGGACGGGAACCAAACCTCGAGTTGCCCCGTGGTGGCACCGCCGACTGCTAGGTGGGTGGACCAACACTCATGAGGAGCACTGGCCCGGGGGTTGATTAAATTAGTCCGCGGGTGCCGGCGGGTCCCTATGCATTATTATTAGGTTGTTAGGCAAATGTAGTACCAAAGTTGGGCCTTGCAAGACCAGCTTTAATCTAAAACGAATTATCAAGGGGGTCCCCATAACAACCCCGATCGTGTTAGGAGCGCTCATTTATGGAACATAACACCGGTAGCCGGAAACTAAGTGGGCAAAGGTGGAACAAAACACCAGGTTAGAAAGGCCGAGCCTTCCACCTTTTACCAAGTATATAGGTGCATTAAATTAAATAGCATTTAAATATGGCGATATGACAAGGGACCCATGTTATCACATGGACGCATCTGCACCTGCAACTAGCAACGCTAACAACGGGTTAAGCAAGCAGTAACATAGCCAATCAGTGGTTTGCTAGGTCATACAGGTTGAAGGTGATCATGGCATTGTTGAGAGGCTGATATTTAACATGTGGTAGGCAACGAGACATAATCGATAGAAGCGATAAAACTAGCATGTCAATGATAGTAATGGTATCTAGGGAAATGGTCATCTTGCCTGAGATCCCGCTTGGAAGAAGAATGCCTCCGTGAAGCAGACGAACCGACGTAGTCGAACGGGTCCTCACAATCCGACACGCTGCGGAACTCTATCGAGACGAAGCAAACCGGAAACACAAATCAACGCACGAAATTCACCACATGATGCACAACACATATGAAGCATGAACGGTCTAATGCAAGGCATGACAATCACAACAATCAAACACTACACGTTAAGTGAAGCTCAATATGCAACTCGTTATTTAGTTCACTCCCGGTTATTTACACGGCAAAATTAATGTTGTTAAACATGCAAGAGGTGAAGCGGAAATTAAACTACCTATCTAGGCATTTTAGGTGAGGTCGGAAATGACATATAGCATCTCCGAGACGACCTCACATGTTAATTTACAAATCTGCCCAGATCTGAACTAACACGTTTAATTAGTTGTTAAACAGCAAAACAAATAGGTTCTCGTGATTCTACGCGTCATTTCGAGCAAACTACACATAGAGATCATCTCCAACGGAGCTACGGATCAAAAGATACAAGCACCGCACGATATGATGGCATGAAAGCAATATGTGTGCAACGGGGGTCACGAGCACTTCTAAACATACAAACAGCAAGAGAAAAAG
Organism: Hordeum vulgare subsp. vulgare; assembly: GCF_904849725.1. Lineage (NCBI taxonomy): Eukaryota > Viridiplantae > Streptophyta > Magnoliopsida > Poales > Poaceae > Hordeum > Hordeum vulgare. The sequence continues at coordinate 21,011,014 of NC_058520.1, read as the reverse complement.
AAACTACATGAGATTCTAAGCAAGCTTCATGTAGGACACGATCGAATCGGAGCTACGGTTCACAAACTACGAGCAAAACAAGAAATCACTACAATCTGTCAAAATCAGCCACATAGCATCTTCTACGCCCCACAACTACGAGCTACACAACTCCGATAAACTCAAGCAAGGCATGACACGAAAGAGGGCAAGAAACACTACTACATACAACTAACAACAACTATCATGGCAGCAAGGAACACTAGGAAAAGAAGACACAACATGGCATCGCACACACTATTTCAGACTTAGTGAAAATAGCACTTCATGAAAGTGCAGTTTTCGATCTGAAGCTATATTGACAACAGCAAAACCTATAGATACAGGACTCCAAATGGCATGAAAATTTACAGCATGCTAGAGAAACACAAGGGATACAACTAACTCCATTGGACCAACCTCAAAAGAGCTACAGATCACAAGATGCAAGCAAGACAAGACAGCAACAAAATATAACAGATTTCAGACTTAGAAATATTTCAGCTCCTCTAAAACAGCACTATTTCTAGCAACTTGAGAGCAATAAAAACACACTTAAACATGCATTTCTATTGCAACTAAAAATACCAGGGGCTAGACTAAACACCCAAGAACAACTCCCTAGTTGACAACTCCGTCAAACGACGCACGGAATAAATCCTACGAATTAAACAAAAGGGCAACATAGCAAAATATCTCGCGAACTAATTTCCTCAAAAACTAAAACTAATTGCACAGAAAAATCGCATATAAAATATCTCCCATGGATTTTTCTACCCCGAAAACATATAAAATATGTGGGGTTTGCAACACAAAATAATGCCGCACATAAATGCGAGAAAAAAATAACCTATACGCGGGAAAATAAATTACCGGCAAATCCCTACACGTAAAAATACAATTGACCGCTCTAAAATACATGGCAAATGGGTCCCTAGAGCATGAACATTTTATCTAAGGCATTCGAGCAATCCAGACCGCAAGAAAAAATAAACTACGGGCAAAACATATTAGGACAGCACGCTAAACTATGCATACGGCATGCTAAACAACGTCAAATAAATATGCAAGTTGCGCCAACGTGTTCTACACGAGAAACTACGTGAAATCCGTATGATACACGCCTCATTTCGACACACGGATAAAAAATTACACACATTTAAATATTTAGCTAATTCCTGGAATACCACTAATTTGGAAAATCCTAAATTACTGTTGGGCCGAATTTGCAACAGGACCCAAACAGGCATGAGCGCACAATATCTAACAAACGCACAGGCGGGGATAAGACGGGCGCTCACCATGCCTCTTGGGCCGGCCTGGACGGAGGAGAGGCTGCGGCTTGGGGCGGTGGAGGCCGAGCTGACAGAGCCCGTCTGGGCCGGCGTGGCTTGGGCCGTCGCGGCCTGGGCGCTGCGGCCAGGGGCGATGCGGGAGGAGGCCCAGGCGCTGGCGTTGCTGGCGCTCGTCACCCTGGAGCTCTCCCTCGAACAGGATCCTAACGCGGCGGCGGCTAGCAGGGCCGGGCAGCGAGGGCACGGCGCGGGAAGACGGAAGCCGACGGGGCGAGACCGGATCCGAGCGGATCTGGGCCGAGGGGCGCCGTTCCCGGCGACGGAAGGAGCGGGAGACGCGGCGAGGAGCTTCTCCCGGCGGCCGGTGGTGCAAAGCAGCGGGCCGAGGCAAGAAGGATGAAGGAAGGCGGCGCGGCGAGATGCAGCGGGGCGGCGCAGGAGGGGGGCCTGACGGCCAAGACGACCGGCGGCGGCGCGGCGACCAGTGAGGGGGGGGTGCTCGGGCAGGCAGGGCGACGGGTGCTCGGGCAGGCAGGGCGACGGGGAAGGTGCGGGAGGCGGCCTTGGCGCTGCCATGGAGGGGCTTTGACGGGAGCAGGGGGGCTGCGGCGGCGGGATCCGGGCCCGGGCGGGCCTCGGACGGGCTCGGCGGGCCCACGGCGGCTGGGGCTGGTGGGAGGAGAGAGAGCTGCGGGATTAGGGTTAGGGGTAGGTAGGCGCGGAAAACAAGGAGGGATTTGAGGGAAGCTGTCTAAAATAAGCACGGGGTCTATAAATAGACAAACGAGGGGGCTAGGCATAGAAGAGGGGGAAAACGGACAACCCGGTGACAGAGTTTAAAATACTGAAACGTCCGACAATTGACCGGCTCTAGTGCCGCTATATAATAAACGGCACGGGTAACAAACGAGCTCCGATCGCGATGAAAATTGACAGGCGGCCTACCCAAATTTAAATAAGTCCACACGTCAAGTTTCAACCGAATCAAAGAAAGTTTTACGCACACTTTAAAAACAAGGTTTTGACGATGTCGCAGGCGCGTGCGTGTGTGGTTGTTCTCGAAACGCTCAACGACGATAACGAAGAGAACCCGCAACTAATAACGGGTGCAGGTTTTGAAAACGGGCGGCAACGGGATGCCGATGCAATGCAGATGATGCGAATAATGCGACAAAATAAAATAGACACACGAAGAAAACGGGAAGGAAAGGGAATCTTCTGGAACGTCGACATCGGGCTGTCACATCACCCATCCAATTCTTCTTCACCTGATATTATGAGATCAGCAAATTCATCCTTGCAACAATTTCACCCCATGGGTGCCTAGGAAAAGAAAAGAGCACAGAGGGTTAAAGCCAACCTTGGTGCACTGAAATCACTTGATGAAATGCAGCAAAGCATTTGATAGATGGGAGCAAAATACTAAAATAGCATGGGAAGTATACTGAAATTTGGACGGCGTATAAGATAGCCTATACACTGAAATTTGCATAACACCAACACTAAATTTTTGGACAACAAAACACTGAAATTTGGACAGCAAATACACTAAATTTTTGGACAACAAAACACTGAAATTTGGACACCATATATACTGAATTTTTGGACAACTAAACGCTGAAATTTGGACATCAAACAAATTGATTTTTTGCACAACTAAACGCTGAAATTTGGACAACACATGAACTGAATTTGCATAGCAAGAGGAATGAATTTTGGACATCAACAATACTGAATCATTGTGCTACTGGTACTGTCATCAACAAGACTGAATAAATGTCATTTGACAATGGAACTGGACTTGATCGAAGCAAACAACCACACCTTACTCTATCAGTTACAACTAATGAAGAAAATGATGATTCAGGAAAACTATGACCAACAAATAAAAGGAAAAGAAACACAGTGGTCTTGGTTGCCTGAGTTTCAGGAAAACTAAAAGAAAAATATCAAGAATTTAAAACTGAATATTTCGAGAAAAAATATATTTAAAGGTAAACATGCAGGTAAAAAGGAATGAAGCAACCATCGATTATAGACATAGAAAGGAATGAAGCAACCTTTGACTGATTTGAGAAGTACAAGATTACGGGGCAGCGTGAGGTGTCTCTCTCTCTGCTCGTGTTGATGAACCATCATTTGGCGATCAAGAACTTGCAAACCTCGAAACGTAGTCCAGTATGTGTCATAGGGCCGACAACGGGCAGGGAAGGAGGTGAACAGAAACCCTGATCTACAGGCTAACATCTGAAGGTTTCCATCCATCACCATCCTAAATAGATACTCTTAACTTATCTAGATCGATCCATCAACAACAAGGTTGAGATCTCAAACGCCGGTGGACCCGAACCCACCTTCCCCGCGGAGGGTGGCGTCAAGGTCCTTCACCTCGGCGACCTCGGGCGTTGCAGCAGCAACAAATCCGTGACGGTGAGAAGCGACGACGGCGGCGGCGGTGGCTGCCCACTCGCGGAGGGCCGACGGGGAGGGAGAGGGCGCAGTGGCGAGGAGGGCCGGCGGGAAGGGAGAGGGCACGGTGGCGGCGTGGGGGTGGCGGCGGCACCGAGCGGTGCGGGGGACGGGGGCGAGCGGCGGCGAGCTGCTGCGCGAGAGGAGCGGTTCGCAGTTTGAGGACGTGGGTGCGTGGTCATGTAGAGGGTTTTCGTGTAAACCGGTTTTTTCTGTATTTAATCGTTTGGTTTATGGAGGAATTGAAAAAAAACAGTGGAACGGTGGAAAGGCTAGCGGTAAGAGGGGGAGGTTGTACGAGGTTGAACCATCACGACGACGGCAGATCCCCCTTTAATAATAGAGATAAAGCAACCATTACCGAATACAACCAAGAGACCAAACAAGGCACACAACACACACATCCAAGGCAAGATACAAAGGTGCCGACACACCACCTCACTGACAACAATAGAGAGGTCAGTCAGACAACATCGAACGCACGCCTCCCAAGCGGTGACTCCAAGAATGGTACAACCAAGATAGCCGTCACCACCCAATCTACGAAGATCGGGTTTTCATACGGAGCAAGACAACATGAGGGGGAGCGCCGCGATGGAGCATTCAGGAAGGGTATGGTGACCATGGCCGCCACCACCGTCGGCCAGTGAAAGGACTGAGCAAGTGGTGTACCCGGCACTCGCCCCTACCAACGCACCCTAACTCCGTGAACCACCTTCAACCACGCCACCGCGAGGCCATGGTTGCTCGCTCGCACCTGAGACGCACACTCCGCCCACAAACGTTGTGCCTCCCATCGCTAGAGCCATCGCCCTACAACTAGACATCCCCGAGACGTACACAAAGGCCCCGGCTTTGGATCAATCGACGCCCCTCGACCGATATAGCCACCCGCAGACGCTCCGCTGGTAGAGCTGCGCCAACCCGCCCGTGGTCGAGGAACGGGGGAGAAAAGGGAGCGGACGAATCCGGATCAGCACTGTGCCGACGACAAGTGACACGTGCGCGTCGTGGCCACCCATCCCACCCATCCCACGAATCGGGTTTTTACATGGAGCAAGACAACATGAGGGGGAGCGCCGCGATGGAGCATTCAGGAAGGGTATGGCGACCACGGCTGCCACCACCGTCGGCCGTGAAAGGACTGGGCAAGTGGTGTACCCCGGCACTCGCCCCTACCAACGCACCCTAACTCCGTGAACCACCTTCAACCACGCCACTGCGAGGCCATGGTTGCTCGCTCGCACCTGAGACGCATGCTCCGCCCACAAACGCCGCGCCTCCCACCACTAGAGCCATCGCCCTATAACCAGACATCCCCTAGACGTACACAAAGGCCCTGACTTTGGATCAATCGACGCCCCTCGACCGATATAGCCACCCCTAGACGCTCCGCTGGTAGAGCTGCGCCAACCCGCCCGTGGTCGAGGAACGGGGGAGAAAAGGGAGCGGACGAATCCGGACCGGTACCATGCCGACGACAGGTGACACGTGCGCGTCGTGACCACCCATCCCACCAACCGAGCTCCCCGCCGAGTGAGAGGGAAAAAGGGGGAGCATCCTCGTGTCGCCCCATCATGGTAGCTGGCACAACTCTCTGCTACGTCATCCGCAAACGTGTGCCCGCCGACGAGGGAGACCAGATCGACCTGTCGCCGCAATCGAGGTAGGTCACCTGGGAGGCCCTCCCGCGTCGAGCGCCGCCGTTAAGCCGCAAGGGCTCGACTGAATGGGAACACCCACATCCACCACTACCGTGCCGCCCCTACACCATCACCATGGCGAGAGAAGCCGCCCGCGACCCGCAGCGCCAGAGGCGGATGCGGACGCACGGAGCCGTCGCCGCCGTCATCGCCAACCGGCATGCACCACCACCAAACCGCCCGTCGCACCACTGCCATGCCCCCGTCACTGGCCCGCGCCCGAGCGTCGATGTGCTGCCGCGCCCGGCCACCAATGCTGCATCCCGTCCGCGAGGGCCGGCCAGTGTCGCACCCCAGGCGATGAGATGAAGGGGCCCTCCGCCGCCAACGACGCACATGCTTCACCCGCGCACGCTCCCTAGCAACAACGGTGAGTGGGGGGGGGGGGAGGGTAGGGGAGGTGACGGATCTAGGGTTGCCTCTCAGGGGCACCCGTGGGAGCGCCTCGGGAGGGAGGAAGGGGAAAGAGCTTTTTGATCTTTTTTGTATCAGTTTGGCCGTTTGTGCCTTTATTTATAAAGGGGGGAAAGTCTATTTCGAGAGCATTTCTCAGTGAGCTTGTTGAATTATGTCAATATGGTAGTAGTGTTTATGTTTTACACACCATGATACAATCATATTCCACCTTAACTAGGTATGTACATTTTGGCCTATCTGAAACAACTTATCATGTGCCTTGGTCCAGCCAACTTTTTAATATAGCAACATGTCTTTGAATACATAAGTCTGAGAATTCCATGTTTCCCAAGTAGTGCACAAGTTGGTTTTTAGCGGCAATATGGTCAAGTATGTAACAATGATCATCGGAAGAAAGAAGTCTCCAGTGTTCTGAATTTCAGCTTGCAAGACGTGTTGCGAGTATTGTTGACAGATCTTAGTAAATTTTTTTGGCAAAACACATTTATTATGCAACATACATAGTGTACAAGACTAGGAACTACCGAGGGATGGCCTTAACGAGAAGGATTCATCAAAGAACAAATTCCGACAAGCCTACCCTAGTACCCTTCACGTATCGCAACAGGTACTCGGTTGCGTTATTCCTGATTTAGTCAGCCAGTACCAACAGAGAGCAGGTCTTACAACACTAGTTCCTGAAATAAACATATGGATGTGGTGGTGCTGCAAAACCTGCTCTCTGTTGAATATACTAGTTGCAGCCTTGCAGGGCACTCGATAACAACTACCACTAGCTGTGCATATTCCAATCTCTTGTTTTTGTTTGTTTCAGAAGAAAAAACTGTTAGCTGCATTCCAAAATCACAGAGGGTGAATGTTTCAAACAATATGTGCCCACTACGTACACTGCTTGTCCCATATTCACGGTTTCGCACGCGGGGACGGGTAAGTGGCTGTGTAGAGTAGGTTAGCCGGGGAAGAGAGGGAAACGGTGCGGCGCGGCAACGCGATTTTAAAACACCGAACAATGTCTGACGATAGACCGAAGACGGCGCTGCTACGGTCGACCGTTCGAGTACCAGACGGACTCCGATTGCGACGAAATTTGACTGGCGGCCTATCTATATTAAAATAAGACCGCACGTCAAGTTCCAACCCAATCAGAGAAAGTTTTACACACACTTTTAAAACAAGATTTTGACGATGCCGCGGGCGCGTGCGAGTGCGGTCGGGCTCAGAACGGGCGACGACGAGAACCGGCAACTAACAACGGATGCAAGTTTTGAAAACTGGCGGCGACGGAGATGCCGATGCAATGCAGATGATGCGATGACGATGCCACAATTAAAATAAACACACGACGAAAACGGAATAAAGGGGGAATCTTCTGGGGCGTCGGTGTCGGGGTGTCACAATCGCGGGATTTTTGCTGCATTGGAGATTTAAGAGCAACTCCATTGGGACGACCCATTTCTTTCGTCGTTGTCCCACACAAAAGGCGGCCCAACGCACCGACGCAAACGGACGCCCGTCCAGTTTTCGTCCGCGGGCGACCCATTCCCGGCCCATTTTTTAGCTGGATTTGCGTCGGCGCAGACACGCGACGGACAAGCGCACGCTCGCCTTCTCCTTCCCCAGACCCGTTGGCCAGTGGCACATTGGCCTCCCCCCATCCAACCCTCGCCCACCTCCTTCCTCGTCGATGTCGCCGCCCATTTTTGCCCGCGACTCTGCCAGCTGCCGGTGCCTCCACATCTGCCCAGCAACGCCGCCCACTCCCACGTCGCCCGTCGTCGTCGTCTTGCCACCGGGGAGCCGACTGCTTGTCACTCCCGCTCCCCCCACCACACAGCCTAACCCGACCAAGAAGCCGCCTCCCCGCCCGGCCAAATCCTCACTCGCACGCTCGTCGGACACCGGCCCACTCGTCGGATGCTAGAGGGCAACTAGCTGGTCCGTGCACGCCGCGACTCCGTTCGCCGGCCGTCTCCTTCGTCGAAGCCCGCCAGCTGTTCAACAATTTGTCAAGGTACAAAATGGACTCCGCCGACGAGTTCTTTTTTCACAATTTCCTTTGCGACTCCGACGATTCGTCGTCCGATGACGAGGAACAGATATTGGCTGCCATGTTGATCCATCACCACCTCAGTAGCCAGCATCCGTTGTTCCGTGGCTCCATTCCGGGCCACCTTCCGGCGTTGAATCGCAACTGAGAGAGCGGGCATTTCCTTCTTTGGAAGGACTATTTTGATACAACAAACCCGTTGTTCAAACATTAAAAATTTCGTCGTCGTTTCCATATGAGTAGGCATCTTTTCAACCGTATTAGAGAGGGGGTGGTCGGCTATGATGACTATTTCAAGTGCAAAGAGGATGCCGTTGGCAAGATAGGTTTTTCCTATTATGAGAAATGCACTGCCGCCATCCGATTGCTTGCATACAGAGTACCCGGTGATCTCATTGACGAGTACGTCCGTATGAGCGAGTCTACTTGCCTAGGATCCCTGTATAAGTTCTGCAAGGCTGTTATTGCTGTGTTTGGCCTGAGTACTTGAGAGAGCCGACTACTGAAGATACAACCCGTTTATTGGCGATGAATGCCAGCAGGGGCTTCCCAAGGATGCTTGGTAGCATAGACTGCATGCACTGGGAGTGGAAGAACTCCCCTTCTGCTTGGCAAGGGCAGTATAAGGGCCATGTCAAGGCTTACACTGCCATACTAGAGGCCGTGGCGTCTGAAGATCTCTGAATCTGGCACTCTTTCGTTGGCATGGTCAGATCACACAATGATATCAACGTGCTTCAGTGCTCGCCGGTGTTTGCTAGGCTTGCCGAAGGCAATAGCCCATCGGTGAACTTTACTGTTAACGGCCACAACTACGACAGAGGATACTACCTGGGTGACGATATCTAATCCTCAGTGGACCACTATTGTCAAGACAATACCCAACCTTGTCGGAGAGAAGAGGAAAAGATTTGCCTAAGAGCAAGAGGGTGCTAGGAAGGATGTCGAACGTGCCTTTGATGCTTGGCAATCTCGATGGGGCATCATACGGTATCCTGCTAATACCTGGAGCACGCAGAAACTATGGGAGGTGACGAGTGCTTGTGTGATCATGCATAATACGATCGTAGAAGACGAGCGCCCGGAACGTCTGTACGATCAAGGTTTTCAGTTTCAGGGTGAGAATGTTGTGCCTGAGCATGGAGGAGCGGCAACATTTGAACAATTCACCCAATTTTATCAAGACATGCGTGATTGGGAAACTTACGTGCAACTGCAAAATGATTTGGTTGAGCATATGTGGGCTCATGTTGGCAACCAATAGATTTTATCTTCTTTTATCCGTTTGCAATACCGTGTGTGATGTGAGAACTATGTTATTTTTATTCGGCTTGTAATAACTATGCTATTTTATTCGGACCAAATTATGTTATTTGATTCGAACTATGCAAATTCATGCAAAATATGACGGTCAGCCGGCCACGTCGGCACATATGGGTCGTCACGTTGGGTGCGCTGCCGATTCATAGCTAAAACAGGACGTACGCCGGACAGACGGTCGATCCAAAGCGGATAAAAAGCGATGAAATCGCCGTCCCTTTGGATCGGCCCATTCGAGTGCTGTCCGTGCATCTGACACTGAGCTGCGACGGACGCGTCCATCCCAGTACTGCCAGAAAGAAAAGTTGCATAATTATATATAAAAAAATCTCAAACCTCGCTGCGCCTGGTTTTGTAGTGTGATAGGTCGAGGCTGCGTCTCCATTCCAGGGCGTGGAGAGTGGAGACGGCCCGCCGCCGCAGCCAACGTCTCCGTCCTCCCCAGATCCACACCAGTGAGGAGGCCGCCGGAATGGCCCTCCGCCGCAGCCCGCGGCTCCACCCACAGACCCCCGTGAGCGGGGACGGTGCCGGAGCGACCCGCCGACGCAGCTCGCGGCTCAACCCCCAGATCCCCATCGGCGAGGAGGGCGCCGGGGTGACCACCCGCGGGCGCAGCACGCGGCTCCATCCCCAAGTCCACGCGAGCGAGGAGGGTGGCACCGTAATATGCTTCCGCCGCAGCCCGCGGCTCAATCCCTAAAGGTAACAACATATTCAAGATATAGTTTGTGAGATATAGATTGTTTGGTTTTTGTATCGAAATATCTGGCTGCCAACACAGGCGGTGTGCATCCCACAAACTATTGCTGAATTGGCTATACGGATTCTTGCATGTCAATAGGACAACACAAATTTTAAACGAGGGTAATGCCAAAGCAAAATGACTGTCCCTTTGGGGTTGTAAATGGTATCCAGATGTTGCATATAGCGTTGTTGCTGTTCATATTACGTGCTTGTGCCTCTTTGGCCATGCCTAGAGTTCTCCTTGGTTTTTCTGTTTGAGAGTCGGCTAGCTGAAATCTAGACATTAGTAGCATTTCGGAAAGAAAAGTTAATATTATGCCCCAAATGCATGCTTTGGGGAAACTTCTCCAGTGAAGAACAATGTAGATGAAGAGAAAAGCATAATACAGATTCCCCACTAGTAGTTGGACACCAAATATGTGTCAAACCAATAAGACGTGTTTCATTTTTTATCTATGTGTTTAGGCGACACAATGTATCATGACATCAAGAATATTCATAGACCTCTGCCCAATCTATGAGCTTAAATCGGAGCATGGTCCCTTGGGCTTCTTTGCTACTGGCTCATCGAAACCATCATCTTCATCTCCAATCATTTTATATTTTTATGGTGGTTTGATATGCAGTTCGCACTACTATGCCAAATAACCATTTTGTCCAAATTAATATTTCTGCATCATGAACATATTTCAAGCCCAATAATTCAGAAAATGTAAAACTTCTTTACATTATCTAGGGAACACAGATAAAGGGAATCTTCACAGGGCAGAGCACTCGTGCCCAATTAAAATCAGTAGAAACCAGGGAAATGATGACCATCATCACCACCGAAGCCTAGTATTCCATATCTTCCATTTCACCCATCTTGATATCAGCACCTTCAGCATACTCTTGTCTCAGCTTCCTGTATTAGCAAGTGAATCCACACAATATGTGTGGTAGCTTGTGAGCAGTGAGAACATAACAAAGTTAGCTTATGTCCCATACTCGTACTGTGCTAACTGCTTCCTCTTCTACCTCAGGAGCCAGATAATCTTTTTCGATGTCAAGGATAGTATCAAACTGATTGAAGGAGTAATTATAAATGTCACCATGGACACCTTCCCTTAGACTTTCCTTCAGTTCGCTTTCAGCACTCTGACTGATAGCAGGAAGATGTTAGAACATGGGAATGTGATCAATGTAGGATAGACAAGTGATATAGATTATCAGAAGAAGAAAAAAATAACCTTCTCTAGTTGAGTAGCCTTTTCACTTTTCAGCTTTCTCTAATCTTCGGAGATTGCGCTGAGTGTTCTTCCTGGGGACTGTCGTTATCTTCTCTGTAACAGAGCATAAGAATATCTGTCTGCCAGCGGCCCAGCGCATGCAGCCTGCATCCCATGAACTATTTCCCGTTGGGCTATAGGGATTCATGCATGTCAATAGCACACAAACGAATTAAAAACGACGGCGACGCCAAAGGCAAAATAACTGTCCCTTTTGGGTCGCAAATGATATCCACATGTTACATCTAGTGGTGTTGCTGTTAATTAACGTCACCTGCTTGTACCTGTTTGGCCATGCCTAGAGTTCTCCGTTGGTTTTGCCAGATTCAGCTAGCTGAAAGCACGACATTAGTAGCATTCAACTATCCCACCCGAATAATTTACATTGTCAAAAAAGGCTTCGATGGTTTATTTCGCTGTCATTTGCAATCCTAGGAGATATAGCCAAGAGTATGATATCTGTTACGTTTTACCAGCTTGCACACACATGTTGCTCATAGGCTTTTTTCTGTAACCATGTATGCTGCATAGGCATATCAGGTTCTGCATGCATCATTATTTACTAACGGATTAGCATTTTTGTTTTCTGCAGGTGAAGTAGTCAAGGGATGCTGCTGTCCCTATTCCTTACCGAGTTCGTTGTGTTCCACCAATGTGGTCGGCACTGTGTATATAGGTTATGTGGAAAAACTTGCTGAACATGTGCATTAAGTTTGTAATGTGACAAGATGCATTTTAATACCTAAGCAAGGGAAGTAGTTCAGCTTCCCCAAGACAGCATAGTTCACTTCAGATTCTGACATGGTTGTGGAGCTCTTTACTTGGAAGCCTTCAGATTCCTCAAGACAACATGGTTGTGCATCCAAGCGCTTTATGTGTACAGGCCCTCCTTAATAATGTTTTCTTCAAAGTCAGACTATTATAAATCTAGTTTTAAATATTTTGTTTCCATTTATGGAATTGTTGATTCGACTCCAGAAGTTCCCTTTCATGCCATTCGTTGTATTCCACCAGCGCAGGCAAGGGAGTTTGGGTACGAGGAGTAAATCCTATATAAAATTTAATTGGCACACCAAAATGCAGAATCAATGACTACTATTGGTTATCATGATCTCATTTGGGTACCATTTCCCGATAGAGAACGATGGTAAGAGATACAATAGGAAGCAACCGGAGGGCATGGGTGTAGGCATGCTTGCTTGGAGCCCAGCCGGGACTCTAGGAGTGTCTACATGGCTTGAAATGACGATCCAGTGGTTAAAACGAGGACATGCGTGGATTGCTTCAGATTAAACATGTTGAACCTACCTCAAACAGTTCCTCCAATTAGTAAATATATAGGACTAAGATAAAAAGCACTATATATGTGATAAAATGTAATGATATAAATTTCACAATATTCTCTACGTCATCGGATGGAAGGCTCGTAATGAGCCCGACTTTAAATTAATAAACCCATCAGCGCTTAGAACACACTATCAAACAACTTACAAGAGAAAAAAACTAACTTCTGAGCTAAAGAAGACTCTTGCTTGATTCTTGCAAATAGTACAGGTATTTGGCAGATCAAGGGAGACCTTGTAAGGAATAAGTGGCGGCAAGCATTAGCTAGAGGATGTAAGGCACATAATGCTTCTGGATCGAACCATAAACTCATGGAGGCATTGTCGTGCAGCATCACTAGCACCGTATGTGTCGGTTTATGTAAAAACTTCGGGTCTAAGTAGAGGAGGGGATTCAAGGTGGTGCCACCAAGCAGGAAAATGATGCTCCAAGGCGTCGAAACTACTTGCAACGGCAAATGTCACACAACATCTTTCACCTACAATCATCTAGACTACCGGACCTTGGTGCCGACCTAGAAACCAAAGAATACATAGTATGTGAAGAAAACACTAGTAGCTCCCATGATGCCGTTCCGGACCCAGACTAGTCTCAAGCTTTCATAATTGGTTGCTCAAATTGAGAAACCAACTAGCAACGATTACGACGATAAGTATGAGTTACCGCACCCAAATTCTCGATCCTTCCCAAGCCCGGTGCATAAATACATGCACTAGTTGGTAGCTAGCCTAGAGCATATAGTCTCATCATGAAAGCTCACGAGAGGTCATAGACTCTGATGTATCGTGTTCTCTCTGCCTATACTACACTAATGTGTTCTCATGAGTGCTCATTTATATACCATCCCCAAGCATAGGATGCACACATTTACATGTGCCTTTAATACCAACATGGTATTGGTGGACGCCATGGAAGCTTCACCCTTCTTTTTAATAAAGAAGGGAGACTGCAATCACCTTATTCTTTTTTATTATAAAATGACTAGTAACACTGCACCTACATTACCATGTCGCCCTTAATATTATAGCCATTAGACCATTAAGCATAAATTATCTTCAAGTCTTTGGATCTAAAGTTGACGAGCCACAATGAGCATGCGCCAACAACCACCTCCACCAGACCGTCATGTAGTAACTCATACTTATCGTCCTAATTTTTGGATGGAAGTGATTATATTGTCATGAGTAATAAAGCTCTACTGGTTGTTTGCTACGAAGGACAAATCCACTTTGCTCAATCTCACTGGCTTTGATGGTGGCCACTAATGTCATCTTGGTATTACATGCGCATCACGTATCCTAAGTTGGATGATGTATAAACGTGCTCCCATTAGAACAATTCAGTGTAGTTTAGGTAGAGAGAACACAGTGCATGATTGTGCTAAGTTGGCTTCCAATTGGCACTCAGCTTGGGAAGGACGATGAGAATTTCGTTATGGTAAATCATACTCATCGGCATAATTGTTGTTTGTAGGTTTATCAATTTGAGTGGTCAATCTTGAGCAACCGAAAGTACTCTTGGTTTATGGCATGACATGGGAGCTATAATGTTTTTCCCCACACCTTTGGTGCTCAAGATGCTAGGCCCATGTCAAGGTCCGCTGGCTACTGGATCGTGTGAAAGTGAAAACTTCTGCATGACCACAATAATTGACCAAAAACTAGTTGCTTCTTGGAAGCAGATAGTAGAATTCCCTATATTAGTTTTGGTAGAACGTCTCACCTTATCGAGGCTGACGGCTTCATGTTGTATAGGTGGAGAAAACACCAACGAGATACATAGTCGGTTTACATAGGAAAGAATCAACGTATCCAAAACCAACTATCCTACCAGAAGTCCTGTGCTATCACGTATAGGTGGAAGTAGGACCAAGTCCTATCCCATTACATTACGTGATTTAACACCATCCCTTAATCACGACCTTGAAAGGTTGAGATTACGCCTGAATGCTTCAAAACCTTTGGTAGGTAAGCTTTTGTAAGACCATCTGCAATCTGATCCTTGGAATGGACAAACCTTATTTCCAGTTGTTTGTTGGCAACCCTTTGTCTGACAAAATGGAAATCCATTTCAATGTGTTTCGTTCTTGCATGAAAAACATGATTTACAAAAAGATATGTAGCACCAAGATTGTCACACCATAGACATGGAGATTGAGGTTGTCTTATTCCAAGATCCTTTAGCATGGACTGGACCCATATAATTTCAGTTGTAGCATTTGCCAAAGCTTTATATTATGCCTTTGTACTGGATCTCGAAACTATAGTCTGTTTGTTTGCATACCACGAAATTAGATTTGGTACATAAAAGATCACAAACCCTCGAGTAGACCTCTTGTCATCTAGACAACCTGCCCAACCAGAATCAGAAAAGGACCAACGAGAGTGGATGATGACTTACTAAAAGTCAAACCAATGTTAGCAGCACCTCTAAAATATCTTAGTATACGCTTCGCAGCTGTCCAATGCGTTGTAGTAGGTGCATGAAGAAACTGGCAAACTTTATTCACAGCAAATAAAATATCAGGTCAGGTGAGAATCAAGTACTGAAGTTCCCCTACTATACTCCTATATCTGGTGTTGTCATGAATCCATTGATATCTGAGAATCCATTGATCTTATGTTGCATGTTACATGTCCAGTGTTATCTCCGTAAAATTGTTGTTCTTCACCCAAGCCCAGGGGAGTTTTGGAGTGCATTTCTAACTTGATTGACTGTCAATCCAGAATTGATAAAAAGGGGACGAACAAGCTTATCTTCTTTTGCGGATCGAGCCAGATATATAGATAATCCATCCACCCATTGTTAACATGTTAGGCTGCTCATAGTGGGGAGTAACTTAGCCAAGTAACATGCACATGTTACTGGTCTATGTTACTACCTCCATAGTGGATAGTAACATTTGTGGGATGTCATATTAATTAGGATATAGACTCATTTTGTATTGGTATGTGTGATGTTACTGTAACATAGCTAGTTACCACAAGCACCTCTCTCCTCATTAACTCACTGCCACATAAGCAAATTTGCATTGTAATGTGTGATGTTACTACTATGTTACTCCCCACTATGGCCAGCCTTATGTATGCCCCTGAGGGAAATTATTAAACTTGCTTGTAGTGGTGGGGCATGAAACAAAATCAAGAACGGGCCAAGGGCGTGCCAGTAGCTTGCTTAGTGGGCCATCTTTTATTATTTGGCCAAATTCAGACCAAATTCTCACAGAAAATGCAAAGAAAAGGACGGGCTATGGCCCGGTTCGGTTCCCACTAGGATCTGCCCATGCTTGCTTGGGTTGGGAGTATGGTACCGCAAATGACCAATGGAGGGCGGTCTCCAGTGAGCTCGTCTAAATAAAACATAATTATATACAGTGGCGAAGCCAGGAGAGAAATGGAGGGTGTGCACATCTCAGGAAAAAAAACTTAACCAGATTTTTTAGGCTAAATAAGTACATATTAACATGAAATTCTTTAAATTCTGGGTGGGCCATGGCCCACCGTGACTACACGCTGGCTCCACCACTGATTATATAGCTAAAAAAAAATTGTACATACATAAATACATGTTTAATAAGTCCAAGAAAAGTTTCAGGACAATGCACTTTCATACATGGCATACAAAATAAAATAAAATATGTAAATGAAAATGGGTAATTATTTTTGTTTTTGTTTGGCCTAGATTTTATAAATCAAAATATTTTTGCACAAAAATTTCCAGATCTGTCATAAATATGTATTAGTTTTCAAAGAATTTTTTCGATTTTTTTGAAACTCAAAAATATTATTTTTGAAGATTTTGAAAAAGAAACTGGCCTCCGATGTATATCATTCAATGTAGCTGATTCGTTCTTTGTATATATCAGATCAATTGTCAAATAAGCAACTCCGTTCCCACATGCATTTGGACCTCTGCACTAGTCATATTCTTTTATTGGTATATGTATCTCTGTTGAACTTGTTATTAGTCTTAACACCATAATTATGGCTCTCATATGCATCCATACCTACATTTTTTATTACACTTGTTAATGACGCCTGCCGTGAGTGACCAGTACATCTGTAGCACATGGAAATATATTGAATTTCTTATCTCTAATCAGGCTCAATTTATTTGAGGTTGAGTATCCGATATCACTTTGCTATTAGTTTGGGCGTTTTAATTTTTGTTCGCTTGACATGACGGGGTATTCACATCAGAAGAACCTTGAAATTTTTTATATTGTCACTTCGCCGGCTAAATTATTCATTATGTTGTTGCTTAATATATAGTTTTCCAGAATATTATTTGCATTTTACAACATACATGTTTTGGATTAGCTATTATTGCTAGAATCAAAAGGTGGTCTCATAAACATATGTAGAAAACTTCTTATGGCTATTTTTCTCAAGTTACATTTGTCGCTTCATCTGACCGAGACACTGTTACTTTCTCTTATTCATTTGGTCTTATCCTAAAAATTATCAGAATTGCCTGACCTCTTACACGTATAAATATAGGTGTTGCCGGTGGATGTGATGGAGCTTAAATACTTCCCAGTTGAATGGTTTAGATGTGCTAAGGTGCTGAAATGGTTCAACGGGGCAAGAACATTTTCAGCTTTAGTTTGTGAGATTTGGATTTTTTGAAGAAATTTATATTGCTGCCAGTATTGGGCGTGTGTCCTAGTAGGAGCTAAAGCCAGGAAGATTGAGTTCATATGTCTTGTTCATGAACTATGTGCTAGCTAGTATTATGACGATTTTGTTTTCTCCTGGTAAAGGATTGGTTGCTGCATTTCTCAGTGTGCTGGTATTAGGCTTGTGGTACTTGTGCCATTTGCCCGGGCCGTTTTATTTTTCTATTATCGTAAAAGCACCCCCCGCTTTATATATTATAAAGCAACAATCATCGAATACAACCGAGAGACCAAACAAGGCACACAACACACACATCCAAGGCAAGATACAAAGGTACCGACACACCACCTCACTGACAACAATAGCGAGGTCAGTCAGACAACATCGAAGGCAGGCCTCCTAAGCGGTGACTCCAAGAAAGGTACAACCAAGATAGCCGTCACCACCCAATCTACGAAGATCGGGTTTTCATACGGAGCAAGACAACATGAGGGGGAGCACCGCGATGGAGCATTCAGGAAGGGTATGGTGACCATGGCCGCCACCACCGTCGGCCAGTGAAAGGACTGAGCAAGTGGTGTACCCCGGCACAAGCCCCTACCAACGCACCCTAACTCCGTGAACCACCTTCAACCACGCCACCGCGAGGCCATGGTTGCTCGCTCGCACCTGAGACGCACACTCCGCCCACAAACGCTATGCCTCCCACCGCTAGAGCCATCGCCCTACAACCAGACATCCCCGAGACGTACACAAAGGCCCCGGCTTTGGATCAATCGACGTCCCTCGACCAATATAGCCACCTGCAGACGCTCCGTTGGTAGAGCTGCGCCAACCCGCCCGTGGTCGAGGAACGGGGGAGAAAAGGGAGCGGACGAATCCAGACCGGCACTGTGCCGACGACAGGTGACACGTGCGCGTCGTGGCCACCCATCCCACCAACCGAGCTCCCCACCGAGCGAGAGGGAAAAGGGGGAGCACCCTTGTGTCGCCCCACCATGGTAGCTGGCACAACTCTCTCCTAGGCCATCCGCAAACGTGCGCCCGCCGATGAGGGAGACCAGATCGACCTGCCGCCGCAACGAGGTAGGTCACCAGGGAGGCCCTCCCGCATCGAGCGCCGCCATCCAGCCGCAAGGGCTCGACTGAACGGGAACACCCACATCCACTGCTACCGCGCCGCCCCCACACTATCACCATGGCGAGAGAAGCCGCCTGCGACCCGTAGCGCCAGAAGCGGATGCGGACACACGGAGCCGTCGCCGCTGTCATCACCAACCGTCCTGCACCACCACCAAACCGCCAGTCGCACTACCGCCATGCCCCCGTCTCTGGCCCGCGCCCGAGCGTCGATGTGCTGCCGCGCCCGGCGCCAGCTCTACATCCCGGCCGCAAGGGCCGACATGTGTCGCACCCTCCAAGCGACGAGACGAAGGGGCCCTCCGCCGCCAACGACGCACGGGCTTCGCCCGTGCATGCTCCATACCAGCGGCGTGGAGTGGGGCGGGGAGGGGAGGGGAGGCGACGGATCTAGGGTTGCCTCCCGGGGGCGCCCACAAGAGCGATACGGTAGAGAAACACACTCAAACGACCAACAGTGCAACTTTGCAAGAACGTGATGGATTTTACTCTTATGAATTCATTACACAACTTGATGTTAACAACGTACATCCGCTGCAGCTTTGCAAGAACCTGGTTTTGGATATAGAGACTGAATATTTTTCCAAGTTAGTACAACTCATGCCAGTTTCCATGCTCGCAGAGAAATAAACCATTGCACAAACTCAATAGCTTATCTTGAGAATATAAAAGTAAATTTGTCTAAACTACACGATCATCAACAGCATGCATGTTACTGAAGGCGCCGTGCATGGTGAATCACATCCGCATCCTTAGCCTGCTATTCCTGTCTTCATCTTGTTCCACCTGTCATGAAAAGGCGAGAAAAAAAGTTATACTACAGCAGAAATTGTGCTGCTAATTCAGAGTTAACCTACGGAACAATGGAATCATTATGAAAAGAAGAAACGATGATATTATGTATGCCCCAGATGCACGCTTTGGGGAAACTTCTCCAATGAGGAAGAAATCGTCCAAAGAACTTTCAACGATGTAGATAAAGAGAACAGGTGTAATACTAATTCCCCACCATTATTTGTAGGACACCAAATATGTGACAAAACAATAAGATGTGTTTTATTTTATCTATGTCTTTAGGCGACACCTTGTACTATGACATTAAGAATATTCATATATAATTATAAACAAGTGCTTTACCTCGGCGACAATTTTAGTAGATTTCCACCCAATCTTTGACATCGTATCCGAGCATGATCTCTTGGGCTTCCTTGTAAATGGCTCATCAAAACTATCATCTCCATCTCCATCATCTGCAATCAATTCAAATTTTTTTGGGGGTCAGATTTGTAGTTGGCACTATTATTAAAAAAAAGGTATCTTCACAAGTCAGAGCATTCTACAAAATTCCCAATCAAAATAAGTAGATACGAGGGAAATGTTTACCACCTTCTCCACCGAAGCCTTCGAAGTCTTCCATGTCTTCCATTTCACCCATCTCGATATCAGCACCTTCAACATACTCTATCTCACCTTCCTGTATTGGTAAGTGAATCCACAATATATGGGAAAGCTTGTGAGCAATCACAACATAACAAAGTTAGCTTAATTCTCATAATCGGTCTGCGCTTACTTCTTCCTCTTCTAACTCAGGAGCCAGACCATCTTTTTCCATGTCAAGGATGGTATCAAACTGGCTGAAGGGGACATTATGGATTACACCACCATAAACACCTTTCCTCAAACGTTCTATTAGTTCACTTTCAATACTCTGACCGATAGCAGGAAGATGTTAGAACGTGGCAATGTATAAAACACCAGTGATAGTGATTATCCAAAAAATAACCTTTTCTAGTTGAGCAGCCTTTTCAGCTTTCTCCAACCTTTGGAGATCACGCTGAGTCTTCTTTCTGGGGACTGTCATTATCTTCTCTCTAACAGAGCAGAAGAATATGTTTAGCAACTTTTTATGTGTCAGAAGTCAACACTATAAGTATGTACATCAACAGTATGAACCAGCATGTAACTGAACCTGGTTACATGTTAATGGCACAAATGGCATACTATAAGCCTCAAGTAATCACTAGTCAATTTTTTTTTTGTTTTTTCTGTACTGTCAGAAACAGGACTGGACCTGGTTACATGTTAATGGCACAAATGTCATACCATAAGCCTCAAGTAATCACTAGTCAATATCTTTGTTTTTCTCTGTACTGTCACAAACAGGTTTGCAGTAACTATAATATCATTAGTATTTTGAAATATATAGAAAACATCTGATTTGAAAGCATTTTGGCTTTCGTATTCCTGAGTTACGCATCCAAAGGTGGCCTTAGGCAGGCCCCTGATTGGTCAAGGAAGTAGCTTGATCGGGAAAAGGATGGAGTGGAGCTGTGGAGTTGCTGCCCCACCAGTGAGACTGATGAGCAGTGCTGGCAAGACAGAGCTCATGCCCACACGCAAATCTCAATCTCCCATTGAGTGCTTGACAGGGGATTAACAAACCCTGACTGTATCGAGTGACTGCGTCAGTTTAGGCTATCACCTCTTCCAGGTGCAGACGAAAAAACAGTTGATAATATGCTCTGTCAAATCCGTCGAGGAAGGAAAATAAATCACACGATTGACTACATGTGACATTTGGTGGTGGCTACACTATGTTCTGGATGAAAGGATTTGACAAGATAACATCGGATTAAGCCAAAGTCACAAGCTGAAGCAGAGTCATGCATGGGTGTGGGCTAGTCGCCAGAGGTGAAAAATTGTCCGCTAAGTGTGGTTAAACCAACAAACAAACCCACATCGACTCGCAATCGACGCTTGCTAAAGTGAGTGCACTCGCACAGCAGCCTGAGCAATCCCAATAACAGATACGTCCACAAGGTTCAGCATGATCAGCGAGAGTTCACCTGCTCAGGGTAGTAGAGTCCACGCAAAGTAGACGCAAGCAAGAAATAAAATAAATGGCAAATAGATCAACAAAACCTACTGTTTTAATGTTATTGACAAAAAAGATGTAGAAAATATACACAGAGTAAGCCTTACCAAAGAGGATCTACTTGTAAGTTTGTGGGCTGAACATGTAATAAATTTAGCATAACTATTCAGCCTTGACATACGATCATTGCTGACAATCCTAATTTATGTCCTCTATTATGATCTCTAATGTATTTCCCTTTTTAGACTCCACCAATTTGGCAAACCATATAAGAAAAGCAAACGTAGCAATGGCACCTACGTAAAATCAATGTTCAGGAAATCGTTAACTGGTAACTGCTCGATCCACTCACGAGTAGGGTATTAATAGGAATATTGGCCCGCTAAACGGCTACTTGGTGACCCATCAAGCAGAGATTAATCGGCTAGTTAACTGATTTGTTGACGATATTTTGAACAATGCGTTAAACTGAATATGATTCAATTACTACGTCTTCAAACATACATGATGTAATATTTAAAGAAATATATCCACATTTACTGCTATGAGGTCAGAACCAGAATTCAGGAGCAAATGACGGCAACAATACAATATGTTGTGGGGTACTAAAACAAGAAGTAGTGCTTACCTCACTTTAAGCTGAAGTTTCCTCATCCTTATCCGATACTGAGTCATTTTTGTAAGGCGCTGTTTGATCTTGTGCACAAGTAGCTTCGGCCAATGTTCCTACATAATGAAACAAAATAGGTGCCCATAAGGCTAACTTGACTCACGTTGAGATGAAGTGACAAAGCACAGCAGCTAGCTAGATATATGCATACGAGATGCTTTTCGATGACTTCCATTGCTTTCTCATAATTCCTGGGCAGTTTGACTCTCTCCCATAATTTGTTTGGCAGATGAGCTCTTTCCGCAGTTTTCATGTATAAGTAGAAAATACCTGCATGACCGGTTAGAATAGAAAGCACAGCATCAACAAGTGTTTTTGATGATAAGCATACCTCCCGACGAAAAAGAATTAAGAGCACAATGACTAAAGCATGCAGACCACAATATTTAAAGCAGTGGCTGGCTGAAGCATCCAAAATTTAAAGCCATTCACTCTAGCCTCTGCAGACCAACAACAACTACTGGTTGCAAAATAAGATTGCTTTGGCATCACACAGTTGATCATGCATGTCAGGGACAGCTCCTTCAATCATGTTTGTAATGTACTACAAGACACAAAAGTTGTATTTTGAAAACTTGTTTTCTGAATCATGCATTAATGACTTCTTTAACGTCTCACAGAACTCAAGCTCCGCTGGGTCCTGGGTCCCAGTTCTACAGGATTTGTCGGTATGTATTCATAATCATATATAACAAGTGATTCGGTCTTACACCTTATTCCATCAGTTAAGTGATTCATTGAACAGTTGCCTACTTATCCTTCTAACAGGATATGACTGAAATTAGCATGTCATTGTGCAAAACCAAGGCAATGTGGAGACCCTCTTACTGGAGACCAAGGTTGTACGGCTGTTCAACTAAATCAACATCTATCGGTGGTTAAAACTTGAAAGAAGAGGAGGGCGGGGTGTGGTGCAGCAAGCAGTAAGCAATCACCGTCGTGGTCCCGGATGGTGGCGTAGCGGCTGTTGGCGAGGGGGCAGGAGCTCCGGTTGCAAATGCCTGTGGCGTTGTAGGGGTTCCGGCAGAATAGCCCCGTCTCGATCCTGCGGAAACGACTTTCATCATCAGGCCTTGTTTGGTACTAGTGTATTTTAGAAAATTGGTGGGGATTATCCCGGTCAAATCCTTAAATCCCCATACATCCAAAAACACCGTTTGGTTCCGGTGTATTTGACATGTTTCATCCCTGTACTTTCCACAAAATCTTCAAACTCTGATGCATTTTTCTCAATATATACCCAATACACCACCCCTACCTAATGGATTGGGAATAAATGGAGGATTTGAAGGGATTGTGTGTCAAGGTTGGGATTTTACCCGATCCCTGTGAGGATTATCCCCACCAATCCCCTCAAAAACCCTAGTACCAACAGAGAAGGCAGGGAAGGGAAGCTGAGGGGTGTCGCAGACGAACTTGGCCATGAAGCTGCAGTGGTTGTGGCGGAGGCAGTGCCATATCACCTCGTCGCTCATCTTGGACAGCGATGATGCAGCAAGACGCAGCAGTCGAGCAGCCTGGTGGAGGCTAGAGCGAACGTGGCAGGGAGAGGGAGGCGGCCTTGTGGCGGTGGTGGAGCAGTCCGGGACGGGAGAGGAAGAAATTTTAGACGAGTTTTAGGGCTTTCTCTACTTCTTATTTTGGCGATCCAGCCTCAGCCGATCGATGCGGGATGGCCCACGGAGACTCGCAAACTTACGAGAAGGGCCCACGCAGGCCCAGTATATATATATTTTTTACAAACACACATTGGCACGCGACACATTCTTTATCTCTCTAATCTATATCTATATCTATACCTACTAGCAAAAGGACATGTACGTTGCAACGGAAGAAAAAAATACCACACGCTTTTAATCTTTTTATAATCATTTTAATTCATTAAAATAATAAGCTAAATAACTAATGTAGTCAGTCCTATCCTATTTTGTTGAGAAATCAACCCGTCCATTGTTAATTCCATCATGATGAGAAATTGAGCGGGACAAGCAAAGCAAAACAAAGAGGCTACGTGAATTGATCAATGAACTGTTATCTTATTTCACTCATGGGGTAGAGAATGTGAGATCAGATGACAAACTGAAGGTGGTGTTCCATTCTCTGTCTCTACAACAATACAATCTTACATTCAATACATTCATTCATCAGCAAACAAATCCCCACAAAACAAAATTTCTTGCCGGTGCTTGGCACACGGTTGGAGGCATGGGGAGGGGATCTCACCAGATGATGAGTTCTTGCCGGAGGAGGGGATACGATGAGGGGAGCAAGGGTTAGGCGCCTCTATCTGGCCATAAGGAGTCGCCGTTGCCGCGTCGTAACCTCGGAGTTCCCCGTGTGAGCCATGGAGGCCCGCCTCCACCTGCAAGTACTTCGCTCCGCCGCGCCTTATCCGCGCGCCGTCGCCGTTCTGCATCGAGCAGACGCATCATCCCCAGTCACTGTAGCTGTCGCGTTGATTTGATCCAGAAGCTGTGCTCGAGCGCCGAAACGGGACATCAAGCAACAGTCGCGGAAGCAATAGCCGCTTTATTATTAGTTATGAAATAATAAAGCGACTATTGCTTCCGTCGAAAAACCCATCGCAACAATTTTATAAAAAAGCCCCTGTAATTTTTGTTATTGAACCCAGGCTCCATCATTTATCTGCAACGCAAAAGGAAAAACGATTTGCCGCAAAAATTATACACGTACGCATCGCCTCCTCCCGTAGACCCTGGGCCACCCTGGCCTGTGCCCAGGCCGCCGCCACCACTCGCCGCCGTGGCCGACCTCAACCGCCACCGCTGCCGATCTCAACCCACCCGCCTCCGCGGCCGTACCTCTCCCCACTCATTGTTCCTGTTGCGGTGCTCGAGCGCATCGCGTCGACCCTGGTCCACCCTGGCCTGTGCCTAGGCCGCTGCCACACCACTCGCCGTCACGGCCGACCTCAACCACCACTGTTGTCGATCTCAACCCACCCGCCTCCGCGGCCGTACCTCTGCCCGCTTGCTGCCCCCGTTTCGGCGCTCGAGCACAGCTTCTGGATCAAATCAACGTGACAGCTACAGTGACTCGGGATGATGCGTCTGCTCGATGCAGAACGGTGGCGGCGCGCGGATAAGGCGCGGCGGAGAGAAGTACTTGCAGGTGGAGGCGGGCCTCCATGGCTCACACGGGGAACTCCGAGGCTATGGCGCGGCAACAACGACTCCTTATGGCCAGATAGAGGCGCCTAACCCTTGCTCCCCTCATCGGATCCCCTCCTCCGACAGGAACTCATCATCTGGTGAGATCCCCTCCCCATGCCTCCAACCGTGTGTCAAGCACCGGCAAGAATTTTTGTTTTGTGGGGATTTGTTTGCTGATGAATGAATGTATTGAATGTAAGATTGTATTGTTGTAGAGACAAAGAATGGAACACCACCTTCAGTTTGTCATTTGATCCCACATTCTCTACCCCATGAGTGAAATAAGATAACAGTCCATTGACCAATTCACGTAGCCTCATTGTTTTGCTTTGCTTGTCCCGCACAATTTCTCATCATGATGGAATTAACAATGGACGGGTTGATTTCTTGACAAAATAAGATAGGACTGACTACATTAGTTAGTTAGCTTATTATTTTAATAAATCAAAATCTTTACCTAATAATAAAGAGGACATTGCTTCTGTCGGAAAACCCGTCCCATCGTTTTGTAAAAAAATCCTCCTGCTTTATGGTAATTAAACCCGCAGTCCTTACTTTAATGAATTCTGAGAAACGTTTCACTTAAAAAAGCACTGTAACCCGCCAGGCCGAACCGGACCGCATCGCCCCCCGCAGCTTCCTCCTACCCAAGCACCGCTCGCGCCCGCAAGCCGCCTCGCCGGTGACCCCACACCTCCGTCACGCCCCGCCGGACCTCCTGCTGCTCCGCCGCCTCGCCCGTCTCCCTTCTCCTCCTTCCTCTCGATCTCCTCTGATCTCTCTCCCTCTTTCTCGCTGACTAGGGACCTATGGGAGGGCCACCGACCCTCAATCTCGCCAGATCTGGCTGCGTCCAGGCCATATCCGTCGGAAATGGATCCACCCCGGCCAGATCCACCCGGATCCGATCGGTCCCCGCCGTTGTGAGTACCGGAGGGCCGTGACGCTCGACGTGCAGCGTTGCCGCCGCCTGTCCTTGCCGTGGTTGTGCCGCCAGTGATGTGCGGCGCGCTAGCCTCCTCCCGACCACGCACCCCGGGGACTCCTCCCTACTCCATTCTCGGTGAGTCGCGCCGCCCCCGACCACGTTGGGACTTGGGACACATCTCCTCTCGGCTCCATCCCAGTGACAGCGCAGCTCCTCCTCCCTGTCTCCTGCTGGTGAAAGCTCTGGTTGTTCCTTTGGTTCGTTGTTCTTCCCAGCCATAAGAGATTTGCTTTTGCATCAAGTTGCAGGACATATGTTTGATACAATGTCCTCAAGAATAGTCATGTGTATCGCACGGTGCAGCCCCATCGCCAAGGTTGCCCGGATGCTGATCACCAGTGCGGCATTGTCAGTGGCATGCTGCCTGGCCGGATCTGCAACTACACGGTTAAGGAGGAGATAGTTGAGATCAATCCTGAGATTTGTAGTATGCATGATTGCGTGGACATGGCGGCGGCCATAGCCCGATAGCAAGAAAAAGCACAACGTACTCCTGTGTATTATGGTATTTCAAGTATACCACTTCCCTTAAGAAGGTTGGAGTCAACGAGGCATCACATAACTGTGTTTGATGCATTCTTCAGGTTGAGGCTCTGATAATGGACATAACACAACTGCTGGAGACGAGATTAAAATATGGAAGATAGCAGCAGAGGAGGAAGCTGAAGTTGGTAGATCAATTGGCCAAGAGTTCCAGACCCAGGTGTGTTTATAATTGAGTTGTGTGTAATACCAGTGTTGTAGAAATTTGTTAGAGGAATTGTAACACCTTTATCCAATATTATTTTTCTTATTCCTTTTTGGTTTTAATAAGAACAATAGAGAATCTCAATCCTTCTACTGTTGAAGTACCCGTAGTAGACCAATCTGTGCCTCAAACTCCAGAGAAGATGGGCATGAATGATTGTTTTGGTTGTAACTCCAACAATAAGTGCATCATATTTTTTTTGTATCTGGCACCTTATGCAGGCCATAATTAGTTTCCCGACACATTGATGATTGGGAGAAGTACATAGAATGCCCCTGTATAGGTGCGTACAGAATGACGATTGGGAGTTTTCTTAAGGTTAGAATTCCAGCATATTAGTATCGTCATTGTCCAAAGGACTAAAAGAACATAAGTTTTGGCTGTGTGCCCATTTGTGTGTGCAGTGGGTAAAAGATCCTTGGAGATTTTTCATTTTTTATATCTCTGAAGCACCTTGAGCTAGCAATCCAACCTACAATGTCATTTTTCGTATGAATAAAGCTCAAAATAAAATATTTTGAATATTGCCAAGACATTCTTGTGAATCTGCACCTCAAAGTTTTAATTTTTGCAGCAAACAATGCAGAGAAACAAGAGTAACAAGCACGGACTAGCAGATCATATAAATGTATGGTAGCGATTCATCAGTCATGGTCCAAGAATGACAGGGAAATTAAAACTAAGCAACACATGCCTGCATAATAGCAGAACCAAAGCAAGAGAAGAACGTTGATTAGCAGGCCGACAACGACGCCTGCTAAGGGAGCATCCACACGTGCATCCTTTTGCCACTACCAAAGCCCCATATCCTCGAGCTTGACAAGCTCGTGTGCCATTCTGGCCGACGTCCTCTCCATGGCCCCCAAGCCTCGCAACGAGAGCACGTTGGCACACCAGGATGAGGACAATCACGCTTACAAACAAGTTTTTTTCCATGAAAACACAGCTTTTGTTTCTGGGCAGCATGTTCCTCCTGGGCATCAACACTGAGCAGCATTGAACCAAAGGTGAGGTAGCTAGCTCCCTTACTGCTATTTTATTTGATTTTCCCGAGGCATTACATACATAATTGTAAATCGTCCTAAGATTCCTAGAAATACATACGTCTCTCTAGGAAGTTTGGATATGTTCTAACTCTTCTCAGTTAGGATTAATTGGATATATTCTAACTCTTCTCAGTTTGGATATGCTCTGACTTCTCACTGCGATGAGTTTATATTGATCTTAGAAATTTGTTAGTGATGTAATGTTTTGTGTACAAGCTGATCGGTCTTTTTCGTGACATCAGGTTCTTAGTAGATGAAGGACAAAGTCCGCGCCAAGAAGACCATTATGATGGATTCAAGAGAATCAAGAGTGAAGCATCAAGATATGATAAATATGTCGATGACAAATATGCGTACCGAGACACAAGTGGTTTCAGATATCTTTGGTTGATTTGGATCTGCTCACATAGAGAAAGGATGGCCACATATATATGGTAGTTACTTCCATGTCACAGATGTGTTCTTTAGTAGGTACTGCACAATCACATTGTTGTGAACAACAATCACATTCTCGGTGTTGTTGCCATATCATATGTCTCTAGAGTGTTTGATCATAATTTAGATAATTGATCCGATGTTGCTCATCTTTCAGTATAATGTCTTTGTTTTTCTGATTTACATTTCCATTCTGCAGAACGTCCTATGCTTTAGCATGTTGATCTCTTTTTAATTTTCATGTTGCTATATACTTTTGTCCTAGCTTAAGGACCATGGCAATTCAAGAGTTGTAGGGCATGATACACATTATCAGCGTCAGTAGGGAACCGTGAGCGTTAGCCCCCTGTCGAGCATTGAATATTTAGTGTCTGCAAGTCTGCTAAGGGACCTTGAGTTATGCTTGCTTATGGTGCTAGACCTCTTTTTTTCCCGTTGCAACGCACAGGCCTTTTTGCTATCTATACCTAATAATAATAAAGCGGTTATTGCTTCTGTCGGAAAACCCACCACAGTATTTTTATAAAAAAGCCCGTGTAATTTTTGTTATTCAACCCGCGCTCCATCATTTATCTGCAACGCAAAAGGAAAAAAATGATTCGTTGCAAAAATTATACCCGTACGCATCGCCTCCTCCGTCGACCCTGGGCTACCCTGGCCTGTGCCCAGGCCGCCGCCACACCACTCGCCGCCGCGTCCGACCTCAACCGCCATCGCTGCCGATCTCAACCCACCCGCCTCCGCGGATGTACCTTTCCCCGCTCACTGCCCCCGTTGCGGCGCTCGAGCGCATCGCGTCGACCCTGGTCCACCCTGGCATGTGCCCAGGCCGCTGTCACACCACTCGCCGCTGCGGCCGACCTCAACCACCACTGTTGTTAATCTCAACCCACCTGCCTCCGCGGTCGTATATCTGCCCGCTTGCTGCCCCCGTTTCGGCGCTCGAGCACAGCTTCTGGATCAAATCAACGCGACAGCTACATCGACTTGGGATGATGCGTCTGCTCGATGCAGAACGGCGGCGGCGCGCGGATAAGGCGCGGCGGAGCGAAGTACTTGCAGGTGGAGGCGGGCCTCCATGCCTCACACGGGGAACTCCGAGGTTATGGCGCGGCAACGACGACTCCTTATGGCCAGATAGAGGCGCCTAACCCTCATCGTATCCCCTCCTCCGGCAGAAACTCATCATCTGGTGAGATCCCCTCCCCATGCCTCCAACCGTGTGCTAGCACGGCAAGAAATTTTGTTTTGTGGAAATTTGTTTGTTGATGAATGAATGTATTGAATGTAAGATTGCATTGTTGTAGAGAGAGAGAGAATGGAACACCACCTTTAGTTTGTCATCTGATCCCACATTCTCTACCCCATGAGTGAAATAAGATAACAGTCCATTGATCAACTCACGTAGCCTCTTTGTTTTTCTTTGCTTGTCCCGCTCAATTTCTCATCATGGTGGAATTAACAATGGACGGGTTGATTTCTCAACAAAATAGGATAGGACTGACTACATTAGTTAGTTAGCTTATTATTTTAATAAATCGAAATGACTATAAAAAGATTAAAAGCGTGTGGTATTTTTTCTCCCGTTGCAACGCACGGGCCCTTTTGCTAGTGATTATAAAAAGATTAAAAACGTGTGGTATTTTTTTTTTCCGTTGCAACGCACGGGCCCTTTTGCTAGTCTAATAATAAAACAAATAGTGTTTCTTGCCAGCTTACCGTCGCGGCTGTTTTACAAGAAAAACCATTCTATTTTTGAGAAATCAACCCGTGGTCCTTTTTCTAAAAAAAACGTTTCGCTTTTGCAGAAACACCCCTCCCCGCGGTCAGCGTCTTCCGCGCGCACCATACTCGGATCGGAAAAACATTGACCGCGAGAGGGAACGAGCCTGGGACCTCCAGTCCTAGATGGAAATCAATAGTATCACCCTGCTTTTTTACATTAAATCCTACTAACTTGTATACGTTCACGAGTTACATGATCAACAAGCCAATAAAAGGAAGATGTGATATGGTTCATGTTTAACCAGGGAGATGAAGAAAGTGTTGGCCGTGGCTCACAAAATGAAGAGGGGCGATCTGAAGATACCAAAAAAATTGGCCATTTGAGTCTGTACAAAGATATGAACATACACGAAAAATTGGAGCAAAGAAGAGAGGCCACCACAACATTGGGTGTCCGCCCCGCCCGTGTGCGCCGACGAGCATGCCACCGACTCCACAGCCGCTTGCCGCTCGAGGCGGAGGACACGCACACGAGTCAAGGAGGAGAGCCGGCTTGTCGGGGTCGAGATGGTCGTGGGAGGCTCCGCAACCACAGCGTTGGGTGTCAGCCCCGCCCCTGTGCGGCAACTGGGCCTTTACCTAGGTATAGGTTAGAAGTGCCCAAAAACTATAGGTATGAGTTAGAAAGCAAACATAAACTGTTGTGTTGCTCAACTCAAAGCAAACATAAACTGTTGTGTTGCTCAACTCGCTAGCCCAGGGCTGCTGCCCAACCTGAGGTACGATAACAAACGAAATTACCAGAATCAAGAAGCATTTAACTACTCTTTATTAGTAGGTATAGATTAACAATTGGATATAAGAAATGGTGCGCGATGACACACAGAGCGGGTTTTGATTTTCATTGCCCGTTTGCAACGGTATACGTACGTGTCGAGATGATGTATTCACCAAGCGTAACTAAGACATTAATGAAGCCTGTTATATTACAAGTTTCGGGGATTGCAAGATTCATAAAAGAGGCGTGCTAAATTGTAATGACCGAATTCATCTCCTTGGGTTGAATCATGTTCACCATGATTAAGTGGACAATGTGACCACACTCGACGATGGTGTCTAGAGAAGTGACAACGAGGATAGGTTACTTGAAATGTGGGAGATTTTCTCTCTCCGTTGCAACGCACGAGCACGTTTGTTAGTATATGAAAAGAACGTTCATACACATCCCGTCAAAACAAAAATGTTCATACACATATACACTTATCCCCTATGAAGGTATGCATTGATTTGTTTGATGAAAGATGTGTGTGCCAAAGAAGAAAGGAGGAAGAAGGGACGGACGTATACATGACAAAACATTATGTCCAGTGTTGATACAGTTAAAGAAGGGTATATGTGAGGAGTTGGTGATGGCGAGAATATAAATATTTGGGCTGATAGTTAGATCCAACAATTTCCTAATAGAAAGGTGAAAATCCGACGTGCTGGCCAGTTACTGTCAGGAGTGCTTACTGACTGCGGGCATAGAGAACGGGTTTCTTGGCAATGCTCAGACTCGCCTCCAGACGGTCCCTATAATTAATGGGCCATCGTGCCAAGGCCGGGTCTGGAACCATTGTCACTTATCTGGTCGATCCGGCTACCGCTCAAGATCAGAATCTTTCTCTGACTATGGATTTGCGGTAGAGTGTCATCCGGGACTGAGGTCCTCAAACACAATGGTCCTCGCGATGGCATATGCCCCTTATGTGATGTTGAGGAAGGGTCCAATCACATATTCTGTGTGTGTGTGTGTGTGTGTGTGTGTGTGTCAGCGTAGTTCCTTTGGTCTTGCTTCCGGGAAGTTTTGGGAGGTGGATGGTGGCACTCCAGCTTCCCGTACGTCTTCCAAGAATTCGTCCGCGTAGTTCCTTTGGTCCTGCTTCCTGGAAGTTTTGGAAGGTGGATGGTGGCACTCCAGCTTCCCGTACGTCTTCTAAGAATTCGTCCGCGTAGTTCCTTTGGTCCTGCTTCCGGGAAGTTTTGGGAGGTGGATGGTGGCACTCCAGCTTCCCGTACGTCTTCCAAGAATTCGTCCGCGTAGTTCCTTTGGTCCTGCTTCCTGGAAGTTTTGGAAGGTGGATGGTGGCACTCCAGCTTCCCGTACGTCTTCTAAGAATTCGTCCGCATAGTTCCTTTGGTCCTGCTTCCGGGAAGTTTTGGGAGGTGGATGGTGGCACTCCAGCTTCCCGTACGTCTTCCAAGAATTCGTCCGCGTAGTTCCTTTGGTCCTGCTTCCGGGAAGTTTTGGGAGGTGGATGGTGGCACTCCAGCTTCCCGTACGTCTTCCAAGAATTCGTCCGCGTAGTTCCTTTGGTCCTGCTTCCGGGAAGTTTTGGAAGGTGGATGGTGGCACTCCAGCTTCCCGTACGTCTTCCAAGAATTCCAGGACGGCCCCGCGGGCGCCTGTAGCGTTAGGTTGCTCGGAGTTGAGGCCCTAGTCTGGACCATATGGACGATCCACAACGAGCTTGTGATTGAACACACTCCGTTATGTCGGTCTTCTGACTCTTCATACAAATGATTGAACACTTGTTGATGCTGTCCTTTCTATTCTAACTGGTCATGCATGTATTTTCTACTTATAAATGAAAACTCATCAAAACACTGATTTTTTTAGCTAAATCACTGTAAAATTGAGAAACATTATAAATAAACTCTTAAAAGGTTGAAAGTTGGCATGGTATCATCTTTTCATCCACATAGCATGTGATAAAAAGTTGAGAGGGTTACGGCAAAGACTTAATGCACTTTGTGTACAAAATGGACAATCTCTTTCGAAGTATCACGGTTCAGACGAAAACTCATCTGTTACAAAAGAGATATCATTTTTTATACTTATTTGAACTCCAAACTTTTTGTGCATTAAACATGCACCATTCAAAACCACATCATCAATTTTCAACCATTTCTCGTTTCATTTGGTATTTTTCGTGCATTTACTGATTTTTTAGCTAAATGACCCTGGAACTGAAAAGTAGTACAAATGAACTCTGAAAAGGTTTAAAGTTGGCATGGTATCATCATTTCACCCACATAGAATGTCCTAAAAAGTTTAGAGGGTTACTGCAAAAACTGGATGCACTTCGTATACAAAATGGACAATCTCTTTCGAAGTATCAAGGTTTCGGACGAAAAATCATCTACTACAAAGGGATTTCATTTCTTTGCGTAATCAAATCCATCATCAGAGCCATCATCTGAATAAGTGCAGAGAGAAAGTCTTCGTTTTTTCTTCGCATGTGTCCCTTGCTTATTGCACCGTAACCATGGATAATCTTCATTGCTTAACAAGGTGCTTGGGTCCGCCTTCGCTTTGTAGGGAGGAATTTCCTGAAACTTTGCATAATCTTCAGACATGTCTGTCTTGCCCTCCACTCCCACGATGTCTCTTTTCCCTGAAAGAACTATGTTGCACTTTGGGCGATCGTGAAAAATGTATTCACATTTATCTCGTACCCTTTGTAAGTCAATACAGTCGAAGATGGTCCCCTGACCAACGAGTACAGTTCATCTTCAACAGTGTTGTCAACCATGAGACGTGTTTGCAACCAACTACCGAAAGTCTTGATGTGTTCACATGTAATCCAATTGTCACACTGCTCCGGGTGTTTGGAGCGCATAATATTCTTGTGTTCATTGACATACGGGGTCACCAAGCGGTAGAATTTTATAGAACTGTGTAGTGTGCTTGAGCCTAAGAACAACATAAAGTTCATATATAGTTCTCATAAAATAACATACAACATATACCATGTCTGAATCATAGGCCGGGCGAGGACCGACGTGGGCGGATGCCAAAACCATCACACTATATAATAGCAAACAATAATAAAAGTAATAAATTTATACAAGTATCTATCTAATAACAAACGAGATCGACGCGGGCGATCAACGACGGTGAGGACGGGACGGGGATTTCATCGAACACCTCATGTGCATGCATAGAACAGTGAACAAAGCAGGGAATGCACACCTACCACACGCCCAAAAAACAAAGGAGACGGGTGGGCAGGGGCAAGGGTATATAGGCATCTCTTTGGTCCCGGTTGGTGGCAAGAACCGGGACAGAAGACTGACCTTAAGTCTCGGTTCCAGCGACCAACTAAGACTAAAGGTGCTGCGTCAGAAGCGAGGACCATTGGTCCCGATTCGTGTCCGGAACCGGGACCAAAGGGGTCAAACGAACCGGGACCCTGGCCCGACCGGCGCCGTGGCTTCATGAACCGGGACTGATGCACCCATTGGTTCCGGTTCGTAACAGAACTGAGATTAAATCTTTTATCTTGCCTGGACCAAAGCCCTATTTTCTACTAGTGAATGTTGTAACAGAACTGGGACCAAGGCTGTAATAACTATCAACTGAATGGTCAAAATAAATGGAGTTGACTTTACCACCATGTCAGCCCTGACAGATGGGCCCCTCATGTAATAAACTTGTATAAATCGTCTAAACTGGACATTATACAAAAGGTTCATTATCTAAAAGTGGTAGTTTTTAGTAACAAAAGTAAGAAATGTTGGTAGCTTTTGATCACTTTTTAAAAAGTGGTAGTTATGTGGGACGCATACCCCCAAAGTGATAGTTTTTTGTCAAACACTCGCTTGCAAGGCATGTAAAATTCAAATGTAACAAGAATATTTGCAAATTACATTCGTAATCATATATTGCAAATTACACAAATCAAGACAATTTGAGAAGAGAGAGAGAAGGAGATATGGGCATTAATTATATATATACGTTCTCGCAGAAAAAAAAGAAAAAGATGAAGAGTTCTTCCTGCCGGCTCTGTTTATCGTTCCTCTTCTCCTTTTGGTAGAAACGAGGGCATCACATGCGTGAGGGCATCTCCAATAGTATGTTGGTTAGCTTGTTGGTAAAATATGCCATGTCATCAACCAACACCTTAACATACAACTACTCCAATGGGTAGTATCTAGTTTGCTCAATAAGATGTAAGGTAATAAATAAGGTGCTCTCTCATTCTACATTGGAGCTTGTGCAAAGGTGTTGGTTAATTTACATACAACATTCCTCTCTTTCCTCGTTTATTGCTTGACACATCATCAAAAATCTTATGTGTCAAAATTACCAACAACTATCTTACAACCATTGAAGATGCCCTGACAAGATCCCTAGAATCGGATAGATAAACGGACCAGATCTAGGAGAATCAAGTGTGATACGGATGCGTTATTAGGAGCGCTGTGGAATAGTAATAAATCATAGTAACTGATCTTTCGAAACTATTGTATGGGAACCAATCGGCAAATAAACATACTGAAATCACAGGTTTCCAACGTATCCTTGGCATGGCATATATCGTTCCTTAATTGTGGAATCGTAATAACAATCAAAAACTTTATATACAGATACAGAGGTAAATACGGTGTAATCAACCGCACCATAAAACTGCTCCATCTAGGCCTACAAATAGCCGGCAGAGAAGACGCAGAATAGCATTACAGCAAGCACAACTCACACGCACAGCAAAAGTAGGAGGGAAAAAAATGGAGGCCAAGGTGATGAAGGTCTTCGCCATGCTGATGCTCTTCTCCCTCTGCAACAGAGGTACTCACTCATTCATTCATGTTCGCTGCCTGGCTTGATCCAAATCGGACAAACCTCATGCTGATTTTGATCAACTCCTGTTTCTTTTCTGGTGGTCTAGGCAGTGCGAAGTGCACCCTGTCGGACCTTCACGTGACCCAGACGGCGACGGGGAAGAACGCCGGAGGGAACCCGGAGTACGCCGTGGAGGTGGAGAACAAGTGCATCTGCACACAGACGGACGTCAAGCTGCTTGCCCCTGGGTTCAAGTCCTCCGAGCCCGTGGACCCCCAGCTCTTCCGGCTTGACGCCGACGGCAAGCTCGGCACCCTCAACAACGCCTCCCCGGTGTACTACGGCTACAAGATCAAGTTCAACTACGCGTCGGCCACCAAGTTCAGCCTCGCGCCCTTCTCCTCCGGCATCGCATGCTCTTGATTGGGAGGATTAGTTTTGTGTACGATGAATAAGTTTGTGTCGGTTGATTGATCATATATATACGTCTTTAATTAAATCCGCACATGCATGATGCATGAAACGTTGGTTTGAGAATTGATGCTTTTTGCCGAAATTCGAGGGCGGAAATATCTTATACTACTGGAGAATTTATCGGCTGCTTCAAAACGGAAATTTGTCCGCCTAATTAAAGTTGTGAAAATTCCTAGACAAAAACATCACATATATGTATATCGCAACCCCAATTAATGTACCATATGACACAAAAATTTAGATCTAAACTTGCTTGGTAGCGCCTTGCGTATCAAATTTAGATGTGGTAATTTGTGATATCTTACCTATCATTTCCTAAAAAATTATAATTAGTCTTTGTTTCTCAAGCAGTGAATTAAAATGAAATACGGAATGTTCTCCTTGATATTATCGGTAGGATTTAGAGTTCTTTCACTATTAAAAAATGTTTACACATAGAACTTTACGAGTAGCGCCTGTTTTGGGTCCCAACGCTACTGGTAAGTACCAGTAGCGCGTGTTAACACTTAGCAACAGTGTTTGTTTTTTCTGGACACGCTAATGGTAACGCCATGTCAAGAGATATTAGCAGCGTCGGTTGTCAACCCAATGCTACTGTTAACCCCAGATCTGTAGCGCGTGGTCTTGCCAAAGCGCTACTGCTATTTCTTTTGTGTGTAAACTTGGTGGGCACTTTTAGCAGTAGATATTTTGGTTGGTGACTATTAGCACGCGTTGGTGGTCAGCGAAAATATCCCCCCTCTTCTCCCCCCCTTTCTTTCTCCCCCTCCTCTTGCACATCCTTGTTGGTTTTTTCCTTTCAATGCCCCCTCCCCCTTCTCTTCTTTGCCCCTCCACCACCCCTCCATTAATGCCCTCCCTCCTCCCTCTTTCTTTATTTGCCCCATCCACCCACCTTCATTAATTAATGGCCTCCCTCCTTAATCTCTTTATTTTGCCATCCACCCATGTCCACTAGCTCTCTCTCTCTCTCACTAGCTAGTTAGAGTTATATGTAGGTACCTCACTATCTAGAGCTACTAGCTAAATAAGAAGGGGGAGGATATCCTTCTCGACACATAGGTGAGGAAAAATAAGTTGTGCAACATGAAATATGTGTGCATGCGATAGGACCGAAACTATATATGCGTGATATGAATATACTGAATTGTGTGGCATGTGAGTTGCCTATATTATGTATTTGTTGAAATGTGGGTGACATGAGTTGCCTATGTTTTGACGAAATGTCGATTCAATTCCGTTTTGGCGAATTTTGGGCAAACTCAATATGTCCTATGTTTAGGGAAGGTCATGCTGAATTTTTGTATGAATTTGATTCATGCATGCATACGTGGTTATAATTCTTTTGCTCCGCGCAGGTGATCATGAAGGTCAATGGAAGGATGCTGGAAAGATACTCGTAATCCGCGGTGGACGACATGTATGAAAAAAGACCAAATGATGTTTTATGTCCGTGTCGAAAATGCAAAGGAGGAGCCAGGCTGGACTCCTTTAAGGATGGTAAATACAAGGCGCATGTGCTCATGGATGGTTTCATGTATGGCCATACTCGATGGATAAGTGAAGATGATGCTGATGATGAGGATGTCGACGGGGCAGGAAATAACGACATGGAGCCAGACGAAGAGATGACCGATTATTGGCCCGAAGAAGAAGACTGATGACCCAGAAGCGTATGGGATCGCAACAGTTTTCAAGGGTAGAGTATTCAACCCAAATTTGTTGGTTCGCCAAAGAAGAAGCGAAATAATATTCTCAAGTATTAGCAGCTGAATGTGTCAGATTCAACCACACCTGAAAGATTAGTGTCTGCAAGCAAAGTATCAGTAGCAAAGTAGTATGATAGCAACGGTGCCAGAAACGATCTGTTGACGACAGATTATTCCCAACTGTTGTATCAATGGCGCCAGTAGGTTGCACGTGGGCGAGTAACTATTCTTCCCCGACAACAGTGTCGGAAAAGATCTTGCAACAAGTAACAACGAAGTAGCAAGGAACAGCAGTAGCAGCAGCAGAGTAACAGCAGTAGCAACAGAGTAGCAAAGTGACAACCGTAGCAGCAAAGTGGCCCAATCCCTTTTGTAGCAAGGGACAAGCCTAGACAAAGTAACGTAGCAAGGACCAGTAGTAAAAGACTCGTAGGCAGTGGATCGGTGATGGATGAGTGTGACGGATGTGATTCATCATGTAACAGCTATAACACGGAGAGATAAGTGACTAGCTCCCGTTCGTCAATCTAATGTAGGCATGTATTCCATATGTAGTCATACGTGCTTAGGGAAAAGAACTTGCATGGCATCTACTGTCCATCCCTCCCGTGACAGCGGGGTCCTAATGGAAACTACGTGATATTAAGGTTCTCCTTTTAACAAAGAACCGGACCAACGCATTAACACATGGTGAATACATGAACTCCTCATACCATGGTCATCTCCGGGAGTGGTTCCGGCTATTGTCACTCCGGGGTTGCCGGGTCATAACACATAGTAGGTGACTACAACTTGCAAGATAGGATTTAAAACACACATATATTGGCGACAACATAATAGGTTCAGATCTGAAATCATGGCACTCGGGCCCTAGTGACAAGCATTAAGCATAGCCAAGTAGTAGCAACATCAATCTAGAACATAGTGGATACTAGGGATCAATCCCGTTAAAACTAACTCGATTACATGATAGATCTCATCCAACTCATCACCGTCCAGCAAGCCTACGATGAGATTACTCACGAACGATGAAAAGCATCATGGAATTATCGATGGAGAAAGGTTGATGATGACGATGGCGATGATTTCCCCTCTCCGGAGCCCGAAACGGACTCCAGATCTGCCCTCTAGATGAAGAACAGGATGTGGCGGCGCCTTCGTATCGCAAAAACGCGATGAAACCTTCTCTCTGATTTTTTTTCCGGGCGAGACGGAAGATATAGAGCTGAGTTTGGGGACGGGGTGCTACGTGGGCCCCACAAGCCTGCACGGCGCGACCTAGGGGGGTGGCCGCGGCTTGTGGGCTTGTGGCCCACTGGCACGCCCCCTCCGGTGGATCTTTGCGCATGTATTTTTCTTTTATTCCAGAAAAAATCTCCGTAAATTTTCAGGACATTCCAAGAACTTTTATTTCTCCACAAAAATAACACCATGGCAATTCTGCTGAAAACAGCGTCAGTCCGGGTTAGTTCCATTCAAATCATGCAAATTAGAGTCCAAAACAAGGGCAAAAGAGTTCAGAAAAGTAGATAAGACGGAGATGTATCAAAGACGACCTCGGAAATGGCGATGGCAAAGTGGCAGTCCAAGGCGGAGAAGACACGGACACGCCACAACCTTCGTCGCTACTAAGCTCAACCATGCGGAACCCACATGTTCGATGCCTGCTTTGCAAGAAGACGACTAGCAACAGAGCTGCTACTAGAGAGGAGGTCAAAACTGGCGCAAATGGATGTAGACTCAATGACTCCTTTGTATGATGGTTGCGATTCCGAGGTGACCCGCTTGAGTTTCACGCTAGAACTTCTAAAGACGAAGGCAAAAAAATATGACGGATGCAAGCCTCGATGAGCTTCTCAAGTATCTAAAGAAGATTCTTCCTGCTTGAAAACTATGTCCTACTAGTGTCGAGGAGGTAAAGAAAATCATGTGCCCTCTTGATCTGCAACACATTAGATATCACGCATGCATCATATATAAACCTGAGAATGGTTTCATACTTGAACCATACCCGTTCATTTATCTCTCAAAACCATACTTGAACCATACCCATTTAATGTTATTTTTAGCCCAACCAAAACCAAACCCACTATTTTTTCCACCCAAACTAATTTAAACCCAATACATAACCATGGGTTTAAACCCAGTACATAACTATGGGTTTGCTTTAATGTACATATGATTGCACAAATTGACATGTTAAGAAGCAAATGAGATAGAAAAGGCATAAGTGCATCTACACCAGTTTGGAAACAAAGTTATCCTTGAAATACAGTCAGCACACAGTAAGAGGCAAAAAAGAACATGCTCATGGCTGAAAACCTCACTAACAAGTGTATTAAAACTAAATTGCTTAGCGAAAGAATAAGAAAACACTTCCGATTTTCATGTGCTCATTCCCCATAATACATAATTACATAGTGCATTACAACATGCATGCGGGTCAAAGATACTCATTCTGGGTCGTCGTTGATTATTGCATATAACCAATGCCTAGAAACCGGTTTGGACCCATAGTTTATAACCGTTAATAAGCAAACCGTTTAAACCATAACCAACTATATCCAAACTGGTTTCTCCACATACCCAAACCAAAACCAAACTAAAAAAAATCTCAGCCCAATAAAACCTGAACCAATCAAACCCAAAGTAAGAACCGAACCATTACACCCAGTTTTTTAATAACCATTCTCAGGTTTAATCATATATCAGAACGAGCAGGCGGAAAAACCATCTATCCAAAGTGCAATGCTTCACGATATAAGAAGGCCGGAAAGAAAGCTCCAGAGAAAGTTGTATTGTACTTTCCGATCACTCTGTGTCTGCAACGGTATTTCGTAGATCCTAAGGAAGCAAAGCTTATGCATTGGCACACGGAGAGGGTGAAGCCAGATGACGGAGGTGATCCAAAACCGAGACACCTCGCAGATGCTAGCCAGTGGAGAGAAATAAATGCTAAATTTCATTTTTCGTAGATGATGCAAGGAACATCGTGCTTGGCGCTAGTAGTGATGGCATGAATCCATTTGGTAACCAGAACATCAATCATAGCATATGGCCCGTGTTTGTATGGATGTACAACCTCCCCTGGAAGCGCATGAAGGGAAAGTACATACACATGACTATGCTTATTGAAGGGCCGAGGCAACCGGGAAATGATATAAGTCTATATCTCGGGTTACTAAAAGAGGAGCTACAAATCTTATAGACAACTTCGTCCAAGACATGGGACACAAGCAAATGAGAGTATTTCTACATGAGAGCCGCGCTGATCACAACGATGCAGGACTATCATGGTTAGGACTATCTCTCTGACCAGGTGTGCCATAGATATTGCAGATGCACCTGGTGCATGGATGATACAACTTCTCAGCAACTATCGAAAGATGATGGGTCTTTGACAATCGTGTACATGGGGCATTGAAGATGGCTCGAGAAAGATGACCCGTGGGGAAAGCTTGGAAATCTATTCAATGGTAAGGCTGAGCATCGAGGTACTCCATGTAAGCATAGCTATGCCGAAATATATGAGTTATTGAAGAACTGGGAAGAGTGCCCCTCGTTGGGAAAGACGAAGAAAAAGGCGCCAGAGCCGCTGCTAAAGGAATGGAAGACGAGATCTGTTTTCTAGGACTTGGAGTACTGGCCCAAACTCGACATGCCTCATATCCTTGATCAATTTCATATCACGAAGAATATCCTCGAGAGCTTGCTTGGAACATTGATGAACATGCCGGATAAGATGAAGGATGGGCCGAAGGCAAGAAAATACTTGGAATTTTTGAGTATGAGGAAAGATCTCGAAATGTCGGGTAAAAAGTCGTTGGAGGAGACGGAGACGGAGATGGAAAGGGAGACGGAAGATAGGGGCAAAAAAGTAAACAAGAATGAAGAACAATATTCCCCCCTCTTGTTTTACCTTAGATCCGAAGGAGGTCGATCAATTGCTCGAGTGCCTTACCGAAATCAAAGTTAGTTCTGGATATTGTGGGAAGATAAGCAGATATTTGGACACTAAGAAAAAAAAGTTGTGCGGGATGAAGTCTCACGGCTGTCACATGATGATGACACAGTTACTCCCCATTGCACTTAGAGGGATTATGGACACTCACACGTCGTGAGACGCTTACTGACCTATGCCACTTTTTATGCTATCTCTTGAAAGTCGACCACTATGAAGCAACTCCATAGGCTACAGGAAGAGATCGTTGTCATACTAAATGAGCTAGAGATGTACTTCCCGCCCACGTTCTTTGATGTCATGGTGCATCTATGTGTCCACACCATGGACGACATCATCGACCTAGGGCCGACATTGATGCCGTTAGAGAGGATGAATGGGTTCATCAAAGGATTCGTTCATAACATGACACGCCGGATGGAAGCATAGCCCCGAGGATATCTGACCAATTAGAGTGCATATCTTTGTGCAAGAGTTATCTAGGCACCAGAGGCCGTGTTGTTGGTTTGCCCATCAACAAGCACTATGAAAGGCTCGAAGGCGAAGGTCACATCAACGGTCTGAGGGGTGTGAATGTGATCCGCTCGGGC
Organism: Hordeum vulgare subsp. vulgare; assembly: GCF_904849725.1. Taxonomy (NCBI): domain Eukaryota; kingdom Viridiplantae; phylum Streptophyta; class Magnoliopsida; order Poales; family Poaceae; genus Hordeum; species Hordeum vulgare. The sequence continues at coordinate 20,968,628 of NC_058520.1, read as the reverse complement.
CGACAAAACAACTTTTACACAACAAACTTAGTCGTGCTACAACACCTAGATGTGCTAGAAGATTTCTTGAAACTGCACAAAGAGACCATGGCAAAGAACTACCGTGACCGTGGGGTGCACAGGACGGACGCTAAAGTTATTAGAGAGCACGACTCCGCTTTCTTGCATTGGTTCAAAGAGCGAGTTCTGGCTAATCCCCTGGAAGAGGGCTGTCTAGACAGAACAATCATACACGCCTTAGCACATGGCTCGTCGGTCAACCTCACGACTTATCAAAACTATGATATCAACATATACACGTTCTACACGGAGGCCAAAGGTATAAACAGAGATAACTTGAACTCAGGGTTGACGATCGAAGTCATGATCGGGAACGTAATTGAAAGATATTACAGAAGGGTCGAAGAGATCTAGGAGCTTGACTACTCTCGATTGCATAGCGCGACAATGTTCCGTGTCAGATGGGCTAAGAACGTACAAAGCGAAAACCGACATTTCACTACCATGTGTGTATTGACTCTGATAGTGGTACCGTCAACGCCACCGTAAAAAATGAGCCATTGGTACACGCTAAACATGTGACACAATGTTTCTTCATAACCGACCCGAGCAATCCTTGTCGTGTTGTCGCGAGGAGAGGCAAAGGAGCATCGTCGGAATGGATGGAGTCGCCAACAAGGAAGACTACGACCAATAAGATGACCCGATGAGGAAAGATGATGTTGATGACGATGAAACATATGTTAGAAGAAGAATTAAGACTACATTACCTACGAGAGATCGTAATCCAAGGAAAAGGAAAAGTCACGACCATGGGCTCAATTATTCGACAACGAGCAAAAGAGGGATGAAGAAGATCAGTCTGAAGCGTCGTCATCGCTCAAGCTCACAAACTATCATAATTCGCGTGTATGTATTTTATATACCATACTTTACACCGTTAGCGGTCAAATGATGTAATATATAGCATACACTAATTATTATCTAGAGGGTAAGATGTTATTGCTCCAACAAACCAAACCCTAGCTAGTTATACCCCTCCTATAACTTATACAAATGCAAATGAAAGATAAGAAAAAGAAAAATGCAAATGAAAGATAAAGAAAAAGAAAAAAGAAAAAGAAAAATGCAAATGGAAGATAAAAAAAATATAAAGGAAAATGAAAGATAAGAAAAAGAAATAAAAAAAATGAAAGATAAGAAATAGAAATAAAAAAACTTATCAGTATCGCTTTTATGGAGAACAAGGGTTATAGCTAACTAGCCACATAATTTTAAAGTAAAAAATGTTAGGAGTAGCGCTTGTTGGCTCGGGCCCTTCTATGGCTAACCTAGCTATATCACGTTTTCTAGAGAGGCGCTATAACTAAGTTGGCTATAGCCCTGTCGAGGGCTCCCCACTCCTTCCTCTATCTCCCACTCTCTCTCGATCCCACGCCATGATGCCCGCTGCCGACGCCGCACCCGCCCTTAACCCCGACCCCAACGCCAGCCGTCCTCCTCTGCACCAACCACCGACGCCAACCCCCGCCCGCCCCTCTGCCCCGACCATGTCGATGCCGACCCCGGCCCGGCCGTCTGCCCCGGTGCTACTGCGACAACAGACCTTCCCTCGCAACGGCGCAAGGAATCCTTCTGCTACGGGCTTCGCCTATAGGGACTTCCTTGGCAAACATGCAAAGGATTTCCCCGCGGCCTTGGAGCGTTGCATTGGTGTTCCCTTGAAGAGGAAAGGGTGATGTAGCACAACGGCGGTAAGTATTTCCCTCAGTTTGAGAACCAAGGTATCGATCCAGTGGGAGGATCGCGTCAAGTCACAAGTACCTACACAAACACAAAGAGCTTGCACCCAACGCTATGAAGGGGTTGTCAATCCCTTATAGATTGTTTGCAAAGTGAGAACTGAAAGCAAAAAGTAAACAAAGCAAAGTAAAAGTAAAGGTGGAGACGATAGTTGTGAATAGACCCGGGGGCCGTAGGGTTCACTAGTGGCTTCTCTCATGAAAGCAAGTAGACGGTGGGTGAACGAATTACTGTCGAGCAATTGATAGTACCGCGCAAAGTCGTGACGTTATCTATGGCAGTGATCATATCTATAGGCATCACGTCCAAAACAAGTAGACCGATACTTTCTGCATCTACTACTATTACTCCACACGTCGACCGCCATCCAGAATGCATCTAGTGTATTGAGTTCATAAGAACAGAGTAATGCCTTAAGCAAGATGACATGATGTAGATGGACAATCTGAAATCTATGATGAAAAGCCCATGTTGTTACCCTTGATGGCAACAACACGATGCGTGCCTTGCTGCCCCTTTTGTCACTGGGAAAGGTCACCGCACGGTATGAACCCAAAACCAAGCACTTCTCCTATTGCAAGAATCATAGATCTAGTTTGCCAAATAAAACCCAAGACTCGGAGAGACTTACAAGGATATCAAATCATGCATATAAGAAATCAGCAAAGTCTCAAATATAATTCATAGATAATCTGATCACAAATCCACAATTCATCGGATCTCGACAAACACACCGCCAAAGAGGATTACATCGGATAGATCTCCATGAAGATCATGGAGAACTTTGTATTCAAGATCCAAGAGAGAGAAGAAGCCATCTAGCTACTAACTACGGACCCGTAGGTCTGAAGTGGACTACTCACGAGTCATTGGAGAGGCGATGATGTTGATGTAGAAGCCCTCCAACTCCAAAGTCCCCTCCGTAGGGCACCGGGAGGGGTCTCCAGATGAGATCTTGCGGAAACGGAAGCTTGCGGCGGCGGAAAAGTGTTTTCGTGGATGCCCTGATTTTTTCTACGATTTTAGGGGTTTTATAGGACAAAGAGCTAGGGCAGGGGAGCGCCAGGGAGGCCACAAGCCTGGTTCCCGTGGCCCCCCTGGCCGCGGCAACAGGGCTTGTGGGCTCCCTGTGCCCCCCCTGCCTTGGACCTCAAGTCCCCCGATCTTCTTCCGTTCTAGAAAAATTTATTTTGGGGATTTTATTCCGTTTGGACTCTGTTCCAAAATTAGATCTGAAAAGAGTCAAAAACACAGAAGAAACAGGAACTGACACTTGGCATTAAATTAATAAGTTAGTCCCAAAAAAGTTATAAAAGGTATATAAAACATCCAAAGTTGAAAAGATAACAGCATGAAACCATAAAAAATTATAGATACGTTTGAGACGTATGAAGCATCCCCAAGCTTAACTCATGCTCGTCCTCGAGTAGGGAAGTGATAAAGAATGAATTTTTGATGCTTTCATGCTACCTAGCATAGATGTCCTTTGTAACTCCTCTTATGTGACGTGAATTTTCAGATCCATTAGATTCAAAACAATAGTTTTCTATTGACGTGGAGACAATAATACTTCAAGCAAACTAGCAAGGTAATCATGAAATTTCAAAATAACAAGGCCAAAAGAAAGTTATCCCTACAAAATCATATAGCCTGGCTATGCTCTATCATCCTTGCACAACGAATTTAAATCATGCACAACCCCGGTATTGGCCAAGTAATTGTTTTCACACCTTTACTTTCTCAAACTTTTTCAACTCTCACGCAATACATGAGCGTGGGCCATGGTTTTAGCACTATAAGTGGTGTGGAGTGTGGTCGAGGTTGCAAGACAAACAAGGAGAAGATGGTCACGTTGACTAGGCATATCAATGAGCTATGGAGATGCTCATCAATAGATATCAACGTGAATGAGTAGGGATTGCCATACAAATGATGCACTAGAGCTAAGAGTATGTGAAAGCTCTTAAAGAAAACTAGTGGGTGTGCATCCAACTTGCTTGCTCACGAAGACCTAAGGCAAATTTGAGGAAGCCTATCATTGGAATATACAAGCCAAGTTATATAATGAAAATTTCCCACTAGCTATATGGTGGTGACAAAACGAGAGACTCTCAATCATGAAGATCATGGTGCTTAATAAGCACAAGTGTGGAAAGATAGTAGCATTGTCCCTTCTCTCTTTTTCTCTCATTTTTTGGTGGGCTCTTTGGCCTCTTTTTTTTTGGGTGGGCATCTTTGGCCTCTTTTATTTCCTCACATGGGACAATGCTCCATCATTGATGATCATCACACTTACAACTCAAAACTTAGAGCAATGATGACTCTATATGGAATGCCTTTGGTAGTGTACCGTGACAATGATCTAGCATGGCATAGACATCAATGGAAACATCATGCTAGCTATCTTATGATCATGCAATGGCAATGTAGAAGTGGTGGCACATGTCATGATGGTAGTTGCATGGCAATATATCTCGGAATGGCTTTGAAGAAGCCATAGTAGGTAGGTATGGTGGCTGTTTTGAGGGAGGCTAATGGTGGGTTTTGTGCACCGGCGAAAGTTGCACGGCACTAAAGAAGATAGTGATGGTGGAAGGTGAAAGTGCATCTAAACCATGGACTCAACATTAGTCATGAAGAACTCATATACTTGTTGCAAAAGTTTTAGTAGTAATCGAAACAAAGCATTCAACGCATACTCCTAGGGGAAGGGTTGGTAGGTATAAACCATCGCGCGATCTCGACCGCCACACAAAGGATGACAATCAATAGACTAATCATGCTCAGACTTCATCACATAGCGGTTCACCATACGTGCATGCTACGGGAATCACTAACTTCAACACAAGTATTTCTAGATCCACAACACCTTACTAGTATAACTTCAATATTACCACAACCACAACTCAAAACTAATTGAGATGAATCAAACTTCTCTAACTATTCAATGCACATGAAGGTGGAAGTTTTCATATCCCTTTGGATAACTACCCCTTTTGAGACTACTTTCATAGCATAGGTCAACTACCAATCCACGTGCCGCTGTGCTCTTAAAGATATAGGTGAAGCACATAGAGCAAAATCATCTAGCTCAAAAGATATAAGTGAAACACATGTGAGCTGAATTGTCTAACAAAAGGATATAAGTGAAGCTCGACAAAATCACGGTGAGTGCATGTCTCTCTCTAGGTGTGCAGCAAGGAATATTGTGACACAACAAAAATAAAAGACTCCTATGATACAAGACGCTCCAAGCAAAACACATAACATGTGGTGAATAAAAATATAGCCCCAAGTAACGTTACCGATGGATTGAAGACGAAAGAGGGGATGCCTTCCCGGGGCATCCCCAAGATTAGGCTTTTACGGAATCCTTGAATCAGCTTGGGGTGCCTTGGGCATCCCCAAGCTTGATCTCTGGCCACTCTTTATCTTTTTGTCCATAAGAACTTCACCCAAAGCTTGAAAATTTCACAACACGAAACTTAAACAGAAACTCGTGATAACATTAGTATAAGAAAGCAAAACCACCACTTCCTTAGGTACTGTAGCAAACTTAAATTCTATTTATGTTGATATTGGGTTACTTTATTTTCAATCTTCCATGGCTAATATCCCCCGATACTATCCATAGTTTCATCAAAATAAGCAACCAACTAAAAAAAAAGAATCTGTTAACAGCAGACCAGTCTGTAGCAATCTGTATACTTTGTATACTTCTGATACTTGAAAACTTCTGAAAAATTACGACAGTCTGAAGAATTTGTGTAGCAATCATAAGCAAAAAAGAATCAACTCAAAAGCTCTTACAGAAAAAAAAAGAAAATTCTTTTCGTGAGCAGAAAGTTTCTGTCTTTTCCAGCATGACCAAACGATCATCCCCAAGACTAATCATAACGGTTTTACTTGGCACAAACGCAAAAGAAACACAAAAACACAATCATAACAGAATTATGAAAGTGTGGAAAACACAAAACAGAAAGAAAAAGGATATATTCGTTGGGTTGCCTTCCAACAAGCGCTATTGTTTAACGCCCTTAGCTAGGCAAAAGGTGATGGAATCACGTATAGTCATCTTTGGTGCTCAAACCATAAGTAGCCCTCATCATAGATTCATAAGGCAATCTTATTTTCTTTCTAGGAAAATGCTCCATGCCCTTCTTTAGAGGAAATTGAAATCTAATATCCCCTTCCTTCATATCGATGATAGCACCAATAGTCCTTAGGAAAGGTATACCAAGAATAATGGGACATGAAGGATTGCAATCTATGTCAAGTACAATGAAATCCACGGGTACATAGTTCTTATTTGAAACAATAAGAACATCATCGATTCTTCCCATGGGTTTCTTGACAGTAGAATCCGCAAGACGGAAATTAAGAGAACACTCTTCAATCTCATGAAAACCAAGAATATCACATAAAGACTTTGGAATCGCGGAAACACTAGCACCCAAATCACACAAAGCATTGCATTCATAGTTTTTGATTTTAATTTTTATAGTAGGTTCCCACTCATCATGAAGTTTTCTAGGTATAGAGACTTCTAATTCGAGTTTCTCTTCAAGAGATTTCATCATAGAATCTACGATATGTGCGGTAAAGGCTTTGCTTTGGCTATAAGCATGTGGAGAGTTTGCAATGGATTGCATCAAAGAAATGCATTCAAACAAGGAGCAACTATCATAATTGAATTCCTTGAGATCCAAAGTGAGAGTTTCATTACTACCCAATATTTTGATTTCTTCTACTCCACTCTCCACACCTTTATCATCAAGATAGGTGGACTCCAAATCATTGGGGCGTTTTTCAACCAAAGTGAATTCATATCCAGCCCCTTCATCAATAGGTTTGACACGCGAAAACAAAGATTCAAGAGGAGTCATACCAAGCACTTTAAGATCTTCGTGATTTGCATCACTAGAACACACCCTTTTAAACCATTCATGCCTAGCGCAAATTTGGGCGGTTCTTTCTTTGCTCTCATTCATGGAGACACGCATTTTTTAAAGTTTCATCCAAGTTGACCTTGGCAGGAGCACGTCTAACTTTCAAAGCATCAATATCACAAGACTTCCTATGAACGCTCTTAGGCAAATCGTCTATTTTGAGTAGTTTTTCCTCTATGGACGCATTGAAAATCTTTTGAGAGTTGATGAACTCTTTGATATTACTCTCTAAATCAGATGGTAATTTGTTGTGATTTCCATAAGTGTTGTTGTAGGAATTGCCATAATTGTTAGAGGAGTTACTAGGAAAAGGCCAAGGAACATAGTTTCCTCTAAAAGCATTGTTGTTGCTAAAATTGTTCCTACCAACAAAATTAACGTCCAAACTAGCGTTGCTACTCTCAATCAAGGAAGATAGTGGCATGTCATTAGGATCTAAAGGAGCATTTCTACTAGCAACCAAATTCATCAACTCGTCGATCTTAGCACTAAGCGAGTTAATTTCTTCTATAGCGTGTACCTTTTTGCTAGCAGGTGACCTTTCAGTGTGCCACTGAGAGTAGTTGGTCATGATATTGTCTAGGAGTTTTGTAGCATTGCTACTGCAACAAAAGACCTTCCAACGGCACCAGAAACAAGCATGCTGATGGGAGACTATTCTTGTCTTGATTCTCCTCAGCAACGGCACCAGAAATCCTTCTACTACGACTACGCCTTTAGGGACTTCCTAGGCAAATATGCAAAGGATTCCCCCGTGGCCTTGGAGCCTTGCGTTGGTGTTCCCTCGAAGCGGAAAGGGTGATGTAGCACAGCGGCGGTAAGTATTTCCCTCAGTTTTGAGAACCAAGGTATCGATCGAGTGAAGGAGTATCACAAGTGCCTGCACAAACACAAAGAGCTTGCTCCCAACGCTATGAAGGAGTTGTCAATCCCTTATAGATTGTTTGCCAAGTGAGAACTGAAAGCAACAAAGTAACAAAGCAAAGTAAAAGCGAAAGTGGAAACGATAGGTGTGAATAGACCCCGGGGCCGTAGTGTTCACTAGTGGCTTCTCTCATAAAAGCAAGTAGACGGTGGGTGAACGAATTACTGTCGATCAATTGATAGAACCGCGGAAAGTCGTGACGTTATCTATGGCAATGATTATATTTATAGGCATCACGTCCAAAACAAGTAGACTGATACTTTCTGCATCTACTACTATTACTCCACATGTCGACCGCTAGCCAGCATGCATCTAGTGTATTAAGTTCATGAGAACAGAGTAACGCCTTAAACAAGATGACATGATGTAGATGGACAATCTCATATCTACGACAAAGCCCATCTTGTTACCCTTGATGGCAACAACACGATGTGTGCCTTGCTGCCCCTACTGTCACTGGGAAAGGTCACCACACGGTATGAACCCAAAACCAAGCACTTCTCCCATTGCAAGAATCATACACTACAAGAAATAAGGTCAGTTATGACTTCCTATATTGGTCACTGAATCGTCATTGTTGTTGTTTATTGACCTTTTTTTGACCAAATTTACAACGTCAACAGTTGGCCGTCAAGAATGAACAAACATGACCTTTCTAAAATTTTGGTCGCAGGTCTCTATCGACCAAAATTTTGGTTTGGTCATTACCCATTTGTGTGAGCCACGTAGGATCTGACATGGCATTTCTAGTGACCAAATGGAATCATCATAAATTTCAGATCCCTGTCCACCAGTGTAGCTACATGGGCCTGGCCCAATACGTATTTTATTATTGAAAATGTCTAATTTGTTTGGGATGAAGAATTGTTTTTTGCTATAAGCACGCATATCTCAGGATAGGCTCATTAAAAATAAATACAACAGAATAAAATATTGCAAATAAAATATATATTTCATTTCAGTAGCATATTACATCAAATACAATACATCATCCACCGACTCCACGCATTAAGGTTCAACGCCTAACAAGGGCACATCAAAATAATTTTACATGTGCACAACAGAATACTGCTGCAAGTGCAAGTGCATAGAGAAAGGTTCCAACAAATGCACAATCACACATAAAGAGAGTTCCACAAAGATTGGATGAGAACCACACGTTTCTTCTCATCCTCTTCCTCTTCACAATATGCTCTTGCCATTGCCGTCTGCAAGACGAAAATGATGGTAAGGCTTTCAGACCAAAGAAACTAGTAAAATTGCACGCACAATAACCAATGATAAAACAATACAAAATTGTTTTCTCATTCATCTAGTTATGACTTATTATCTTGTCCTCTCAATGATCCTGCCAAGCAGTGAAACAACATGTATTCAGGCTAGCTCTACCATACCACTAGAACAGAGATCTAGAACACAAGATGAGATTAACAAGACTGAAGATCTAACACTGATATAGAATAGAAGGATACATATGCTTCCTAGATTAACAGACCTGAAAGGAAAAGGTGCTTGTATATGATATCACAGCCTTTTGATAGGACAAATTATATGGTACTGGTATTTAATGTCACTTAACTTGAAGTATCCTATACAAGATTACATAAAAATGGCATAAGTATGGTACTATTTTACAGGATGTGTGTGTCTCAAACATCAGAGTGCATTCAAGGACTAGGCGGATTGCATATCATCCACTGGTGTATTTGTGCTCCCACCACTCAAATCTCAAATAATAAAAGTTAGAGGTGTAGCTCTATTTCCAATTCCAGGTATTGCTTCTTCGACAATTTGACATGACTGGAACTGAACGTGCTACACATATACAATGATTTAAATAACTTGGGCGAAGAGATACATAAGACAAAACAACACAAATAAGGACAACCTCAAATCGATTCCTGAAAATTATAAGAGGACATAGCAGTTTTCTACCATCTTGAAGTATAAACTAATCTCAGTTTTGCTAATGGTCCTCTAAACACACATTCCATGCATGATAAGTAGCACTCAAGGATCAAATGACTGCATATAATTAACTATGTCCATGTTACATGCTTGAAAAATATTGACAGGTTCAGATTATCCTAGTGCATGCAGCAGAATGACATTCTAGACGTTGCCTCACTTAGCACAGTAATAAGTATCTCAATACACGTGTTGTTTACTTTTTCTACATGCAAGACAAGCAACTTCTAGTAATAAGCTTGTTGCTGGTTCATACTATTAACTGCATTTTCTCCCGAAGATTACAGCTACTTGAACTTACAGAAGTTCCTCCTATTTGAACTTAATATGTGACTGCAATTATCATTTTTATGGGCATGTAAGCATTTAAATTTGTACAAAAATAGAATACATGTAGAAAGGATAATGCATTGTAGTGTTGTATGCCTACAAAATTACCCAGTTATTGTAGTAACTGAGAATATAACATGTCTAAGGCTCATCAAAGCTGTGCAAAGCAGTGGAGTGGGCAATCTATTTCTAACAAAGATTGTATAGAAACATTTTAGTGAGAATTTACGAATTTAAGATTGCACAGAGGAAGGTAATGAGAACGATAACTACATACTACTGCATCAAGTATATATTGGTGTCCCTCTCAAGAATTTCCATAAATACATTTTTTTTACGAAGAAACCTACTTCTGGGTGAAGCAATGAGGTACATTTATTGACACTGCTTGTTCCAGAGACAGCATTCCATGCGCAAGCCAAAATGGAATGTCTACTTTAGCACCCTTTTCAACCTGAACTTAAAAAATATAAGCAATTAAACATTGGAACCAGATAAATATGCTGTTTCATTTTACACAGTAGCAAGAAAAGGTGCTAAAAACCAAAGCATCTAACTCCGAGTTGGTGCACTTGTACAAAAATAACAGCACTTACACAGCAGCAACCGCCATGGGGATGCCGGCCATGGGGGCGAGGGGAAAAGGCCGGTAGCCATGGGGACCAGGACACGGGCCGCCATGGGGTCCCGGGCGTGGTGGGTGAGGGGGCGACGCGGCGGTCGCCATGAGTGGCAGGAGGTGGCGAAAGATGAAACTTGGCATCCGGAGGAGCACGGATTAGAGCCGTCATAGATAGGAGTAAGGGGAGGCCGTACCATCTCGCCAGCGAGGAGGAGGCGTCCGCGGCAATGGACGACGGCGGCGGCAAAGAGGGCAGGGAGGCGGCGGCGCGGGCGACTGATCCCGGAATGGAGACGACGTGGTAGATCTTCTTGCGACTTTTTCCATGGTGACGACTGCCGCCGCCTTGTCGCCGTTCTACTTGGGGCACAGGGGATCGTGACTGGTTGACAGGGGCAAGAAATAAATTAATCATGTGAAGCCTGATGCAATGGTTTAGCCATATAGTGTTAGTTACAGATTATGGTTAACTAAAAAAAACCACGACCACAATGAGGAACATCTGAATCATGATAAGCCATCTGCTTACAGTTTCATTCTCTTGATGGAGCAGCACGCAGAATAGGTGTTTGTTCCATGTAGATGAAGATAGCAAACAACTATGTTTTGCTCGACTATCCTAGTTTAGTGCACGAAAAAGGCTCGCTCACATTAATACATACATCACTATGTTTGTTGATAAGCAATTGTGTCGTTGCATGAACTGCAGGCACTAGCTTTTTTTTTGGAAAAGGAGGTACTAGCTGGGCTTATTGGGTTGGGATTAACCTAATCCATCCAGGCAACCGATGAGGCTGCTAACGATGGCCAGCAACTAATTCTACCGCGCGGAGATGGACGAGGCCAGACACCCCGATCTGGAACCCATGTATGTGTCCAAGGCAGACGAACCCTATCACCCTTTCCGTGTCACGGAATAAGCCGCGGCGGCGGGCTGTCCGTCCTTAGCGCGTGTATGGGCACGGGCTAGGGGTAGACGACGCGGGACCATGGGTGTAGGCGTGCGTGCGTGCGTTGTCTGGAATTGCCAGCCGTGGCGAGCGCAGATCGCGGTGCCAACGTACTGGTTTGTTGACGGCTCGCGGCGGGAGCGCGCAGAGCGCGTCGTGCGCGCGCGCGGAGCGGCCGAACCAGGCGGCGTGGTGGTTAGACGCGAGCGGGTCGTGGGCAGGGGTGGTCCGGAGTATAAGGATCACCGCGGGCTCGTTGTAACGAGTGTGGTGAGTGCTGTGAGTTCGTGCTCAGAAAAGCAGGCGTTCGTGCGCCGGGAAACCACCGATCGCTGTGTCCTCGATTGTCTTCCTCCTCCTTCCTTCTTCGTTGGCTTGGGGTACTGCAACCACGGGTGAGAGAGAGGACACAAAGAGAGGTCGAGAGCTGCAAGTGGTGGGCACGCCAGCAAGGTGTTCGATCTCCACGGGAGCTCGGCTGCTGTGTGTCCAGTGCCGGTCTCACGTCTCCGGTGATCGCTGGGGCGGCGGGGTTCCATTTTTGACCTAACATTTGGTATCAGAGCCACGCGCGACCGGGGAGCTCGTCGGCCATGGCGCTGGTCCCGTACTCTGACGGGTCTGGGACGACGATGGCGACGTCGGTCCCAATGCTGACGGGGGAGAAGTACACCACCTGGGCTATCAAGGTGGAGGCGGACCTCGACGCTGCCGGACTCTGGGAGGCGGTGGTGCCGCCGGAGGAAGCGGCATCGGCGGTAATCGCGAAGAAGGACAAGCTGGCGCGCGCCTACCTGCTGCGGGCGCTCTCCGATGATCTCTTGCTGCAGGTGGCTGCGAAGAAGACCGCGGCGGAGATCGGGAGCAACCTCAAGTCAAGGTTCGTCGGAGCTGATCGCGTGCGGGCGGCGCGGCTGGCTACGCTCCGAGGTGACTTCGAGCGGCTGCGGATGGACGCCGACGAGTCTCTGTATGCATTCGCAGGGAAGATCGGCGGCATGGCGGCGCGCTATGCGGGGCTTGGCTCAACCCTAGACGACGCCGCAATGGTTAAGAAGCTCCTCGATGCCGTGCCGGATCGTCTGTACGCGGCGGTGGCGGGGATTGAGTAGTTCTACGATGTGTCGTCGATGCTTTTCGAGGACGCGCTGGGCCGGCTTAAGGTGTTCGACGAGAGGCTGCGACATCGTGGACAGGACGGCGGCGACCGTGGCGGCGACCAGCTGATGCTGACCATGGCTCAGTGGCGTGCAAGGGAGCGGCGTGGGCGCGGTGGCTCGCGGGACGATGACGACGACAGGAGCGTGGCAGCAAGCACTCGAGGGAACCGACGCGGTCGTTGCTACCACTGCAACGAGCGTGGTCATTTCAAAAGGGAGTGCCTGAGGCGGGAGAAACCGGCGCCGCAGGAGCAAGCCATGCTAGGGGAGGTCGACGACGACGAGCCCGGGCTCCTCTGAGCCGCGTCTTAGGGGGAGATTGTCAGGGAATAAGCCGTGGCGGCGGGGCTGTCCGTCCTTAGCGCGTGTATGGGCACGAGCTAGGGGTAGACAGCGCGTCAGAACCGTGGGTGTAGGCGTGCGTGCGTGCGTGCGTTGTCTGGAATTTCCAGCCGGGGCGAGCGCAGATCGCGGTGCCAACGTACTGGTTTGTTGAGGGCTCGCGGCGGGAGCGCGCAGAGCGCATCGTGCGCGCGCGCGGAGCGGCCGAACCAGGCGGCGTGGTGGTTAGACGCGAGCGGGTCGTGGGCTGGGGTGGTCCGGAGTATAAGGATCACCGCGGGCTCGTTGTAACGAGTGTGGTGAGTGCTGTGAGTTCGTGCTCAGGAAAGCAGGCGTTCGTGCGCCGGGAAACAACTGCTCGCTGTGTCCTCGATCGTCTTCCTCCTCCTTCCTTCTTCGTTGGCTTGGGGTACTGCAACCACGGGTGAGAGAGAGGACACAAAGAGAGGTCGAGAGCTGCAAGTGGTGGGCACGCCAGGAAGGTGTTCGATCTCCACGGCAGCTCGGCTGCTGTGTGTCCAGTGCCGGTCTCACGTCTCCGGTGATCGCTGGGGCGGCGGGGTTCCATTTTTGACCTAACATTCCGCGCCACCGCCCCTGCCCCCAATTGCAACGACAGCATGGCCGCGGGGGCGAGATCTCTAACGAGACCAGACGGAGGATTCGATTCGAAGCACGAGGTAGGGCATGGAACTAAAACCGGAATCGGAGCGCGGTTGGGGGCAGACGGACGATTAAATTTTGAATCTACCTACCTGGGCTTGAGGGAGGTGTGGGCGGCGAGGTTGCGGGAGGAATACTTCCCGAAGGGCCCGAAGATGCGTGTGCCCCCCATGCTTGTTCCCGCCCTTGGCCGGCGCCCACGTCGGCCGTGCCGCCATCGTCATCCTTCAACCGGGATTCCTGTTCCTCTGCTTTGCTTGGCTTTGGTGGAGACGACGGGAGGACAGATCCAGGTTGACGAGAGAGGTGGAGAAGGGAGCGCAGGGGTTTGTCGCGGCGGACGGGAGCACAGGGGGTCTGGTGAGGGGAAGGAAGGCTGGCGGCGGGAGAGGTGGGAGGGGAGTCGAGGGGGATGAGTCTGGACTCTGGAGATAGGGTTAGGGTTACGTGTGTATTTTCAGTTGTATTTTTTGTCTCTAGTTATATTTTTTGATTGGAAAAAAGAGGTGGTTCAACCGTATATCCACATTATTGTACTTGTGGATGGGCCGTGGTTTCGTTGTATTTTCAGGCATACATACTATAAGTTTAGGTGCATTTTCTTATGAACATGTGGTGCAAAAGAGCACTTGTGCGGCTAATCGGCAAGGCGCGTCAGCCTTGTATCACTAAACGAACATATATTTAACAAGGCAAACATATTTGACTTTAAAAATAAGAAAAGAAGATATGTATCTCGAAAGGGCACCCACCTCTCTACTTCTATACAAATTGCATGTGGGTTGCCATTAAAAAAAATTCAACATAATGTGTTGAAATCTTTTTATATCTCCATACTTCTTACCTGAACTTTTACAATAGTTGTTAAAATGAGGCATGAGCTCATGCTTATGTTTTTATTGTCTCAAACACCAAGTTAAGGTACCCTATACCACCTTTCAAAAATATATATCTAAATAAGGTCTACAAATTATGAGATTAGCATGGGCTCATATATTTCATTTTGGTAATTATATTGTATTTTATAAATATTTAGGATATTAAAATGAATAATTATAATTCATTGGTATTTATCTAATATCATTTACTTTATCCATATACGTATAAAACAAATTTTTGCTCTCTATACATGACACATAGGAAAAATTGATGAGTTATCGTCCAGTCACCTCCACACATATGTTTATGATCTTATATTTGATCATGGTACCATTGAAATATGATCACAAATAATTTACACATCTTAATGACCATTTTGTGCAATAGGATCATGACCTAATGGACGTAAAAGGTCATAACATTATGGGCTTTGGACCCTCTTAGACTTGCCATGACTAATTTCAGAATTTTGGTCATGGATCAATGACCAATTAAACCACCGTCATTATTTTTGGTCATAATTGAGCGTTTTTCTTGTAGTGATAGATCTAGTTTGCCAAACAAAACCCAAGACTCGGAGAGACTTACAAGGATATCAAATCATGCATACAAGAAATCAGCAAAGACTCAAATATATATCATAGATAATCTGATCACAAATCCACAATTCATCGGATCTCGACAAACACACCGCCAAAGAAGATTACATCGGATAGATCTCCATGAAGATCATGGAGAACTTTGTATTGAAGATCCAAGAGAGAGAAGAAGCCATCTAGCTATTAACTACGGACCCGTAGGTCTGAAGTGAACTACTCACGAGTCATTGGAGGGGCGATGATGTTGATGAAGAAGCCCTCCAACTCCAAAGTCTCCTCCGGCAGGGCACCGGGAAGGGTCTCCAGATGAGATCTCGTGGAAACGGAAGCTTGCGGCGGCGGAAAAGTGTTTTCGTGGACGCCCTGATTTTTTCTGGATTATTAGGGAATTTATAGGCCAAAGACCTAGGGCAGGGGAGCGCGAGGGAGGCCACAAGCTTGGTTGCCGCGGCGTCCCCCTGGCCGCGACAACAAGGCTTGTGGGCTCCCTGTGGGCCCACTTGATCCTCAAGCCTCCCGGTCTTCTTCCGTTTTGTAAAAAATCATTTCGGGGATTTTATTCCGTTTGGACTCCGTTCCAAAATCAGATCTGAAAAGAGTCAAAAACACAGAAAAAACAGGAACTGGCACTTGGCATTGAGTTAATAAGTTAGTCCCAAAAAAGATATAAAAGGTAAACAAAACATCCAAAGTTGACAAGATAACAACGTGTAACCATAAAAATTATAGATACGTTTGAGACGTATCAAGCATCCCCAAGCTTAACTCCTGCTCGTCCTCAAGTAGGGAAGTGATAAAGAATGAATTTTTGATGCTTTCATGGTACCTAGCATAGATGACCTTTGTAACTCCTCTTATGTGACGTGAGTGTTCAGATCCATTAGATTCAAAACAATAGTTTTCTATTGACGTGGAAACAATAATACTTCAAGCAAACTAACAAAGTAATCATGAACTTTCAAAATAACAAGGCCAAAAGAAAGTTATCCCTACAAAATCATATAGTCTTGCTATGCTCTATCATCATTGCACAACGAATTTAAATCATGCACAACCCCGGTATTGGCCAAGTAATTGTTTTCACACCTTTACTTTCTCAAACTTTTTCAACTCTCACGCAATACATGAGCATGAACCATGGTTTTAGCACTATAAGTGGTGTGGAGTGTGGTGGAGGTTGCAAGTAAAACAAGGAGAAGATGGCCACATTAACTAGGCATATCAATGAGCCGTGGAGATGCTCATCAATTGATATCAATGCGAATGAGTAGGGATTGTCATACAAATGATGCACTAGAGCTAAGAGTATGTGAAAGCTCTTAAAGAAAACTAGTGGGTGTGCATCCAACTTCCTTGCTCACGAAGACCTAAGGCAAATTTGAGGAAGCCTATCATTGGAATATACAAGCCAAGTTATATAATGAAAATTTCCCACTAGCTATATGGTGGTGACAAAACGAGAGACTCTCAATCATGAAGATCATGGTGCTTAATATGCACAGGTGTGGAAAAGTGGTAGCATTGTCCCTTCTCTCTTTTTCTCTCATTTGTTTTGAATGGGCTCTTTGGTCTCTTTTTTTTTTTTTTTTTTTAATTTTGGTGGCCATCTTTGGCCACTTTTATTTCCTCACATGGGACAATGCTCCATCAATGGTGATCACCACACTTACAACTCAAAACTTAGAGCAATGATGACTCTATATGGAATGCCTTCGTGTCGGGACCCCGATCCTAAGCCATAGGAATCCAGCCTGTAACACATCGCATCCCTTTGTGGTCTCACGCACGGTTAACTCCACGGCTGCAGCCTTACCTTAGCCGGGACCATTTGCGTCTTTTGACTCACGTATGCGATAGTGTCGCTAGCAATCCAATGTCAAAGAACCCGGATCGACATGTCTAGTCATAAACCAAAGTGGCAGTACCGCACAAGGACAGGCATACATGACCCAACAGAGCAGGTGTCGGTCATCAGCGAATGTAGACGAGTCGTAGCAAGCTACAAGGACTCCATTACATCGCGTGACATTTCCCCAAAGGGGACAGACACAACAGCTAAGAAGGACACATGCCGGTCAACCAATGTGTCCGGAGCAGTAGCGAACTACCAAGGCTCGTTGGATCACAAAGGGGCATTTCCTTGTAAGGAGTGCTATTAAAGTTCACGACTAGGTAATCGAACCCCATACATATCAAGTACGACACACGTACTCATGGCATACCGATATGTATAGATACATCGATGGCATCACAACATAACCATAAACATACAACCTTTATTTAAGAGGCTCGGAAGAGCCACACACATAATATTACACATCAAGGGTCTCACGACCCATAATAGCAGTCATTCAGTTACAAGCCAGCAGAAGAGTTATAAACTGTCTGAGTACAGACAGGGCAACTAGAAGGCACATGGCCTGACTATACTACAGATCCAACGTAGGGCCAGATCGTAGCTGGGACACCAGCTACTCGTCGTCGTCGATGTCTACGAAGAACCCAACATTAGGGTCATTAGCAACCTCTGCAACATTTATTAAGCAAACATGAGTAGGGAGGTACTCAGCAAGACTTTAGGATAACTAACTACTCATGCAAGGTATCAAAAGGTATTGTGGGGTTTCATGCGGGAAAGCCAGCATTTGACTCGTGGCTAGACAACTTGCATTTTAAAATAATTTTGACAACTCGATTTCTCGCACACGATTCCACTAACACCACAGCAATACACTATCGTGGAATCATTCCGTCTCCGTACGGAAATGCCGTCCACGACACTCACGCTTATCTTGGCAATTTTATGAGTAGCCATTGAAGTTATCTATGAACAACATATGTCTCCAAGTAGTCCATATCCGCGGACGCGGCTATTCGAATAGATCATAACCCTGCAGGGGTGTACTTCGTCACACACGCTCTCGCCCCTTATCGCCATGTGCACATCATGCACCTCGGCAACCTTCAAGTGGAAGCCCAGCGAGGGAGTCGACCACGACCGTTAACCACACTAGTACCTAGTCCAGGTTTATCGCCTATCTGAGAGTAACCCGTACGGAAGTCCGGCCGAGGTTTCCGCCACGGCCTCAAACGATGTGCGCAGGGTTCCCAAGCCCACCATCCGGGTGCCACTCGGTACACCGTGCCACTGCCTACCGCATCACAGTCCACCTCTCAGGTCAGCACCATGCACGGCCTCCAGCATTACTATAAACACCAGAAACTACTTGCAACTCCTGGACCGAGTACTAAGCGATTAATAGGCCGAGCGGGGTCATATTTTAGGGCCCAGCATGTGGTAGTATCTAGTCTTGGATTACATACACGGAACTCAGTTCCTATGGACGGTTCCAATGAAACAACCCGCCATGTACTCCTACGCAGCCTTTCACCGGTACCTTTACCAAATCAAGTTCAACACACAACCTTTGCTCACCGACCACATTCTCACAATTCTGTTCATCTCCCAGATGACAGACCATACACAACTCTAAGCATAGCATGCATAGCAGGATAAGGCACATCATAGCTCAAGCAACTACCAGGTATGCTAGGTTGCAAGGTTTGGCTATTTACTGTGACAAGGTTAGGTCATGCAAAGGAAGTGGGTTCAACTAACGTGGCAAAAGCAGTTGAAGCATTTGATCCTAATGCAATAAATAAGTGCAGGAGCAAGAACATGGGAATTATCGGGATGATCAAAAGGGTTGCTTGCCTTGTTGCTCAGAGGAGGAACGATATCCGTCAGACGGATATTCGGTGGGATCCGGGGGTGCGGAGCCTACCGAAATGAATGGCAACATTCAATAACAATCATATGCAATCAAAATGATGCATGAGCATGGCATGAGAATGCAAGGTGATAGGTTATTACAATCAACATGTATTAGGTTTAGAGTTGATTTGAATCACATTCGAATATCAATTCAAGCGGGGTATTCTCGGATACCGTTTTAATTGATTCGACCTGATGCTCAGATCAACTTGATGTTAGCATGCATGAAATGTCATGCTATGGTACTTATTTGTAATTAGGACAGTGTGTGATCATGGCATTCATAATGAAATTTGAATATTTTCCAAATTCCATTTATAAAGTAATTATAAGAATTGAATTATTCCTTATTATACATGTTAGGGTTCTGTAACTTTTTCAAACATGGTTGAAAATAGCATAATCAGAATCCTTGAATTTTTCTGATACTTTTTCATATATAAATTATTTTCATTGGAGTTACAGATTAATTTCTATGATTTTTACAAGTTTTAGCAATTTCCTGGAATTATTTCTATACTGGAAATTCTCTTTATTGCATCAGACTGACGTCAGCAGGTCAGCCGACCTGTTCAGGTCAAACCTGACAGGGGGGCCTCACTGGTCAGCCTCTCTGGGACTAATCCCGCGCTGACCAGTCCCTAAACCGAGTTGACTTGGCCTTGGGCCCACTGTCAGCGAGAGATTAAGCTCCTAATCTACTGGGTTAGCTTTGCCACGTCGACCCCCACCAGAGCATGGCCGGCGGCGACCACGGGCGCGGCGGAGGGCTCGCCGGAGGAAGCTAGACTGTGCGTCGGCCGTCGGTTTTGGGTGCAGAAAGCAGCTACGGGTAGCTGGTGCAACACCGCATCTAGCGGGGGCATCAGGGGAAGCTAGGGTCGCCGGGAGGGGCGCCGGCGACGAGCCGAAGCGGCGGCCGAAGCTCGGCCTTCTATGAGAGATGGCTCTAGGGCACGGGGAGGGCAGCTGGAGGGCTCATCACGCTCCTGGAGGCTCCAGGAGCTCGAATCCTAGCTGGAGCGCGTGGATCAGACACCAAAGCGACGGCGACGACATGACCGGCGGCGAGGACCTCTCGGCCTTGGTGGGGAACGGGGCTACGATGCACGTAAGAGCGTGGGGCGAGAGGGGAAACGACGACGAGCTCACGGCGGTTCCGATGGTGTTGTTGAGGGGCTCGGGGGTGCGCCGGAGGGAGCGAATCGACGGGAGAGGTCCGGCGGCCGGAGGTGGAAGACGATGGCGCCGCGGGCGATGCAGAGCTCGGGGAAGCTTCGGATTCTGCAGAGAGGACCGGCGCGACGAGGCGGAGCTAATGGCGTGCTCAGCAAGAGGAGGCTAAGGCTAGGGGCACGGGCAGCTCGAGCTTTGCTCGGCTCCAATGGCGGCAGCACGAAGGAGGAAGAGATCCGGGAGGAGGGAGAGAGCCGACGCTGGGAATGGATAGGTGAGGCCTCGGGGAGCTTATCCCCGGCCTTGCCAGCGCGAGGCGGCGGCCAGGAAGGCGCACTGGTGCGTGGCCGCGCCGGAGGAGGCGGCGGCCACCTCCTGCTCCTACTGGCGCGAGGGAGACGACAGGAGCTGGGATGGGCCGGGCCAGGCTAGGCGACAGGTAAGCTCTTTTCCATTTCCTTCTGTTTTATTTCTGTGTTAATTTCTGACATTGATTTTCTATTTATTTCAGCTCCAAAAAAATTTGTAAAAACTAATTTAAACACACCTGAATACTTGTTATAATATTCTCAACCATTTCCAAAGTTTTCAACATTTTTGAAAATTTATAGTTTCTGATTTCAATTTTAAAGTTTGAAACCAGTGGCTTTTGCTTTAATTTAAAATGCTTAAAGTGTCAAGAAAATAGTTTTCTCCAATGCTCATTTACTTTCATGATTTATCAGAAAGTTTGAACATTTCTTGAGGCCATTTTGGGTTCATTGATTTCAACTAGTTTGAGATTTTCTTTATTTAATGTAGTGGCTAGGGTTTTGAGTTTTTCCTTTGCCACTTTCTTGTTCTTGTTGAAAATTCTTAGATGCAAATGCAAAGAGGACATGAGCACAAGAGTAACTTGCTTAAGGTGTCAGGGATGTGACAACTCACCCCCACTCAAAAGAATCTCGTCCCGAGATTTAGAAGTCGTCGGGAATAACGCAGGATACTCAAGTCGGAGACGATCCTCTCTTTCCCAAGTTGCTTCCTTTTCGGAATGATTTGACCATTGAACTTTAAGAAACTTGAGGTTTCGACGTCGAGTGGTACGCTCAGCTTGATTAAGAATACGCACGGGGTATTCTCGGTATGAAAGGTTATCTTGGAGATCAAGCGTTTCGTGGTCCACTTCACGGATAGATTCCGAAAAGCAATGCCTGAGTTGCGAGACGTGGAAAACATCATGAACCTTGGAAAGATGCGGAGGAAGTTCCAACTGGTAGGCAACTTCTCCTCGTTTGGCAAGAATGCGAAAAGGACCAATGTAACGAGGAGCCAATTTGCCCTTGATACCGAATCGATGGGTACCCTTCAAAGGTGTAACCCGAAGGTAAGCCTTCTCGTCAACTTCAAAGGTCACAGCCTTATGATGACAATCATATTGGCTCTTTTGACGATACTGGGCTGTTTTCAACTTTTCACGAATAATGCGAACCTGCTCTTCTGCATCCTGGATCATATCCGGGCCAGAGAGTTGCCTCTCTCCGGTTTCTGACCAATTAAGAGTTGTTCGACATCTTCGTCCATAGAGAACTTCAAAAGGGGCTTTGCCCAAGCTTGATTGGTAACTATTGTTATAAGCGAATTCGGCGAATGGAAGACACTTCTCCCAATTCATACCGAACGAAATAACATAAGCTCGGAGCATATCTTCTAGGATTTGATTCACTCTTTCTACTTGACCACTTGATTGAGGATGGAAAGCAGTGCTAAAAGATAAGTGAGTCCCCATGGCATTCTGAAAACTTTCCCAGAAGCGAGAAGTAAAGATACTTCCACGGTCCGAGTTAATCTCCAGGGGAATACCATGAAGAGACACTATTCGAGAGATATATAATTCTACTAGCTGGCTAGCTGTTATACTCTCACGAACGGGAAGAAAATGAGCCACTTTGGAAAGACGGTCAATGACCACAAAGATAGCATTATTTCCTTTCTTGGTATTGGGAAATCCGGTAATGAAATCCATGCTAACTTTATCCCATTTCCATTCAGGAATAGCTAGAGGCTGAAGGGTGCCAGCAGGCCTTTGATGTTCTGCCTTAACTCGACGACAGACGTCGCAGTTAGCAACGAACTCAGCAATTTATGTCTTCATCCTAGTCCACCAGAACGTCTGGCGTAGGTCCTGATACATCTTAGTACTACCGGGATGAATGGTGAGAGGAGAATCATGAGCCTCCTTAAGGATTAAGTGCCTTAGATGTGGGTTCTTAGGAACCACTAAACGATTCTGGAAGAACACAACACCTTGATCGTTCATGGAAAATTCTTTAGCGTTTCCGCTAAAAATATTCTCCTTGATCCGTGATATACCCTTGTCACGCTTTTGGCCAGCTATAATTTGATCCTTAAGAGTAGGCTTCGCCACCAGGGTAGAAAGGAATCCTTGAGGAACAATATGAAGATTCAACTTCCAAAAGTCCTCATGGAGATGTGGTTGACCTTGTTGTAGCATCAAATTGTTACAATAAGATTTACGCTTAGCGCATCGGCCATAACATTGGCCTTCCCCGGGGTGTAAGTTATCCCTAAGTCGTAATCCGAGATCAACTCAACCCATCGTCTTTGCCTGAGATTCAAATCCGGCTGGGTGAAAATATATTTCAGACTTTGGTGATCAGTGAATATTTCGCAACGATTACCCAGAAGGTAATGTCGCCAGGTTTTTAGTGCATGGACCACAGCTGCAAGCTCAAGGTCATGTGTGGGATAATTATCCTCATGTGGACGCAACTGTCGAGATGCGTATGCGATCACATGACGATCTTGCATGAGAATGCAACCCAATCCTTGTCGCGAGGCGTCGCAATAGATAACAAAGTCCTTAGAAAAATCTGGTGGTAGCAACACAGGTGCGGAAGTCAGACGTCTTTTCAGTTCCTGAAAACTATGCTCGCACTGTGGTGTCCACTCGAACTTTTTTATCTTTCTTGAGGAGTTCAGTTAGAGGCTTTGCAACCTTGGAGAAATTCTCGACAAAGCGGCGACAATAGCTCGCTAGACCAAGAAAACTCCTAACTTGCTTAACCGATTCAGGTTGAGTTCAATCAAGGACAGCTTGAACTCTCTCGGGATTGACAGCAATACCCTTACCAGAGATTACGTGTCCTAGATAGGTCACTTCTGGTAACCAGAGTTCACATTTTGAAAACTTGGCAAAAAAGGCGATGCTCTCGAAGTTTCATCAATACCAGCCTTAGATGCTCGGCATGTTCTTGTTCATTCTTCGAGTAGATGAGAATATCATCGAGGTATACCACGACGAATTTATCCAAATACTCCATGAAGATTGAGTTCATCAGTCGAGAGAAGGTGGCTGGGGCATTGGTTAAACCGAAGGACATAACGGTGTACTCATATTGGCCATAACGAGTAACAAAAGCCGTTTTTGGAATGTCCCCGTTCTTAATCTTGATTTGATGGTATCCCAACCTCAAATCCATTTTGGAGAAGACTGAGGATCCAGCGAGCTGATCGTACAGATCGTTGATCCTGGGGAGCGGATACTTGTTCTTAATGGTGACCAGATTAACTGGTCGGTAATCTACAACGATCCGATCCGTTCCGTCTTTCTTCTTGACGAAGAGGACGGGGCAAGCCCAAGGAGAGGAGCTAGGACGAATGAAACCCTTGTTCAAAGCCTCATCTAATTGCTTCTTAAGTTCGGCTAGCTCCAGGGGTGCCATCTTATAAGGTCTTCTGGCTATTGGGACAGTTCCTGGAACAAGATCTATCACAAACTCCACATCTCTGTCAGGTGGAATTCCTGGCAGTTCCTCTGGAAAAACATCCGGGAAGTCACGGACTACCGGAATGTCTTCGAGTTCTGGAAGAGGGTTGGCATTTAAGGAATAGAGCTGGCATTTGGCAATTCGAGTAGAGACATTTACTATCTCACCCGAGGGATGGGTAAGCTGGACATTTCTAGAATGAGTATCAATCTTGGCATAGTGAGCTGACATCCAGTCCATGCCCAAGATGATATTAATATCCGAAGATTTCAATGCTATCAATGAGGCTAGAAAAACTAGCCTATCTACTAGAATTTCATTGTCATAGGTTATCCTAGAGGTTTGCCATTTACTACCAGGGGTTTGGACAACCAATGGGATTGGCATATCACAAAAAGACATGTTATGCAACTGTGCATAACTTTCTGAAATGAAGGAATGAGAAGACCCAGTGTCAAAGAGAACGGACGCTGGGTGATGATTAACAAGAAGCGTACCCAGCATGACGTCGGGATCCTCTGCAGCTTCTTCTGCTGACACATAGTTCACACGGCCACGTGCAGGAGTTGGCTTCACATAGTAAGCTTTGCTCGACTTGGCTTGCCCGACGGACTTTCCGGGTTGCTTGGCATCCACCTTCTGAGGACACTCACGGGAATAGTGCCCTGGTTCTCCACACTTGTAGCATATCACCTGGTTGGCACGTGGTGCAGCATTGCTAGCTGGACCACCATAAGCTTTTGCTGGAGGGTTGGCCTGATTCGTCTGAGGTGCCACGTAGCATGGCCTCGGAGTGTATCTTGGCGGCAGAGAACTGTTTGGAACCCACAGCCTGCGTTTTGGAAACGCGGAACCAGAAGATGAGCCAAAGTCACGGGAATGCTTCCTTGTGGCTTCGAAGTCAGCATGACCAGTCTCGGCAGTGATCACTTTGTTGACTAGGGCTTGAAAGCTTGCACACTCATGGAGGCGCAGATCACGACGGAGCTCAGGGCTCAGACCCTTACGAAACCTTGCTTGCTTCTTGGCGTCAGTAGACACCTCCTCTGTTGCATAGAGGGCGAGGTTACCGAACTCGCGGCTATAGGCATCCACAGACAACTTGCCCTGAGTGAAGGCACATAACTCCTCTCTCTTTCTGTCCATCAGGCCCTCTGGAATATGGTGTAGACGAAAAGCTGCACTGAAGTCTGCCCATGTGGCCACTGGTTCAGCGGGACGCATAGCTTCAAAATTCTCCCACCATAGATTGGCGGGTCCTTCCAGGAAATACGCCGCGAAGGTCACCTTGTCGGCATCAGACACATTCGCAGAGCGAATCTTGCGTGAGATGCTGCACAGCCAGTCATCAGCGTCGAGGGGATCGACGGAATGATGAAACTTTGGAGGATTCAGCTTCACAAAGTCATTGAGGGACACTACGGCATTCCTAGGCTGTCGAGCCGTATTCTACTCAATACGCTCTAGTAGTCGATTGGTCTCCCTTTTGTTTCTTTCTGCCTCAAGCATCACTTCCACCAGAGAAGGCGGGTGAGGCAGGTCTTCCTGCGACGCTTGATTACCCTCACCTTGCTCATGAGCAGGGGCACGGTTCAACCTGGTGAACACCATCCTGACAAACAAACTCACAGCTTAGACCAAAATCATATCAATACTAGATATGGATTAAGAATGTACTGGACGCACGGAATGCGGAAATGAATATCCGAATAGCATGGTAACAAGCAACTGCTATATATACACCATGGTTCATACACACCCTTACATAGTTCAGTACAACCTTAACCGAAAAGCAAACTACTGAAATCATGAAACTACTCATCAGAGGCTTACAAGCTTCCTATACATTATTTATCCAGGCCTCCGGAATTCATTTCACATTACATGCATACTTCACAAGTCATGCAGGACTGTGAACGTACGGCTACTACCATACTATCCTTCCGCTCACAGGTCAGGCATCCGCATAGAACATCTCATAGAGATTACCTCCATGACCTGGAAGCTCAACCTGCGGATCTGGAAACACTCTAGCCTGAGATCCCTGGGATCCATAAGGACACGGATGTGGCCTTGGTCCCCTGACTGGTGGTAAGAGGGGTCCCCGAAGAGGTGTGACTCCTCCTATAGCTGGCCAGTCAACGTGAGCCGGAAGATGGGTCCTAACAGGGTTCAGCATCTCCATCTCTCCATACCCTGTCTGGACTACCGGTGCCAGCTGCGTCAAAGCTGTCCACAGATGGGCACGGGTAGCATAATGCTCCATACGGAGAGCACGAGCATCCCTGTCTCTGTTCTCTAGCATCTCAACAGTGGACTGCAGTAGTGGATCCTCCATAGAAGAATCAAAATAGACTCCACTGAGGTATCTCTCTTCACTAGGCTGAGAGGCCGGAACATAGCAGAACTCTGAATTCTGCAGCAGTGCATGTCTCGCTCTCATAATGGTCAACATTGAGTAGGCAGCATCTTGTACTGCCATGTCAACAGTGACCCCAACCCATAGGACCAATGGATTGGCTTCTCCGCTCCTGGGTAGTCTGGAAATACCCTAACAGTGCAGATGTACTGGCTCTGGTTGAAGTCTCGGTACTGTTCCTCCACTGTGTACTCGGGGTACCAGCGGTAACCGCACACCGACATCACCCTGACCAGCATGGCCGTATGACCCGGCACATCAATGCACCTGGTCAGACGTACCACCTGACGAGAAGGACGGCCAGGCATATGTAAATAGAGAGTAATGCAAAAGCATTAGAGCTCTGAATGCAAAATTTGGCAGCATAACGGCTGTAAATGCTCAAAAACAATTTTTGAGACAACCCAAAATGGAATAGTGTAACCACTCAACTATCAAGTTCAACTCTCTGATCATCAAACTTACTTCCTTTTTCCTAGGAATAGAAGAAACCCAATGTCTCTTGACCCGTAGTCCTATAATCTAACGATCAGAAACACGAGCCTAGAAGAAGATGAGTAACCTAGTCCTTAATTCCCGCAGAAAAGACGAGGATGACCAGAATAGAATAACTTGAGAAGAGAACAAGAGTCTTACATTCCCTTCCACAAACAATTCCCTTATATATAACTAAAGCAATTCTAGACTCAACTTCGACCAGTTTGGCTTAGTAATCCTACAGTCAGTCAGGCTCTGATACCAACGCTGTCGGGACCCCGATCCTAAGCCATAGGAATCCAGCCTGTAACACATCGCATCCCTTTGTGGTCTCACGCACGGTTAACTCCACGGCTGCAGCCTTACCTTAGCCGGGACCGTTTGCGTCTTTTGACTCACGTATGCGATAGTGTCGCTAGCAATCCAATGTCAAAGAACCCGGATCGACATGTCTAGTCATAAACCAAAGTGGTAGTACCGCACAAGGACAGGCATACATGACCCAACAGAGCAGGTGTCGGTCATCAGCGAATGTAGACGAGTCGTAGCAAGCTACAAGGACTCTAATACATCGCGTGACATTTCCCCAAAGGGGACAGACACAGCAGCTAAGAAGGACACATGCCGGTCAACCAATGTGTCCGGAGCAGTAGCGAACTACCAAGGCTCGTTGGATCACAAAGGGGCATTTCCTTGTAAGGGGTGCTACTAAAGTTCACGACTAGGTAATCGAACCCCATACATATCAAGTACGACACACGTACGCATGGCATACCGATATGTATAGATACATCGATGGCATCACGACATAACCATAAACATACAACCTTTATTTAAGAGGCTCGGAAGAGCCACACACATAATATTACATATCAAGGGTCTCACGACCCATAATAGCAGTCATTCAGTTACAAGCCAGCGGAAGAGTTATAAACTGTCTGAATACAGACAGGGCAACTAGAAGGCACATGGCCTGACTATACTACAGATCCAACGTAGGGCCAGATCGTAGCTGGGACACCAGCTACTCGTCGTCGTCGATGTCTACGAAGAACCCAACATTAGGGTCATTAGCAACCTCTGCAACATTTATTAAGCAAACATGAGTAGGGAGGTACTCAGCAAGACTTTAGGATAACTAACTACTCATGCAAGGTATCAAAAGGTATTGTGGGGTTTCATGCGGGAAAGCCAGCATTTGACTCGTGGCTAGACAACTTGCATTTTAAAATAATTTTGACAACTCGATTTCTCGCACACGATTCCACTAACACCACAGCAATACACTATCGTGGAATCATTCCGTCTCCGTACGGAAATGCCGTCCACGACACTCACGCTTATCTTGGTAATTTTATGAGTAGCCATTGAAGTTATCTATGAACAACATATGTCTCCAAGTAGTCCATATCCGCGGACGCGGCTATTCGAATAGATCATAACCCTGCAGGGGTGTACTTCGTCACACACGCTCTCGCCACTTATCGCCATGTGCACGTCATGCACCTCGGCAACCTTCAAGCGGAAGCCCAACGAGGGAGTCGGCCACGACCGTTAACCACACTAGTACCTAGTCCAGGTTTATCGCCTATCTGAGAGTAACCCGTACGGAAGTCCGGCCGAGGTTTCCGCCACGGCCTCAAACGATGTGCGCAGGGTTCCCAAGCCCACCATCCGGGTTCCACTGCCTACCGCATCACGGTCCACCTCTCAGGTCAGCACCATGCACGGCCTCCAGCATTACTATAAACACCAGAAACTACTTGCAACTCCTGGACCGAGTACTAAGCGATTAATAGGCCGAGCGGGGTCATATTTCAGGGCCCAGCATGTGGTAGTATCTAGTCTTGGATTACATACACGGAACTCAGTTCCTATGGACGGTTCCAATGAAACAACCCGCCATGTACTCCTATACAGCCTTTCACCGGTACCTTTACCAAATCAAGTTCAACACACAACCTTTGCTCACCGATCACATTCTCACAATTCTGTTCATCTCCCAGATGACAGACCATACACAACTCTAAGCATAGCATGCATAGCAGGATAAGGCACATCATAGCTCAAGCAACTACCAGGTATGCTAGGTTGCAAGGTTCGGCTATTTACTGTGACAAGGTTAGGTCATGCAAAGGAAGTGAGTTCAACTAACGTGGCAAAAGCAGTTGAAGCATTTGATCCTAATGCAATAAATAAGTGCAGGAGCAAGAACATGGGAATTATCGGGATGATCAAAAGGGTTGCTTGCCTTGTTGCTCAGAGGAGGAACGATATCCGTCAGACGGATATTCGGTGGGATTCGGGGGTGCGGAGCCTACCGAAATGAATGGCAACATTCAATAACAATCATATGCAATCAAAATGATGCATGAGCATGGCATGAGAATGCAAGGTGATAGGTTATTACAATCAACATGTATTAGGTTTAGAGTTGATTTGAATCACATTCGAATATCAATTCAAACGGGGTATTCTCGGATACCGTTTTAATTGATTCGACCTGATGCTCAGATCAACTTGATGTTAGCATGCATGAAATGTCATGCTATGGTACTGATTTGTAATTAGGACAGTGTGTGATCATGGCATTCATAATGAAATTTGAATATTTTCCAAATTCCATTTATAAAGTAATTATAAGAATTGAATTATTCCTTATTATACATGTTAGGGTTCTGTAACTTTTTCAAACATGGTTGAAAATAGCATAATCAGAATCTTTGAATTTTTCTGATACTTTTTCATATATAAATTATTTTCATTGGAGTTACAGATTAATTTCTATGATTTTTACAAGTTTTAGCAATTTCTTGGAATTATTTCTATACTGGAAATTCTCTTTATTGCATCAGACTGACGTCAGCAGGTCAGCCGACCTGTTCAGGTCAAACCTGACAAGGGGGCCCCACTGGTCAGCCTCTCTAGGACTAATCCCGCGCTGACCAGTCCCTAAACCGAGTTGACTTGGCCTTGGGCCCACTGTCAACGAGAGATTAAGCTCCTAATCTACTGGGTTAGCTTTGCCACGTCGACCCCCACCGGAGCATGGCCGGCAGCGACCACGGGCGCGGCGGAGGGCTCGCCGAAGGAAGCTAGACTGCGCGTCGGCCGTCGGTTTTGGGCGCAGAAAGCAGCTACGGGTAGCTGGTGCAAAGCCGCATCTAGCGGGGGCATCAGGGGAAGCTAGGGTCGCCGGGAGGGGCGCCGGCGACGAGCCGAAGCGGCGGCCGAAGCTCGGCCTTCTATGAGAGATGGCTCTAGGGCACGGGGAGGGCAGCTGGAGGGCTCATCACGCTCCTGGAGGCTCCAGGAGCTCGAATCCTAGCTCGAGCGCGTGGATCAGACACCACAACGACGGCGACGACATGACCGGCGGCGAGGAGCTCTCGGCCTTGGTGGGGAACGGGGCTACGATGCACGTAAGAGCATGGGGCGAGAGGGGAAACGACGACGAGCTCACGGCGGTTCCGATGGTGTTGTTGAGGGGCTCGGGGGTGCGCCGGAGGGAGCGAATCGACGGGAGAGGTCCGGCGGCCGGAGGTGGAAGATGATGGCGCCGCGGGCGATGCAGAGCTCGGGGAAGCTTCGGCTTCTGCAGAGAGGACCGGCGCGACGAGGCGGAGCTAACGGCGTGCTCAGCAAGAGGAGGCTAAGGCTAGGGGCACGGGCAGCTCGAGCTTTGCTCGGCTCCAATGGCGGCAGCAGGAAGGAGGAAGAGATCCGGGAGGAGGGAGAGAGCCGACGCTGGGAATGGATAGGTGAGGCCTCGGGGAGCTTATCCCCGGCCTTGCCAGCGCGAGGCGACGGCCAGGTAGGCGCACAGGTGCGTGGCCGCGCCGGAGGAGGCGGCGGCCACGTCCTGCTCCTACTGGCGCGAGGGAGACGACAGGAGCTGGGATGGGCCGGGCCAGGCTAGGCGACAGGTAAGCTCTTTTCCATTTCCTTCTGTTTTATTTCTGTGTTAATTTCTGACATTGATTTGCTATTTATTTCAGCTCCAAAAAAAGTTGTAAAAACTAATTTAAACACACCTGAATATTTGTTATAATATTCTCAACCATTTCCAAAGTTTTCAACATTTTTGAAAATTTATAGTTTCTGATTTCAATTTTAAAGTTTGAAACCAGTGGCTTTTGCTTTAATTTAAAATGCTTAAAGTGTCAAGAAAATAGTTTTCTCCAATGCTCATTTACTTTCATGATTTATCAGAAAGTTTGAACATTTCTTGAGGCCATTTTGGGTTCATTGATTTCAACTAGTTTGAGATTTTCTTTATTTAAAGTAGTGGCTAGGGTTTTGAGTTTTTCCTTTGCCACTTTCTTGTTCTTGTTGAAAATTCTTAGATGCAAATGCAAAGAAGACATGAGCACAAGACTAACTTGCTTAAGGTGTCAGGGATGTGACACTTCGGTAGTGTACCGTGACAACGATCTAGCATGTCATGGACATTAATGGAAACATCATACTAGCTATCTTACGATCATGCAATGGCAATGTAGACGTGGTGGCACATGTCATGGTGGCAGTTGCATGTCAATATATCTCAGAATGACTTTGAAAAAAGCCATTGTAGGTAGGTATGGTGGCTGTTTTGAGGGTGGCTAATAGTGGGTTTTGTGCACCGGTGAAAGTTGCACGACACTAAAGAAGATAGTGATGGTGGAAGGTGAAAGTGCATCTAAACCATGGACTCAACATTAGTCATGAAGAATTTATATACTTGTTGCAAATGTTTTATTAGTAATCGAAACAAAGCGTTTAACGCATACTCCTAGGGGAAGGGTTGGTAGGTATAAACCATCGCGCGATCCCGACCGCTACACAAAGGATGACAATCAATAGACTAATCATGCTCAGACTTCATCACATAGCGGTTCACCATAAGTGCATGCTACGGGAATCACTAACCTCAACACAAGTATTTCTAGATCCACAACACCTTACTAGTATAACTTCAATATTACCATAACCACAACTCAAAACTAGTTTAGATGAATCAAACTTCTCTAACTATTCAATGCACATGAAGGTGGAAGTTTTCGTATCCCTTTGGATAACTACCCCTTTTGAGACTACTTTCAAAGCATAGATCAACTACCAAGCCACGCACCGCCGTGCTATAAAAGGTATAAGTGAAGCACATAGAGCAAAACATCTAGCTCAAAAGATATAAGTGAAGCACATGTGAGCTGAATTGTCTAACCAAAGGATATAAGTGAAGCTCGACAAAATCACGGTGAGTGCATGTCTCTATCTCTAGGTGTGCAGCAAGGATGATTGTGACACAACAAAAATAAAAGACTCCTACGATACAAGACGCTCCAAGCAAAACACATAACATGTGGTGAATAAAAATATAGCCCCAAGTAATGTTACCGATGGATCGAAGACGAAAGAGGGGATGCCTTCCCGGGGCATCCCCAAGCTTAGGCTTTTACGACATCCTTGAATCATCTTGGGGTGCCTTGGGCATCCCCAAGCTTGAGCTCTTGCCACTCTTTATATTTTTGTCCATAAGAACTTCACCCAAAACTTGAAAACTTCACAACACGAAACTTAAACAGAAACTCGTGATAACATTAGTATAAGAAAGCAAACCACCACTTCCTTAGGTACTATAGAAAACTTGAATTCTACTTATATTGATGTTGGGTTACTGTATTTTCAATCTTCCATGGGTAATACCCCCCGAGACTATCCATAGTTTCATCAAAATAAGCAACCAACAGAAAAAAACAGAATCTGTTAACAGCAGACCAGTTTGTAGCAATCTGTATACTTCGTATACTTCTGGTACTTCAAAAATTCTAAAAAATTACGAGGGTCTGAAGAATTTGTGTAAAAATCAGCAGCAAAAAGAATCAACTCAAAAGCTCTCACATAAAAAAATGAAAATTCTTTTCGTGAGCAGAAAGTTTCTGTCTTTTCCAGCATAACCAAACGATCATCCCCAAGACTAATCATAACGGTTTTGCTTGGCACAAACGCAAAAAGAAACACAAAAAACACAATCATAACAGAATTATGAAAGTGTGGAAAACAAAAAAGAAAAAGAAAAAGGATAGATTCGTTGGGTTGCCTCCCAACAAGCGCTGTTGTTTAACGCCCTTAGCTAGGCATTCAATGATGCTCTCACAAAAGACAAGAATTGAAGCACAACGAGAGCATCCTAAAACATGTGAAAACCACATCTAAGTCTAACATACTTCCTATGCATAGGCATTTTATAGGAAAACAGATTGTCAAGACAACCAATAGTTGCCATATGCAAGGAAGAAGAAAGAGACAATATCAGTCTCCACATAACGAGAGGTAATTTGGTAACATGAAAGTTTCTACCAAAATATTTTCCTCTCTCATAGCAATTACATGTGGGATCATATTCGAATTCAACAATGTAGCTATCACATAGGATATTCTTTTCGTGATCCACATGCATGCAAAGTTGACGCTCTTCAACAATAGTGGGATTATCATCAACTAAAGTCATGACTTCTCCAAACCCACTTTCAATAATATTGCAAATATCATAATCATCATGAGGCTTGAACAAATTTTCAAGATCATAAGAAAGATCATCACCCCAATCATGATTATTGCAACAACTAGGGGACATAGCAAAACTAGCAACCCCAAGCTTAGGGTTTTGCATATTTTTAGCATGATTGACACTAATGGGATTTATAGTGAAACTATTGCAATCATGCTTTTCATTCAAGGAGCCCTCGTGAATCACTTCATAAATTTCTTCATCACGATTTTTAGATTCACGCATCTCAAGCAAAACTCCATAGAGAAAGTCAAGTGCACTCAACTCACTAGCAATTGGTTCCACATAAGTGGATCTCTTAAAGTGATTAGCAAGTGGATGAGGATCCATATCAATAGATTTTCAGCAAGCAAAGATGCAAGAATATTGAAGGCACATGGCAACACAGGCGAACGGAAAAAGGGCGAATGAAAAGTCAAACGAAAAAGGCAAACGAAAAAGGCAAATGTGAAGTGGGGAAGAGGAAAACGAGAGGCAACTGGCAAAAAAGTAAATGCAAGAGATGAGTTTGTGAGACCTACTTGGATAGATCTCTCCTTCCCCGGCAATGGCGCCAGAAATACTTCTTGCTACTGCAACAAAAGACCTTCCAACGGCGCCGGAAACAAGTGTGCTGACGGGAGACTATTCTTGTCTTGATTCTCCTCAGCAACGGCACCAGGAATCCTTCTGCTACGGCTACGCCTTTAGGGACTTCCTAGGCAAATATGCAAAGGATTCCCCCGTGGCCTTGGAGCCTTGCGTTGGTGTTCCCTCGAAGCGGAAAGGGTGATGTAGCATTGCGGCGGTAAGTATTTCCCTCATTTTTGAGAACCAAGGTATCGATCCAATCAAGGAGTATCACAAGTGCCTGCACAAACACAAAGAGCTTGCTCCCAACACTATGAAGGGGTTGTCAATCCCTTATAGATTGTTTGCCAAGTGAGAACTGAAAGCAACAAAGTAACAAAGCAAAGTAAAAGCGAAAGTGGAAACGATATGTGTGAATAGACCCGGGGGCCGTAGTGTTCACTAGTGGCTGCTCTCATAAAAGCAAGTAGACGGTGGGTGAACGAATTACTGTCGAGCAATTGATAGAGCCGCGCAAAGTCGTGATGTTATCTATGGCAATGATTATATCTATAGGCGTCACGTCCAAAACAAGTAGACCGATACTTTCTGCATCTACTACTATTACTCCACACATTGACCGCTATCCAGCAGGCATCTAGTGTATTAAGTTCATGAGAACAGAGTAAGGCCCTAAGCAGGATGGCATGATGTAGATGGACAATCTCATATCTACGACAAAGCCCATCTTGTTACCCTTGATGGCAACAACACGATGTGTGCCTTGCTGCCCCTACTGTCATTGGGAAAGGTCACCACACGGTATGAACCCAAAACCAAGCACTTCTCCCATTGCAAGAATCATATATCTAGTTGGCCAAACAAAACCCAAGACTCGGAGAGATTTACAAGGATATCAAATCATGCATATCAGAAATCAGCAAAGACTTAAATATATATCATAGATAATCTGATCACAAATCCACGATTCATCGGATCTCGACAAACACACCGCCAAAGAAGATTACATCGGATAGATCTCCATGAAGATCATGGAGAACTTTGTATTGAAGATCCAAGAGAGAGAAGAAACCATCTAGCTACTAACTACGGACCCGTAGGTCTGAAGTGAACTACTCACGAGTCATTGGAGGGGCGATGATGTTGATGAAGAAGCCCTCCAACTCCAAAGTCCCCTCCGGAAGGGCACCGAGAAGGGTCTCCACATCAGATCTCGCGGAAACGGAAGCTTGCGGCGGAAAAGTGTTTTCGTGGACGCCCTGATTTTTTATGGATTTTTAGGGAATTTATAAGCCAAAGACCTAGGGCAGGGCAGCACCAGGGAGGCCACAAGCTTGGTTGCCGCGGCCTCCCCCTGGCCGCGGCAACAGGGCTTGTGGGCTCCCTGTGGGCCCACTTGCTTGGCCCTCAAGCCTCCCGATCTTCTTCCGTTCTGGAAAAAATCATTTTGGGGATTTTATTCCATTTGGACTCCGTTCCAAAATCAGATCTGAAAAGAGTCAAAAAGACAGAAAAAACAGGAACTCGCACTTGGCACTGAGTTAATAAGTTAGTCCCAAAAAAGATATAAAAGGTAAACAAAACATCCAAAGTTGACAAGATAACAGCGTGAAACCATCAAAAATTATAGATACGTTTGAGACGTATCAAGCGTCTCCTAACGTGATTTCCATGAACGTTCTACCTGAGGCGGAGTCCAAGATATTGCGAGAAGCAAAATTCAAACCAGCATAAAAGATTTGTATAATCATCCACAAACTCAAGCCATGAGCGGGACAATTTCTAATCATTAACTTCATCCTCTCCCAAGATTGTGCAACGTGTTCATGATCAAGTTGCTTGAAATTCATGATATTGTTACGTAGAGAGATAATCTTAGCCGGCGGAAAATACTTGAATATGTAAGCATCTTTGCACTTATCCCAAGAATCGATACTATTTGTAGGCAAAGAAGAAAACCAAGTTTTTGGGCGATCTCGCAACGAGAAAGGAAAAAATCTTCAACTTAACAACGTCATTATCCACATCTCTTTTCTTTTGCATATCGCAAAGTTCAACGAAGGTATTGAGATGGGATGCGGCATCTTCACTAGGAAGGCCAGAAAATTGCTCTTTCATAACAAGATTCAGCAAGGCAGCATTGATTTCATATGATTCCGCACTAGTGGCGGGAGCAATCGGAGTACTGATAAAATCATTATTATTAGTACTCGAGAAGTCGCAAATTTTCGTGTTTTCAGCCATGATAACTTCAACAAACCAGCAAGAACACAAGCAAGCAAGAAAACTGGCAAGGGAAAACGGCAAAAGGCAAAAGAAAATGGCAAAGGAGAAAGGCAAAAAGGCAAATGAAAACGACAAAGGAGAAATGCAAATGAAAACGGAAAATGTGAAGCGGGGGAGAGGAAAACGAGAGGCAACTGGCAAAAAAGGTAAATGCAAGAGATGAGTTTGTGACACCTACTTGGGTAGATCTTGACTTGATCTCTCCTCCCCGGCAACAGCGCCATAAATCCTTCTGCTACTGCGACAACAGACCTTCCCTGGCAACGCCGACAAGAATCTTTCTGCTACGGGCTACGCCTATAGGGACTTCCTTGGCAAATATGCAAAGGATTTCCCCGCGGCCTTGGAGCCTTGCGTTGGTGTTCCCTTGAAGAGGAAAGGGTGATGTAGCACAACGGCGGTAAGTATTTCCCTCAGTTTGAGAACCAAGGTATCGATCCAGTGGGAGGATCGCGTCAAGTCACAAGTACCTGCACAAACACAAAGAGCTTGCACCCAACGCTATGAAGGGGTTGTCAATCCCTTATAGATTGTTTGCAGAGTGAGAACTGAAAGCAAAAAGTAAACAAAGAAAAGTAAAAGTAAAGGTGGAGACGATAGTTGTGAATAGACCCGGGGGCCGTAGTGTTCACTAGTGGCTTCTCTCATGAAAGCAAGTAGATGGTGGGTGAACGAATTACTGTCGAGCAATTGATAGAACCGCACAAAGTCGTGACGTTATCTATGGCAATGATCATATCTATAGGCATCACGTCCAAAACAAGTAGACCGATACTTTCTGCATCTACTACTATTACTCCACACGTCGACCGCCATCCAGCATGCATCTAATGTATTGAGTTCATAAGAACAGAGTAACGCCTTAAGCAAGACGACATGATGTATATGGACAATCTCAAATCTATGATGAAAGCCCATCTTGTTACCCTTCATGGCAACAACACGATGCGTGCCTTGCTGTCCCTTCTATCACTGGGAAAGGTCACCGCACGGTATGAACCCAAAACCAAGCACTTCTCCCATTGCAAGAATCATAGATCTAGTTGGCCAAACAAAACCTAAGACTCGGAGAGACTTACAAGGATATCAAATCATGCATATAAGAAATCAGCAAAGACTCAAATATAATTCATAGATAATCTGATCACAAATCCATAATTCATCTCATCTCGACAAACACACCGCCAAAGAGGATTACCTCGGATAGATCTCCATGAAGATCATGGAGAACTTTGTATTGAAGAGCCAAGAGAGAGAAGAAGCTATCTAGCTACTAACTACGGACCCGTAGGTCTGAAGTGGGCTACTCACGAGTCATTGGAGAGGCGATAATGTTGATGTAGAAGCCCTCCAACTCCAAAGTCCCCTCCGGCAGGGCACCGGGAAGGGTCTCTAGATGAGATCTTGCGGAAACAGAAGCTTGCGGCGGCGAAAAAGTGTTTTCGTGGATGCCCTGATTTTTTTGCGATTTTAGGGAATTTATAGGCCAAAGAGCTAGGGCAGGGGAGCGCGAGGGAGGCCACAAGTATGGTTGCCGCGGGCCCCCTGGCCGCGGCAACAGGGCTTGTGGGCTCCCTGTGGGCCCCCTGCCTTGGCCCTCAAGTCCCCCGATCTTCTTTTGTTCTGAAAAAATTTATTTCGGGGATTTTATTCCGTTTGGACTCCATTCCAAAATCAGATCTGAAAAGAGTCAAAAACACAGAAAAAATAGGAACTGGCACTTGGCACTGAATTAATTAGTTAGTCCCAAAAAAGATATAAAAGGTATATAAAACATCCAAAGTTGACAAGATAACAACGTGAAACCATCAACAATTATAGATACGTTTGAGAAGTATCACCCGGCGACCCCTGCGCCGACCCGTCTGCCCCGGCCACCCTGACGCCGGCCGACCCCCTCAACCCCGACCCGGATGCCGACGACCTCAACCCCGACGCCGCCCCCTCGCCCCGGCAACCCTGACCCCAACACTAGTAGGAAAAAGCTTATAGGTAGGAGCCTAGTAGTAGCGCTAGAATATAGCATGCGCTGCTGCTACTTAGCAGTAGTGCTGGAGACATAAAGCGCTACTACTAGGATCCGTAGCAGTAGCGTTGGATATATTTCCAGCGCTACTACTAAAGGAGGCCCAACGAGGCCATCGACGGTAGCATTAGTAGCAGCGCGCGCTTGTGTAAAGCGCTACTGCTAAGTTTAATAGCAGTAGCACTGGCGTGAAACCAGCGCTACTGCTAAGTCTATCTTCTCCAAGTTATCCAACCGGCCGCCCCTCCTAATCCCCTTTCCGCTCTCACTCTCCCCTGGACCCCCCTGTTGGAAATATTCCCTAGAGGCAATAATAAATTAGTTATTATTATATTTCTTTGTTCATGATAATCGTTTATTATCCATGCTATAATTATATTGATTGGAAACACAGTGCATGTGTGGATACATAGACAATACACTGTCCCTAGTAAGCCTCTAGTTGACTAGCTCGTTGATCAAATATGGTCAAAGTTTCCTGACCATAGGCAAGTGTTGTCACTTGATAACGGGATCACATCATTAGTAGAATCATGTGATGGACTAGACCCAAACTAATAGACCTAGCATGTTCATCGTGTCATTTTGTTGCTACTGTTTTCTGCGTGTCAAGTATTTGTTCCTGTGACCATGAGATCATATAACTCACTGACACCGGAGGAATGCTTTGTGTGTATCAAATGTCACAACGTAACTGGGTGACTATAAAGATGCTCTACAGGTATCTCCGAAGGTGTTCGTTGAGTTAGTATGGATCGAGACTGGGATTTGTCACTCCGTGTGACGGAGAGGTATCTCGGGGCCCACTCGGTAATACAACATCACACACAAGCCTTGCAAGCAATGTGACTTAGTGTAAGTTGCAGGATCTTGTATTACGGAACGAGTAAAGAGACTTGCCGGTAAACGAGATTGAAATAGGTATGCGGATACTGACGATCGAATCTCGGGCAAGTAACATACCGAAGGACAAAGGGAATGACATACGGGATTATATGAATCCTTGGCACTGAGGTTCAAACGATAAGATCTTCGTTGAATATGTAGGATCCAATATGGGCATCCAGGTCCCGCTATTGGATATTGACCGAGGAGTCTCTCGGGTCATGTCTACATAGTTCTCGAACCCGCAGGGTCTGCAAACTTAAGGTTCGACGTTGTTTTATGCGTATTTGAGTTATATGGTTGGTTACCGAATGTTGCTCGGAGTCCCGGATGAGATCACGGACGTCAAGAGGGTTTCCGGAATGGTTCGGAAACGAAGATTGGTATATAGGATGACCTCATTTGATTACCGGAAGGTTTTCGGAGTTACCCGGAATGTACCGGGAATGACGAATGGGTTCCGGGTGTTCACCGGGGGGGGGGGGGGGCAACCCACCCCGGGGAAGCCCATAGGCCATGGGGGTGGCGCACCAGCCCTTGGTGGGCTGGTGGGACAGCCCAAGAAGGCCCTATGCGCCAAGGATAGAATATCAAAGAGTAAGAAAAAAAAGGAGGTGGGAAAGGAGAGAAGGACTCCACTTTCCAATCCTAGTTGGACTAGGATTGGAGGAGGACTCCTCCTCCCTTGGTGGCGCAGCCCTTGGGGCTCCTTGAGCCTCAAGGCAAGCCTCCCCTCCCTACTCCTATATATATGGAGCAATTAGGGCTGATTTGAGACAACTTTTGCCACGGCAGCCCGGCCACATACCTCCACGATTTTACCTCTAGATCGCGTTTCCGTGGAGCTCGGGCGGAGCCCTGCCGAGATTAGATCACCACCAACCTCCGGAGCGCCGTCACGCTGCCGGAGAACTCATCTACCTCTCCGTCTCTCTTGCTGGATCAAGAAGGCCGAGATCATCGTCGAGCTGTACGTGTGCTGAACGCGGAGGTGCTGTCCGTTCGGCACTAGATCGTGGGACGGATCGCGGGACGGTTCGCGGGGCGGATCGAGGGACGTGAGGACGTTCCACTACATCAACCGCGTTCACTAACGCTTCTGCTGTGCGATCTACAAGGGTACGTAGATCGGAAATCCCCTCTCGTAGATGGACATCACCATGATAGGTCTCCGTGCGCGTAGGAAATTTTTTGTTTCCCATGCGACATTCCCCAACAGTGGCATCATGAGCTAGGTTCATGCGTAGATGTAATCTCGAGTAGAACACAAAAGTTTTTGTGGGCGGTGATGTGCGTTTTGCTGCCCTCCTTAGTCTTTTCTTGATTCCGCGGTATTGTTGGATCGAAGCGGCTCGGACCGACATTACTCGTAAGCTTACGAGAGATTGGTTTCATCGCTACGAGTAACTCCGTTGCTCAAAGATGACCGGCGAGTGTCGGTTTCTCCAACTTTAGTTGAATCAGATTTGACCGAGGAGGTCCTTGGATGAGGTTAAATAGCAATTCATATATCTCCGTTGTGGTGTTTGCGTAAGTAAGATGCGATCCTACTAGATACCCATGGTCACCACGTAAAACATGCAACAACAATTAGAGGGCGTCTAACTTGTTTTTGCAGGGTATGCTTGTGATGTGATATGGCCAACGATGTGATGTGATATATTGGATGTATGAGATGATCATGTTGTAATAGGAAATATAGACTTGCACGTCGATGGTACGACAACCGGCAGGAGCCATAGGGTTGTCTTTAAACTAATGTTTGTGCTTGCAGATGCGTTTACTATATTGCTAGGACGTAGGTTTAGTAGTAATAGCATGAGTAGCACAACAACCCCGATGGCGACACGTTGATGGAGATCATGATGATGGAGATCATGGTGTGACGCGGGTGACAAGAAGATCGTGCCGGTGCTTTGGTGATGGAGATCAAGAAGCACATGATGATGGCAATATCATGTCACTTATGAATTGCATGTGATGTTAATCCTTTATGCAACTTATCTTGCTTAGAACGACTGTAGCATTATGAGGTGATCTCTCACTAAAATTTCAAGACGAAATTGTGTTCTCCCCGACTGTGCACCGTTGCGACAGTTCTTCGCTTCGAGACACCACGTGATGATCGGGTGTGATAGACTCAACGTTCACATACAACGGGTGCAAAACAGTTGCACACGCGGAACACTCGGGTTAAGCTTGACGAGCCTAGCATGTGCAGACATGGCCTCGGAACACATGAGACCGAAAGGTCGAGCATGAATCGTATAGTTGATATGATTAGCATAGAGTTGCTTACCACTGAAACTATTCTCGACTCACGTGATGATCGAACTTGAGATAGTGGATTTGGATCATGTACCACTCAAATGACTAGAGAGATGTACTTTTTGAGTGGGAGTTCTTAAGTAATATGATTAATTGAACTAATTGTCATGACCATAGTCTAATGGTCTTTGCGAATTACGATGTAGCTTGCGCTATAGCTCTACTGTTTTTATATGTTCCTAGAGAAAATTTAGTTGAAAGTTGATAGTAGCAAACTTTGCAGACTGAGTCTGTAAAACCGAGGATTGTCCTCGTTGCTGCGCAGAAGGCTTATGTCCTTAATGCACCACTCGGTGTACTGCACCTCGAGCATCGTCTGTAGATGTTGTGAACATCCGACATACACGTTTCTGATGACTACACGATAGTTCAGTGCAAAATACTTAATGGCTTAGAAGCAAGGCGCCGAATACGTTTTTGAAACTTCACAGAACATAAGAGATGAAATTGTGATTTCATGCTTGTGCCCTTGTTAAGAGGTATGAGACCTCCGACAAGATTCTTTGTCCACGAAGTAGAGGAGAAAATCTCAATCGTTGAGCATGTGCTCAGATTATCTGAGTACGACAATCGCTTGAATCAAGTGGGAGTTGATCTTCCAGATAAGATAGTGATGGTTCTCCAAAGCCACCGCCACCAAGTTGTGAGAGCTTCGTGATGAACTATAACGTATCAAGGATAGATACAATGATGCTTGAGCGATTCGCGATGTTTGACACTGCGAAAGTAGAAATCAAGAAGGAGCATCAATAGTTGATGGTTAGTAAAACCACTAAGTTTCGATAAAGGCAAGGGCTAGAAGGGATACTTCGTGAAACGGCAAAACAATTGCTGCACTAATGAAGAGACCCCAGATTAAACCCAAGCCCAGGACTAAGTGCTTCTGTTATGAGGGGAACGGTTACTGAGGTAGAGCAACTCTAGATACTTGGTAAGATAAGAAGGCTGGCAAAAGTCGAAAGAAGTATATTTGATATACATGATGTTGATGTGTACTTTACTAGTACTCCTAGTAGCACGAGGGTATTGGATACCGGTTCGGTTGCTAAAGTGATTAGTAACACGAAATCAAAGCTACAACATAAACGGAGACTAACTAAAGGCGAGGTGACGATACGTGTTGGAAGTGTTTCCAAGGTTGATATGATCAAATGTCGCACACTCCCTCTACCATCGGGATTGGTGTTAAACCTAAATAATTGTTATTTGGTGCTTGCGTTAAGCATGAACATGATTGGATCATGTTTATTGCAATACGATTATTCATTTAAAGAGAATAATGGTTACTCTATTTGCTTGAATAATCACCTTCAATGGTTTATTGAATCTCGATCGTAGTGTTACACATGTTCATGATATTGGTGCCAAAAGATACGAGGTAATGATGATAGTACCACTTACTTGTGGCACTGCCGCTTGAGTCATGTTGGTATAAATTGCATGAAGAGGCTCCATGCTGATGGATCTTTATACTCACTTGATTTTGAATCACTAGTGACATGCAAATCATACCACATGAGCAAGGCCTTGTTTTCATTGAGATGAAACAAGATAGTAACTTGTTGGAAGTGATACATTATGATGTATGCAGTCCAATGGGTGTTGAGGCATGCAGTGGATATCATTATGTTCTTACTTCAATGACGATTTGAGAAGATACAAGAATATTTACTTAATGAATCACAAGTCTGAAATATTGAAATGTTCAATTCTGTTTCGGAGTGAAGTTCGTCGTAACAAGAGGATAAACTGTCTACGGTATGATCATAGAAATAAATATCTGAGTTACGATTTTTGGTACGCAGTTAAGACAATGTGGAAATTGTTTCGCAGTTCATGCCACCTGGAACATCATAGTGTGATGATGTGTCTGAACGTCATAGCCACGCACTATTTGGTATGGTGCATGCCATGATGTCTCTTATCGAATTACCACTATCGTTTATGGGTTATGCATTAGAGACAACCGCATTCACTTTAAATAGGGCACCGCGTATTTCCGTTGAGATGACACAGTATAGACTGAGGTTTAGAGAAATCTAAACTGTCGTTTGTTGAAAGTTTTGGGCTTCGACACTTATGTGAAAAAGTTTCAGTCCGATAAGCTCGAACCCAAAGCGGATAAATGCATCTTCATAGGATATCCAAAACAGTTGGGTACATCTCCTATCTCAGATCCGAAAGCAAAGTGTTTGTTTCTAGAAACGGATCCTTTCTCGAGGAAAGGTTTCTCTCGTAAGAATTGAGTGGGAGGGTGGTAGAACTTGATGAGGTTATTGAACCATCACTTCAACCAGTGTGTAGCAGGGCGCACGAAGTTGTTCCTGTGGCGCCTACACCAATTGAAGTGAAAGCTGATGATGGTGATCATCGAGCATCGGATCAAGTTACTACAAACCTCGTAGGTTGACAAGGTCGCGTACTGCTGCAGAGTGGTACGGTAACCCTGTCTTGGAGGTCATGTTGTTGAGCAACAGTGAACCTACGAGTTATGGAGAAAGCAATGGTGGGCCCGGATTTCGACAAATGGCTGGAGGCCATGAAATCCGAGAGAGGATCCATGTATGAAAACAAAGTGTAGAATTTGGAAGAACTACTTGATGGTCATATGACTATTGAGTAAAGATGGGTCTTTAAAAGGAAGACAGACGACGATGGTGATAAGTCTCTATTAAGAAAAGCTCGACTTGTCGCAAAGATGTTTCCGACATGATCAAACAGTTGACTATGGTGAGACTTTCTCACTCGTAGCGATGCTAAAAGTATGTTAGAATTATGTTAGTAGTTGTTGCATTATTTTTGAAATATTGCACATAGGATGTCAAAACATTGTTTCCTCGACGGTTTCCTTGAGCAAACATTGTATGTGATACAACCAGGAGGTTTTGTCGATCCTA
The DNA here is from genome assembly GCF_904849725.1 of Hordeum vulgare subsp. vulgare. Classification (NCBI taxonomy): domain Eukaryota; kingdom Viridiplantae; phylum Streptophyta; class Magnoliopsida; order Poales; family Poaceae; genus Hordeum; species Hordeum vulgare. The sequence continues at coordinate 20,924,276 of NC_058520.1, read as the reverse complement.
AAGATACTAGCAAGTATGCAAGCTCCAGCGATCCTTCAATGGACTGGTGCAAGCATCTCAGAGTTGGAATATACACTTTGATGAGGTGATCAAAGATTTTGGGTTTGTACAAGGTTTATGAGAAACTTATATTTCCAAAGAAGTGAGTGGGAGCAATATAGAATTTCTGATAAGTATATGTGGTTGACATATTGTGGATCAGAAGTAATGTAGAATTTCTGTAAAGCATACAAGGTTGTTTGAAAGGAGTTTTTCAAAGGAATACCTGGATTGCGCTACTTGAACGTTGAGCATCAAAGATCTATGGATATAGATCGAAAGCGCTTAATAGAAGTTTCAACAAGATGCATGCCTTGACAAGTTTTTGAAGGAGTTCAAAATAGATCAGCAAAGAAGGAGTTCTTGGTTGTGTTGTGAGGTGTGAATTTGAGTAAGACTCAAAAACCGACCCCGACGGAATAAAGAGAATAGATGAAGGTCGTCTTCTATGCCTTGGCCGTAGAATCTGAAGTATGCCATGCTGGGTACCGCACCTGATGTGTGCCTTGACTCAAAGTCTGTTGAGAGGTACAGAGAGTGATCCATGATTGAATCACTAGCAGCGGTCAAAATTTATTCTTAGTAACTGATAGACTAAGGATTTTTTCTCGATTATGGAGGTGGTTAAAAAATTCGTCGTAAAGGGTTACGTCGATGCAAGCTTTGACACTAATCCGAATAACTATGAGTAGTGAAACGGATTCGTATAGTAGAGTAAATATTTGGAGTATTTCCGAATAGCACATAGTAGTAGCATCTATAAAATGACATAAAGATTTGTAAAGAACACACGGATCTGAAAGTTTCAGAACCGTTGACTAAAACATCTCTCACGAGCAAGACGTGATCAGACCCCATAACTATATGGGTGTTGGATTCGTTGAAATCACATGGTGATGTGAACTAGATTATTGACTCTAGTGCAAGTGGGAGACTGTTGGAAATATGCCCTAGAGGCAATAATAAATTAGTTATTATTATATTTCTTCATTCACGATAATCGTTTATTATCCATGCTATAATTGTATTGATTGGAAACACAGTGCATGTGTGGATACATAGAAAAAACACTGTCCCTAGTAAGCCTCTAGTTGACTAGCTCGTTGATCAAAGATGGCCAAGGTTTCCTGACCATAGGCAAGTGTTGTCACTTGATAACGGGATCACATCATTAGGAGAATCATGTGATGGACTAGACCCATACTAATAGACGTAGCATGTTGATCGTGTCATTTTGTTGCTACTGTTTTGTGTGTGTCAAGTATTTGTTCCTATGACCATGAGATCATATAACTCACTGACATCGGAGGTATGCTTTGTGTGTATCAAACGTCACAACGTAACTGGGTCACTATAAAGATGCTCTACAGGTATCTCCGAAGGTGTTCGTTGAGTTAGTATGGATCGAGACTGGGATTTGTCACTCCGTGTGACGGAGAGGTATCTCGGGGCCCACTCGGTAATACAACATCACACACAAGCCTTGCAAGCAATGTGACTTAGTGTAAGTTGCGGGATCTTGTATTACGGAACGAGTAAAGAGACTTGCCGGTAAACGAGATTGAAATAGGTATGCGGATACAGACGATCGAATCTCGGGCAAGTAACATACCGAAGGACAAAGGGAATGACATACAGGATTATATGAATCCTTGGCACTGAGGTTCAAACGATAAGATCTTCGTAGAATATGTAGGATCCAATATGGGCATCCAGGTCCCGCTATTGGATATTGACCGAGGAGTCTCTCGGGTCATGTCTACATAGTTCTCGAACCCGCAGGGTCTGCACACTTAAGGTTCGACGTTGTTTTATGCGTATTTGAGTTATATGGTTGGTTACAGAATGTTGTTCGGAGTCCCGGATGAGATCACGGACGTCACGGGGGTTTCCGAAATGGTCCGGAAATGAAGATTGATATATAGGATGACCTCATTTGATTACCGGAAGGTTTTCGGAGTTACCGGGAATGTACCGGGAATGACGAATGGGTTCCGGGTGTTCACCCGGGGGGGGGGGGGCAACCCACCCCGGGAAATCCCATAGGCCTTGGGGGTGGCGCACCAGCCCTTGGTGGGCTGGTGGGACAGCCCAAGAAGGCCCTATGCGCCAAGGATAGAAAATCAAAGAGAAAGAAAAAAAAGGAGGTGGGAAAGGAGAGAAGGACTCCACTTTCCAATCCTAGTTGGACTAGGATTGGAGGAGGACTCCTCCTCCCTTGGTGGCGCAGCCCTTGGGGCTCCTTGAGCCTCAAGGCAAGCCTCCCCTCCCTCCTCCTATATATATGGAGCAATTAGGGCTGATTTGAGACAACTTTTGCCACGGCAGCCCGACCACATACCTCCACGGTTTTACCTCTAGATCGCGTTTCTGCGGAGCTCGGGCGGAGCCCTGCCGAGATTAGATCACCACCAACCTCCGGAGCGCCGTCACGCTGCCGGAGAACTCATCTACCTCTCCGTCTCTCTTGCTGGATCAAGAAGGCGGAGATCATCGTCGAGCTGTACGTGTGCTGAACGCGGAGGTGCTGTCCGTTCGGCACTAGATCGTGGGACGGATCGCGGGACGGTTCCTGGGACGGTTCGCGGGGCGGATCGAGGGACGTGAGGACGTTCCACTACATCAACCGCGTTCACTAACACTTCTGTTGTGCGATCTACAAGGGTACGTAGATCGGAAATCCCCTCTCGTAGATGGACATCACCATGATAGGTCTCCGTGCGCGTAGGAAATTTTTTGTTTCCCATGCGACGTTCCCCAACACCCCCGTCATCCGCTGCCGCCTCCTCCCTCCTCCTCCTCTCTCCTCCCTCCTCACACTGCCCTCCTCCCCCTCCACGCCCCTCCCTCCTCCTTTGGCCGCCCCCTCCTCCCTCATCCCTCCTCCGACCAAGCCCTCCATCGGCAGCCCTCCTCCCCCTCCTCCACTCTCCTCCCACCCCTCCTCATTCCTCCTCCTCCCTCCGCCCTCCTCCCCTCCTCCTCTCTCCTCCCTCCTCCCACCCCCTCCTCATTCGTCCTCCTCCCTCCTCCCACCCCTCCTCCCTCCATCTCTCCTAAACTGTTTTTTACTGTTATTGTATAATGTAGTTTTTTACTGTTTTTTATTAAGTGTTTAATAGAAATAGTTTATTTAGTAAGTGTTTAATAGAAATAGTTTAATTGGTGAGGGAGTGTCCATCATATATGAGAGAAGAAGAATGTCGACTGTTTTCGTGTGGGTCGCTTCTCCTCCTTCTCCTTGTGCTAGATATTTGTTATGCACTAGGGGAAGTAGGAGTAGCGACCATCCTCAACGATCAAAAAATCGGTGAGGGACTGTCCACCATATATGAGAGAAGAAGAATGTCGACTGTTGTCGTGGGGGTCGCTTCTCCTCCTTCTCCTTGTGCTATATATTTGTTATGCACTAGGGGAAGTAGGAGTAGCGACCATCATTGACGGTCGAAAAATCAGTGAGGGACTGTCCACCATATATGAGGGAAGAAGAATGCCGACTGTTGTCGTGGGGGTCGCTTCTCCTCCTTCTCCTTGTGCTAGATATCTGTTATGCACTATGGGAAGTAGGAGTAGCGACCATCATCGATGGTCGAAAAATCGGTGAGGGACTGTCCACCATGTTGCCATTGCATATTGAGTAATAGTGATCCGTCATATAAGTTTCCTAGTAGTTGCCTCCAGTTCTACATCGACATCTGGGTCGATGTGCAGACGCTTCCAGTTCTACCATTATGTGAGTTCTCAACCATATTTATTAAGTAATTTATATTGTTTATTTAAAAATAGTTGACAACTAATTTCTATTAACAGCTTATTTCCATTCAAGCAAACATGTCCAACGCTTGGTAGACATCACCTACTACTGTTCCTGGGCTGAACTAAACTGCGAGGAGATAGGTCATTATGTTTCATGGCTTGAGGATCTTGATACTGTCAAGGCATGTTATTTTCCTGGACTTCGAGATATTAGTACTCAAAATGTGCGACCACTAGTGTGCGTATTAAACTACGGTCACATCTATTTAGGAAAGATGGTAAGATTTTTACTATTTGTCCTCAGTGCATCTTTTGCATACATTAGTTTTTAAGCTAAACTTCATTGCTAAGTATGTTACATCTATGTATTGAACAGGGACTCCCAATGAGTGTTGTTCCTCGTTGGATCGAGTCTAAAGGTCGCATGATAATGGTTAGCTTACGGCCAAGATATCCTTTATTGCACACGAGTGCATTCATCATTTCTCGAAGCGACCAAGTCTTAATAGTCAAAGACTGGAGCAAAATTGTGAATGAACGCAGTAGAGAAGTACTAGGTAGAATATGATGTGTGAGAATATGATCGCAGTATAGAAGCGAGCAAGTCTTAATAGTCAAAGTCTTACGTCCAAGATATCATTTATTGCACACTACTGTATGTCTATGATATGTGAGAGTAGTGTATGTTTAATATGATGTGATGAAACTATTGTATAGAATCTGTATAAATACATCACAAATACGTAGATGGTGCAAATATGTGAAAGCAGTAAAAGTTAGCAGTAGCGTTGGTAATACTTACCAGTAGAGCGGCTTAGCAGCAGCGCGCCATATGAACAATCGCTACTACTATAGTTATCAGTAGCGCTGGACAGGGAAGCGCTACTGCTAACACTACTTACCAGTAGCGCTGCCCATACCAGCGCTACTACTAGTGTTTAGCTGTAGCGCGATAGCAGTAGCGCTTGGCCCGGCGCTACTGCTATGCATATTTCCAGCGCTACTACTAGGGTTTTCCCTTGTAGTGCAACCCTGAGGTGCGCCACCCCCTCTTGCCTCCCTCTTCTCTATTGTTTGCTTGTTGTCAGAGTGTTCAAATGCCGGTTGTTAGAGCATACATATTGTTGTTAAAATGAATGTTGTTAGAGTGTTCAAATGCTTGGTGTTAAAATGAAATGCAGCGACAATTTGGTTCATTGGAACCCATTTGGAGTTGATGTCCATTGGATTCCATTTGGAGCTACTGTCCATTTGGATTTTGTTGCTACAGGAAATGAAAATGAGTGTTTAGTTTGTTGATATATTAAATAAAATGGAAATGAGCATTTTGTTGCCGTTCTTGTGCCGGACTTTGGTTGTTTGCAGGGAAACTCTCTTATAGTGACCTATGTTTTGCTGGAAATGTTGATTCATTTCCATCTCAACCAATTTCAGGCGCTTTATATGTGCACTTTCTAGCATAGGTCGTGTCAAAAATTTCCGTGAATTTGGGCATGACTTGTGCTAGAAAGTTGGACATATCTTGTGCTCGAGATTTGCCGCGATGGGAATGAAACGACATTGAGGCAAAACAAATGTCACTTTTTTGTCATTATTCACTTTATTATCTAAATCTTGATAATTAAACGACTATGACATTGAACCCCAGGAAACATGACCGACAATGATGAGGCCGGAGGTTCTCACACCCAAGAAGGATGAGCACACGCCTACCTCGACTCTCTGGCTGATTCGGAGAAACAAGGGTGTCAGGACCCCCTTGTCATGATGGACAATGATAGTGGTGGCGTCGTCGCCGACACTGGTGCCACCAACACCGGCACTGAGATGGACCCTGAGGATGTTGCCAATGACAACATGGAAAGTGGGACCTCCCAAGCGAGTGAAGGAAAGAAGGTAAAGAGGGAACGACGCCCAAATGAGCTCGGCACTGGAAGATTGGTGGTCACGTCGATGCACCCCGGCGAGTTCGAGCCAACAAAGTCACAGGAAGTGGCAGCGTGTTATGGCAACCAACTAGCATCATCCTACGTGATACCGTTGAGATCAACACCACAAAAATACGGAAAAATGAATATTTGACGCACCTGCTCCTAACTAGATTGCACGCAAGATTCATGTTCCCTGGTCAGAGTGACAATGTTGATCCATGGAAAGATGCTGCCATGAAAAAAAGCAACAACAAAGCCCTAGGGAAGTTCAGCAACGCATTGAGCACTTGGAAAACTAGGATTGAAGTAGACCATGAAACCTACGCTGAGATTGTTGTAGACAATCCGACCATTACACTAGAGGACTTTGAAAAGTTCAAGAAGACTTGCGATGAAGAAGCTGCCAAGGCCAGGTTGGAGAGAGGCAAGCAGTTGCACACAAAGAACATGGGTAACCACTGCCTTGGATGTCGTGGTTACACGAGAAACAAGCACGTGTGGGCTAAGGAGGAGGTGGAACGTGAACGTCCGGGGATCCCAAACTCCTTGGGTGAGTTTACCGACCAACAGGAGCAAGACTTCATCAGGGCCCGACTCTCGTGGGACTCCCCAAAAAGATTTTTTTTTCACCGATGGGCCGACTAGGAAATTCATGAGATTACTGGTAATTATCCTTTTACAGCCTTATATATTCGTTTCTCATCAATGAAGTCTACTACATTCTAGTCACAATCGTGAACGATTCACACTCCATTTTGCAGAGAGAGCAACACAAGATTGCGGCCTAAAGAGACTCATCAACACAATTGACTCAGTCGTCGGCAAACTACAAGTGGGACACTTCTTTCAACCGGGCCATGAACATAATGATGGGACACCCGCCGGGCCAACGACCGCAATATGCACGTGTGCACGGCGCCGGAGACGGCACCACGTGGAAGTACTATTATAACAAGGACCCCGAGGCAAAAAGACAGAGAAAGAAGTTCATTCAAGAGACAATTGACGAGAAGGTGGCGCAAGCGGTTGAGAAAACAAGAGATGATACCAAAGCTGAGGAAATCCATAAAGCAGTAGCTGCCTGCAGAAATGATATGGCAACTGTCTTTACAAGCTTGATTCCAACTGTGGTGAGCTGGGTGCAACAAAATCCAAACGCATCACCAACTGATTTTCCCGTGCCCAGCTTCACCGGGAGCAACTCAATGAACACCGCACCCACACCCGTACGTGTTATGGAAACCGCACCCACACCTATTCCAGCACGTGCTCCCACACCTAGCTGTAACAGAAGCCCTAGCTCCTTGTGTGGCTTGATTATCGGACCATCAACATTGATTGAGCTCGATGCCCTCACGGTAAATACGCGTGTCACCCTCATCAACACAACGAATTAATTAATCTTCAGTTATCATTCTTTTTGAATCTCTGATGCCGCACACGTACATGTCTTCGCAGGCCGACTCCACTCCGTGCACTCTCCTTTACCACATGAAGGGCGGGTTGGTGGATGTGGGGAAGGGTAGTATAGTGAAGCCCAAGGATCGCTTGTTCCACCGTCAGCAGATGCCTGATAACGACTTAAGGGTCTCTGTGACGAGTGTGAAAGTGGGCTACGAGGGTTTTCCTTGTCCCATACGAACTGGTGGAGAGGATGACGAGATGCCCATGCAGCTTGGCCAATGCAAAAATTGGTCGATCCTGTGGCCGAAAAATCTTCTTTGTGTCGAGGTGGCCGGGAGCACACCAATGGTACCTCAAGAAGGTATGACCACAACCCCACCCACACAACTACAACCATCGTCTGTGCTGCTGGGTGAGATCGCGAGACAGAGGAAGGAGGGCCAACCGTTCCAGGGGATGATGACATCGGCCCCATGAAATAAGATATGGATCATGACATGGAGGAGGATGACCCTATCCTATATCTCAATACCGCCTTTGACAACGAATTAATGACGAGTCAACCATATGAATATGAAATGCATGGTGTACCAGAGCCGAACATCCTCGGGAGTGCAAGAAGTCTTTGTTCATGTAATCCTCACATGAGATGCCTCGAGATGCGGGTTCTAGCCAAGATCAACTATTCATTAGCCAGAGTCGTTCAATGCTGATCCCGACAACACTAAGGACGGTGCTCAGGGAGGGTCTGACAGACCCACCATCACCTGAGCCCACCAAGAAGAAGCAGATGAATAGACCGGCAAGAAAATGCAATAAAGCTGCCAATTTTGTTTCTATCAGCCAACCACCTCCGCAGACCAGGGTTGACAGTGTACCGATGAAACATGTGTCATTAATCCATGTCGCAGGAAAGCCAATGGTATCGGTGGATGCGCTAGCTGCCATAACAGGGGATCTCAGGACACTCCATGACCATGTGTTGTCGATAGAGAGAAGCCTACTTGCCTCGGGTGATCCAGGATATCCACTTTATACGGTTCATGGGCCGAGCAGTGGCATGTACGTCCACACATGCCCCGCGGACCTCTTCTTCCTATGATTTGATTAAATCTTCCAGATGTTTCAAATGAGGACACTCGATTTTACTTTCGTCCGCCTGTATGCGTTGCCCATGAACTACATCGTTAGGAGACAACCAATCACTGGTCTTGTGGTTGCGGACCCATACAACATGCATGAGGACTTCTTGTCAATCAATGAAGCCAAACGTTAATATGCGAGGGAGTACATCGAAGAACTCGATCATCAATAAGGACAAAGAAACGATTCTCCTACCTTATCATCCCGGGTAAGTCATCCGTGGATAGCCACTATAACATATACATCCTTTTGTGCATTTCAATAATTACTTTGCACGCATGGAGGTTAACTTGATCGTGTATTTTGCGCAGCGAGGGGTGCCTTGCCGTTCTCATCGTTCTTTACCTGTGTTTCTCCCATGCTCCATATTCGGACCCGTCGAAGAACATACACAAGAAATATTACACACACATAAAGTAGGTTCTGGGCAAAACTCTCCTGGGATTCAGCATGCGGGGTGGCTACATCCAAAAAAAAGGCCGGATTGTGTTTCGGCCATAAGACTGACTTATGTTGCATCCAGGGACCAGCAAGAAGTGATAATGATGGATTCTGTGTCATCCATCTAATGATGGAGTACAGAAGGGATGTGCAATCACTGTACATGAAATCTTCATCTGATACCCATATTCAGAGATGGGTCGAAGCCTTTGGAGCCGTGCTGGATAATTGACTTCGAAATGATTTCTACCGGATTCAAAAGGAAATTGCATCCATCATCATGAAATACGTCCTCGAAGAGAATGAGATGTTCTACGGCGGCCCAATATTGCAAGCTGACATTCGAACCCACATAGCCCTATAGTGTAAGGACATGACGCCTTTCACTAAGCTTGGACGTGTACTCCGGGATATGGATAGATGGAAAGAGTGCACTTATTGAAGATAATGTGTCCGTTTAGTTAGTTGTTACTTTTTGTATGATGAAACTTTGAATGTCTCAGTAGGATGAAACTATTAGATGTAAATAGTGCCGCGCTCTAGTTAATTAGTTTTGATACGATGAATTTTGTTTACTATGTTTACTATACGTTGCTTCTATTTCATAACTGTTTCTGTCCACATGCTGACGTATCTTATGCTGCATATTATCGTTGAATTCGCTTGATGATATATATGCATATCTGACAAGTATTTAAATGAACAATGGCGATAAAGTGGTAGTCCGTGTATGTAGGGCATGTTCGGGGTGTGTACGATTAGTGGTTAGAAAGGGTTTGATCGTAAAATGGATGCTGAAGCTAGTTACTTAAGATTCATAGCGCAACAGAGGATTCACAACCGGCGCCGCCAAAACTATTACATAATCCCGCTTTTGCTCATTGTAATCGCTCTTCTCTCGTATGTCATAGTTTAGCAGGGCCGGTCTTGTGTTTCATGAGGCCCTAGGCAAACTCAGCGATATGGCCTCCTGTGTTCCAAGACCACACATTTTTAGTTTAAGATTTAACTATAATAATTCGAATGACTCCAGGCAACATGGCAGGCTAATGTCAGAAAATTATGTAGAAAAAAGGATACAAAGAATTGGGAATTCATTTTACTTTTTTTGCGGAGGAAAGAATTAGGAATTTATACATCCGATGATTGAAACCCTAGGTATACATGGATAAATATTTGAATACATAAGTACTAAATAAAGGATAAAATATACTACTGAAATCGTCTAATTGATGTTTGGTGGCATAGATCAGGAACATGGATGGATCATGAATCTGTTCATACGTAGTACTGCTGCTGATGAATGGATGGATCAGGGTCAGGGATACGTACTGATGTTGATTACTGCTTCCGATGGATGGATGGAACATGGATCTTGCCGGATGGCGGATAGCCGGGCCTCGTTGGCTGACGTACGTGCATTCGTTCTCCTGCTGATTACTGCTGCTGCTTTGGCCGGACCACCACTAGTGGGGACGGGGCCTTTAGCCCCGGCCCATAAGGGGCTTTAGTCTTGGTTCACCAATCGGGACTAAAGGGGCGGGACTAAAGGCCTAACCTTTAGTCCCGGCCCTGTTCCAAGCCGGGACTAAAAGTGCTCCATGTGGGCGTCTCGTAGCGCCTCAGGGGCAGGCCCTTTAGTCCCGGTTCGTTACACGGTCGGGACTAAAAAGTTTCAGATTTCGTTTATTTTTGGATTTTTTTTGAATGAAATTATTTTTGGGTTTTAGGGTTTTAGGGTTTAGGTGTTCGGGAGATTAACGTGATGTCTCGATTGGTGTTCGGGAATTAGTTTTCATATAATTTAAATAGAAATAATTAAGCATACATATATAAGATTAACTTATCTTACAAGCGAGCATATATATACAATTATATGGAGATCTGAATTATCGGGACTAGAGCCCGTCTATTCGATTACATGGACGAACATCAGTAATGCCCCCTAGCTACACTAAATTGTCCTTTGTCATCTATAGCTTCCGTCCTCAGAAAGGTCGCAAGCTCCTCTGTAACAGCAATCGCGCGTTGCTCTGGTAGGACCTTCGTGCTCATGGCCGTGTACTATATAAGAAGTGGAGATGAATATGAATATCAATCATGATAACAAAGAATGACGGGTAAAAATAGAGGTGTGAATGTTCATTGCTTACGTCGAATCTGTGATCCTTGTGCTCAGAGGTAAACGTGCGAATGGTCTCTCAAACATAGTATCCGCATAGATGCGTCCCCCGTGGCTGCTGGTCGCACTTTACGAGAATAGAATATATATAATCAAAATAATAATCTAGCATCATAAATGTATTGAAAATAGAAGTATATCATACTACTACTTACCTGAGACGCTCTAAAGGTCAACTTCTCAGGCTCGATACGGGGAGTCACGCACTTGATCCGCTTCCAAACCCTGCCCGACAAGGATAATGATTTGCTAAATTTTTCATTAATTGATATATCATAAAATCATCGAAAGAGACCGATAGAGCGCAAGAATGATTGAAATTACCCTTGGAGCATGTCCTGCAGGCTTTGGAACTGTTCCAAGGGTCTCGATAATGGGTCGAAGGCATCAACTATTCCCTTGTCAATTTGAATGTCCAACAGAATCAAATGGAAGCTGCACATGTATATATATATATATGTGTGTGTGTGTCAGTAACTTATCAATTACACTTATAAGTGAATGGACACAACAGAGTAAAGACCCTCACCTGAAGTTGTATGGAAACAGTATGTGGTCATAGAAATTTTGATCTGTTAGAAACCTTAGAAGGTTTTCCTCCGTCTCCTTGGGTTTATCAGTTAGCATCGCTATATGTATTTTATCTGGGTCAATAAACCCAATATTTATGATGTTTCTACTTTTACAATCCAGAATCTTCATTCTGCATAATAGAGTACAAGTTATATATAGACAATGAATTGAAATAACTAAACGAGTTATATGTAGACAACGAATTGAAAAAAACTTATAGACAATAGCAACTCAAGCGATTTGTCGAGGGCGTCGCCATTATACATCTGGAAGAGTTCATCAAAGTCGATATGGATTTCTTCGGGGCGGCCGTAGTACTCCCGTGGGACACTCACCACGATCATCGTTCTCCCATTCTTTGATTCACTTAAGTACCATGTATGCAAGTAACGCATATTTGTTGGGAGATCATCTTTGCTGACCAAAGGCGCTCCCATGACAAACTGTGGCTTAGGGGCTACCACAACCTTGGGTAACCTGTCGTCTTGGGAAGCCAGAATGTCTTCAACCGGGATACCCCATTCAGCCGCCCACTTCTTTGCTAATTCGAAATCTTCCCCCTGCATCGGAGGGGAGACATTCTCGGTTAACACCCTGAGGGGTGAGATCGACTGTTTGGCCTATTGTCCAAGCTGAGGAACGTCTGTTTTTTTCTTGCTTGTAGTTGAACTTGATTTGCTCCCACTTGCACTTGCACGTGATCTGCTCTTTTCACTTCCTTCTGCAATGTGCGTGTATAGTCATCAGGCTGATGGTGTAAGTCATACTATGATGGAAGGGTCGTGAAGTATTTTGCAAATGCTATTTGCTTCTCGGTGTATTCCGGGCGGGGCTCGGGTTCCTTATTTTTCATCTGCGCATCATGATGTTCCTTTGCTATCCTGGCGTTTTCCTCGGGGGTACGATCATAAGGTCTGATAGGAAGATTAGGATGAGGTACCTTTGGGAGGGGCGACCGTTTGCGCTTTGGAGGGCTCCGTCGCTTAGAAATCGTCGGCGGAGCGTTCTTGCTGGCACGCTTCCGCTTAGTATCCGGAGCGGGCGGCGGCGGAGACGGACGACCCAAGTCCGGCAGCGGTGATCGAGATGGACTCGTGTTGTGCTGGCCGACGTCATGTGGAGGGCTTGGAGGTAATGGAGGTGTAGGTGACCTACGACGACTCGGAAGCGGTGTTGTCCTTGGGGCCGAGCCTGGAAGCTTGATGTAGTTCTTGTTCCATAGGATGACTCCACCCAGTACTTCTCCGAGTGTCCTCTCATCTTCGGGTCCACCTATGTCGAGCTCCATATCATGAAACCCCGCCATGATTTCATCCACCCCGACTTTAGCAAAGCCAGTTGGAATCTCACGACCATGCCAGCGTGCATCAGGGCCAGAAGGTAAAGCTTGTCCGACGGCCACCTTCATGGACATGTTCTTGAATTTCTGATGGAGTTCACATGATGTTGACTCCTTGATTCCATACACGGGGTAGCCGGGACCGCCCTATATCATTCTTTGTGCATCGTCGGGTGGGGCCTCAGATTCAGCCACGCTGCTTTTCCGCTTAGATGGGGCGCTGGTAATATCAAATGCAGCATCTTCCTGGCACGCTACTCCTGTAAGCTCATCAATCTGCTTCTGTTGCTCGTTAATCCTGGCAAGCAACTGGTTGAACTTGTCATTCTCCTCATCCTGCTGCCACTTCTTTGCTCTCTCTCGGCTTCTGTAAGTGTCTTGGTCTCTGGCAAACCCAATCCACCACGGGTAAGAAGGACCGAAGCCTCGCGTTCGTCCTCCATGTTCGTCATTGCCGAGGACCAGTGTGAGCAAATCTTTATCTCTATCTGCAGTGAACTTTCTTTTTCCCTCCTTAATTTCTTTCACTATCCTTTTCCAATTCTCCCTGGGTATCCGAAGACCGTCACTGCAGCTGAGGTCCCCTGTTTCTTCGTCGTACGAACCACCATGCGCAAGGAACCAATTTCTTGCTCCCAATTCCCACTCATCACGGAGTGGATTAGGTACGATGCCTTTAGCTAGCAGATCTTGCTCTTTCTTATCCCACTTTGGGATGGAAGTCTGATAGCCCCCTGGCCCCAACTTGTGGTGATATTTCTTCTTGTCGGCATTTATGTTGTTCTTTTCTGATAATGCCTGGGCATCTTCTGACTCGTTGTACTCTTGAAATGCCTTCCAGTGATTCGCCTGCTTGGCTAGATACCCCTCGAATACTAGCATTTTCTTTGTCTTCAGATAGTTTTTCCATAGCTTCTTCTTCCAGCTACGGAACAGTTCAGCCATCTTCTTTAGAGTCCACTGCTGGACTTTGGCCCTCAGTTTGTCTGCGGCGTCTTCATTCTCACATTCTGGCAGGTTGAAATGTGACATTGAGATCATTCCAAAGATTATCTTTGTACCTTTCGGCGACATAGTCACTATCGGCTGCCCCTTTGCGCTTGTTCCACTCCCGAACGCTGACCGGGACGTGATCCCTAACGAGAACTCCGCATTGCTTCTTGAATGTGTCAGCAGCATTCTTAGGAAGCTTTGGTTCGCCCGTAGGCAATATCACCTCAAAGGTGTAATGCGTCCGTGCATCCAACTTTCTAGTCGGGCCTCGTTTCGTAGCTTTGCTCGATGTGGAGGCCTAAGAGGGAGAAACATTCGTGAAATGAATGTATATGTATACAATATAGAGCTATCTCCAATATTTTTCACATATTACAAGTGATTGTCGAACTTCATATGTATACCTCGCTGGACTTTATTATTTCTTCATCGGGTTCTCCATCAGTGGAGCTATCACCTTCTCCGTCATTGGACCTATCTCCTGCCCCATCGGCTTCATCTTCGTGTCGCTTGACCTCCATTCCATATCCGGAGGGGTTTAGATATGACGACGGAGATTCAGCTGGTTCAACGTTGGGGCCGTCTTTGATTATATCTTCGAGAAGTTCTTCCTCTTCGAGGTTCCTGATATGTGGATCCATAGTTCTGCAAAAAACAGACATTTGATCAGGAACTCCGTTCCAAAACAACTTTAGTCCCGGGTCGTCGCTCCACCCGGGACTCCTAGATTTCTGTATAGTAGGAGTACTTTTCCAATTTGAGCATTCAATAAGCAAAACCAAATCGTAAAATAAAGTAGTATTCAAATTAGCATGCATTCAATTATAAGCAAATACATCATCTCTTTTGTCCTTATATCGTCGAATATTATCCCTAATACTCCTCGAATACTATCATACATATAGCATCACTGATACATCTATAACCGTAGCGCCCGACGGGTATCGGCGCGGGCGGTGGACACCCAAAGAGAAGGAACCATCACAGGATCATAGCTCCAGTGAGTTCCCCGAAGAACCTGCCAGCTATGCTCGAACCTGCCCTCCAACGCAACCATGTAGCGACGGACGTGCTCATCCTCCTCGCTGACATGGTGACGTACCACCTCAGCGGTGTTCGGAAGCCTCGGCACCCTCACTGGCCCACGCGACCGCCACCAAACAAGGATCGGGTCAACGACGGGCTGGCTCCTCACTAACCTACGCCCCCGGAAGGTAGCACCTCCCAATACCAGCCGGGCGGAGCCCAGTCCCGGACAGGGCCCCTCTGATCAAGCAGGTGTCCTCCGCCGAGTCGACGACGAGGATGCGGGATAGGCATCGTAAAATAAACTAAAAAAATAAACTATTTCTATTAATTTTCTTGCTAAAAATAAACTATTAACACTTAAGCATATACAATAACAAAATTAAACTATTAACACTTAAGCATATACAATAGCAAAATTAAGCAATAATCTAAGAAACACTATTAACACTTAAGCATATACACTATACAATAGCAAAATTAAATGACAAAAAAATATTTCTTCTTCTTGTAACCCTAAACTAATTTTTCCTCTTCTTCTATTTCTCCTCTTCTTCTACTTCTTCTTCTACTTCTACTTCTCCTCTTCTCTTCTTCTACTTCTTCTACTTCTTCTTCTATTTCTCCTCTTCTTCTACTTCTTCTTCTACTACTTCTCCTCTTCTCTTCTTCTACTTCTCCTCTTCTCCTCTTCTAATTTTTTCTCTTCTTCTACTTCTCCTCTTCTTCTATTTTTCCTCTTCTTCTCCTCTCCTCCTCTTCTTATTCTCCTTTTTCTTCTTTTCTTCTCCTCCTCTTCTTATTTTCCTTTTTCCTAATTCTAAATATTACTAACCCTAATAATCTAGCACAAACCTAATAACAATAGGAATTAAATGACAAAAAAAATCTTTTTCTTTCTTTCTTCCCTTTTTCTTCCTTTCTTCTCCTTTTTCTTCCTTTCTTCTCCTTTTTCTTCCTTTCTTCTCCTTTTTCTTCCTTTCTTCCCCTTTCTTCTTTTCTTCTCCTTTTTCTTCTTTTCTTCTCCTTTTTCTTCTTTTCTTCTCCTTCCCTTTTTCTTCCTTTCTTCTCCTTTTTCTTCCTTTCTTCTCCTTTTTCTTCTTTTGTTCTACTGGCCGGAGTGTTGGGGAGGAGGGGGCGGGGGGCTTACCGGCCGGAGGTGTCGACGGCGCGCAGTAAGGAGGACGGCGGCGTGCGGCGAGGAGGGCGGCGCGCGGCGAGGAGGACGGCGACGACGGCGAGGAGGATGCCAGGCGATGGCGAGGAGGACGGCGGGCAGCCTGACGGCGTCGTCGAGGTCGTCGGTGTGCCGCGCCGGGCAGGAGAACGAGAGGAAGAATAAGAGAAACGAACGATTTGGGTTGGAATTTTTCTAACTCCCGGTTATATAGGTGGATCTTTAGTCCCGGTTCGTGGCTCGAACCGGGACTAAAGACCCCCTTTAGTCCTGGGTGGAGCCACGACCCGGGACTAAAGGCCTCTTTTCGGGCAGACCAGAAGGCGGGAAGCAGGGGCCTTTAGTCCCGGTTGGAGCCCCGCACCGGGACTAAAACCCCTCCTCGGCTGCACGATAAGTTCAGTCCCACCTCGCCCAGCGAGCGGGACTAACACTTGTTTATAAGCCCCGTCGCAGCTTCTCCATCGAGCTCCTCTCTAAAGCAGGCTTACGGGCCTAAACCAACTGAAAATTGAAACTATATTCGAAATTATGGAGAAAACTCAACCTGAATTCAAAGTGAGTTCACTATGAATTTAGGTTGAATTTTCTCTATAAATTCTCATATAGTTTCAATTTTTTTTCTATTTTCAAAATTAATTATTTTGACTATCCAAACTATTATCTATTTTGTTATTTTCAATTAAAACTATGTTTGTTAAAAATTCTTTTTGCATATTTGAGAATTTGACAAAACTATGATAATGAAAAGTGTTTGTAATTGAATAAATAATTCAAAACTATTTTCTATTTTCAAAAGTAATTATTTTGACTATCCAAATATTAACTATCTTTTTATTTTCAATTAAAACTATGTTTATTAAAATTCTTTTTGCATATTTGAGAATTTGATAAAACTATGATAATGAAAAGTGTTTGAAATTGAATAAATCATGCAAAACTATTTTCCATTTTCAAAAGTAATTATTTTGACTATCCAAACTATTAACTATTTTGTTATTTTCAATTAAAAACTATGTTTATTAAAATTCTTTTTGCATATTTGAGAATTTGACAAAACTATGATAATGAAAAGTATTTGAAATTGAATAAATAATGCAAAACTATTTTATATTTTCAAAAGTAATTATTTTGACTATCCAAACTATTAACTTATTTTTTTTTGAGCTAGTTGACCCTGAAATTGAAAAGCACTACAAATGAACTCTGAAAATGTTGAAAGTTGGCATGCTATCATCATTTCACCCACATAGCATGTGTTAAAAAGTTGAAAGGGCTACGACAAAAACTGGATGCACTTCGCGTACAAAACGGACAATCTCTCTCGAAGTATCAACGTTTCGAACGAGAACTCATCTCTTACAAAGGGATCTCATTTTTTTGAACTTATTTGAACTCCATACTTTTTGTGTGTTTAAAATGCACCATTCAAAGGCACATCACAAAATTTCAACAATTTCTGACTTCATTTGGTATTCTTCGTGCATTTACTTATTTTTTTGAGCTAGTCGACCCTGAAATTGAAAATCACTACAAATGAACTCTGAAAATGTTGAAAGTTGGCATGCTATCATCATTTCACCCACATAGCATGTGTTAAAAAGTTGAGAGGGCTACGACAAAAACTGGATGCATTTCGTGTACAAAACGGACAATCTCTCTCGAAGTATCAGCGTTTCGAACGAGAACTCATCTCTTACAAAGGGATTTCATTTTTTGAACTTATTTGAACTCCATACTTTTTGTGTGTTCAAAATGCACCATTCAAAGGCACATCACAAAATTTCAACAATTTCTGACTTCATTTGGTATTCTTCGTGCATTTACTTTTTTTTTTGAGCTAGTTGACCCCGAAATTCAAAATCACCACAAATAAACTCTGAAAATGTTGAAAGTTGGCATGCTATCATAATTTCACCCACATAGCATGTGTTAAAAAGTTGAGAGGGCTACGACAAAAACTTGATGCACTTCGTGTACAAAACGGATAATCTCTCTCGAAGTATCAGTGTTTCGAACGAGAACTCATCTCTTACAAAGGGATTTCATTTTTTTGAACTTATTTGAACTCCATACTTTTTGTGTGTTCAAAATGCACCATTCAAAGGCACATCACAAAATTTCAACAATTTCTCACTTCATGTGGTACTCTTCGTGGATTTACTTATTTTTTTGAGCTAGTTGACCCTGAAATTGAAAAGCACTACAAATGAACTCTGAAAATGTTGAAAGTTGGCATGCTATCATTATTTCACCCACATAGCATGTGTTAAAAAGTTGAGAGGGCTACGACAAAAACTGGATGCACTTCGTGTACAAAACGGACAATCTCTCTCGAAGTATCAGCGTTTCGAACGAGAACTCATCTCTTACAAAGGGATCTCATTTTTTTGAACTTATTTGAAATCCATACTTTTTGTGTGTTCAAAATGGACCATTCAAAGGCACATCACAAAATTTCAACAATTTCTGACTTCATTTGGTATTCTTCGTGCATTTACTTATTTGTTTTTGAGTTAGTTGACCCTGAAATTGAAAAGCACTACAAATGAACTCTGAAAATGTTGAAAGTTGGCATGCTATCACCATTTCGCCCACATAGAATGTGTTAAAAAGTTGACAGGGCTACGACAAAAACTGGATGCACTTCGTTTACAAAACGGACAATCTCTCTCGAAGTATCAGCGTTCCGAACGAGAACTCATCTCTTACAAAGGGATTTCATTTTTTTGAACTTATTTGAACTACATACTTTTTGTGTGTTCAAAATGGACCATTCAAAGGCACATCACAAAATTTCAACAATTTCTGACTTCATTTGGTATTCTTCGTGCATTTACTTATTTTTTTCTTGAGCTAGTTGACCCTGAAATTTAAAAGCACTACAAATGAACTCTGAAAATGTTGAAAGTTGGCATGCTATCATCATTTCACCCACATAGCATGTGTTAAAAAGTTGAGAGGGCTACGACAAAAACTGGATGCACTTCGTGTACAAAACGGACAATCTCTCTCGAAGTATCAACGTTTCGAACAAGAACTCATCTCTTACAAAGGGATTTCATTTTTTTGAACTTATTTGAACTCCATACTTTTTGTGTGTTCAAAATGCACCATTCAAAGGCACATCACAAAATTTCAACAATTTCTGACTTCATGTGGTATTCTTCGTGCATTTACTTATTTTTTTTGAGCTAGTTGACCCTGAAATTGAAAAGCACTACAAATGAACTCTGAAAATGTTGAAAGTTGGCATGCTATCATAATTTCACCCACATAGCATGTGTTGAAAAGTTGAGAGGGCTATGACGAAAAAAGGATGC
This sequence comes from Hordeum vulgare subsp. vulgare, assembly GCF_904849725.1. Taxonomy (NCBI): domain Eukaryota; kingdom Viridiplantae; phylum Streptophyta; class Magnoliopsida; order Poales; family Poaceae; genus Hordeum; species Hordeum vulgare. Next base: position 20,904,949 of record NC_058520.1, on the reverse strand, counting down.
ACTTCGTGTACAAAACGGACAATCTCTCTCGAAGTATCAGCGTTTCGAACGAGAACTCATCTCTTACAAAGGGATTTCATTTTTTTGAAATTATGTAAATTCCATACTTTTTGTGTGTTAAAAATGCACCATTCAAAGGCACATCACAAAATTTCAACAATTTCTGACTTCATTTGGTATTCTTCGTGCATTTACTTATTTTTTTGAGCTAGTTGACCCTGAAATTGAAAAGCACTACAAATGAACTCTGAAAATGTTGAAAGTTGGAATGCTATCATCATTTCGCCCACATAGCATGTGTTAAAAAGTTGACAGGGCTACAACAAAAACTGGATGCACTTCGTGTACAAAACGGACAATCTCTCTCGAAGTATCAGCGTTTCGAACGAGAACTCATCTCTTACAAAGGGATTTCATTTTTTTGAACTTATTTGACCTCCATACTTTTTGTGTGTTCAAAATGCACCATTCAAAGGCACATCACAAAATTTCAACAATTTCTGACTTCATGTGGTATTCTTCGTGCATTTACTTATTTTTTTGAGCTAGTTGAACCTGAAATTGAAAAGCACTACAAATGAACTCTGAAAATGTTGAAAGTTGGCATGCTATCATTATTACACCCACATAGCATGTGTTAAAAAGTTGAGAGGGCCAGGACAAAAACTGGATGCACTTCGTGTACAAAACGGACAATCTCTCTCGAAGTATGAGCGTTCCGAACGAGAACTCATCTCTTACAAAGGGATTTCATTTTTTTGAACTTATTTGAACTACATACTTTTTGTGTGTTCAAAATGGACCATTCAAAGGCACATCACAAAATTTCAACAATTTCTCACTTCATTTGGTATTCTGCGTGCATTTACTTATTTTTTTCTTGAGCTAGTTGACCCTGAAATTGAAAAGCACTAAAAATGAACTCTGAAAATGTTGAAAGTTGGCATGCTATCATCATTTCATCGACATAGCATGTGTTAAAAAGTTGAGAGGGCTACGACAAAAACTGGATGCACTTCGTGTACAAAACGGACAATCTCTCTCGAAGTATCAGCGTTTCGAACAAGAACTCATCTCTTACAAAGGGATTTCATTTTTTTGAACTTATTTGAACTCCATACTTTTTGTGTGTTCAACATGCACCATTCAAAGGCACATCACAAAATTTCAACAATTTCTGACTTCATTTGGTATTCTTCGTGCATTTACTTATTTTTTTTTGAGCTAGTTGACCCTGAAATTGAAAAGCACTACAAATGAACTCTGAAAATGTTGAAAGTTGGCATGTTATCATCATTTCATCCACATAGCATGTGTTAAAAAGTTGAGAGGGCTACGACAAAAATTGGATGCACTTCGTGTACAAAACGGACAATCTCTCTCGAAGTATCAGCGTTTCGAACGAGAACTCATCTCTTACAAAAGGATTTCATTTTTTTGAACTTATTTGAACTCCATACTTTTTGTGTGTTCAAAATGCGCCATTCAAAGGCACATCACAAAATTTCAACAATTTCTGACTTCATTTGGTATTCTTCGTGCATTTACTTATTTTTTTTTGAGCTAGTTGACCCTGAAATTGAAAAGCACTACAAATGAACTCTGAAAATGTTGAAAGTTGGCATGCTATCATCATTTCACCCACATAGAATGTGTTAAAAAGTTGAGAGGGCTACGACAAAAACTGAATGCACTTCGTGTACAAAACGGACAATCTCTCTCGAAGTATGAGCGTTTCGAACGAGAACTCATCTCTTACAAAGGGATTTCATTTTTTTGAACTTATTTGAACTCCATACTTTTTGTTTGTTCAAAATGCGCCATTCAAAGGCACATCACAAAATTTCAACAATTTCTGACTTCATTTGGTATTCTTCGTGCATTTACTTATTTTTTTTTTGAGCTAGTTGACCCTGAAATTGAAAAGCACTACAAATGAACTCTGAAAATGTTGAAAGTTGGCATGCTATCATCATTTCACCCACATAGAATGTGTTAAAAAGTTGAGAGGGCTACGACAAAAACTGAATGCACTTCGTGTACAAAACGGACAATCTCTCTCGAAGTATGAGTGTTTCGAACGAGAACTCATCTCTTACAAAGGGATTTCATTTTTTTGAACTTATTTGAACTCCATACTTTTTGTTTGTTCAAAATGCGCCATTCAAAGGCACATCACAAAATTTCAACAATTTCTGACTTCATTTGGTATTCTTCGTGCATTTACTTTTTTTTTGAGCTAGTTGACCCTGAAATTGAAAATCACCACAAATAAACTCTGAAAATGTTGAAAGTTGGCATGCTATCATAATTTCACCCACATAGCATCTGTTAAAAAGTTGAGAGGGCTACGACAAAAACTGGATGCACTTCGTGTACAAAACGGACAATCTCTCTCGAAGTATCAGCGTTTCGAACGAGAACTCATCTCTTGCAAAGGGATTTCATTTTTTTGAACTTATTTGAACTCCATACTTTTTTTGTGTTCAAAATGCACCATTCAAAGGCACATCACAAAATTTCAACAATTCTGACTTCATTTGGTATTCTTCGTGCATTTACTTTTTTTTTGAGCTAGTTGACCCTGAAATTGAAAAGCACTACAAATGAACTCTGAAAATGTTGAAAGTTGGCATGCTATCATCATTTCACCCACATAGCATGTGTTGAGAAGTTGAGAGGGCTACGACAAAAACTGGATGCACTTCGTGTACAAAACACACAATCTCTCTCGAAGTATCAGCGTTCCGAACGAGAACTCATCTCTTACAAAGGGATTTCATTTTTTTGAACTTATTTGAACTCCATAATTTTTGTGTGTTCAAAATGCACCATTCAAAGGCACATCACAAAATTTCAACAATTTCTGACTTCATTTGGTATTCTTCGTGCATTTACTTTTTTTTTGAGCTAGTTGACCCTGAAATTGAAAAGCACTACAAATGAACTCTGAAAGTGTTGAAAGTTGGCATGCTATCATCATTTCATCCACATAGCATGTGTTAAAAAGTTGAGAGGGCTACGACAAAAACTGGATGCACTTCGTGTACAAAACGGACAATCTTTCTCGAAGTATCAGCGTTTCGAACGAGAACTCATCTTTTACAAAGGGATTTCATTTTTTTGAACTTATTTGAACTCCATACTTTTTGTGTGTTCAAAATGCACCATTCAAAGGCACATCACAAAATTTCAACAATTTCTCACTTCATTTGGTATTCTTCGTGCATTTACTTATTTTTTTTGAGCTAGTTGACCCTGAAATTGAAAAGCACTACAAATGAACTCTGAAAATGTTGAAAGTTGGCATGCTATAATCATTTCACCCACATAGCATATGTTAAAAAGTAGAGAGGGCTACGACAAAAACTGGATGCACTTCGTGTACAAAACGGACAATCTCTCTCGAAGTATCAGCGTTTCGAACGAGAACTCATCTCTTACAAAGGGATCTCATTTTTTTGAACTTATTTGAACTCCATACTTTTTGTGTGTTCAAAATGGACCATTGAAAGGCACATCACAAAATTTCAACAATTTCTGACTTCATTTGGTATTCTTCGTGCATTTACTTATTTTTTTGAGTTAGTTGACTCTCAAATTGAAAAGCACTACAAATGAACTCTGAAAATGTTGAAAGTTGGCATGCTATCACCATTTCACCCACATAACATGTGTTAAAAAGTTCACACGGCTACGACAAAAACTCGATGCACTTCGTGTACAAAACGGACAATCTCTCTAGAAGTATCAGCGTTTCGAACGAGAACTCATCTCTTACAAAGGGATTTCATTTTTTTGGACTTATTTGAACTCCATACTTTTCGTGTGTTCAGAATGCACCATTCAAAGGCACATCACAAAATTTCAACAATTTCTGACTTCATTTGGTATTCTTCGTGCATTTACTTATGTTTTTTGAGCTAGTTGACCCTGAAATTGAAAAGCACTACAAATGAACTCTGAAAATGTTGAAAGTTGGCATGCAATCATCATTTCATCCACATAGCATGTGTTAAAAAGTTGAGAGGGCTACGACAAAAACTGGATGCACTTCGTGTACAAAACGGACAATCTCTCTCGAAGTATCAGCGTTTCGAACGAGAACTCATCTCTTACAAAGGGATTTCATTTTTTTGAACTTATTTGAACTCCATACTTTTTGTGTGTTCAAAATGCACCATTCAAAGGCACATCACAAAATTTCAACAATTTCTGACTTCATGTGGTATTCGTCGTGCATTTACTTATTTTTTTGAGCTAGTTGAACCTGAAATTGAAAAGCACTACAAATGAACTCTGAAAATGTTGAAAGTTGGCATGCTATCATTATTTCACCCACATAGCATGTGTTAAAAAGTTGAGAGGGCCAGGACAAAAACTGGATGCACTTCGTGTACAAAACGGACAACCTCTCTCGAAGTATCAGCGTTCCGAACGAGAACTCATCTCTTACAAAGGGATTTTATTTTTTTGAACTTATTTGAACTCCATACTTTTTGTGTGTTCAAAATGGACCATTCAAAGGCACATCACAAAATTTCAACAATTTCTCACTTCATTTGGTATTCTTCGTGCATTTACTTATTTTTTTTCTTGAGCTAGTTGACCCTGAAATTGAAAAGCACTACAAATGAACTCTGAAAATGTTGAAAGTTGGCATGCTATCATCATTTCATCGACATAGCATGTGTTAAAAAGTTGAGAGGGCTACGACAAAAACTGGATGCACTTCGTGTACAAAACGGACAATCTCTCTCGAAGTATCAGCGTTTCGAACAAGAACTCATCTCTTGCAAAGGGATTTCATTTTTTTGAACTTATTTGAACTCCATACTTTTTGTGTGTTCAAAATGCACCATTCAAAGGCACATCACAAAATTTCAACAATTTCTGACTTCATTTGGTATTCTTCGTGCATTTACTTTTTTTTTGAGCTAGTTGACCCTGAAATTGAAAAGCACTACAAATGAACTCTGAAAATGTTGAAAGTTGGCATGCTATCATCATTTCATCCACATAGCATGTGTTAAAAAGTTGAGAGGGCTACGACAAAAACTGGATGCACTTCGTGTACAAAACGGACAATCACTCTCGAAGTATGAGCGTTTCGAACGAGAACTCATCTCTTACAAAGGGATTTCATTTTTTTGAACTTATTTGAACTCCATACTTTTTGTGTGTTCAAAATGCGCCATTCAAAGGCACATCACAAAATTTCAACAATTTCTGACTTTATTTGGTATTCTTCGTGCATTTACTTATTTTTTTTTGAGCTAGTTGACCCTGAAATTGAAAAGCACTACAAATGAATTCTGAAAATGTTGGAAGTTGGCATGCTATCATCATTTCACCCACATAGAATGTGTTAAAAAGTTGAGAGGGCTACGACAAAAACTGAATGCACGTCGTGTACAAAACGGACAATCTCTCTCGAAGTATGAGCGTTTCGAACGAGAACTCATCTCTTACAAAGGGATTTCATTTTTTTGAACTTATTTGAACTCCATACTTTTTGTTTGTTCAAAATGCACCATTCAAAGGAACATCACAAAATTTCAACAATTTCTGACTTCATTTGGTATTCTTCGTGCATTTACTTTTTTTTTGAGCTAGTTGACCCTGAAATTGAAAATCACCACAAATAAACTCTAAAAATGTTGAAAGTTGGCATGCTATCATAATTTCACCCATATAGCATTTGTTAAAAAGTTGAGAGGGCTACGATAAAAACTGGATGCACTTCGTGTACAAAACGGACAATCTCTCTCGAAGTATCAGCGTTTCGAACGAGAACTCATCTCTTGCAAAGGGATTTCATTTTTTTGAACTTATTTGAACTCCATACTTTTTGTGTGTTCAAAATGCACCAATCAAAGGCACATCACAAAATTTCAACAATTCTGACTTCATTTGGTATTCTTCGTGCATTTACTTATTTTTTTGAGCTAGTTGACCCTGAAATTGAAAAGCACTACAAATGAACTCTGAAAATGTTGAAAGTTGGCATGCTATCATCATTTCATCCACATAGCATGTGTTGAGAAGTTGAGAGGGCTACGACAAAAACTGGATGCACTTCGTGTACAAAACGGACAATCTCTCTCGAAGTGTGAGCGTTTCGAACGAGAACTCATCTCTTACAAAGGGATTTCATTTTTTTGAACTTATTTGAACTCCATAATTTTTGTGTGTTCAAAATGCGCCATTCAAAGGCACATCACAAAATTTCAACAATTTCTGACTTTATTTGGTATTCTTCGTGCATTTACTTATTTTTTTTGAGCTAGTTGACCCTGAAATTGAAAAGCACTACAAATGAATTCTGAAAATGTTGGAAGTTGGCATGCTATCATCATTTCACCCACATAGAATGTGTTAAAAAGTTGAGAGGGCTACGACAAAAACTGAATGCACTTCGTGTACAAAACGGACAATCTCTCTCGAAGTATGAGCGTTTCGAACGAGAACTCATCTCTTACAAAGGGATTTCATTTTTTTGAACTTATTTGAACTCCATACTTTTTGTTTGTTCAAAATGCACCATTCAAAGGAACATCACAAAATTTCAACAATTTCTGACTTCATTTGGTATTCTTCGTGCATTTACTTTTTTTTGAGCTAGTTGACCCTGAAATTGAAAATCACCACAAATAAACTCTGAAAATGTTGAAAGTTGGCATGCTATCATAATTTCACCCATATAGCATTTGTTAAAAAGTTGAGAGGGCTACGATAAAAACTGGATGCACTTCGTGTACAAAACGGACAATCTCTCTCGAAGTATCAACGTTTCGAACGAGAACTCATCTCTTGCAAAGGGATTTCATTTTTTTGAACTTATTTGAACTCCATACTTTTTGTGTGTTCAAAATGCACCAATCAAAGGCACATCACAAAATTTCAACAATTCTGACTTCATTTGGTATTCTTCGTGCATTTACTTATTTTTTTGAGCTAGTTGACCCTGAAATTGAAAAGCACTACAAATGAACTCTGAAAATGTTGAAAGTTGGCATGCTATCATCATTTCACCCACATAGCATGTGTTGAGAAGTTGAGAGGGCTACGACAAAAACTGGATGCACTTCGTGTACAAAACAGACAAACTCTCTCGAAGTATCAGCGTTTCGAATGAGAACTCATCTCTTACAAAGGGATTTCATTTTTTTGAACTTATTTGAACTCCATAATTTTTGTGTGTTCAAAATGCACCATTCAAAGGCACATCACAAAATTTCAACAATTTCTGACTTCATTTGGTATTCTTCGTGCATTTACTTATTTTTTTAGCTAGTTGACCCTGAAATTGAAAAGCACTACAAATGAACTCTGAAAATGTTGAAAGTTGGCATGCTATCATCATTTCACCCACATAGAATGTGTTAAAAAGTTGAGAGGGCTACGACAAAAACTGGATGCACTTCGTGTACAAAACGGACAATCTCTCTCGAAGTATCAGCGTTTCGAACGAGAGCTCATCTCTTACAAAGGGATTTCATTTTTTTGAACTTATTTGTACTCCATACTTTTTGTGTGTTCAAAATGCACCATTCAAAGGCACATCACAAAATTTCAACAATTTCTGACTTCATGTGGTATTCTTCGTGCATTTACTTATTTTTTTGAGCTAGTTGAACCTGAAATTGAAAAGCACTACAAATGAACTCTGAAAATGTTGAAAGTTGGCATGCTATCATTATTTCACCCACATAGCATGTGTTAAAAAGTTGAGAGGGCCAGGACAAAAACTGGATGCACTTCGTGTACAAAACGGACAACCTCTCTCGAAGTATCAGCGTTCCGAACGATAACTCATCTCTTACAAAGGGATTTCATTTTTTTGAACGTATTTGAACTCCATACTTTTTGTGTGTTCAAAATGGACCATTCAAGGGCACATCACAAAATTTCAACAATTTCTCACTTCATTTGGTATTCTTCGTGCATTTACTTATTTTTTTCTTGAGCTAGTTGACCCTGAAATTGAAAAGCACTACAAATGAACTCTGAAAATGTTGAAAGTTGGCATGCTATCATCATTTCATCGACATAGCATGTGTTAAAAAGTTGAGAGGGCTACGACAGAAACTGGATGCACTTCGTGTACAAAACGGACAATCTCTCTCGAAGTATCAGCGTTTCGAACAAGAACTCATCTCTTACAAAGGGATTTCATTTTTTTGAACTTATTTGAACTCCATACTTTTTGTGTGTTCAAAATGCACCATTCAAAGGCACATCACAAAATTTCAACAATTTCTGACTTCATTTGGTATTCTTCGTGCATTTACTTTTTTTTTGAGCTAGTTGACCCTGAAATTGAAAAGCGCTACAAATGAACTCTGAAAATGTTGAAAGTTGGCATGCTATCATCATTTCATCCACATAGCATGTGTTAAAAAGTTGAGAGGGCTACGACAAAAACTGGATGCACTTCGTGTACAAAACGGACAATCTCTCTCGAAGTATCAGCGTTTCGAACAAGAACTCATCTCTTACAAAGGGATTTCATTTTTTGAACTTATTTGAACTCCATACTTTTTGTGTGTTCAAAATGCGCCATTCAAAGGCACATCACAAAATTTCAACAATTTCTGACTTTATTTGGTATTCTTCGTGCATTTACTTATTTTTTTTGAGCTAGTTGACCCTGAAATTGAAAAGCACTACAAATGAATTCTGAAAATGTTGAAAGTTGGCATGCTATCATCATTTCACCCACATAGAATGTGTTAAAAAGTTGAGAGGGCTACGACAAAAACTGAATGCACTTCGTGTACAAAACGGACAATCTCTCTCGAAGTATGAGCGTTTCGAACGAGAACTCATCTCTTACAAAGGGATTTCATTTTTTTGAACTTATTTGAACTCCATACTTTTTGTTTGTTCAAAATGCACCATTCAAAGGCACATCACAAAATTTCAACAATTTCTGACTTCATTTGGTATTCTTCGTGCATTTACTTTTTTTTGAGCTAGTTGACCCTGAAATTGAAAATCACCACAAATAAACTCTGAAAATGTTGAAAGTTGGCATGCTATCATAATTTCACCCATATAGCATTTGTTAAAAAGTTGAGAGGGCTACGACAAAAACTGGATGCACTTCGTGTACAAAACGGACAATCTCTCTCGAAGTATCAGCGTTTCGAACGAGAACTCATCTCTTGCAAAAGGATTTCATTTTTTTGAACTTATTTCAACTCCATACTTTTTGTGTGTTCAAAATGCACCAATCAAAGGCACATCACAAAATTTCAACAATTCTGACTTCATTTGGTATTCTTCGTGCATTTACTTATTTTTTTGAGCTAGTTGACCCTGAAATTGAAAAGCACTACAAATGAACTCTGAAAATGTTGAAAGTTGGCATGCTATCATCATTTCATCCACATAGCATGCGTTAAAAAGTTGAGAGGGCTACGACAAAAACTGGATGCACTTCGTGTACAAAACGGACAATCTCTCTCGAAGTATCAGCGTATCGAACGAGAACTCATCTCTTACAAAGGGATTTCATTTTTTTGAACTTCTTGAACTTCATACTTTTTGTGTGTTCAAAATGCACCATTCAAAGATACATAACAAAATTTCAACAATTTCTGACTTCATTTGGTATTCTTCGTGCATTTACTTTTTTTTTGAGCTAGTTGACCCTGAAATTGAAAAGCACTACAAATTAACTCTGATAATGTTGAAAGTTGGAATGCTATCATTATTTCACCCACATAGCATGTGTTAAAAAGTTGACAGGGCTACGACAAAAACTGGATGCACTTCGTATACAAAACGGACAATCTCTCTCGAAGTATCAGCATTTCGAACGAGAACTCATCTCTTACAAAGGGATTTCATTTTTTTGAACTTATTTGAACTCCATACTCTTTGTGTGTTCAAAATGCACCATTCAGGCACATCACAAAATTTCAACAATTTCTGACTTCATTTGGTATTCTTCGTGCATTTACTTTTTTTTTTGAGCTACTTGACCCTGAAATTGAAAAGCACTACAAATGAACTCTAAAAATGTTGAAAGTTGGCATGCTATCATAATTTCACCCACATAGCATGTGTTGAAAAGTTGAGAGGGCTATGACGAAAAATGGATGCACTTCGTGTACAAAACGGACAATCTCTCTCGAAGTATCAGCGTTTCGAACGAGAACTCATCTCTTACAAAGGGATTTCATTTTTTTGAAATTATTTAAACTCCATACTTTTGGTGTGTTCAAAATGCACCATTGAAAGGCACATCACAAAATTTCAACAATTTCTGACTTCATTTGGTATTCTTCGTGCATTTACTTATTTTTTTGAGCTAGTTGACCCTGAAATTGAAAAGCACTACAAATGAACTCTGAAAATGTTGAAAGTTGGAATGCTATCATCATTTCACCCACATAGCATGTGTTAAAAAGTTGACAGGGCTACGACAAAAACTGGATGCACTTCGTGTACAAAACGGACAATCTCTCTCGAAGTATCAGCGTTTCGAACGAGAACTCATCTCTTACAAAGGGATTTCATTTTTTTGAACTTATTTGAACTCCATACTTTTTGTGTGTTCAAAATGCACCATTGAAAGGCACATCACAAAATTTCAACAATTTCTAACTTCATGTGGAGTCTTCGTGCATTTACTTATTTTTTTGAGCTAGTTGAACCTGAAATTGAAAAGCACTACAAATGAACTCTGAAAATGTTGAAAGTTGGCATGCTATCATTATTTCACCCACATAGCATGTGTTAAAAAGTTGAGAGGGCCAGGACAAAAACTGGATGCACTTCGTGTACAAAACGGACAATCTCTCTCGAAGTATCAGCGTTCCGAACGAGAACTCATCTCTTACAAAGGGATTTCATTTTTTTGAACTTATTTGAACTCCATAATTTTTGTGTGTTCAAAATGGACCATTCAAAGGCACATCACAAAATTTCAACAATTTCTCACTTCATTTGGTATTCTTCGTGCATTTACTTCTTTTTTCCTTGAGCTAGTTGACCCTGAAAATGAAAAGCACTACAAATGAACTCTGAAAATGTTGAAAGTTGGCATGCTATCATCATTTCATCGACATAGCATGTGTTAAAAAGTTGAGAGGGCTACGACAAAAACTGGATGCACTTCGTGTACAAAACGGACAATCTCTCTCGAAGTATCAGCGTTTCGAACAAGAACTCATCTCTTACAAAGGGATTTCATTTTTTTGAACTTATTTGAACTCCATACTTTTTGTGTGTTCAAAATGCACCATTCAAAGGCACATCACAAAATTTCAACAATTTCTGACTTCATTTGGTATTCTTCGTGCATTTACTTATTTTTTTTTGAGCTAGTTGACCCTGAAATTGAAAAGCACTACAAATGAACTGTGAAAATGTTGAAATTTGGCATGCTATCATCATTTCACCCACATAGAATGTGTTAAAAAGTTGAGAGGGCTACGACAAAAACTGAATGCACTTCGTGTACAAAACGGACAATCTCTCTCGAAGTATGAGCGTTTCGAACGAGAACTCATCTCTTACAAAGGGATTTCATTATTTTGAACTTATTTGAACTCCATACTTTTTGTTTGTTCAAAATGCACCATTCAAAGGCACATCACAAAATTTCAACAATTTCTGACTTCATTTGGTATTCTTCGTGCATTTACTTTTTTTTTTGAGCTAGTTGACCCTGAAATTGAAAATCACCACAAATAAACTCTGAAAATGTTGAAAGTTGGCATGCTATCATAATTTCACCCACATAGCATTTGTTAAAAAGTTGAGAGGGCTACGACAAAAACTGGATGCACTTCGTGTACAAAACGGACAATCTCTCTCGAAGTATCAGCGTTTCGAACGAGAACTCATCTCTTGCAAAGGGATTTCATTTTTTTGAACTTATTTGAACTCCATACTTTTTGTGTGTTCAAAATGCACCATTCAAAGGCACATCACAAAATTTCAACAATTCTGACTTCATTTGGTATTCTTCGTGCATTTACTTATTTTTTTTGAGCTAGTTGACGCTGAAATTGAAAAGCACTACAAATGAACTCTGAAAATGTTGAAAGTTGGCATGCTATCATCATTTCACCCACATAGCATGTCTTGAGAAGTTGAGAGGGCTACGACAAAAACTGGATGCACTTCGTGTACAAAACAGACAATCTCTCTCGAAGTATCAGCGTTTCGAACGAGAACTCATCTCTTACAAAGGGATTTCATTTTTTTGAACTTATTTGAACTCCATAATTTTTTTGTGTTCAAAATGCACCATTCAAAGGCACATCACAAAATTTCAACAATTTCTGACTTCATTTGGTATTCTTCGTGCATTTACTTTTTTTTTGAGCTAGTTGACCCTGAAATTGAAAATCACCACAAATAAACTCTGAAAATGTTGAAAGTTGGCATGCTATCATAATTTCACCCACATAACATGTGTTAAAAAGTTGAGAGGGCTACGACAAAAACTGGATGCACTTCGTGTACAAAACGGATAATCTCTCTCGAAGTATCAGCGTTTCGAACGAGAACTCATCTCTTACAAAGGGATTTCATTTTTATGAACTTATTTGAAATCCATACTTTTTGTGTGTTCAAAATGCACCATTCAAAGGCACATCACAAAATTTCAACAATTTCTGACTTCATGTGGTATTCTTCGTGCATTTACTTATTTTTTTTGAGCTAGTTGACCCTGAAATTGAAAAGCACTACAAATGAACTCTGAAAATGTTGAAAGTTGGCATGCTATCATCATTTCACCCACATAGCATATGTTAAAAAGTAGAGAGGGCTACGACAAAAACTGGATGCATGTCGGGACCCCGATCCTAAGCCATAGGAATCCAGCCTGTAACACATCGCATCTCTTTGTGGTCTCACGCACGGTTAACTCCACGGCTGCAGCCTTACCTTAGCCGGGACCGTTTGCGTCTTTTGACTCACGTATGCGATCGTGTCGCTAGCATTCCAATGTCAAAGAACCCGGATCGACATGTCTAGTCATAAACCAAAGTGGCAGTTCCGCACAAGGACAGGCATACATGACCCAACAAAGCAGGTGTCGGTCATCAACGAACGTAGACGAGTCGTAGCAAGCTACAAGGACTCCATTACGTCGTGTGACATTTCCCCAAAGGGGACAGGCACAGCAGCTAAGAAGGACACATGCCGGTCAACCAATGCGTCCGGAGCAGTAGTGAACTACCAAGGCTCGTTGGATCACAAAGGGGCATTTCCTTGTAAGGAGTGCTACTAAAGTTCACGACTAGGTAATCGAACCCCATACATATCAAGTAAGACACACGTACGCATGGCATACCGATATGTATAGATACATCGATGGCATCACAACATAACCATAAACATACAAGCTTTATTGAAGAGGCTCGGAAGAGCCACACACATATTATTACACATTAAGGGTCTCACGACCCAAAATATCAGTCACACAATACAAGCCAGCGGAAGAGTTATAAGCTGTCTGGGTACAGACAAAGCAGCTAGGAGGCACATGGCCTGACTATACTACAGAGCCGACGTAGGGCTAGATCGTAGCTGGGACACCAGCTACTCGTCGTCGTCGATGTCTACGAAGAACCCTCCATTAGGGTCATTAACAACCTCTGCAACATGATTAAGCAAACATGAGTACGAAGGTACTCAGCAAGACTTTAGGATGGCTAACTACTCATGCAAGGTATCAAGAAGGTATTGTGGGGTTTCATGCGGAAAGCCAGCATTTGACTCGTGGCTAGACAACTTGCTTTTGAAATTAGTTTTGACAACTAGATTTCTCGCACACGAGTCCACTAACACCACAACAATACACTATCGTGGAATCATTCCGTCTCCATACGGAAATGCCGTCCACGACACTCATGCTTATCTTGACAATTTTATGAGTAGCCATTGAAGTTATCTATGAACAACATATGTCTCCAAGTAGTCCATATCCGCGGACGCGGCTATTCGAATAGATCATAACCCTGCAGGGGTGTACTTCGTCACACACGCTCCCGCCACTTATCGCCATGTTCACGTCATGCACCTCGGCAACCTTCAAGCGGAAGCCCGGCGAGGGAGTCGGCCACGACCGTTAACCACACTAGTACCTAGTCCAGGTTTATCGCCTATCTGAGAGTAACCCGTACGGAAGTCCGGCCGAGGTTTCCGCCACGGCCTCAAACGATGTGCGCAGGGTTCCCAAGCCCACCATCCGGGTGCCACTTGGTACACCGTGCCACTGCCTACCGCATCACGGTCCACCTCTCAGGTCAGCACCATGCACGGCCTCCAGCATTACTATAAACACCAGAAACTACTTGCAACTCCTGGACCGAGTACTACGCGATTAATAGGCCGAGTGGGGTCATATTTCAGGGCCCAACATGTGGTAGTATCTAGTCTTGGATTTCATACACGGAACTCAGTTCCTAAGGACGGTTCCAATGAAACAACCCGCCATGTACTCCTACACAGCCTTTCACCGGTACCTTTACCAAATCAAGTTCAACACACGACCTTTGCTCACCGAACACATTCCACATTTTTGTTCATCTCCCAGATGACAGACCATACACAACTCTAAGCATAGCATGCATAGCAGGATAAGGCACATCATAGCTCAAGCAACTACCAGGTATGCTAGGTTGCAAGGTTCGGCTATTTACTGTGACAAGGTTAAGTCATGCAAAGGAAGTGGGTCCAACTATCGTGGCAAAAGCAGTTGAAGCATTTGATCCTAATGCATTAAATAGGTGCAGGAGCAAGAACATAGGTGTTATCGGGATGATCAAAAGGTTGCTTGCCTTGTTGCTCAGAGGAGGAACGATATCCGTCGGACGGATATTCGGTGGAATCCGGGGGTGCGGAGCCTACCGAAATGAACGGCAACATTCAATAACAATCATATGCAATCAAAATGATGCATGAGCATGACATGAGAATGCAAAGTGATGAGTTATTATAATCAAGATGTTTAGGTTTAGAGTTGATTTGAATCACATTCGAATAGCAATTCAAACGGGTATTCCCGGATACCGATTTAATTGATTCGACCTGATGCTCAGATCAACCTATTGTTAACATGCATGAAATGTCATGTTATGGTACTGATTTACATCTAGGGCAGTGTGTGATCATTGCATTTATAATGAAATTTGGATATTTTTGCAAATTCCATTTATAAAGTGATTAAAAGAATTGAATTATTCCTTATTTCACAATTTAGGGTTCTGTAACTTTTCAAACATAGTTGAAAATAGCATAATCAGAATCCTTGAATTTTTCTGATACTGTTTCATATATAAATTATTTTCATTGGAGTTACAGATTAATTTCTATGATTTTTGCAATTTTTAGCAATTTCCTGAATTATTTCTATACTGGAAATTCCATTTATTGCATCAGGCTGACGTCAGCAGGTCAGCCGACCTGTGCAGGTCAGACCTGACAGGGGGGCCCCACAGGTCAGCCTCTCTGGGCTAATTCCGCGCTGACCAGCCCCTAATTGGGGTTTGACCAGGCGTGGGGCCCTCTGGCAGCGACTCAGGGGAGGGCGATTAGGCCCTAATGGCCGGCCACGTCGACGGCCACCGGAGGGTGGTCGCCGGCGACCAAACCCGCGGCGGAGGGCTCGCCGGAGGCGACCTAGACGGCGCTGCACAGCACCAAATCGCACGCGGATGGCAGCTACAGCTAGCTCGCGAAGCGGCCGATCTGGCAGGACCAACTGGGGAGGCTAGGGTCGCTGGAAGAGGCGTCGGCGACGAGCCGGAACGGCGGCCGAAGCTCGGGCGTCGTCGGGGGGGCTTGAAACAGAGGGTTCCATGCTTAGATCTTAGCTGCTACGGCATCTACGTGTCGTCCTGGAGCTTCTGGTGCTCACGGGAGGACGAGCTGGACATCGGAGGGCTACTGGCGACGAGCGGCAGCGGCGGTGCTCGTCGGGCTCCGGTGGAACTAGGGCTAGAGGAGGGGATCGACGGGGAAAGCTTAGGGAAAACCACCGCATGCTCACAGGGAGTGCAGAGAAGAGCTCAGACGGCTCGAGGAAGGCCTGGGGGCGACGAATCGACGGGAGAGGTCCGGCGGCCGGAGGAAGAAGACGACGGCGTTGCGGGCGTTGCAGGGCTCGAGGGGACTTCGGCTTCTGCAGAGACGACCAGGGCGACGAGGCGGATCTAATGGCGTGCTCAGGGAGGGGTTCCTATGGCCAGGGCAACGGCCAGCTCGAGCTCGAGCTCGGCTCTAATGGCGGCAGTAGGGAGAAGGAGGGGATCCAGGCGGAGGGAAAGAACCGAGGCGGGGAATGGATAGGGGAGGCTCTGGGGAGCTTATCCCCGCCGTCGCCAGCGCGAACCGGCGGCCAGGCAGGCACGCAGGTGTGTGGCCGTGCCGGAGGAGGCGGCGGCCACCTCCTGCTGCCTACTGGCGCGGGGAAGGGGACGAGCGGCGAGATGGGCTGGGCCTGGCGTGGGCGTCAGGTAAGTCTTTTCCTTTTTCTTCTGCTTTTGTTTTTCTGTTTTGCTATTTATTGCTTTGCTAATTATTTCAGCTCCAAAACAAAAAGTAAAAACTATTTTAAACCTCCTGAAATATTTGTTATAATGTCCCCACTCATTTCCAAGACTTTCAACATTTTTGGAAAATTATAGCTTCTGTTTTCAAATTTTTAAATTTGAAACCAGTGGCTTTTGCATTTATTTAAAATGCTTGAAGTGCCATGGAAATAGTTTTCTCCAATGCTCATTTACTTTCATGATTTATCAGATAGTTTGAACATTTCTTGAGGCCATTTTGGGTTCATTGATTTTGAACTAGTTTGAAATTTCCTTTAATTGAAATGGTGGCTAGGGTTTTGAGTTTTTCCTTTGCCACTTTGTTGTTTTTGTTGAAACTTCTTAGATGCAAATGCAAAGAAGACATGAGCACAATGCTATCTAGCTTAGGTTTTAGGGATGTGACAACTCACCCCCACTCAAAAGTCCCGAGATTTAGAAGTCGTCGGGAATAACGCAGGATATTCAAGTCGGAGACGATCCTCTCTTTCCCAAGTTGCCTCCTTTTCAGAATGATTTGACCATTGAACTTTAAGAAACTTGAGGTTTCGACGTCGAGTGGTACGCTCAGCTTGATCAAGAATACGCACGGGGTATTCTCGGTAAGAAAGGTTATCTTGGAGATCAAGCGTTTCGTGGTCCACTTTACGGATAGGATCCGAAAAGCAACGCCTGAGTTGCGAGACGTGGAAAACATCATGAACTTTGGAAAGATGCGGATGAAGTTCCAACTGGTAGGCAACTTCTCCTCGTTTGGCAAGAATGCGAAAAGGTCCAATGTAACGAGGAGCCAACTTGCCCTTGATACCGAAACGATGGGTACCCTTCAAAGGTGTAACCCGAAGATAAGCCTTCTCGTCAACTTCAAAGGTCACAGCCTTATGATGACGATCATATTGGCTCTTTTGACGAGACTGGGCTGTTTTCAACTTTTCACGAATAATGCGAACCTGCTCTTCTGCATCCTGGATCATGTCCGGGCCAAAGAGTTGCCTCTCTCCGGTTTCTGATTTTTTTGAAATTATTTAAACTCCATACTTTTTGTGTGTTCAAAATGCACCATTCAAAGGCACATCACAAAATTTCAACAATTTCTGACTTCATTTGGTATTCTTCGTGCATTTACTTAATTTTTTGAGCTAGTTGACCCTGAAATTGAAAAGCACTACAAATGAACTCTGAAAATGTTGAAAGTTGGCATGCTATCATCATTTCACCCACATAGCATGTGTTAAAAAGTTGACAGGGCTACGACAAAAACTGGATGCACTTCGTGTACAAAACAGACAATCTCTCTCGAAGTATCAGCGTTTCGAACGAGAACTCATCTCTTACAAAGGGATTTCATTTTTTTGAACTTATTGGAACTCCATAATTTTTGTGTGTTCAAAATGCACGATTCAAAGGCACATCACAAAATTTCAACAATTTCTGACTTCATTTGGTATTCTTCGTGCATTTACTTATTTTTTTTGAGCTAGTTGACCCTGAAATTGAAAAGCACTACAAATGAACTCTGAAAATGTTGAAAGTTGGCATGCTATCATCATTTCACCCACATAGCATGTGTTAAAAAGTTGACAGGGCTACGACAAAAACTGGATGCACTTCGTGTACAAAACGGACAATCTCTCTCGAAGTATCAGCGTTTCGAACCAGAACTCATCTCTTACAAAGGGATTTCATTTTTTTAACTTATTTGAACTCCATACTCTTTGTGTGTTCAAAATGCACCATTCAAAGGCACATCACAAAATTTCAACAATTTCTAACTTCATTTGGTATTCTTCGTGCATTTACTTTTTTTTTGAGCTAGTTGACCCTGAAATTGAAAAGCACTACAAATGAACTCTGAAAATGTTGAAAGTTGGCATGCTATCATAATTTCACCCACATAGCATGTGTTGAAAAGTTGAGAGGGCTATGACGAAAAATGGATGCACTTCGTGTACAAAACGGACAATCTCTCTCGAAGTATCAGCGTTTCGAACGAGAACTCATCTCTTACAAAGAGATTTCATTTTTTTGAACTTATTTGAACTCCATACTTTTTGTGTGTTCAAAATGCACCATTCAAAGGCACATCACAAAATTTCAACAATTTCTGACTTTATTTGGTATTCTTCGTGCATTTACTTTTTTTTTAGCTAGTTGACCCTGAAATTAAAAAGAACTACAAATGAACTCTGAAAATGTTGAAAGTTGGCATGCTATCATAATTTCACCCACATAGTATGTGTTAAAAAGTTGAGAGGGCTACGAGAAAAACTGGATGCACTTCGTGTACAAAACGGACAATCTCTCTCGAAGTATGAGCGTTTCGAACGAGAACTCATCTCTTACAAAGGGATTTCATTCTTTTGAACTTATTTGAACTCCATACTTTTTGTGTGTTCAAGATGCACCATTCAAAGGCACATCACAAAATTTCAACAATTTCTGACTTCATTTGGTATTCTTCGTGCATTTACTTTTTTTTGAGCTAGTTGACCCTGAAATTGAAAAGCACTACAAATGAACTCTGAAAATGTTGAAAGTTGGCATTCTATCATCATTTCACCCACATAGCATGTGTTAAAAAGTTGAGAGGGCTACGACATTCTTCTTCTCTCATATATGGTGGACACTAGCTCACCTGATTTTTCAACCGTCGATGATGGTCGCTACTCCTACTTCCCCTAGTGCATAACCAATATCTAGCACAAGGAGAAGAAGGAGAAACGACCCCCCACAGCAACAGTCGACATTCTTCTTCTCTCATGTATGGTGGACACTCCCTCACCTGATTTTCCGACCGTCGATGATGGTCGCTACTCTTTATTCCCCTAGTGCATAACAAATATCTAGCACAAAGAGAAGAAGGAGAAGCAACCCCCACAACAACAGTCGGCATTCTTCTTCTCTCATGCACAAAGAGAAGAAGGAGAAGCAACTGTTGGGGAACGTCGCATGGGAAACAAAAAATTTCCTACGCGCACGAAGACCTATCATGGTGATGTCCATCTACGAGAGGGGATGAGTGATCTACGTACCCTTGTAGATCGCACAGCAGAAGCGTTAGAGAACGCGGTTGATGTAGTGGAACGTCCTCACGTCCCTCGATCCGCCCCGCGAACAATCCCGCGATCAGTCCCACGATCTAGTACCGAACGGACGGCACCTCCGCGTTCAGCACACGTACAGCTCGACGATGATCTCGGCCTTCTTGATCCAGCAAGAGAGACGGAGAGGTAGAAGAGTTCTCCGGCAGCGTGACGGCGCTCCGGAGGTTGGTGATGATCTTGTCTCAGCAGGGCTCCGCCCGAGCTCCGCAGAAACATGATCTAGAGGAAAAACTATGGAGGTATGTGGTCGGGCAGCCGTGAGAAAGTCGTCTCAAATCTGCCCTAAAAGCCCCATATATATAGGAGGAGGGAGGGGGACCTTGCCTTGGGGTCCAAGGGATCCCCAAGGGGTCGGCCGAGCCAGGGGGGAGGACTCTCCCCCCCCCAAACCGAGTCCTACTTGGTTTGGTGGGAGGGAGTCCTTCCCCCTTCCCACTTCTTCCCTTTTTTTTCTTTCCTTTGATTTTTTCTCTCTTGGCGCATAGGGGATTGGTGGGCTGTCCCACCAGCCCAATAAGGGCTGGTGTGACCCCCCCAAATGCCTATGGGCTTCCTCGGAGTGGGTTGCCCCCCTCCGGTGAACTCCCGGAACCCATTCGTCATTCCCGGTACATTCCCGGTAACTCCGAAAACCTTCCGGTAATCAAATGAGGTCATCCTATATATCAATCTTCGTTTCCGGACTATTCCGGAAACCCTCGTGACGTCCGTGATCTCATCCGGGACTCCGAACAACATTCGGTAACCAACCATATAACTCAAATACGCATAAAACAACGTCGAACCTTAAGTGTGCAGACCCTGCGGGTTCGAGAACTATGTAGACATGACCCGAGAGACTCCTCGGTCAATATCCAACAGCGGGACCTGGATGCCCATATTGGATCCTACATATTCTACGAAGATCTTATCGTTTGAACCTCAGTGCCAAGGATTCGTATAATCCCGTATGTCATTCCCTTTGTCCTTCGGTGTGTTACTTGCCCGAGATTCGATCGTCAGTATCCGTATACCTATTTCAACCTCGTTTACCGGCAAGTCTCTTTACTCGATCCGTAATACAAGATCCCGCAACTTACACTAAGTTACATTGCTTGCAAGGCTTATGTGTGATGTTGTATTACCGAGTGGGCCCCGAGATACCTCTCCGTCACACGGAGTGACAAATCCCAGTCTTGATCCATACTAACTCAACTAACACCTTCGGAGATACCTGTAGAGCATCTTTATAGTCACCCAGTTACGTTGCGACGTTTGATACACACAAAGCATTCCTCCGGTGTCAGTGAGTTATATGATCTCATGGTCATAGGAATAAATACTTGACACGCAGAAAACAGTAGCAACAAAATGACACGATCAACATGCTATGTCTATCAGTTTGGGTCTAGTCCATCACGTGATTCTCCCAATGACGTGATCCAGTTATCAAGCAACAACACCTTGTTCTTAATCAGAAGACACTGACTATCATTGATCAACTGGCTAGCCAACTAGAGGCATGCTAGGGACGGTGTTTTGTCTATGTATCCACACATGTAAATGAGTCTTCATTCAATACAATTATAGCATGGATAATAAACTATTATCTTGATACAGGAATTATAATAATAACTATACATTTATTATTGCCTCTAGGGCATAATTCCAACAGTCTCCCACTTGCACTAGAGTCAATAATCTAGCCCTCACATCACCATGTGAATTACATTGTAATAAATCTAACACCCATACAGTTCTGGTGTCGATCATGTTTTGGCCGTGGAAGAGGTTTAGTCAGCGGGTCTGCTACATTCAGATTCGTGTGCACCTTGCATATATTTACGTCCTCCTCCTCGACGTAGTCGCGGATGAGGTTGAAGCGTCGTTTGATGTGTCTGGTCTTCTTGTGAAACCTCGGTTCCTTTGCCAGGGCAATGGCACCAGTGTTGTCACAGAACAAGGTTATTGGATCCAGTGCACTTGGCACCACTCCAAGATCCGTCATGAACTGCTTCATCCAGACACCCTCCTTAGCTGCCTCCGAGGCAGCCATGTACTCCGCTTCACATGTAGAATCTGCTACGACGCTTTGCTTGGAACTGCACCAGCTTACTGCACCCCCATTAAGAATAAATACGTATCCGGTTTGTGACTGAGAGTCGTCCGGATCTGTGTCAAAGCTTGTATCAACGTAACCCTTTACGGCGAGCTCTTCGTCACCTCCATACACGAGAAACATCTCCTTAGTCCTTTTCAGGTACTTTAGGATATTCTTGACCGCCGTCCAGTGATCCACTCCTGGATTACTCTGGAACCTGCCTGCCATACTTCTGGCCAGGCTAACATCCGGTCTAGTGCACAACATCGCATACATGATAGAACCTATGGCTGAAGCATAGGGGACGGAGCGCATATGCTCTCTATCTTCATCAGTTGCTGGGCACTGAGTCTTACTCAATCTCGTACCTTGTAACACTGGCAAGAACCCTTTCTTGGACTGTTCCATTTTGAACCTCTTCAAAACTTTATCAAGGTATGTGCTTTGTGAAAGTCCTATCAGGCGTTTTGATCTATCCCTATAGATCTTAATGCCTAGAATGTAAGCAGCTTCTCCTAGGTCCTTCATAGAGAAACTTTTATTCAAGTAACCTTTTATGCTCTCCAAAAGCTCTACGTTGTTTCCAATCAGTAATATGTCATCCACATATAATATTAGAAACGCCACAGAGCTCCCACTCACTTTCTTGTAAATACAAGATTCACCAACCACTTGTATAAACCCAAATGCTTTGATCACCTCATCAAAGCGTTTGTTCCAACTCCGAGATGCTTGCACCAGTCCATAAATGGATCGCTGGAGCTTGCACACCTTGTCAGCATTTTTAGGATCGACAAAACCTTCGGGTTGCATCATATACAACTCTTCCTTAAGGAAACCGTTAAGGAACGCCGTTTTGACATCCATCTGCCAGATTTCATAATCGAAAAATGCAGCTATTGCTAACATGATTCTGACGGACTTAAGCATCACTACGGGTGAGAAGGTCTCATCGTAGTCAACTCCTGGAACTTGTGAAAAACCCTTTGCCACAAGTCGAGCTTTATAAACGGTCACATTACCGTCAGCGTCCATCTTCTTCTTAAAGATCCATTTGTTCTGAATAGCCTTGCGGCCCTCAGGCAGCATCTCCAAAGTCCACACTTTGTTCTCATACATGGATCCTACCTCGGATTTCATGGCTTCTAGCCATCTGTTGGAATCTGGGCCCACCATTGCTTCTTCATAATTTGCAGGTTCATTGTTGTCTAACAACATGATTGACAAGACGGGATTACCGTACCACTCTGGAGCAGCGCGTGATCTCGTCGACCTGCGTGGTTCAACAGAAACTTGAACTGGAGTTTCATGATCATCATCATTAACTTCCTCCTCAACCGGCGTCGCAATGACAGAGGTTTCCCCTTGCCCTGCGCCACCATTCAGAGGGATGAGAGGTTCGACAACCTCGTCAAGTTCTATCTTCCTCCCACTCAATTCTCTCGAGAGAAACTCCTTCTCGAGAAAAGTTCCGTTCTTAGCAACAAACACTTTGCCCTCGGATTTGAGATAGAAGGTGTACCCAACTGTCTCTTTTGGGTAACCTATGAAGACGCACTTTTCCGCTTTGGGTTCCAGCTTTTCAGGCTGAAGCTTTTTGACATAAGCATCACATCCCCAAACTTTAAGAAACGACAACTTTGGCCTTTTGCCATACCACAGTTCGTATGGTGTCGTCTCAACGGATTTTGATGGTGCCCTATTTAAAGTGAATGCAGCTGTTTCTAATGGATAACCCCAAAACGATAACGGCAAATCAGTAAGAGACATCATAGATCGCACCATTTCTAATAAAGTACGATTACGACGTTCGGACACACCATTACGCTGTGGTGTTCCAGGCGGTGTTAACTGCGAAACAATTCCACATTGTCTTAAGTGAGTACCAAACTCGAAACTCAGATATTCACCCCCACGATCAGACCGTAGGAACTTGATCTTCTTGTTACGATGATTTTCCACTTCACTCTGAAATTGCTTGAACTTTTCAAATGTTTCAGACTTGTGCTTCATCAAGTAAACATAACCATATCTACTTAGATCGTCAGTGAAGGTGAGAAAATAACGATATCCGCCGCGTGCCTCCACGCTCATTGGACCACACACATCGGTATGTATGATTTCCAATAAGTCACTTGCACGCTCCATTGTTCCGGAGAACGGAGTCTTAGTCATCTTGCCCATGAGGCATGGTTCGCACGTGTCAAGTGAATCAAAGTCAAGTGACTCCAAAAGTCCATCAGCATGGAGTTTCTTCATGCGCTTTACACCAATATGACCCAAGCGGCAGTGCCACAAAAATATGGCGCTATCATTGTTCACTCTAACTCTTTTGGTCTCAATGTTATGTATATGCGTATCTCTATCAAGATTCAATATGAACAATCCTCTCACATTCGGTGCATGACCATAAAAGATGTTACTCATAGAAATAGAACAACCATTATTCTCAGACTTAAAAGAGTAACCGTCTCGCAATAAACAAGATCCAGATATAATGTTCATGCTCAACGCAGGCACTAAATAACAATGATTTAAGTTCATCACTAATCCCGATGGTAGTTGAGGTGACACTGTGCCGACGGCAATTGCATCAACCTTGGAACCGTTTCCTACGCGCATCGTCACTTCGTCTTTTGCCAGCCTTCGTCTATTCCGCAGTTCCTGCTTCGAGTTGCAAATGTGAGCAACAGAACCGGTATCGAATACCCAGGCACTACTACGAGAGCCGGTTAAGTACACATCAATAACACGTATATCAAATATACCTGATTTTTCTTTGCCCGCCTTCTTATCTGCCAGATACTTGGGGCAATTGCGCTTCCAGTGACCCATACCCTTGCAATAGAAGCACTCTGTTTCAGGCTTAGGTCCAGCCTTGGGTTTCTTCGGCGGATTGGCAACAGGCTTGCCGCTCTTCTTCGAATTTCCCTTCTTGCCTTTGCCGTTTCTCTTGAAACTAGTGGTCTTGCTCACCATCAACACTTGATTCTCTTTACGGAGTTCAGACTCTGCGACTTTCAGCATCGCAAACAACTCGCCGGGAGACTTGTTCATCCCTTGCATGTTGTAGTTCAACACAAAGCCTTTATAGCTTGGCGGCAGTGATTGAAGGATTCTGTCAGTGATAGCTTCTTGCGGGAGTTCAATCCCCAGTTCAGCTAGACGGTTTGAGTACCCAGACATTTTGAGCACATGTTCACTGACAGACGAGTTTTCCTCCATCTTGCAAGCATAGAATTTATCGGAGGTCTCATACCTCTCGATCCGGGCGTTCTTCTGAAAGATAAACTTCAACTCCTGGAACATCTCAAATGCTCCATGACGCTCAAAGCGACGTTGAAGTCCCGGTTCTAGGCCATACAAGACTGCACATTGAACTATTGAGTAGTCCTCCTTACGTGCTAACCAAGCGTTCTTAACATCCTGATCAGCCTAGCGGGTGGTTCATCTCCTAGCGCAGCATTAAGGACATAATCCTTCTTTCCAGCTTGTAAGATTAGCTTAAGATTACGAGCCCAGTCTACAAAGTTGCTTCCATCATCTTTCAACTTAGCTTTCTCTAGGAACGTATTAAAATTCAGGATGACACTTGCGTGAGCCATGATCTACAACACAAATACATTCAAAGTGGACTTAGACTATGTTCAAGATAATTAGAGTTCAACTTAATGAAATTATATGCTAAACTCCCACTCAAAAAGTACATCTCTCTAGTCATTTGAGTGGTTCATGATCCACTTACACTATCCCAAGTCCGATCATCACGTGAGTCGAGAGTAGTTTCAGTGGTAAGCATCCCTATGCTAATCATATCAGCTATATGATTCATGATCGACCTTTCGGTCTCATGTGTTCCGAGGCCATGTCTGCACATGCTAGGCTCGTCAAGCTTAACCCGAGTGTTCCGCGTGCGCAACTGTTTTGCACCCGTTGTATGTGAACGTTGAGTCTATCACACCCGATCATCACGTGGTGTCTCGAAACGACGAACTGTAGCAACGGTGCACAGTCGGGGAGAACACAATTTCGTCTTGAAATTTTAGTGAGAGATCACCTTATAATGCTACCGTCGTTCTAAGCAAAATAAGGTGCATAAAAGGATTAACATCACATGCAATTAATAAGTGACATGATATGGCCATCATCACGTGCTTCTTGATCTCCATCACCAAAGCACCGGCACGATCTTCTTGTCACCGGTGCCACACCATGATCATCCATCAACGTGTTGCCATCGGGGTTGTCGTGCTACTTATGCTATTACTACTAAAGCTACATCCTAGCAAAATAGTAAACGCATCTGCAAGCACATATGTTAGTATAAAGACAACCCTATGGCTCCTGCCGGTTGCCGTACCATCGACGTGCAAGTCGATATTTCTATTACAACATGATCATCTCATACATCCAATATATCACATCACATCATTGGCCATATCACATCACAATCATACCCTGCAAAAACAAGTTAGACGTCCTCTAATTTTGTTGTTGCATGTTTTACGTGGTGACCAAGGGTATCTAGTAGGATCGCATCTTACTTACGCAAACACCACAACGGAGATATATGAGTTGCTATTTAACCTCATCCAAGGACCTCCTCGGTCAAATCCGATTCAACTAAAGTTGGAGAAACCGTCACTTGCCAGTCATCTTTGAGCAAAGGGGGTTACTCGTAACGATGAAACCAGTCTCTCGTAAGCGTACGAGTAATGTCGGTCTAAGCCGCTTCGATCCAACAATACCGCGGAATCAAGAAAAGACTAAGGAGGGCAGCAAAACGCACATCACCGCCCACAAAACCTTTTGTGTTCTACTCGAGAAGACATCTACGCATGAACCTAGCTCATGATGCCACTGTTGGGGAACGTCGCATGGGAAACAAAAATTTTCCTACGCGCACGAAGACCTATCATGGTGATGTCCATCTACGAGAGGGGATGAGTGATCTACGTACCCTTGTAGATCGCACAGCAGAAGCGTTTAGAGAACGCGGTTGATGTAGTGGAACGTCCTCACGTCCCTCGATCCGCCCCGCGAACAATCCCGCGATCAATCCCACGATCTAGTACCGAACGGACGGCACCTCCGCGTTCAGCACACGTACAGCTCGACGATGATCTCGGCCTTCTTGATCCAGCAAGAGAGACGGAGAAGTAGAAGAGTTCTCCGGCAGCGTGACGGCGCTCCGGAGGTTGGTGATGATCTTGTCTCAGCAGGGCTCCGCCCGAGCTCCGCAGAAACACGATCTAGAGGAAAAACTATGGAGGTATGTGGTCGGGAAGCCGTGAGAAAGTCGTCTCAAATCTGCCCTAAAAGCCCCATATATATAGGAGGAGGGAGGGGGACCTTGCCTTGGGGTCCAAGGGATCCCCAAGGGGTCGGCCGAGCCAGGGGGGAGGACTCTCCCCCCCCAAACCGAGTCCTACTTGGTTTGGTGGGAGGGAGTCCTTCCCCCTTCCCACTTCTTCCCTTTTTTTTCTTTCCTTTGATTTTTTCTCTCTTGGCGCATAGGGGATTGGTGGGCTGTCCCACCAGCCCACTAAGGGCTGGTGTGACCCCCCCAAATGCCTATGGGCTTCCCCGGAGTGGGTTGCCCCCCTCCGGTGAACTCCCGGAACCCATTCGTCATTCCCGGTACATTCCCGGTAACTCCGAAAACCTTCCGGTAATCAAATGAGGTCATCCTATATATCAATCTTCGTTTCCGGACTATTCCGGAAACCCTCATGACGTCCGTGATCTCATCCAGGACTCCGAACAACATTTGGTAACCAACCATATAACTCAAATACGCATAAAACAACGTCGAACCTTAAGTGTGCAGACCCTGCGGGTTCGAGAACTATGTAGACATGACCCGAGAGACTCCTCGGTCAATATCCAACAGCGGGACCTGGATGCCCATATTGGATCCTACATATTCTACGAAGATCTTATCGTTTGAACCTCAGTGCCAAGGATTCGTATAATCCCGTATGTCATTCCCTTTGTCCTTCGGTGTGTTACTTGCCCGAGATTCGATCGTCAGTATCCGTATACCTATTTCAACCTCGTTTACCGGCAAGTCTCTTTACTCGATCCGTAATACAAGATCCTGCAACTTACACTAAGTTACATTGCTTGCAAGGCTTATGTGTGATGTTGTATTACCGAGTGGGCCCCGAGATACCTCTTCGTCACACTGAGTGACAAATCCCAGTCTTGATCCATACTAAATCAACTAACACCTTTGGAGATACCTGTAGAGCATCTTTATAGTCACCCAGTTACGTTGCGACGTTTGATACACACAAAGCATTCCTCCGGTGTCAGTGAGTTATATGATCTCATGGTCATAGGAATAAATACTTGACACGCAGAAAACAGTAGCAACAAAATGACACGATCAACATGCTATGTCTATCAGTTTGGGTCTAGTCCATCACGTGATTCTCCCAATGACGTGATCCAGTTATCAAGCAACAACACCTTGTTCATAATCAGAAGACACTGACTATCATTGATCAACTGGCTAGCCAACTAGAGGCATGCTAGGGACGGTGTTTTGTCTATGTATCCACACATGTAAATGAGTCTTCATTCAATACAATTATAGCATGGATAATAAACTATTATCTTGATACAGGAATTATAATAATAACTATACATTTATTATTGCCTCTAGGGCATAATTCCAACAGCAACCCCCACCTGATTTTTTGAACTTATTTGAACTGAAGACTTTTTATATATATATATGGTCGAAATGCATGATACCATGAAGTTAGAAAGGGCTAAACCATTCAAAAGTAGCAAATGAAGTTAGAAAGGGCTAAACCATTAAAATTTGGAAATTATAATGGCACAAACAGAAACTAGACATATATAAATTGGTACAAGCAGTACATGATACTAGTCCAAACAGTACATAATAATAGCTATCATAGATATATGTATTCGAGGTGACGCTGGCCATAGTTGACGACTCGAATCAGAATGTCCACCTTATTCGAGGTGACGTTGGCCATAGTTGACGACTCGAATCTTGCGGTACAACTCGTATGAAACGTATGCATCTTTTGCTGCATACTCAATGTTGATACGATAAAGTGGGGCCTTCTCCCAAAGTTTGTGCTGAGACTTTGGGAAATTGGTCTTCATATTACCATATTCCTCGTCGATCAAGGCAACTGCCATATGAGCCATCGAAGTCCTGACATGTCGAAGCCTGAATACTGTTTGGAGATCAATGAGGCAACCAGTTGGTATCTCAATACCGAAGCTGTACCTCATCTTCAGCTTGTCGTTCGTTATGTCAACGGTAGCAAAAGTGATGCCGCTGCGAAGGAAGTCCATGAGTTCTGGACAATGCTTGTCACTACTGCAACAGAAACAAATTAAAATGGAACAAATGTTACATACTGCTGCAATAAGGAAACATGTTTCACTACAACTAAAGAGAAAATTATCTTTAGGATTCAATAGAACATATTGCTATCCTATGCAATTTTCATATCCTACGAATTGATCAAGAAACCGTAAATTAACTATGACATATATATATATATTCTCCCACGGTTTTGCAAATATTCAATAAGCTAGACATATTGCATATTGCTATCCAATGGAACCTAGAGAGATCACTATAGCTATCCAATGGAACCTAGAGAGATCACTAGCTATATGCAATTTTCATGACTATGACATATCATATTGCTATCCAATGGAACCTAGAGAGATCACTAGCTATATGCAATTTTCATAACCTTGGATCAAAGAACACCGCATACAATTGTATCACTACAACTATGATTTCAATGGAACATATTGAACCAATCAGATTTTTCAGATTGTGGAACACTATTCCAATCAGATTGTGTTCCCTTCAACTAATCAAAATTGTTTCACTACAACTATTTGAAGCGAACCAACTATGATTCCAATGGAACATATTAAACACTAGTTGATTCTAATACGATTTTTCAGATTATGGAACACTATTCCAGTCAGGTTGTGTTCCCCTTCAACTAATCAAAATTGTTTCACTACAACTATTTGAAGGGAACCAACTATGATTGAAACAAATAAACTTACAATGTCATTACCTTGGATCAAAGAAAGCCTCAAAACTTACCTCGCCCATTGGAAGATCAAGACATGGTGTTTGAAACATAGTTGGATGACGGCAACACCGCGTTGATCGGCCGTGTACTCCAGATCAAGCCCCAAAAACTTCTCATGATCCACTGCGGCGTCAAGCCATCGTTCCTTCAACTGTCTAAGAAAATGCGGCACCTCCCTGCTCTCGTTAGTGTACACGACATCGAGCTTGGTCTTGCCATGTGCGAGCACCTCTCCAAAGCGAGTTGGCATGGTGGAAGAAGAGAAGGGAAGAAGAGAGGGGAAGAACAGAGAGGGGAAGCGAGAGAGGAAGAAGAACAGAGAAATGGCGACGCGACAGAGACTCTGCTTCGGTTGTGGTTTTGGGCAGCGGGATGCAAAAACCGTTTGGGCCTTTAGTCCCGGGTTGAGCCACCAACCGGGACTAAAGGGGGATACCAACGGTTGCCCCCACTACGGCAGGCCACGTGTCAGACCTTTAGTCCCGGTTTGAGCCACTAACCGGGACTAAAGGGGGATACGAACGGTTGCCACCACCACTGCCCACCGCGTAGCCCTTTAGTCCCGGTTTAGGACACGAACCGAGACTAAATGCTCCTTACAGGCCGGGACTAAAGCCTCGAGGGAGGCATTGAGAATTGAGGCGACGTGGCCGGGCCTTTAGTCCCGGCCCAGAGGCAGGCCGGGACTAAAAGGTCCCGGCCAAAGGCCCGTTTTCCACATGTGCACCGGACAGCGGGCGCATCAGCAATAAATCAGCGGCGGCTGAGGTGACTAGGCGTCGAGCGACAGGCAGGCCTGCCGATGATTCCGACAAACCGACGAGGGCACGACGCGACGAGCTAACGAAGGAAAACCACCGAGTCAGCGTGATGCTTTGTTGATTCAACCGTCACATAAGACACCATGTTTTTTTTTACGGGAGCACCAATGTTAGCGACCAAGCGGGACGCTTCGGTAATCGATAGCTTAGCAAATCTTGCTTATGGGTTCAATTCTTTTTCTTTTGTAATTTTTATGTCTATTTTTACTAGGCTGTAGTGTACATATTTACTACATCATGGGCCCCAGCTCGCCTGGGACCTCGGCCGTCGCCCCGCCGACCATACACAAGGGCCGGCCCTGTAGTTTAGGTAGATAATGAAACATGTGTGTGCGGTGACAATGTAAGGAACATGTGATAATTAGATTGTATCACTATTTTGGGATGATGAGATCTATATCATTTGCGTTCAATAATGATGATATGATGAGATATGTTGTACCACTTTGATAATGATGATGAGATATTCCTTTTTTCATAGTCTCAAATATATATGTATGTTGTAATTGTATAAAACCTGTAAAACTACAAATAGAGCACAATAAAAAAATTTAAAAAAATAACAGCAGCGAGGCGCTTTCAGGGACGAAGCGAGCATGCAAGCATAGGGGGGCAAGTTTGTTCATGGAAGAGGTAAAGTTCATATGAAGTAAAAAAATTAACCACATCAACCACTATCATAATAGAAAAATCAATTTGTTAGGGGGGGTCTAGCCCCCCCCTCGTCCCCCCCCCCCCCCCCCCCCCCCGCGAGAATCGTGCCTGGGCGCTTTAGAGTAACAACAAGGTTGCCTTACCGATAGCTACAGAAAATTAGCAGTAGCGATGGATAGAGGCACACTACTGATAGGTGTAAGTAGGAGTAGCGCTAGATAAGAACCGCGCTACTGCTAAAAGTTAGTTGTAGCACTGTAGCAATAGCGCGGATGCTAGCCCCAAAATTTTGCAACTAGCTAGTAAGCATTTTCGTAGTAGTGCTTCGCCCAAACTTGTGCATATGATTTTTACGGTCTAATAAGCATGCGCGTTTTCAGTTCATATTTGTCCCAATGCATGTTACATTCTATGCTAACAATAAAAAAATTGAATCAAGAGGACTACAAAGTTTTTTTTTTTTTTTTTTGCGAGGAAGACAACTACAAAGTTGCCCATGCATTTGTGCAGGAGAAGTGCTACACAGATGATTTGTGCAGGATCATTTGTCCATTAGATCGCATTGCGAAGGCATCATCCACTAATCGTTCATCCAATGTCGTGTGCAATGTAGTTTCGCTTCTACTATACAGGCCGGCAACCATGCTAGTTTACTCAAAAAAGTACATATGACATTACGCATTTTATCTTTAGTTTCATATATATGTAACACTAAAGTAGCTAGTAGTCAAACTTGCGTATAACAATGTTTGTAGAATTGGTCATTATTTATTTGTATCATTATTTCCGATAACACCTTCTTTACAAAGAAAAGCATTATAATGCATATAACACAATATTTAGCTTAGTTTAATTTTTGCGACTACATGCGTGATTTTGGAACCAACAATAGTTTCTCCTTCCGACGGACGGTTAGCCCAAACACCTCTGTCATATCAATGTCTTTTCTCCCAACCCCAAGGGGAAGTTCCCAGTCAAAATGGCACACAAGGTTTGCCAACATAAGCTCGACATTCGCGATTCCGAGGTTCATACCAGGGCACATCCTCCGTCCTGCTCCAAATGGCAAGAACTGAAAATCATTCCCCTTGAAGTTGATATGCATAGTGCTGCCTTCATCTGTAAATCTTTCAGGAATGAACTCTTCCGGGTACTCCCAGGAGCTCGGATCCCTACCAATGGCCCACGCATTGACGACCACACGCGTCCCAGCAGGAACAATGTATCCATCGATGATGCAGTCAGCCATGGCAAGGTGCGGAGCAAGGAGAGGAGCAACAGGACGTAGCCGGAGCGACTCTTTTATGACTGCTCTTAGGTACGTCATATTATTCATGTCGGTTTCACTGATAATTTCTTGTCCTTGGGGTACAATACCCCTCACCTCATCTTGTAGCTTTTCCATCATGTGTGGCCTCCTCATGAGCTCAGCCAAGGTGAATTCAAGGACGTTAGCTGATGTGTCTATCGCACCAAAAAAGACATCCTGTGTATATGAATTGATTAGGACAATGAAAGATATATACAAATCAACTTGTTTAGTTTGAAAGGTATTATGTGTACTCACTGTGAGGAGAGCTTTCATGTGCTCTCTTGTGAGAGCATACTCCTGTTGGACAGATAACATAATATCCACAAAATCGTCATCCTTGTGATCAGACGCTAACTTCCGCTTGCTCACATGATCGTCGATCACCTGGTCCAGCAGATCCGCCCACCTGTTCCTCACTCTTTTGGCCTTGGCACAAACCGCCTTCTTAAGTACACCTACTCTACCCAATGCCGGGAAGTACTCCTCCAAACTGAACCCTCCTAGTAGCCGTGAGGTATCCTTGATGAGTTCCCGGAACAACTTGCTTCGACCATCTCGCAAGAAGAACTTCCCCGATACGATGCGGCACGCCATGTCATTCGCGAATGTGTGGAGCAGCTCGCTCATGTCCACCTCACCGTCAGCAGCTGCTGCCTCGTTGATCTTGGCCACCACTATGCTGATCTATAATAGCATGGGTTGTAAAGTATGAGAAGCTAACATTTACATAAGTTTCGGATGGTATCATTTTTTATACATAAAGCCTATATTTTTACTACTAGCTAATTTTAGGACCCGATAAATCCCGAGCATTCAGATATCGGTAATGTTATTTTCCAGACGCACTGGCTTTTGCTTAAGATCCGAACGACCCAAGCAACAACGGATCCTGATCGTGCGGCTCTGCTCGTTCCGGCAATTTTGCATTGAAAGCTCACGGTGTTCTCATTCTCGCGGTAACCAAAAATAAATGCCAGTGCATTCACATGATTCAAACTCTGGTCTTCCCAGTTTTCCCATGGTGCGCTGAACATTTCAGCTACTTTGTTGTTGTGGCCAAATACAATTTTTTTAGCAATTTGACCTTTTCTTTCTACTGCATTAGAAAAGTACTTTGGGTCTCCTTTGCCACCATGGAGGCGGATTAGCTAGTAAGGCTGCATGCACGTGAAGTTAGTTAAGAAGAGGAAAACGTTCAGATGTGTTATTTATCTTCGGATCAGTCAGAAGTTAGTACAGTCGTTGGGATATTAAGCATGTCGTTCCAAACGTTTTTTCATGGAAACTTTAGTTGACGCGATGTGACAACTTTAGTTATTAAAATATGACAACTTTGTCCCAATTTGTTTTTTGTCAGAAAATTTCTTTGTTTGCCAACCTCGCGTGAACTAAAGTTGCCATAAAAATGTTTGGATTGCTATGATAACCTTCCGAATTTTTGGGATTTCACATTTTCATAGTTTTATGATAAAAATTAGGCGCAAACTATGAGTGAAACTAATAAATCCGGACATGGAGGGAGTAACTATTAGCAGTGACATGAAAGTCGTTTTCCTTTATTTCGTTTATGAAGTAGTGAGAGTCCAAATATGTATAGAGAAAGGTGTAACAGCACCCGGATGCCTAGGCACCCTCTATAAACAGTAAAATTCAAAAAATATAAAAAAAGTTTAAAATAATCTGAAACTTTGGATCATATATTATGGTCAAATTTTGTAGGTTCTTACAAGTTTTCATGTCAAAATATCATGTAGAGAAAGGTGTACAAGTAAGTTTCAGATTTCAGTGCTAAAAGTGCTCAAAATTTGAAGTACTAAAATGTTTTTCCTGTGTAGAGCTCCTCAAATGTTTTTTTTGACATGAAAAGTTGCAAGCACCTAGAAAGTTTGATCATCTTTGATCTTACAAAGTTTCAGATCTTTTTAATTTTTTTAATTTATTTTGATGCTACTGTTCATAGAAGGTGTCTAGGCATTCGGGTGCTGAAAATCCACTTGAGAATAATGCGAGCAAGATCTCATAGAAATAGAACCTCTATCAGCGCCTCGAAATTGCAAGATGATAATTAAAAATCAGTACCTCCTCCGCGGCGGCGCTGCGGAACGACTGCACCTTCTTGACGCTCAGCATGTGGGTGGTGACGAGCTTCTTTGCTTGCCGCCAGTACTCACCGTATGGCGCAAAACCGATGTCGCAGGAGCCGTACATGATGGTGTCGGAGACGACGGAGTGGGGCCGTGAAGCGAAGACGTGGTCGTGAGTGCGCAGCACGGCCTCTGCGGCGTGCGAGGAGGACACAACGAGGTTGGGCACGGCGCCCAGACGGAGGAGCATCACGTCGGGGCCATGCTTCTTTGCAAGGTTGCGGAGGGAAACGTGGGGGAGGGAACCGATGAGGTGGAGGTGCCCGATGATGGGCAGCGCCGGCGGCGAAGGCGGGAGGCGCTGCCTCCTTTTTGCACTGAACTTTCCGGTGAACCAGTAACCCACAAACACAAGGAAGAAGAGGAAGAGAAACAAGCATGCCCGTGGAAGCGTCCCTAGCATGAGTTTCTGCATGAGCTCTGCCATGGCAAATCAGCGTCTAGACTCTCTCTAGAGCTCTGCCGGAGAAATGACGAGCTCAGTTGCTTATAAGCAGCCAGGCAACGTAATAACGACAAAAGCATATACTCCCTCCGTTTGTAAATACTCCCTCCGTCTTAAAATAAGTGTCTCAACTTTATACTAGGTCTAGTACAGAGTTGTACTAAGATCGAGGCACTTATTTTGGGACGGAGGGAGTAGAAGTCTTTTAAGAGATTTCACTAGCTAAGTGACTACATACAGTAGAAAATAAGTTAATTTATATTTTCTAAAATATGTCTATATACATCCGTATGTAGTCCTCTAATAAAAACTCTAAAAAAACATATTTAAGAACGGAGGGAGTAGTATATGAATATCTTCGGAGCAATAAACTTGCAGTCAAGTCTAGTCCTTAGCGGCGGTCGTGGAATTCTGTCACGCGGGAAAAGCAGGACAGCTTGGGTTAGCACTTAGCACCACAAGCTCAGTCGCTTAAAGGCATACTAGGAGTTAGATACGTACATATCTGCGGTGCACTGAACTTGGAGCAATATCTGGTTTGATGTCCACGTTTAGTCTTGGAGCAATATCTGATGCTGACAAACACGTCGCAAAATCCTTCTCAATCAGTGTAGCTGTGTAGGCTGTCCGTCGCCCATCCAGCCAGCGCCTCCTCCATGGACCATTGCAACCTTCTCCGGCACAGCGCAGCACGGCGCGCGGTCGTGGAATTCAATCAAACACGCGGGAGAAGTAGGAGCCCAAGCGCATCACGGCACTCCAAGATTTGACCATCCACGGCATTGGAAATTTACCCACCGTACGTACAACGACCGCGTATATGTATGTGAGCAAGACAAGTGAAACACGGTGTTTTGATATGGTCGATTTTTGTCCAAGAGTGATTTTTATTTACAATGATCAAATCCGACTGTCTCATTCATTGATGATCCGTGAGGATTAAATACAACGGAACGGTCGCCAACGCCATGAAGGGACACATCCCATCATGGGGGCGTGCGAGCGCTTCGAACGGTTGCCAGGGGCAAACCGCGCGTTAATTACAAGGGAGGATTATTCCTAAATAATATGATTAATTAAGAGATAATTGCTTTGTTCGAAGTTTTACGTGAATGTGTATAGCTTCGCAGAATGATGAACTTGTCCAAAGTTCAAGTGGGATTGGTTCGCTGAAATCGCCCATCATTATCTATGAAGATAATGCTGCTTGTATTGCACAAATGCAAACAGGTTATATATATATTAAGAGCAATATTACAAAGCATATTTCTTCTAAATTATTTTATCCCATGATCTGCAAGAGAAGAGGGAGATAAGTATTTTGCAAATGAAGTCATGCGATAATCGTGCTGATAACGTGTTTAGAATGATTAAATCCGACTGTCTCATTTATTGATGATCCGTGAGGATTAAATACAACGGAACCGTCGCCAACGCCATGAAGGAACGCATCCCATCGTGGGGGCGTGCGAGCGCTTCAAACGGTTGCCAGGGGCAAACCGCATGTTAATTACAAGGAAGGATTATTCCTAAATAATATGATTAATTAAATCCTAACGATTTTTTCCTTTTTCTACCGCACGACGTGTATATTCACTGTCGGTTGCTTTTACTTTTATATGGATAACAATTGTATATTGCATCATCTTTTTCTTATTTTTTTACTGGGTTTTCAAGAAGTTTTAGCAACATATCAAACACCCATCTTCTCACATTTTTCGCATAGGGATTTTCTCTCAAAATAGGCTTTCGCCCCGCTATATGGATATAACAATCACCAGATACAATATCCTGATCAATGCTGGGGGCGGACAACAGAAGCACGCCCAAAGAAAATACAAGTGAAAATAGGAGAAGAAATGCCAACAACGCCGAATCAACGAAAGCTACGGCTCTCCGCGATCGCTGTGCCCACCGAAGATAACCACCACACTCCAAAACCACCAAGTTGTTGTGTACCAAGCACCACCTTCAAGAAGGAATGCGACGATGTTGCCGCTGCTGCCGCTGCTGCCCAGACAAATCCTAGGATTTCTCTCAATACACGGAGGGTGGTGGGGTGAGAGGGCCACCCGACGCCCTTGAAGAAGGATGGCGGCGCCCGCAGGCGTCACCGCTTTGGTGCCGACAAGAGCCGACAGGGATTTATCCCGACCCCTCGCATCTGCCACCCAGGACCAACCTTCAGCTCCACCACACCCGCCGCCACCAACATGCACCAACACAGTCACGAGGACACCGCCGCCGTCTCACCACGGCCAACGAAGCGAGGCCGGTCGGATCCAAACGAGACACCCGTAAACCAGGACCGACAGCACCGCAGCCACGAGGGAGGGAACAACCTCCACTGGCTTAGGCGGTAGCAGACCGAACATAGCAGCAATGGCACACCAAACCAAATGTCCAGCCGAGCCTAGAACGGGCCCGTGAAGCTCCGCCGCCAAGCTGCAACAGTCACGGCACAACAGCCGCTGTCCCTGTCGCGAGGAGCTCGCCAGAGCCACCGGAGAACAATCCACCGCAGCCCCCAACAAGCCTGCCCCGACCCAGATCGCCCCCCTAGGGCCTAGATCTCAGCTAGCCGGGCGCCGCCGGCCGCCGCAGGCCATGGGCCATCACCGCCGCCAAGGGGCAACGCCTCCGCTACGCCGACGTCCAGATCCACGCCGCCGGCCGAAGGGCTCCACCGCCAGGACCGCATGCCCGAACCGGGATCCGTCGACGGGGGAAGAAGGGGGGCCGCCACCGCCGGATTGCGGGGCGCCGTGCGGGCAACGCCCGACCGCGCCCGCCGGCGGCAGCGGCGAGGGGGAAGGGCGGCGGCGGCTCGCGGAGAAGGGAAGGAGTGGGGAGCCGCTCCAGTCGCCTCGCTCGGGGAGGCGACGCGGGGGGCTCAGGGAAAGTTTTCTCGTGAGTCTTTTACTGCTTGACGCATAGGGATTTTCAAGATGGTGTGTGCTAACAAGATAAAGCAGTGATTAGGGAGAGTGTTATGATTAATTAATGAATTAATCCTTGCTTTCTCTAACAGCGTGCTGTTGATTTTTCAACTGACGTGTTGGATCACAGGGAGGAGTCTATCTGTACAAGCACCTCTCTAATGGCATCCCCTTAAACTATATATATGTAATCACATCATCAATAAACAGACTAACAGTTCACTTTTACATCCTTATCTCTCTCCCTACTTTTTACCTTCGCAGACGCAGCACGGCACTCCAAGTTTTGACCATCCACGGCACTGCAAATTTACCCACCGTACGTACAACAAGCGTCAGTGTATGTGTATGTGAGCAAGACAAGTGGAACACGGTGTTTTGATAGGCTCGATTTCTGTCCAAGAGTGGTTTTTCTATTTTCTACCGCACATGGATATACACCGTCGGTTGCTTTTCCTTTGGATAACAATTATGTATTACATCATTTTCTTTTTATTTTTTATTAGGTTTAAAGGAGTTTTAGCAACACATCAAACACCCATCTTCTCACATTTTTTCCACATGGTTTTTCAAGGAGCATTTCGAAATGATGTCTACTAACAAGATAAAGCAGTGATTAGGGGGAGTTATGATTAATTAATGAATTAATCCCTACTTTCTCTAAGTGCAGGCTGTTGCTTTTCCAACTGAGGCATTGGATCACAGGGAGGCGTCTCTGTACAAACACCTCCCTAATGACATCCTTCCAAACTATATATAT
The DNA here is from genome assembly GCF_904849725.1 of Hordeum vulgare subsp. vulgare. NCBI lineage: Eukaryota > Viridiplantae > Streptophyta > Magnoliopsida > Poales > Poaceae > Hordeum > Hordeum vulgare. The sequence goes on along the minus strand of NC_058520.1, from coordinate 20,866,020 downwards.
GTTTTTATGTATATTTTATGTATATTTTACATTATGTTTTTATGTTTGTAATTTTATGTGACATAAAATATTTTTTATGATGACTATATATTTTCTTACGATCTTTTTTTACTTATGAAATAGAAAAAGAAATTGAAACATAAAATTACGATGCATTAATGTGAAACATAAAATTACGTTCACCGTTACTTCCCTGTCTCTCGCCCCACTCTTTACCTTCGAACACGCAACACGACACCCCAAGTTTTCACCATCCACGACACTGCAAATTTACCCACCGTACGTAGAATGACCATCAGTGTATCGCAGGGCCGTTGATCGATCTTTATTAGATTGGGAGAAAAAAGAGAGAGGTTACAATAAGATTTGTTTGCCGTAAAGATCAAAATGGAGTGGACACAAACGGAACCACGAAGGCCATATCAAACCACTTCCACGCTATAACAAGTACACCAAAGCGTGGTATTAACAAGTACACCAAAACGGAACCAAGAAGGCCATGTCGATCGTCTGGGATAATGAACGGCGCCCCCGTCCCGGCCTTCAGCAAACTCCAAAGCTGCTGCGTGTACCGGTAGTGCACAAACAAGTGTGTGCAATCCTCAAGTTGTGACAGACATAGAGGACAGGAAGGATTTCTAGGCCAGCCTCTTCTTGCAAGATTATCTGTTCTCAGAGACTTGCCATGGACCACTAACCACATGAAAAATTTGCATCGTGGCGGCGCCTTGGATTTCCGTATCAGCTTGTTGCAAGCAAAACATGTATTGGCCATGAACATCAGCTTGTAGGCGCTGCTGACAGAGAACTCCCTCTCCTTTGTGAGCTTCCACAACGTCGCAATCCTGGCCGCAGATTTGTTTCCTGAGTGATGTCCCAAACTGCTAGGTACTGCGCCAAAGCCTGCACCAATACACCACCTGAGATGTCCCTAATCCATAACTGATTCTCCAGGGCTTCCCGAACAGAGCAGCGGGAGTCAATGACAAAAGAGAACAGTGCTGGCGCCATAACAGCAATCGAGCGGCCATCCGGGAGCTAGTTATCTGTCCAAAACCTCGCTGTACTTTCACCCCCTAGTGATATTGCCGAGGCGGCGTTAAACATCGCCTGGACTGCTTTCTCCATGTTATCCTGCAACAATTTCCATGTCCTAGGGTGCTCATCCCATCTCAGCCATGGGCAATGACATCGTAGAGCCTATCCAAACCACTTCAGATTAAGTACGCCGAGACCACCACACTCTTTGGGGAGCAGACTTGTGCCCAAGGCACCAAGCAGTGCCCACCACTGATGTCTTCCAGATAAAAGCTCGGCATCTTCTGTTTATGATTTTGATGGCCCAAACAGGCAAGGGAAGAACAGCCAGTACATGTGTATGTGAGCAATGTTGGAAATAAGTCGTGACGGAGCACGGTGCGACCGGCGTCAGTGCGCCAAGTCGGGTCCGTGACGGTGCGACCGACGTCGGTGCGTCAGGTCGGATCCGCGGGCTGGGTCATGGCGGTGTGTGAACGTGTGTGTGTGTTTATGGCAGTAGCATGTGTATGTGGCGTGGTGGTACGTGATCCCACAGCTTGGTCAGCTAGCTAGGTCGTTTGACGATCCGTAAGAAGCGACTGCGTTGTGCGCGTTGTGCGCGCTGGCCGGGCGGATAGCTAGCTCCGCTATGTGCGTATGTGCACGGGAGACGTGGGGGTTGCGTAGCTATAGGACTACAAAATCGTGGACGCCAACATGTATTGCAGCAAGAGAAAGGAAGCAAAGTGGCTGTGTGTGCGGCCAGGCGTTAGTCGCCGGAAAAACTCCAGTGTGCATTCTCTTTTCTTCTACCTCTGTCCAGTTGTGTGTGAGAGAGCTGTCCCAACAAGCAAGACAAGTGGAACACGCAGTGTTTGATAGGCTCGATTTTTGTCCAGGAGTGAATTTTCTTTTTTCTACCGCACATGTATATTCACAGTAGGTTGTCTTTTCTTTTACACTCCAAAACCTTCTTTATTCATTTATCAGAATTGTTGAAATTACAGCCGCCGTGACCAAATCTAGCCAAGTATTAGGAGGAGAGAACTTATATCCAAGGTAGCTAACTCATGCTACGCTGAGTCATACCTGGTTGGCAGGTGCTACGCACGACAGATCTTCTGGACGGACGAGCGCAGGGCGGTGGCGTCGTTGGGCGCCGTGGTGGCATCGACGGATGTTTGGACTGGCATGGATGATGCGGATATCTTTCCTAAAGATGGGTCAGTGGTTCAATGATGATGGCGGCTTGTAAAACGTGTGCGTGAGGTGTGCGTTTTAGGTGTACTGCACCGGCTGTTGCTCCCGATACGTTATGTGGATGGATTGGCGACAACACCGGTATTAGATATGTGGAGTGAGAGCACTCCACATTATCGAGTTTGTAGGTGTGAGTGGTGGCTTTGGATGGATTGATGTATACTCTTGTTAGACATTTATGAAATAATTAATAAAGATGGCTGCATGCATCAATCGATGCAGAGCCCGGAGGTTTAACCTCCTTTTCCAAAAAGCTAACTCATGCACTACAGTTCCTATGAAAGTGGGTTTTCTAGCATAAATGGATATACAGGCTACACCATCCACCATATATACATCATCGGTTGTTGATCTAAGATTTGTGTCATGTCTTAATTTTTTTGTTAAAGTTTTTTTTTTTTTTTGCAAGAAAAACTTCCAAACTATTCATCTTCAATGATGATAGTAATTAGCGTCTATTCATCATGTCTCTAGCAAGCGTTTTTCTATATGAGCTCCGCCATGGCAAATTAGCGTCTGGACTATCTCTGGAGCTCTGTCTTACGAGATCAGTTGCTTATAAGCAGCCAGGCAACGTAAAAACGACAAAAGCATATACTCCAGTATATGAATATGTTTGGAGCAATGAACTTGCAGTCAAGGCTAGAGTTAGCGGCGGTCGTGGAATTCTGTCACGCCGGACAGCTTGGGTTAGCACTTAGCACCAGAAGCTCAGCCGCTTAAAAGCATACTAGCTACGTAGATACGTACATATCTGCGGTGCACTGAACTTGGAGCAATATCTGATGTAGTCTCCACGTTTAGACTTGAAGATGAACTAATTAACACGTCGCACGATCGTTCTCAATCAGTGTAGGCTTATTATATACACATGCCTACACTTCTGAACCTTCTGAGGCGCAGCGCAGCACGGCGGTCGTGGAATTCAATCAATCACGCGGGAGAAGTAGGAGCCCAAGCGGATCACGGCACTCCAAGATTTCACCATCCACGGCACTGGAAATTTACCTCTTAGCAAGGCACAAGAGTACTTACTGGACCACCATACAGTTGACATCTAAACAGACAGAAATTGACGGGCACCGCACCCTGCAGTCACTAGATCCTGACTGCACATATATACTCAATGTACAATGACACAAAAATTTAGATCTAAACTTGTTCCATAGCGTCCTGCAGATCAAAATTAGATCTGGAAATGTGTGCCATCGTAGATGAATGTTCTACTAACTTGTATAATCGTAATTAGACTTGTTTTCCGAGCTGTGAATCAACTTTAACGCTGAAAATATGTGTCATCGTAGATGCATGTACGATATATGTGCTGAATTCTTTTTCCAGAGCCGTTTACTAGTTTAGAGATTCATTGCCTTTGGTATTGGTATGGTTTAGAGTTCTTGTGGCCGAACTTACGCATATGATTTTTACAGTCTATTAAGCATGTGAGTTTTCATTTCGTGTTGTCCCATTGGATGCTATATTGTACTATATGATAACGATAGGAAATTTGAATCACCAAAATAATAGACGACTAACAAGCTGCGCCTGCATTTGTGCAGGCAACCATGCTAGATATTTTCCTATTTTATTTCATATGTATGTAATAATAAAAGTAGTGGCCAAACATGTGCATTGACATTTGTCAACCTTCTAAACAACAATATTTATAGCTACACAAGGAATAATTGGCCATTATTTATTGGTACCATTATCCTGGGTAACCCCTTCTTCCCAATAGCACAAAGTATATAATTAGCTTGATTTTACAAGCGTGATTTTGGAATCAACAATAGTTTCTCCTTCCTACGAATGGTTATCCCAAACACCTCTGTCATATCAATATCTTTTCTCTCAATTCCAATCGGTAGTTCCCAGTCAAAATGGTTCACGAGGTTTGCCAACATAAGCTCCACATTGGCGATTCCAAGGTTCATACCAGGGCACATCCTTCGCCCTGCCCCGAACGGCAAGAACTGAAAATCATTCCCCTTGAAGTTGACATTCCTAGCGTTGCCTTCATCTATAAATCTTTCAGGTATGAACTCTTCTGCATCCTCCCAGGACCTCGAATCCCTCCCAATGGCCCATGCATTGACGACGACACGAGTCCCAGCAGGAACCATGTATCCATCGATGGTACAATCAGCCATGGCAAGGTGCGGAGCAAGGAGCGGAACAACAGGATACAGCCTGAGAGACTCTTTTATTACTGCTCTTAGGTACACCATGTTGTTCATGTCAGTTTCGCTCACAATTTCTTGTCCCCGGGGTACAATACTCCTCACTTCGTCTTGTAGCTTCCCCATGAACTCTGGCCTCCTCATGAGCTCAGCCATGGTGAATTCGAGGACGTTAGATGATGTGTCAGTTCCACCAATAAATACATCCTGTAAATAAAGAATTAGAGCAAGTACAATAGAGCTGAGTCAGCTGGCTATAAGGAATAAAGTAGTATATTTTTGCTTAGTTGAAGTAGAGAGAAGAGGAGAGAAAAGGTAAGCAGGCTCTTGGTTAAGAGTTAGCTCTAGCACGTGCTCTTAGACACTTTGTAAGAATGAAAGGTGGGTCATATAATAAATAAGCAGTACACTCTTCTAACCAACTATTGTACATGTTAGCTATAAGATGGGCTATAGGTGACATGGCATGAGCTTACACTATTGTACTTGCTCTTAGTTAGGGGATAACGAAAGACACAGAAATCAAGGTATATAATTTGAAAGGTATTATGTACTTACCGTGAGGAGAGCTTTCATGTGCTCTCTTGTGAGATCATACTCCTGCTGAACAGACAGCAGAATATCTACGAAGTCGCCATCCTTATTGTGATCAACCGCTGACTTGAGCTTGCTCACACGATCGTCGATCACCTTGTCCAATAGATCGGCCCATCTGTCCCTCACTCTTTCGGCCTTGGCACAAACCGCCCTCTTAAGCACTCCTACCCTACCCAATGCTGGGAAGTACTCCTCCAAGTTGAACCCGCCGAGAAGCTGAGAGGAGTCCTCGATGAGTTCCCGGAACAACTTGCTTCGTCCATTTTTCCGGAAGAACTTGCCTGATACGATACGGCACGCCATGTTATTCGAGAATGCGTTGAGCAGCTCGCTCATGTCGACTGTAGCACCGGCTATGGCTGCCTCGTTGATCTTGGCCATCGCCATGCTCGCCTGTGAGATTACAGCATTCATCTTAAGTTATGAGAAGCCAACAATCATACTACATGCAGCTGTTAATTATCAGATGACAACATTGAAGTCATTGTTTCTTTTGCGACAGACATGGAACATATGGCAGTCTTTTCTTTCACGAGAGACATTGCGAAAATTGCACGATCAATAGAAATCAGAACCTCCTCGATGGCGGCGCTGCGGAAAGACCGCACCTTCTTTACGCTCAGCATGTGCGTGGTGACGAGCTTCCTCGCCTGCCGCCAGTACTCGCCGTACGGCGCGAAGCCGATGTCCGAGGAGCCGTACATGATGATGTCGGTGACAAGAGAGCGTGGCCGCGACGCCAAGACGTGGTCATGCGTGCGCAGCACCGCCTCAGCGGCGCGCGGCGATGACACGACGAGTGTCGGCACGGCGCCCAGGCGGAGGAGCATCACGTCGGGGCCGTGTTTCCTGGCGAGGCCGCGGAGGGATACGTGCGGGAGGGAACCGACGAGGTGCAGGTGCCCGATGATGGGCAGCGCCGGCGGCGAAGGTGGGAGGCGCTGCCCTGTTGATGATCGTGTCTTTCTGGTGAACCAATGGTGCAGACACAAGAGGAGGAGGGGGAGCAGGAACAGGAACCATGCCCGAGGAGGCGTGGTCTCTAGCATGAGCTTCTGCACGAGGCCCGCCATGCATGCCAAGCTAAGTTTGCTCCGTTATCTGGTTAGCATCACAAGCTTGGTTGCTTTATAGGCAGCGAGACCAGCAAAAAACATGTGGATAATGTGCGGTGCACTGAACTTGGAGCAATATTGGATGGTCCTTGTGTGTATGGTCTTCCCGATGGATGATGATGAGCTCATCGTGTTCAATTAGTATACGTATGTTAACGTTTGCACTAGCTCAACCGTCCAGCAAGTTGTTCCTCTCCTCATTGCTACCGTTGAACAGCCTATCTTGTTTGAAATTGAAGAATATGTTCCTTATTTTAAGTCTTTTGTAATTCAGCATGTTGATAGGTGGGCTAACGTTTTCGTTCATCTCTGTACGAAGCAAGCTAGCATTCTAGATGTCACGAACTGTTGGCTTCACTCTACACTGAGTCTACTTGTAACCAGTACGACAGGCCATATATAGCAGCCTTCTTCGTCCCACCGGTAGACGTCCAACCACACCACGTCTCTCGAAATTTTGAACATCCACGGCACCACCTCCACAATGCTAGTCACGCCATAATCATATGCATGCATGCGAGAAACACAACTGGAACGCGGTGTTTGATACACTCGATATGATTTTTTTTGTCCCAGGTGATGTTTTGACAACATTTGTCTTAGCTTGCTTCTTCAAAATATTACATGATGATTTGCCGGGTTTTATTTTCTCACTTCAAAGTGTATCTAATGTCTCATTTGTGTACCAACAAATAAGGGTGCACTTGGTACAGAACAAAACATTATGATTCACTTCGACAGGACAAAAAGGACCAGGTATAAATTGTGTAACTTTATGAAACAAAAATAAGTAAAACCTTTTACAAACTAAAAACAGACAGCACGAATTCGAACCTCAAAACAATGATGAGTTATCTAAGCATGGTAGAGTAACATTTAGCATTTTTCATTTTTATCACTTCTTCTTCAATATAACCCCTGACGCAACGACGGCTCAGATTAAACGATACTCTTTTATAAAAAAGGGCAGGATGGTCTTTTCCCCGTTCCGACGTATGCGCATCAGCCCCGCGGGCGCCAGCGGACGGTCGGGCGACGTAAACGTAGAGGGGGGATACGCGTCGTGTCCGCGTTAACTGCCGTGACGTGGCGTCTCCATGTCGGCCTGACCGCGGTCGTGCCGGTTCCAGATTGATCCGTCGGTTCCTGAGGCCGCCGCCATTAATCGCGCGCTGCATCGTCACTTCGCCGTCTTCCGAGGCGACGTCATGAATGCCGACCGCGTCGCACGAACGCTTGACGCCGTCGCCTATGGCCCGTCGGTTCACCATCTCCCGAGGCGACGCCATTAATGCCGACCGCGTCATCAGTGTCCCATCGCATAAACCCCTGACGTCGCCCACTAGTAGAAAATAGGGCTTTGGTTCGGGCCTGGCCAGCCCATAAGTCCCGGTTCTTCACGAACCAGGACCCATGGGGGGCTTTAGTCCCGGTTCATGAGCCCAGGGGGCTGGCCGGGGCCTCGTGGGCATTGATCCCGGTTCGTGTGGACCCATTTGTCCCGATTCTAGGCACGAACCGGGACCAATGGGCCGCGCTCCTGGCGCACATCCATCGATACCGGTTCATGCCTTGAACCGGTTTAGAAGGGGGGGGGGGGCTTTAGCCCCGGTTTATGCCACGAACCGGGACAAATAATTTGCCTATATATACCCATCGCCGCGGCAGAGCACTCTGTTTTTTTCTGGCCGGCGAGGGGAGGGCATTTGGGTGCTCTAGCTTACCTCCTATGCACATGAGGTGTTCGATGAAATGCTCGAGCCACACTAGTTCAGCTTTCTCCTCTCGAAGCTCGACATCAGAGCTCCATTTTTCCCGAGATTTGTCTAGATTTAGCGGTCCGTCACGCCCCGTGCCCGTTTTCACCGCTGGGGCACATCCATGTGTACGTCCGCAATGTCGTGTGCAAGCTCCTCCGCAGACAGTGAGGTAAGTCGATTTGGATTTTCGGTTGACATTGGATTTGGGGATTTCTTATCTAGGGTTTCGCGGGATGGGCCGTAATATGCGCCTTTCTGGCTCGTAGGTGGATGGCTGCGGGATTGTGCAGTTCCAATCCGAATTTTTCATTCCCAATCCAAGTTTCTACGGCCTTGAGGAGCGCTCGAGTCACCGTTGCCCGGGGCATGGGCTAATTCCTGCTCGCCGTGTTTCTTGGGGTGGAACAAGCATGGGAAGAAGGTTTTTCGGTTGTCCACTCGATGTAATTCCTTAAAACATCATTTGGTACTCTGTTTTCATCGATTTATTACAAAGTTATGAATTTCACCTAATTATGTGAACTCTGATTTAACAGCTTCCTGATGAGTGTGATTGGGTTGTTTGGATTGACCCCCCTCCCACTGAGCTAGTGGGGCAAGCTTTTGAGGAGCTCCATGGTGGCCTTGAATGTAGTTCGATCAAAGCTAGTAGGATGGAGAAGAAGGTTATGGATCTGAACAATGAAAACAAGAAAATGCAATTGAAGTTGCAGAAAAGGAATGAGCTCATGGAAACAATGGGTTTTCTCTTTGTTCTTGGCATCATCATTGTGGCTAGTTTAGTTTCTATTTGATCTAAGCAAACCAATTAAGTGGGAGTGTGTGTCTTATGTTTCTGCTAGTGTGTTGTGCCCTAGATGTAATTCAATCATTTGTGCACTGTTGTGAACTTGAACAAATGTAATGTTGTGCCCTAGATGTAATGGATATCATGTGTTGTGTTAAAATTGTCACCACTGCCAACTTGGAACCTTTTCAGAGTTCATTTCAAATGTTTTTCAATTTTATGGTCTTATAGCTCAAAATAATCTGTAAATGCATGAAAAATAACAAATGATGTCAGGAAGGGTTGTAAATTGTTGATGTGGCTTTGAATGGTGCATTTTGAACACAGAAAAACTATGGAGTTCATATAAGTTCAAAAAAATGAAATCCCTTTGTAACAAACGAGTTTCCGTATGAAACCCTGATACTTCGAAAGAGATTATCCGTTTTATACACGAAGCGGATCCAGTTTTTGCCGTAACCCTCTCAACTTTCTCGCACATGCTATGTGGGTGAAATGATGATACCATGCCAACTTGGAACCTTTTCAGAGTTCATTTCAAATGCTTTTCAATTTCATGGTCTTATAGCTCAAAATAATCAGTAAATGCATGAAACATAACAAATGAAGTCAGAAAGGGTTGTAAATTGATGATCTGGCTTTGAATGGTGCATTTTGAACACATAAAAACTATGGAGTTCAAATAAGTTCAAAAAAATGAAATCCCTTTGTAACAGACGAGTTTCCGTATGAAACCCTGATACTTCGAAAGAGATTGTCCGTTTTGTACACGAAGTGCATCCAGTTTTTGCCGTAACCCTCTCAACTTTCTCGCACATGCTATGTGGGTGAAATGATGATACCATGCCAACTTGAAACCTTTTCAGAGTTCATTTCAAATGTTTTTCAATTTCATGGTCTTATAGCTCAAAATAATCAGTAAATGCATGAAAAATAACAAATAAAGTCAGAAAGGGTTGTAAATTGATGATGTGGCTTTGAATGGTGCATTTTGAACACAGAAAAACTATGGAGTTCAAATAAGTTCAAAAAAATGAAATCCCTTTGTAACACACGAGTTTCCGTATGGAACCGTGATACTTCGAAAGAGATTGTCCGTTTTGTACACGAAGTGCAGTCAGTTTTTGCCGTAACCCTCTCAACTTTCTCGCACATGCTATGTGGGTGAAATAATGATACCATGCCAACTTGGAACCTTTTCAGAGTTCATTTCAAATGCTTTTCAATTTCATGGTCTTATAGCTCAAAATAATCAGTAAATGCATGAAAAATAACAAAAGTTAGAAAGGGTTGTAAATTGATGATGTGGCTTTGAATGGTGCATTTTGAACACAGAAAAACTATGGAGTTCAAATAAGTTCAAAAAAATGAAATTCCTTTGTAACAGACGAGTTTCCGTATGAAACCCTGATACTTCGAAAGAGATTGTCCGTTTTGTACATGAAGTGCATCCAGTTTTTGCCGTAACCCTCTCAACTTTCTCGCACATGCTTTGCGGGTGAAATGATGATACCATGCCAACTTGGAACCTTTTGAGAGTTCATTTCAAATGCTTTTCAATATCATGGTCTTATAGCTCAAAATAATGAGTAAATGCATGAAAAATAAGAAATGAAGTTAGAAATGGTTGTAAATTGATGATGTGACTTTGAATGGTGCATTTTGAACACAAAAAAACTATGGAGTTCAAATAAGTTCAAAAAAATGAAATCCCTTTGTAACAGGTGAGTTTCCGTATGAAACCCTAATACTTCCAAAGAGATTGTCTGTTTTGTACACGAAGTGCATCCAGTTTTTGCCGTAACCCTCTCAACTTTCTTGCATATGCTATGTGGATGAAATGATGATACCATGCCAAAATAAAAGAGAGGCGCAATGCTCACCTGCACGTTGCTTAGCTTCAGGCCAACGCGCAGGTGAGCATTGCGCTTCTCCCTTCATCGTCTCTACACTCAGGGCTTATAAACCGCTGCGAGTGCCTCTCACTTGGCGAGGTGGGACTAAAAAATAGCAGCATAAAGAATCAACTAAAAAACTGTTTTACCGGTTCATGCCACGAACCGGTACTAAAAGGTGCTCGTGGGGGTCAGCCTTAAAACCTGTACCAAATAAAATGTCTTTGTAACAGCCTTAGAACTGGTATTAAGGAATCAACTAAAATTTTTTTATAAACCTGTAGTATTATTGAAACTAAAATTATATTGAATTTTGTTACAAACTTTAATAGCAAAAAGAATTATCATAAAATAAAATAAATAAGTAATCAGAATTTTGTTCAAAACAATAAAAACAAAAAGAATTATCATAAAAGAAAATAAATAAGTAATTAGAATTTTGTTACAAATTTTAATAGCAAAAAGAATTATCGTAAAAGAAAATAGATAAGTAATTAGAAACAAACAAGAAAGCCGAAAAACTGGGAAAAAATTAAAATAAAGGAATCAACTAAAAAGCTATTATAAACCTCTAGTATTATTGAAACTAAAATTATATAGAATTTTGTTACAAACTTTAATAGCAAAAAGAATTATCATAAAAGAGAATAAATAAGTAATTAGAATTTTGTTCAAAACATTAAAAGCAAAAAAGAATTATCACAAAAGAAAATAAATAAGTAATTAGAATTTTGTTACAAACTTTAATAGCAAAAATAATTATCGTACAAGAAAATAAATAAGTAATTAGAAACAAAAAAGAAAGCAAAAAACAGGAATTTTTTTAAAAAAAGTGCCACCTACATGGCCACCACGACCTGCATACGACTAGAAACCCATTACTAGGGCCAGGATGCATGCCCACAGTAGGCCCAATAGGCCCACAAGCACAGAGAGTGATTTTAGGCCCGTAAGCCTGCAGTACATAGGAGCTCAAAGTGGTTGGTTTGGCAGGGCTTATAAACCACTCCGAGCCCTCTAGGCTAGCGAGGTGGGACTAAACATAGCACCGCACCGCGCAAGGCCTTTGGTTCCCGGTTGGTGGCACCAACCGGGACTAAAGGGGGTCATTGGTACCGGTTTGTGCAACCAACCGGGACCAAAGGCCTCTGCTTCCCGCCCTTCGGGCCGCTGAAAAGAGACCTTTAGTCCCGGTTTGTGCCACCAGCCGGTACCAATGCCTCTGCTTCCCGCCTGTTGGGCTGCTGAAAAGAGAACTTTGGTCCCGGTTGGTGCCACCAACCGGGACTAAAGGTGGGGCTATATAAGCGACAGTTTAGAAATTTTGATCTCTCTCCCTCTCTCCATTCGATCCCGACGCCGCCAGACTGCCCGTCGTCCGTGTGCGCCTCGCCATCGCCGTCGTCGCCCCGCACCGTCCCGATGCCGTCGCCGCCCCCCGCCCCGCGCCGCCCCGATGCCGTCGCCGCCCCCCGCCCCGCGCCCCGTTCCCCGCGACGCCGCCGGCCCCTGCCCGTCGCCGCCCCTCCCCGGCCCGCGCCGCACCTCACCGTCGACCGTCGTCGCGCCGCCCCACCCCGCGCCACACCTCGCCGTCGCCGTCGCAGTCGCCGTCGCCGTCCCCGACACCGTTGCCGTGAGCAAAGATTTTTTTTTCTATTAAAAGATTTTTTTGGTGATATTATTGTTGAATATGCATGTTTGTGTGTTCATATATATGCAAAGATCAAATATGTCAAAAGGAAAAAACAAGAAGAGAAAGTGTTTAATATAATTAGTTAGAAAAATAATAGAACTATAGTTAAACTAGTTTATTTTTAGTAATTACTACTTTATTTTATTTATAGTAAGTGCTTCATATATAGTTGAACTAGCTAGTTGATTTAATAAACTACTTTATTTTACTATATATAGAAGTAGTTTGTTTTTAGTAAGTACTACTTTATTTATTTATAGTAAGTGCTTAGTAGTTGAACTAGTTAATTTAATTACTAAAACTACTTTATTTAACTATATATAGAAGTAGTTCCCGCAGCGACGTCGACTTGTTATTATATATAATCGTGACACACTTTATTTAACTATGTATGATGATGACTAATTAGTAGGACTTCACTAGTGGGGACGGGGCCTTTAGCCCCGGCCCGTAAGGGGCATGCCACGTGGTTCCGCTGCACGCCACGTGGGACTAATGGTCTTTCATTTTTAAATGACTGTTTTAATCAAAAACAGATCTGTTACAAAAAGGGATTTCATTTTTTAAACTTATTTGAACTGAAGACTTTTTGTATATATGTGGTCGAAATGCATGATACCATGAAGTTAGAAAGGGCTAAACCATTCAAAAGTAGCAAATGAAGTTAGAAAGGGCTAAACCATTCAAATTTGGAAACTATAATGGCACAAACAGAAACTAGACATATATAAATTGGTCCAAGCAGTACATGATACTAGTCCAAACAGTACATAATAATAGCTATCATAGATATATATATTCGAGGTGACGCTGGCCATAGTTGACGACTCGAATCAGAATGTCCACCTTATTCGAGGTGACGCTGGCCATAGTTGACGACTCGAAACTTGCGGTACAACTCGTATGAAAGGTATGCATCTTTTGCTGCATACTCAATGTTGATACGATCAAGTGGGGTCTTCTCCCAAAGTTTGTGTGAGACTTTGGGAAATTGGTCTTCATATTACCATATTCCTCGTCGATCAAGGAAACTGCCATATGAGCCATCGAAGTCCTGACATGTCGAAGCCTGAATACCGTTTGGAGATCAATGAGGTAACCAGTTGGTATCTCAATACCGAAGCTGTACCTCATCTTTAGCTTGTCGTTCGTTATGTCAACGGTAGCAAAAGTGATGCCGCTACGAAGGAAGTCCATGAGTTCTGGACAATGCTTGTCACTACTGCAACAGAAACAAATTAAAATGGAACAAATGTTACATACTGCTGCAATAAGGAAACATGTTTCACTACAACTAAAGAGAAAATTATCTTTAGGATTCAAATAGAACATATTGCTATCCTATGCAATTTTCATATCCTACGAATTGATCAAGAAACCGTAAATTAACTATGATATATATATATATATATATATATATATATATATATATATATATATATATATATATATATATATATATATATATTCTCCTACGGTTTTGCAAATATTCAATAAGCTAGACATGTTGCATATTGCTATCCAACGGAACCTAGAGAGATCACTATAGCTATCCAATGGAACCTAGAGAGATCACTAGCTATATGCAATTTTCATGACTATGACATATCATATTGCTATCCAATGGAACCTAGAGAGATCACTAGCTATATGCAATTTTCATAACCTTGGATCAAAGAACACCGCATAAGATTGTATCACTACAACTATGATTTCAATGGAACATATTGAACCAATCAGATTTTTCAGATTGTGGAACACTATTCCAATCAGATTGTGTTCCCTTCAACTAATCAAAATTGTTTCACTACAACTATTTTAAGCGAACCAACTATGATTCCAATGGAACATATTAAACACTAGTTGATTTTAATACAATTTTTCAGATTATGGAACACTATTCCAATCAGATTGTGTTCCCCTTCAACTAATCAAAATTGTTTCACTACAACTATTTGAAGGGAACCAACTATGATTGAAACAAATAAACATACAATGCCATTACCTTGGATCAAAGCAAGCCTCAAAACTTACCTCGCCCATTGGAAGATCAAGACATGGTGTGTGAAACATAGTTGGATGACGGCAACACCGCGTTGATCGGCCGTGTACTCCAGATCAAGCCCCAAGAACTTCTCATGATCTACTGCGGCGTCAAGCCATCGTTCCTTCTACTGTCTAAGAAAATGCGGCACCTCCCTGCTCTCGTTCGTGTACACGACATCGAGCTTGGTCTTGCCATGTGCGAGCACCTCTCCAAAGCGAGTTGGCATGGTGGAATAAGAGAAGGGAAGAAGAGAGGAGAAGAACAGAGCGAGAGCGAGAGAGGAAGAAGAACAGAGAAAGAAGGGCGACGCGACACAGACTCTGCTTCGGTTGTGGTTTTGTGAAGCGGGATGCAAACCGTTTGGGCCTTTAGTCCCGGGTTGAGCCACCAACCGGGACTAAAGAGGTATACCAACGGTTGCCACCACTACGGCAGGCCACGTGTTAGGCCTTTAGTCCCGGGTTGAGCCACCAACCGGGACTAAAGGGAGATACGAACGGTTGCCACCACCACTGCCCACCGCGTAGCCCTTTAGTCCCGGTTTGGGACACGAACCGGGACTAAAGGCTCCTTACGGGCCGGGACTAAAGCCTCGAGGGAGGCATTGAGAATTGGGGCGACGTGGCCGGGCCTTTAGTACCGGCCCAGAGGCAGGCCGGGACTAAAGCGTCCCGGCCAAAGGCCCGTTTTCCACTAGTGCTTGTTGTTATATATGATGATGCATGATGCGAGCATGAAGAGTTATTATATATGGATGTTCAATTCTTTCGATATATATAGTGTGTCACGATTATATTGTTGTTTACACACATTTACCACATTAAAACAGGAAATGTCTGACGATGGATATTGCGAGTGTGAATATTACGACGACTCTCGGGGTATGTGCGACATGCCTCACCTGCGAGATGATAGGTTCTTCAACATGAAGCTTGACGAGAACAGCGATATGTACCTCCCTTGGCATGCAAGAAGATATGTGTTGGAGAGGCTCGGTTTCGAAGACCACGAGAGAATTGAGACGAGGAGCACTAAGCTGAGGACTATACATGGTCACGCATTTGTTATCCAAGTATTTAATTCAGTTTTTCAAACAGAATTTGGGTGCCCAAAGTGGGAAGATCTTTGCAAGGCATATGGATTTCAGAAGGGAATGGAAATCACCTTCGGTCTTCGTCCTGAAGATAATATGCCAGACAACATCGACATTTGGGTGGTTGTCGATGATATGCTTCCTGTTTTACCTCCATGTGAGTTTCTCAAACATATTTGTCAAGTAATTTGCATTTATATTTATAAATAGTTGGTGTAGTCAACCTGTTTTCCTCTCGCAATTTATGTGTCATGTGGTGTTCATCGTCTATTAAAACTTTGACCACACGTTGCAGGTTCCTAGTTATTCGGCCATAGTTATAATTATATCAAGTTACATGTTGTACAAACAACAACAACAACAACCCAAATTGTCCTTTGAATGATTGTAGCACATGTGGTCGTTTTGAATGGTTTATATAATGCCCACATCTAGTGGACAATTACAAAATTTCTAAGTATTTTTGAAACATTAAATTATTACAAAATTTGGGTGGTTGTCGATGATATGCTCCCTGTTTTACCTCCATGTGAAGTAATTTGCATTTATATTTAGAAATAGTTGGTGTTCATCTATATACTAAATTTGTTAAATTATAATTTACAGCTTATTTCGTTGCTTCAACTGAATTACGAAAATTAATTGACATGACACACTACACGTATGGATCACATCTAACTTGGGAGGAGAAGGATGATCTTCTCCACTTTCTTGTTGCTGGTGTTCTGGCTTCTAGGGATACCTTCCCGTATCATTTTGGAATTGGCCAAAATTATTCATTTTACATGCCAGTAGTGCATAGGTTGAGTCGAGATGACATTCGTCGAAATATCTTGGTAAGAGTTTCCTAATTAAGTACGCTCCACTATTGCATAAATGGTGTTGATTACATTGCTAACTAGGTTATTATTATGTTCTTCAACAACAACTGTCACATGATGTAGTGCCTCCGTTAATGGACCCAGAAGGTCAAATGAGAATTAGAAGCCCGCTGAGGGCTGAGTTCTATGCTCCATACTTGATTAACTTCAAATCAAGATAAAAAAGACTCCAAATTTAAGCATGGAGAGAAATAAAGAAGGTTCGCAAGGCACAAGCTGGAGACCGTTGGATCTTTGTGATTCATCATGGAGCCATAGGTCTTATTCTGTTTTATGACATTATATCTAAGAGCGAGGACTAGGTCTTATGAAAGCCAAGTTATTCTAGTTTATATTATTACTTGACATGATCGATTAATTAGGATGCATGATGCATATGATGACTATATATATATTATGATGTTTCTCTGTTTTATTTGATGTGTATTATATGATAACTTGGTATATGATTAAGTTGATGATGATTTGTTAGATGATCGATTAGAATACTATTGCCATTCAACGAAAATGATATGAAATGATATAGTGTAAAAAAGATGCATATATGTGCATGTAACTCGTGTCTACATTTTATAAATATGTTCGACAAAGCACGACGGATGACCAAGCACGAAGATATATAAGAGATGACACTTTTCTCTATTAGCTAGCTAATAACAACCTAAATTAACCACTAAACCAGCCCCTTTAAAAAAACCTCACCTCCAGCCAGATGCTGACGCGTGGATGCCTTTTGGTCCCGGTTGGTGTCATCAACCGGGACTAAAGGCCCCATGCCTAGCCTGGACGCTGCGGCCACGTGGAGGCCCATCTGTCCCGGCTCGTGTAAGAACCGGGACTAAAGGCAAAGGGCATTAGTAACGACCTTTTTGTCCCGGTTCCGAAACCGGGACAGAAGGTCCTTATGAACCGGGACAAAAGGGCCTTTTTCTACTAGTGGCCGCCAATGTACCGTCGGTTCGCCGTCTCCCGAGGCGACGCCGCCTATTGACCGGCGGTCCGCCGCACTCCCGAGGCCACGCGTTTACTCCGGAGGAGTAATTCTGCCCAACCACCCCATCGCCTCCCCTTCCCCTGGGTGACTATATAAAGCCGGCGCCCCCGGCAAGTCGCCCAGACTCGTCGCTCTCCTCCCCTCTCTCCTCCTCTCCCCTGTCGCCCCACTGCTCCTCTCTCCCCCGACCCTCTCGCCCTGACGATGGCGTACTCCGCCAGCGGCAGCATTTCCGGTGCCGGTGGTGCCCCGGAGAGCAACTGGCCGTTGAGCCTCGATTCTCCAGCGACGGAGGAGCTCCACCGCTATGAGCTGCTGGTCCCGCCTGGGTGCCGGCTTGCGAAGCCGTGGAAGGTGAGCAAGGACGGCTACGCGACGCTCAGGACCGCCGCGACGGCGGATGAGGTTCGGAACCATTGCGGCGGCCGCCACAACATCCGCGGTCGGCGCGCGTTTTGGGAAGGTAAGTCCTTCAACGCCGTAATCGGCCAACACCGACTAGTTGTGGCGGTTGCGGGCAACCCCGGCGGCATCCAGCCCCGCCTGAGGCGTCGTGCGTCAACCCCCCAACACCGCCCGAGGCGTCGTGCGCCAACTCCCCGCTGGAGCATGTCGTCCTCCACGAGGACGGCGACCCCAACGATTCACCGGGGCTGCTCGTCGCCCTGTGTGCCTCTCAAGCGACGGCAGCGACGTCCGCGGCAGCCACAGTGAGGGAGGAGGCGGAAATCGCGGCGGCGGCATTGGCGGCGAACCCGCAGCCCGTCGTCGGGGACGGCGACGACGCCGACATCGACTGGGACAACCTCGACAACAATTCTGACGACGACGACGGTGCGGACGGCGACGGAACGGTGGAGGGTCCGAACGTCGTCTACCTCGACGAGTCCGATTATACTAGTTTTTAGTTTTAATTACTGTTTAATTAAATTTTGCTTTTAGTTTTAGTAATGTTTAATTAAATTCGTGCCATGTTCGAATGTAATATGTACTTCAGTCGTGAATGAACTATGGTTATCTACCGAAGTTTTGTTATGTTATCTAAATTAAGTGTTCTTATTATTATTTCTTCGAATTTTTTTTGAAATATGTTAAAAAATTAGGCCTTCCATACATTTAAAAAAATATATGAAAAATTCAAAAAATGATAAAAGAATATGAACAGTTTATAAAAATGAAAAAAAATTGAAGTACACGATTTTGAAAAAGAACACACAATTGTTTTAAGACCAATAATGGATTAACTTATTTGGTCGGAGCATTATACAAGGCGTGAAAATCTCTCAAAATGATGGACTCACTCACACCGATGGGTTGCACATGATGTATATGCATGCATGCATTAAATTACCCAACTTTTGCGGGCTCTTGAGAATGCACATGTAATGATGCCATGCAAAATTGCAATGAAATTGAAGACCAAACGCACTTTGCGTCACGTCCGACATCTGTTTTTGCCTGTTTTTGAATGGAAATTCGCAGAAAAAACTCGGATTGTCAGAAAATTAAAATTTTTGATGTGCGTCCTTGTGAAGTTCATTAGGAAGCGTGGAAAAAAATTGGGTCTGTTTGATGAAGGGGACTAGCAAGATCGCGTTGTAACACCCCTTCCGTCCATACCAACACCGATGGGTTGCACATGATGTACATGCATGCATGCATGAAATTTACAAAACTTTTATCGGCACTTGAGAATGCAAATACAATGATGCCACGCAAACCAAACGCACGTTGCATCACGTTGCCATATTGTTTTATTAAATTTCGTCTTTAATATTAAAAAAATTCTCAGCTCACGTCGTGATATTTTTTCCCACGCCTACGGGATTAGCAACGTGCATGCAATCTGTTCATACACCTAGCCCTACCCCGACGTGATCTCGCGGCCGCCGTGCCCCTTCTCTACACTTCCCTGCCGTCGGCATCCTCCCCTTCACCGCCGCCGCCCACCCTCGCCGCCCCCGCACTGTACTGCCCCGCCGCTGTGATCTATCACCCCGTACGCCGTCACAACTTCGTCGTCGTCGGCCTTCACCGTCCGTACGTCCGTCATCGGCCTTCTACTTTGGGTAACTATTTTTATGATGTTTTCATGTTATTATTCAAGTATCAAATGAGTTGCATCGCACGTGACAATTTTTTAAAATTATGAAGGATGGTTATTGACGGTGTGATTCCATGTTCAGTTGAGAAGTGGGTTAGCCTTGTTGACTAACTTTCAGCAAGTCAAAAATTTACGTTTTATGGAACAGATTTGCAAGACATGTTACAAATGCCGTCCATGAAGATGCGTGAATTTTTACTTCACTTTTTGATCCAAGGCTGCAATCGTCATAGTAAAAAATTCGTGGTTCAAGAGTCATCTGGGAGTAAAGGCCTTATTTCAGTAGGGCCTGATGATGTGTTTTCTACATTTGGGTTGAAAAATCAAGGAGTTGACGTTGTTGGTTTTCTTAGAATGGAAGGGCAAAAAGCTTTGAAAATAATACCAATTAATTTTGTGGACACAAAAAAGGGTAAGATCATGATTGATGATCTGATCAATAAAATTGTGAGGAATGAAAACACAGATGATGACTTTGCCCGGATGACGTTTCTAGTTTTATTGGAAACAGTAAACGTACCAGTCTCCCATGAATATATTCCGAAGGAGTAGTATGACTTAGTTAAGGACAAAAAGATGATAAGTAAGTTCAACTTGAACGAGTTCACTTTAAAGTTCTTTTTTTCGGAGATTGGAAAGGTTTTAGAGGACGACCGTGTTAGGGAATGGACACATGGGAACCTTGCCCTTTTGCAGGTATATTTTACTAATTGTTTTCAAATTATTACTTACGTAACGTTAGTCAAATATGTATTATTCAAACATATTTGGTGTATTGCAGTATGCATATTGAGAGAAAGTACAACCAGTTATAGGTCCAAAATATGATTCGTTGTCACATATGAGCCCGTTGATGAGGAACTGGACGAAACCTCTCGCGGAGAAAAGAGACAAATACGATTATGATTATGGTCGGGGTGTTGGAATGGTAATCCATATTTTCTAAATTTTCTTTTAATGTTACATTTCCATGGTTCAATTTATTGTTTAAATTTGATGTTTAATTATCGGTCTCTAATTATTGCTCTTGTAGATTGATGAAAATATTACATATGAGTATAGGGTGAAAAAATTGCTCAAGAACAAGCTGAAAAAAATAAAAAATAAAGTACAAAAAAGTCTAGTGTTAGTGGAATGAAGAAAGAGAGCAACACATGAGAGCAATGTTATGGACCGCATTTGGCATGAGTTGAAGGAAATACGCAAGGACATGCGCCGCTTGCCAGAGTTATGCACACGGGTAATGGTGCAACACATTTTTACTATCGTGCATAATGTATTTCATTGACTTACATAACTCTCATAAATAAATGTTTTTTCAGAGGATGATTGAGAAAATGAACTAAACGGGTGTGTTCTATAGAACCGGTAGCACCGAAGAAGAAGAAGAGAATCTATATGGTGACATTAATGAATCTACAAATGATGATGCATTTCGTGATAATGAGTTTGTTTATCATTCTGATATGGACGACTATCGCAGAGATTCTCATGGTAAAATGAATAAGCAAAAGGACGATGACGGTGGTCATGAGAATTCTCATGCTAAGGTACCTTATTATTGCACACTTGAGTATCTGGATAGTTTCAAGGGTGATAGGAGTGATCCTATCAAAGTACCTGATGTCTCAGATGAGAAGGCGGTCACGTCTTTAGAGACAAATGAAATATCATCACACGGATCGGGTCATTCTAACGGAGTAGATGAGCAAGTGGAAAAGGTGCTTGGCAAACGTAGACGCATTGCATCAAAAGCCATAAAGTCTCCTTTTGTTGTTGTTAAACCCATCAATATTTTTTCTTAAAACAAAGGTTATTATATAGTTATGTTTACTAATATTTGATTTGTGATTTGCAGAACTGTTCAATAAATAAGATGTTAAGAAAATTAGTGCTGACGTCGATGTGATCAGAGCGAGTGTTATGTTCTTACGCGCATGTGAGCGCTCAAAGAAACATAGAGATATAGAAATTTTCAATGATGGTGGGGTCGACGTTTTGACTGCAGAGAGAGCTTGTCAGATTCTGAACCACCAATGGATAAGCGGCGATGTAACTTATTTACATTTTTAACATTATATTTTACAACAAAGTACAATCATTACATTTGTTATATTATTTTCAGGTTATCAATGCGTACTCATCTTTTTTGTTGGGGGAAGCTAAGGACGAACGTTACATATTACCGACTTGGAGGGTGAAGTGGCTACTTGCATGTAGAAAGGATAAGCAGGGCGACGGTAACGAGTATGAAAGAGTGTCAAATTCAAATGAACCCATGAATAGGTGTCTCAACGAGTATTTCAAAACACCTAAGGTATGTTCCATTGGCTGTAAGGTATACAAATAATGCACTAGTATAACAAATGTTGCATTGATTTGGGTTATATTCTCTTTTCATTATGGAGGCTTATATGGCTCTCAACAAGGGATAACACCCATTGGGTTACGGTCGTCATGCATAAGGAAAAGGAAGAGTTCCAGTCATGCATAAGGAAAAGGAAGAGTTCCAGGTTCTAGACTCGTTGATGGGAAAAGAACTTGACAGTACAACTAGAAAACTCGTTGAGGACTTGGTAGGTTTTAATACATATTTGCATAGGGAAACCATCATGTGTTTACATTATCTACTGAAAGTTTCTTGCGCTGTTATTGTTATTTTTAGAGAAGAGAAATTGAAGCAGATATTGCGAAAGCAAATACAAACGGAGTTGTGCAGTATCCGGATGTATCCACATGGCCTATTAAAACCTACGTCATGCCCCAACAAGAAGATGGGTGAATATGTAGTTGAATATAATGTTGGTGTATTATATGTGTGTGATGCATAATTATTTATTGTTAATTACATGCATCAGGAACTCATGTGGATTATTTGTTCTTCATTGCTTTAAAAATTAGAATGACGATACATGGGATCGATCTTTTTCACATATACAAAACTAACATTAGTACTCTTTACTATGAACACTTTATAGTCGACTAAAATGATTTGTTTTGCAGAGATCAGCTGATGATGCGAGGAAACTAATGATAGCGCAAATTATTTTTTTTCTGAAAAGAACACCCTTGAGAAAATGAAAGACAAAGTTATTAGGATTGCAAGGAGGAAGAAATAGATGAAACCAGAGGAGATTCACGTGTGTTTGAGTTTACTACGGGACTATATTATTTTAGTTATTTTCGTATTTCTTTTGAAATTTTTGAAAGAGATATATATATTTTCCAGATATACTTTATGATATTTTCTGTTTAAAGATTTTATACGTAATGATAATTGTCTTGTTTTAGAAATATATAGAATATTATGTTGTCGTTGAAAATACTATAAAATTTTGCTATCTGGTTGTCTCCTTACAATGTGTTTAAGCCGACGGTCGATAAACACGTTGTGGCTTCGGTGCCTGCAGTCGGCCGCGCGGGCGGGGGTCAACTGCGCCCGCGTGGCGTCCGTGCATGCAGTCGGCCGCACGGTCGGGGGTCAACTGCTCCGTTGGTGCATGCAGTCGGTCGCGCGGACGCACAGTTTTTTGCACGACGGATATAGCATCGTAAGCCGGCCCAAGTGAGATGAGGGCTCACACGTCCATTTTGCATCATGTTTTCATGTTGATATTTATCGCTTCTTTGGCTGTTATTTCACTTCACGGTACAATTCGTATGCCTTTTCTCTCTTATTTTGCAAGGTTTACATGAAGAGGGAGAATACCGGCAACTGGAATTCTGGCCTGAAAGTGGAGCAAAGTTGAGCTACCTATTCTGCGCAACTCCAAACGCCGTAAAAATCAACGAGGATTTTTTCCCCGATTTATCAAAAATACTGGGCCGAAGAAGTGCCAGAGGGGCACCAGGGGGTGCCCACAAGTCTGCACGGCGCGACCACCCCCCAGGCCGCGCCATGATGGCTTTTGGGTAGCCCAGTGGCCCACTTGCTCTCCTCTTTTGCTATATGGAGGGTTTCGTCCAGGAAAAAAAATCAAGGAGGAGCTTTTTCGTGGTTTCGCCGCCGCCACGAGGCGGAACTTGAGCATAACCAATCTAGAGCTCCGGCAGGACGATCCTGCCGGGGAAACTTCCCTCCCGAAGGGGGAAATCATCGCCATCGTCATCACCAACACTCCTCTCATTGGAGGGGACTCGTCACCATCAACATCTTCATCAGCACCATCTCATCTCCAAACCCTAGTTCATCACTTGTAACCAATCTCCGTCTCGCGACTCCGATTGGTACTTGTAAGGTTGCTAGTAGTGTTGATTACTCTTTGTGGTTGATGCTAGTTGGATTATTTGGTGGAAGAGTTTATGTTCAGATCCTTGATGCTACTCATTACCTCTCTGGTCATGAATATGATTATGCTTTGTGAGTAGTTACTTTTTTTCCTGAGGACATGGGATAAGTCATACTAATAGTAGTTATGTGAATTTGGTATTCGTTCGGTAATTTGATATGTTGTATGTTGTTATTCCTCTAGTGGTGTTATGTGAACGTCGACTACATAACACTTCACCATTATTTGGGCCTAGAGGAAGGCATTTGGAAGTAGTAAGTAGATGATGGGTTGCTAGAGTGACAGAAGCTTAAACCCTAGTTTATGTGTTGCTTCGTAAGGGGCTGATTTGGATCCACTAGTTTAAAGCTATGGTTAGACTTTGTCTTAATTCATCTTTCGGAGTTGCGGATGCTTGCGAGAGGGGTTAATCATAAGTGGGATGCTTGTCCAAGTAAGGGCAGTACCCAAGCGCCGGTCCACCCACATATCAAACTATCAAAGTAACGAACGCGAATCATATGAACATGATGAAACTAGCATGACAGAAATTCCCGTGTGTCCTTGGGAGCGTTTTTCCTCCTATAAGACTTTGTCCAGGCTTGTCCCTTGCTACAAAAGGGATTGGGCCACTTTGCTGCACCGTTGCTATTTTTGTTACGTGTTGCCCGCTACGAATCATCTCACCACACAATCACTCGTTACCGACAATTTCAGTGCTTGCAGATATTTCCTTGCTGAAAACCACTTGTCAGATCCTTCTGCTCCTCGTTGTGTTCAACACTCTTACTTATCAAAAGGACTACGATTGATCCCCTATACTTGTGGGTCATCAAGACTCTTTTCTGGCGCAGTTGCTGGGGAGTGAAGCGCCTTTAGTAAGTGGAACTTGGTAAGAAAACATTCATATAGTGTGCTGAAATTTATTGTCACTTGTCACTATGGATACTAATCCTTTGAGGGGCTTGTTCGGGGTATCTTCACCTCGAACGGAAGCACAAATAGTTGCTCCTCAACCTGCTACACCTACTGAAAATATTCGCTTTGAATTTCCTTCGGGTATGCTTGAGAAACTGCTGGCTAATCCTTTTACACGAGATGGAACATCACATTCAGACTTGCATCTGATCTATGTAGATGAAGTTTGTGGTTTATTTAAGCTTGCATGTGTGCCCGAGGATGAGGTCAAGAAGAAGGTCTTTCCATTATCTTTAAATGATAAGTCGTTGACATGGTATAGGCTATGTGATGATACTGGATCATGGGACTACAATCGGTTGAAATTAGAATTTCATCAAAAGTTTTATCCTATGCATTTAGTACATCGTGATCGAAATTATATTTACAATTTTTGGCCTCGTGACAGAGAAAGCATCGCTCAAGCTTGGGGGATGCTTAAATCAATGTTATATTCATGCCCCAATCATGAGCTCTCGAGAGAAATTATCATTCAGAACTTCTATGCTCGGCTTTCTCCTCATGATCGCACCATGCTTGACACTTCTTGTACCGGTTCTTTTATGAAGAGAGATATTGACTTCAAATGGAATTTATTGGAGAGAATTAAACGCAACTCTGAATATTGAGAGCTTGAAGAAGGTAAGGAGTCAGGTATGAATTTCACGTTTGATTGCGTTAAACCCTATGTATGGACTTGTCTCTGAGATAGTAGCTTCATTGTGTGAATCTTTTGCTGCTCATATTCATCTCCCCAAAGAGAAGTGGTTTAAATATGATCCTCCCTTAGAAGTCAATGTAGTTAAACCCAATCCAGTTGAAGAGAAAGTCATTGCCTATAATGATCCTGTTGTTCCCAGTGCTTACATTGAGAAACCACCTTTCCCTGTTAGGATAAAGGATCATTCTGAAGCTTCAACTATGATACGTAGAGGCTGTATTAGAACATCTACACCCCCTGAGCAAATTAGACTTGAACCTAGCATTGCTATTATCAAAGATCTTCTGTCCGACGATGTTGAGGGACATAATATTCACTTCTGTGAAGATGTTGCTAGAATTGCTAAACCTCATGTTAGAGACAAACATAGGCCTGTTGTTGTCATGCCTGTGGTTTCTGTTAAGATAGGAGATTATTGTTATCATGGCTTATGTGACGTGGGTGCCAGTGTTAGTGCAATACCTCAATCCTTATACGATGAAATCAAAGATGAGATTGCACCTGTTGAGATAGAGCCCATTGATGTCACTATTCAGCTTGCCAATAGAGATACCATCTGCCCCGTGGGAATTGTTAGGGATGTTGAAGCCTTGTGTGGTAAAACGAAGTATCCTGCTGATTTCCTCGTTCTTGCTACCGCACAAGATAGCTTTTGTCCCATCATATTTGGTAGACCTTTTCTCAATACTATCAATGTTAATATTGATTGTGAGAAGCAAACTGTCACTGTTGGCTTTGAAGGTGTGTCACATGAGTTCAATTTCTCTAAGTTTGGTAGACAACCTCATGAAAAGGAGTTGCCTAGTAGGGAGGAAACTATTGCCTTAGCCTCTATTGCCGTGCCCCCTACTGATCCCTTAGAGCAATACTTGCTTGAGCATGAAAATGATATGCATATGGATGAAAGGGATGAGATAGATAGAGTTGTCTTAGAACAATATCCTATCCTTAAGAATAATCTCCTGTTGAACTGCTTGGGGATCCACCCCACCAAAGGGTGATCCTGTGTTTGAGCTTAAACAGTTGCCTGATACTCTTAAGTATGCATATCTTGATGAAGAAGAGATATATCCTGTTATAATTAGTGCTAGCCTATCAGAGCATGAAAAAAATAAGTTACTAAAAACTCTGAGAAAGCACCGTGCTGCTATTGCATATACTCTTGATGATCTTAAGGGCATTAGTCCTACTCTACACTAGTGGGCACGGGGCCTTTAGCCCCGGCCCGTAAGGGGCTTTAGTCCCGGTTCACCAACCGGGACTAAAGGGGCGGGACTAAAGGCCTAAACTTTAGTCCCGGCCCTGTTACAAGTCGGGTCTAAAGGTGCTCCACGTGGGCGCCTCGTAGCGCCCCAGGGGCAGGACCTTTAGTCCCGGTTCGTTACACGGGCCGGGACTAAAGAGTTTCAGATTTTGCTTATTTTTGGGTTTTCTTTTAATGAAATTATTTTTGGGTGTCACGGTTTTAGGGTTTAGGTGTTCGGGAGATTAACGTGATGCCTCGTTTGGTGTTCGGGAATTAGTTTTCATATAATTTAAATAGAAATAATTATGCATATATATATATAAGGTTAACTTATCTTACAAGCGAGCATATATATACAATTATATGGAGAGCTGAATTACCGGGACTAGAGCCCGTCTATTCGATTACATGGACGAACATCAGTAATGGCCCCTAGCTACACTAAATCGTCCTTTGTCATCTATAGCTTCCGTCCTCAGAAAGGTCGCAAGCTCCTCTGCAACAGCAATCGCGCGTTGCTCTGGTAGGACCTTCGTCGTCATGGCCGTGTGCTATATAAGAAGAGGAGATAAATATGAATATCAATCATGATAACAAAGAATGACGGGTAAAAATAGAGGTGTGAATGTTCATTGCTTACGTCGAATCTGTGATCCTTGTGCTCAGAGGTAAACGTGCGAATGGTCTCGCAAACATAGTATCCGCATAGATGCGTTCCCCGTGGCTGCTGGTCGCACTTTACGAGAATAGAATATATATAATCAAAATAATAATCTAGCATCATAAATGTATTGAAAATAGAAGTATATCATACTACTACTTACCTGAGCCGCTCTAAAGGTCAGCTTCTCATGCTCGATACCGGGAGTCACGCACTTGAACCGCTTCCAAACCCTGCCCGACAAGGATAATGATGTGCTAAGTTTTTCATTAATTGATATATCAGAAAATCATCAAAAGAGACCGATAGAGCGCAAGAATGATTGAAATTACCCTTGGAGCATGTCCTGCAGGCTTTGGAACTGTTTCAAGGGTCTCCATAATGGGTCGAAGGCATCAACTCTTCCCTTATCAATTTGAATGCCCAACAGAATCCAATGGAAGCTGCACATGTATATATATATATATGTGTGTGTGTGTGTCAGTAAATTATCAATTACACTTATAAGTGAATGGACACAACAGAGTAAAGACCCTCACCTGAAGTTGTATGGAAACAGTATGTGGTCACAGAAATTTTGATCTGTTAGAAACCTTAGAAGGTTTTCCTCCGTCTCCTTGGGATAATTAGTTAGCGTCGCTATATGTATTTTATCTGGGTCAATAAACCCGCTATATGTATTTTATCTGGGTCAATAAACCCAATATTTAGGATGCTCTTACTTCTACAATCCAGAATCTTCATTCTGCATAATAGAGTACAAGTTATATATAGACAATGAATTGAAATAACTAAACAAGTTATATGTAGACAACGAATTGAAAAACTTACAGACAATAGCAACTCATAAGCGATTTGTCGAGGGCGTCGCCATTGTACATCTGGAAGAGTTCATCAAAGTCGATATGGATTTGTTCGGGGCGGCCGTAGTACTCCTGTGGGACACTCAGCATGATCATCGTTCTCCCATTCTTTGATTCACTTAAGTACCATTGATGCAAGTAACGCATATTTGTTGGGAGATCATCTTTGCTGACCAAAGGCTCACCCATGACAAACTGTGGCTTAGGGGCTACCACAGCCTTGGGTATCCTGTCGTCTTGGGAAGCCAGCAAATCTTCAACCGAGACACCACATGCAGCCGCCAACTCCTTTTTCTTCTTTTCTTCTCCTTCCCCTTTTCTTCCTTTCTTCTCCTTTTTCTTCCTTTCTTCTCCTTTTTCTTCTTTTCTTCTCCTTTTTCTTCCTTTCTTCTCCTTTTTCTTCCTTTATTCTCCTTTTTCTTCTTTTCTTCTCCTTTTTCTTCCTTTCTTCTCCTTTTTCTTCTTTTCTTCTCCTTTTTCTTCTTTGCTAGTGCTGGCCGGAGTGTTGGGGAGGAGGGGGCGTGGGGCTTACCGGCCGGAGGTGTCTACGGCGCGCGGCGAGGAGGACGGCGGCGCGCGGCGAGGAGGGCGGCACGCGGCGAGGAGGACGGCGGCGGCGAGCAGGACGACGGCGACGGCAGGCGGCGGCGAGCAGGATGGCGGGCAGCCTGACGGCGTCGTCGAGTTCGTCGTTGTGCCGCGCCGGGCAGGAGAACGAGAGGAAGAAGAAGAGAAATGGACAATTTGGGTTCGAAATTTTCTAACTCCCGCTTATACATGTGAATCTTTAGTCCCGGTTCGGGGCTCGATCCGGGACTAAAGACCCCTTTAGTCCCGGGTGGAGCCACGACCCGGGACTAAAGGCCCTTTTTCGGCAGACCAGAAGGCGGGAAGCAGGGACCTTTAGTCCCGGAGCGTGGCAACACTACTAGGAAAAGGCTTGCTAATGGCGCACCTATTTTGGCTACTAATGGCGCACTATAGGTGCACCACTAGCATCACGCCATTAGATTTTTTTACTAATGGCGCACCACAAGTGCGCCATTAGTATCTGGTATACTAATGGCGCACTAGGAAGTGCGCCATTAGTATAGCTCATGGTGCGCCATTAGTATGCCTCCCAGGTGCGCCATTAGTATGCCTCCAAGGTGCGCCATTAGTATGCCTCCAAGGTGCGCCATTAGTATGCCTCCCAGGTGCGCCATAAGTATGCCTCCCACGTGCGCCATTAGTATGCCTCCCAGGTGTGCCGTTAGTATAGCTCATGGCACGCCACAAGTGACAACTAAGTGAACTGTTCCTTGAAAAGTGGCAAAGTCTAACTACATTGGGGCATTTGAGAAAGACATCGCACAGTTAACATATTTATTGTGTGCCAATTCCTTCTACTTTTATTTTCCTCTCCAACAATTAAAATAATAAGAGTTATAGAGTTACCGATCCATATAAACACCTCATGGTGCCAAACATCATAGGGCTTTATAGGTTTGTTACAGGCTACCACTGTTCAAAACTTCAGTATTGTGTAGAAGCACACATGCTACAAATAAGCTGAAAGAGCTGGTACACAAAACTGTTAAAATTGTGGTGAAATCAAGAAACTTCAAGAACCACCTCTGCGACGCAGCATAGAACCTCAAGATCTGGTCATCACCGTGGAACTGTAAACGAATCAACATATTTATTCCAGCATATTGAGTACCTAATAAAACATTAATGGCAAAGCTAAGCTTCTATTTAAAAGTTCAACCAAAGAATGGTGCATGAAAAGATACAGTCAGAGCAAAATGCAAAGGAGTTCAAAATGGCAACAAACCATATTAACTAACTACCCGCATGTCAAAGGGGGTATATCTCCCGAAGTCTGTTGAAACTCTTTAGGGGGAATAGGTGCCTCAAAAAATAGTGGTTGCAGATATAGAAAGTTCCACCAACATGTCACATGAATAATGTATGTCTCGTTGCAGAACTAGAAGGAATTAAGAGTTAAACCAAATAAGCAACCTTATTCGGTTTGAAAGGTTCAGGGAATTTTCTAGACAGGACAAACGAGCACCAAGAACTTTTACAACATTATTTTCAATACAAAACCCTTCAGATAATGGCCGGAGATAACACTGTCGCATTGCATGTGGTAGCTCATAAATTAATACTGTATTCAACAGTATGGAGAAACAAAATCAAGTGTTCGGTTATTTTTTAATGAATGCATGTCTTAGTTAAACACAGCAGATAACTAAGCATTCAAATACATGCGATATCCTCAGGAGGCATGTTTGCATGAAGCAGATTACGTCCATGAGACAGTTCTGTCCTTTGCATGTGGTAGCTTAGCTCATAAGTTTATGTCAAAGAGGTAAATAAATAGAATCAAAAACTGAGTTGATTTTCAGTACGTGCATGTTTTAGTTAAATATACCTCCCTTTGCAAGGATTATGAAACTGTATACTCTACCGCTCTCATCAAAGTCCAGTATACTACTAATATATTAAGAACCTAGAATAGAAAAGTAGCATGGGCAAACGCACATAGGGGTTTCATTTGGTTTGTTGAAGTTTTGATGATTTAATCAATAAACTGAAATATCTGCAGCAATCAACGGATAACCATTCAAGTTTACGAGATAATTGTTTCTTGCTCCCATCACCGATAAATTGTTGCTACATGATGTAGAGATCTATATCATGCAAAACTAAAGGTGCAGACAGAGATGGTAAGATCAGAAATAAGCTAAATTGGCATACATAGTAAGCTGGGCTATGGATACTAATTACTAACCAGGGAGTCTCCCCTCTGGTGGGCATTGTTCAGGGTCCGAAACATCAACCCTTCCATAGATCATGGGGATTTTGGGGCCACCAGCTTCCTGAAAAATGACAAAATCAAATCAGTCACATCAGAGTATTTATAGGAATGATCATCATCGACAGGTTGAAGCACCACGAAGTACCTCAACGGCTGTAGCACTGGCAAGCTGAAACAGATTCGCATAAGTAACACCTGTATATTTGTCCTTGATGGCTTCAATAAGCTTCAAAGCATTCACAAGACCTGCAGCAGAACTAGTTTTAAAAAAACAGCCCTAGTTGTATGAAGCAAAAGAGAACCTATGGAGGAGAAGCGCTACCGGCTTTAGCCGCATGCTTTAACTCAATTTCAAACCTCAAGCTACCATTAGCTCCACCACACTTGGGCCACTCGCTAATGTTCTTGTCATAAGTACCAGCGTCATGCCAACCCAAGTGAACCTGAAACCAGAAGCAGTTCAGTAGACAACTCACAAAGAGACATCTGTAGGTTGCGTCAGTTAATGTTGGACCAAGCAGATGCAAAACCAGGAACTGTGCGGTGTGCAGATACAGCAAAGATGAGAAATAATTTTAGAAGTTGCGTGTGTGACAGGTTGCAGAGAGGTGCATCTACAGCCAGGAAGGTCATAATTATGCTCTTTTTGTCTGCATACCTGGAAATTATCACCGGCTGGTTGCAGTCTTCCTTCTGTCATTGATTGCTTGCCGACAGGTTCCTGTATTAGGTATTTAATCTGTTTAAATGAAGCATGATAGGATGACTCGTGAAATAGATAAGTGACACATATTAATCTACACGATACTAATCATTCTCGGTCAGAATTTTGTCTCCCAGTTAAACAACACAAAGACTAATAGATAAATAATTCATCACAAATTCCTTTTTCAATTCAAACAACAAAAAATGCATAATAGCCATGAATGGACATATAATTAGTACGTTGACAGACGCACATTCAGTGGCTACTTATTATCTGCGAAGTCCGTTGGTAATCTGCTCTACAAACTTTGCTTTGTTGCTTAATTTAACTGCAACACAAGCAAAAGCCTAGCTTTATTTCTGTCCAAATCATTGGGCGCATATGGTACCCACAGACAGGTAAAAACCGTCCACATGAATGTATACACATACAAACTGAATAATTGGTACCTACTGGGCACTAGGGCCACGGTGCTACAAGATTATAAAGTCACTTCATGTGCATCGCTATTGGATATGAACATTGCCAGCTATGAGAAGAAAATCCATGTCGATAGGTAATACCAACACACATCGTAATCGTAGTACTATTCCTGAACTATTTACTTAAGATATGTACGAAATGCATTTAAATTCCTGTAGCCCAAAAAGCCCTTACCTAAAAAAATTGTCTACAACACAAGTAACCATGGCATTTAACATCCTGCGAACTAGCCATCGCACGGGTAAGCCAGTGGTATTTTGAACTGACGAATGCACCCAAACAACAAGCAGATACATGTTCAAGTGATACCTTTCCACTAGGTAACTTTGGTGCAGGGGGACCTTCGTCGTCAGCTACATTGCATGCCTCCCTCTGTTCCGTGGCGTTCTCTGCATCTCTTACTTCTGCCTCGTCCAGTTCCGTAACTATGTCTCCCATCACAAACTGTAACAGCCCCATCAGGTCAGTTTCATCTACGAATACATCATGTAACATCAGTAGCAGACTGCATACGAATTGCCGTATGGTACCCACAAGGAAAAGTAGCCGAGCACAGCATGCACACCAACTCTTATCTGCACCACACTTTTCTAAGTTTCAGATAACATCATGCCATCCTTCTTCTCCACTACAACCATTTTCTCGGCACTGATTTGATATTACCCACTTCCAAGCTTCTGATTTTTCACTATCGCTCCCTTGTTCTGACTCAATCTCGTCCACCTCCTCTTCGGAGTCACTGTCTCCCTGATATTGGGTGGAACATAACAAAGACAAAGGTATTAATGCATTTGACGAGGACGAAATTTATACATATTAGTTACTACCGTATAAGGATGCAACAAAGAATTGGATTCAGCAACTCAGTACCTGTCCCCAAAAACGAGATGCCATGGCTGTTGTTTGTTTGTTTTCCTTCAATTAGATTCAAAGGTATGCAAAGTAATACAAGTAGAGAAAGAATTATAACCAGAACAAACTACAAAAGAATACACACGGAGTTTAATTGAACAAGAGGCTGGCAGAAAGAATAATAACTTATATCCTCAGAACACACAGTTGACACTAGCGGAATAGCAGAACCATGCATACGGACCGATTCAGATGGATCAATCAAACCTCAGGACAAACATTAGCTCATCAGAAGCGGTTAAACAAGACAGATAACTTGGCGTCGATGAGCATAGATCTAGACCTATCACCTGAACACAAACCAACTGAATTCAGGAATCGTGAGATAGAACGAGCAACGGCGCGACCAAACACGACATGTCAGCTAAGCATAGAGTCCGCGAGATCCCACGGAAACGGGGTGGCGCCCGTCCTCTCGTCGGCGGCTAGGGCTGGGACACGGCGGTGGCTGGCGCGCGACGAGGCGGTGGCGTCGAGAGCGCTGGTCGCCGGGATGCAATGCAAACTCTGAGAGAAATTCGATCAGGTAGGTCTTACCTTGCCTTGAGTTGCGTCGGCGGAGTGGAGTAGGCTCGGATCTCGTGGAGAACGGAGGCGTGAGCGGCGGAGTGCGTGGGGGGCGCGACGGCGTGTTGCGTGGGGGGCAGAGGCGCTCGCAGAGGAAGACGATGTCGCGGTTCATGAAGAGGCGGAGGCTGCTGTGGACGCGGTCCACCATTAGGGTTTCCATCGCCCGCCCACCGCTCCCGCGGCCCCGGCGAGGAGGAGTAGGCGGCGGCGGCGCCGCGCGAGCAGGGGCGGAGGAGGGGCGGAGGAGGAGCAGGGGCGGGGGAGGGGAGGGGAGGGGAGAGAGATGTACATAATACCCATGGCGGGCGGCGGCATCTCCTGCTTCTGCTGGCCGGCGGCGCGGCGCGAGGAAGCCTAGCTGCGGCTGCGCGAGGAGGCTGCGGGCAGGGAGCGAGGAGTGGGAGATGGAGGAAAGGGGAAGCGAGAGGAGGGGCAGAGACATTTTTTTTTGCAAAACTACTAATGGCGCACCACCTACATATGCGCCATTAGTAACCCTCGTTAGTAATGGCGCACCTCCTCTGGTGCGCCATTAGTAATTTTGCAAAAAAAAATATATATATATAGTAGTGACGCACCGAGTGTGTGGTGCGCTATTAGTGTCCATCACACTAATGGCACACCTCACATGGTGCGCCACTACTATATAGTAGTGGCGCACTGCTTGTGTGGTGCGTCATTAGTATCTATATCATCTATAGCCCTTTTCCTAGTAGTGCAAGAACCGGGACTAAAGGGCGTCTTTAGTCCCGGGTGGAGCCACGACCCGGCACTAAAGGCCCTTTTTCGGCAGACCAGAAGGCGGGAAGCAGGCGCCTTTAGTCCCGGGGCGTGGCAAGAACCGGGACTAAAGTGTTGCCTATATAGACCCTCGCCCCTGCCCACCATATCCCCTGTTTTTTGGTTGTTGAAGTGTGACCATGCCATGCTCTTGCCACTCTAGTTCATGCACATGAGGTGTTCGATGAAATGCCCGAGCCACTCTACTTAAGCTTTCTCCTCTCCAAGCTCGACCTCCAAGCTCCATTTTCCTTAATATTTGTCTAGGTTTGGCCGTGCACCAACTCCACAAGTGTTTTAAAAGGTTAGCTACTTCATCCTTTCATTTCTCACTGCTAGTGTAGCTCATTTCAAATGCTCTAATTAACTTCTTAGAGTCTGCACATGCGTAGGGTGTCGTTCCGTGCTCGTCCTCACCATTATCGATCGTCCCGTGCCGATCTCGTCGCGAGCACCACCGTGGTGAGCCTCTTGTTCTTATCTTCTTTTTAAAAGAAAAACAATCTTACTTGTATGATTTAGATACATACTTGTATAAATTACTCACTTTCATTATTTTTTGTTACTATATAGTGCGATGGTTTTGATATCCACCTCCGTCAGGCCTCGTCCTGTCTATGATTCGGATGTGGTATATATTATCTTTTATAACTATTTGTTTTATTTAGTGTTTATGACAATTATGACGACCAACGTGACATATTTTTTTTAAACTAGGAGGCATGTGAACCGGAAATTCCAACCCACATAAAAATTCTTGTCGAGAAGTTAAATTTGGTTGAAAAAGAAAACAAATACTTGAAGAAAAAATTGAAAATAATTGAGGATAAGAATATGGAACTCGAGTTGCATGTCGCCGATGTCATCGATGATCGCAAGATGAAGATCGATGCGATGCGGTTGAAGATGGATGCAATGCGCTTGAAGATGGATGAAATGCGCTTGAAGATTAGGAATATTAGAAAATATGCCATTGATAAAGAGGCTTGGTATCATTATGCTGTTGGGTCAATTGTTACCTTAGTTGCGATTTTGATCGCGTTTGTTGTTGCGTTTAAATGTTTTACATAGTTGTATGTTGTTTTATGAGAGAACTTTATGTATTTATTTTTTGCAATAATAACATTCGATTACTACTGTTCTTTGGCTTTAATGTGATGATGAACTTGTATTAATTTGGTCATATGTTCTGCAATGGTTTTTTGAGCTAGTTGACCCTGAAATTGCAAAGCACTACAAATGAACTCTGAAAATGTTGAAAGTTGGCATGCTATCATCATTTCACCCACATAGCATGTGTTAAAAAGTTGAGAGGGCTACGACAAAAACTGGATGCACTTCGTGTACAAAACGGACAATCTCTCTCGAAGTATCAGGGTTTCGAACGAGAACTCATCTCTTACAAAGGGATTTCATTTTTTTCAACTTATTTGAACTCCATACTTTTTGTGTGTTCAAAATGCACCATTCAAAGACACATCACAAAATTTCAACAATTTCTGACTTCATTTGATATATTTCGTGCATTTACTTATTTTTTGGAGCTAGTTGACCCTGAAATTGAAAAGCACTACAAATGAACTCTGAAAATGTTGAAAGTTGGCATGCTATCATCATTTCACCCATATAGCATGTGTTAAAAAGTTGAGAGGTCTACGACAAAAACTGGATGCACTTCGTGTACAAAACGGACAATCTCTCTCGAAGTATGAGGGTTTCGTACGAGAACTCATCTCTTACAAAGGGATTTCATTTTTTTGAACTTATTTGAACTCCATACTTTTTGTGTGTTCAAAATGCACCATTCAAAGGCACATCACAAAATTTCAACAATTTCTGACTTCATTTGGTATATTTCATGCATTTACTTATTTTTTTTGAGCTAGTTGACCCTGAAATTGAAAAGCACTACAAATGAACTCTGAAAATATTGAAAGTTGGTATGCTATCATCATTTCACCCACATAGCATGTGTTAAAAAGTTGAGAGGGCTACGACAAAAAACTTGATGCACTTCGTGTGCAAAACGGACAATCTCTCTCGAAGTATCAAGGTTTCGAATGAGAACTCATCTCTTACAAAGGGATTTCATTTTTTTGAACTTATTTGAACTCCATACTTTTTGTGTGTTCAAAATGCACCATTCAAAGGCACATCACAAAATTTCAACAATTTCTGACTTCATTTGGTATATTTCGTGCATTTACTTTTTTTTTGAGCTAGTTGACCCTGAAATTGAAAAGCACTACAAATGAACTCTGAAAATGTTGAAAGTTGGCATGCTATCATCATTGCACCCACATAGCATGTGTTAAAAAGTTGAGAGGGCTGCGACAAAAACTGGATGCACTTCGTGTACAAAACGGACAATCTCTCTCGAAGTATCAGGGTTTCGAACGAGAACTCATCTCTTACAAAGGGATTTCATTTTTTTGAACTTATTTGAACTCCATACTTTTTGTGTGTTCAAAATGCACCATTCAAAGGCACATCACAAAATTTCAACAATTTCTGACTTCATTTGGTATATTTCGTGCATTTACTTATTTTTTTTTGAGCTAGTTGACCCTGAAATTGAAAAGCACCACAAATGAACTCTGAAAATGTTGAAAGTTGACATGCTATCATCATTCCACCCACATAGCATGTGTTAAAAAGTTGAGAGGGCTACGACAAAAACTTGATGCACTTCGTGTACAAAACGGACAATCTCTCTCGAAGTATCACGGTTTCGAACGAGAACTCATCTCTTACATGGATACTATGAAAATGAAAAGTGTTTGAAATTTAGTACATTCCATACATGCATTACATAAAAGGTTTAATACATTATTACATTATTGCACCAATATTCCTATCTATTATTTCTGTTTTCTTCTGGGTCGTAGCCATGGAGAATCTTCATCATTCAGTAGGATGCTTGGGTCAGTTTTAACTTTGAAGGGCGGAATTTCATGAAACTTATTATAATCTTCTGACATGTCTGTCTTGTCATCTACTCCCACGATGTTTCTTTTCCGTGAAAGAACTATGTGGCGTTTTGGCTCATTGGACGATATCTTCTTTTGCTGATTTCTTTTTCTCGTTTTTGTAGACATGTCCTTCACATAGAAAACCTGAGCGACATCATTGGCTAGGACAAATGGTTCGTCCATGTACGCAAGATTGTTGAGATCCACTATTGTCATGCCGTACTTTTGGTCTACAACTACCCCGCCTCCTGTCAGCTTCACCCATTTGCACCGAAACAAAGGGATCTTAAAAGTAGGTCCATAGTCAAGTTCCCATATATCCTCTATGTACCCGTAATATGTTTCCAAACAGTGCCCATTCTCGTTTGTTGCATCAAAGCGGACACCACTATTTTGGTTGGTGCTCTTTTTATCTTGGGCAACTATGTAAAATGTATTCCCATTTATATCATACCCTTGGAAAGTACATATAGTCGAAGATGGTGGCCTGGCCAAACAGTACATCTCATCTCCAACGGTGTCGTCATTCATGAGATGTGTCTGCAACCAACTGCCAAAGCCTTCTCGTGTTCCCCTTTAATCCAAGAGTCAGCCTTCCCCGGGTTTTCGGAGCATAGAATATTCTTGTGTCTCACGATATACGGAGCCACCACAGTGGAATTGTGTAGAACTGTGTAGTGTGCTTGAGAGAAAGAATGCCCGTCCATAC
Organism: Hordeum vulgare subsp. vulgare; assembly: GCF_904849725.1. Lineage (NCBI taxonomy): Eukaryota > Viridiplantae > Streptophyta > Magnoliopsida > Poales > Poaceae > Hordeum > Hordeum vulgare. The sequence continues at coordinate 20,827,937 of NC_058520.1, read as the reverse complement.
ATACTTTTGCTTTCCTTCCTAGTGTGCCTTTTCCTGTCAGCCTACCCTCATACCGAGATTCAGGAACACCAATCGGCTTAAGGTCAGAAAGAAAGTCCACACAAAAGTCAATGACCTCCTCTGTTCCATAGCCCTTGGAGATGCTTCCTTCTGGCCTAGCACGGTTACGAACATATTTCTTTAAGAATCCCATGAACCTCTCGAAGGGGAACATATTGTGTAGAAACACAGGACCGAGAATTCTAATCTCTTCGACTAGGTGAACTAGGAGGTGTGTCATTATATTGAAGAAGGATGGCGGGAACAACAACTCAAAGCTGACCAGACATTGGACCACATCAATCTGTAACCCTGATAGACTTTCTCGATCGATTACCTTCTGAGAAATTGCATTGAGGAATGCACATACCTTCACAATTGCCAGGCGAACATTTTCCGGTAGAATTCCCCTCAATGCAACCGGAAGCAATTGCGTCATAAGCACGTGGCAGTCATGAGACTTTAGGTTTTGGAATTTTTTGTCTTTCATATTTACGATTCCCTTTATATTCAACGAGAAGCCAGTCGGGACCTTGATACTGAAAATGACTTCAAAGAAGATTTCCTTCTCTTCCTTAGTAAGAGCGTAGCTGGCACGCCCTTGAAACTGCCCTGGATGCATGCCATCTCTTCCTTTATGATGTTCCTGGTCCTCCCGTGCTTCCGGTGTATCTTTTGACTTCCCATACAAGCCCAGGAAGCCTAGAATATTCACGCAGAGATTCTTCGTCAGGTGGATCACGTCGATTGCCGACCGGACCTCATGGACTTCCCAGTAGTGTAGCTCCCAAAATATAGATTTCTTCTTCCACATGGGTACGCGCTTATCAGGGCCGTTAGGAACAGGTTGGCTGCCATGACCCTTTCCAAAGATTACTTTTAAATCTTTGACCATATCAAATACTTTAGCACTAGTACGGATGACAGGCTTCCCCCGGGGTTCTGCCTTGCCATTGAAATGCTTGCCTTTTTTCTTTAAGGGATGCTTGGGCGGAAGAAAACGACAAGTGTACGGATACACATTCTTCCTACATTTGTCCAGATATATACTTTTTGTCTGATCCAAACAGTGTGTGCATGCATTGTATCCCTTGTTTGACTGTCCTGAAATGTTACTAAGAGCAGGCCAATCATTGATGGTTACGAAAAGCAACGCTCGAAGGTCAAATTCCTCTTGTTTGTGCTCGTCCCACACACGTACACCTGGTTCGGCCCACAACTGTAAAAGTTCATCAACTAATGGCCTTAGGTACACATCAATATCGTTGCCGGGTTGCTTTGGACCTTGGATAAGCACTGGCATCATAATGAACTTCCGCTTCATGCACAACCAAGGAGGAAGGTTGTAGATACATAGAGTAACGGGCCAGGTGCTGTGACTGCAACTCTGCTCCCCAAAAGGATTCATGCCATCTTTACTCAGACCTAACCATAAGTTCCTTGCGTCAGCTGCAAATCTCGGGAACTCTCTCTCGATTTTTCTCCACTGCCGACCATCAGCGGTGTGCCTCAACTTATCGTCTTTCATACGATCTTCCATGTGCCATCGCAACAACTTCGCATGATCTTTATTTCTGAACAGACGTTTCAACCGTGGTATTATAGGAGCATACCACATCACCTTGGCAGGAACCCTCTTCCTGGGTGGCTCGCCCTCAATATCACGAGGGTCATCTTTTCTGATCTTATACCGCAATGCAGTGCATACCGGGCATTTATCCATATTCTCATACTTCTCACCGCGGTAGAGGATGCAGTCATTAGGGTATGCATGTATCTTCTGCACATCTAATCCTAGAGGGCAGACGAGCTTCTTTGCTTCGTACGTGCTGGCGGGCAATTCGTTCTTTCTTGGAAGCATCTTCTTCATCAGTACCAGCAACTTTTTGAATGACGAGTCAGTCACACCGGTCTCTGCCTTCCACTTCAGCAATTCCAGTGTGCTACCCAGCTTCTTGGCCATCTTCACAAGTTGGGTACAACAATTTGTTGTGGTCCTGTAACATTTGCTCGAACTGCAACCTCTCCTTTTCTGTGTCGCAACCTCGCCGTGCATCAGAAATGACCCGGCCAAGATCATCAGCGGGCTCATCTGGTTCCCGTTCTTCATCCTGATCTTCTTCTTCATTGTCTTCCATTGCGGTATCAACATACACAGAGAACATAGATCGGTAGTTGTCATCATCGTTCTCTTCTTCTTCATCATCGTCTTCCATCATAACCCCTCTTTCTCCGTGCTTGGTCCAAACATTATAGCCCGACATAAAACCGGACCGAAGCAGGTGGCTCTGAATGACTCTTGAGGAAGTGTAATCCTTCTCATTCCGACATTCAACACATGGACAAAACATATAGCCACCACCATGCTTGTTCGCATCGGCTGCATCTCGAAAAGAATGCACGCCTTCTCTGTAAGCGGCTGTGCGTCGATCACCATACATCCATGGATGGCTCATCTGTGTTATACGACAGTATATCAAATACAATCCCAAACCTAAAAATTAGTACCACACGGTCTAAACGAGGAAATATAGTTGCTAACCTTTTAGAATAAGTAGAAATAAAGAGGAAGAGGTTTAAGCGTGGCTCATGCATCTCATATCGTAGTTGTGTCCGGTGAACTGAAGCGGCATCGCTCTAACACACATTTCAACAAACACCTCTAGTGCATCAAAAAAAGTGGAGAGCAAGCACCCACCCACAATCCTCCATCCAAGAAAAATGCAAGGAAGAGGGAAGAGGGGGGCTGTGCTATATATAGGCAGAGGACTTTAGTCCCGGTTTGAGACACAAACCGGGACTAAAGGTGGCACACATGCAGGCTGCCCACCGCGTAGCCCTTTAGTCCCGGTTTGGGACACGAACCGGGACTAAAGGCTCCTTACGGGCTGGGACTAAAGCCTCGAGGGAGGCATTGGTAATTGGGGCGACGTGGCCAGGCCTTTAGTCCCGGCCCAGAGGCAGGCCGGGACTAAAGGGTCCAGGCCAAAGGCCCGTTTTCCACTAGTGCTATGTCAGCACTAGATTAAAACTGATCCTGATTTCAAACCAGTTGCTGATCATCAAAGGAGATTAAATCCTAAGATGAAAGGAGTAGTGAGAAAAGAAATACTAAAGCTCCTGGAAGCGGGTATTATCTATCTTGTTGCTCATAGCGATTGGGTGAGTCCGGTGCATTGCGTCCCTAAGAAGGGAGGCATTATCGTTGTCCCTAATGATAAGGATGAGTTGATCCCACAGAGGATTATTACTGTCTAGAGGATGGTGATCGATTATGGAAATTAAATAAAGCCACTAGGAAAGATCATTACCCTTTGCCTTTTATCGACCAAATGCTAGAAAGGCTGTCCAAACACACACACTTCTACTTTCTAGACGGTTATTCTGGTTTCTCCCAAATATTAGTTGCACAATTTGATCAGGAGAAAACCACTTTCACCTGCCCTTTCGATACCTTTGCTTATAGACGTATGCCTTTTGGCTTATGTAATGCACCTGCCACCTTTCAAAGATGTATGATGGCTATATTCTCTAACTTTTGTGAAAAGATTGTCGAGGTTTTCATGGATGAATTCTCCGTTTACGGGTCTTCCTTTGATGATTGCCTCAGCAACCTTGATCAAGTCTTGCAGAGTTGTAAAGACACCAATCTTGTCTTGAATTGGGAGAAGTGCCACTTTATGGTTAATGAAGGCATCGTCTTAGGACATAAAATTTCTGAAAGAGGTATTGAAGTCGATAAGGCTAAGGTTGATGCAATCGAGAAAATGCAATACCCCACAGATATCAAAGGGATTACAAGTTTCCTTGGTCATGCTGGTTTCTATAGAAGGTTCATTAAAGACTTCTCTAAGATTTCTAGGCCTCTTACCGATCTCTTGCAAAAGGATATTCCTTTTGTTTTTGATGATGATTGTGAGGAAGCCTTCGAAATACTTAAGAGGGCTTTGATAACTGCACTTATTGTTCAACCACCCGATTGGAACTTACCTTTTGAGATCATGTGTGACACTAGTGATTATGTTGTTGGTGCTGTTCTAGGGCAAAGAGTCGATAAGAAGCTGAATGTTATTCACTCCGCTAGTAAAACTCTAGACAGTGCCGAGAGAAACTATGCTACTACGGAGAAGGAGTTTTTAGCAGTCGTGTTTGCATCTGAAAAGTTCAGGAATTACATAGTTGATTCCAAAGTCACTATTCACACTGATCATGCTGCTATTAAGTACCTCATGGAGAAGAAAGACGCTAAACCTAGACTTATCAGATGGGTTCACTTGCTACAAGAATTTGATTTGCACGTTGTCGACAGAAAGGGTGCTGATAACCCAGTAGCAGATAACTTGTCTAGGTTGGAGAACATTCTTGATGACCCACAACCTATTGACGATAGCTTTCCCGATGAGCAATTGAATGTCAGCAATGCTTCACGTAGTGCACCGTGGTATGCTGATTATGCAAACTATATCGTTGCAAAATATATACCACCTAGTTTCACATACCAGCAAAAGAAGAAATTCTTTTTTGACTTGAGACATTACTTCTGGGATGGTCCTCACCTTTATAAGGAAGGATTAGATGGTGTTATTAGACGTTGTGTACCTGAACATGAACAGGGACAGATCCTACAGAAGTGTCACGCCGAGGCTTACGGAGGACACCATGCGGGAGATAGAACTGCACACAAGGTATTGCAATCAGGTTTCTATTGGCCCACTTTCTTCAAGGATGCCCGTAAGTTTGTCTTGTCTTGTGACGAATGTCAAAGAATAGGTAATATTAGCAAACGTCAGGAAATGCCTATGAACTATTCACTTGTCATTGAACCATTTGATGTCTGGGGCTTTGATTATATGTGACCTTTTCCAAAATCCAATGGGTATACTCACATCTTAGTTGATGTTGATTACGTCACTAAGTGGGTAGAAGCTATCCCCACTAGTAGTGCTGATCACAACACCTCTATCAAGATGCTGAAAGAAGTTATCTTCCCTAGATTTGGAGTCCCTAGATATCTAATGACCGACGGTGCTTCACATTTCATTAATGGTGCTTTCCTTAAAACGCTTGCTAAGTACGATGTCAACCATAGAATCGCGTCTCCCTATCAGCCTCAGTCCAGTGGTCAAGTAGAGCTAAGTAATAGAGAGATTAAACTGATTCTGTAAAAGACTGTCAACAGGTCTAGAAAGAATTGGTCTAAGAAGCTCGATGATGCATCGTGGGCTTATAGAACCGCTTATAAGAATCCCATGGGCATGTCTCCATACAAAATGGTGTATGGGAAAGCATGTCACTTACCTCTTGATCTAGAGCATAAAGCTTATTGGGCAATCAAAGAGCTCAACTTTGATTTCAAACTTGCCGGTGAGAAGAGGTTATTTGATATTAGCTCGCTTGATGAGTGGAGAACTCAGGCATATGAGAATGCCAAGCTATTCAAATAGAAGGTTAAGAGGTGGAATGGTAAGAGGATACAAAAGCGTGAGGTCAATGTAGGTGATTATGTCTTGCTATATAACTCTCGTTTAAGATTCTTTGCAGGCAAGCTTCTCTCTAAATGGGAAGGTCCCTATGTTGTTGAGGAAGTATATCGTTCCGGTGCTATCAAGATCAACAACACGGAAGGTAAATGTTCGAGAGTGGTAAATGGGTAGAGAATCAAGCATTATATCTCAGGTACTCCCATAAATGTTGAAAGAAATATCATCAATACCATAACTCTGAAAGAATACCTAAGGGACATTTATCAGCCTGTTTAAGATTCCGAAAACGAAGAGGTATGTGATTCGGTAAGAAAACAGAGTCCAAAACTTTTCCAGTAGGAAATTTTCTCCGTTTTGGAATATTTAAAAAAATAAAAAATTTGGAAGTAGTCCAGAAAGTGCGCGAGGAGGCGACTAGCCTGCACGACGCGGGCCCACCCCCTGGCCGCATCGTGAGGGCTTGTGGCCACCTCGTGCGCCTCCCGGACTCCGTTTTCGTGCGGGCTACTCCTTCTCGTCTGAAAAAAATCATTATATATACTTCCGTTTGGTCTGACCCCTGCATCACACAGATTTCCTCCGTTTTTTTGTTTCTAGCCTGTTTTCTGCCGCAGATTTAGGTCAAGATGTCATCCCAGGAATCTGTGGGGGAGAACAACCTCCGTCAAATCTACGGAGAAGTTCATGCTGATCTGAAAAGGATGGAGGTCATGGAGGCTAAGGAAAGGCTACCTAAAGAAACCAAGGGCAAAGCTAAGGAGAAGGATCAGGCATGGGACGAAGTGCAATCTTTGCTCAACAAGGAAGAAGTTGAAGAAGTGGCTTTCCTCCAAGCCTACCTCCACCTAGTGTCTCCATCTTTGATTGAACTCTTGAGGTTTTGTGAAACAACTCGTGCTCGCAATACTTGTCTCACTCGTAAGTTCTTTTGCTGGAAAAACATATCGCAGATCTCCAAGGTATAAATCAAAGATTAATGGCCCTCTTGGAGTCAAAGATTGCAGCAACTACTCCACCTTCACCACCAAAGGAAGACAACTGAGCATTGGTATGGGCAATCCCCTTGGCTTGTGCCAAGCTTGGGGGAGTTGCCCCGGTATCGTATCACCATCACATCTTTTGCCTTTACCTTTGTTTTAGTTTTCCTTTTCAGTTTTCTTTTTCTCTAGTAGTTTAAAAGTCTTAGTCTTTTAGTTTTGAGTTTTGCTTTGTGTCACCCCCGATGTATTCTTGCTCGTGAGCCATATAATAAAGAGTGTCTTAGTTTAAGGGCTTTGCCTCTTGCCATGATCAAAAGAGTGAGAATAGAACAAAAGCATGAAAAGATCATGTAATTATCTTATGGGAAGTGATGGCTTCACATATAAAAAGAATGAGGATTGAAACTTGTTGAGGGTAGGCAAACGTAGACCTTGGTCATGGTTGCAATTAATAGGAAGTGATAAGGAAAGAGAGGTTCACATATAAATACATCATCTCTGACACCATCTATGATTGTGAACACTCACTAAACTATTGCATGCTAGAAGTAGATGTTGGACAAGGAAGACAACGTAATGAATTGTGTTTGCTTGGCTTTGAACAATGTTATATGATTAGAGATCCCTTAGCATGTGACGATTGCTTCCACCTCATATTAGCCAAAACTCCCGCACCAAGTAGAGATACTACTTGTGCATCCATAAACCTTCAACCCAGTTTTGCCATGTGAGTCCACCATACCTACCTATGGATTGAATAAGATCCCTCAAGTAAGTTGTCATCGGTGCAAGCAATAAAAATTGCTATCTAATATGTATGATCTATTAGTGTGTGGAAACTAAGCTTTATACGAACCTGTGATGAGGAAGGCATAAAAGCGACAGACTGCATAATAAAGTTCTTTATCACAGGAGGTAATATAAAGTGACGTTCCTCCGCACTAAGAGGACACGCATTCAAACCTCAAAAGCGCATGACAACCTCTGCTTCCCTCTGCGAAGGGCCTATCTTGTACCTTTACTTTTTTCCCTTGAAAGAGTCATGGTGATCTTCACCAATTCCTTATTTCGCCTTTTTCTTGGCTACCGTCATATGCTAGGGAAAGATCTATATTCATATGTCAACTTGGAGGTAAGTATTCATGAATTATAATTGTTGACATTACCCTTGAGGTGAGTAGTCGGGAGGCAGAACTATAAGCCCCTATCTTTCTCTGTGTCCAGCTGAAACTTTGATCTCATGAGTACCACGTGAGTTGTAGCAATTGTAGAGAACGAAAGAATGATTGAGTATGTGGATTTGCTTTACAAGTTCTTATTTGAATCTTTCTGATGTTGCGATAAATTGCAATTGCTTCAATGACTAAAGGCTATCGGTTGTTACTTCTCGGTAAGGTTCTTGATCCATGCTTTACTTTGTGAAGGAATTATCACTTTAGCATGAGAGATTATATGTTGGTATTCCTGTTCTGATCTTGATCATGATGCATGCATGTTTGTATCTTGTTTTGTCGACACCTCTCTCCCTAAACATGTGGACATATTTATTGAGCTAGGCTTTCGCTTGAGGACAAGCGAGGTCTAAGCTTGGGGGAGTTGATACGTCCATTTTGCATCATGTTTTCATGTTGATATTTATCGCTTCTTTGGCTATTATTTCACTTCACGGTACAATTCTTATGCCTTTTCTCTCTTATTTTGCAAGGTTTACATGAAGAGGGAGAATACCGGCAACTGGAAATCTGGCCTGAAAGTGGAGCAAAGTTGAGATACCTATTCTGCGCAACTCCAAACGCCATAAAAATCAACGAGGATTTTTTACCCGATTTATCAAAAATACTGGGCCGAAGAAGTGCCAGAGGGGCACTAGGGGGTGCCCACAAGCCTGCATGGCGCGGCCACCCCCCCAGGCCGTGCCCACTTGCTCCCCTCTTTTGCTATATGGAGCGTTTCGTCCAGGAAAAATCAAGGAGGAGTTTTTTCATGGTTTCGCCGCCGTCATGAGGCGGAACTTGAGCAGAACCAATCTAGAGCTCCGGCACGACGATCCTGCCGTGGAAACTTCCCTCCCGGAGGGGGAAATCGTCGCCATCGTCATCACCAACACTCCCCTAATCGGAGGGGACTCGTCACCATCAACATCTTCATCAGCACCATCTCATCTCCAAACCCTAGTTCATCACTTGTAACCAATCTCCGTCTCGCGACTCCAATTGGTACTTGTAAGGTTGCTAGTAGTGTTGATTACTCTTTGTAGTTGATGCTAGTTGGATTATTTGGTGGAAGAGTTTATGTTCAGATCCTTGATGCTACTCATTACCTCTCTGGTCATGAATATGATTATGCTTTGTGAGTAGTTACTTTTGTTCCTGAGGACATGGGATAAGTATTGCTAATAGTAGTCATGTGAATTTGGTATTCGTTCGGTAATTTGATATGTTGTATGTTGTTTTTCCCCTAGTGGTGTTATGTGAACGTCGACTACATAACACTTCACCATTATTTGGGCCTAGAGGAAGGCATTGGGAAGTAGTAAGTAGATGATGGGTTGCTAGCGTGACAGAAGCTTAAACCCTAGTTTATGCGTTGCTTCGTAAGGGGCTGATTTGGATCCACTAGTTTAAAGCTATGGTTAGACTTTTTCTTAATTCTTCTTTCGTAGTTGTGGATGCTTGCGAGAGGGGTTAATCATAAGTGGGATGCTTGTCCAAGTAAGGGCAGTACCCAAGCGCCGGTCCACCCACATATCAAACTATCAAAGTAACGAACATGAATCATATGAACATGATGAAACTAGCATGACAGAAATTCCCGTGTGTCCTCGGGAGCGTTTTTCCTTCTATAAGACTCTGTCCAGGCTTGTCCCTTGCTATAAAAGGGATTGGGCCATTTTGCTGCACCGTTTCTACTTTTGTTACTTGTTGCCCGTTACGAATCATCTCACCACACAATCACTTGTTACCGACAATTTTAGTGCTTGCAGATATTTCCTTGCTGAAAACCACTTGTCAGATCCTTCTGCTCCTCGTTGGGTTCGACACTCTTACTTATCGAAAGGACTACGATTGATCCCCTATACTTGTGGGTCATCAAGGGCGTGCAAAACCGGCGACGCGACGTTTTTAGTCCCACCCCGTCGGCTGAAGGGCGCGACGACCTGTTTATATACCACGTGACCTCGACGTTGCTGAACGTCTGTGTACGTGGCCGTCGGTTGGTCGTGACGTAGTAACTGACGTAGTAACCGACGTCGGTACAAAACACAAGCCACGCGTCGCCGCGACGCAGTAACCGACGTGCATACTTTTTGCATGAAAAAAACAGCACAATCAACTGCGGCTGAAGTTCACAGTAGTATTGTCTTAAATAACATGAACAACATATACATATTGTCTTAAATAACATGAACAACATATAAATATTGTCTTAAAAGCATGAACAACATATACATAGTGTCTTATGTAAGACAATAGTATTACAGATATAAATAAGTCTCATATTTTACATAACGTGAATACAGAGAAAAGTATTGTCTTCCATATTATTGAATAAAGTAAACTCTTGTGCTTTGTATAAATGAAAGAAGTAAAACACTTTCAACCCTAGTTACTGCATGAAATAAGTTATAGATTGTAAGAATAATTACCGAAACAAAACAACATAAGTAAAATAAACAAAAGAAAACACATACTAATACGTACTCTGGATTTTGGTTGCAAGTGGCCTTGTTATGACCTGAAAGTCTGCATAGTCTACATAGACGTCCGCTTTTCTCATCAGATGATTTTGATCTTCCATTTTTGGTCACCTCGGGACCATTCTTGCCATGACCTCTACTATTCTGCTTAGGTGCCCCTTTGGTGGACACCTTCACTGGATCACGAATAAGAATATGATTCTGCTTAGGCTGAAATTCATCATTACTCACAAAGCTTTGCTGACTAGGTTCTTCATTATCCAAGATTTTCTTACTCGCTACAATTTCTTCCATTGCTGCCAGCATCTTGTCGAATAAGTATGAGTTATGACATGCGATATGAGAAGCTTCTGCAGATACAATGCTCAAGTTACCATATCTAGCTCTGGCCTCAGTACCCGTCCAACCCCATGAAAACAGATCGCTGGTGCGCTTCACGGGCAATCCAGATCTTGCTTTCTTTGTGAACCGTCATAGGATACAACACTTAGGTATTGCAGGTAAGTTGAGTGCATTCAAAACATAAATAATATGTTTGGAAGAAAGGCCTTTGCGATTCATACTTCGACAACTCCACTTTATAGTTTATGCGGAGTTACCTGGTGCGTAGTCCATAGTAAACCTATGATCCCTGTTATTTTTCCATGCAACCACGAATCTGTGACTGTCGGCTCCTCTTAATCTATCAATTACCTGAAGCTGATGTACCTTCTTTAAATCTTACTGCAAGATGTAAAAGTTTGCCTTCGTGAATGATTAGCAGCGAACACCTCAATGGCCTTACACTCAGTCACTGGTACTGGTAGAGTCTGTGAGGCCACGCAATCATCATGCGATTCATTCTCGCGGAGGCCATGATGCAATTCTCATGGTGTACAACCATGTCAACAATTGTCATACCATAGTCAAGATGTAGGTGCAGGCATGAGTTCAGGCTCTCGCTCCTTTGATTACTCCGCATACCAAGAAATAACCCACCAGACAAATATGATGCAGCCCAAAGCTTCTTCTTCCTGTACATCCTATGGAGCCATGTTTTTGTTTTCTCCGTCTGCCATTTCTGAACAAACGTGGCCAATCTCTCCTCGAAAACTGTATGTGTGGTCGCATAGTATAGGAGTGACCTGAATTCCTTCAATGACTTGTGGTGGAGGTGTTTCTGCATGTTCTTTTAAATATGCCATGAACATAGACGATGCCACACGTCAGGAAGCACCATCCTGATAGCCATTATCATCCCTGCATCTCCATCAGTAATTACAGACTGGGGCTTCTTCTGACAGTGAGCTTTCCAAAACGTCTCTAGCAGCCAAATATACGTACCTTCAGTCTCATCTAAAACAATGGGGCATGCAAATACTGTAGTGCAACGGTGATTGTTGAGACCGACGAAAGGGATAAATGGCATTCCGTACCTATTCATCTTGTACGTACTGTCGAACACAGTAAAATCACCATAGTCAAGATAGTCCCGACGTGATTGTGAATCACACCAGAACAAGTTGTTCAGCCTACCTTCAGTGTCAACAGTATGCTCAAATAAGAAATCTGGATGGCTGTCCTTTCTAGCTAACATGATTCCTATAGCAGTGTCAGCATCACCTTGGGCAAGCACTTTCATCTTCTCCCTGTAGCACATATTGTACAACTTCCTCCTTCCAAACCCTGTCTTAGCGTATGAACCGTACCTGCTGACAAAGTTATCAAAAGTAATGTGTTTTCTTATCCCAGCTCCTGTCATAGCTAATTTCTCTCCTTTATGAAATTTTTTGATCACATTGTGAGACCGGAGGAAAGGGACTTTGTCCGGTTTTGCAAGAACACGGTTGTTATCATCGAAGAAACTGCTAACATACCAAAGTCCACTCTTTCTATCAAGCTTCACTTTTAAATGGGCTTCACAGAAGCATTAACTCTGCGGTCTCAGTCTACGGGTCCGGCCTTCCATGGTACAAAATTTGGCATGTCGTTTTCCTGAAGTGGAACAAAGATACCTCTTCAAGCGCAAAAGTTTTTCAGAATCTTTTGCAAATCTTTTCAAGTCCCTCCTGATACTGAACCCACCATCTTTCTCGTACTGGTTGTAGAACATGTACGCCTCTCCTTCTGACCTGAATGTCTTGGCCATGACTTCCCAATGCCTATCCAATGTCTCTTGCTGATATTCATCATAGCCGATGTCAAGGTCAAACTCAAGATCGTCAACATGCTCATCGTTACCTTTAGGACCATCAACACCCCGTGCAAAATAAGACATATCACCATGTTCGTCAATCTGTTGCTATGTTTTTAGTTTTCATGAATAATTTGAACACGTACTGTAACTTACTTCGTTCACATTTCCTTCATTAGATTCATTTTCATCATCCTCATCATTGTCATCATCCTCATCATTGTCATCATATAAAGTTCTCGCTCAGTGTCACCATCGGTATTTCTCTGTGTAGATTCAAAAGTGTAAGTAGTAATACAATTTGTATGCTAGTAATTATGCAACATATCTGAAACGTACCTGGGTTCCACTTTCAACATAAGATTGTTCATCTATATTGTAATTGTCATTGTCATCATTGGCATGCATCTATTTAAATTCAATAGCAATTGTAAGTGTCAATGTAATAGCTTATATTCCATAATTTATAGTCAACGTACACAACACTTACATTAACACTATATGATTCATCCTGACTCATATAGTTGTGTCCGGGTGATTTACTTGCATTCAATGATGATGATCCATCCTCACTACTAGAGTCATCGCCAGCATATTCGATGACTTGCTCTAACAATAAACCTTTCAATAGGTGTTGTATCAATGTCACAATACCAAACCATAAATCATACAATGAACTCATGAAAAATCGTATGGATTAAATGAAAAAAATACTTACTGTCCGTCGTCGAAGGTTGACCGACATTGTTCGCCGTGTTCGACGTCGATGCACTGGGCTGCAACGTCGTCGTTTGAAGGTGGACACGCCGCGTCGGTCACTGCAACCGCCGGCGTCAAAGCATCGTCGGCGGAGGTTTGTTGCTATGAGTGGTCACGTCCACCACGTCAGAGACGTCCGGGGGGGGGGGGGGGAGGGGGAGTCATGTTGGCGGCGAAGACGGCGGTGGAGACGTGCGGGGTGGCGTACCAGTGACATCGGAGGCGTGTGTGCTTGTGTAACAGCGGCACCGGACACGGCGGTGGAGACGACGCGTGGTGGAGTCACGGCGGCAGCGGAGACGTGCGGGGGTGGAGTCACGTCGACGGCGGAGACGACGGTGGAGACGATGCGTGGTGGAGTCGCGGCGGCGGCGGCGGAGACGTGCGGGGGTGGAGTCACGCCGGCGGCGGAGAGAGAAGATATGTTTTTTTCTTCCAAACCAACCGCCGACGCGTGGGCTGACGTGGCGTACGTACGTACGATGGGCGGGCGGATGGGGCGACGGATACTGTATAGAATTTGTAAAGACCATACTACCCTTATACGTTTAGGGGGTGGGGGGTTGTACCGAATTCCTTCTCCATTTTTATTTGTACAACTACCACAATATGGGGAGGGAGATAGGAATCGTAGCTACTACCCCCCCCCCCAAAAAAGAACCCTAGCCACCAGCAGACTACCCATGTCCACCTCCTCCTGTCCCATCGCCAGCCTCCCTTCTCTTCCACATACTCACGAATGTTCGGAGGGGTGAGAAAGTGTAGCAACCAGACCTCAATCAGTCCAGTCTCTATGCATCTGTGTCATCCCTGGATCGGTATGCTGACACGCACAGTACTTCGATGGGTATTATAACAGAGTAGCAATCACACACATATTACAACGAATGTCTCAAAGAGAAATTATTACAATAATATGGCCTAAGGCCATCTAAATATGATAACAGCGGAAGGCTTGGAAGATAAATTAGGTCCAACAACTCCAACGGCATAGCTGAGTGCAAAACAACGACCTATGGCGCTTACTCGATATCTGAAAAAGTCTGCAACATGAACGTTGCAGCCCGAAACGGGTCAGCACATGGAATATGCTGGCAAGGTAACACATAGAGAGCGAACAGAAATAAATGCTATATCTACATGCATATTTGGCTGGTGGAAAGCTTTATGGTTAACGGTTTTGCATAAAGCCAAATTTCTTCCTATATTAGTGGAACAAAGTTTATTTAACTACGTTGTTAGTTATTAAACAATGAGAAGGTTCCTCCAACTCAAACCCAAAATAATCATCATTAACCCGCAAATTAATTTAGAGTGTTGACATACACATGAAAATCCAAGAACCAGATACTCAAGATGTCCATAACCGGGGACACGGCTAATCATGATTAGTTTGTACACTCTGCAGAGGTTGCTAACTTTTCCCACAAGACTCAAAATACATCCATGGTCGAAGAATTCGAGACACAGTCTTTCTGAAGCATTAACTCTCTATTTCTGGGTAGACCATACCACCTATACCCTCTACATCTGCTAGTCTACCACTTCGAGAGCTTCAAACAACTTACTCAACTATGCTAGAGCCCATAATAGCTTGCGGATGCACATGTAAGTTTCAGGTATGAATAGTCTTATGATCCCTTTGAAGCTAGGTGGCGGACCTTAGGATGATCACACGGTTCCCCCGGGATATCCTGACAGCCACTGGGGATTCCAGGGTGCCTCAAGCAATCCACCCAGATGTGTATTTAAGTAGCCACCTTAAGTTAACCTTTAATTAACAATACTTACATCTGTCATGGAAATCACTCACCCAAATAATCGTCTACGAGCATAGCATAGCAATACTAGCATAACGTAGAAGTAACTCCCAAAAGTTTGGTAGTAAACATGTAATAGGTTCTACCTCTGTATCTACTTCCCAATACCCACATGTTAATTAGATCCTAACCATGCAATGTTTGAGGGTGGATCTAATGCAATAAAACTGGGTAATAAGGGATATGATCAAAGTGTTACTTGCCTTGCTGATGATCCGCAAAACCTAGGGACTCGTAGTAGCACGTTTCACAATCCGGATATTCTATCGCAACAAACAATAGCACACATAAGCAACAATATAGATGCACAGGTAAAATCGAATAAGATCTAACCAGAAAGTTCATGTAAAGAACTCCGGTTTGCAAAAATAATCAAACCAAATGGATCAACGAAACTTAAACTGCGAAAGAACGAGATTCGTTTACTAATATGGACTAAAGTCAATTTTTTTTATAAAAGTCTTATGCAAGTGTATTAATTGGAAAGAGATTTTCGTGACGAAGATCTAGGCATTTGAATCACCTGATTCCGATAAACGAGCGAAAAGTTATACTAAAACAAAATTCGGATCACGAATCGCGATCGAAATTAATCACGGAAAAATCCCCGAAAATAAATCTGACGAACAGACGGACGAACGAACGTTTGTCGTCTGAATTTAATTAACGAACAGTGTTCGTTAAAACGAACGTACGGACAACGTCCGTTAATTAAATAAACCAACAAAAAATCTGAAAAAATATTTTTTTTCTACCTCGGGTGGCGGCGAGCTGCGGCGGCGGCGCGGGCGGGGCGAGCGGCGGCTAGGGTTTGTGCGCAGATGGGGCGGGCGGCCTATAAAGGCCTCCGGGGTCGGTTCGTTTTTTTTTAATCGAACAAGATAGAAAATTAAAAAAGAAGTCCATACGAACTCCGATTTCGATGAAACAAATTTTGCCGGACTCCTAAAAATGAGATCTACAATGTGGACATTTTTAAAAGGCCGAAATAATGTTTTGAAAAATGCGTATTTTCGTAAATCCAATAAAATAGCAAATAAAATCCAAATAAAAATTATTATTTGGCTTTAATATTTCCTCTCAAATATTTCTAAATTTTGGGAAAGTCATTTTATCCCCTCTCTCATATTTTTATATATGAAATATTTGAAGAGCAAAATAATTAAAAACCAATGATCCTCTTTTCGTTATTTGAGAAAATCCCAATATGAAAATAAATAAATTCCCAACTCTCTCCAAGGGTCCTTGAGTTGCTTAGAATTTTTAGGATCAGCAATTATGAAAAAAAAAATATGATATGCAAGATGCTCTAATGTAACATTCCAAATTGAAAATTTGGGATGTTACAAACCTACCCCCTTAAGATGAATCTCGCCCTCGAGATTCGGGATGGCTAGAAAATAGGTGCGGGTGATCTTTCCATAGAACCTCCTCTTGTTCCCAGGTGGCTTCTTCCTCGGTATGGTGGCTCCATTGAACTTTGCAGAACTTGATAACCTTGCTGCGTGTGACTCGGCTGGCATACTCGAGAATCTTCTCTGGTTTCTCCTCGTAGGTCAAATCACTATCCAACTGAATTGCTTCCAGTGGTACTGTATCTCTTAGAGGAATATCGCGCATCTCTGCGTGGCACTTTTTCAACTGGGAAACATGGAAGACATCGTGAACTCCCAACAATCCTTCCGGCAATTCCAACTTGTAAGCAACTTCTCCCATACGTTCCAGAACTTTGTATGGTCCCACAAAACGTGGTGCTAATTTTCCTTTAACTCCAAAACGCTTAACTCCTCGAAGTGGGGACACGCGAAGGTAAACTCTGTCTCCGGCTTCCTGAACTGTCTCCTTGCGTTTTAAATCCGCATAGCTCTTCTGTCTGGACTGGGCTACCTTTAGTCTATCACGAATCAACTTAACCTTTTCTTCAGATTCCTTAATCTAATCTGGTCTGAACAGCTTACGGTCGCCAACTTCGTCCCATAACAACGGTGTCCTGCACCTTCTCCCGTACAAAGCTTCGAAAGGGGCCATCTTTAAACTGGCTTGATAGCTGTTGTTGTAGGAGAACTCTCCATACGGCAAATTGTCGTCCCAACTGGATCCATAATCTAGTGCACAAGCTCTCAGCATGTCCTCCAGAATCTGGTTGACTCTCTCGGTCTGTCCATCTGTCTGTGGATAAAAGGTTGTACTGAACTCTAGCCTGGTTCCCAAGGTTTCGTGCAACTGCTTTCCAGAACTTTGAGGTAAACTGGGTTCCTCTATCTGATACAATGGCTCTCAGAACTCCATGCAGACATACGATCCTGGTCATGTATATATTCATCAAACGGTCGACCACAACCCAAATCGAGTCATAGCCTGAACCCGTTCGGGGTAATCCCGTGATGAAATCCATGCCTAGCTTGTCCCACTTCCATTCGGGTATCGGCAATGGGTGTAGCAATCCTGCTGGCCTCTGATGCTCTACCTTCACTCTCTGACAAACATCACAAACTGCCACACACTCCGCAATATCCTTCTTCATTCCAGTCCACCAGAAACTGTCTTTGAAATCCAGATACATCTTGGTATTTCCTGGGTGAATCGAATACGGCGAATCATGTGCCTCCTGCAGAATCAACTTCCTGATCTCACGGTCATTGGGCACATATACGCGATCCTCAAACCATAAGGTATCGTGCTCATCCTCACGAAATCCTTTGGCCTTTCCCTTGCTCATTCTTTCCTGTATCTCGAAAACCTCTGTGTCAGACTTCTGAGCTTCTCTGATCTTGCTCATCAGGGTAGACTGAATTTCCAATGCTGCTACATAACCCTTCGGAACTATCTCCAAGCATAGCTCGCGAAGATCTTCGGCCAACTCCTCGGGCAATCCTTTGGTTATGAGTGTATTGACATGACTCTTGCGGCTTAACGCATCGACTACTACATTTGCCTTTCCGGGATGATAGTGCAATCTCATATCATAATCCTTGATGAGTTCCAACCATCTCCTTTGTCTGAGATTCAACTCCTTCTGAGTGAAGATATACTTCAAACTCTTGTGATCCGTGTATACTTCACAATGGTTTCCATTGAGAAAGTGTCTCCACGTCTTCAGTGCATGCACTACGGCTGCTAACTCCAGATCGTGAGTAGCATAGTTCAACTCATGGGGTTTAAGTTGTCTTGAAGCATACGAAACAACTCTTCCCTCCTGCATCAGCACTGCTCCGAGTCCTCGACGGAAGCGTCGCAATACACTTGATAATCCTTGCGTTGATCTGGAAGAATCAACACTGGGCTGTAACCAAGTGTTTCTTCAACTCCTAGAAACTGGCTTCACATTCCTCAGTCCAATTGAACTTTGTTTCCTTCTTCAGCAACTCCGTCATGGGCTTTGCAATCTTTGAGAAATTCTCAATGCACCTCCGGTAGAATCCTGCGAGTCCAAGAAAACTCCGGATCTCTCCAACTGTTGTGGGGGAATTCCCAGGTTGTCACAGTGTCAACTTTGGCGGGGTCTACTGCTATTCCTTCTCCGGATATAACGTGTCCGAGGAAACCAACTTCCTTCAACCAAAACTCACACTTGTTGAACTTGGCATATAACTGATGTTCTCTGAGTTTCTCAAGTACCAAACGCACATGCTCTTCATGCTCCTCTTCATTCTTCGAGAAGACCAGAATATCATCAATGAACACCACGACGAACTTGTCCAAGAACTCCATAAATACCTTGTTCATCATGTTCATGAAATACCCAGGTGCATTGGTCAGACCAAATGACATAACAGTGTACTCATATAGCCCATACCTCGTGGTAAAAGCTGTTTTAGGTATATCCTCCTCTCGAATCTTCAGCTGGTGGTATCGTGATCGCAGATCGATCATGGAAAATACCTTAGCTCCTTGCAAACGATCAAACAAATCATTAATCATTGGCAGTGGATACTTGTTCATAATTTTCACTTCATTCAGCCCTCGATAATCAACAACCATCCTCAACGATCCATCCTTCTTCTCCACTAGAAGTACTGGTGATCCCCAAGGTGACGAACTTGGGCGAATATAGCCTTTATCCAGTAACTCCTTAATCTGCTTCTTAATTTCTTCCAAATCCTTTGCAGGCATCCTATATGGTCTCTTGGATATTGGTCATGTGCCTGGCAAAAGCTCAATCAAAAACTCAATGTCTCTGTCCGGTGGCATGCCCGGCAACTCCTCTGGAAATACATCAGGGAAATCCTTCACCACTCGTACTTCCTCCTGTACAACTCCTGATAAGGAATTTACTCGAGTCCTCTTCGGTATATGCTGGGATACATATTTAATCCTTCTTCCTTCCAGGGTGGTGAGTAAAATCAACTTAATGGCACAGTCAATGTTCCCTCCATACTTAGATAACCAATCCATACCTAATATTACATCCAGTCCTTGTGACTCCAATACTATTAGGTCTGAGGGAAACACGTAATTACCCATCCTCAAAGGTATCCGATCACACCTTAGGCTAGCCATATATTCTGCTCCTGGCGAGGTTACTAACATGGGTGACCTAAGGGCTTGGGTTGGCAGGTTATACTTATCCACCAATCCCCTTGATATGTATGAATGCGATGCACCAATATCGAAAAGAACAATTGCAGTAAATGACTTAACCAGAAACTTACCTCTACTGCATCAGGTTGTGCTTCAACCTCTTCCACGCTAACGTGGTTCACTTGTCCCCTGTTGAAGGGGTTGGGCTTCTTCCCAGAGCTATCATTGCCATTCCCATTCTTTGCTTCGGGACACTCGATGGCGTAATGTCCCTTCTTCCCGCACTAGAAACAAGTAATGTGACTTAGATCCTTCTTAGCGGGCGTTGCTGGGGTGGAATGGTTCTGTCTATTGCTTCCTCCATTACCATTCGCATTCCTGGGGCCACTATGATTATGCGAACCCCCTCCATGGAAATGATTTCCCCCATGGTTGTGGTGAATGTGCCCTCCCGAGTTCGGGGTAAAACGGGGCTTCTGCTGAGCTCCAGAATTGAACCTCCCTTGTCCATACTTTCTCTTGCGATTGTCAATCTGTTGCTGCTTCCCTTCAATCATGAGAGCTTTGTCTACCAACTCCTGGTAGTTGTTGAAGGTTGCCACCATCAACTGCATGCTCAACTCATCATTTCGTCCTTCCAGGAACTTCTCCTGTTTCGCGGCATCTGTAGCAATGTCATCAGGGGCATAACGTGCTAGCTTGCTAAATTCCTCCACATACTGGCCAACTGGGCTCCCTCCTTGGCGTAAGTTGCGGAACTCACGCTTCTTCATGGCCATAGCTCCTGATGAAACATGGGCGGTGTGAAAAGCTTGCTGAAACTGCTCCCATGTGATAGTGTCAACGAGGTAAGTGGCTGTGAAATTCTCCCACCATGATGTTGCGGGTCCATCTAGCTGATGTGCGACAAAACGCACTCTTTCCGCATCTGAGCATCCTGCAGTGGTTAACTCCCTTCCAATCTTGTGGAGCCAATCATCTGCAATAGTCGGCTCGGTGCTACTAGAGAACACCGACGGATTTAGCCTTAAGAAACGGGCTAAGTGATCAACAGGTGGTGGTGGCGGAGGGTTGTTGTTGTTGTTGTTGTTGTTGTTGTTGTTGTTCTGTAGTGCCCCAAGTGTAAACCTTCCCTATTTGGAACCTATTGCAAGTGGGTCCACCTTGTCAGAGATTTGATGATATCATTTGTGCCATGACTTCTTGTGATGTCCCTTGTATTTTTTTCCTTCCTTGCATGCATGCATGGCATATCATATCTTCCTTGTTTCTTTGTGACTTTGTGATTGCAAGGTGGTAGTGATGATGTGGGGTCTTGTGAGTTCTTGTGATGTGGGTGCATTTGGGTTGTGGTGAAAGTAGAAGTGGTAGGGCGGTGTTGGATCTTTGCAAAACCCTTTGGTGGCAAAACCCCTCTCTCTCTATCAATCCCCTAGTTCAAATATTTACTTGTTCCTTCCCTGTTTTTAAAATGTCCATAGTTTAGAGTATATTGTGAGGATGATGGAGTGTCATATTTGTTGTTTGGTTGAGTTGAAATAAGGGTGCAAATAAATCCAAAACAGAAACTAATTGTTGTTTTGCATTTATTCAAGTTGCTCCTAAAATTCCCTTTGTATTTTATTTAAATATGTTAAATGTTTTCATGACCAGGGGCATTTTTATTTTGTTTTTATCTCCTACAGAAAGCCCTGGTCTATTATTCCTTTCCTATGGTTTTTCTGTTAATGGGAATTAGCCTAGGCTCTACTTCCTCTATCTGTCGCCCTAGTGGGCTTCCTCCCACTCAGGCCGGCCCAACCTTCCCTCCCTCACGCGCACGGCGCCTTCTTCCTCCCCCTTTCCAGCGAGGCATAGGGCCCTACCTGTCATCCCCTCACTCCCGTTCCCCTCTGTTCCACCGAGAGCGTGCGAGCGCACATGTCCGACGGCACGTCCCTCGCCTCCCCCTCTCGTGCTATTCAGCCCCTTGGCGTCCGTGCAGAGACGCTAGGGTTCCTCCCCCCGCTGCCGCTCCGTCCAGATGTCGACCCCCCCTCTCTCTCTCTCATCACAGCAAGGTAAGAGGAGGCTCGGATCCGCCATGGCCGGCGGGTGAAGGACATCGACGCCGTTGTTCTGCTACCCCTACTTCCTCTTCAAAGACTCCAGCAGCTCGAGGGCATCTCCAGGAGCCCGTTCCCGCCGCTGGATCGACCTCCCCCGCTCTACTTCCACTACTTCCCGACGGTGCCTCCCCTCCGACGAGCAGTTTACCAGCGGCCTACTTCCTCTACTTCCTCTACGGGCCGCTCCCTCCTCGACCCGTATGCGAGGTAGTGCTCCTCCTCTTTCCTCCCTGACCTAGATCGAGCCGTAGCGGTAGAAAACGAGGCGCGCATGGTCTCTATCACCGGAGCCGCCGCTCGCCGTAGTCACGTCGCTGTAGAGCCCCTCGGGCATAGCTGGGCGTGGGAATGAGCTCGTGAGGGTGTGGGCTTCCTCCCATCCACGAGCCGGAGTAGGATTTAGCCTGTACCGCCGGCGAGTACCTCCCCTGTTCCGGTCAGCCGTCGGTAGAAGTTCAGCAGAGATGTTCTTCCTCTGTTTCAACTCGTGTTTATGTTCAGTCGTCGAGCCGTAGCCCAGTGGTATGTGTGTGTGTTGTGCCTGTTGGAGGGCGTGGGTTCGATCCCCCCTCGGCACTCTTTTGGTTTTTCTAAGTTTACTGCACAGTAGCACACAGGGTCAAGTTAGCTTTTCTGGGTTACCTGCCGTGTCGAGCAAATCAGTGTAGCGAAGTGGTGTAGTGGTGTTGCAGTGCACCAGTGGCAAGGGGGTTCGAATCCCAGTCTGCCCTTCTCTTTTCCTTCTTGCTGTTACTTTTTTCCTCTTTGCTTTTTTGATCCTACACTTTGTGCCTAATCCAATAGGTATTAAAGTGGCATTTTAATTCCTTTTGCCTGCTACATATAGTGGCAGGTTGATGATGTGTGTGTGTGTTGTGTACCCACTTGTAGGAGTGAGATGTGTGTGTGTGTTGTGTACCCACTTGTAGGAGTGAGATGTGTGTGTTATGTGAGTAGGTGGTGTTGATGCTTGTGTGTGTATGTAGTTGCTTTGAGTAGAGTTGTGTGGGTTGATTCATGTTAGTAGGAACGCAAGTCTAGCTTGATCATGTGTGTTGCCCATATTCCTTGTGTAGTGATCTTATAAGTTTTAGAGGAGTGTGTATGTGTGTGTGGAGGGTCTTCCCCCTCACCACATATGCCTTGTGTGTGTGAGCTTGTTCTAGTGATTATTGCTATCATAACATGTGTATGTATGTGTTTTGATCTAGAGCATGATGTGCTTGTGGGTGATGTGGACTAGATGTGTGTGTGAGAAGCATTCCACCTTTGCAAGCAAGCTTTGCACCTTCACATGACCATATGTGAGAGGATATGGTGTTTTGTTTGTATGGATAGCTTGGTAGAGGTGCTTGTGATGTTGATGTGTTATGACACACATACATGGGGTCAAAAACCTCATGTAACCATTGGTGTTGTGCTCATGAACAAGCATCCATGTAGGAGTTGATCTAGTGAATGCACATGAGATGTTGCACTATTCACTATATAGGAATCTATGTTGTTTTCCTTCCTAGTTTGTGATCACTTGTTCCAAGAAAGTGCATATGTTGTATATATGGTTTTGGGGTAGAAAGATCCCAGGAATCCTTTGCTGAAATCATTTTTGCCATTGGAACATTTTCTGGAAAAGACATATTTGCATTTTCTTCTAAGTTTAGAGCTTGGTTCCATGAATTGTGATGTGCTCTTGTGTTTGTTTCTTGTTTGTGGTAGTAGAGGGTGACCCCCTCTACCACATGTTGGTTTCAATTCATAATTTGGATTCCATGTGTGCAAGTTGTGCCCATCCAAAGGAGGCTTGTGACTGAATTTCCAGCTTAGTGAAAATCTGAGATTTTCACTAAGTATGAGAATCTGTTTATATTTTCTTCCCCTGTAAATTAGGTTGTGCTGGTCATTGTGTTGTGATCTAGCTATAGCTTTAAACTAGAACGTTGGATCTGATATGTTTTTCTAGCTCCCTGTAAAATTTCATGTCATTTGGAGCCCTGTAGGTATTGTTTTGTCTGCTGTCAAAAAGCTTCAGAGCAAAGACAGAAAGTCAGGTGCAGGAATTTTCACTAAGTCCCTGAGATCTGATGGTTTTGGGAAAGTTTGCAGCCTTGTATCTTCCTATGTATAATTCCTTTTTGTGTGATTCTTGCTTGTGCTGGTAGTATTCTTGGCTAGCTACAGCCACATATATTATTTGTCATAGTTTCGTGGCTGTAGGGGCTTTTCATGTAGCTCACAAAGTGCTATGATGCAGTTTATGGCAGATTATGTAGTTTTGTCATTTTGATGATTGTGAGTGCTTAGTTGATGTTGTGGTGTTCTTATTTGCTCCACCCCATTCATGATGGGTTGTTTTATGTCTTGGCAACCTGGGAATACCAGATTTGTGCCATTTGAGTGTGTGGTGATGATTTTGACATGTAGGGCTTCATATCTTGTTTCGTTGATTCTCGTTGATCCGTAGCTCCGATTGTAATGTTCTTTATATGGTTTTGCATCATTTTCATGAGACGCATCTGATCATTTCATACTAATGCATGTCAAAATAGCTTAGGGTACAGTTCTGTCCAGGAACTTGTATTAGCTTCTTTTGCTTGTGCTAGTGATAGAAATAGTGATGCATGCTCATTTTTCATCTCATGCATCATATGCTTGTTGCATCTTGAGGTGCTGTTGTTCATTGGATGATAATCTTATGTTGGGTAGCACCGGGATCGGAGAACGAATACGTGGAGTCCGGAGAGTACGTGCAGGACGAACAAGAACCATTCCAAGCTGAGGATATCACAGGGAAGATGATATGAACTTGATTCCATCTCTAGACTTGTTATGCTAGTTTGCGTTTCCATGTCATATTGCTCGCTGCCTACCACTGAATTAAATTGCCTCCTGATATGCCATGAAACCAAACACTGATCCCTTCCTAGCAAACTTGAATGGCTAAGTAGGCTTTGCTCAGCTACTAATGTTAGAGTTGCTAGATGCAGGTGCTCTGTCTCATGTGACAACATGAGCTTGATATCATTAT
Organism: Hordeum vulgare subsp. vulgare; assembly: GCF_904849725.1. Lineage (NCBI taxonomy): Eukaryota > Viridiplantae > Streptophyta > Magnoliopsida > Poales > Poaceae > Hordeum > Hordeum vulgare. The sequence continues at coordinate 20,803,332 of NC_058520.1, read as the reverse complement.
ATTAAATTCTGTTATTTAATTAATGCACCTATATACTTGGTAAATAACGGAAGGCCTAGCCTTTTGCTGGGTGCTTTGTTCCGTTATTGCCGCCATAGTTACCGGCTACCGGTGTTTGATTACATATTGATCGCTCCTAACACGTTCGGGGTTGTTATGGGGACCCCCTTGATAAATCGGGTAGTTTTAAGACTTGTCCGGCAGGACCCAACATTGGTTTTATTGCTAATCACTTAATAACCTGCATAGGGAATAGCTACCCTGAGGAATTTAATCAACAAACCGGGCCAGTGCTCCTCATGAGTGTTGGTCCAACCACCTAGCAGTCGGCAAGACCACCCCAAGGAAACTTGAGGTTTGGTCCTTGTCCACTTTGCATAGACGGTGTTGTCGTGAGACTGAGATACGCGGCTCTTATCGGGTCGTCGACACGCCGGGAGGTCCAGCTAGTCCTGCCGTACCTTAGCGATATATCTTGCGTATAGGAATCCCAGTGAAGCTTTGGTTTCCCCCAGAGTTGAGGTTTTCCTCTAAGGAGTCCGACGAGATCACGAGATTCGTGATAGAGGATTACTTTGCGGCCTGTGTACGTTTGTGATGGACTAGTTGGAGCACCCCTGCAGGGTTTAATCTTTCGGAAAGTCGTGCCCCCGGTTATGTGGCAACTTGAAATATTTTGTTAACATCCGGTATTAGATAACTTAAACAAAAGCTAATAAAATTGCCAACTGTGTGCGTAACCGTGACTGTCCCCTCGAAGATCTCTCTTCGATCGGGAACACGGTGGGGTTATGAATGACGTAGGTAGGTGTTCAGGATCACTTAGTGATCAAGTATCCACGACCGCTAGTATAGACCACCTTCATATTTCCTCTACGTAAGTTAGCCACCAAATCAAGCTTAGGATGCTGCAACCTTAAACACTTCACCTTATCCTACCTAATAACTTGACTACTTCTGGCACCAAGGTCTTAGATTGTTGAGTCCCCGTGGCTCACGGATTCCTCCACAATACCAATAGGTTCAGGTACCCCACAGACAGATGATCCCGACGACATGCAGCTGGCGTGGCAGTACGATGAGGAGACAGACCGCCTGTACGTGAACTATCCAGAAGATTGAGGCGTGGTCGTGATCGTGGGCCTGCAGGCAGGGTAGCATAGCCTTTCTATGTTTTGAAGTTCCTAGCGGAACTCTGAGATATTTATCAGAAGGCAATTGAACCCCTGATTGTCTGTCTTTATTATTATGTATGTGCTGTGTTACCTGTTTGCGAGACGCTTAGATGTGCTCCTTTCCAATTCGGGGCCTCGATCCCCAGATCGGAAGGGACCACATCTTGGTCGTTACATGTTCCCTTGATTCTGATTCTGGACTAGGATCTGCATCAGGGCATTCTGATGCTGGATCAATTGGGTGATCTCTGGCGCGAAAGAAAATTCGTGTTCACGTCTCGGAGGTGCCATCTGAGGGGTTTAGAAAACATGAGAAAATAGAATAGAGTGAGGTCTAAAGAGAAAACACTACCCATATGCTCATGAGACAAACACAATCATATCAGTCAATCAATTTCAAAAAAGAGCATACAAACGATCTATCTAACGTTCACAAAAGTGCTCAACTAATATTTACATGGGGAAATACTGCTACTGATATGGTGGTCGACTAGAAATTTTGATCGGCGGAAGACTCCATGATATCTGCTCCAGCTTCATCAACGTAGTCATCATCTTTTTGATCAGGCTCGGAGTCGCTGTCGTCGATGATGATGAAGCTCTTTGGGCTAGGGGGAACATCTTCATCTCCTCCTATGATGGGCTCCGTCATGAAGACTTCTAGCTTCTTAATCAAATCATCATTCTTCTCCACAAGTGTCGTCATCTCCTCCTCGTAGCCATCTCGTGTAGACTTGAGTTCTTCCTCTAGCTCCTTGATCCTCGTAATTGCCTTCTGTAAAGTATCCATACTCTCATACATCTGATTCTCTTGGAGTCAAATGTGCTGGTTCAATTCCTGGATGTAAGAGGCAATGGATCTGTCCCTCCTGGTGATGACTATCTCACCCTGGTCATCTCGGCGTCCACAAATCTGGTAGATAGTATCTTCAAGATCCTGGTGATAAACTTCTCCAATGCCTCCCATGGTAATTTGGGCTGCCATGCTCTTTCCTATGCCCTAGGTTGGTGCATTAAAGGAAAACTCTATGGGCTTAGTGACTGGCATGAACATCCTTCGTGGAACTTGAACTCGAATCTTCCAACGCTCCTCTTCTGGTAGGGTGGCGATGAAGGTCCCGGGGAAGCTTGGTAGTCCGATGTTCAGGTACTTAGTGGCTTCCTTCAAGTGTCTTCCAAAAGGTGTGTCCTCATCAGGTTGAGTAAACTTGCTCCTTTTATCCACCATCCTATAGATTTGAATGGGGAGAGGAGTCAGAAAATGAGAAGATAGGAGTGACCTACGGTTTTAGCTTAGTGGTCGTGTCCTACAGTCAACGTGTTCTGTGATACCATCTCTGTAGCGACCAGACCTCAATCAGTCCAGTCTCTATGCATCTGTGTCATCCCTGGATCGGTATGCTGACACGCACAGTACTTCGATGGGTATTATAACAGAGTAGCAATCGCACACATATTACAATGAATGTCTCAAAGAGAACTTATTACAATAATATGGCCTAAGGCCATCTAAATATCATAACAGCGGAAGGCTTGGAAGATAAAGTAGGTCCATCAACTCCAACGACACAGCTGAGTGCACAACAACGACCTATGGCGCTTACTCGATATCTGAAAAGTCTGCAACATGAACGTTGCAGCCCGAAACGGGTCAGCACATGGAATATGCTGGCTAGATAACACATAGAGAGTGAATAGAAATAAATGCTATATCTACATGCATATTTGGCTGGTGGAAAGCTCTATGGTTAACAGTTTTGCATAAAGCCAAATTTCTTCCTATATTAGTGGAACAAAGTTTATTTAACTATGTTGTTAGTTATTAAACAATGAGAAGGTTTCTCCAACTCAAACCCCAAAATAATCATCATTAACCCACAAATTCATTTAGAGTGTTGAGATACACATGAAAATCCAAGAACCAGATACTCAAGATGTCCATAACCGGGGACACGGCTAATCATGATTAGTTTGTACACTCTGCAGAGGTTGTGCACTCTTCCCACAAGACTCGAAATACATCCATGGTCGGAGAATTCGAGACACAGTCTTTCTGCAGCATTAACTCTCTACTTCTAGGTAGACCGTACCACCTATCACTACTGGAATCAGAGAATTTGCCATCTGCCGGGTCTTTGCCGTCTCCTGGCTGATGGCAAAGAAGCTCTTTGCCGTCAGCTACCAAAAAATTGATGGCAAAGATCTGAGAGATGGCAAAGAAGTGCTTTGCCATGAGTCGCTTCTTTGCCGTCAGCTAGCGGACGGCAAAGATGGACCAAGCTGATGGCAAAGACATGGCTGACGGCAAAGATGACCCATGCAGACGGCAAAGAAAAATCGCAGTTGTAGCCATTACGTTTGCCATCTGCCGGCTCTTTGCCGTCCGCCAAAAGCTCCTTTGCCGTCTGCCTGGGAGCACAGTGGACGGCAAAGACATCAACCCACTAACGGCTGCCCACTGTAACGCTCCAACCCCACCTCGTTGTTTCAAAAAAAAAACCCCACCTCGTTGTTTCAAAAAAAAAACCCCACCTCGTCGCCCTCCTCCCGCACGCTCCCTCCCCCATCCAGCTTGCGCCCACCGCCGGCGCCTCCCCGCCCTCCCCACCGGCCGGCGCCTCCCCGCCCTCCCCACCCTCCCCACCGTCGCCACCTCCTCCCCCACCGGCCGGCGCCTCCCCACCCTCCCCCATCGGCCGGCGCCTCCCCGCCCTCCCCACCGTCGCCACCCCCCCTCCCCATCGGCTCCCCCCTGCAAGCCGCACCTCTCCTCCGATCCGGCCACGCTGTCAGGAGCACGAGCAGCCCCCCTGACGCTCCTCCTCGCCCCGGACGCCCTGGAGCCTCGTCGCCACCCCCCTCCGTCGCCCGCACCCTCCTCCGCCGCCCCATCCCGCCGGCGACTTCGCCACCTAGCTAGAGCAGCCACCTCCCCGGAGGAACTCCTCTCCCCTAGCAGCAAAAACGGTGAGATTCATCTGTATATGCTACAAATCAATTGAGAAATATGTATTCTCTGCCTAGAATGAGTATATGCTACAAATCAATTTAAGTATCAAGCATGATAGTATATATGTTTGTTCAGTTTTTTCTAGAATGAGTTACTAAATTGAGTAGACCAAAATTACTATGAAGGAAATAAACATATTATTATAAATAATAGTTTTTTAAATATAATACTGCCTAAATAAGTGTTGTTTTGGACACTCACATGGTCACACATATCTGTAACTTATTCACAACAACATATTACTATATGAATTAGTCATGATATCTCAAATCCTTTAGGTTTGAATGTTATGTGGGGTTAATGTTGTTTTACAAAACAAATTTCTATTTTCTATGGTATGGAATTTCTAAGTTAATATTTTACAACTAGCCCGTGCAAACGCACGGGTTCACGACTAGTATAGATGAACTTGCCGCCTTGTGCACTCGTAATATGATCACGAACTTCCTTGCAAATGAGCTTTCAGATTTATTTCCTCTACAATATGATCTTGCAGAAAATGCTTGTTTTTACATGTATATAAATACTCATGTACAGATAATATTACTTCATACTATTGTATAAATCCTATTGTACCACGTTTGGATCTCAATTGTTTTAGGGATACCCAAATCAATAAAGAGTTATACACTCATCGCGCATGTAGAGGACATCAAGTACTATCCATGCATCAATCCGAGCAGACGCACGTGCCCTGAATTCAGGAATCTAGTGAACAAAACCAATGTATAAGTAGAGGTCATGGAAAAAAGTGCATCGTATATACAATAGAAGACTGAGTAAGTAATCTGGTTTATGAATAAAATAATTTAAAATTACTACCACGTCACATCTGAAAAGATTAGGAGAACATGGTAAGAAAGCACAACATAATGGCCCTGTTTGGATGCCACCGCTAGAGCTAGTTTTAGCTAGTTGGAGCTGAACTAGCTCCCAAAGTATCCAAACACATGGGCTAGTTTGGGTTAGATGCAAACTAACCCACCAAAAAAACTAGCCCTGAGAAGAGGTGCTAATTGGAGCTAGTTGGGGATGGATAGATAAAAAAAATATTTTGACCGCATCAGATACTGGAAAGTTTTATAGGTAACCTGGAAAGTAGTTATAGGTAAGCTGGAAAGTTTTATAGGTAACCTGGAAAGTTTTATAGGTAACCTGAAAAGTTTTATAGGTAACCTGAAAAGTAGTATAGGTAACCTGGATAGTTTTATAGGTAACCTGGAAAGTTTTATAGGTAACCTCGACCCCCGACCCCCGACCCCCGACCCCCGACAACACTCACCCTCGACCCCCGACCCCCTACCCCGACCCCCGACGCCCGACGCCACTGACCCCCGACCCCCGACCCTCGACAACACTCACCCTCGACCCCCGACCCCCTACCCCGACCCCCGACGCCACTGACCCCCAACCCCCGAGCCCCGACACCTCTTCGGCCTCTTGTTGACCGAAAGGACCCCAATCCCCGACGCCAGTGACCTTTGACCCCCGATGCACTGACCCACATAGTTATGAGTTAGGTCATATAGTTATGTTAATTATAAAAACGCCATATTTGTGTTGATCGGGTGAATTTCAATGTGCAGTTGTTCGACGACCTCCACGTGCGTTGGACGAGCTCCGCCCTTGCGTTTGTTGGTGAGCAAAAATGACTTCTCCTCCTACCCCCTTAATTTGCTCTGTCCCGGTCTTCGTGCCGATGAAACTTGCTAGCTATAGGTTTCTTCAATCATGAGTATGCGTGACCAGTATGCGTCTCCCATTCGAAAAGGCGACATCAATAAATATGCATTTCTTTGCATATTTATAACCGCCATCCTTTCGAATTGTCCAACATTATCCATGGACAGCCCGAGTATGTGTAGATTGGGTTTGTTTTCCCGTATGCTGTGCTCCGGATCCGATGCGGAATTTCGTCAGTGCCTCCCCTGTTGTTCTCCGGGTACACATCCTCTCTGCTTATTGTCGAGACGTGTATCAGGAGAACAGCGGGGAGGTGTTGTCGAAATTCTGCGTCGCATCTGGAGCAGAGCATGGGAAAACGAACCCAGTCTACACATACTCGGGTGGGATTAGGACCTATCTTTACCTATTAGCGTGTAGGTTGCATGGACGTAATAAAACTGACAAACTTGATTAGCGTATGAATATAGATGATGAATTATATATTTATTTCTTGTGCCCCCATAGGTAGCTAGGCAACATGAGTGATCGTGCTTGGATGTACACTGGTCACCCTAGTCAGAAAGACATGACCCATGAATGGTTAACAAAAACCAGGGGGTTTGTGAGAGCCGCATTTGCAAATGGCCAGCATAAAACATGGTGCCCCTGTCCCAACTGCGACAACTGGAAAAAGCAGACAGAGTTTGAAATGGGTAAACACCTGCAGAAGTGGGGTTTTACGCCTAATTATACGGTGTGGACTTTTCATGGTGAGTCTGACCAACGTGCCAGAGCTGAGGTGATTCGTCGTCGCACCGACGAGCATGGTACCGGGATTGAAGACATGGTGCAAGACTTTGATGATGCTCGTGATTCGGACGATGAGATGGAGGAATCTGCAAAGGCCTTCTATGAAATGCCGGAGTCTTCAAAACGTCCTCTCCACGAGCAGACTGAGCTTTGTCAGCTGGATGCCATCGCGCAAGTAATGGCTCTGAAGGCTCAATTCAACCTAGGCAGAGAATGCTATGACGCGATGATGACGATATTTGGACACTTTCTACCCAAAGGCCATGTACTGTCTGCAAACCTGTACCAGTCAGAGAAAATCCTCCGTGTACTTAAGATGCCCTATAAGAAGATACATGCCTGTGAGAATGGATGTGCCTTATTTAGTCTTGAGTATGCGGCCTTGAACTATTGCCCCATTTGCAATTCTTCCAGGTATATTGTGGTAAACAACGGCATGGGTGAGAAGAATCAGACCAAAATCCCCATTAGTGTTCTTCGATATCTGCCAATCGTACCAAGACTTCAACATCTTTTCATGGTCGAAGAGACGGTCAGACAGATGACATGGCACAAATTGGGCAAAAGAACCGAACTAGATGCGGATGGGAACAAGATGCTGTTACACACTTCAGATGGTTTTGCGTGGAGGCACTTCGATGCATTACATAAGCATAAATCGGAAGATCCAAGGCAACCTAGAGTTGCCATCAGCACGGATGGGTTCAATGTGTATGGTATGACGGCAGCACAATACAGTTGTTGGCCTGTATTTGTCATTCCACTAAATTTGCCACCCGAAGAGATTATGAAAAGAAAGAACATTTTCCTGACGTTGATAATTCCAGAGCCCAACTATCCAGGGAAGAATATGAATGTGTACATGCAGCCGCTTAAGAATGAGTTGCAAGAAGCCTGGGATAATGGGATCAAGACCTACGACGCGGCTACCAAAACAAATTTCAAAATGCATGTGTGGTACATGTACTCGACGCATGATTATCCGGCGTTTGCGCTATTCGCTGGCTGGTGTGTGCATGGAAGGTTCCCGTGCACCACATGCAAGGCAACTCTTCAGTTCCGTTGGCTGCAGGCTGGTCGCAAGTATTCTTGCTTCGACATGCATAGACAATTCCTGGATCCTGACCATAAGTTCAGAAAAGACAAGAAGAATTTCATCAAAGGTAGAGTTGTCAAAAACACTGCACCAGCTGCGTTGACAGGCCAACAGACCATTGATCAGTTAAACGCTCTCGAGCCTGATCCTTTGCGTCCAGGATACTTCAAAGGGTATAATACGGAACACGCCTGGACTCACAAGTCATGCTTATGGGATCTCCCTTACTTCAAAGACCTCCTTTGCCCACATAACATTGACGTGATGCACACTGAAAAGAATATTGCGCAGGCCATTTTTGGTACATTGTTCGGCATAGAGGGGAAGTCAAAAGATAATCCTAAGGCTAGAATCGACCTGGAGGCTCTATGTGATAGACCATTGCGAAACTTGCGACAACGGAAAGGAAAGCAAAGCATAGCGAAGCCAAAGGCATGGTTCAATCTTGAAAGGCCAGCTATGAGGGAAATGCTATTGTGGGTGAAAATGCGGTTGATGTTCCCCGATGGGTATGCTGCAAATCTAAAGAGGGGAGCGAGTCTTGAGAAATTGAAAATATTTGGGCTCAAGAGTCATGATTGGCACATATGGATTGAGCGGGTAATGCCGGTGATGTTGCGTGGCTTTATCCCTGAGGATGAATGGCTAGTACTGGCAGAGCTGAGCTATTTCTTCCATTCTCTTTGTGCGAAAGAACTATCGCCTGGCGTGCTAGATGAAATGGAAGAGTTGGCGCCGGAGTTGGTCTGCAAATTAGAAAAGATCTTTCCACCGGGCTTCTTTAATCCGATGCAACATTTGATTTTGCATCTCCCGACCGAGGCAAGAATGGGGGGGCCCATTCAAAATCGTGCTACTCAACTGAGAGGATGCAGAAGACGCTTCGAGCTAAGTGTAAAAATAAACGTAGAATTGAAGCATCGATGGCCGAGGCATTCATTACTGAGGAGGCGGCAAACTTCGTGACAGCACACTACGAAGCCAAAAATCATCATTTGCATAACCCGAAGCCTCGGTACAATGATGGCGATCGAGAAAAAGTTTGATCCAACCTCAGCCTATTCAAAGGTAAGCTCGCACCATCCGGTGCTTCGAAAGGGAAATCGTTGGATGTCGAAGAATGGCGGACCATTTCATTATATATCTTCACCAACCTAACAGAAGTGCGGCCGTACATCGAGTAAGTTCTCGGTAATTTATTGTTCCGCAACTTCTAATTGCTTTGAACTACTCTTATTCCCGGATATTTGATATAGTCGATACGTCGCCGAATTCTCGGATGGAGCGGTCATCGAAAAGGATTCCGTCGAAGAGTATGAGCTTCTCGCAAAGCATGGAGGCGACTATCCTGGTTTCATCTCTTGGTTCAAACAAAGGGTAATTAATTACCATTAAGGGCCCATTTGATTTATTGGTCTAATTTGCGGCTAATGCATCCATTTCTGAAGCATTAACTCTCTACTTCTGGGTAGACCGTACCACCTATACCCTCTACATCTGCTAGTCTACCACTTCGAGAGCTTCACACAACTTACTCAACTATGCTAGAGCCCATAATAGCTTGCGGTTGCACACGTAAGTTTCAGGTATGAATAGTCTTATGATCCCTTTGAAGCTGGGTGGCGGACCTTAGGATGATCACACGGATCCCCCGAGATATCCTGACACCCACTTGGGATTTCAGGGTGCCTCAAGCAATCCACCCAGATGTTTATTTAAGTAGCCACCTTAAGTTAACCTTTAATTAACAATACTCACATCTGTCATGGAAATCACTCACCCAAATAATCGTCTACGAGCATAGCATAGCAATACTAGCATAACGTAGAAGTAACTCCCAAAAGTTTGATAGTAAACAGGTAATAGGTTCTACCTCTCTATCTACTTTCCAATACCCACATGTTAATTAGATCCTAACCATGCAATGTCTGAGGGTGGATCTAATGCAATAAAACTGGGTAATAAGGGATATGATCAAAGTGTTACTTGCCTTGCTGATGATCCGCAAAACCTAGGGACTCGTAGTAGCACGCTTCACAATCCGTGTATTCTATCGCAACAAACGATAGCACACATAAGCAACAATATATATGCACGGGTAAAATCGAATAAGATCTAGCCAGAAAGTTCAAGTAAAGAACTCCGTTTTGTAAAAAGAATCAAACCAAACGGATCAACGAAACTCAAACTGCGATAGAAACGAGGTTCGTTTACTAATCTAGACTGAAGTCAAAATTTTATTTATAAAAATCTTGTGCAAGTGGATTAATCGGAAAGAGATTTTCGTGACGAAGATATGGGCGTTTGAATCACTTGATTTCGATAAAGGAGCGAAAATTTATACTAAAACGAAATTCGGAACAGGAATCACGATCGAAATTAATCGCGAAAAAATCCCCGAAAATAAATCTGACGAACAGACGGACGAACGAACATTCGTCGTCTGAATTTAATGAACGGACAGTATTCGTTAAAACGACGTAGTTAAATAAACAAACAAAAAAATCTGGAAAAATATATTTTTTTCTACCTCGGGCGGCGTGCTCCGGCGAGTGGCGGCGACCGGCGGCTAGGGTTTGTGGGGGGGGGGGCGGCTTATAAAGGCCTCCGGGCTCGGTTCGTTTTGTTTTTTAAATCGGACGAGATAGAAAATTAAAAAGGAAGTTCATACAAACTCCGATTTCGATGAAACAAATTTTGCCGGACTCCTAAAAATGAGCTTTACAACGTGGACATTTTTAAAAGGCCAAAATAATATTTTAAAAAACGCATATTTTCGTAAAATCCAATAAAATAGCAAATAAAATCCAAATAAAAATTATTATATAAGAACCAATGATGGAAAAGTCATTTTATCCCCTCTCTCATATTTTTATATATGAAATATCTAAAGAGAAAAATAATTAAAAACAAATGATCCTCTTTTCATTATTTGAGAAAATCCCAATATGAAAATAAATAAATTCCCAACTCTCTCCAAGGGTCCTTGAGTTGCTTAAAATTTTAAGGATCAGCAATTATGCAAAAAAAATGATATGCAAGATGCTCTAATGCAATAACATTCCAAATTGGAAATTTGGGATGTTATAGAAAGCTACAGATCTTGTGGTGGTAGTAGTTTTGGGTTCTCCTTGGTAGTTAGAGTTATAGATTTGTCGATGCTTCGGCCATTGATATATTGCCAGGTCGCGTTGTATCCTCATCGAGGTGATGCCATCCTAGATCCATAATAATGTCCTCCCAGCCTTGGTCCCCATTTTGGCGGTGCGTTTAGAGCCGGTGAAGGGGTCGTGGAGGTGTGTCTCCTACGGGTCTGTTTGGGTCTTTGGTGGATCGGCTTGGATTCGGAAGGTGTCGATATCCAGTAGATCCGTCCGGATTAATCTGACGGTCATGGTTGCTGGTTTGTTTGTATAATCTTTGTGATCTACGTTTTTCTTTGTCGATGATGCTTGTTACCTTGGTATGCTTGATTTTTGGTCTTAGGATCACTTTCTAATTGTCAACAACAACAAGGTTTATCTGACCCCTGTGAGGGAGGAATGATGACGATGATGCGCCTTTGGCTAGTTATAGTGCTTGTAGTTGCTAGGTGGTCCGTCGACCTGGTTATATCTATTTTTTATGTATGTTTATCTGTGTACCACTATTACATCTTACTAATAGATACAAATTTTGTTCTTTTAAATGTATGAAGAGGGGTGGAGGCCGACTTACGACCGGATTGCGTGCAGGATCTCTCAGTGTTTGTGGTGTTCGTTTAGAACCTTATTATGGATGTTTGATTCATTTTATGAAGCTGGGCTATTTGCCTTTGTTTAAAAATGATGAATGCACAAGTTGTATTCAAGGTTTATTCGTTGGGAAAACCTTAAGTTGTAATCCGTAGCAATTCCATTGCAAATAGTATAGAGGTTTGTGTGACTAAAGTAGCTACTGAAGTTAGTTAAAGCGTTTCTAACAGCCCCTAAAAACTTATAAGTCTTTAAATTTTTCGGAGTTAAACAAGATTTAGCAAAAACCCAATCTAGTTTAACTTCACAAAACATTTAATCAGTGTGCCGGGTGATGCTTATTTGACTGACGCAACTATGTACATGACAATTTTGGTCATACCCCCATGCTGCCCCTCCAAGTCTGCCGCGTCAGCCGACTCCACCCCGCCAGCCTGACACGGAGCGCATCACTAGTCCGCCACTGCGTTCGCCGACTCCATCCCACCCTGGCATGGAGCCCGACGCTTGTCTGCCACCACGTCAGCCGACTCCATCCCACCCCGGCATGGAGCCGAGCGCGAGTCTGCCACCACGTCAGCCGACTCCACCCCGCCAACCCGCCACCGACGGCCATTTTCATTTTTTGATGAAGAACCAGAGTCCAAAGTGGAATAAGCGAAGGAAGAAACGCACCCCTCCTATGTCGCCAAAGTGGCTTGCGAGAGGACCGCAGAGGAAAGAGACGAGACAGTGGATGCTGAGTTGCGGGCCCATGTTGCCAAGATAAAGCCTTTGCCAAAGGAGATAATACCTCTGGAAACCGTCAAGCGCGTTCTGGCCAATCTTTCTGACCCGCCGTGTGCGAAGAGAACTAAATCAGTCTATGACCGCTCTGTTATCAAGTCACATCAAAAAGGGTTAACGAGGGGGAAGCTTCTTACTAAAAGAAGCAAGAAAACCATTCCCCAGCTGGGAGAACAGTCAGTGCAATCGATCCCGCCGCTCAAGGTGGGTAACAATGAGCAAGTCGATCCCGATGTTGCTAAATAGATGGCTAGAGAGGCTGGTGTCACTGTTGCACAACTCCTAGGCAACGAGGACATCATTCCCACGGTGGAAGGGAATAACAAACTAGTATGGACATTTCAACCCAAGAAACCTCTGGTCAGGCATGAGCTTGTCAAGCAGCTATCAACGCAAATGTACAGACTCCATACCTCGTTCATGAAGCAAGCAGAACTCGGGCGTACGTCCCTCATGGTGAAAGTCAAGGAAGTGGATTTATTCACTTCAAAAGATTTGTGGATTGACTTTTCAGAATTATGACAGTTATACAATCAAGACGCACTCGACAAATCCATCGTGAGTTGCTATTATTTGTAAGTGATTTCTTTCTGTAATTCAAGTCCCTAGCTCATCTGCTCGTTCATTTGCCTCTAATTATCCTCACTATATTCTTTTGTGTGGTGTTATGCAGAATGAAGATGTTTAAAATGGAAAAAATATGAAACACATGGCATCAGCTTCATTGACCCAAATTGCATTTATGACAAAGTTGTACTAGAATTTCCAAAAGATACAGAGGATCACTTGTTCCGGATATTGGAGATACCAAGACACAATAAAAAAATATTATTTCCTTAGAACTTCAGGTGAGTGTTAGTGTCTTATACTATAAATTCTATTTTGCTTACCCAATCGATGTTAAATTTACGTATAGTGCTTGATGAGTTGCGTGCATGCATGGCCGCTTATACAACGCAGATTTTACTGGATCCTGCTAATCATTACGGTTGACAAGGAAACCGTTCACGTAATGGACTCACTAAGAAAAGATGAGGACGAGTACATGTCCCTGAAGTTCATGCTCGACAGGTAATTTCAATCATTATCGCACTATATCGGCCTCTTTAGTTTATTTTCTAATATCAATTAATTAATGACTCCTTTTATTCTTTTTCTTTGCCGGGCAGGGTTTGGAGCCCATTCATCAAGAATGTTCGCGGTGAATGGAAACCAAACCTGCTGTGGACAACGTCTATGGTAATTAAGTAGTACTAGCTACGTCCGTGCATATCTTTAGTTCTAGTTTCAGTACCATTATAATGCTTGATTATTATCTGACTGAATTCTATTCTTGTAAAGCATTGCATGCGGCAACAATCGGGCCATAATCTTTGTGCATACTATGTTTGTGAGAACATTCGCTTTATAATTGAACGACGGATCAAAAATCCAGGAACTCTTCAGGTACGTAAATAGTATTCACAATTTTTATATCATGATCTAATATATATACGCACGTATAAAATATTCATACTGGTCTCCTTTTTTATAAAATATTGGAGAACCGGAAGGAACTCCTCCGAACAACAGAACGCATAAGAGCACGTTAAGAGAAAATTTCGGGATTTTTGCTGGAGCGGGTCATAGATCCCAAAAAAGAATACCACTTCACCTACTAATACATGCATGTAATTGATCCGCAAGTTATAGGAGAAATTATATATATATATATATATATATATATATATATATATATATATATATATATATATATATATATGTATGTATATGTATACCCTGAGTGAGGAATAGTTATTCTTCACCCCCTCTATTTTAACATCAATGCATCGTAATTTTACGTTCCGTAAATTTATTTTATTTTATACGTAAAAAGAGACAATAAAAAAAATATAATCAATGTAAAAATATTTTATGTCACGTAAAATTACGAACATACAAAAATAGTGCAAAAAATACAATAAATTCAATTTTTTTGGTCTTATGACCTATATTTTTGTTTTACTTTTGTCAAATTTTATGTAGTGATTTAATATAAATGTAACTATTTGTATTTTAAATGTAATTTATTTATAAATTGATCGTAAGATTATCTTTGGTGAAGAATAAACTATTCTATACCCTAGGTGATGAATAGAGTTTATATATATATGGTACCTCTCGAAATTCTATGATATATGATTGATCCTACGAGATATCCTATGATATATGTATAACGTGTACTGTATGTACTAGCGTAAGATATGTTCTAAATAAAAAATAATTAAATAAAAATGAAAAATGAAAAGAGAAACAAATAATAAATCCCAAAACCACAAAATGTCAAAACCTAAAATCACCAAATCATGTAGTCCTGGTTGATGTTATCAAGCGGGACTAAAGATTCCGACCACGCCACACACGAAGCCAGCCACGTGAAAAGGTATTAGTCCTGATTTGTAGCAAACCGGAACTAAAGAAAAGGTCTTTAATCCTAAGTTAATTGTTCCGATTAGTAAACCGGAACTATATATAGGTCCTTACTAACCGGGACTATAGCCCCGTTTTCCATAGTGTGCAGGCAACCATGCTAGTGTATTTTAGAAGTACTTTGTTGTTATGTTTTTTCCCTTTTATTTCATATGTATGTAATGAAAAAAGTAGCAGCTTTCTCTGGCACAGCGCAGCACGGCGGCCGTGGAATTAAATCAATCACGCGGGAGAAGTAGGAGCCCAAGCGCAGCACGGCACTCCAAGATTTGACCATCCTGCAAACTAACTCGTGGTTGGATGGTTAGGAGGACCGTGGTATCCCCTGCCCACCAGAGTTCAAGTCCCAGACTTGACGTTGGTGCTTGCATTTTTCTGGATTTATTCCAGGTCTTTCGGCGATGTGCTTTCAGTGGGAGGAGACGTTTCCTTCGACAACGAAGGCGTCAGTGGCAACTTCGTCAATCTCAAGATGATGTGCCGGCTTAGTCTCTCGAAGATGCTCATAGAGGTAGGGTTTACGTGCGTGCGTTCATATGGGTGAGTGAATGCTTATGTATGTGAGCGACTTCGAATTACTCTGTTAAAAAAAAGATTTGACCATCGACGGCACTGGAAATTTACCCACCGTAGGTACAACGACCGTGAGTGTATGTGTATGTGAGCAAGACAAGTGGAACACGGTGTTTTGATAGCCTCGATTTCTGTCCAAGAATGGTTTTTCTACCGCACATGGACCGTCGACTGTATATTCACTGTCGGTTGTTTCTTCTTTTATACACTTCAAACCTTGTTTATTCATTTATCAGAATGGTTGGAATTACAGCCGCCGTGACCGAATCTAGCCACAAGTATTAGGAGGAGAGAAACTATATCCAAGGTAACTAACTCATGCGCGTTAGTTCCTTCACTAATAGAAAACAGGATTTTGATCCAGCCTTGATAAAAGCATTAACAGTTCCTTCACTAGTAGTTCATTTGATATATCCCGACGACATCTGCATCTCCGGCGCGGCGGGGATGCCGAAGTGGGCAAGCTCCTCCGCCTCACATGTTATGTTTTTAGAAGTACTACTTTGACGTTATGTTTTTTCTATTTTATTTCATATGTATGTAATGATAAAAGTAGTGGCCAAACATGTGCGTTGACATTTGTCAACCTTCTAAACAACAATATTTATAGCTACACAAGGAATAATTGGTCATTATTTATTGGTACCATTACCCCGGGTAACACCTTCTTCAAATAAAACCGTTATATTGATAGCACAAAGTATTTAACTTATCTTGATTTTACAAGCGTGATTTTGGAATCAACAATAGTTTCTCCTTCCTACGAATGGTTATCCCAAACACCTCTGTCATATCAATACTCTCAATTCCAATCGGCAGTTCCCAGTCAAAATGGTTCACGAGGTTTGCCAACATAAGCTCCACATTGGCGATTCCGAGGTTCATACCAGGGCACATCCTTCGTCCTGCCCCAAACGGCAAGAACTGAAAATCATTCCCCTTGAAGTTGACATTCCTAGTGTTGCCTTCATCTATAAATCTTTCAGGTATGAACTCTTCTGCATCCTCCCAGGACATCGAATCCCTCCCAATGGCCCATGCATTGACGACGACACGTGTCCCAGCAGGAACAATGTATCCATCGATAGTACAATCAGCCATGGCAAGGTGCGGAGCAAGGAGAGGCGCAACAGGATACATCCTGAGAGACTCTTTTATTACTGCTCTTAGGTACACCATGTTGTTCATGTCGGTTTCGCTCAGAATTTCTTGTCCCCGGGGTACAATACTCCTCACTTCGTCTTGTAGCTTCCGCATGAACTGTGGCCTCCTCATGAGCTCAGCCAAGGTAAACTCAAGGACATTGGATGATGTGTCTGTTGCACCGAAAAATACATCCTGCCAAAAAATTAGTTAGGCTATACCGAAAGACATACAAATCAAGGTATATAATTTGAAAGGTATTGTCTGTACTTACTGTGAGGATTGCTTTCATGTGCTCTCTTGTGAGATCATACTCCTGCTGAACAGACAGCAGAATATCTACGAAGTCGGCATCCTTATTGCAACCCGACACTGACTTAAGCTTGCTCACACGATCGTCGATCACCTTGTCCAACAGATCGGCCCATCTGTCCCTCACTCTTTCGGCCTTGGCACAAACCGCCCTCTTAAGCACTCCTACCCTACCCAATACTGGAAAGTACTCCTCCAAGTTGAACCCGCTGAGAAGCCGCGAGGAGTCCTCGATGAGTTCCCGGAACAACTTGCTTTGTCCATTTTTCAGGAAGAACTCACCGGATACGATACGGCACGCCATGTCATTTGAGAATGCATTGAGGAGCTCGCTCATGTCGACTGTAGCACTCGCTATGGCTGCCTCATTGATCTTGGCCATCGCCACGCTCACCTGTGAGATTACATCATTCATCTTAAATTATGTGAAGCCAACATTTATAGGTGTAACTGCTAATTATCAGGGACGATTCTAGCGGGGGGTTGTTGTAGCCAAAAAATTTCAATTCATATGAACTTTGCCCCCTTCATAAACAAATTTGCTCCCCCTATGCTTGCATGCTGGCTCCGTTTCAACTTGAAGTCACTTTTCCTTTTGCGACAGACATGGAACATATGGCAGTCTTTCTTTCACGAGAGACATAGCGAAAATTGCACGATCATCAGAAATCAGTACCTCCTCCATGGCGGCGCTGCGGAAAGACTGCACCTTCTTAACGCTCAGCATGTGCGTGGTGACGAGCTTCCTCGCCTGCCGCCAGTACTCGCCGTACGGCGCAAAGCCGATGTCAGATGAGCCGTGCATGATGATGTCGGGGACAAGAGAGCGTGGCCGAGACGCCAGGACGTGGTCATGCGTGCGCAGCACCGCCTCAGTGGCGCGTGGCGATGACACGACGAGGGTCGGCACGGCGCCCAGGCGGAGGAGCATCAAGTCGGGGCCGTGTTTCCTGGCGAGGCGGCGGAGGGATACGTGCGGGAGGGAGCCGACGAGGTGTAGGTGCCCGATGATGGGCAGCGCCGGCGGCGAAGGCGGGAGGCTCTGCCCTGTTGATGATCGTGTCTTTCTTGTGAACCAATGGTGCAGACACAAGAGAAGGAGGGGGAGCAGGAACAGGAACCATGCCCGAGGAGGCGTGGTCTCTAGCATGAGCTTCTGCAAGAGGTCCGCCATGCATGGGTAGCTAAGTTGCTCTATCTGGTTAGCATCACACGCTCGGTTGCTTTATAAGCAGCCAGCCCGGGTACAAGGCAGCATGCACATAATGTGCGGTGCACTGAACTTGGAGCAATATTGGATGGTCTTTGGGTGTATGTTAACGTTTCAACTGTCGAGCAAGTTGTCCCTCTCCTGGTTGTTATCGTTGGAAGGCCATATATAGCAGCCTTCTTCAAAACAATGCTAGTCACGCCATAATCATATGCTATCGTTGGACAGGTCGAGAAATTCAATCACGCGGGAGAGACAGACGTCCAACCATACCACGTCTCTCGAAGTTTTTAACATCCACGGCACCACCTCCACAGTGCTAGTCACGCCATAATCATACGCATGCTTAGTGGTTGGACATGCGGTTATGCAGCCTAACGATCCGAGTTCAATTCCTAAAATTGATACGTGATGCATCCATTTATTAAGGATCAAGTTTAATGTGTGATGAAACTACTCATCAAGAAATATCTTGATACTTATTTAAAAAAATCTGTAGACTATGTTTATGTTGGTATTCATACTAATATGGCTGTATGCATCCCTAGTTGATGCAGAGGCCGTGAAGTGAAATTCTATCCATTTTTAAGCTCACTTCATAGGTGTTTCGTTTGGCCGAATGGAGTGGGCGACCGCGGCGACCTTCCACTCCCTGGAGCGGGCGGAGGCCCGCACGGCCGGGCGGCCGCTTTTGGGTTTTGGCCGGAGACGAAGAGGAAGATGAGGCCGAGGATGACAAGGCCATTGCCATGGCGGAGGTACACTCGCCATCGACATCTGACATTATTGGTGAGTTTTCCAGGACGGATCGGATGAGGAATTGCCCGTTGATGCGGATGCGGCGGTACCGACGGAGGTTCAGGGGAGTCCGACGGACATGGTAGAGTTGGCGCAGCGGCCGGTTCACCGGACGACGGTGGCGGCGGCGGTCCGGCCATGGATAGGACCGATTCCTAACGTATGGTTACCAAAACTGACTGTCTCAGATTGCATTTTACCCTCATCTTGGCATACGGTGCGCTGTAAGAAAAAGAAGCCGGGGATCCAGATCGCGGTGCAGCCAGCGCCGCGCTTGCACTCGTTGTTGGGCCCAGCTGGGGAACGGTCCAACGAGCCAGTCGTGGGCTTCGCGGACAGGCCATATATAGGCCAACGAGCAAGTTGTCCCTCTCCTCATTGCCATCGTTGGACAGGCCATATATAGCAGCCTTCTTCGTCCCACCGGTCGAGGGATTCAATCACGCGGGAGAGGTAGACGTCCAGCCACACCACGTCTCTCGAAATTTTGAACATCCACGGCACCACCTCCACAATGCTAGTCACGCCATAATCATATGCATGCATGCGAGAAACACAACTGGAACACGGTGTTTGATAGACTCGATAGGATCTTTTTGTCCCAGGTGATGTTTTGACAACATTTGTATTAGCTTGTTTCTTCAAAACATTACATGATGATATGCTGGGTTTTATTTTCTCACTTCAAAGCGTATCGTAATGTCTCATTTGTGTACCAACAAATAAGGGTGCACTTGTTTATGGTACAGAACAAAACATTATGATTCACTTCCACACAGGACAAAAAGGACCAGGTGTAAATTGTGTAACTTTATGAAACAAAAATAAGTAAAACCTTTTACAAACTAAAAACAGACAGCACGAATCTCAAAACAATGATGAGTTATCTAAGCATGGTAGAGTAAAATTTAGCATTTTTCATTTTTATCATTTCTTCTTCAATACAACCCCTGACACAACGACGGCTCAGATTAAACGATACTCTTTTATAAAAAAGGGCAGGATGGCCTTTTCCCCATTCCGACGTACGGGCATCAGCCCCGCGGGCGCCAGCGGACGGTCGGGCGACGTAAAGGTACAGGGGGGATACGCGTCGTATCCGCGTTAACTCCCGTGACGTGGCATCTCCACGTCCGCCTGACCGCGGTCGCGCCGGTTCCAGATTGATCCGTCGGTTCCCGAGGCCGCCGCCATTAATCGCGCGCTGCATCGTCAGTTCGCCGTCTTCCGAGGCGACGTCATGAATGCCGACCGCGTCGCACGAACGCCTGACGCCGCCGCCTATGGCCCGTCGGTTCGCCATCTCCCGAGGCGACGCCATTAATGCCGACCGCGTCGTCAGTGTCCCATCGCATAAACCCCTGACGCGGCCCACTAGTAAAAAATAGGGCGTTGGTTCCGGCCTGGCCAGCCCATTAGTCCCGGTTCTTCACGAACCGGGACCCATGGGGGGCATTAGTCCCGGTTCATGAGCCCAGGGGGCCGGCCGAGGCCTCGTGGGCATTTGTCCTGGTTCGTGTGGACCCATTTGCCTCGGTTTTAGGCACGAACCGGGATCAATGGGCCGCGCTCCTGGCCCACATCCATTGGTACCGGTTCATGCCTTGAACCGGTTTAGAAGGGGGGCTTTAGCCCTGGTTTATGCCATGAAACGGGACAAATAATTTGCCTATATGTACCCATCGCCGCGGCAGAGCACTCTGTTTTTTCTGGCCAGCGAGGGGAGGGCATTTGGGTGCTCTAGCTTACCTCCTATGCACATGAGGTGTTCGATGAAATGACCGAGCCACACCAGTAAAGCTTTCTCCTCTCGAAGCTCGACCTCGGAGCTTCATTTTTCCCGAGATTTGTCTAGACTTAGCGGTCCGTCACGCCCCGTCCCCGTTTTCACCATGGGGCACGTCCATGTGTACGTCCGCAATGTCGTGTGCAAGCTCCTCCGCAGACAGTGAGGTAAGACGATTTGGATTTTCGGTTGACATTGGATTTGGGGATTTCTCATCTAGGGTTTCGCGGGATGGGTCGTAATATGCGCCTTTCTGGCTCGTAGGTGGATGGCTGCGGGATTGTGGAGTTCCAATCCGAATTTTTCATTCCCAATCCAAGTTTCTACGGCCTTGAGGAGCACTCGAATCACCGTTGCCCGGGGCATGGGCTAATTCCTGCTCGCCGTGTTTCTTGGGGTGGAGCAAGCACGGGAAGAAGGTTTTTGGGTTGTCCACTTGATGTAATTCCACAAAACATCATTTGGTACTCTGTTTTCATCGATTTATTGCAAAGTTATGAATTTCACCTAATTAGGTGAACTCTGATTTAACAGCTTCCTGATGAGTGTGATTGTGTTGTTTGGATTGACCCCTCTCCCACTGAGCTAGTGGGGCAAGCTTTTGAGGAGCTCCATGGTGGCCTTAAACGTAGTTGGATCAAAGCTAGTAGGATGGAGAAGAAGGTTATGGATCTGAACAATGAAAACAAGAAAATGCAATTGAAGTTGTAGAAAAGGAATGAGCTCATGGAAACAATGGGTTTTCTCTTTGTTCTTGGCATCATCATTGTGGCTAGTTTAGTTTCTATTTGATCTAAGCAAACCAATTAAGTGGCAGTGTGTGTGTTATGTTTCTGCTAGTGTGTTGTGCCCTAGATGAAATTATATCATTTGTGCACTGTTGTGAACTTGAACAAATGTAATATTGTGCCCCAGATGTAACGGATATCATGTGTTGTGTTAAAATTGTCACCACTGCCAACTTGGAACCTTTTCAGAGTTCATTTCAAATGCTTTTCAATTTTATGGTCTTATAGCTCAAAATAATCAGTAAATGCATGAAAAATAACAAATGATGTCAGGAAGGGTTGTAAATTGTTGATGTGGCTTTGAATGGTGCATTTTGAACACAGAAAAACTACGGAGTTCAAATAAGTTCAAAAAAATGAAATCCCTTTGTAACAGACGAGTTTTCGTATGAAACCCTGATACTTTGAAAGAGATTGTCCATTTTGTACACGAAGTGCAGCCAGTTTTTGCCGTAACCCTCTCAACTTTCTCGCACATGCTATGTGGGTGAAATGATGATACCATGCCAACTTGGAACCTTTTCAGATTTCATTTCAAATGATTTTCGATTTCATGGTCTTATAGCTCAAAATAATCAGTAAATGCATGAAAAATAACAAATGAAGTCAGAAAGGGTTGTAAATTGATGATGTGGCTTTGAATGGTGCATTTTGAACACAGAAAAACTATGGAGTTCAAATAAGTTCAAAAAAAATGAAATCCCTTTGTAACAGACAAGTTTCCATATGAAAACCTGATACTTCGAAAGAGATTGTCCGTTTTGTAAACGAAGTGCATCCACTTTTTGCCATAACCCTCTCAACTTTCCGCACATGCTATGTGGGTGAAATGATGATACCATGCCAACTTGGAACCTTTTCAAAGTTCATTTCAAATGCTTTTCAATTTCATGGTCTTATAGCTCAAAATAATCAGTAAATGCATGAAAAATAACAAATGAAGTCAGAAAGGGTTGTAAATTAATGATGTGGCTTTGAATGGTGCATTTTGAGCACAGAAAAACTATGGAGTTCAAATAAGTTCAAAAAAATGAAATCCCTTTGTAACAGACGAGTTTCCGTATGAAACCCTCATACTTCGAAAGAGATCGTCCGTTTTGTACACGAAGTGCATCCAGTTTTTACCGTAACCCTCTCAACTTTCTCGCACATGCTATGTGGGTGAAATGATGATACCATGCCAACTTGGAACCTTTTCAGAGTTCATTTCAAATGCTTTTCAATTTCATGGTCTTATACCTCAAAATAATCAGTAAATGCATGAAAAATAACAAATGAAGTCAGAAAGGGTTGTAAATTGATGATGTGGCTTTGAATGGTGCAATTTGAACACAGAAAAACTATGGAGTTCAAATAAGTTCAAAAAAATGAAATCCCTTTGTAACAGTATGAAACCGTGATACTTCGAAAGAGATTGTCCGTTTTGTACACGAAGTGCATCCAGTTTTTTCCGTAACCCTCTCAACTTTCTCGCACATGCTATGTGGGTGAAATGATGATACCATGCCAACTTGGAACCTTTTCAGAGTTCATTTCAAATGCTTTTCAATTTCATGGTCTTATAGCTCAAAATAATCAGTAAATGCATGAAAACAACAAATGAAGTTAGAACGGGTTGTAAATTGATGATGTGGCTTTGAATGGTGCATTTTGAACACAAAAAAACTATGGAGTTCAAATAAGTTTAAAAAAATGAAATCCCTTTGTAACAGACAAGTTTTTGTATGAAACCCTGATACTTTCAAAGAGATTGTCCGTTTTGTACACGAAGTGCATCCAGTTTTTGCCGTAACCCTCTCAACTTTCTTGCATATGCTATGTGGATGAAATGATGATACCATGCCAAAATAAAAGAGAGGCGCAATGCTCACCTGCACGTTGCTTAGCTTCAGGCCAACGTGCAGGTGAGCACTGCGCTTTTCCCTTCATCGTCTCCACACTCAGGACTTATAAAACGCTGCGAGTGCCTCTCGCTTGGCGAGGTGGGACTAAAAAACAAATACAGAAAGAATCAACTAAAAAACTCTTTTATTGGTTCATGCCACGAACCGGTACTAAAAGGTGCTCGTGGGGCCCCAGCCTTAAAACCTATACCAAATAAAATGCCTTTGTAACAGCCTTAGAACTAATACTAAAGGAATCAACTAAAAAGCTTTTATAAACCTCTAGTATTATTGAAACTAAAATTATATAGAATTTTGTTACAAACTTTAATAACAAAAAGAATTATCATAAAAGAAAATAAATAAATAATTAGAATTTTGTTCAAAACATTAAAAGAAAAAAGAAATATCATAAAAGAAAATAAATAAGTAATTAGAATTTTGTTACAAACTTTAATAGCAAAAAGAATTATCGTAAAAGAAAATAAATAAGTAATTAGAAACAAAAAAGAAAGAAAAAAACTGGCAAAAAATTAAAATAAAGGAATCAACTAAAAAGCTTTAATAAACCTCTAGTATTATTGAAACTAAAATTATATAGAATTTTGTTACAAACTTTAATAGCAAAAAGAATTATCATAAAAGAAAATAAATAAGTAATTAGAATTTTGTTCAAAACATTAAAAGCAAAAAAGAATTATCATAAAAGAAATTAAATAAGTAATTAGAATTTTGTTACAAACTTTAATAGAAAAAAGAATTATCCTAAAAGAAAATAAATAAGTAATTAGAAACAAAAAAAAAGCAAAAAACAGGAATTTCTTAATAAAAAAGTGCCACCTACATGGCCACGACGGCCTGCATACGACTAGAAACCCATTACTAGGGCGAGGATGCAGGCCTGTAGTATGCCCAATAGGCCTACAAGCACAAAGAGTGATTTTAGGTCCGTAAGCCTGCAGTAGAGAGGAGCTCGAAGTGGTTGGTTCGGCTAGCGAGGTGGGACTAAACATAGCACCGCACCACGCAAGGCCTTTGGTCCCGGTTGGTGGCACCAACCGGGACTAAAGGGGGGCATTGGTACCGGTTGGTGCAATCAATCGGGACCAAAGGTCTCTGCATCCCGCCCTTCGGGCGGCTGAAAAGAGACCTTTAGTCCCGGTTTGTGCCACCAACCGGTACCAATGCCTCTGCTTCCCGTCCGTTGGGCTGCTGAAAAGAGACCTTTGGTCCCGGTTGGTGCCACCAACCGGGACTAAAGGTGGGGCTATATAAGCGACAGTTTAGAAATTTTGATCTATCCCCCTCTCTCGATTCGATCCTGATGCCGCCAGGCTGCCCGTCGTCCGTCTCCGCCTCGCCGTCGCCGTCATCGCCCGACGCCGTCCCGCGCTGCCCCAATGGCGTCGCCGCCCCCCGCCCCCTGCCCGTCGCCGCCCTGCCCCGGCCCGCGCCGCACCTCACCGTCGACCGTCGTCGCGCTGCCCCGCCCCCGCGCCGCACCTCGCAGTCGCCGTCGCCGTCCCCGTCGCCGTCCCCGACACCGTCGCCGTGAGCAAAGATTTTTTTCTATTAAAAGATTTTTTTGGTGATATTATTGTTGAATATGCATGTTTGTATGTTCATATATATGCAAAGATCGAATATGTCAAAAGGAAAAAATAAGAAGAGAAAGTGTTTAATATAATTAGTTAGAAAAATAATAGAACTATAGTTAAACTAGTTTATTTTTAGTAAGTACTACTTTATTTTATTTATAGTAAGTGCTTCATATATAGTTGAACTAGCTAGTTGATTTAATAAACTACTTTATTTTAACTATATATAGAAGTAGTTCCCGCATCGACGTCGACTTGTTGTTATATATAATCATGACACACTTTATTTAACTATGTATGATGATGATTAATTAGTAGGACTTGTTGTTATATATGATGATGCATGATGCGTGAAGAGTTATTATATATAGATGTTCATGAAGAGTTATTATATATAGATGTTCAATTCTTTCGATATATATAGTGTGTCACGATTATTTTTGTTTACACACATTTACCACATTAAAACAGGAAATGTCTCACGATGGATATTGCGAGTGTGAATATTGCGGCGACTCTCGGGGTATGTGCGACATGCCTCACGTGCGAGACGATAGGTTCTTCAGCATGAAGCTTGACGAGAACGGCGATATGTACCTCCCTTGCCATGCAAGAAGATATCTATTGGAGAGGCTCGGTTTCGAAGACCACGAGAGAATTGAGATGAGGAGCGCTAAGCTGAGGACTATACATGGTCATACATTTGTTATCCAAGTATTTAATTCAGTTTTTCAAACAGAATTTGGATACCCAGAGTGGGAAGATCTTTGCAAGGCATATGGATTTCAGAAGGGAATGGAAATCACCTTCGATCTTCGTCCTGAAGATAATATGCCAGACAACATCGACATTTGGGTGGTTGTCGATGATATGCTTCCTGTTTTATCTTCATGTGAGTTTCTCAGCCATATTTGTGAAGTAATTTGCATTTATATTTATAAATAATTGGTGTAGTCAACCTGTTTTCCTCTCGCAATTTACATGTCATGTGGTGTTCATCGTCTATTAAAACTTTGGCCACACGTTGCAGGTTCCTAGTTATTGGGCCATAGTTATAATTATATCAAGTTACATGTTGTACAAACAACAACAACAACCCAAATTGTCCTTTGAATGATCGTAGCACATGTGGTCATTTTGAATGGTTTATATAATGCCCACATCTTGTGGACAATTACAAAATTTCTAAGTATTTTTGAAACATTAAATTATTACAAAATTTGGGTGATTGTCGATGATATGCTTCCTGTTTTACCTCCATGTGAAGTAATTTGCATTTATATTTAGAAATAGTTGGTGTTCATCTATATACTAAATTTGTTAAATTATAATTTACAGCTTATTTCGTTGCTTCGACTGAATTACAAAAATTAATTGACACGACACACTACACGTATGGATCACATCTAACTTGGGAGGAGAAGGATGATCTTCTCCACTTTCTTGTTGTTGGTGTTCTGGCTTCTAGGGATACCTTCCCGTATCATTTTGGAATTGGCCAAAATTATTAATTTTACATGCCACTAGTGCATAGGTTGAGAGTCCAGATGACATTCGTCGAAATGTCTTGGTAAGAGTTTCCTAATTAAGTACGCTCCACTATTGCATAAATGATGTTGATTACATTGCTAACTAGGTTATTATTATGTTCTTCAACAACAACTGTCACATGATGTAGTGCCTCCGTTAATGGACCTAGAAGGTCAAATGAGAATTAGAAGCCCGCTGAGGGCTGAGTTCTATGCTCCATACTTGAATAACTTCGAATCAAGATAAAAAAGACTCCAAATTGAAGCATGGAGAGAAATAAAGAAGGTTCGCAAGCCACAAGCTGGAGACCGTTGGATCTCTGTGACTCATCATGGAGCCATAGGTCTTATTCTGTTTTATGACATTATATCTAAGAGCGAGGACTAGGTCTTATGAGAGACAAGTTATTCTAGTTTATATTATTACTTGACATGCTCGATTAATTAGGATGCATGATGCATATGATGACTATATATATATTATGATGTTTCTCTATTTTATTTCATGTGTATCATATGATAACTTGGTATATGATTAAGTTGATGATGAGTTGTTAGATGATCGATTAGAATACTATTGCCATTCGACAAAAATGATATGAAATGATATAGTGTAAAGAAGATGCATATATGTGCATGTAACTCGTGTCTATATTTTATAAATATGTTCGACAAAGCACGACGGATGACCAAGCACGAAGATATATAAGAGAGGACACTTTTCTCTATTAGCTAGCTAATAACAACCTAAATTAACCCCTAAACCAGCCCCTTTAAAAAACCCTCAGCTCCAACCAGATGTTGACGCGTGGATGCCTTTTGGTCCCGGTTGGTGTCATCAACCGGGACTAAAGGCCCCCTTGCCTGGCCTGGCCGCCGCGGCCACGTGGAGGCCCATCTGTCCCTGTTCATGTAAGAACCAGGACTAAAGGCAAAGGGCATTAGTAACGACCTTTTTGTCCCGGTTCCGAAACCGGGACAGAAGTTCCTTATGAACCGGGACAAAAGACCCTTTTTCTACTAGTGGCCGCCAATGGACCATCGGTTCGCCGTCTCCCGAGGCGACGCCGCCTATTGACCGGCAGTCCGCCGCACTCCCGAGGCCACGCGTTTACTCCGGGGGAGTAATGCCGCCCAACCACCCCCTCGCCTCCCCTTCCCCTGGATGACTATATAAAGCCGGCACCCCCGGCACGTCGCCCAGACTCGTCGCTCTCCTCCCCTCTCTCCTCCTCTCCACCGTCGCCCCGCTTTTCCTCTCTCCCCCGACCCTCTCGCCCCGACGATGGCGTACTCCGCCAGCGGCAGCATTTCCGGTGCCGGTGGTGCCCCGGAGAGCAACTGGCCGTTGAGCCTCGATTCTCGAGCGACGGAGGAGCTCCACCGCTAAAAGCTGCTGGTCCCGCCCGGGTGCCGGCTTGCGAAGCCGTGGAAGGTGAGCAAGGACGGCTACGCGACGCTCGAGCCCACCGCGACGGCGGATGAGGTTCGGAACCATTGCGGCGGCCGGCACAATATCCGCGGTTGGCACGCGGTTTGGGACGTTAAGTCCTTCAACGCCGTCATCGGCCAACACCGGCTAGTTGGGGCGGCTACGGGCAACCCCGGCGGCATCCAGCGCCGCCTGAGGCGTCGTGCGCCAACCCCCCAACACCGTCCGAGGCGTCGTGCGCCAACCCCCCGCTGGAGCAGGTCGTCCTCCGCGAGGACGGCGACCCCAACGATTCACCAGGGTTGCTCGTCGCCGTGTGTGCCTCTCAAGCGACGACGGCGGCGTCCGCGGCAGCCACGGTGAGGGACGAGGCGGAAATCGCGGCGGCGGCATTGGCGGCGAACCCGCAGCCCATCGTTAGGGACGGCGACGACGACGACATCGACTGGGACAACCTCGACCACAATTCTAACGACGACAACGGTGCGGACGGCGACGGAGCGGTGGAGCGTCCGAACGTCGTCTACCTCGACGAGTCCGATTATACTAGTTTTTAGTTTTAATTACTGTTTAATTAAATTTTGCTTTTAGTTTTAGTAATGTTTAATTAAATTCGTGTTATGTTCGAATGTAATATGTACTTTAGTCGTGAATGAACTATGGTTATTTACCGAAGTTTTGTTATGTTATCTAAATTAAGTGTTGTTATTATTATTTCTTCGGATTTTTTTTTTGAAATATGTTAAAAAAATTAGGCCTTCCATACATTTAAAAAAATATATGAAAATTTCAAAAAATGATAAAAAAATATGCACAGTTTATAAAAATGAAAAAAAAATCGAAGTACACGATTTTCAAAAGGAACACACAATTGTTTTAAGACCAATAATGGATTAACTTATTTCGTCGGAGCATTATACAAGGCCTGAAAATCTCTTGAAATGACGGACTCACTAACACCGATGGGTTGCACATGATGTACATGCATGCATGCACTAAATTACACAACTTTTGCCGGCTCTTGAGAATGCACATGTAGTGATGCCATGCAAAATTGCAACGAAATTGGAGACCAAACGCACGTTGCGTCACGTCCGACATCTGTATTTCCCTGTTTTTGAATGGAAATTCGCGGAAAAAACACGGATTGTTAGAAAATTAAAAAATTTGATGTGCGTCCTTGTGAAGTTCATTAGGAAGCGTGGAAAAAAATTGGGTCCGTTTGATAAAGGGGAGTAGCAAGATCGCGTTGTAACACCCCTTCCGTCCATACCGACACCGATGGGTTGCACATGATGTACATGCATGCATGCATGAAATTTACAAAACTTTTACCGGCACTTGAGAATGCAAATAAAATGATGCCACGCAAACCAAACGCACGTTGTATCACGTCGCCATATTGTTTTTATAAAATTTCCTCTTTAATATTAAAAAAAATCTCAGCTGACGTCGCGATATTTTTTCCCACGCCGACGGGATTAGCGACGTGCATGCAATCTGTTCATACCCCTAGCCCTACCCCGACGTGATCTCGTGGCCGCCGTGCCCCCTCTCTACACTTCCCTGCCTTAGGCATCCTCCCCTTCACCGCCGCCGCCCACCCTCGCCGCCCCCGCACTGTACAGCCCCACCGCCCTCCTTCCATCCCGCCGCCGCTGTGATCTATGACCCCGTACGCCGTCACAACTTCGTCGCCGTCGGCCTTCACCGTCCGTCCGTCTGTATCGGCCTTCTACTTTGGGTAACTATTTTTATGATGTTTTGATGTTATTATTCAAGTATCAAATGAGTTGCATCGCACGTGACAATTTTTTAAAATTATGAAGGATGGTTATTGACGGTGTGATTCCATGTTCGGCTGAGAAGTGGGTTAGCCTTGTTGACTAACTTTCAGCAAGTCAAAAATTTACGTTTTATGAAACGGATTTGCAAGACATGTTACAAATGTCGTCCGTGAAGATGCGTGAATTTTTACTTCACTTTTTGATCCAAGGCTACAATCGTCATAGTAAAAAATTCATGGTTCAAGAGTCATCTGGGAGTAAAGGCCTTATTTCAGTAGGGCATGATGATGTGTTTTCTATATTTGGGTTGAAAAATCAAGGAGTTGATGTTGTTGGTTTTCTTAGAACGGAAGGGCAAAAAGCTTTGAAAATAATACCAATTAATTTTGTGGACACAAAAAAGGGTAAGATCATGATTGATGATCTGATCAATAAAATTGTCAGGAATGAAAACACAGATGATGACTTTGTCCGGATGACATTTCTAGTTTTGTTGGGAACGGTAAACGCACCAGTCTCCCATGAATATATTCCGAAGGAGTAGTATGACTTAGTTAAGGACAAAAAGATGATAAGTAAGTTCAACTTGAACGAGTTCACTTTGAAGTTCTTTTTTTCGGAGATTGGAAAGGTTTTAGAGGACGACAGTGTTAGGGAATGGACACATGGGAACCTTGCCCTTTTGCAGGTATATTTTACTAATTGTTTTCAAATTATTACTTACGTAATGTTAGTCAAAAATGTATTATTCAAACATATTTGGTATATTGCAGTATGCATATTGAGAGAAAGTACAACCAGTTATAGGTCCAAAATATGATTCGTTGTCACTTATGAGCCCGTTGATGAAGAACTGGACGGAACCTCTCGTGGAGAAAAGAGACAAATACGATTATGATTATGGTCCGGGTGTTGGAATGGTAATCCATATTTTCTAAATTTTCTTTTAATGTTACATTTCCATGGTTCAATTTATTGTCTAAATTTGATGTTTAATTATCGCTCTCTAATTACTGTTCTTGTAGATTGATGAAAATATTATATATGAGTATAGGGTGAAAAAATTGCTCAAGAACAAGTTGAAAAAAATAAAAAATAAAGTACAAAAAAGTCTATTGTTAGTGGAATGAAGAAAGAGAGCAACATATCAGAGCAATGTTATGGACCGCATTTGGCATGAGTTGAAGGAAATACGCAAGGACATGCGCCGCTTGCCAGAGTTATGCGCACGGGTAACGGTGCAACACATTTTTACTATCGTGCATAATGTATTTCATTGACTTACATAACTCTCATAAATAAATGTTTTTTCACAGGATGATTGAGAAAATGAACAAAAGGGGTGTGTTCTATAGAACCGGTAGCACGGAAGAAGAAGAAGAGAATCTATATGGTGATATTAATGAATCTACAAATGATGGTGCATTTCGTGATAAGGATTTTGTTTATCATTCTGATATGGACGACTATCGCACAGATTCTCATGGTAAAATGAATAAGCAAAAGGACAATGACGGTGGTCATGAGAATTCTCATGCTAAGGTACCTTATTATTGCACGCTTGAGTATCTGGATAGTTTCAAGGGTGATAGGAGTGATCCTATCAAAGTACCTGATGTATCAGATGAGAAGGCGGTCACGTCTTTAGAGACAAATGAAATATCATCACACGGATCGGGTCATTCTAACGGAGTAGATGAGCAAGTGGAAAAGGTGCTTGGCAAACGTAGACGCACTGCATCAAAAGCCATAAAGTCTCCTTTTGTTGTTGTTAAACCCATCAAACGTGCAAAACGTTCGACCAAAGCGAGTAAGATTGTTATGAATCAATATTTTTTCTTAAAACAAAGGTTATTATATAGTTATGTTTACTAATATTTGATTTGTGATCTGCAGAACTGTTTAATAAAGAAGATGTTAAGAAAATAAGTGCTGACGTCGATGTGATCAGAGCGAGTGTTATGTTCTTACGCGCATGTGAGCGCTCAAAGAAACATAGAG
Source organism: Hordeum vulgare subsp. vulgare (assembly GCF_904849725.1). Classification (NCBI taxonomy): domain Eukaryota; kingdom Viridiplantae; phylum Streptophyta; class Magnoliopsida; order Poales; family Poaceae; genus Hordeum; species Hordeum vulgare. The sequence continues at coordinate 20,771,747 of NC_058520.1, read as the reverse complement.
CTATAGAAATTTTCAATGATGGTGTGGTCGATGCTTTGACTGCAGAGAGAGCTTGTCAGATTCTGAACCACCAATGGATAAGCGGCGATGTAAATTATTTACATTTTTAACATTATATTTCACAACAAAGTACAATCATTACATTTGTTATATTATTTTCGGGTTATCAATGCGTACTTATCTTTTTTGTTGGGGGAAGTTTAAGACGAACGTTACATATTACCGACTTGGAGGGTGAAGTGGCTGCTTGCATGTAGAAAGGATAAGCAGGGCGACGGTAACGAGTATGAAAGAGTGTCAAATTAAAATGAACCCATGAATAGATGTCTCAACGAGTATTTCAAAATGCCTAAGGTATGTTCCAGTGGCTGTAAGGTATACAAATAATGCACTAGTATAACAAATGTTGCATTGATTTGGGTTATATTCTCTTTTCATTATGCAGGCTTATATGGCTCTCAACAAGGATAACACCCATTGGGTTACGATCGTCATGCATAAGGAAAAGGAAGAGTTCCAGTCATGCATAAGGAAAAGGAAGAGTTCCAGGTTCTAGACTCGTTGATGGGAAAAGAACTTGATAGTACAACTAGAAAACTCGTTGAGGACTTGGTAGGTTTTAATACATATTTGCATAGGGAAACCATCATGTGTTTACATTATGTACTGAAAGTTTCTTGCGTTGTTATTGTAATTTTAAGAGAATAGAAATCGGAGCAGATATTGCGAAAGCAAATACAAACGGAGCTGTGCAGTATCCGGATGTATCCACATGGCCTATTAAAACCTACGTCATGCCTCAACAAGAAGATGGGTGAATATGTAGTTGAATATAATGTTGGTGTATTATATGTGTGTGATGCATAATTATTTATTGTTAATTACATGCATTAGGAACTCATGTGGATTCTTTGTTCTTCATTGTTTTAAAAATTAGAATGGCGATATATGGGATCGATCTTTTTCACATATACAAAACTAATATTAGTACTCTTTACTATAAAAACTTTATAGTCGACTAAAATGATTTGTTTTGCAGAGATCAGTTGATGATGCGAGGAAACTAATGATAGCGCAAATTATTTTATGTGAAACGAACTCCCTTGGGAAAATGAAAGACAAAGTTATTAGGATTGCAAGGAGGAAGAAATAGATGAAACCGGAGGATATTCACGTGTGTTTGAGTTTACTACGGGACTAGATTATTTTAGTGATTTTCGTATTTCTTTTGAAATTCTTGAAAGAGATATATATTTTTTCCACATACACTTTATGATATTTTGTGTTTAAAGATTTTATGCGTAATGATAATTATCTTGTTTTAGAAATATATAGAATATTATGTTGTCGTTGAAAATACTATAAAATTTGCTATCTGGTTATCTCCTTACAATATGTTTAAGCCGACGGTCGATAAACACGCTGTGGCTTCGATGCATGCAGTCGGCCGCGCGGGCGGGGGTCAACTGCGCCCACGTGGCGTCAGTGCATGCAGTCGGCCGCACGGTCGGGGGTCAACTGCTCTGTTGGTGCATGCGGTCCACTAGTGGGGACGGGGCCTTTAGCCCCGGCCCGTAAGGGGCTTTAGTCCCGGTTCACCAACCGGAACTAAAGGGGCGGGACTAAAGGCCTAACCTTTAGTCCCGGCCCTTTTACAAGCCGGGTCTAAAGGTGCTCCATGTGGGCGCCTCGTAGCGCCCCACGGGCAGGACCTTTAGTCCCGGTTCGTTACACGGGCCGGGACTAAAGATTTTCAGATTTTGCTTATTTTCGGGTTTTTTTAATGAAATTATTTTTGGGTTTTAGGGTTTAGGTGTTCCGAAGATTAACATGATGCCTCGTTTGGTGTTCGGGAATTAGTTTTCGTATAATTTAAATAGAAATAATTATGCATATATATAAGGTTAACTTATCTTACAAGCGAGCATATATATACAATTATATGGAGATCTGAATTATCGGGACTAGAGCCCGTCTATTTGATTACATGGACGAACATCAGTAATGGCCCCTAGCTACACTAAATCGTCCTTTGTCATCTATAGCTTCCGTCCTCAGAAAGGTCGCAAGATCCTCTGCAACAGCAATCGCGCGTTGCTCTGGTAGGACCTTCGTCGTCATGGCCGTGTGCTATATAAGAAGAGGAGATGAATATGAATATCAATCATGATAACAAAGAATGACGGGTAAAAATAGAGGTGTGAATGTTCATTGCTTACGTCGAATCTGTGATCCTTGTGCTCAGAGGTAAACGTGCGAATGGTCTTGCAAACATAGTATCCGCATAGATGCGTTCCCCGTGGCTGCTGGTCGCACTTTACGAGAATAGAATATATATAATCAAAATAATAATCTAGCATCATAAATGTATTGAAAATAGAAGTATATCATACTACTACTTACCTGAGCCGCTCTAAAGGTCAACTTCTCATGCTCGATATCGGGAGTCACGCACTTGAACCGCTTCCAAACCCTGCCCGACAAGGATAATGATTTGCTAAGTTTTTCATTAATTGATATATCAGAAAATCATCGAAAGAGACCGATAGAGCGCAAGAATGATTGAAATTACCCTTGGAGCATGTCCTGCAGGCTTTGGAATTGTTCCAAGGGTCTCGATAATGGGTCGAAGGCATCAACTCTTCCCTTATCAATTTGAATGTCCAACAGAATCCAATGAAAGTTGCACATGTATATATATATATGTGTGTGTGTGTGTGTCAGTAACTTATCAATTACATTTATAAGTGAATGAACACAACAGAGTAAAGACCCTCACCTGAAGTTGTATGGAAACAGTATGTGGTCACATAAATTTTGATCTATTAGAAACCTTAGAAGGTTTTCCTCCGTCTCCTTGGGATAATTTGTTAGCGTTGCTATATGTATTTTATCTGGGTCAATAAACCCAATATTTAGGATGCTCTTACTTTTACACTCCAGAATCTTCATTCTGCATAATAGAGTACAAGTTATATATAGACAATGAATTAAAATAACTAAACAAGTTATATGTAGACAACGAATTGAAAAACTTACAGACAATAGCAACTCATAAGCGATTTGTCGAGGGCGTCTCCATTGTACATCTGGAAGAGTTCATCAAAGTCGATATGGATTTGTTCGGGGCGGCCGTAGTACTCCTGTGGGACACTCAGCACGATCATCGTTCTCCCATTCTTTGATTCACTTAAGTACCATTGATGCAAGTAACGCATATTTGTTGGGAGATCATCTTTGCTGACCAAAGGCTCACCCATGACAAACTGTGGCTTAGGGGCTACCACAGCCTTGGGTATTTTTCCGTCTTGGGAAGAAAACAATTCTTCAACCGAGACACCACATGCAGCCGCCAACTCCTTTGCTCTTTCTAAAGCTAGCCCCTGCACCGGAGGGGGAACATTCTCGGTTAACACCTTGAGGGGTGAGATCGACTGTTTGGCCTGTTGTCCAAGCTGAGGAACGTCTGATTTTTTCTTGCTTGTAGTTGAACTTGATTTGCTCCCACTTGCAATTGCACGTGATCTGCTCTTTTTCACTTCCTTCTGCAATGTGCGTGTATAGTCATCAGGCTTATGGTGTAAGTCATAAGGTCTTATAGGAAGATTAGCATGACGTACCTTTGGGAGGGGCGACCGATTGCGCTTTGGGGTGCTCTGTGGCTTAGGAATCGTCGGCGGAGCGTTCTTGGTGGCACGCTCCCGCTTAGTATCCGGAGCGGGCGGCGGCGGAGATGGACGACCCAAGTCCGGCGGCGGTGATCGAGATGGACTCGTGTTGTGCTGGCCGACGTCATGTGGAGGGCTTGCACGTGATCTGCTCTTTTTCACTTCCTTCTGCAATGTGCGTGTATAGTCATCAGGCTTATGGTGTAAGTCATACTATGATGGAAGGGTCGTGAAGTATTTTGCAAATGCTATTTGCTTCTAGGTCTATTCTGGGCGGGGCTCAGGTTCCTTCTTTTTCATCTGCGCATCATGATGTTCCTTTGCTATCTTGGCGTTTTCCTCGGGGGTACGATCATAAGGTCCGATAGGAAGATTAGCATGACGTACCTTTGGGAGGGGCGACCGTTTGCGCTTTGGGGTGCTCTGTGGCTTAGGAATCGTCGGTGGAGCGTTCTTGGTGGCACGCTCCCGCTTTATATCCGTGGCAGGCTCAGGCTTTGTATCCGGAGCGGGCGGCGGCGGAGCGTTCACTAGTAGGGACAGGGCCTGTAGCCCCGGCCCGTAAGGGACTTTAGTCCCGGTTCACCAACCGGGACTAAAGGCCTAACCTTTTTGTCCCGGCCCTCTTACACGCCGGGACTAAAGGTGCTCCACGTGGGCGCCTCGTAGCGCCCCAGGGGCAGGCCCTTTAGTCCCGGTTCGTTACACGGACCAAGACTAAATATTTTCAGATTTTGCTGGTTTTTGGGTTTTTTTAATGAAATTATTTTTGGGTTTTAGGGTTTTAGGGTTTAGGTGTTCGGAAGATTAACGTGATGCCTCGTTTGGTGTTCGGGAATTAGTTTTCATATAATTTAAAATAGAAATAATTATGCACGTGAGCTGCTCTTTTTCACTTCCTTCTGCAATGTGCGTGTATAGTCATTAGGCTTATAGTGTAAGTCATACTGTGATGGAGTGGTTTAGAAGTCTTTTGCCCATGCTATGTGCTTCTCGGTGTATTCCGGGCGGGGCTCGGGTTCCTTCCTTTTCATCTGCGCATCATGTTGTTCCTTTGCTATCCTCGCGTTTTCCTCGGGGGTACGATCATAAGGTCTGATAGGAAGATTAGCATGAGGTACCTTTGGGAGGGGCAACAGTTTGCGCTTTGGGGAGCTCCCTCGGTTAGAAATCATCGACGGAGCGTTCTTGCTGGCACGCTTCCGCTTAGTATCCGGAGCGGGCGGCGGCGGAGATGGACGGCCCAAGTCCGGCGGAGGTGATCGAGATGGACTCGTGTTGTGCTGGCCGACGTCATGTGGAGGGCTTGGAGGTAATGGAGGTGTAGGTGACCTGCATGACTCGGAGGCGGTGTTGTCCTTGGGGCCGAGCCTGGAAGCTTGATGTAGTTCTTGTCCCATAGGATGACTCCACCCAGTACTTCTCCTAGTGTCCTCTCATCTTCGGGTCCAGCTATGTCGAGCTCCATATCATTAAACCCCGTCATGATTTCATCCACCCCGACTTCAGCAAAGCCAGCTGGAATCTCACGGCCATGCCAGCGTGCATCAGGGCCAGAAGGTAAAGCTTGTCCGACGGCCAGCTTCATGGATATGTTCTTGAATTTCTGATGGAGTTCGCATGATGTTGACTCCTTGATTCCATCCACGGGGTAGCCGGGACCGCCCTCTATCATTCTTCGTTCATCGTTGGGCGGGGCCTCAGATTCAGCCACGCTGCTTTTCCGCTTAGATGGCGCGCCGGTAATATCAACTGCAGGATCTTCCTGGCGCGGTACTCCTCTAAGCTCATCAATCTGCTTCTGTTGCTCGTTAATCCTGGCAAGCAACTGGTTGAACTTGTCATTCTCCTCATCCTCCTGCCGCTTCTTTGCTCTCTCTCGGCTTCTGTAAGTGTCTTGGTCTCTGGCAAACCCAAGCCACCACGGGTAAGAAGGACCGAAGCCTCGCGTTCGTCCTCCATGTTCGTCATTGCCGAGGACCAGTGTGAGCAAATATTTATCTCTATCTGCAGTGAATTTTCTTTGTCCCTCCTTAATTTCTTTAACTATCCTTTTCCAATTCTCCCTGGGTATCCTAAGATCGTCATTGCAGATGAGGTCCCCTGTTGTTTCGTCGTACGACCCACCATGCGCAAGGAACCAATTTCTTGCTCTCAATTCCCACTCATCACGGAGTGGTTCAGGTAAGACGCCTTTATCTATCAGATCTTGCTCTTTCTTATCCCACTTTGGGATGGCAGTCTCATAGCCCCCTGGCCCCAGCTTGTGGTGATATTTCTTCTTGTCGGCATTTATCTTGTTCTTTTCTGATAATGCCTCGGCATCTTCTAACTCCTTGTACTCTTGAAATGCCTTCCAGTGATTCGCCTGCTTGGCTAGATACCCCTCGAATACTGGCACTTGCTGTGTCTTCAGATAGTTTTTCCATAGCTTCTTCTTCCAGCTACGGAACAGTTCGGCCATCTTCTTCAGAGTCCATTGCTTGACTTTGGCCCTCAGTTTGTCTGCGGCGTCTTCATTCTCACATTCTGGCAGGTTGAAATGTGACATGAGATCATTCCAAAGATTATCTTTGTACCTTTCGGCGACATAGTCACTATCGGCTGCCCCTTTGCGCTTGTTCCACTCCGGAACGCTGATCGGGACGTGATCCCTAACGAGAACTCCGCATTGCTTCATGAATGTGTCAGCAGCATTCCTAGGAAGCTTGGGTTCGCCCGTAGGAAATATCACCTCAAAGGTGTAATGCGTCTGTGCATCCAACTTTGTAGTCGGGCCTCGTTTCGTAGTTTTGCTCGATGTGGAGGCCTAAGAGGGAGAAACATTCGTCAAATGAATGTATATGTATACAATATAGATCTATCTCCAATATTTTTCACATATTACAAGTGATTGTCGAACTTCATATGTATACCTCGCCGGACTTCTCCTCTTCACCGGCTTCTCCATCAGTGGAGCTATCACCTTCTCCGTCATTGGACCTATCTCCTGCCCCATCGGCTTCATCTTCATGTCGCTCGACCTCCATTCCAACGTCCTGACGACGGAGATTCAGCTGGTTCAATGTCGGGGCCGTCTTTGATTATATCTTCCAGAAGTTCTTCCTCTTCGAGGTTCCTGATATGTGGATCCATAGTTCTGCAGAAAACGGATTCTCTTAACCTTTGTACCAAAAAAGAATTATTCTATCAGGAACTCCGTTCCAAAACAACTTAAGTGCCGGGTCGTGGCTCCACCCGGGACTCCTAGATTTCTGCATAGTATTCAAAGTAGGAGTACTTTTCCAATTTGAGCATTGTGGATCCATAGTATTAAGCAAAACCAAATCGTAAAATAAAGTAGTATTCAAATTAGCATGCATTCAATTATAAGCTAATACATCATCACTTTTGTCTGTACATCGTCGAATATTATCACTAATACTCCTCGAATACTATCATACGTATAACATCACTAATACATCTAGAACCGTAGCGCCCGACGAGTATCGGCGCGGGCGGTGGACACCCAAAGAGAAGGAACCATCATCGGATCATAGCTCCAGTGAGATCCTCGAAGAACCTGCCAGGTATGCTCGAACCTGCCCTCCAACGCAACCATGTAGCGACGGACGTGCTCATCCTCCTCGCTGACACGGTGACGTACCACCTCTGCGGTGTCCGGAAGCCTCGGCACCCTCACTGGCCAAAGCGACCGCCACCAAACAAAGATCGGGTCAACGACGGGCTGGCTCCTCACCAAACTACGCCCCCGGAAGGTAGCACCTCCCAATACCAGCTGGGCGGAGCCCAGTCCCGGACAGGGCCCCTCTGATCAAGCAGGTGTCCTCCGCCGAGTCGACGACGAGGATGCGGGATAGGCATGGTAAAATGAACTAAAAAAATAAACTAGTTCTATTAATTTTCTTGCTAAAAATAAACTATTAACACTTAAGCATATACAATAGCAAAATTAAACTATTAACACTTATTTTCATTTTTCTTCTCCTCCTTTTCTTTTCTTCTCTTCTCATCCTCTTCTTTTCTTCTCTTCTCCTCCTCTTCTTTTCTTATTTTCTCCGTTCTGCACTAGATCGTGGGACTGATCGCGGGACGGTTCGCGGGGCGGATCGAGGGACGTGAGGACGTTCCACTACATCAACCGCATTCACTAACGCTTCTGCTATATGGTCTACAAGGGTATGTAGATCACACATCCCCTCTCATAGATGGACATCACCATGATAGGTCTTCGTGCGCGTAGGAAATTTTTTTCACAACTAGAACACAAAAGTTTTTGTGGGCGGTGATGTGCGTTTTGCTGCCCTCCTTAGTTTTTTCTTGATTCCGCGGTATTGTTGGATCGAAGCGGCTCGGACCGACATTACTCGTACGCTTACGAGAGACTGGTTTCATCGCTACGAGTAACTCCGTTGCTCAAAGATGACTGGCGGGTGTCAGTTTCTCCAACTTTAGTTGAATCGGATTTGACTGAGGAGGTCCTTGGATGAGGTTAAATAGCAACTCATATATCTCCGTTGTGGTGTTTGCGTAAGTAAGATGCGATCCTACTAGATACCCATGGTCACCACGTAAAACATGCAACAACAAAATTAGAGGACGTCTAACTTGTTTTTGCAGGGTACACTTGTGATGTGATATGGCCAACGATGTGATGTGATATATTGGATGTATGAGATGATCATGTTGTAATAGAAAATATCGACTTGCACGTCGATGGTACGGCAACCGGCAGGAGCCATAGGGTTGTCTTTATAACTAACGCATGTGCTTGCAGATGCGTTTACTATTTTGCTAGGATGTAGCTTTAGTAGTAATAGCATGAGTAGCACGACAACCCCGATGGCGACACGTTGATGGAGATCATGGTGTGGCGCCGGTGACAAGAAGATCGTACCGGTGCTTTGGTGATGGAGATCAAGAAGCACGTGATGATGGCCATATCATGTCACTTATGAATTGCGTGTGATTTTAATCCTTTTATGCACCTTATTTTGCTTAGAACGACGGTAGCATTATGAGGTGATCTCTCACTAAAATTTCAAGACGAAATTGTGTTCACCCCGACTGTGCACCGTTGCTAAAGTTCATCGTTTCGAGACACCACGTGATGATCGGGTGTGATAGACTCAACGTTCACATACAACGGATACAAAACAGTTGCGCACGCGGAACACTCGGGTTAAGCTTGACGAGCCTAGCATGTGCAGACATGGCCTCGGAACACATGAGACCGAAAGGTCGATCATGAATCATATAGATGATATGATTAGCATAGGGATGCTTACCATTAAAACTATACTCAACTCACGTGATGATCGGACTTGAGCTAGTGTAAGTGGATCATGAACCACTCAAATGACTAGAGAGATGTACTTTTTGAGTGGGAGTTTAGCGAATAATTTGATTGAGTTAAACTCTAATTATCTTGAACATAGTCTAAAGTCCACTTAGAATATATTTGTGTTGTAGATCATGGCTCACACGACAGTCATCCTGAATTTTAATACGTTCCTAGAGAAAGCTAAGTTGAAAGATGATGGAAGCAACTTTGTAGACTGGGCTCATAATCTTAAGCTAATCTTACAAGCTGGGAAAAAGGATTATGTCCTTAATGCTGCGCTAGGAGATGAACCACCCGCTACGGCTGATCAGGATGTTAAGAACGCTTGGTTAGCACGTAAGGAGGACTACTCAGTAGTTCAATGTGCAGTCTTGTATGGCTTAGAACCGGGACTTCAACGTCGCTTTGAGCGTCATGGAGCATTTGAGATGTTCCAGGAGTTGAAGTTTATCTTTCAAAAGAATGCCCGGATCGAGAGGTATGAGACCTCCGATAAATTCTATGCTTGCAAAAAGGAGGAAAACTCGTCTGTCAGTGAACATGTGCTCAAAATGTCTGGGTACTCAAACCGTCTAGCTGAGGTGGGGATTGAACTCCCGCAAGAAGCTATCACTGACAGAATCCTTCAATCACTGCCGCCAAGCTATAAAGGCTTTGTGTTGAACTACAACATGCAAGGGATGAACAAGTCTCCTAACGAGTTGTTTGCGATGCTGAAAGTCGCAGAGTCTGAACTCCGTAAAGAGCATCAAGTGTTGATGGTGAATAAGACCACTAGTTTCAAGAGAAACGGCAAAGGCAAGAAGGGTAATTCGAAGAAGAGCGGCAAGCCAGTTGCCAATCCGACGAAGAAACCCAAAGCTGGACCTAAGCCTGAAACAGAGTGTTACTATCACAAGGGTATGGGTCACTGGAAGCGCAATTGCCCCAAGTATCTGGCTGATAAGAAGGCGGCCAAAGAAAAATCAGGTATATTTGATATACATGTTATTGATGTGTACTTAACCGACTCTCGTAGTAGTGCCTGGGTATTCGATACTGGTTTTGTTGCTCATATTTGCAACTCGAAACAGGAACTGCGGAATAGACGAAGGCTGACGAAAGATGAAGTGACGATGCGCGTGGGAAATGGTTCCAAGGTTGATGCAATCGCCGTCGGCACAGTCTCACTTCAGTTACCGTCAGGATTAGTTATGAACTTAAATCATTGTTATTTAGTGCCTGCGTTGAGCATGAACATTATATCTGGATCTTGTTTATTGCGAGACGGTTACTCTTTTAAGTCAGAGAATAATGGTTGTTCTATTTCTATGAGTAACATCTTTTATGGCCATGCACCCAATGTGAGAGGATTGTTCATATTGAATCTTGATAGTGATACACACATACATAACATTGAGACCAAAAGAGTTAGAGTTAACAATGATAGCGCCATATTTTTGTGCCACTACCGCTTAGGTCATATTGGTGTAAAGCGCATGAAGAAACTCCATGCCGATGGACTTTTGGAGTCACTTGACTTTGATTCACTTGACACGTGCGAACCATGCCTCATGGGCAAGATGACTAAGACTCCGTTCTCCGGAACAATGGAGCATGCAAGTGACTTGTTGGAAATCATACATACCGATGTGTGTGGTCCGATGAGCGTGGAGGCACGCGGCGGATATCGTTATTTTCTCACCTTCACTAACGATTTGAGTAGATATGGTTATGTCTACTTAATGAAGCACAAGTCTGAAACATTTTAAAAGTTCAAGCAATTTCAGAGTGAAGTTGAAAATCATCGTAACAAGAAGATCAAGTTCCTACGGTCTGATCGTGGGGGTGAATATCTGAGTTTCGAGTTTGGTGCTCACTTAAGACAATGTGGAATTGTTTCACAGTTGACACCGTCTGGAACACCACAGCGTAATGGTGTGTCCGAACGTCGTAATCGTACTTTATTAGAGATGGTGCGATCTATGATGTCTCTTACCGATTTGCCGTTATCGTTTTGGGGTTATGCATTAGAAACAGCTGCATTCACTTTAAATAGGGCACCATCAAAATCCGTTGAGACGACACCATACGAACTGTGGTTTGGCAAAAGGCCAAAGTTGTCGTTTCTTAAAGTTTGGGGATGTGATGCTTATGTCAAAAAGCTTCAGCCTGAAAAGCTGGAACCCAAAGCGGAAAAGTGCGTCTTCATAGGCTACCCAAAAGAGACAGTTGGGTACACCTTCTATCTCAAATCCGAGGGCAAAGTGTTTGTTGCTAAAAACGGAGCTTTTCTTGAGAAGGAGTTTCTCTCGAGAGAATTGAGTGGGAGGAAGATAGAACTTGACGAGGTTGTCGAACCTCTCATCCCTCTGGATGGTGGCGCAGGGCAAGGGGAAACCTCTATCATTGCGATGCCGGTTGAGGAGGAAGTTAATGATGATGATCATGAAACTCCGGTTCAAGTTTCTGTCGAACCACGTAGGTCGACGAGACCACGTGCTGCTCCTGAGTGGTACGGCAATCCCGTCTTATCGATCATGTTGTTAGACAACAATGAACCTGCAAATTATGAAGAAGCAATGGTGGGCCCAGATTCCAACAAATGGCTAGAAGCCATGAAGTCCGAGATAGGATCCATGTATGAGAACAAAGTGTGGACTTTGGAAGTACTGCCCGAGGGCCGCAAGGCTATTCAGAACAAATGGATCTTTAAGAGGAAGACAGACGCTGACGGCAATGTGACCGTTTATAAAGCTCGACTTGTGGCAAAGGGTTTTTCACAAGTTCAAGGAGTTGACTACGATGAGACATTCTCACCCGTAGCGATGCTTAAGTCCGTCAGAATCATGTTAGCAATAGCTGCATTTTTCGATTATGAAATCTGGCAGATGGATGTCAAAACGGCGTTCCTTAACGGTTTCCTTAAGGAAGAGTTGTATATGATGCAACCCGAAGGTTTTGTCGATCCTAAGAATGCTAACAAGGTGTGCAAGCTCCAGCGATCCATTTATGGACTGGTGCAAGCATCTCGGAGTTGGAACAAACGCTTTGATGAGGTGATCAAAGCATTTGGGTTTATACAAGTGGTTGGAGAATCTTGTATTTACAAGAAAGTGAGTGGGAGCTCTGTGGCGTTTCTAATATTACATGTGGATGACATATTGCTGATTGGAAACAACGTAGAGTTTTTGGAGAGCATAAAGGATTACTTGAATAAAAGTTTCTCTATGAAGGACCTAGGAGAAGCTGCTTACATTCTAGGCATTAAGATCTACAGGGATAGATCAAAACACCTGATAGGACTTTCACAAAGCACATACCTTGATAAAGTTTTGAAGAGGTTCATAATGGAACAGTCCAAGAAAGGGTTCTTGCGAGTTTTACAATGTACGAGATTGAGTAAGACTCAGTGCCCAGCAACTGATGAAGATAGAGAGCATATGCGCTCCGTCCCCTATGCTTCAGCCATAGGTTCTATCATGTATGCAATGCTGTGCACTAGACCGGATGTTAGCCTGGCCATAAGTATGGCAGATAGGTTTCAGAGTAATCCAGGAGTGGATCACTGGACGGCGGTCAAGAATATCCTGAAGTACCTAAAAAGGACTAAGGAGATGTTTCTCGTGTATGGAGGTGACGAAGAGCTCGCCGTAAAAGGTTACGTCGATGCAAGCTTTGACAGAGATCCGGACGACTCTAAGTCGCAAACCGGATACGTATTTATTCTTAATGGGGGTGCGGTAAGCTGGTGCAGTTCCAAGCAGAGCGTCGTAGCAGATTCTACATGTGAAGCGGAGTACATGGCTGCCTCGGAGGCAGCTAAGGAGGGTGTCTGGAAGAAGCAATTCATGACGGATCTTGGAGTGGTGCCAAGCGCACTGAATCCAATAACCTTGTTCTGTGACAACACGGGTGCCATTGCCCTAGCAAAGGAACCACGGTTTCACAAGAAGTCCAGACACATCAAACTACGCTTCAACCTCATCCGCGACTACGTCGAAGGGGAGGACGTAAATATATGCAAAGTGAACACGGATCTGAATGTAGCAGACCCGCTGACTAAACCTCTTCCACGGGCAAAGCATGATCAACACCAGAACTGTATGGGTATTAGATTTATTACAATGTAATTCGCATGATGATGTGAGGGCTAGATTATTGACTCTAGTGCAAGTGGGAGACTGTTGGAATTATGCCCTAGAGGCAATAATAAATATAGTTATTATTATAATTCCTGTATTAAGATAATCGTTTATTATCCATGTTATAATTGTATTGAATGAAGACTCATTTACATGTGTGGATACATAGACAAAACACTGTCCCTAGCAAGCCTCTAGTTGGCTAGCCAGTTGATCAAAGATAGTCAGTGTCTTCTGATTATGAACAAGGTGTTGTTGCTTGATAACTGGATCACGTCATTAGGAGAATCACGTGATGGACTAGACCCAAACTAATAGACCTAGCATGTTGATCGTGTCATTTTGTTGCTACTGTTTTCTGCGTGTCAAGTATTTGTTCCTATGACCATGAGATCATATAACTCACTGACACCGGAGGAATACTTTGTGTGTATCAAACGTCGCAACGTAACTTGGTGACTATAAAGATGCTCTACAGGTATCTCCAAAGGTGTTAGTTGAGTTAGTATGGATCGAGATTGGGATTTGTCACTCCGTGTGACGGAGAGGTATCTCGGGGCCCACTCGGTAATACAACATCACACACAAGCCTTGCAAGCAATGTGACTTAGTGTAAGTTGCGGGATCTTGTATTACGGAATGAGTAAAGAGACTTGCCGGTAAACGAGTTTGAAATAGGTATGCGGATACTGACGATCATATCTCGGGCAAGTAACATACCGAAGGACAAAGGGAATGACATACGGGATTATATGAATCCTTGACACTGAGGTTCAAACGATATGATCTTCGTAGAATATGTAGGATCCAATATGTGCATCCAGGTCCCGCTATTGGATATTGACCGATGAGTCTCTCGGGTCATGTCTATATAGTTCTCGAACCCGCAGGGTCTGCACACTTAAGGTTCAACGTTGTTTTATGCGTATTTGAGTTATATGGTTGGTTACCGAATGTTGTTCGGAGTCCCGGATGAGATCACGGACGTCATGAGGATTTCCGGAATGGTCCGGAAACGAAGATTGATATATAGGATGACCTCATTTGATTACCGGAAGGTTTTTGGAGTTACCGGGAATGTACCGGGAATGACGAATCGGTTCCGGGAGTTCACCGGGGGGGCACCCACCCCGGGGAAGCCCATAGGTGTTTGGGGTGCCGCACCAGCCCTTAGTGGGCTGGTGGGACAGCCCAAAAGAGGCCTATGCGCATTGGGAAGAAAATCAAAGAGAAAAAGAATAAAAAAGGAGGAGGTGGGAAAGGGAAGAAGGACTCCACCTTCCAAACCAAGTAGGACTCGGTTTGGGAGGGGAATCCTTCCCCCCTTGGCTCGGTCGACCCCTTGGGGGTTCTTGGACCCCAAGGCAAGGCTCCCCCCTCTCTCTCCTATATATAGTGGGGTTTTAGGGCTGATTTGGGACAACTTTGCCACGGCAGCCCGACCACATATCTCCACGGTTTTACCTCTAGATCGCGTTTCTGCGGAGCTCGGGCGGAGCCCTGCTGAGACGAGATCATCACCAACCTCCGGAGCGCTGTCACGCTGTCGGAGAACTCTTCTACCTCTCCGTCTCTCTTGCTGGATCAAGAAGGCCGAGATCATCGTCGAGCTGTACGTGTGCTGAACGCGGAGGTGCCGTCCGTTCGGCACTAGATCGTGGGACTGATCGCGGGACGGTTCACGGGGCGGATCGAGGGACGTGAGGACGTTCCACTACATCAACCGCGTTCACTAACGCTTCGTCTGTACGGTCTACAAGGGTATGTAGATCACACATCCCCTCTCATAGATGGACATCACCATGATAGGTCTTCGTGCGCGTAGGAAAATTTTTGTTTCCCATGCGACGTTCCCCAACAAATTCCTCCTCTCCTTATACACTATACACTATATACACTATATACTTAAGCATATACACTATACAATATACACTTTTTCTTCTTTTCTTCTCCTCCTCTTCTTATTTTCATTTTTCCTAATCTTATTTTTTTATTTTTGTCCATATTTCTTCTTCTTGTAACCCTAACCTAATTCTAAATATTACTAACCCTAATAATCTAGCACAAACCTAATAACAATAGGAATTAAATGACAAAAAATCTTTTCTTTTTCTTCTTTTCTTCTCCTTTTTCTTCTTTTCTTCTCCTTTTTCTTCCTTTCTTCTCATTTTTCTTCTTCTCTTCTCCTTTTTCTTCTTTTCTTCTATACTGACCAGAGTGTTGGGGAGGAGGGGGCGGGGGGCTTACCGGCCGGAGGTGTCGACGGCGCGCGGCGAGGAGGACGGCGCGGCGGCGAGGAGGATGACGAGGAGGACGGCGAGGAGGACGGCGCGGCGGCGAGGAGGACGGCAGGCGGCGGCGAGCAGGATGGCGGGCAGCCTGACGGTGTCGGTTAGTTCGTCGCTGTGCCGCACCGGGCAGGAGAACGAGAGGAAGAAGAAGAGAAATGGACGAATTGGGTTGGAAATTTTCGAAGTCCCGCTTATATAGGTGGATCTATAGTCCCGGTGCGTGGCTCGAGCCGGGACTAAAGACCCCCTTTAGTCCCGGGTGGAGCCACGACCCGGGACTAAAGGCCTCTTTTCGGGCAGACCAAGAGGCGGGAAGCAGGGGGTCTTTAGTCCCGGGGCGTGGCTCCAACCGGGACTAAAGGGGGTCTGTAGTCCCGGGGCGTGGCTCCACCCAGGACTAAAGCCCCTCCTCGGCTACACGATAAGTCTAGTCCCACCTCGCCCAGCGAGGGGGACTAACACTTGTTTATAACCCCCGTCGCAGCTTGTCCATCGAGCTCTTCTCTAAAGCAGGCTTACTGGCCTAAACTTACTAAAAATTGAAACTGTGGATAAAATTCAATCTGAATTCAAAGTGAATTGAGGTTGAATTTTGTCCATGACTTGTCATATAGTTTCAATTTTTTTCTATTTTCAAAATTAATTATTTTGACTATCCAAACTATTAACTTATTTTGTTATTTTCAATTAAAAACTATGTTTATTAAAAATTCTTTTTGCATATTTGAGAATTTGGCAAAACTATGATAATGAAAAGTGTTTGAAATTGAATAAATAATTAAAACTATTTTATATTTTGATAATTAATAATTTTGACTATCCAAACTATTATCTATTTTGTTATTTTCAATTAAAAACTATGTTTATTAAAAATTCTTTTTGCATATTTGAGAATTTGACAAAACTATGATAATGAAAAGTGTTTCAAATTGAATAAATAATGCAAAACTATATTCTATTTTCATAATTAATAATTTTGACTATCCAAACTATTATCTATTTTGTTATTTTCAATTAAAAACTATGTTTATTAAAATTCTTTTTGCATATTTGAGAATTTGACAAAACTATGATAATGAAAAGTGTTTCAAATTGAATAAATAATGCAAAACTATTTTCTATTTTCATAATTAATAATTTTGACTATCCAAACTATTATCTATTTTGTTATTTTCAATTAAAAACTATGTTTATTAAAAATTCTTTTTGCATATTTGAGAATTTGACAAAACCATGATAATGAAAAGTGTTTCAAATTGAATAAATAATGCAAAACTATTTTCTATTTTCATAATTAATAATTATGACTATCCACACTATTATCTATTTTGTTATTTTCAATTAAAAACTATGTTTATTAAAAATTCTTTTTGCATATTTCAGAATTTGACAAAACTATGATAATGAAAAGTGTTCCAAATTGAATAAATAATGCAAAACTATTTTTTATTTTCATATTTAATAATTTTGACTATCCAAACTACTATCTCTCGAAGTAGTAGGGTTTCGGACGAGAACTCATCTCTTACAAAGGGATTTCATTTTTTTGAACTTATTTGAACTCCATACTTTTTTTGTGTTCAAAATGCACCATTCAAAGGCACATCACAAAATTTCAACAATTTCTGACTTCATTTGGTATATTTCGTGCATTTACTTTTTTTTTGAGCTAGTTGACCCTAAAATTGAAAAGCACTACAAATAAACTCTGAAAATGTTGAAAGTTGGCATGCTATCATCATTTCACCCACATAGCATGTGTTAAAAAGTTGAGAGGGCTACGACAATAACTGGATGCAGTTCGTGTACAAAACTGACAATCTCTCTCGAAATAGGAGGGTTTCGAACGAGAACTCATCTCTTACAAAGGGATTTCATTTTTTAAACTTAATTGAACTCCATACTTTTTGTGTGTTCAAAATGCACCATTCAAAGGCACATCACAAATTTTCAACAATTTCTGACTTCATTTGGTATATTTTGTGCATTTACTTTTTTTTTTTGAGCTAGTTGACCCTGAAATTGAAAAGCACTACAAATGAACTCTGAAAATGTTGAAAGTTGGCATGCTATCATCATTTCACCCACATAGCATATGTTAAAAAGTTGAGAGGGCTACGATAAAAACTGGATGCACTTCGTGTACAAAACTGACAATCTCTCTCGAAGTAGGAGGGTTTCGAACGAGAACTCATCTCTTACAAAGGGATTTTATTTTTTTGAACTTATTTGAACTCCATACTTTTTGTGTGTTCAAAATGCACCATTCAAAGGCACATCACAAAATTTCAACAATTTCTGACTTCATTTGGTATATTTCGTGCATTTACTTTTTTTTTGAGCTAGTTGACCCTGAAATTGAAAAGCACTACAAATGAACTCTGAAAATGTTGAAAGTTGGCATGCTATCATCATTTCACCCACATAGCATGTGTTAAAAAGTTGAGAGGGCTACGACAAAAACTGGATGCACTTCGTGTACAAAACGGACAATCTCTCTCGAAGTATCGGGGTTTCGAACGAGAACTCAACTCTTACAAAGGGATTTCATTTTTTTGAACTTATTTGAACTCCATACTTTTTGTGTGTGAAAAATGCACCGTTCAAAGGCACATCACAAAATTTCAACAATTTCTGACTTCATTTGGTATATTTCGTGCATTTACTTATTTTTTTGAGCTAGTTCACCCTGAAATTGAAAAGCACTACACATGAATTCTGAAAATGTTGAAAGTTGGCATGCTATCATCATTTCACCCACACAGCATGTGTTAAAAAGTTGAGAGGGCTACGACAAAAACTGGATGCACTTCGTGTACAAAACGGACAATCTCTCTCGAAGTATAAGGGTTTCGAACGAGAACTCATCTCTTACAAAGGGATTTCATTTTTTTGAACTTATTTGAACTCCATACTTTTTGTGTGTGCAAAATGCACCATTCAAAGGCACATCACAAAATTTCAACAATTTCTGACTTCATTTGGTATATTTCGTGCATTTACTTATTTTTTGAGCTAGTTCACCCTGAAATTGAAAAACACTACAAATGAACTCTGAAAATGTTGGAAGTTGGCATGCTATCATCATTTCACCCAGATAGCATGTGTTAAAAAGTTGATAGGGCTACGACAAAAACTGGATGCACTTCGTGTACAAAACGGACAATCTCTCTCGAAGTATCAGGGTTTCGAACGAGAACTCATCTCTTACATGGATACTATGAAAATGAAAAGTGTTTCAAATTTAGTACATTCCATACATGCATTACATAAAAAGGTTTAATACATTATTACATTATTGCACCAATATTCCTATCTATTATTTCTGTTTTCTTCTGGGTCATAGCCATGGAGAATCTTCATCATTCAGAAGGATGTCTGGGTCAGTTTTCACTTTAAAGGGCGGAATTTCATGAAACTTATTATAATCTTCTGACATGTCTGTCTTGTCATCTACTCCCACGATGTTTCTTTTCCCCGAAAGAACTATGTGGTGTTTTGGCTCATCGGACGATATCTTCTTTTGCTGATTTCTTTTTCTCGTTAATGTAGACATGTCCTTCACATAGAAAACCTGAGCGACATCATTGGCTAGGACAAATGGTTCGTCCATGTATGCAAGATTGTTGAGATCCACTGTTGTCATGCCGTACTTTTGGTCTACAACTACCCCGCTTCGTGTCAGCTTCACCCATTTGCATCGAAATAAAGGGATCTTAAAAGTAGGTCCATAGTCAAGTTCCCATATCTCGTCTATCTACCCGTAATATGTTTCCAAACAGTGCCCATTCTCGTCTGTTGCATCAAAGCGGACACCACTATTTTGGTTGGTGCTCTTTTTATCTTGGGCAACCGAGTAAAATGTATTCCCATTTATCTCATACCCTTGGAAATTACATATAGTCGAAGATGGTGGCCTGGCCAAACAGTACAACTGATCTCCAACGGTGTCGTCATTCATGAGATGTGTCTGCAACCAACTGCCGAAAGTCTTCTCGTGTTCCCCTTTAATCCAAGAGTCAACCTTCCCCGGGTTTTCGGAGCGTAGAATATTCTTGTGTCTCACGATATACGGAGCCACCACGGTGGAATTGTGTAGAACTGTGTAGTGTGCTTGAGAGAAAGAATGCCCGTCCATACATACTTTCGCTTTCCTTCCTAGTGTGCCTTTTCCTGTCAGCCTACCCTCATACCGAGATTCAGGAACACCAATCGGCTTAAGGTCAGGAAGAAAGTCCACACAAAACTCAATGACCTCCTCTGTTCCATAGCCCTTGGAGATGCTTCGTTCTCGCCTAGCACGGTTACGAACATATTTCTTTAAGACTCCCATGAACCTCTCGAAGGGGAACATATTGGGTAGAAACACAGGACCGAGAATTCTAATCTCTTCGACTAGGTGAACTAGGAGGTGTGTCATTATATTGAAGAAGGATGGCGGGAACAACAACTCAAAGCTGACCAGACATTGGACCACATCAATCTGTAACCCTAATAGACTTTCTCGATGGATTACCTTCTGAGAAATTGCATTAAGAATGCACATACCTTCACAATTGCCAGGCGAACATTTTCCGATAGAATTCCCCTCAATGCAACCGGAAGCAATTGCGTCATAAGGACGTGGCAGTCATGAGACTTTAGGTTTTGGAATTTTTTGTCTTTCATATTTACGATTCCCATTATATTCGACGAGAAGCCAGTCGGGACCTTGATACTGAACAGGACTTCAAAGAAGATTTCCTTCTCTTCCTTAGTAAGAGCGTAGCTGGCACACCCTTGAAACTGCCCTGGATGCATGCCATCTCTTCCTTTATGACGTTCCTGGTCCTCCCGTGCTTCCGGTGTATCTTTTGACTTCCCATACAAGCCCAGGAAGCCTAGAATATTCACACAGAGATTCTTCGTCAAGTGCATCACGTCGATTGCCGAGCGGACCTCATGGACTTCCCAGTAGGGTAGCTCCCAAAATATAGATTTCTTCTTCCACATGGGTATGCGCTTATCAGGGCCGTTAGGAACAGGGTTGGCTGCCAGGACCCTTTCCAAAGATTACTTTTAAATATTTGACCATATCAAATACTTCAACACCAGTACGGATGAGAGGCTTCCCCCGGGGTTCTGCCTTGCCATTGAAATGCTTGCTTTTTTCTTTAAGCGATGCTTGGGCGGAAGAAAGCGACGATTGTACAGATACACATTCTTCCTATAGTTGTCGAGATATATACTTTCTGTCTGATCCAAACAGTGCGTGCATGCATTGTATCCCTTGTTTGACTGTCCTCAAATGTTACTAAGAGCAGGCCAATCATTGATGGTTATGAAAAGCAACGCTCGAAGGTCAAATTCCTCTTGTTTGCGCTCGTCCCACACACGTACACCTGGTTCGGCCCACAGCTGTAAAAGTTCATCAACTAATGGCCTTAGGTACACATCAATATCGTTGCCGGGTTGCTTTGGACCTTGTATAAGCACTGGCATCATAATGAACTTCTGCTTCATGCACAACCAAGGAGGAAGGTTGTAGATACATAGAGTAACGGGCCAGGTGCTGTGACTGCAACTCTGCTCCCCAAAAGGATTCATGCCATCTGTACTCAGACCTAACCATAAGTTCCTTGCGTCAGCTGCAAATCTCGAGAACTCTCTCTCGATTTTTCTCCACTGCTGACCATCAGCGGTGTGCCTCAACTTATCGTCTTTCATACGATCTTCCATGTGCCATCGCAACAACTTCGCATGATCTTTATTTCTGAACAGACGTTTCAACCGTGCCATCGCAACAACTTCTCACCGCGGTAGAGGATGCAGTCATTAGGGCATGCATGTATCTTCTGCACGTCTAATCCTAGAGGGCAGACAAGCTTCTTTGCTTCGTACGTGCTGGTGGGCAATTCGTTCTTTCTTGGAAGCATCTTCTTCATCAGTACCAGCAACTTTTCGAATGACGAGTCAGTCACACCGGTCTGTGCCTTCCACTTCAGCAATTCCAGTGTGCTACCCAGCTTCTTCTGGCCATCTTCACAAGTTGGGTACAACAATTTGTTGTGGTCCTGTAACATCTGCTCGAACTGCAACCTCTCCTTTTCTGTGTCGCAACCTCGCCGTGCATCAGAAATGACCCGGCCAAGATCATCAGCGGGCTCATCTGGTTCCCGTTCTTCATCCTGATCTTCTTCTTCATTGTCTTCCATTGCGGTATCAGCATACTCACGGAACATAGATCGGTAGTTGTCATCATCGATCTCTTCTTCTTCATCGTCGTCTTCCATCATAACCCCTCTTTCTCCGTGCTTGGTCCAAACATTATAACCCGACATAAAACCGGACCGAAGCAGGTGGCTCTGAATGACTCTTGAGGAAGTGTAATCCTTCTCATTCCGACATTCAACACATGGACAAAACATATAGCCACCACCATGCTTGCTCGCATCGGCTGCATCTCGAAAAGAATGCACGCCTTCTCTGTAAGCGGTTGTGCGTCGATCACCGTACATCCATGGATGGCTCATCTGTGTTATACGACAGTATATCAAATACAATCACGATCCTAAAAATTAGTACTGCACGGTCTAAACGAGGAAATATAGTTGCTAACCTTTTAGAATAAGTAGAAATAAAGAGGAAGAGGTTTAAGCGTGGCTCAGGCATCTCATATCGTAGTTGTGTTCGGTGAACTGAAGCGGCATCGCTCTAACACACATTTCAACAAACACCTGTAGTGCATCAAAAAAAGTGGAGAGCAAGCACCCACCCACAATCCTCCATCCAAGAAAAATGCAAGGAAGAGGGGAGAGGGGGGATGTGCTATATATAGGCAGAGGACTTTAGTCCCGGTTTGAGACACAAACCGGGACTAAAGGTGGCGCACATGCGGGCTGCCAACCGCGTAGCCCTTTAGTCCCGGTTTGGGACACGAACCGGGACTAAAGGTTCCTTACGGGCCGGGATTAAAGCCTCGAGGGAGGCATTGGGAATTGGGGCGACGTGGTCGGGCCTTTAGTCCCGGCCCAGAGGTAGGCCGGGACTAAAGGGTCCAGGCCAAAGGCCCGTTTTCCACTAGTGGTCGGTCGCGCGGACACACAGTTTTTTGCACGACGGATATAGCGTCGTAAGCCGGCCCAAGTGACATGAGGGCTGACACGTCCATTTTGCATCATGTTTTCATGTTGATATTTATCGCTTCTTTGGCTGTTATTTCACTTCACGGTACAATTCTTATGCCTTTTCTTTCTTATTTTGCAAGGTTTACATGAAGAGGGAGAATACCGGCAACTGGAATTCTGGCCTGAAAGTGGAGCAAATTTGAGCTATCTATTCTGCGCAACTCCAAACGCCGTAAAAATCAACGAGGATTTTTTCCTGATTTATCAAAAATACTGGGCCGAAGAAGTGCCAGAGGGGCACCAGGGGGTGCCCACAAGCTTGCACGGCGCGACCACCCCCCCAGGCCGCGCCATGAGGGCTTGTGGGTAGCCCACTGGCCCACTTGCTCCCCTCTTTTGCTATATGGAGGGTTTCGTCCAGGAAAAAAAAATCAAGGAGGAGCTTTTTCGTGGTTTCGCCGCCGCCATGAGGCGGAACTTGAGCAGAACAAATCTAGAGCTCCGGCAGGACGATCCTGCCGGGGAAACTTCCCTCCCGGAGGGGGAAATCGTCGCCATCGTCATCACCAACACTCCTCTCATCGGAGGGGACTCGTCACCATCAACATCTTCATCAGCACCATCTCATCTCCAAACCCTAGTTCATCACTTGTAAACAATCTCCGTCTCGCGACTCCGATTGTTACTTGTAAGGTTGCTAGTAGTGTTGATTACTCTTTGTGGTTGATGCTAGTTGGATTATTTGGTGGAAGAGTTTATGTTCAGATCCTTGATGCTACTCATTACCTCTCTGGTCATGAATATGATTATGCTTTGTGAGTAGTTACTTTTGTTCCTGAGGACATGGGATAAGTCATGCTAATATTAGTCATGTGAATTTGGTATTCATTCGGTAATTTGATATGTTGTATGTTATTTTTCCTCTAGTGGTGTTATGTGAACGTCGACTACATAACACTTCACCATTATTAGGGCCTAGAGGAAGGAATTGGGAAGTAGTAAATAGATGATGGGTTGCTAGAGTGACAGAAGCTTAAACCCTAGTTTATGTGTTGCTTCGTAAGGGGCTGATTTGGATCCACTAGTTTAAAGCTATGGTTAGACTTTGTCTTAATTCTTCTTTCGTAGTTGCGGATGCTTGCGAGAGGGGTTAATCATAAGTGGGATGCTTGTCCAAGTAAGGGCAGTACCCAAGCGCCGGTCCACCCACATATCAAACTATCAAAGTAACGAACGTGAATCATATGAACATGATGAAACTAGCTTGACAGAAATTCCCGTGTGTCCTCGAGAGCGTTTTTCCTCTTATAAGACTTTGTCCAGGCTTGTCCCTTGCTACAAAAGGGATTGGGCCACTTTGCTGTACCGTTGCTACTTTTGTTACTTGTTGCCCGCTACGAATCATCTCACCACACAATCACTTGTTACCGACAATTTCAGTGCTTGCAGATATTTCCTTGCTGAAAACACTTGTCAGATCCTTCTGCTCCTCGTTGGGTTCGATAATATTACTTATCGAAAGGACTACGATTGATCCCCTATACTTGTGGGTCATGAAGACTCTTTTCTGGCGCAGTTGTCGGGGAGTGAAGCGCTTTTGGTAAGTGGAACTTGGTAAGGAAACATTCATATAGTGTGCTGAAATTTACTGTCACTTGTCACTATCGATACTAATCCTTTGAGGGGCTTGTTCGGGGTATCTTCACCTCGAACGGAAGCACAAATAGTTGCTCCTCATCCTGCTGCACATACTGAAAAATATTCGCTTTGAATTTCCTTCGGGTATGCTTGAGAAACTGATGGCTAATCCTTTTACACGAGATGGAACATCACATCCAGACTTGCATCTGATCTATGTAGATGAAGTTTGTGGTTTATTTAAGCTTGCATGTGTGCCCGAGGATGAGGTCAAGAAGAAGGTCTTTCCATTATCTTTAAAGGATAAGGCGTTGACATGGTATAGGCTATGTGATGATACTGGATCATGGGACTACAATCGGTTGAAATTAGAATTTCATCAAAAGTTTTATCCTATGCATTTAGTAGATCGTGATCGAAATTATATTTACAATTTTTGGCCTCGTGACAGAGAAAGCATCGCTCAATCTTGGGGGAGGCTTAAATCAATGTTATATTCATGCCCCAATCATGAGCTCTCGAGAGAAATTATCATTCAGAACTTCTATGCTCGGCTTTCTCCTGATGATCGCACCATGCTTGACACTTCTTGTACCGGTTCTTTTATGAAGAGAGATATTGACTTCAAATGGAATTTATTGGAGAGAATTAAACTCAACTCTGAAGATTGGGAGCTTGAAGAAGGTAAGGAGTCAGGTATGAATTTCACGTTTGATTGCGTTAAATCCTTTGTTGAGACAAATACCTTTAGTGATTTTAGCGCTAAGTATGGACTTGACTCTAAGATAGTAGCTTGATTGTGTGAATCTTTTGCTTCTCATATTGATCTCCCCAAAGAGAAGTTGTTTAAATATCATCCTCCCTTAGAAGTCAATGTAGTTAAACCCAATCCAGTTGAAGAGAAAGTCATTGCCTATAATGATCCTGTTGTTCCCAGTGCTTACATTGAGAAACCACCTTTCCCTGTTAGGATAAAGGATCATTCTAAAGCTTCAACTGTGATACGTAGAGGCTATATTAGAACACCTACACCCCCTGAGGAAATTAGAGTTGAACCTAGCATTGCTATTATCAAAGATCTTCTGTCCGATGATGTTGAGGGACATAATATTCACTTCTGTGAAGATGTTGCTAGAATTGCTAAACCTCATGTTAGAGACAAACATAGGCCTGTTGTTGGCATGCGTGTGGTTTCTGTTAAGATAGGAGATCATTGTTATCATGGCTTATGTGACGTGGGTGCCAGTGTTAGTGCAATACCTCAATCCTTATACGATGAAATCAAAAAGGAGATTGCACCTGTTGAGATAGAGCCCATTGATGTCACTATTCAGCTTGCCAATAGAGATACTATCTGCCCTATGGGAATTGTTAGGGATGTTGAAGTCTTGTGTGGTAAAATGAAGTATCATGCTGATTTCCTCGTTCTTGCTACCGCATAAGATAGCTTTTGTCCCATCATATTTGGTAGACCTTTTCTCAATACCGTCAATGCTCATATTGATTGTGAGAAGCAAAATGTCACTGTTGGCTTTGAAGGTGTGTCACATGAGTTCAATTTCTCTAAGTTTGGTAGACAACCTCATGAAAAGGAGTTGCCTAGTAGGGATGAAACTATTGACTTAGCCTCTATTGCCGTGCCCCCTACTGATCCCTTAGAGCAATACTTGCTTGAGCATGAAAATGATAGGCATATGGATGAAAGGGATGAGATAGATAGAGTTGTCTTAGAACAATATCCTATCCTTAAGAATAATTTGCCTGTTGAACTGCTTGGGGATCCACCCCCACCAAAGGGTGATCCTGTGTTTGAGCTTAAACAGTTGCATGATACTCTTAAGTATGCCTATCTTGATGAAAAAGAGATATATCCTGTTATAATTAGTGCTAGCCTCTAAGAGCATGAAGAAAATAAGTTACTAAAAACTCTAAGAAGGCACCATGCTGCTATTGGATATACTCTTGATGATCTTAAGGGCATTAGTCCTACTCTATGTCAGCACCAGATTAAAACTGATCCTGATTTCAAACCAGTTGCTGATCATCAAAGGAGATTAAATCCTAAGATGAAAGAAGTAGTGAGAAAAGAAATACTAAAGCTCCTGGAAGCGGGTATTATCTATCCTGTTGCTCATAGCGATTGGGTGAGTCCGGTGCATTGCGTCCCTAAGAAGGGAGGCATTACCGTTGTCCCTAATGATAAGGATGAGTTGATCCCACAGAGGATTATTACTGGCTATAGGATGGTGATCGATTTTAGGAAATTGAATAAAGCCACTAGGAAAGATCATTACCCTTTGCCTTTTATCGACCAAATGCTAGAAACGCTGTCCAAACATACACACTTCTGCTTTCTAGACGGTTATTCTGGTTTCTCCCAAATACCAGTTGCACAATCTGATCAGGTGAAAACCACTTTCACCTGCCCTTTCGGTACCTTTGCTTATAGACGTATGCCTTTTGGCTTATGTAATGCACCTGCCACCTTTCAAAGATGTATGATGGCTATATTCTCTGACTTTTGTGAAAAGATTGTCGAGGTTTTCATGGATGACTTCTCCGTTTACGGGTCTTCCTTTGATGATTGCCTCAACAACCTTGATCGAGTCTTGCAGAGTTGTGAAGACACCAATCTTGTCTTGAATTGGGAGAGGTGCCACTTTATGGTTAATGAAGGCATCGTCTTAGGACATAAAATTTCTGAAAGAGGTATTGAAGTCGATAAGGCTAAGGTTGATGCAATCAAGAAAATGCTATACCCCACATATATCAAAGGGATAAGAAGTTTCCTTGGTCATGCTGGTTTCTATAGAAGGTTCATTAAAGACTTATCTAAGATTTCTTGGCCTCTTACCAATCTCTTGCAAAAGGATATTCCTTTTGTTTTTGATGATGATTGTGAGGAAGCCTTCGAAATACTTAAGGGGGCTTTGATAACTGCACCTATTGTTCAACCACCTGATTGGAGCTTACCTTTTGAGATCATGTGTGATGCTAGTGATTATGTTGTTTGTGTTGTTCTAGGGCAAAGAGTCGATAAGAAGCTGAATGTTATTCACTCCGCTAGTAAAACTCTAGACAGTGCCGAGAGAAACTATGCTACTACGGAGAAGGAGTTTTTAGCAGTTGTGTTTGCATGTGAAAAGTTCAAGAATTACATAGTTGATTCCAAAGTCACTATTCACACTCATCATGCTGCTATTAAGTACCTCATGGAGAAGAAAGACGCTAAACCTAGACTTATCAGATGGGTTCTCTTGCTACAAGAATTTGATTTGCACGTTCTCGACATAAAGGGTGCTGATAACCCAGTAGCAGATAACTTGTCTAGGTTGGAGAACGTTCTTGATGACCCACAACCTATTGATGATAGCTTTCCTGATGAGCAATTGAGTGTCAGCAATGCTTCACGTAGTGCATCGTGGTATGCTGATTATGCAAACTATATCGTTGCCAAATATATACCACCTAGTTTCACATACCAGCAAAAGAAGAAATTCTTCTTTGACTTGAGACATTACTTCTCGGATGATTCTCACCTTTATAAGAAAGGATTAGATGGTGTTATTAGACGTTGTGTACCTGAACATGAACAGGGACAAATCCTACAGAAGTGTCACGCCGAGGCCTACGGAGGACACCATGCGGGAGATAGAACTGCACACAAGGTATTGCAATCAGGTTTCTATTGGCCCACTCTCTTCAAGGATGCCCGTAAGTTTGTCTTGTCTTGTGACGAATGTCAAAGAATAGGTAATATTAGCAAACGTCAGGAAATTCCTATGAACTATTCACTTGTCATTGAACCATATGATGTTTGGGGCCTTGATTATATGGGACCTTTTCCAAAATCCAATGGGTATACTCACATCTTAGTTGCTGTTGATTACGTCACTAAGTGGGTAGAAGCTATCCCCACTAGTAGTGCTGATCACAACACCTCTATCAAGGTGCTGAAAGAAGTTATCTTCCCTAGATTTGGAGTCCCTAGATATCTAATGACCGACGGCGGTTCACACTTCATTCATGGTGCTTTCCGTAAAACGCTTGCTAATTACGATGTCAACCATAGAATTGCGTCTCCCTATCACCCTCAGTCCAGTTGTCAAGTAGAGCTAAGTAATAGAGAGATTAAACTGATTCTGCAAAAGACTGTCAACAGGTCTAGAAAGAATTGGTCTAAGAAGCTCGATGATGCACTGTGGGCTTATAGAACTGCCTATAAGAATCCCATGGGCATGTCTCCGTACAAAATGGTGTATGGGAAAGCATGTCACTTACCTCTTGGTCAAGAGCATAAAGCTTATTGGGCAATCAAAGAGCTCAACTTTGATTTCAAACTTGCCGGTGAGAAGAGGTTATTTGATATTAGCTCGCTTGATCAGTGCAGAACTCAGGCATATGAGAATGCCAAGCTATTCAAAGAGAGGGTCAAGAGGTGGCATGATAAGAGGATACAAAAGCGTGAGTTTAATGTAGGTGATTATGTCTTGCTATATAACTCTCGTTTAAGATTCTTTGTAGGCACTACAAGAAATATGCTCATACATGACGTTTTTTAAAATATCGTTGATGAATTCACCATAAATCTATGACGATTTCATCCGAGATAATCGTAAGCCGTTTGAGGGGAGCAAATCTACATATAAATTACGACGATGTGAGTCAAAAACGTCGTAACCGCATAAGATGAGATCGTCAAAACTTTTACGACGATTATAAAAATGTCGTAACATGTTCTAACTATGTTGACATGTCACTCGTGAAAATATCCCAAATCACATTGTTTTCATACAAATTCTGTTTTCACACAATCTGTTTTCACACAAATTATAAGAAAATGAAAATATCCCAAATCACATTGTTTGTCATCCCAAAGTAGACACATATGCATAATATTGATTAATTTTGACAAACTGTATTTTACCCCAAATAATAGGGTGGAAAATATAAGAGAAACAAAAGGAAAAGAGAAAATTACACAAGCTAAAGTCTGATTGGTGGAATGAGTTTTGACATGGATCGATGACATGGCAAACATCCGGCCATCCATCCACCCATCCATCCATCCACCCGCAGCAAACCTCACGCAACACATCGTGCCCTCCTCTTCCTCTCTCTGCGCTAACCCTAGTCGGTGCCTCCCTCTCTCCCCCGACCCCACCCGATACGGATCGACCAACCCTAGCCGCCGCCGTGATCTGACCCAGGGCGGCCGCGACGGCGACGCGGAGAGGAGCGCTGCCCCGTAGAGTGACCGCATCGTCTGTCTGGACGCCGTCGCCCAGGAGGGCAACGACGCCGGTGGCATGGTGGCCACTGCGGAGGGCAACGACTGCGCTGCCCTAGAGACAACCTGTGGCCCTCCTCTTCGCCTCTCTTCTTCGCCTCTCTTCTCAGCGGCAGTCACCAGCGCCGCCGCCACCCTCGGACGCGAGCTCCTTCGGGCGTCCCTCCCAAGGCATGGTCGGCGCTGCGCCCGCCCTCCTCCACCACCTCGGTACCGCACAGCCCCCACCCCCTCCCTCTCCTCAGCCCGCCCGCCTCCCTCCCCACTATTATAGTCTCGTCTAGGGTTTCCAGATTTCTGCCGCGCGAGGAGCCGCCTGTCTGCTCCACCGCCGCTGCCGCCCACCGCGCGGTTCCCCTTGTCTCTGCGGCGTGTAGCAGTGGTACACTGACCCGTAGCAGTGGTAGCCAGGAGGAGCAGCAGCAACACTACTGCGGTACTGCGCTAGCACTAGTTAGGCCGCTGCGTACGCACCCCTGTCGCAGAGGTGCTCAACGTGTAGGAACTCAGCCTCGTCTTTATTAGGGGCAGAATCCTACATGTGCGCAATCCCCAAATTGTTATCTATGGTGAATTGTGAGATTGATCCTGTAGCATCCTACTAAGGAGCAGTGATAATTCGGCTACCATAGATAATGGCTTGGGACAAAACTTGCGTCTTCTGATGTTGGAGAATTTCTGAATTTGTATTCTCCATGATGGCATACGTAATGGACAGTTAGAAAAATGTGGTCTGGTTTACCTGCATTAACCACCTCGTTAGGTAGTAAGTGGGGATTTGAATCCATTTCTTGTCAAGCTCGTCACTGGATCTCTAGCAATATCGTCTTTGTGATCACCTTCTGTGTCCTGGTATGCTTGTAACATTATCGTGTTAAAGAAGCATCCATTCAAATGCAGCTCAAATGATGATGAATCCTTAGTCTGCAGCATTGCTCAGGATTCTATGGAGCATTTACCAGAGATGGGCATTGTCTAAGAGAGCCGAGAAAATATATGAGCAGGTGTGATTTCCCTACTTTCTGTTTCATTCCTTCAGGTGTTTATCCTATGAAGTATCATTTGTTCCAGATCTCTGCATTACAATGATTCGATGCAATGTGTTATTGGTAAATGCAGTATGTTGTGCAGTGTCATGTACCGTTGGTAAACACGGTACTAAGAATAGGCTAATGGTCGTTGTTTTTAAATCGTCTCATGTATCCGCACTGCCACTATATCCCTGAAATAGTGCACAAAGGACAATGACCTCTACACAACGGCTGCCTGTAGTAGTTTACTGCTTGGTAGTTTGTACAGGTTTATCTCTCAACGAAACCCGCAGCGCCCGAGTACTAATACTAATACATTTCAGAGTTTATATGATTCCTTTGTTGCATATCTTGAATCATTAATCCAAGACTTCATATGAACCATTTCAATCAAATTTGATTTATTTGAATTTGGATTCTACTGATATATCCAAGCGTATTGCTCCAATTACATTATCAATATCCTCAGTCCAACACGGAAACTCTCTGCCCCTACGCTTCTGCAACACGCTATTTGAGAAAAGGATACTTCAAGTCACCACGATGAGCAGATTAAATTTACGTGGGGTAAATAACAAAATAGGGAATGTACTATACGCTTTATATGTTCTTGTTTGATTGAGTGGCTATACTGTTAGCATTTATTTTAGTGCAATTACTAGCACTTCCTCCACATGCTCCTCTAGCATCCCTCCCCCACTGTGACTGCGTGAGTGGGTGGTGGAAGTGGAGAGACTTAAAGTTTTTTTTTCGTGTATCCAAAGTTTTTTTGGGAATCATTTACTGTTGCATATACATTTTCTCTGCTTTTATGAACTTTTGTTGAAAATTTGCAGGTATGTGAGATCCTTGAAGATAATGCCATAAGTGCAAAGGTTGGCAACTCTGAATGCGAGCCTTGGGTGGTCACCTCCTGGTTGCGTGATCATCTAGTGTCTACCCGAGAGAGACGGAACACTTTGTTGTGGAAGAAGGTATTTCTGTTACAGCATATCTCACTTAATTATGCAGCCGCTGATTTGTACTCACTGGTTAGCACTATCCAAATTTAATGATGGAAGTTGGACATGGTAACCATTTTGTGTACGATTTATTATTTTGTTATTACTATCCAAGGCAATACATATACATGTGAGCATATGAAGCAGTTGTAAGGACATTGACACCCCATATATGGCAATCAAACTCATTTTACTTTTCCTTATTAAACTTGGATGATACTTTCCATATATGGCGATCGAATTAGTTTTCCTTTTGGAAAAGTAAATGGCGACCGTTTGTTGGGAGAGGATGGCATTTCGAACATTTTTCGTGGCAGTTTTAGTTGTATCGGGAATGTCATTTTCTTCAGAAGAACATGACATTTTCTGGGAGGATGGCAGTTTTGAGCCTTCATTCCAGAAAATGCCATGCTAGTAGTGACGATACTATTAGCAAGAGGTGCTTAAAACAGTATTATATGTGATTCAGTGATTGTGAAGAAACTAAATCTATGATGTTGCTGTCTGTTGAGCCGTCTTGACATTAGTTTTTTACATACACAGGAACCCAACAGTTCAGTTTAGCTTCGCAAAAACAATTCTTGGAGAATTGATAGGCCCTGAAGTTGCATACTTCTCATCAAGGGGCCCAAGTTCTCTGACTCCATCTATTCTGAAGGTAATCATGTACGTATTAAAGATCACTTAACCATTTCTTGTAGTGAATGAACCTTTTGGTTGGTTTGTTGCCCCCACAATGCTATCTTAGCTGATAAGCTCCACCATGACATAGGCTGGAATGGGGCTCATCTTGTCTGTCTGTTCCTTAGTTGCCTCTCTCCATGACAGCTATGCAGACTAGTGGTAGCAGCATATATATGTTATATTTCTGAGACCTGGTCTTGAATTTATAGTGTGTAAATAAGTTGTCCGATATGAATGGCATGGGAGAAATCCAGCGCTGCATATGCAGAGCGAGGACCCAGGAGCACCCAAAAAATGAAGATGGTAGGCAAAGTATCTGGTCAAATTGATTGTTTTTCCTTTGCCTCCTAGGACGTTTCACTTTCACCTGGACTGGATGTGTCGCTTGAAATGTGCCATAGGTGTCTAGGCAGGCTTCCTATGGCTGCTGGCTACTGCTGACAGCTTGTCTTGTAGGTGGTTTTGTCACTGGCCACCCTGATTTATTTTTACCTTTGTTCGCGGCGCGCCTGTCTTTTATCCTTTGACATGGTCTGCAGATGTCCCATTGAAAATTCACCAGTGGGCGGGTGATCACGGTTTATTGTTTATTATTAGTATTCTGGTTCTCCACATGTGATCTGGATGCTCGCTGCCTGGTAGTGGCATGGCATCCAAAGCCTCCCTTCTTTGCCTGTTGGGCATAGTCAACTGTGACAATGCGGTCTCTCTCGGTTTTCTTTTCTTTTCTTTTTGTGGCTGCTTGCCAGTTTCTGCAACCTCTGTGCTCCACCTTCCTCTTCGCCCCGTCGAGAATGTGCCTGCGTTGCTGCCGCCTTGTACCACCAGCAGTCCAGCACATAGGATTCCCCTCGAGTTGGGGTAGCCAGTGTGTGTGGGCACTTGTGTTTACATGCTGTGTGACACTTTCTGTTTCGTATAGCGGCGCATGTGACCTGGGGCATGGGGGGGTCGATATTCGATCGGCTAGTTATTATCGATGGGGCTGCCGTGTTCCGGGCTTTTCTATCCTGATGATCTTCCGGAGGTAATCCCACAGCCGATTGAACAGGAGATCAAGGGAGGGTTAATAGTGAGCAGTGGTACTCGATCAAAGTGGATCTTCCCCATGTCCTTTCTCTGATGCTAAAACTTTCTGGAGAAAAATGATGTACGCCTCCGCATCCTGCTGCCGAGCAGACATTCACTTGCGCCTTCAACTCTCGCAGTTTACGCTCTACAGTGACCTGCCTGAGCAAGTGTAAATGATAAATCCAGCGTACTTCCGTAACTGCACTTATTCCTTTTAAGTCACTGTACTTATTTGAATGTGCTTGATAAGTCACTGTACTTACTTGAATGTTAAGTAATAACACTGGAAGAGTTGGTATTCCGAAGCTAGTAGTTTGTTGTTCTCATGCAATGAATCTGTAAAGTGAAAATCCAACACATCAGTTTATTTAGTCTCATAGTTCTAAATCTCATAGTTATTGACTATTATATTGTGCACTCACAATTCTTAATGTTTTGCTCCTCGTGGGATTGTAATGAATTGATCATGTTTACTGCTACTATATTTTACAGCTATTTTCAGTTAACTGCTTATTTTCAGAAAATTTCCTAAGAGTGTGCTTCTGAATTGCATTTGTAGGAGAAGGGCCATGCCTAGACAAGCACAAATATGCGACTGCCTCGGGCTGGGGGTGGTGCACCTTGGGCTGGGGCTAGTGTTGTGCTGGATCAGCACCATCGAGGTTGGGGCTGGGTTGGATCAGCTCCGCCTAGGAGAAGTTGCAGCAGTGCCTGAGCGACAAGGAGAAGGCCTGGGTGCTGATGTGCCATTTTATTGTGCATATGTGTCATTGTTCTATTGTGCAATTCGGTTTGTTCTTGCTATATTCATGTGTAAGGAAATGTATTCAAGAGATGACTTATTGTGTTATTAAACCTGGGAGATGTATTATGTGATGTTATATGATGGATGATTTTAATTTGTCTTGGAGTTTTCTTGATTTGAATATGAAATATTGTTGGATTTAATACTGGACAAATAATTTGGCTGAAAAGCCCCAACAAATAAAATGAAACCAAAAATATAAAAAGGCCAAAACTGAACTGGACCAAACATATTGCGCACTCAAAGGCCACAACCCAAATTATAATGATAAAATATCGAAAAAAATACTAAAGTGGCTGTAAATAGGCTAAGGCCCAAAAAGGAGCCCAATAAGAAAAAGCCCAAAAAAATAAAACCATCCCATATGATCAACTGAAATGGGTTGGGCTGATTTCAACCATGATGTTTTGATTTCGTCGTAATTTTGCCATGTAGGACTGCTGTTGGAAATATGCCCTAGAGGCAATAATAAATTAGTTATTATTATATTTCTTAGTTCATGATAATCGTTTATTATCCATGCTATAATTGTATTGAATGAAGACTAAAATACATGTGTGGATACATAGACAAAACACTGTCCCTAGCAAGCCTCTAGTTGGCTAGCCAGTTGATCAAAGATAGTCAGGGTCTTCTGATTATGAACAAGGTGTTGTTGCTTGATAACTGGATCACGTCATTAGGAGAATCACGTGATGGACTAGACCCAAACTAATAGACGTAGCATATTGATCGTGTCATTTTGTTGCTACTGTTTTCTGCGTGTCAAGTATTTGTTCCTATGACCATGAGATCATATAACTCACTAACACCGGAGGAATACTTTGTGTGTATCAAACGTCGCAACGTAACTGGGTGACTATAAAGATGCTCTACAGGTATCTCCGAAGGTGTTCGTTGAGTTAGTATGGATCGAGACTGGGATTTGTCACTCCGTGTGACGGAGAGGTATCTCGGGGCCCACTCGGTAATACAACATCACACACAAGCCTTGCAAGCAATGTGACTTAGTGTAAGTTGCGGGATCTTGTATTACGGAACGAGTAAAGAGACTTGCCAGTAAACGAGATTGAAATAGGTATACGGATACTGACGATCGAATCTCGGGCAAGTAACATACCGAAGGACAAAGGGAATGACATACGGGATTATATGAATCCCTGGCACTGAGGTTCAAATGATAAGATCTTCATAGAATATGTGGGATCCAATATGGGCATCCAGGTCCCGCTATTGGATATTGACCGAGGAGTCACTCGGGTCATGTCTACATAGTTCTCGAACCCGCAGGGTCTGCACACTTAAGGTTCGACGTTGTTTTATGCGTATTTGAGTTATATGGTTGGTTACCGAATGTTGTTCGGAGTCCCGGATGAGATCCAGGACGTCACAAGGAGCTCCGGAATGGTCCGGAGGTAAAGATTGATATATAGGAAGTCCTATTTTGGTCACCGGAAAAGTTTTGGGCTCATCGGTGGTGTACCGGGAGTGCCGGGAGGGGTGCCGGGGACCATCGGGAGGGCTGTCACGCCCCAAGGGGTCTCATGGGCTATGGGAAGAGATAAACCAGCCCCTAGTGGGCTGGAATAAGTTCCCACTAAAGCCCATAAGGTTTGAGAAGGAAAAAACACAAGGTGGAAAGAGTTTCCAAGTGGGAAGGTGGAATCCTACTCCAAGTAGGATTGGAGTAGGACTCCTCCACCTCCAATTTCGGCCAAACCTTGAGGGTTTGAGGCTGCCTCTTCCCTCCCCCTCCCTCCTATATATACTGAGGTATTAGGGCTGATTTGAGAGAACTTTTGCCACGGCAGCCCGACCACATACCTCCACGGTTTTACCTCTAGATCGCGTTTCTGCGGAGCTCGGGCGGACCCTGCTGAGATTAGATCACCACCAACCTCCGGAGCGCCGTCACGCTGCCGGAGAACTCATCTACCTCTCCGTCTCTCTTGTTGGATCAAGAAGGCCGAGATCATCGTCGAGCTGTACGTGTGCTGAACGCGGAGGTGCCGTCCGTTCGGCACTAGATCGGAGCGGATCGTGGGACGGATCGCGGGACGGTTCATGGGACGGTTCACGGGGCGGATCGAGGGACGTGAGGATGTTCCACTACAGCAACCGCGTTTCTTAACGCTTCTGCTGTGCGATCTACAAGGGTACGTAGATCGGAAATCCCCTCTCGTAGATGGACATCACCATGATAGGTCTTCGTGCGTGTAGGAAAATTTTTGTTTCCCATGCGACGTTCCCCAACAGTGGCATCATGAGCTACGTTCATGCGTAGATGTCTTCTCGAGTAGAACACAAAAGTTTTTGTGGGCGGTGATGTGTGTTTTGTTGCCCTCCTTAGTCTTTTCTTGATTCCGCGGTATTGTTGGATTGAAGCGGCTTGGACCGACATTACTCGTACGCTTACGAGAGACTGGTTTCATCGCTACGAGTAACCCCGTTTCTCAAAGATGACTGGCAAGTGTCGGTTTCTCCAACTTTAGTTGAATCGGATTTGACCGAGGAGGTCCTTGTATAAGGTTAAATAGCAATTCATATATCTCCGTTGTGGTGTTTGCGTAAGTAAGATGCGATCCTACTAGATACCCATGGTCACCACGTAAAATATGCAACAACAATTAGAGGACGTCTAACTTGTTTTTGCAGGGTATGCTTGTAATGTGATATGGCCAACGATGTGATGTGATATATTGGATGTATGATATGATCATGTTGTAATAGTTAATATCGACTTGCACGTCGATGGTACGGCAACCGGCAGGAGCCATAGGGTTGTCTTTAAACTAACGTTTGTGCTTGCAGATGCGTTTACTATATTGCTAGGACGTCGCTTTAGTAGTAATAGCATGAGTAGCACGACAACCCCGATGGCGACACGTTGATGGAGATCATGATGATGGAGATCATGGTGTGACGCCGGTGACAAGAAGATCGTGCCGGTGCTTTGGTGATGGAGATCAAGAAGCGCATGATGATGGCCATATCATGTCACTTATGAATTGCATGTGATGTTAATCCTTTATGCACCTTATCTTGCTTAGAACGACGGTAGCATTATGAGGTGATCTCTCACTAAAATTTCAAGACGAAATTGTGTTCTCCCCGACTATGCACCGTTGCGACAGTTCTTCGTTTCGAGACACCACGTGATGATCGGGTGTGATAGACTCAACGTTCACATACAACGGGTGCAAAACAGTTGCACACGCGGAACACTCGGGTTAAGCTTGACGAGCCTAGCATGTGCATACATGGCCTCGGAACACATGAGACCGAAAGGTCAAGCATGAATTGTATAGTTGATATGATTAGCATAGAGATGCTTACCACTGAAACTATTCTCGACTCACGTGATGATCGGACTTGAGATAGTGGATTTGGATCATGTACCACTCAAATGACTAGAGAGATGTACTTTTTGAGTGGAAGTTCTTAAGTAATATGATTAATTGAACTAATTGTCATGAACATAGTCTAATGGTCTTTGCGAATTACAATGTAGCTTGCGCTATAGCTCTACTGTTTTATATGTTCCTAGAGAAAATTTAGTTGAAAGTTGATAGTAGCAAACTTTGGAGACTGAGTCTGTGAAACCGAGGATTGTCCTCGTTGCTGCGCAGAAGGCTTATGTCCTTAATGCACCACTCGGTGTGCTGCACCTCGAGCATCGTCTGTAGATGTTGTGAACATCCGACATACACGTTTCTGATGACTACACGATAGTTCAGTACAAAATACTTAATGGCTTAGAAGCAAGGCGCCGAAGACGTTTTGAAACGTCACGGAACATAAGAGATGTTCTAAAGAGATTAAATTGTGATTTCATGCTTGTGCCCTTGTTAAGAGGTATGAGACCTCCAACAAGATTCTTTGTCCACAAAGTAAAGGAGAAAAGCTCAATCGTTGAGCGTATGCTCAGATTGTCTGAGTACGACAATCAAGTGGGAGTTAATCTTCCAGATGAGATAGTGATGGTTCTCCAAAGTCACTGCCACCAAGCTGTGAAGAGCTTCGTGATGAACTATAACATATCAAGGATAGATACAATGATCTTTGAGTGATTCGCAATGTTTGACACTGCGAAAGTAGAAATCAAAAGGAGCATCAATAGTTGATGGTTAGTAAAACCACTAAGTTTCGAGAAAGGCAAGGGCTAGAAGGGATACTTCGTGGAACGGCAAAACAGTTGCTGCACTAATGAAGAGACCCAAGATTAAACCCAAACCTGAGACTAAGTGCTTCTGTAATGAGGGGAACAGTCACTGAGGCGGAGCAACTCTAGATACTTGCTAGATAAGAAGGCTGGCAAAAGTCGAAAGAAGTATATTTGATGTACATGATGTTGATGTGTACTTTACTAGTACTCCTAGTAGCACGAGGGTATTGGATACCGGTTCGGCTGCTAAGTAATTAGTAACACAAAATGATAGCTACGGCATAAACGGAGACTAGCTAAAGGCGAGGTGACGATACGTGTTGGAAGTGTTTCCAAGGTTGATATGATCAAATGTCGCACACTCCCTCTACCATCAGGATTGGTGTTAAACCTAAATAATTGTTATTTGGTGCTTGCGTTAAGCATGAACATGATTGGATCGTGTTTATTGCAATACGATTATTCATTTAAAGAGAATAATGGTTACTCTATTTACTTGAATAATCACCTTCAATGGTTTATTGAATCTCGATCGTAGTGTTACACATGTTCATGATATTGGTGCCAAAAGATACAAAGTAATGATGATAGTACCACTTACTTGTGGCACTGCCGCTTGAGTCATGTTGGTATAAATTGCATGAAGAGGCTCCATGCTGATGGATCTTTATACTCACTTGATTTTGAATCACTAGTGACATGCAAATCATACCACTTGAGCAAGGCCTTGTTTTGATTGAGATGAAACAAGATAGTAACTTGTTGGAAGTGATACATTTTGATGTATGCAGTCCAATGGGTGCTGAGGCACGCAGTGGATATCATTATGTTCTTACTTCAATGATGATTTGAGCAGATACAAGAGTATTTACTTAATGAATCACAAGTCTGAAATATTGAAAAGTTTAATTCCGTTTCAGAGTGAAGTTCGTCGTAACAAGAGGATAAACTGTCTACGATATGATCATAGAAATGAATATCTGAGTTACAAGTTTTGGTACGCAGTTAAGACAATGTGGAAATTGTTTCGCAGTTCATACCACCTGAAACATCATAGTGTGATGATGTGTCTGAACGTCATAGCCACGCACTATTTGGTATGGTGCATGCTATGATGTCTCTTATCGAATTACCACTATCGTTTATGGGTTATGCATTAGAGACAACCGCATTCACTTTAAATAGGGCACCGGTTATTTCCGTTGAGATGACACAGTATAGAATGAGGTTTAGAGAAATCTAAACTGTCATTTCTTGAAAGTTTGGGGCTTCGACACTTATGTGAAAAAGTTTCAGTCTCATAAGCTCGAACCCAAAGCGGATAAATGCATCTTCATAAGATATCCAAAACAGTTGGGTACATCTCCTATCTCAGATCTGAAAGCAAAGTGTTTGTTTCTAGAAACGGATCCTTTCTCGAGGAAAGGTTTCTCTCGAAAAAATTGAGTGGGAGGGTGGTAGAACTTGATGAGGTTATTGAACCATCACTTCGACCAGTGTGTAGTAGGGCGCAGGAAGTTGTTCTTGTGGCGCCTACACCAATTAAAGTGAAAGCTGATGATGGTGATCATCGAGCATCAGATCAAGTTACTACAAGCCTCGTAGGTCGACAAGGTCGCGTACTACTGTAGAGTGGTACGGTAACCCTGTCTTGGAGGTCATGTTGTTGAGCAACAGTGAACCTACGAGTTATGAAGAAGGCAATGGTGGGCCCGGATTCCGACAAATGGCTGGAGGCCATGAAATCCGAGAGAGGATCCATGTATGAAAACAAAGTGTAGACTTTGGAAGAACTACTTGATGGTCATAGGACTATTGAGTAAAGATGGATCTTTAAAAGGAAGACATACGATGATGGTGATAAGTCACTATTAAGAAAAACTCGACTTGTCGCAAAGATGTTTCCGACAAAATCAAACAGTTGACTATGATGAGACTTTCTCACTCGTAGCGATGCTAAAAGTTTGTTAGAATTATGTTAGTAGTTGGTGCGTTATTTATGAAATATTGCACACAGGATGTCAAAACATTGTTTCCTCGACGGTTTCCTCGAGCAAACATTGTATGTGATACAACCAGGAGGTTTTGTCGATCCTAAAGATACTAGCAAGTATGCAAGCTCCAGTGATCCTTCAATGGACTGGTGCAAGCATCTCGGAGTTGGAATATACACTTTGATGAGATGATCAAAGATTTTGGGTTTGTACAAGGTTTATGAGAAACTTGTATTTCCAAAGAAGTGAGTGGGAGCACTATAGAATTTCTGATAAGTATATGTGGTTGACATATTGTGGATCAGAAGTAATGTAGAATTTCTGTGAAGCATACAAGGTTGTTTGAAAGGAGTTTTCAAAGGAATACCTGGATTGAGCTGCTTGAACGTTGAGCATCAAAGATCTATGGAGATAGATCAAAAGCGCTTAATGGAAGTTTCAACAAGATGCATGCCTTGACAAGTTTTTGAAGGAGTTCAAAATAGATCAGCAAAGAAGGAGTTCTTGGTTGCATTGTAAGGTGTGAATTTGAGTAAGACTCAAAACCCGACCATGGCAGAATAAAGAGAATAGACGAAGGTCGTCTTCTATGCCTTAGCCGTAGACTCTAAAGTATGCCATGCTGAGTACCGCACCTGATGTGTGCCTTGCAGCAAGTCTGTTCAGAGGTACACAGAGTGATCCAGGATTGAATCACTGATCAGCGGTCAAACTTATCATTAGTAACTAAATAGACTAAGGAAATTTTCTCGATTATGGAGGTGGTTAAAGAGTTCGTCGTAAAGGGTTACGTCGATGCAAGCTTTGACACT
Source organism: Hordeum vulgare subsp. vulgare (assembly GCF_904849725.1). Taxonomy (NCBI): domain Eukaryota; kingdom Viridiplantae; phylum Streptophyta; class Magnoliopsida; order Poales; family Poaceae; genus Hordeum; species Hordeum vulgare. Next base: position 20,730,723 of record NC_058520.1, on the reverse strand, counting down.
AATCCGAATAACTATGAGTAGTGAAACGGATTCATATAGTAGAGTAGATATTTGGAGCATTTCCGAATAGCACGTAGTAGCAGCATCTATAAGATGACATAAAGATTTGTAAAGAACGCACGGTTCTGAAAGTTTCAGAACCGTTGACTAAAACCTCTCTCACGAGCAAGACGTGATCAGACCCCAGAACTATATGGGTGTTCGATTCGTTGAAATCACATGGTGATGTGAACTAGATTATTGACTCTACTGCAAGTGGGAGACTGTTGGAAATATGCCCTAGAGGCAATAATAAATTAGTTATTATTATATTTCTTAGTTCATGATAATCGTTTATTATCCATGCTATAATTGTATTGAATGAAGACTAAAATACATGTGTGGATACATAGACAAAACACTGTCCCTAGCAAGCCTCTAGTTGGCTAGCCAGTTGATCAAAGATAGTCAAGGTCTTCTGATTATGAACAAGGTGTTGTTGCTTGATAACTGGATCACGTCATTAGGAGAATCACGTGATGGACTAGACCCAAACTAATAGACGTAGCATATTGATCGTATCATTTTGTTGCTACTGTTTTCTGCGTGTCAAGTATTTGTTCCTATGACCATGAGATCATATAACTCACTAACACCGGAGGAATACTTTGTGTGTATGAAACGTCGCAACGTAACTGGGTGACTATAAAGATGCTCTACAGGTATCTCCGAAGGTGTTCGTTGAGTTAGTATGGATCGAGACTGGGATTTGTCACTCCGTGTGACGGAGAGGTATCTCGGGGCCCACTCGGTAATACAACATTACACACAAGCCTTGTAAGCAATGTGACTTAGTGTAAGTTGCGGGATCTTGTATTACGGAACGAGTAAAGAGACTTGCCGGTAAACGAGATTGAAATAGGTATAAGGATACTGACGATCGAATCTCGGGCAAGTAACATACCGAAGGACAAAGGGAATGACATACGGGATTATATGAATCCCTGGCACTGAGTTTCAAACGATAAGATCTTCATAGAATATGTGGGATCCAATATGGGCATCCAGGTCCCGCTATTGGATATTGACCGAGGAGTCACTCGGGTCATGTCTACATAGTTCTCGAACCCGCAGGGTCTGCACACTTAAGGTTCGACGTTGTTTTATGCGTATTTGAGTTATATGGTTGGTTACCGAATGTTGTTCGGAGTCCCGGATGAGATCCAGGACGTCACAAGGAGCTCCGGAATAGTCGGGAGGTAAAGATTGTTATATAGGAAGTCCTGCTTTGGTCACCGGAAAAGTTTCGGGCTCATCGGTAGTGTACCGGGAGTGCCGGGAGGGGTGCCAGGGACCATCGGGAGGGGTGTCACGCCCCAAGGGGTCTCATGGGCTATGGGAAGAGATTAACCAGCCCCTCATGGGCCCATAAGGTTTGAGAAGGAAAAAACACAAGGTGGAAAGAGTTTCCAAGTGGGAAGGTGGAATCCTACTCCAAGTAGGATTGGAGTAGGACTCCTCCACCTTCAATTTCGGCCAAACCTTGAGGGTTTGAGGCTGCCTCTTCCCTCCCCCTCCCTCCTATATATACTGAGGTATTAGGGCTGATTTGAGACAACTTTTGCCACGGCAGCCCGACCACATACCTCCACGGTTTTACGTCTAGATCGCGTTTCTGCGGAGCTCGGGCGGAGCCCTGCTGAGATTAGATCACCACCAACCTCTGGAGCGCCGTCACGCTGCCGGAGAACTCATCTACCTCTCCGTCTCTCTTGCTGGATCAAGAAGGCCGAGATCATCGTCGAGTTGTACGTGTGCTGAACGCGGAGGTACCGTCCGTTCGGCACTAGATCGGAGCGGATCGTGGGACGGATCGCCGGACGGTTCGTGGGACGGTTCGCGGGGCGGATCGAGGGACGTGAGGATGTTCCACTACATCAACCGCGTTTCTTAACGCTTCTGTTGTGCGATCTACAAGGGTACGTAGATCGGAAATCCCCTCTCGTAGATGGACATCACCATGATAGGTCTTCGTGCGCGTAGGAAAATTTTTGTTTCCCATGCGACGTTCCCCAACAACTGCCACATAGGACTGGCTTTGATTGCCAACGACGATTTAGCATCGTCGTAAACGTTACGACAATCCAGGAATCATCGTAAAAGTTACGACGATTTTGATCAAAACATCGCTGCTGTTCATTTGTGACGCTCCGTTTTTGACGCTTGGTTTTTCGTCGTGAGATCGTCGTAAATTAAAAACCGTGACGATGCAGCGACGAAAATATAGCGTCGTGTATTAGCATATTCCTTGTAGTGAGGCAAGCTTCTCTCTAAATGGGAAGGTCCCTATGTTGTTGAGGAAGTATATCGTTCAGGTGCTATCAAGATCAACAACACGGAAGGTAATTGTCCGAGAGTGGTAAATGGGCAGAGAATCAAGCATTACATCTCAGGTACTCCCATAAATGTTGAAAGCAATATCATCAATACCATAACTCTGGAAGAATACCTAAGGGACATTTATCATCCTGTTTCAGACTTTGAAAACGAAGAGGTATGTGATTCGGTAAGAAAACATGGTCCAAAACTTTTCCAGTAGGAAATTTTCTCCGTTTTGGAATATTTGAAAAAATAAAAAAATTGGAAGTAGTCCAGAAAGTGCGCGAGGAGGCGACAAGCCTGCACGGCGCGGGCCCACCCCCTGGCTGCACCGTGAGGGCTTGTGGCCACCTCGTGCGCCTCCCGGACTCTGTTTTGTGCGGACTACTCCTTCTGGTCTGAAAAAAATCATTATATATACTTCCATTTGGTCTGACCCCTGCATCACACAGATTTCCTCTGTTTTTTGTTTCGAGCCTATTTTCTGCCGCAGATTTAGGTCAAGATGTCGTCCCAGGAATCTATGGGGGAGAACAACCTCCGGAAAATCTACGGAGAAGTTCATGCTGATCTGAAAAGGATGGAGGTCATGGAGGCTAAGGAAAGGCTACCTAAAGAAACCAAGGGCAAAGCTAAGGAGAAGGATCGGGCATGGGACGAAGTGCAATCTGTGCTCAACAAGGAAGAAGTTGAAGAAGTGGATTTCCTCCAACCCTACATCCACCTACTGTCTCCATCTTTGATTGAACTCTTGAGGTTTTGTGAAACAACTCGTGCTCGCAATACTTGTCTCACTCGTGAAGCTGTTTTGCTGGAAAAACATATCGCAGATCTCCAAGGTATAAATCAAAGATTAATGGCCCTCTTGGAGTCAAAGATTGCAGCAACTACTCCACCTTCACCACCAAAGGAAGACAACTGAGCATTGGTATGGGCAATCCCCTTGGCTTGTGCCAAGCTTGGGGGAGTTGCCCCGGTATCGTATCACCATCACATCTTTTGCCTTTACCTTTGTTTTAGTTTTCCTTTTCAGTTTTCTTTTTCTCTAGTAGTTTAAAAGTCTTAGTCTTTTAGTTTTGAGTTTTGCTTTGTGTCACCCCCGATGTATTCTTGCTCGTGAGCCATATAATAAAGAGTGTCTTAGTGGAAGGGCTTTGCCTCTTGCCATGATCAAAAGAGTGAGAATAGAACAAAATCATGAAAAGATCATGTAATGATCTTATGGGAAGTGTTGGCTTCACATATAAAAAGAATGAGGATTGAAACTTGTTGAGGGTAAGAAAACGTAGACCTTGGTCATGGTTGCAATTAATAGGAAGTGATAAGGAAAGAGAGGTTCACGTATAAATATATCATCTTTGACACCATCTATGTTTGTGAACACTCACTAAACTATTGCATGCCTAGAAGTAGATGTTGGACAAGGAAGACAACGTAATGAATTGTGTTTGCTTGGCTCTGAACAATGTTATATGATTAGAGATCCCTTAGCATGTGATGATTGCTTCCACCTCATATTAGCCAAAATCCTGCACCAAGTAGAAATACTACTTGTGCATCCATAAACCTTCAACCCAGTTTTGCCATGTGAGTCCACCATACCTACCTATGGATTGAATAAGATCCCTAAGTAAGTTGTCATCGGTGCAAGCAATAAAAATTGCTCTCTAATATGTATGATCTATTAGTGTGTGGAAAATAAGCTTTATACGAACCTATGATGAGGAAGGCATAAGAGCGACAGACTGCATAATAAAGTTCTTTATCACATGAGGCAATATAAAGTGGCGTTCCTCCGCACTTAGAGGACACACATCCAAACCTCAAAAGCGCATGACAACCTCTGCTTCCCTCTGCGAAGGGCCTATCTTGTACCTTTACTTTTTTTCCCTTGAAAGAGTCATGGTGATCTTCACCAATTCCTTGTTTCGCCTTTTTCTTGGCTACCATCATATGCTAGGGAAAGATCTATATCCATATGTCAACTTGGAGGTAAGTATTCATGAATTATAATTGTTGACATTACCCTTGAGGTGAGTAGTTGGGAGGCAAAACTATAAGCCCTATCTTTCTCTGTGTCCAGCTGAAACTTTCATCTCATGAGTACCACATGAGTTGTAGCAATTGTAGAGAACGAAAGAATGATTGAGTATGTGGATTTTCTTTACAAGATCTTATTTGAATCTTTCTAATGTTGCGATAAATTGCAATTGCTTCAATGACTAAAGGCTATCGGTTGTTACTTCTCGGTAAGGTTCTTGATCCATGCTTTACTTTGTGAAGGAATTATCACTTTAGCCTGAGAGATTATATGTTGGTATTGCTGTTCTGATCTTGATAATGATGCATGCATGTTTGTATCTTGTTTTGTCGACATCTCTCTCCCTAAACATGTGGACGTATTTATTGAGCTAGGCTTTCGCTTGAGGACAAGCGAGGTCTAAGCTTGGGGGAGTTGATACGTCCATTTTGCATCATGTTTTCATGTTGATATTTATCACTTCTTTGGCTGTTATTTCACTTCACGGTACAATTCTTATACCTTTTCTCTCTTATTTTGGAAGGTTTACATGAAGAGGGAGAATACCGGCAACTGGAATTCTGGCCTGAAAGTGGAGCAAAGTTGAGATACCTATTCTGCGCAACTCCAAACACCGTAAAAATAAACGAGGATTTTTTCCCGATTTATCAAAAATACTGGGCCGAAGAAGTGCCAGAGGGGCACCAGGGGGTGCCCACAAGCCTGCACGGCGCGGCCACCCCCTGGCCGCGCCATGAGGGCTTGTGGGTAGCCCACTGGCCCACTTGCTCCCCTCTTTTGCTATATGGAGGGTTTCGTCCAGGAAACAATCAAGGAGGAGCTTTTTAGTGGTTTCGCCGCCGCCATGAGGCGGAACTTGAGCAGAACCAATCTAGAGCTCCGGCAGGACGATCTTGCCGGGGAAACTTCCCTCCCGGAGGGGGAAATCGTCGCCATCGTCATCACCAACACTCCCCTAATCAGAGGGGACTCGTCACCATCAACATCTTCATCAGCACCATCTCATCTCCAAACCCTAGTTCATCACTTGTAACCAATCTCCGTCTCGCGACTCCGATTGGTACTTGTAAGGTTGCTAGTAGTGTTGATTACTCTTTGTAGTTGATGCTAGTTGGATTATTTGGTGGAAGAGTTTATGTTCAGATCCTTGATGCTACTCATTACCTCTCTGGTCATGAATATGATTATGCTTTGTGATAGTTACTTTTGTTCCCAAGGACATGGGATAAGTCATGCTAATAGTAGTCATGTGAATTTGGTATTCGTTCGGTAATTTGATATGTTGTATGTTGTTTTTCCTCTAGTGGTGTTATGTGAACGTCGACTACACAACACTTCACCATTATTTGGGCCTAGAGGAAGGCATTGGGAAGTAGTAAGTAGATGATGGGTTGCTAGAGTGACACAAGCTTAAACCCTAGTTTATGCGTTGCTTCGTAAGGGGCTGATTTGGATCCACTAGTTTAAAGCTATGGTTAGACTTTGTCTTAATTCTTCTTTCGTAGTTGCGGATGCTTGCGAGAGGGGTTAATCATAAGTGGGATGCTTTTCCAAGTAAGGGCAGTACCCAAGCGCCGGTCCACCCACATATCAAACTATCAAAGTAACGAACGCGAATCATATGAACATGATGAAACTAGCATGATAGAAATTCCCGTGTGTCCTCGGGATCGCTTTTCCTCCTATAAGACTTTGTCCAGGCTTGTCCCTTGCTATAAAAGGGATTGGACCACTTTGCTTCACCGTTGCTACTTTTGTTACTTGTTGCCCCGCTACGAATCATCTCACCACACAATCACTTGTTACCGACAATTTCAGTGCTTGCAGATATTTCCTTACTGAAAACCATTTGTCAGATCCTTCTGCTCCTCGTTGGGTTCGACACTCTTACTTATCGAAAGGACTATGATTGATCCCCTACACTTGTGGGTCATCAAGGGCGTGCGAAACCGGCGACCCGACGTTTTTAGTCCCACCCCGCCGGCTGAAGGGCGCGACGACCAGTTTATATACCACGTGACCTCAACGTTGCTGAACGTTTGTGTACGTGGCCGTCGGTTGGTCGCGACGCAGTAAGCGACGTCGGTAGAAAACACAAGCCACCCGTCGCCTCGACGCAGTAACCGACGTGCATACTTTTTGCATGAAAAAAAAACAGCACAATCAACGGCGGCTGGAGTTCACAGTAGTATTTTCTTAAATAACATGAACAACATATACATATTGTCTTAAATAACATGAACAACATATAAATATTGTCTTAAAAGCATGAACAACATATACATATTGTCTTATGTAAGACAGTAGTATTACACATATAAATAAGTCTCATATTTTACATAACGTGAATACAAAGAAAAGTATTGTCTTCCATAGTATTGAATAAAGTAAACTCTTGTGCTTTGTATAAATGAAAGAAGTAAAACACTTTCAACCCCAGTTACTGCATGAAATAAGTTATAGACTGTAAGAATAATTACCGAAACAAAACAACATAAGTAAAATAAACAAACGAAAACACATACTAATACATACTCTGGATTTTGGTTACAAGTGGCCTTGTTATGACCTGAAAGTCTGCATAGTCTACATAGACGTCCGCTTTTCTCATCAAATGATTTTGATCTTCCATTTTTGGTCACCTCGGGACCATTCTTGCCATGACATCTACTATTCTGCTTAGGTGCCCCTTTGGTGGACACCTTCACTGGATCACGAATAAGAATATGATTCTGCTTAGGCTGAAATTCATCATTACTCACAAAGCTTTGGTGACTAGGTTCTTCATTATCCAAGATTTCCTTACTCGCTACAATTTCTTCCATTGCTGCCAGCATCTTGTCGAATAAGAATGAGTTAGGACATGCGATATGAGAAGCTTTTGCAGATACAATGCTCAAGTTACTATATCTAGCTCAGGCCTCAGTACCCGTCCAACCCCATGAAAACAGATCGCCGGTGCGCTTCACGGGCAATCCAGATCTTGCTTTCTTTGTGAACCGTCATAGGATACAACACTTAGGTATTGCAGGTAAGTTGAGTGCATTCAAAACATAAAGAATATGTTTGGAAGGAAGGCCTTTGCGACTCATACTTCGACAACTCCACTTTATAGTTTCTGCAGAGTTACCTGGTGCGTAGTCCACAGTAAACCTACGATCCCTGTTATTTGTCCATGCAACCACGAATCCGTGACTGTTGGCTCCTCTTAATCTATCAATTACCTCAAGTTGATGTACGTTCTTTAAATCTTACTGCAAGATGTAAAACTTTGCCTTCATGAATGATTAGCAGCAAACACCTCGATGGTCTTACACTCAGTCACTGGTACTGGTAGAGTCTGTGAGGCCACGCAATCATCATGCGATTCATTCTCGCAGAGGCCATGATGCAATTCTCATGTTGTACAATCATGTCAACAATTGTCATACCATAGTCAAGATGTAGGTGCAGGCATGAGTTCAGGCTCTCGCTCCTTTGATTACTCCGCATACCAAGAAATAACCCACCAGACAAATATGATGCAGCCCAAAGCTTCTTCTTCCTGTACATCCTATGGAGCCATGTTTTTGTTTTCTCCGTCTGCCATTTCTGAACAAACGCGGCCCATCTCTCCTCAAAAACTGTATGTGTGGTGGCATAGTATAGGAGTGACCTGAATTCCTTCAATGACTTGTGGTGGAGGTGTTTCTGCATGTTCTTTTAAATATGCCATGAACATAGACGATGCCACACGTCAGGAAGCACCATCCTGATAGCCCTTATCATTGCTGCATCTCCATCAGTAATTACAGACTGGGGCTTCTTCTGACAGTGAGCTTTCAAAAACGTCTCTAGCAGCCAAATATACGTACCTTTAGTCTCATCTAAAACAATGGGGCATGCAAATACCGTAGTGCAATGGTGATTGTTGAGACCGACGAAAGGGATAAATGGCATTCCATACCTATTCATCTTGTACGTACTGTCGAACACAATGACATCACCATAGTCAAGATAATCCCGACGTGATTGCGAATCACACCAGAACAAGTTGTTCAGCCTACCTTCAGTGTCAACAGTATGCTCAAAGAAGAAATCTGGATCCCTGTCCTTTCTAGCCAACATGATTCCTATAGCAGTGTCAGCATCACCTTGGGCAAGCACTTCCATCTTCTCCCTGTAGCACATATTGTACAACTTCCTCCTTCCAAACCCTGTCTTAGCGTATGAACCGTACCTGCTGACAAAGTTATCAAAAGTAATGTGTTTTCTTATCCCATCTCCTGCCATAGCTAATATCTCTGCTTTCCGAAATTTTTTGATCACATTATGAGACCGGAGGAAAGGGACTTCGTCCGGTTTTGCAAGAACATGGTTGTGATCATCGAAGAAACTACTAAGATACCAAAGTCCACTCTTTCTATCAAGCTTCACTTTTAAATGGGCTTCACAGAAGCATTGACTCTCCGGTCTCAGTCTGCGGGTCCGGCCTTCCATGGTACAAAATTTGGCATGTCGTTTTCCTGCAGTGGAACAAAGATACCTCCTCAAGCGCAAAAGTTTTTCAGAATCTTTTGCAAATCTTTTCAAGTCCCTCCTGATACTGAACCCACCATCTTTCGCGTACTGGTTGTAGAACATGTATGCCTCTCCTTCTGACCTGAATGTCTTGGCCATGACTTCCCAATGCCTATCCAATGTCTCTTGTTGATATTCATCATA